>NW_027526407.1:95515887-96715887 GCF_048455015.1 Haemaphysalis longicornis
ATCAAGTTCTAGTATTCGTCCTGGCCCATCATGTCCTGGTGCTTGCGCGTGGCCACGCACGGACTCGCGTGTTTGATCAGGCGCACCAAGTCTTGGCTAGGGATGTGGTCGGCGTCTTCGTGTTCCGGGTGGACGATCACGACAGGGGGAGGTGCTGCTCCTTCTTCTTCTTCTTGTGCCTTCATCTCCGCGGCGCTGTCCGCTGCGCTGGCACTGGCGTTGACGTTGGCGTTGAAGGTGGCGTTACCGGCGACGTTGCCCGTGGCACTTATCGCGGCGTTGCGGGAAGAGGTTCCCATACAGGAAGATGACGACGGTGGTTGAACACAAAGCTATCTCGGGACGAATTATTTGGTTGGCCAATCCCTAGGGGCATCCTGCCACAATCATCATCAGCGGTGCCTGGCCAGGTATGCACAGTGGGGGTGTGGCGGAGGGAACAGGCGCCACCATAAGCTGCTTCGCATCTAAAAAATTGGTGCCCTTCTACTCTCTTAAGAAGGATGACCTGCAAAGCAGCACGCCCTCCATAGAACGCACGAAACAAAACACGTTTGTTTGTAAGTTAAGACTGAACATACTTCCTAGAGCAGAACGAAATTTGGAAAAGACATGAGCTTGTCTTACCGGACAAACATAGAGCTGTTTCTTTCCCTCGCGCGTCGTAGGATCTTACTGTTTGTGTAACGCTCCAATCCAATCCACTCCACCACAGATGACACGGTACCGGTCGCATTGGTCTGACGGCCGCGTTGTAACTCACGCCAACACAACATACGTGTCATCAATAAAGGACCAGAACCTATATCTGCGCGTTCCCGCCCCCCCTACCGCCCTCCTCTCCAAACCTGTGCACGCATAAACCGACAACCGGTCATGAGCGGGTGTTTAGAAGTGAAGGATACTGTCGAACATATCGCTCTAAAAATCCTTTAAACTGAACAAGTGATTTTGGCCCACGTCAGCGTTCGATCCCGGTCAGTTGCTGTTCATCCGGGAGGGATTTGCAGCTACACGACAAGCTGGAACTTGCAGCTGGAACAACGGTAGCAGCGGCTTTCTGTAGTTTACCCTCCCATTCACGCTTCTGTTCGGGCTGGCGCTTATGTTTCCGCTCTTCTACCTCCAAACGAGCGACATGCGTCTGTCCTATAGCGAGTTAACACCTCGAGGGCTTCGACCTCTATGCCAGTGCACACACACATGGGTGTCCCTTTCGCTTCCCGGTCGTAGGCATCTCATTGTCTGTGAAATACACCAACCCAGACCCAAACCGCTCGATTGCGAAGGGCAGCTGACTGGGCACATTGAGCCATGACACTGCCACGTTTAAATCGCCCACCACCGCAACGGGTATGTCGTGGGTAGCGACATTAAGCCCTGCTGCGCATGCATGCCCCCTCCGTTCACCCCCATTCCGTGCCTACCTAAACCGGCTACTGGAGATAGGAGCTTAATTAGGCGTGAAATGCACTGGCGAATGGAGAGAGAAAAACTTTATATTCGACCAGACTAAGATCGTTTATTACTATTCCACCTGAAGAACTATGAGCAGCTGGTCAACGAAAACCTCCGACCCGACAATGTTGTTCGGAATGGCTTTCAAGCTAAAGAAGAATAATATGCTCACGCCGGCGCTTCAACGGAGCAAGTTGCTTTCAACCGGCAGGGGTGCGCAGCTAGTGGGCGAGTGGAATTTGAAGGGGAAATGGCCGCGGCTGCATTCTCGGCAGCGGCTTTCGGGCGTCGTTATGCCCATTCGCTCTGGTGTTGATTCTCTGATATCATCTGATAACGGCCCTATGGCCGCTGCCAGCCAACTGCGCAACTTGTGAAAGAGGCATCAGTGGTGGCTAGGGGAATAATTGTTGGGATAACCGTTGCGAAAGAGGGGTCGGTGGTGGCGAGGAGGAGCCTCGGAGCAGCGCCGTGTAAGTATACTTCACTTGTATGAAAACATGAGGGGTGACGTATACTGCTTTGCAGTAACAAATGAACTTGCGCTGGCCATGTAGCGAGACAAACCTAGAAACGGTGGACAATTACCGTGACAACGAGAATACCAAGAGATGGGTCTAGAAGATGGGGAAGGCCATTAATCCGTTGCAGGGATGAAATAAGGAAATACGGTGGTAAGCTGTGGACCCGAGCGGCGGAGGACGGAGCTGTGGGAATTCAGTGGGAGAAGACTTCGCTCTGCAGTGGGCCTGAGTAGGCTGTCGTTGTTGATGATGATTACATGTTAAGAAACAAAACAAGACTGCTTTCTGACATTTGTACAGAACAACTTTTATCTTGTCTTGCTACAAGAATACAAATCAACCACGAACACAGTACAGATGGTGTTTGGATTTGGTTAGGCCACAAATTTACTGTCACAATCATTAAAGCAATAAGCATTACGTCACTAGTCAGAATGCGTATTGGTTTTGAAACAGCCTGGCGTGAAATGTACTATCGCAGTGTCGTGATAACTTATAGGCATTCTAAGTGTTACTACTCACGTAACATGAAAGGAGTATGTTATAGCCCACATAATAATGCTGTTTGGGATGTAATATTGCGTTAGACTATGTTCAGACGACCTAAGCAACAGCCATATCGTTGTCTATGTTCGTAAACAAACAGCATGTCACGCAGTTAGGTTGGCTGAAACGTGAAGTGACGTCATTCTTTAGGTTATTATAGCAGCTGCGGCAATAGTCTGAACCCGGCATTACATGCCAGTTAGCGGAATTGAGCTTGCGTCGAGTATTCGGGAAGTCACTTCAAGCCACTCGTATTGGCTTTACGCAATGTGGCTGATATAGGTAAAAAGCTACCCAGCCAGAGCAGAGCATATGCTTTATTTTAGTTTTAGATGCAAAGCATCTCTTAGTCTATCCTCCGTCGTCCGGCGTCCGCACCTCTCCTCCTCTCCACAACAGCTGTGATAACGCCGCTCTCACTGGGCTCCTCCACGCCACTTCTGCGCTAGCAGGCGCTGCTCCTCCTCTACCCTCTGTATACCAGCTGTCCAATCACGCGCATGCGCGCTGCTCCTCCTCTCCACTCCCTCTGCTATGCAAATAAACCCGTCCGTGCTCCGCTCAGTTGCTTCTTCGGTACTGCGCCATCCGATGACTGCAAATGGACGCCAACGATTCCGTCAGCGAACTGGCTGGCACACCTTCAACTAGCGCAAGCCAGCACACTGTCAGAACCGCGAGCACCTCCGACGACAAGGCTGCACAGAGGAGAGCTCGCGACGCCGAACGTAAACGGCAGCGTCGAGCAGCTGATTCCTCGCTTCGAGAACGAGAAGCCGCTTTGAAACGCCAGCGGCGAGTAGCTGATCCAGATGGCGTTCGGCAACGCGACAACGCTTCGAAACGCCAGCGTCGAACAGCAGATCCCTCGCTTCGGGAACGAGAAAGCGCAAAACGTTCCCCACTACTTGATAAATAAAGAAGACATTTATTACGCTACCACACGTGTCTGTACGCTAACAACCAAATAACACTCTACTACTCCACGGCTCTGCATCCCCTCAGGGTTCCCACGTTGGAAGATGGTGTCATTTTTTTTAGTTAACAGAAATGCCTTCCTTTCTTTTAAAATGGCCACCAAGAAGTAATAATAGGGCTTAAAGAAAAATGATAAATAATTATTAAATAATGAAAATAATAAATTAGAATAAACAAATAAAAAATTCCTTAATGAAATATATCGTAATAATTTGAATTTATTTTTCGACGTCAGCAAGCGGCAAGGGGTAGATCAACTCTGTAATTGCGGCTACGCAACCGCGCCAGCCGTCAATCTTACCATTTATATACTCTCAAAGAGATGCAGAGCACTGGGCCCCGCAACATTCCCGCTACTTGAGGTGAGTCCCAAGCAAACACTGGTGGGCACATGGACGACTGAGGCACACAGCGTGACAGAGCTAGAAGAGAGAGCAGCGGAACGCGTGGTCTTGAAGTGTTGCAGCTGATACCGATTGCCATTACCGTCGAGCTGGAACACTATTCTCTGGTGTTCACGGAAGGATTTGTGAACCATCAGCAGGGCGGGGCGACGGCAGCGAGAGTTCCCGGGCCGAAAGCAATCAGGGCTTCCTGAAGGGTGGGGCTCCGGATAACTATATACATCTTGTGTGAATGATCCTTGTCTTCGAGTTGGTTGGTACCACTGTTAAAGATTATGCTCAACTTGCATGCAGGTAATCTCTATGCGATTCTCTCGCTGGAGGCCTTGCAGGAGCTTGAAGAAAAAGATTTTCTGAAGTCTTTAGTACTAGAAGGTAGTTACGCGTCGGTGGTGCGTTAACATAATAAGTGAGAACTTTTGCGTGCTCAGTGGGCGGACGGTCACATGGTACTCGTAGTATATATGAGCTGGGGATCATCTAGGTGTATAGGCACACTACGCGAGGGCTATTCTGGCAGCAACCTTGGTTCGGGACGATCACATAGCCATCCTCATACCGCGCGTGTGTGAGTCATACAGCCAGAGCCCCGTGTTGCCTAGTGGTAGGCATGCTCAAAAGCAGTATTTGCTACATGTGTTATCATTCGCAATATTTCTTCTTTTACTTACCCCTTATTCGACGCTCTCTACCCCGACTACAGTTATCACCCGGAGTTCTCGGGCCGATCCATCGATGGTACGAATTATTGGTGGCAGTGAATTTTGGTTGCCCTTTAGAACGATTGTATGGCTGTCCTGGCTAACCAAGCAGAGGTTTTTACACCTAGCACAAAATGGAAGGACTACATGGAAGTGGTCGGACGAGGGGTTTCCTATGTCCATCCGCTGGGCTATATTTGGTTGTTTTAAAAATCAGAATAAAGAAATTGAAAAAAAAAGAAATTATTCGCAGGTACACCCATTGTGATATCTACTGAAACAATTAAGCTCTTTTTGTTCTGTACTGTTGATGCCCAGTGACGTATCTTACTTTGTTGTTTTTTTACCCACCTTTCTGGAATTGTGTCTTAATCTGTAATGCACGATCATCATGGCACCATGTCCGTCTTTCAATGTCCAATTGATTTGTGTATAAACCTTTAATATATTTTTGCTTATTTAATCGGACTGCCCATGTTTTACCTTTTTATGTAATTTTTTAACAAGAGTTCCCCCCCCCCCCCCAGTGATAAACTATGGGACCTCTTTCTGTATTCCTTATCAATTTATGTACTGTAGTATTTGCACAGTTCCTAATAAACGTCAACATTAACTTCAACTTAAAAAAAAACAATGGATGATTTTTGACGGGATAACCTTCACGGTTGTGAAAGGTCTCACCTGTACGTTCAAGCCCAAAGTTGGCAATGCTGCCCTATTGCGAAAGTGAATTCGAGAATTTGTTGTTATTGCTGAGATTACTGGACAGAAAAAAAAACTTCGAGCACAAAATCGGTTAGCGGGCTTTATACCGAAAGATTATTCGTACGTCTGTTATGTTACTGTTGAGATGGCTGGGAAGCAAACGCTTCAGTGGCGACGCGTGAAAGGCAGACGCGCGGTTTGACAGACATGGTGTGTTTTGTTTCACGATGCCATTTTTCCCATTCACGCCCACCGTCGTCCCACCTTTCTTCTCCTTCCAACGGTACTATTCTATCGGAAATCCTCATAATAAGGTTTACGAGGGTACCTGGTGGAACGACAACTCTGACTCGCCTAATATGCTTGAGTGCTTGAATGCACCTCGCTTGGTTGCGTTTTCTACTCCGTTCATCTACCGGGAACTGCAACTGATCTCAGTACTGCTGAATTTAGTCTCATGTGATCCAATACCTTCGGCTGCGAAAAGCTTTTTTTTTCGAGAGGAATCTGCACAGTTATAAACTCAATGACGTTCAAGATTGGCCATAGAATGAGAAATATACGCCTTTCACTTTTAAAAATGCCACGATGAGCAAAACAACGCGCCGTTCGGATTTCGCGTCTGTAGCAGCAATATTTTTTTGGCGAAGCATAGCACTATAGCGCAAGCCTAGACGCAGCAGTCGCGAGGCGTGGCCATCGACACCAGTGCATTAAGGATGAAGGCACCGCCAGAACATAACACAAAACAAGTGGACAAACAAGCAGAAAAATTACCACAATCGGAAAACCTTCTAATAAATGACCGTTGGAACGACCACTTGCGCAATCCGTAGGAGAGCAAAACAACGCGCCGTTCGGATTTCGCGTCTGTAGCAGCAATATTTTTTTTGGCGAAGCATAGCACTATAGCGCAAGCCTAGACGCAGCAGTCGCGAGGCGTGGCCATCGACACCAGTGCATTAAGGATGAAGGCACCGCCAGAACATAACACAAAACAAGTGGACAAACAAGCAGAAAAATTACCACAATCGGAAAACCTTCTAATAAATGACCGTTGGAACGACCACTTGCGCAATCCGTAGGAGAGAGGCCAAAGCCATTCGAAAGCGTTGATGCAGATTGCAAAGCAAAATGTCTCAAACGGATAGATTAGAAAGCCATTTAATGACGCCAGTCTGATGAAACGCATCTAAGGCGTTAGACTATGTTATCGTGTTATCGCATTTTAACTCAAGTGATGTGCTGAGGTGTCCTGGGACCATTTGTTTCCTTACTCAGACTGCCAATACTGTGGATATGATGACATCATAAACTATACGATTGAATTGTTTGCGTATCAACATCTGCTTAGGAAATCACATTTACAAAACACGTGATTGATTTTTATTTCATCTATGCCAATGATTTAAAGAAATTCAAGTTATGGGTTGTGACGTCAGGGATTTACCGGCATGAAGCTGGTTTCATTGCGTTAGAACAAATGCGCTTGCGCCACGCAAGGAAGTCAAACGTGTATATGTTACGCATGCAGTAGTGAGTTCTACAAGAACGCGCCTTGCAATAAATATGACATAAAATAAAGAAAACGGCGCAACCTTATGTAAATGGAGCAACAAACGGGGTAATTTTCAAAGCTTCTGATCGCGGCTCCAAGTTTCGATCTTCTCAACCATCAGTGGCGCAATAAAACTTCAGTTTGCTTCAGAAATACGAGCTTTCTATTACTGTATAAGTGAAATATCGGCCCACGTGCTATGTTTTCGTACGTTCGTAAACTATAGATGTGATGCAGATATTGCTCAACTGTGCTTGTATATTACTTTTCGTGCTTTGGAGCAAAAACGTTGTACATTTTAGGTGTAGAAGCCATCCATGTGCGCAATAAATTTCTGCTGGTCTGACCCTGGTCATACCGCTGAAGTTTGGCCGCCCTAGCAAGGCGGTTGAAGTCATCGCCGTGCAAATATTGATTGATTGATTGATTGATTGATTGATTGATTGATTGATTGATTGATTGATTGATTGATTGATTGATTGATTGATTGGAGGGTTTAATGCGGCTACGCAACATAGGCGATGAGGCGCGGCGTAGTGGAGAGCTCCGGATTAATTTTGACCACCTGGGATATCTTAAACGTGCGTCGAAATTTTGTACACATGGGCGTTTTTGCTTTTCGCCCCCATCAGAAATGCGGCCACGGTGGCCGGGAATCGAACCCGCGACCTCGCTGTACAAATAAATTGGTAACCTGGAGGAGAGAATAAATTTTGCACAAAGAATTGATAAACCTAGTTTAAAATCGACAAAGTAACAAAGGCGCCAGCAACATTCGATTTTGTCGCGAAATAATTAAATGGCCCACTGAACGGGAAAGCCGTCGTTCGGCGTTGGCTCCTAGCATCCACATCTGGGACAAAAAAGGGCCTATCAACCGCAGGATATTTAACCATTGCATGCGGGTGGTGCTCAATAGCACGTTATTATAGTGGGCAGTAGAGTAAGTTGGCGTCCACGCCGAGAAAACGCACATGAGTTATGAGAGCGGAAAAACACACAGCCAAGTGAGCGAACACACCCGCAAGGAAAAATTCAGTATTGACGCCAACTGTACAAATACATGGCCGCAAGAACGAACAGTGGCGCAACACGTAGGAGATAGATCGAAGCCATTTAAAAGCGTAAGGCGGAAGCGCATACCGAATGAAATTGTCTCCATCGGCCACATGACGAAACCTTGCAGGACGGCATAGTGTAAGAAAGAGCTTACCGGGAGAAGCAATTGCCGGCACACTGTGCAATGCTACGTCCTCCCGTTGCTTAACAAGAACCACAACCTTCGAGAATGCGATGCAGAAGTAAATCCTCAGAGGCGTTCATTTGCGCCATAATTCCTTCGCCTTCGGAATCCTTCAGGTTACCTCTGTTCAGGTATCCTTAAACTTTTCATTGAAGCCAACTCAAAAGTAGGGTACAACTATTTTATCTTCAGTCGAATGGCTATCCTGCGCGCGAAGTCGATGACTCCGTCTACCAGCTCCACAGGTGCAGTGTTGTTAAACAACCGTAACAGGCCGTCAAGGAAGCCGCCCGGCTTGTAGGTGGTTCTTGGTAGCCGTTCGCTAACTGCTGATTTCAGAGCATCAACAACTTCCTGGATGTCCTCCCTAATAATCGTCGAGTGAAGCATGTCTAAGCCACGCTTCATGTCTTCTGTAGCACGCTCTTCGAGCTTCATTCGAACCCTTTTCGGCAGCAGTGCCGTATCACGGTCGAAGGTTTCCTCCATAAGCTTGTGATCAGTCATTGCGGTCCTGTTCCAGAAAAAAAGGTGACATTATGGATGGAACAATTTTTATGGCTCTCTTTATATGACACAGGGGAAGAAGATACAACCGGGATATGCACACAACAAATACGCCTCGTCGATTAGCACGGTCGTCCTATATCTGCGTCACAGTGTAATGATCGTTCTATCTGGGTTCTTCAGCAGCAAAATGTCGTAACGTAGAAAGATAAGCCACGTGTTTATTAAATAATAATCTCGTCGTTAGGAAGGTACACAGTGGTGAAGTTAACGGAAAAAGAAGCAAATGAAACCAATGTAAATTCATCCTGCTGTCAAGATGGGAAAGACTAATCTAGAAGGCATTTTTATCTCTTGAAAATACAATATATTTTAGAAATATGGGGCTCCCTTAGAACTCAGCCAATAAAACTTACGATGACTTACATAAATTCGATGTATTGACGTGCATTAAATTGCCAAGTAACACCACCTTCCGAAGGAAATCAAGCAGAACGGAATCCAATTTCCATTCGTGTTTCCAGAAAGTTAGAAGCGCCGAATAGAGAAATATTGCTCGAAAACTTAGTTTTTAACTGATGTGAAACAAGGCGTATGTTTTTGTACGCCTGTAGTGTGCTTTTAACACGAGGACACATTTTGGAAGCTTTCGCGGTTGAACGCCACAAAAGCAAAAGTAAGCTAAATCTCCTTTCCCCTTCGCTGCACTTATGATCAAGTCAACCTTGCTGTAGCAAAGCTTTTGTATGACGAGAATAGGGCCTCTGTGTGTGATACCTCAACATTACCCAGGGAGCCTTCGCGGAATTCCCGGTAGAACGCCTCAGTGCCTGGGACACCGTATCTTCTTTTCCAAGTACGCGGATGAATAAAAATTTGTTCCAGAACACCATATTTAAAGTATGTTATACGGGTCTAACAATAACATTTTTTACTGTATTTGTCCCCTTTTCTTTATGGGTGATTTGGATTACCTGACGGGATCTCGGCGGAGTAAATCAGCCGGAAGCAGTGAATGGAGCCAATCAAGAGCTCATGTTTGGTTTTTGGAGTCTTTAGCCACCCAAGTGATTGATTGATTGATTGATTGATTGATTGATTGATTGATTGATTGATTGATTGATTGATTGATTGATTGATTGATTGATTGATTGATTGATTGATTGTGGTATTTAGTGTGCTGAAGTTAGACCTGCATTATAAGGCCCGTCGTAGTCCAGGATTAAGGAGTAATTTTGACCACCAGAGGATCTTCACCGTGCTCCCAAATTTGGACACACGGGTGTTTTCGCTTTTCGCCACCATCATAAAAGCAGCCACCTCGTTGGGTATCAAGCCATATCGGGTATCAACCCATAGCAGCCATATCGTTGGGTCGTTGGGCTGAGCAGCACAACGCCTCAAACACTTAGCCACCCCGGCGGAAGCCTCCCAAGCGACATTGACTGTGGTTTTTTCCTTCATTTTCGGTTGTATTTTGTCTTTTGCCTCCGCCACGTCATTTATGAGCGCGGGTTTTATTCTACGTTCTTCAAACAAATTCAATATATATTTTGAAGGAATCGTTGTTTTTGTACCTGTGAATGCTCTCTACAGAAGGTATAGGCAGACACGGGTTGTAATTATGACATGTTTGTTGTTAATGACCACCACACGCTGTTTCACGACAAAATCACCTCTGGGATGCAAGCCTTTCTAGACTATATTTTTGCTTAAAAAGCAGGAAAGCGACTTTCACTTCCTGGGGTGCTCCCCGTACGTCACCCCGAGCTATCTACTCGTGCCCTCGCTTCATTCGTGCGAATACAGTTAAACCCCGATAATACGTCCCCCGGATTTACAACGACCCTGTTCTTACGACGGATCACCGCGGTCCCGGCAAACTCCCCATTGCAGGGATGAATTAAGAACCACGATGATGTGGCGCTCGGGAGCAGGCGGTCCGCTTTATACGACGGCTCCCGGGCGGGGTAAACCGTCATTTTTCCCATGTTTCACATCGCCTCGCGCCTTGTTTTGACCTTTATTATGAACCCCCGTTTGACGCTGCTTGATGTGCAAAGGCGTGCAGGCGTGCCAGACCACTTGCTGAACAGATGAAAGCAAGCAGACCGGTACTCGTGAGCGGGAGTTAACCTGCGACGACCCCACTCGATAACAGAACGCCAACGCGCCAACCGCGAGATGTCGAAGTTCAGGTGACCAGCGGAACGTGAATTTGAAGCTTCTGTCGAAGCGCCGACGAACGCGAAAACCCATACTACACAAGCCCACGGAGATGAACGAAGAGCCGCTTTCTCCGCCCTATCTGATCCAAGTTTCTTTGTTTCACGATGCTCTCCGTGTCAATTCACGCTCGTCCACTGCAAGGGTGGAGACACGTACCAGTTGACACTGCCATTTCGGTCACTCGCTTGCCGCCGCAGCAAGTCACTGTAGCAACTGTTTTAAGACCGCGCTATACTTTTCGCCGCAACAGCGTTTACTCGCGAAGTTAGAATCTTCTTATCTGTTTCGCGTGGCTGGGTCTTGTGGGAAAGAACACAGCTATGTATTGTGCATTTTGACCCAATAGCGACGAATGTCGCTTTTTTCATCTGCGCCTTGTGCTATCGTTCGTTTCTCGTGGCCTTCGCAGTTCCACACTCGCCTTTTCTCCTCTCAATAGTCTGGACAACGACCACGTCGGCCTTATCTCTCACGGGCAAGTCGCGGGGCTGGCGGACTAGCTATACGCCAGTGATGGGAGGGGGGCACAACATAGGCGTTCCTTTTTTTAAAACTTGGTATTTCAGCTAGAGGTTTGCAAGTCATGGGAGAGCGCGTTAAATATAGTAGTTTGCGGAAGTTGTTAGCCCACCAGTCGCTTGAGGCTATCTACTAGGCCGGAATTTACTGCACCCCGGTCGTACGACACCCCGGTTATACTACGCTTTGTCGCGGTCCCTTGGAAGTCGTATTATTGAGGTTCCACTGTATAATATCTGGATAATATCGACAAATTCTGGCGCTTTCACGACGCATGTCCTTTCCGTATATCTGGCACGCTCTTTCAGAACCAGGCGAAGAATTTACACACCTGTAGCCTCCAGGTTCCACAGTGATCACGTGGACACCTGTGTTGTAGTACTGACGCCGAAGTCCGTCGGCGAGAGAATTGCTGGCGGACTTGGACATGCAGTAGATCACAGTCTCAGGGAGAGTGAAACGAGCTGCCAGAAAACGAAAGGAGATAAGTTCAAAGACATGACGAGAAATATTTTTACCAGCCAAGTTGTCATCAATAGTAATATTACTATGTGTGTACCGAGAGCTTGACAGAAAGTTTTTTGTAATATTTCGCCGTGTATTTGCGACAATTTAATGCAAGAATTGCAGTCATTGCTTTGGTTTGGGACAGCGCAATACGCGATGTACACTTCGGCATATCTGGGTGCAGAAAAAAGCGTACAGTAGCATGGGCCTGCCGCAGTTGATTGAAAGAAGCCTGTAACACTTCACTGACCCTTTCCAGAATCTGAACCGCCTTCGCAGCGCAGTTGACAAAACTTACAGTGCTGGAATTAGGTGGCCAAACACTAAAGCATGCAATAGCCTATGCCCTTCAAATAGCTTAACTAGCTCAAAATATAATTCTTTCTTTCTCAGTCTATGTATTTTTGTGTGCTTGAAAGTCCTCACCCGACATCAATTGCAACTATTAGCATGCTTTAATTTCGTTTCAAGAATAAACGCATTCATTGTCCACTTTGAAGAGAATCTCAACAAAATCGAACTAGAAAGTGGGTAACATACTTGCTCCAGTTGGGAAATTCCGGAGTGCGGCTTTGTGCTGGTGGTAGCTCTAAAGTGCGTCCTGACACAAAGCTAAAGGTGAAAGCGTTCATGGCATTGTTACAACAACGCTACAATATCACTTGTTGTGCCAACCCGCCAAGCATTCAGCTTCTGTCTTACTTTTACTTGCAAGACCTACTCAAGGGAACACTTATTCCAGGATCGCACGTCAATATTGGATTACTGTGCACCCTAAAGAATTTTTTTTCTGAAAGGGTTTCAGTTGCAGTGTTTCTCGTGGGTTGGGATATGTGCAAAATACAGCAAAAAGGAATTTTCGTTGACACCCAAGCAACTGTTTTAGAGTTCAAACGTATTCACCCGTTTTAGTGTAGCGGAGTGTGTGATAAAAGTCGTTTTGTTAAAGTATGTTACATTGCCAGTATCGCTGCATGTCAACATCGGCATCTTCGCCGGGAGTTAGCGAGGGCTACAGAGCTGCTGCACTTCCTCCACTCCCTTCCCTGCTTTCGTGCAAATTTCTTCGCATTTCCAGGCACTGCTAGCCGGAAGGTGTCCTATTCGTGTTTTGATTCCGAGGCGCACGCTATAGAACGCGTCTTGAAGGCGCCTAAAACGAGAACTTGCGGCATCATCGTCTGCTACACTCCCAATTACAGAGGCAGCAGTTTCTGGGCTCGAGGTCGCCACTTTTGAGGCTTTACTGTACCGAAAAGCAAGTTTTTCTCAGGTCAACAACCAGAAGTTTTGAAACCTCAACTTCTCATGCATTTCGCGTTTGAATAAGTAGTAGCGCGTTAGGGTAGCTGGCCTTGCCTGCTTATCGGGGAATTCCTAATGCTCTGCGGAGGTTAAAAGGTATTTGATGATTGTGGGGTTCAACGTGCCGAAGCTACTCCGGGGATGTGAGGCACCTGATCAGTTTTAATTACCTGGAGCCCTTTTACCTTGCGCCGAAATATTGAACACATCGCTTTTTTGCTTTTCGCCTCCATAAGAAAAGCAACCACTATGGCCAGAAGCTCTAAGCCGGCACAGTTGTGACACGATGAAGGTGGTGAATGACTTAAATTGTTGAAAACGTAACCGGCTGCAGTTAAATTATACATCAACGCAGTTTTACGGGGTTCTTTTTTATTTTAGAAGCTTTCCAAGTGCAAAAAACTAAAAGTTGCCAAGTTTTTGGTCAAGTTCACTTAATTAAACAAAGGTTGTGGTGAAGTTCCTCATAGTGGGGTTTTGTTACTGATTGATTGTAGGGTTTAACTCGCCGACGCAACGCATGCCATGAGGCGCGCCGTAGTGGAGGGCTCCGGATTAATTTTGACCACCTGGCGATCTTTAACGTGCGCCGAAATCTCGTACACACGGGCGTTTTTGCTTTTCGCCTCCATCAGAAAAGCGGCCAGCATGGCCGGGAATAGAACCCGCGACCTCGTGCTCAGCAGCGCAACTCCTTAGCCACTGAGCCACCACGGCGGGTCCCTCTGCAACACTACCCTTCGAATAAGCGAGAGATTACACTCTTTCACGCCACAACCGCACGAGCCGCTATCTTTACATTGGCCGCGCGTTGTGGTTAGACGGGGGCTGCGAGGAGCGACGCATTTTTTTAGTTTGTGCGCCGAGTTGTAGAGCTTTCGCCTTAGGAAGTAGGAAGTCTTATTTTGGCGACACCTGCACCTAATAAAATGTGTGGTCGCTGCCGTCATATTCGCCTGGGCTTATCGAGGGCGAAAATATTCTTTCGACGCACGAACTCTTAACAGCATTCCATTGAATTTCTTCTTTGAGCATACAATGAATAAAAGAAGTGACGGCTATAATGAGTGCGCCTAAGACAAATCCCAGTACTGAGTAATAACAGAAGGGGTTCGAACTTCAATGAAGGTTAATGGACGAGTGTGTGTTAAGGAAACCAAAAGCGTCAAAATTGATCTTTTATTGGCATCACTGATAAGTTATTACGTCAGACGAAAGCTACATATTCTCAGGGGGCTTTTAAATGAAAACCAAATACAGACCTAGCCAAGTGGTGACGAAAACAAGTCTTCCTTTTGCCTTCTTCAGGAGTGGCAAGAAAGCCGTGGCGACTGCAAGGGCCCCGAAGGTGTTGACGTCGAATACTGTCCGCACTCTGCTCATAGGCTGCCACTCGGCGTAGCCCAGGGTGGGCACTCCGGCATTGGACACCACTGCCCAGAGTTCTGCATTCGGAAAATTCATATGGAACTGATCAGGAAAATTTAGGAGCCTCTCCACTTTTTGAAGCTGGGGTCTTAGCGAAGCCAAAGAAACAAAAGCGCGGTCTCCAGTCACCACAACAAACTGATGCACAGCTATTATATGAAATAGCGGTTTATTCAATCAAAAGCGGTCTGGCACGGGTTGTTTGAGCGGGTCCTCCCCCGAACAAACTGGTGTATGTGCACAAACCCTATTGCGATCACCATGAACTGGCCCATGAAATGCAGGTTCCAAGAACTGGCCCAGTTATTGACTACTGAGAACGTCCAGCATTAATTTGTTTATTTATTCTTACCCTCCCTCCCCATTCATTTCCCCATCGTGACCAGTGGTCATCCTTTTCTATTAAAGGTTGTCTCTCTCTCTCTTCCCAAGGAAAAACACACAAAGGGTAAACGTCTGGCACATTCGAAGACGATCGTCTTTTTTCGGTTACTCAAACGTGAGTATTTTGGTCTATCGGTCTCTTTGTTTGTATGTATGTATGTATGTATGTATGTATGTATGTATGTATGTATGTATGTATGTATGTATGATTGTATATATGTATGCATGCATGCATGCATGTATGTATGCATGCATGCATGCATGTATGTATGTATGTATGTATGTATGTATGTATGTATGTATGTATGTATGCATGCATGCACGCACGCACGCACGTATGCATGCATGCATGCATGCATGCATGTATGTATGTATGTATGTATGTATGTATGTATGTATGTATGTATGTATGTATGTATGTATGTATGTATGTATGTATGATTGTATATATGTATGCATGCATGCATGCATGTATGTATGCATGCATGCATGCATGTATGTATGTATGTATGTATGTATGTATGTATGTATGTATGTATGTATGTATGTATGTATGTATGTAAGAAAAGAAAACTGAACAATGTAAAAGCACGATTGTTGCCAACGTTTCAGCAAAGAGACTTGCTTTCGTCAGGGCCAAAGCAATTCTCTTTGCTGAAACGTTGGCAACAATCGTGCTTTTACCTTGCTCAAAGTTTTCTTTTCTTGTGTTCTCTACCATCTTCAAAAGTTCAACTGCTCCCTGTATGTATGTATGTATGTATGTATGTATGTATCTACGTAACTATGTATGTATGTATGTATGTATGTATGTATGTGTGTGTGTGTGCGCATCGATGCAGCCGCCCTGCCAAAACACAAAATGAATTCTTCAATAAGATGTTTATAGAGGCAAAACGTTTTTCAATATAGTAAATCTTCAAAGGTGATCCATATTTGTAGACATTGTTCAGCAAAAGGTAATATCACGATTATTCAAGGAAGAACGTCAATATATAGCTTGGGCTAGCAGTGTTCTTTTAATTAGGAGGGGATCTGTGCTCGTGAGAAACAATGTTTCAATCGCGATATCCAAAGAGGGCTGGCTTGTAAGCCTCGCGCTCGTGGCTCAAGCGCCGAGTCCAACAGGTCACAACAGATGGCGCAGCAATGCGAAAGTGCGAAACTGGAATTCTGCTAACCCCCAATAGGTGGACGGAGACAGGAGGGGAAGAACGTAAGAGGTGGGCGCATAAGACAGGACAGGCAGTCACGGGGCGAAAACGGCAGAAGACTATAGTCTTTCGAGGACATTTGCAGCGACGAGAGCACATTTCCCGGCCCTTGTAAAAATTAGCCCGGCCACACTGACGTAACGTCGCGAGTGTTGATGTTAACAGGCAGGTCACCTGGCATTCCCTAATCGTAAGGCTAAGCTTCATAGAACTGCTCAAAGCCATGAGATCGATTGCCGTTTCTGGTATTTCCCTTTTTCCGTGTTCCACTGCTGGCGGCATCTACTAGAGTCTGTTGTTAGGCGCTGCCTGTTTTTTTACTGGGCATTTTCATTTAGTATCGCAAAAATCATGCACGAGTATTTTTGATTCAAAGAAATATGTAAATATCAATTAGGTATTCACGTGTTACCTCAAATGTGCTTAATATTTTTTTGCTCCGCAACGTCGACAAGTACAAACATTACCACAAAGTTTCCTAATTCAGAAAAGCCTTACCAGCATAAGCATCTCGTTCAATCATCCCCTTATCTTTCTGGATGTGTGCTTGGTGCTTCTTGGCGTGGGTAGGCCGACTGAAAAGCTCAGATAATATCTCTGTACATACAACGTTTTCGCGAAACCGGGCTTCGCTTGTGTCGAAACGATTAATTAAAAAATGGCGAAAAATAACGCCTCTAGCTAACACAGTACACGCATTAATCATGAAGAAGGAGTAAAATGGTGTACCTCTTTCTGATAAACCATGTATCAATGTACATTTTGATCGTTCGCAGATGTGTTTAGTTAGTGCCCGAAAAATCGTTCCGTGAGTGCGTTATTTGTTTGCGATTTGCATCTTTGAAGATTTCACAACGATTGGATGCACTTTAAGCGAAGGTAGGACGAACTTTTAGCTTTGGCGCTTCTATCAGCTTTCTTTAGGAATGATTGATTGATTGTGTGGTTTAACGCGCCGACGCAACGCAGGCGATGAGGTGCGCCGTAGTGGATGGCTCCGGATTAATTTTGACCACCTGGGGATCTTTATCGTGCGCCGAAATCTCGTACACACGGGCGTTTTTGCTTTTCGCCTCCATCAGAAAAGCGGCCGCCGCGGCCGGGAATCGAACCCGCGACCTCGTGCTCAGCAGCGCAAGGCCTTAGCCACCGAGCCACCGCGGTGGGAGCCACCGCGGCGCTGAGAAATGGATGGTATGCTTCTTTACGAGCAGAACATGTATTCTACCCATGCTTGCTAGAGAGTAAATGATCTGTATATTAGAGCTTAAACATTGTATGGCGATGGTGTTATTATTGAGCGTATATATGTCGCTAACAAATATTACAAAATGAGATGCCTCTGCGTGTGGGAAAACTCTTTCAGTTTGATTTTCGTTTACATGTTCGCACTGACTTCAAACACAGTCGATATATCCTTGCATGCGTTGAATTCGAAGGTCAACCGTTCTTGGTTAGTACTACCGAATATAAATATGCAAAGCCG
The DNA here is from genome assembly GCF_048455015.1 of Haemaphysalis longicornis. Lineage (NCBI taxonomy): Eukaryota > Metazoa > Arthropoda > Arachnida > Ixodida > Ixodidae > Haemaphysalis > Haemaphysalis longicornis. Next base: position 95,533,584 of record NW_027526407.1, read on the forward strand.
GTGGACAAAGTAGATATTACAGCTCAGTCGACTTGAAATGAGATGGCTCTCAACTTCTTTGATGAATTCGGTGTTCATTTTCTACAGGTGCTTGGCTGTGGCGGTAATCCTTGGGAAACCTTGGCGGGAGCCACCCGGGAATTGCACGCATGCCGTCATACCAAAATGGGATTAAAAATTCCTTTTCTGATTCGCTTAAAATATTAACCCTGAAGAGCAAGACAATGAGAACAAGAGTTTGAGGAGCTTCGCTGTCGTCAATTAAAGTAGGGCCCTGCTTGTTTTGCACCCTTTGTGATGTTCTTTTAAAGTTGCCGTAAATACTTACGCTAAACAGCGGAAATATTTTAGCTTTGATTGCTTATTTCTCAGCGAACAAGGCATCCTCGGAAGTTGGGGAGAGGCTTATAGAGTAACTAAAGGCACGATCATTCAGTTGCTAACAAACGCTAACCGTTTAAAATTCCTGAACAAGGACGCCACCAGATCCATGCGCAGAGAACTTGATACATGCTTAGGCTGGGACGGTCCCCGGTGCCTCGGCGCCCCACCTTTGCCACCGCGATTCAGGCCCCTCGGTTGCTACACGTGGAGCCCAGCCTTATTTGGTGTAAGATAAATCCGCGACCAATAAAATCCACCCGCGCATGCTCCAGGGTTGCGGAAGCAGCAGAAGCAGCAGCGGACATGCCTAAAAAACCCACTGGAGAGGCAACGAAATCTCGCTTTGTCAGGCCAATACCCAGACATTAGTGTCTCTTTTAAGAACGCTCTTTCCCTTTTCAGGTTCTTGAAGGCAAGCTGCAAGGTGTACAGGCACTTGGGTTTCAACATTCTCTTGAGTTCTGCTAATATACTGCCAAGTCACTTACCACCCCCATCCAATGTTGCTTCAACTGTTTCCAGAGCTTGATCAATCTGCTCCGGTTTTGTCACATCCATTTGCAGTACACGTATATTGTCTCTTTCCTTGTGCAGGGAAGCTCCGTGTCCATTTTCGTCCAGGCAACCAGCGTAGACAAAGAACCCTTCGCTGGCTAGTTGCGCAGCCAACAGATGTCCGAATCCAGTGTCGCATCCTGCAGTAGCGACGCAGTGGTATAAAACAGAAGCAGCGTTCGCCAAGTGACCGCAAGAGGAGCTCCAATGGCCTACAAAAAGTGTCAGCACTACGAAACTCCAGTACTGTTCACGCAGTAGTCAATTATCTTTCAGACAGTTGGTTACACTCACGCTTCGATGGTTCAACGTCACAGAGTTGATAGCTGCGATCCCAAAGTGAGAAATTGCTTGATTGTCCATTTGGCAGCATGCCTTCATGGCTGAAATTATCTTGTTTTAAACCTGAGAGGGAATCGGTACCAGCCTTTAAATGTAGAATAATAGCTCCTCCGCGATGTTCCCGCACGAAACGCACAGGTGCGCCTGCACTCTATAGGCAAACAAAGCATAATGAAGGCTTCTTGGGATTCCTGAACGCATGCGACGCAATAATTCGTCCTACTGCATACAACTTAGCCGCATTAATTGGTTTACCCTGCTTAAATTCTAACGAGTCCTTATGAATTCACAGGCGGTCTACTCCACAATGAGTTGATGTATATCAAATCACCTCCCAAATGAATTGACATACACTGGGTTCTGTTATTTAAGCACCGCTGGGGTTGAAATAGATTGCATTGCTTAATCACTGAAACACCACGCGTCCTTGTTACCAAGTTTTGTTGCTCTGGAAAAACGGAATAGCTTTCCCCTGCGTTAAACATGTTTTGACCAGTGACAGATAATCCGATGCATAGACTAAAGCAAGTACATTGGAACTGTTGTTGCTGAGATTTATTTCGATCGTTAAGACGCCTTGAAAGCGGCGCAAGGCGATATAAATAATCCAAGCAGCAGTGCTTTTGAAAAAAAGGACAGGCTAGAAAACGCATTCAGAACAAAATAAATGGGAAAAATGCCGTGATTCTCCAATATTAGTTTCAATTTAAAACCGGTTATGTGAACATGCAACCTTGGGTATGTAACCATACGAGTACAAGACTAGCTTTTCGGCTTATCGTTCGCGGAGAAGTGTGCACGACGGTCTAGGATTACGACAACGGTACGATCTGGTGTCGTCTTTGGAACGTAACGTTTCCTGTTTTGTTTTGTGAAATTGCTTTTGCCGACACTTAGCGCCATTAATTCATTGCTTTAGTTTAAGTGTTGCAGATTAAAAGAGCCATGATGCTGCGGCCAAAGAGGTTCACGTTTGGCGGGGGTTCGTTTGATCACGGCAGCAAATATTTTAAGACATTGATTACGTCAATGAGGCCGCACAGTTAAAAGACTTATGGGATCAGCCCTGCTCAATCAGTTTAAAAGGACTTTTAAGTAAAGGGTATTTTCTATCATCAGTACCACCTCCCCTTATCAATACTGCAACAGAAATAAAAAGTAAGCAATACTCACAAGCCGAAAATCGGGTTGGTAATTTATAAAAACCGGGTAAAAATGAAGTCTGATGAATATTTGCGGCGGAGTCTATAGGATCGAAAAATGTCGCTACTACTGGCACTTTTGGTTAACAACGCATTGAGCTCAATTAAAAAAGCTTCGGATTTAGCACGTATAGCCAGCACCTACTGATTTTATATTACCTTTGCTACACGATGACGCAAAGTGCACACAGTGAATGGAAGATATTGAGTAATGACTTCATGGAAACAAAGATTTCATCTTCTTAATAGTCATGGTTTATTTTTAGATTTCTCTCAGTAGTTCAATCAAATCGACATCTTTGTATCGAATTGCCGCAAGCTGCGCAGGTTTAAAATACGCTCTAAGGCGACAAGGCAAGCTGGAAAATGACGCAGATTTTAGTGATTTTCGCAGCACCTACACCTTGCCTAAGATAAGCTTGCCTATTATGGTCAAAGCCTCTTAAGGGCTCGGGCTGTCGGCGTCTCATGTCGTCGTAGTATCATGTCGCGATGCTAAAGCACCGGGACACTCGTTTTCCAACGCCTCGTGCTAGAACGTTTCCTTTCCGTGGGCAAAAACGCGCACTTAAACAGCACACGGGACATTCGTTTTCCAACGCCTCGCGTCAGAACTCTTCGTGGTTCAAACACACGAGACTTACAGCAAAGCAGTATACCTATAACCCCCAGTGGTTTCATCCCCGTGGGCGAAAATGTCAAGGCGCCAAGAATACTTATACACTGCATGCTTCGCACCTCCCCGTGCTTCAGGTAAATGAAGATGGGTCGGGAATTTTATCGTACAATTTTGCACATTCTACAAAGCAGCATTGTTGTGAGGTTCTGTATAAATATGCAGAAAGGAAAGAAGTGTGGCTTTATATAGCTTTCTCACCCGTTATGAGGACGCATTTTCCCGTGGGGTCAATGAGCCCGTTGAAGAAAATCCGACGAATGTGCCATAGACCCCAGTATGCCGAAGAAAGAGTGATCAAAAGTAAGCCAGTGATGGTCGCAATGTCCAGAAGCCATTCCATTCTGCAAGCGATGTGCCAGAGTAGTAGAGCCGTAGGAATTGTGAGCGGAGCTAAGGTGATCATGACTGGTTTTACAGGTTTTATAAGAACCTTGAACGCAGTTGTCGACAAAAGAAGTGTGTGTGCAACAAGGTTTAGCTTGTCTTTTTAAAGGTGTTTTTGCATGTTTTACACAGCGGGAATCAGACGAGGCATACCGGCGAACGCTTTTTAGGCTCTTGAGACGCGTCAAGTTTTCACAACAAACCTTTATTGAGTCAGCGCACGAGAGAAAAAAGAAACAATTGCCATTCACACGTGAAGAAGACAGGAATTCCAAATGAAGCAACTAAATGTAACTTCTTAATTACCGACAGCTGAGCTGGTGCACAAGAAATCTAGAAGCTGGTCGACATTGTAACAGGCATGTATTGCGAAAGAATACCTCCAAAACCTCTGTGGCCAAAACGATACTGGTTTCACGTGGTGAACGAGAAAGAATGGAAAGAAGTGCAGGCGCTCGTAGACATTGTCGCAGATGAAGCAAGGGAGGTCCGCTCCCTGCTGCTCCGCATGCGTTTCAACTGTTGCAAAGTGGCGGAGCACCTGCATCGACACGGGCGCAAAGTCTCCCCTATATGTGCGGACCGTTCGCAGCCATAGACGCTGGTGCCCCTACTCTGCCTTTGCCCCCACCACACGGGGCCAAGAGCAGAGCTCCACCAATCCCTCCTGCTTGAAGGCCTTACTTGCCCCGCCATGGTGGAACATCCATTCCCTAAGGTATCTCAGGCACCTTACGGGACGTCTTCGCCCAGAAGCTCCACTATCTGAAGACGACTGGCCTCTCACTGCGGCTCTAAACCGTACTGCTGTGTTAATGTCTGATGTGCCCAGATTGGCTCAGCCCTTTCTCATATGCGTTCTTCATTCTTTCTATATTTGATTAACGCAATTCTCTATCATTTCATAACCCTGTAAGTGCCCACGCCCCACACTAGGTTCTTAGCAGGTGAGCCCCCTGCCGAGCTCAATAATACCCCACTGAACTTCCTTTCGTTTTTCTTGTCGTCTAACACATGACACAGAGAACCAACAACACAACGGGAGCGAAAATTGGATTCACGTGCGGCCATAACTCATTATGGGACCATGGCAGCACAGTTTCAAAACAGGGAACTGTAACAATGTGGCTACGCCCGCATTTCTTTTCTGGCACAACTCCACAATTTTATACGCACCGTTTATGGATAGTTTGCAACAGTTTATTCGATTAGCTGAAATATAAAACGGACTTTTTTCCCCAAATCCTTCGTTAAAGTAAAAACTGCGCTGTATCATGTATCAAAATGCAGACAATTTGCAGGCCTCTCCCGATCCCCGAGGAAGGAGGTGGACTGCTTCATCGTTTAAATTGTCCAGTGAGATATGGGACCTTATAGGGAAGCAAGCGTCATTGTTTACCGAATGATCTGCCCCACTGCGGCGTCTGAATTGATTCTTTGTGTTTGCTGAAGCGTTTCCGCTTCCATGTGGTTATGGATTTGCTTCTGAAGATTGTAATCATATTCTTAGGCTAGTAGTACGTGATGCAGCTTACGAAGAGTGTACAGCATATGTTTGGGCTGCTTTCAAAGCAAGTGCACAGAATGAACCGAAGCCGGAGAAAACAAGTATATGGTACCCTTGCGAAGGCAATATAAGTGCGGTGAATACAAGAGCGGGCAAGTCAGAAAACGGCAGCACCGCCCAGTGTGTAGGTGTGCCGCAACGCAAAGCCTCCGGCAGAAGCCCCCCGCCGCGGTCATTATCCCAGCAGGCGCCTCAAAAACGGGCGGGCGAGTGAACCCAAGAAAGGCTTGGGTTTGCGCTATTTGGCATTCCATCTTTGTATACTCCAGGCACAAAAAAAATGCACGGAAACAGAATACGAGGATCGGCGCTATAGAGCGCCAGTAAGAGGAAGCAACCACTAAAAGACTGGTTTAACATAGATGGATTCTTAGGTAAGGTGAATAACGCTATCACCGCTATTCATCAGTATCATTATCAATTTATAATTGAGTCAATAAACAAATCAATTAAACGCTTATCCTCGTCTTTTCGTGCGGTAAGTGGACACCTAAACTGGTGGGGTACCTCTACAGGCAAAGCGAGACACGCAGTGGGTAGCGTAGGTACAAGATAAAAACGACAACAGCGCATGTAGTCTGTACCTCCGATAAAGCCGCGTAAATATCAGGGCACCTGTCCTTCGGAAGGACACTGTGCATACTGCGTGAGATTGACAGTGTTTTTTTCTCAGAACATCTGACTTTAAGGATTTAAACTCGGAATAGAATTCAGTTAACTCGATTTCCCTTTGCACCTGCTTTATTTATATTCTCAATATAGTTTCAGTAAATGAATCAGTGCTGAATCCTGTTAAGGTGATTATTCGCAGCGGCCGCTCCTCTTGGTGATTTTAACTTATAACCGGTTCTAAGAAGGACGGGACAAGTAACGGTGAAATATGCAAAGATCGCTGAAGAAGCACGAACCGCCAAGATATCCCACAGAAGACGCAATTAGACGTTAACAAAAAATAAAAAAAAACAGAATAGAAGCGTTGTTAAACATACACCACGACGAGGAATGTTATATCAGTTGCTAAAATATCCGCCAGAACTCGTAGGTCAGGTCTTATCTTTTTGAAGGTAGGGCATGCTGCTTGATAACGAGAAGCTTTGTGGAGTGTACAGAAATTATGATGTGGCATGCTTGTTCCGTTAAAATGAAGCAGAAGCGAGTACGCCGATTGTTTTGGAATGTGATTGCATCGATTGAACTTCGTATGTTGCAAATAATCACCCTTCCGAAATTCTGCAGTTTGGAGATAATAGAGAGGACGTAAACTGAAATGCAGCGAAAGCTACTTAAGGAATTGGATTAATGTGCCGGTAAGGGCTAAGTGGTACACGTACCACCCCAGGAATTTGGTTTAGGCGCCAAGAACGACTTCGGGAAAAATAGATATGTAAGAGAGAGGATAGCCTCTCTCCTATGTATCCCTTTTTCCTGAAGCCGTGCTTGGCGCCTAAATCAAATTATTACTGAAAAAAGACTGGAAGGCTGGTAGTGTAGGAAATCTACCACCTGTAAAAGAATTTTTTTATTTTAGCCTGCGCTTCGAGCGGCGAAGCAGTTAGAAAGGTTGTGCAATATAGCTTCTTAAAGGAGCCATGACGTGAAAACACAAGTTTGGTTCATTCAAAAGATTGCCTCGTTAGAATCATACTGACATCACTTTTAACGTAAACTTCGCTCAAATCAGCTACATAATCAGGAAAAAAGGGAATGGCCATGCGACCCACCAGCTCATTTCCCGCAACAGAACCTTAGATGTCATTCGAGCCGGCTCGGTGATTGGCGGAGGCCGGCACAAGCAGACGGAAATTAGGTAGAGCGTATAAGCTAGCCGAACGAGCGATTTGCGCTTAAATTTTGGGCACATTCTTTACAAAGCAATAAGAATGGTGGGACAAACAGTGGAAGTTACGAAAGACCATGTAAACATATAAGTACTGATGCGTACTGCTGTTGGTACTGCGCGCACTATGCTTGGTTTAGCTGCACAGCACTGCGGGGCTTTGGAGTTGCCTCAGACGACACTGGCCGATTGACGCAAGCAACGGCGTCTTACGTGACCATATTTGTCGAGCGAGCTCTGTTTCAGGTGACGATTATTTTTTCCCAGAAGAAAAGCAAGCCAGGTTTAAATACGGTCAAAAACAAACCAAAGGCTTGCACGGTATGGTGGTGCCATCCAGGTTCAAGAAACGTCACGAAACGCGGGAACGCTACCGTAGGGCACTTGGAGACCAGCACCGCCGTACAGGGTGGAGACACCCTTTGAACGGTCCCGTGCCGCTGCAATTGGGTCAGCGTGCTCAGCGCGTTGTTGTTTTCGTTTCTCACGAGACCTAGCAACGCGAAACAGATAAGATGATTCAAACTTCGCCAGTAAACCGGGTTGCGGCGATAATTTTAGCGCGGTTTTGACACAATGACTTGCTTCGGCGGCAAGCGAGCGACCCAAAATGGCGGCACCAGCGTACGCATGTCTCTACCCTGTGCGGCAGACGCATGAATCAATCACTCCAGGCTGCATAGTGGTCGGTTCCTGTGATTTCATTGCTGACCCCGAAAACAACCGATTTAGCGCGAAAATCAAAATTTTAGCTTAAAATTATTAATTTCTCAGTCAATAAAGCATCGTTTGTATCCGGACAAGCGCTGGGGGCCCTATAAAACACGAAATCTATAAAACAAACTTGCATTTTCTCTTCATGGCTCCTTTAAGCCCGTTCTACATGGGGCGCATTTCGGCTTAGAAATCGCAGTTGCGGCGCCGCGCGTGCGGGAAAACGATTTATTTGCCTATTTTCCCTGCTGCGACATATTGACAAATTCTAAGCGGCGTTCACAAGAGTCGTTCGACTCTTCCAAACATTTGGTAATTTTCCGCAGCAATGGAAATAGATAGTTTTGGTGCACGAGTGGAGCCGCAGCTGCGAATTCGCAAGCGAAATTCGCCCCCATGCAGAACGAGCTTTAGGTACGGTGACGCAGGCGAACAGCCTGTTATAAAGTGTATACCATATAAAACTGATCGATCGATAGATCAATCAATCAATCAATCAATCAGTCAATCAATCAATCAATCAATCAATCAATCAATCAATCAATCAATCAATCAATCAATCAATCAATCAATCAATCAATCAATCAAGCAAGCAAGCAAGCAAGCAAGCAAGCAAGCAATCATTAATTAACTAATTAATTAATTAATTAATTTATTTATTTATTTATTTATTCAGCTTCAATCAGTCAGTCAATCGGTACATCGATCAATCAATCAATTAATCAATCTATCAATCAATCAATCATGCTGTCTCATGGTTTTAACGCTTTCTTGGGCGTTCTTTTCCCGCCTGCTGTGTTCGACGATTACGACGGAATGCTTCTTGAGCTCTCTGCAGGAACTTTCCTGGAGCGACCCGATGTTGCGGTGGAAAGTTTGTTGTGTTGTCTTGCGGCGACGCAATTCCTCTTTATTGAAAACGGTAAGCAATATATTTGAAGCATCCTTTGTGTACCCATCCTGCAAATACACTTGTGAAATCATTGAATATTAGCATGATTGAACGTTGGTGAGTTGGGGATACATACCGAAAAAGGGCGTTGAAAAGAGGACGACGCAGGAAAAGGAAACACATGATAGCGCGCTCTTCCGTGTGTCCATTATCTGCGTTGTCGTCTGCTGCGTTTTTCCTAAGATCATAAAATTGGTTACGTGCTCCCAACGACAGGACACGGGAATTGGTCACAACAGATCACAACAGACAGGTCACAACAGAATAGGATTGCAATTGGAAACTTCAAATATGGTCAACAAATCATTCGTTTCTACATTCCTTGAGACACTCAATATTCTCATATAAGAAAGGTTGCTGTTTCCGTAAACCATCCCATAATAGTTGCTAGCATACACGGGGCAGGAAGCAGGAGAAAGGGGGCAGAAAATAGCGCTACGGTGTTCAGAGGGCTATTCATTTCCCTTTCTTTCATGAATCATTGTTCTGTATATCGCTTTCCAAAACTGGAAGCAACTTTTCAAGAAAGACGCAGGGTTTATTCACCATTGACGAATGCCAAATTCTGCATCATCGTACTGCTCCGGAGTGTAAAAGGAAGTACGCCCATCTTGAACCATTTTTCTATCGACCAAGCACATGTTCCCATTTGCACGTTCTTCCGTTTATTGGTCATAATTTAGTGTAGGTGATTGCGATAAGTAAATTAGAAGCAAGACCAATTGCCGCGAAATTCTGATGCGTATTTGTCTTCCGGATAATGTCATACCAAGAACCCAGTACTTCGGCGTCATTCTGCTTTCGATGTGTGTATATTTCTATTGGTCTCGCCCCCAAAAAATGGGTAAGGTGGTACACTCGCACGCCAAGTCATCGCGAGCTCATGGTCTAGGTGATATGAGCACAGTAATTCACGAAATTAACATTTCCTGGCTGACTAACGCGGCAAAGAGAGCCCATGCTTTTTTGCATCTGGGCGTATAAAATCACTTCTCTCTCTCTTTCTCTCTCTCGGATTCTGGGAAATCGGGTTCAACCTGTCGCTTTCGCTGAAGCGCGCGTCCAGATCGTGCAGCCGGAGCGATATCCATGGCGAGGAAGAGCGACGAAGCGTCCGCGAAGCAGCTCTTCCACTCTCGCCCAGTCACGGGGCTCCTCGGCGGAGAGGAACCGAGCTCGGAAAGCTGCGGCACCTCTTCGGAGCCGATCACGTGGTGTGACGTCCCACTTGACAGCCTTAATCTCCGGTGGATCCACGTCATTGCGACGCAATGACTGCCCTCGCGACGCGTGCCATAGTAGAGCTTTCGCACTAAAAATCCACTTCGCAGTTCCGGCTCTGGTACGTACTTCCTTTTCAAAGTGCCTAGTTTTTTACGGAACACTTAAAAAATGTAGCACCCGCTCATGCAAGTACCAGTTCTTGCCAAGTTGAAGGGAAACCACCAGCGATTGTTTCGTGGCCATTCCTAAAGGAAGGAATAGTTCACTGTGCCTTTAGTGTGTTGAAACGTTACGAATTCCGCTTACGATAGATTCTGCGTCCGTGCCTAGTATCCCGCAATGCGAACAAAATTGCTTGCGCGACTGAGCCGTTCCGCAGTGACAAATGTGCAGACCCGACCTGCTGTGCTCAGGGTCGCTCCGCCACGATAGTTCAAACACAACTTCTAAGCGCTTTTTGTAATTAATAGTTGTATTTGTGGTGCAACGCGTAATCTAGTGTATTTGAAAATGCTCCAAAGATTTCCAATTATCCCCACCAAATATATTGTAATAGTAAGGAATGGAACCTTTCACAACAGAACGCCACATTGCGTTTGCAGTTTTTGGTTTCAACGTTTCCTGGTGTAGTTTTTTGGTTTCAGCGGTACCAGGGAAAGATATCTGCTTTGGCTGATGCGGAAATCAACTATTTCTAGTACAACCCGCCAATGCGGCTCATTACATAAGGCGTTGTGCTGCTTAGCCGAAATACGCTGGTTCGGCCCCGGCCGCGGTGGCTGCTTTTCTCATGGAGGCGAAAACAGAAAACGTCCGCGTATGAAGATTTCGCGCACACACCAACAATTCCCAGGTAGTAAAAATTAATCCGGAGCCCTTCACTACGACGCAGCTGATAGCCCAGGTGTAGATTCGCTGCATTAAACCCTCTAACCAATGTCGCACGTACAGCGGCAACATCGACACCAGGCGGAGCCCGACGCTATTTAGAAAGCTAATAATAAAACATAAGAACGAGCAAATACTACTGACACTTTGAATGATGCAAGGGTGTGTCCCTTCCCATAAGTCAGCTACACATAAGAAACAGCAAAAAAATTTGTCATTTCCCGCAAAGCTGCATACCGAGAACCGGTAAGCGGTATGCGGGGGCGTCTTATTCCGGTGACAATATGATGGGAGGGTTCTACGGCAATGTAGGCACCGGTTAAACATTATGACGTCGGGCTTTTTCCGGTCCTGTAAAGTGCAGCAGCCATTTACTAAACTTAGGCTCTAAAGTCGGCCTCAATAATCATCCATAGTGGTTAGCAGCCCAGGATAAAACTACCAGACGGTAGTACAAACATTTAAAGGACAGAGAGCCTTTTTTGTGGAGTGCAAGCTCTCTATCCCAAAGTAAACACACACTTCAAACGCATGAAACTAGAAACGGTTTTCGTGATAGGTCCTAAGAACGCTTGAAAGTGGAATATTTAGGTCTTCCAGCCATAAGGTGCCATGCAGACGAAATTCAAATTTCGTTCATTCGAAAGATTGTCTTGTTAGAGTAACACGGACACCTTTTTTACAGGAAGCTTTGCCTAAACAAGCTATATAATTAGTAAAAAGGGAAATAGCTAGCTCATTTCCCGCATTAGAACCTATGACGTATTGTGGAAAGTGGGGCCGACAAAGTCTAACGCAAATTAAACAGGAGTATAAGTGTGTAGAACAGGCTATTTCCGCTTAAATTTAATGTATATTCTTTTTACAGCTGCAAGAATGCTGGGATACAACGACAGTTACATACCCACAGAACCACCATTGGGTACTGCGCGCACGTGTCAGCGGCACAGCCTTCCGGCGGATTAAACTTACACTCGCCGACTAAAATAAGCGAAATTGTCTTCTGTGACTGTATGTGCCGAGCGTACAAACTCTTTCACGAAACGAATGCTATCCCCCGTACCCAAACATTATCTAGAGACAGACCTGTACGAAAACAAAGCGATGGTGCAAAACGCTACCGATAGGTATAGTGGCGCCATCTAGGGGGACTGACAGCAAAGAAAGCGTTCCGAGCTGCAGCCCTAATTCGCACACTTACGTTCGCTTCAGTTCTTGCCCTGCATACGTCACCGCAGACATAACAAAACACACGATTAAGGATGAATAATTAACATTACGGCGTCAATCGCGTAATTTCTCAGTGAATAAATCGTCGTTGAATTCCGGACAAGCGCTGTTGGCACTATCAAACACCAAATCTTTCGAATAAAATGAACTTGTGTTTTACCTGCGTGACTCCTTGGCCAGCGGGACAGTGAGCCATGCGGCAACATATTCGTCAGATGAACTTTTCGTCAGATGAAAGGTGGTACTAAAAGCGTTTCCTGAGCTAAAGGAATGATAAAATGGAGTCTTTACAATTCGTTTATGCAGTTCTTAAATCGCGCAATAAAGCCGACGGAAGCATTTTGCCGCCACCTCTCATATTTCAGAAAGTCTACTGCCGAATTAATAATATTTGCGCAAATTTATTTCGGAAATATTTGTGGTTACCCCATTGCATAAAACACTGGCTTAAATATAAGCTAGGGCACGTACACTTCACAAAAATCGGTTGTCTCTCCCAAACCTGACCAAAATATTACGTTATCGTAGTACAGGCCAGCACACTCCCATTCCATCACAACGTAAAGGGAAGCGATGCGATACTTATGGGCGTTCCGCAGGGTTAGGAAAGCTCTTTTCTACTGTGCCCGCAAACAATTACGAAGAATCGCAGTGCTTTGGACACAGCCGCAAACCCCGTGTAAAAACAAGGCCTGGAAATTATTTCGGCCTTGCACGTCTCTGGGGGTGAGTTATTAGCACCCGGCTTGTTGTTCTTTGACGGATTGCCAGATAAAGAAGGCATCTTATATAGCTTTGTGCGCTCGTTTAATGAATGAATCTGATTTTTGTGGCATGTTGCCAAGCTGGCTATGTTTCTACCGGTGCACTAAAACATTGGGCGATCCCACGGATAGGTCAAAATCGACGTCAATCGAACCTTTGTTCTTGTGATCTTGTGCTTGTACCCCTTTCAGTGACGAATCATTGTATTCACTGCACATAATTTCATACTTGGAGTTTTAGCAGTGTCAAGTGTCAAGAGGTAAGCAAAAAAGGTTCAGTTTGTCTAGCATAGTTAATACGAATGTGGCGTCGCGTGCTCATACGGAGACACCATAACTCAATCCTGCTTTTCCCTATAAAAATCATAAATATCCTGAGGCAGTTTACAAACAAGGAGGTGAAATAATAATTTCTGAACATGAAAGAGGTGTTTTTAGCCTTTATAACTGATTTACGCCGCAGTAAAAGAGAACCTAGGACGGCAACACACCGGAGCTCCCGCAAACCTTGGTGGCGTCCATTTTGAAACGATGTTTATGAGTGCGGTTCCGCCATTCCACATCACATGGTGCTACCTCTCACTTTCGTAGGTTTCGAACATCATCCGCACCGCTCTGCAGCATGAACTCTTTCCGTTTTCACAAGGAAGACGACAAATAAAGTCGCGTCTCGATATGGAGAGACGGTGACTGAAAGGGGTACACTGGATTCATCACCTGCTAGCTTACGGGGAGCGAAGAGTTCCTCGTTGTCGGAGACGTCACGCCGAAGGGTTGAAGCTATGTGGTTGCCATCGATAGGTACGTTTGCATTCGTGGTTTGTTAGCGAAGTTGATCTGGCTGGCCGGCAGGCTCTTTAGATGTAACCAGCTCCAAGCACAGAGAACGTGGTACACATACGAGTGGGGCTACCCTGCCGCCAGTCGCCGCCAGTTTATATGCGGAGGTCAGCGTTATTTGATTTGGTGCAACTCTCCCGGTCAACGCCTTCTCCGCAACACGCCCTTCAAGGCCCTGCGGGCTTTATGCGCAGATGCCAGCGTTATTTGCTGCAGGATAAAATACAGTGGCACACCCCACCAGAAAGCAGCCGTATCCCTTCCGGAAACGCGGAGCAACTTAAAAGACAGCTTCGCTTTAAAACAAACAATTCTACTTTAATTCAGGCCTTCGGTGTGTTTACCCGATTTGAAGTCTTAAGACGTTACGCACACGCAAAATAAGGTGCGGGAACGCGTCAAACGTCTAATGAGCGCAAAAGAAAAAGTAGTGAGAGCGAGCCCCTGTGATGCAGACGAAAAATGCAAAACCTCTTAGCTGATGTCACGCAGATGCTTTCGCAGCACCCCGTATTCGGGGTCGCTGAAAGCCATATTGCTCATAAAATGCGGTCACAATGTTTTGACTCCCGGCCGTGGCTCCAGAAACGCCACCGAGCAAAGCGGAGCCGTCATTTACTGCATTCTTGGGGTCCTAACTCGTCCGGGTCTAGAAATTCAGGTCTTAGCACCCCACCAGGATGCTGCTGATGATTATGGTGGTTGATGTTTAATTGCGCAAGGCCAACAAGGGCAAAGAGCACCGAAGAACTAGTTGAAAGAATGAAGATAGTTGCAAGAAGAAAGAATGATGCATAGCCTGAGCAGTGATGCGATGATAACAATAACTTGCCGCGATAGTTGGTTGGTTGGTTGGTTGGTTGGTTGGTTGGTTGGTTGGTTGGTTGGTTGGCTGGCTGGCTGGCTGGCTGGCTGGCTGGCTGGCTGGCTGGTCGGTCGGTCGGTCGGTCGGTCGGTCGGTCGGTCGGTCGGTCGGTCGGTCGGTCGGTTGGTTGGTTGGTTCGCAACGTTAGATCGTGGTGCACAGCAATGCGCCCTATTGGCCAAGAAGCTTCGCACAAACATCAGGCTGTGGCCTGGTTTTTTATAAAATTCAACTAAAGAAAGAGAGACGAAAAAAAATTGTGCCACCTAATCTCAAACATTAATCTCTTCACCACACGTGTGCGCAGCATTTTAAATGGTGACCAACGGCATGCCGTGGTGTAAGCGCGTACTGACCGCCCAATTGTGAAGAACGAAGACGCAGAAATAGCAAGAGAAAAAAGTGTTTTTGCAGTGAAAGAAACAACTGGAGGAGCCATAAAGTGCCCTGCTTGGTACTAACACTGACGGAGCAACACAACGTGGGGGCTGGATTTTATGGTCGCCAGACGGCGACACAAGCAGGAAAGATGCACTGCTGAACAACCACGGGAAATACAAGCGCGATATACTAAGTGCCATCGAGAGAAAAGAGTTGACTTGAACGGCGATCAAAGCCGAAACATACAAGTGCGGAATTAAGACCAAAGAGCTCATGTGGACTACGAACAACTCCAGGCAAAACGCAACAAACCCTAGGAAGAAACCTGAAAGAACGTGCAGACGGCGGGGATCAAATAGAACGGCGACAGCGTCATTGCAATAAGTAAATGAGAGAAATGTTCCTCGAAGGCAAACTCGAATCTTCCTACAACGTCTTCTACAGATTTTGGTTTTTATGGGACGATGCGAAAACGCAGACAAATCCCTTTGTAACACCACAGCGAGCATTCGTCGTCTTTCTCAAAGTAACGAGTTGCGCTAACATCTCTAATGTTCCATTCCATTCCATCACTGACATTTCATTTTCCGCCATTTAATAAGCATTACATCAGCCTCTGCTCATGTCTCATTGGATCTACTTCGTGTTCATAAAGCGGCTAATGCTCTCAGGACCATTTGGTATAAGGTTTTAAATCGTTTCTGTTTACACCGAAAATGTCGTCACTTCGCTTCCACGCCAGATGCGGTACAACGTGAGGAGTTGCGTATGCATCCTTTTGATAACACCCACAAGAGTATCTCCAGGTTTTACAGCGAAGCCGCATATACGTTCCCTTTCACTTATTGTCTTCGTTGACAAAACAGTGTAAAATTGAACTTTTTCGCCCGAGGCGCAAATGTTTTCTGTTTCCTTCTTCAAGGTTCCTGTAGTGACGGTATGCCTGTCCAGCTGCACGTTTTGGTCGGTGTTATACGTCTAACACGTGTGCATCCCCGGTTGCCCCTCTAGGAGGCGCAGAGGCAGGCTTCACGCGCGCACCCACGAAATGTTCGTTGTTCTAGTGGAAGATTTAAAAGTGGACGGCTAACGGCCCGATGCGATTTTACTCATAATATCCGGCATCAGCCTATTTGGGTTCCTCTGTTACGCAGACAGTAAGATGCTCACGACGCGGGTGGGGTGTTTAACGCGGGAGGAAAACCGACAGCCCCGTGTTTGTGCGCTAGAATAAAACTCTACTTCTTCCAAGTTTTATTCTCGTAATTAGCTGAGAAGTATGAGCAATCCCAAATTACACATAAATATGTTTTGTTTTGTGCCCTCTTTTCACTGCACCCAAATTCGCAGGTAGTGCTTCTCATAAAACGGAAGGGCACTAGTTATTCGCTTATTTGCACCGCAACCTGATAACATAGCTACTGTCACCCACGGCGACTGTTACGAAACGGCTTCTGTTCAGCTAGGAACACATAAACCATTTTAAGTGCAGAGTACTTTAGGCGCTCCACTGGTCGTCCTAGCTCGCTCGTTGGAACCAAGAATATCGCCACGGTGTTACGGTGTAGCCTGTAACGGTCTCGTCGCCGCGGTGGAACCCAGAAGCTTGGAAAGCCAAGCGGTTTATATAGTTATAAGCGTTCGAAACTCGTGAAACGCTGGCGCTTCTCATACATCTTCCCGTTGTTTAGCGCAAAGAAAACTACAGGTACATTTGAGGAAAAATATACGTAATTAACCGCAGCGCCCGCATGCCTTTATTTAAGGACGCCCGTTGGGGTGGTTTTTGCGATAGTAAACGCAAAATGTGGCAGTGCAACGCCGGTATGGCGAGGAGAAAAACACAAAGAGAACAGAACTCCCACTGGCGCAGTTTCAAGCAGGGGGCGCGCGAGGACTGCGAAGGCGGGAAATTTGAATTGCGTGGGGTGGTAGCAGTAAGCTTATAACGGCGGTAGAGCCCATTATGGCGAATCACTGCTCTGCACTTCCGACAGCTTTCACATTGAATAGAACGGTTCTAATTTTTTTATTTCTTGGTGCAACTTAAGATGCTTTAGGGACTCAAAAACAAAAAAAAAACGTCAATTTGAACATTTTTATTCATTTCAAGTTTTTCGCGCTGGTGCAGGCGTAAGCGCCCGAAGTGCAATCATAAGAAATCCAGCTACGCACATGCAGTCATTTACATTAGTGTCTGTGCTAGGGTTGCTTTTAATCTGCGCTGCCCGAAGGAAGCGCTATATCTTCGATTTTTTTCAAACTCGCGTACGTGCATAATTCGAAATACGCTAGATCACCGCCCTTACTCAGAAACTTGCATTGGTAGGTTTTGTGGTGGTGGTGGTGGAGAAACATTTATTCAAGCGAAAGAGGTTCGCGCTTGAAAGCGGGAGAAGCCCTCAGTCCAGGGCCCCTGCGGCGGCTGCGGTTCTGCGTGTGGAACATCACTGGATTTCAAGACAAAAAGTAACATTTCAGTTTCCAGTTACGCAAAGTCGTTGCAGGAATTCCTGTGGCACTGAAAGTCGTTCTGACCTTATATCCTGGTGAAAGGAAATTCCATGCTTTGAGTGTAAAACGAATGAGCTTTAATAAAAAAAAGTGAAATACTTTTTAAGGAACAGTGTATGGCTGAAACTTGACAGATGGCGTATTTATTTTAGTGGTTTAATATGTAACAAGAGTAAGCTACCTCCGATAACCGGTAGTATTATATTTTAGCAACCATACCAGCGAGAAGCTCTACATTCTGGATCGTTGGACAGTATACAAATTTTCGAATGTATGAAGATAATTTTCGATTTTATTTCAATATAAAAGCCGTGAACGTCAGGAAGCAAAAACAACAAAAAATGAAATGGAGTAGCAAACCCATACCGTCAAGATTTGCTTACGTGCATCGCTAAAAAAACCCAGATATATGTATCGACCGGAAGCCAGCACTGTCTTTCAAACAAAAGGCTTATTTCCACTCCATGATGCTGACATGACGAACGCTCGGGGGTGCATGCACACTCTAAATGGAAATACCCCGGATAGGGAGTAAATTGCTTGTCCTCTAGCGTCCTCCGAATACGGAGTTTTATTTACTCCGCTAAATGGGAGTATCTAGTAAACTCCCCTAAGGGAGGGAGCTTTTTCAGGCATTTAGCGGAGTGTTCTTGCTTTTATTAATCCGCTGAGAAGGGGAGCTTTTGGGGGCATTTAGCGGAGTATTTTGTGCTGTCAATTACTCCGTTGAAGAGGAGTTTTTTGTGGCATTTAGCGGAGTATTTTATGTAATTAAGAACACCCCTGAAAGAGGGCGTGTTTAGGCATCCGGAGGAGTATTTTGTGTCACCTAAAGCTCCGCCACGAATAAATGTTTTTGAGTGTCTAGTGAAGTATTTTATGTTTTAAAAAACCACGCTGAGCAGGGCAGTAGCGAGACTTGCAAGGAACAAAGCAGACATTTATTTCCTTGTCAACTACAACTTCACGTCAAGTTCAAATTCAAATTAGAACAAAGAGCACGTCAAGTTCACAATAGAACAAAATATTTTCGTTCAAAAATATATCAGCTGATACTAAAACATATAGATGGAACACGAATAAATACGATAATGGTGTCTAAGTCACATCGAGAAATAAATCGCATCAAACACAAATGAAATATCAATCAGTTGAAACATGAAATATGGTGGAAAATATATGCGGCTACCAGCCATACGGTGGCCCATTAGGGTTGTGCTACTGAGCCCAGGGATGGTGGTACGATCCCCACCACAGCGGCGTTTTTTTTTTTCGATTAACGCGAAAAACAATAAATCTCGTGTGTAGATATTTTCGCCACGTAAAAGAACCCCAGGCGGCCAAACATCCTTCATTACGGCGCGCCCCGTAGTCACAGCAGCTTGGGCTCGTTGAAACACCGATATACTTTATTTGAAGCTCCAATGTAAGCCCATCACTTCTGCGTCTATTCTGCTCACTCATAAGTGGAAATTCTAAAGAAAGTGACCAAACGTTGTAAAGCGGAAGTTAGATGTCTTCCCTCTTTAAACCGCGTGATTTATTTCACAATAAAAACACAAATCAAATTAAAAATCAGGACCATATTTGGCGAGTATCATTATTACCAAGTTTGCAACACAGTTTACAACAATGACATTGACTTTAGCCACGTCAGAAAAAACAACTACAGAAAAACTAACTGAATTCAAAACAGCGCAGGCAGTACCGAAAAGCCATACACATACGACGAATCAATACAAAAAGCCGAGTAATCCCAAAAAGAAAAAAAATAAGCAGGGCATTCAGGCATGGCGAAAATGAAATATCGCGAAGCCCGAAGAAAACAAGGTGATGTTTAACTACGAGAATGCAAACAAGGTGACGACATTGGAATGCGCATAGGAACCTGCGTAAGGCGCGCATGTTTTCTGTGTCGGTCAAACTTGCTTTGTGTGCGTACACGGCCGCTGGATGAATGGCGCACTTGTGTGCGCTCTCATCCAGCGGCCGTGGTGCGTGTATCCCCCTTCTTTTGAACGCGTTCCCTAAACGGTGGGGGCGCGCGGCAGTGCCTCGGTATGCGCGGTACGGCGTTTGTGAACGTTCCCGGAAAACGACGGGGAGATTTTTTCCCCGCGTGACGGAGGGCGAAGCGGGCGATGTCTGTTTGAAGCAACACCATCGGGGCGTGTTTACGCCGCATTTAGAGCTTTTCTGGCACTGGAAACTCAAGGCTATAAAGGAAGAGGGATAGGCTAGGAAAACAAACAAAAAAATAAATAAATAAACATGTAGAGCTATTTTGTACAATCATGCGGTGTTTACAAAAAAAAAAAAAGAAACGAAATGGGAACTGAACATTGCAAAAGATAGTGCTATTGCGGAAAAGACTAGCCTCTCTTTGACCGACTACTCTTAGTTTGAAGCAAAGTGCAGCTCTTGGAACATTTTTCAATGAAGAATGAAAATATTAGGCGGGTCGCTCTTACCAAATGATTGCAGCGAGACACGAACACTTTAACTTTTACGCCCCCACCACCGCGTCACAGTCCGCGATGGTAGCATCTTTCAAGCAAAAATTGAAATTCCAGGCTTTGACAAACATCGCGGCGTTAGCGAGTATGCACCTACCGAAGTACAAAGTATAGGCCAGAAAGCCTCCCTACCATTTGCGGCATCCACCTTGCTGTCTAGGAAGAATGGTTGCTTTTACAGCGCAACACTGTTACGCCTCGACGAGTCCTACGCTTGTTGTTGATCCGATCGCCACTTGAAGTATCCTGTTCGTGCTCCCGCACGCACCCACCGCCACATTCTACCACCGCGAAGCGAACTCGCGCACCACACAATACGTCGGGAACAGTCTTGGATGATCTTGCTGATACATTTCCTTCCTCGCGTGTCGTTTAAGCGTCAAGGTCGTCAATTTTTGGAAACTCCACGCGGCATGCCACGCTTTCTATATCGGAGCTCGGTGTCTCGCTGCACGTTCACCGGGAGCAGCGGCCATCTTGACGACTGCCCTCTCGTTTGCGCCGAGTTCTCGCGAGAACCTCGTCCTGTAACTCCGCTCATGGACGGAGCTTTTCCAGGCGTGAATCTCCCAAGCCGGAGTTTTTTTGTAGGATATGTGCTTAACTCCTTCCTCGGTCGGAGCAATGGTATGTTATCTCTTCGTGTTTACACCATCAGTTGGTTGACGGAGTGTTTAGGCGTATAGTGCTTTATACCTTCCGCAGTACGGAGTAAGCGTTGTACTGCTCGAGGATTTACCGGAGCATAAACCTAATAAAACTCCCCATCCGGCTTGTTTTCGTTTACTGTGCACCCACAATCAATTATAGAAGCTGTAACCCAACCGGGCTCCCCTACCAAGACGGAACTGCATAGCAAGCAGATTCCATCCATTGGGAAGATTTTCAGTTCACTTGGAGATTGTACGCGACAAGTTGGACCACTCTGACACAGTTTTCCTTTTTGTGAAAAAAAGTGGCTTCAACGAAGGCATATTCGTTTACTGGGCAGGACGTTTAGTTCACTTGCTTCGTTGAGGGCACCAGATCGGCTGTCTTTGGTTAGCTCTGCAGACTTCTTGAAACCTTTATTTTCTGATATACTCTTATTGCTCCACATTTACATTGCATTTGAAGCCCCCTGCGAGCTCAATATGAGGAAGGTCTTTTTCACCAAGCATGATGCCTCAGATATGACGAAGGCACTTGTTTTAATGAAGCGGAACCGTCTCTGGTCTCTTCCTGGGCACCATTATCTGTTCTTGCAGTACATAGACCCCAAGCTCAGGATTACGCTGCCAGAGCGACCTCCGCGCCAACTAGAAACTTTGTACCACCGATCGCGCCTAAATGCAGCGCTTACAAAAACTTACCTGTTTCGACTTGGCGCCACTTCGAATCCTTACTGTGATAACTGCGGATCGCCGGAAACCATGGAACACGTACTGTTAGAGTGCCCCGCTTACATGCCGCCCGGTGCTGTTTGGAACAGGCAATCGAACACCTACGCCCAGGACCAATCAGCCTGAAAGTGCTACTTGGCCCCTGGCACACCCCTTCAGAACAACGCAAAGCACTAATGGCGTTGTTTGAATACATGGACGAGATCGGCGTCACTGAACTGATTTAAACTACTGAGAACATGACGTTCGTCGAACTGTTTACACAAACTCCATAATGCCTGCTTTTTTGTACTTCTTCTCTCCTCTTTCTTCGGCCCAGTTATCTACAAGGCCATTTGTACTCTCCCGTACCCATTCCCCCGCCGAGTAGCATGTCGGTGTTACGATTCCGGCAAGCCTCTCGGCTTTCTTCTCTAATAAAGAGCTCTCTCTCTCTCTTTCACAGTGGACGGCTTTTGTTGTTCGCTTTCGTTAGTTCGTGGTTTTATTGATTCCAACTGAGCGTTGATTTTACTGTTCGTGTCTCCTTTCTCATGCCGTACCTCATTTTTGGGGTATCTACTCATCTTCTTTTCTTTTATTCACGTTTATATCCATTTTCCCCTAAACGCGTACTTCAAGTGCATTCTTCATAATTTTTTAAATTCCGAGGAGTTTCCTTCCCTCAGCGCCTTTTTTCTGGTCAATCGCCCCGAGTGGGTTGGATCCATTCTCCTGGCACCAATCAACCAACCAAAATGATCTAGGGTCGAAAGATGATGAACAGCTCCATCGACATGCTTTATCGCGCGACCTATGCGTGGTATTTCTATCTCATCTGGAATCTGTAGACAAAGAGACGTTGCTTCCATGTTCGAGACTCCCTGTCAATAAACCCGATTACACTTCATAGTTCAACGCTGGGATCCGTACGATGACTAGACTACCACCAAACTACAATTGTGTTTACTGACCGACCCCTTTGATAAGGTAATGAAGTATTGGGTTAGAACTCGCCCGCCCTGCAGTGTTTTTTATCTGCCTTTTAAAGAATCCCATAACCGTGCCGATTAAAGCTTTTACTCCTGGCTTCTTGCAGGGAAACCATTCCAAAGCTACTCGTTCTGGCAACGAGGGGCACTGCGTAAGTTACCTGTTTTTGCAGATATATCTTGTATTTCTTGCTCCACTGTTTTTGCGATCGTCAAAAGTGGCAATCAATTACGTTTATAAGATCAACTGAAGTGAAGCCAGCCTACCGTCGCCATATTGGTTATGTGGCGGTAAACACGTGTCAAAAAAAGCCCATGGTTCCACACTGAGAATGAGAAAAAAATCGCAGCATCTAGAGTGCCGTCCGACGGCGCTCTAGCTGGCCGCTGCAGGCATGGCTAGAGTGCCGTCGTACGGCATTCGAATATTTAAGAGTAGGCTAGCAGCGTGTCGAAGCGTCTGTCGTTGTAGTGTAAGGGATCCGCCTTAGCTTCTTGTTCCCATGGACGGTGGTTTTTTGTTTCATCTTTCAATTGAGAGAGAGAGAGAGAGAGAGAAGAAACATTTATTAGAGCAGACGGTGGTGGTTGAGCCGTCACTCGGTGGGGTGGGTTCACCTCAGTCCAGGTACCCGTGGGTCTTGGCTGCAGCCCTGGCACAGGTGACCAGAAAGATCTGGTCAGCGTGACGGGAGCTGGTCAGCAGGCCCTCCCACTGCTCTGGGGAAGGTCTGAGATTGGGGGTAAGCGATGGGGTGTTTTGACAGGCAACACAAAAGTGGTAGGTAGTATTAGGAGAGGGGCAGAATTGGCAGGTGAGGGTGTATTGGGTAGGGGAGATAGCGTACGTGGAGGATGGGTGCGTTGTAATATGTGTTTGTTTATAATCGACGCCAGATAACTGCTTCCTCCTTGGTTAGTTGAGGGTGAGGTTGAGGCGAAGTGAGGCGAAGGTTGCGATAATGGTGCAGGATGTCGTGGTAGCGTGATTGAACAGCGGGAGTTGGAGGAGGCTGGACCGTAGGTTCTGTTCCCGAGGGAAATGCCCGGTGTGGAAGGGCGCGGGCAGCGGCGTGAGCCGCCTCATTTCCCTCGAGGGACGAGTGGCCAGGGGTCCAGACGATGTACAGGTCGGGGAGGGGATTGATTGATGCGAGTATGGGTAATGCAGGAAGTGAGATGCGTCCACGTTGAATGTTACGGCAGGCTTGCTGGGAATCTGTTATTATTGTAAGGTATTCGAAGCCAGTTGTAGCGGCGATGGCTATGGCAATTTATTTGGCAGTGGTGGTTGATGTCGAGAGAGTTGTGAGGGAGGTGAGAAGTGTGCCTTCTGAGTTTACAACCACCAGAGCATGAGCCTGGCGTGTGGGGTAGAGGGCGGCGTCGGTGTAGAGAGTATCGGGGTGAAAGTGGAATTGTGAACGCAGATGCTTAACCCGGGAGAGCCTTCTACCTTGGTTGAATTCTGGGTGCATATTGTTAGGAATTTAGGATACAGTAATGTGGGACCGGATTGAAGATGGAATGCGCTGAAGGGCTTGTGAAGCAGGTGGGGTCGGGTATCCGAGAACCTGGAGGACGTGTCGGCCGGTGCTGGTAAGGAGGAGTCTGGTGAGTTGGCTGTTGCGTTGAGCTTCCAGGAGTTCTTCGAGGGAAGTATAATTTTTATGTCTTAGGTAAGTTTTGGTATTTTAAATCATTGCTTTGTGTACATGAGGTTATCTTATGGTATGTATAGGTAAGGTTGCCTAGCTTTAGGCTATCTAGAGTGATGTAGTGCAATTTTGTCACAAAACGCCGGCGGACGTCGATATAGCGCACTGCTTATAATACCGTCGGACGGCACTCCAGAAACCGCCAAAACTTTTTCGAAGTTTTTTTTTTTCTTCAGCTCCAGCTGGTGCTTAAAGACGTTAGGAATGGGATATCTATTCTCCACCTTACCTTATACAGACCCTCGCTGTAAGAGCATATTAAACGTTCAAAACATGTTGATAAAAGCGTAGCCGGCGCCCTTTATGCGCTGTGTAACCGATGAACTGCGTAGTTGAGGAATATTCGTGGTCTCTCCATCGTTCCTGGCAGCAAGAACATCCGGGCATTTCATTTGAGGTGGCCGACAATTGCTTCCTTCGATAAACATCATGCTCTCATATGTGGCTTGGACGTATAGGGGTATCGCATTACACTAGTATCTTTAAAACTTGAAAGAGTGACACAAACATCAGAATTGAATTCATTCAGTCTAACGGGGACACGACCAAATGCAACTTTGTTCACTTTGAAAGTAACCCTCTCTGGTAACTCGTTCATTTTCATTCCAGCCACGAAATATTTTTAACGTAAAAAGTGCAGGAAATAGATAAAATTTCTCATATTTTCCTCTGAATTGTCGTAGTATGAAAAGGAGTAGCGTGTTATGGTCAAGCACTAAAAACATGTTGATAAGTGTGTTGATTGCAATTGCAGGTAAGCATTCAAGTGATGCCATCATACAAACTGCAGGCCCCGCCAGAAACGCCCA
The DNA here is from genome assembly GCF_048455015.1 of Haemaphysalis longicornis. Classification (NCBI taxonomy): domain Eukaryota; kingdom Metazoa; phylum Arthropoda; class Arachnida; order Ixodida; family Ixodidae; genus Haemaphysalis; species Haemaphysalis longicornis. Next base: position 95,558,302 of record NW_027526407.1, read on the forward strand.
GCCGAGCTTTAAAAGCGAAGCTGTTTAGCAAATCGTAATTTTTTGTGTCCGCAGTTAAAACACTACGAAATTGCTGAGCTCACGCACATGACCGTGGGCCACATGAACGCAGGCCGCGCGGCGACAGCACGGGAGTTATAACAAACCGAAGAAAATGTCGAGCGCTCGTGTGTGCGTGCCTCACGGCGACCGCCCACCGTCCCTTGGGCACCTTTGCAAGCCAAGCATACCCACCTAAATCTTGGCTAAGATTTAACAGAAGGAAACTCCAGCGTTCGCCTTAATTGTGGCAACACTTGCTCGAAAGGAGGAAGACTCCAGCGTTCGCCATAATTGTGGCAACACATGCTCGAAATGAAAGTTCCAGTGGTTTTCCAGTGGTGGAATTCTTGAACCACTCTTTCATGTCCTGTAGCGCCTTTTCGATTGATATAAGGGATTTGTGTTATTCCCCGCCAAAAGGAAAAATAGTAAGTGGCACTGAAGACTGCATAGAACGGTTTCGAACAGTCCCGTTTCGAAACACGCCAGGAGTGAGCGTTGGCGGTTTTCTTGAAGTGTTGCCGACGTACCTGAGTTTAACGGATATGGGATGCATGGGAAGATACCATTACTCCCCAGAAAGATGGCGTTTGCATAGGATCATGTATGCCCCTGTACTGAGCGATTTGGTCTTAGCACATTACGGTAGAGCAGTGTCTAGTTGCCTTTCAGAGGGCAATGTGCTGAAGATTTTTCGGTACGTGTAAGAGTTTTTAGTCATATTTAATTGTAGCCTCGAATGTCTTGATCAGCAGGTCTCAAGTGTCTTGTCGGTTTTTCAAGCTTGCATGAAACCTTTGACACTCATGCATGAAAAGCCTGTTTCAATTCAATAAGGTTTGTGGATCTTAGGCTATTTTTTTTTCATGTTGACGTCTGCTTGGCTTACGAGCCGAGCGGTTCAAAAGCGCTGCTGCCGTTGTCATCAGCACATTCAAAATTAGTGATGAGAGGCATTTTGCGACTCTGTTTTTTCAAATGCGCTTGAAAAATCTGGCAGACACAATGCTGAAGCGAGCTTGAGAGCGCACACGACGCGTCTTATAGGTTTAGGCCGCCCTAGGGACGTGTTGGTCTCTGTTGGAAAAGGTATGCTTAAGGCCAAAAAGTAGGAGGTGGGGGATCGCACACACAAGACCACAAACTAAGGCCTAAGAGAAAGTGCCTGTGATACCTTATCTGAATGGCGTGTCGTATAACTTAAGAAGGATAGCTAATAGAGCAGGTATACAAGTGTGTTTTCTGCCCCAAAGAAACTGTCGGCCGTCTGCAGCATGAACCACGGTTTGGAGAGGGAAAAATCTTTGTCACATAAATCACAGAACGCCCTTCGTTGATGGCGTTGAAGGCGTGGTTTACGACCTGCGTTTAAATTGCGAAAAGAGGTGTGTCGGTCAACCCGAAACATGCCTCAATGACCGCCTGCATGAGCACCACAATAATGTTAAAAATGAAGTGGTTGGTTATCTCGCCGCTCACTGCTACACATGCGGCTGTGAGCCGCTGTATGAAGATTGCCGCGTTATCGACAGATACGTGAACACGCTCACTCAAAAAATTATAGAGGCCTCTGAGATTGAACGCCTGGGTGCGAATCGCGTCTGTATAGCCTCAATTGCACTCACGAAGAAGGATATTAACTATCTTAACAGGACTCGTGCCGATAATGGTTAACTGTGTGGTTACCTCTGTGCTTTTTCATGCCGATTTGTCCATGTGTTTTTTCATGTTTTCTTTTCTTCAGTTTGGTTTATATAAAACCCATAAATAAAAATAAAACTCATTTGCAAGTCAGCGCTTCATGTGTCCTCTTGCTATCGTCTTTTGTCTTGTCGTTTGCGCTATTGGTACAACGCTAGTGTGAGCTTCTGTCATTTTTTTCATAGAGAAGGCGCCAGAAAGTGACATTGGAATCGCCACTTGTCCATCGGTGTTCGTTATTATTTCTGTTATTCATTCGAAGTTTTGGCAAAGTTTGTAGGGGCAGCGATGTATTTTTAGGCACCCTAACTGTATTTAGTTTTCATGTGAATTTAGCGCCTAAAACCTCTAATTTAGGCTTAGAATACCGTATTCGAAGCAAGTGAAAGGAGAGCACAGGGTTTTTAGAAATTGTTCACAATGTTTCCGTTTTTTATTAACTATGAAGAGTGATCCCGCCATCTCGATGGTGTAACCTAAAGCGCATAATTGTGGCCCATTTTTAGTGGCAACATCCTTTTTTTATTTTATAAGGAGTGGACCGTGTTAGCAGACGTTCCTAATGTCCACACCTACTTAAAGGTCACCCAGGCTCAGACAGGAAGTCAAACTATATTAACTATATTTCAAAAAAAGCGGGTCAGGAAGGGTCAAATGTTTTGTGTGTGGGCATGGGAAACATAACGTAAAAAAGAAGGCTCAGAGGAACAATTTATTCGAGAAGAAACCATCCGTTTCGTAGACATTTATCTAGCTCGTCACCAGTAAACCCAAAAGTTGCACTTCCTTGGTGAGAACATGTCGTCCATCAGCCCGCAGTCGAAAGTCCTCGCGAACCGCATGGAGTTTCTCACCACCGCGTTTACCACGTCACCGCCTCGCTGGTCCCCACATTTGCCCAGAGCCCAGAGCACGTAAAACAGCTTCCAGTTGTTGTTACGCGTGTACAAGTAAACGTCCTCATCGTATGTGTCGTGGACTCCCCAACGGTAGAGGTCGAAGAGGGGCCCCAGCAATGCCGACTCGTAGACCAACTCACGTAGCTGGCTCGGATCTTTATCAAAGTCCAAGGTGGAGTTGTGCACAGCACGAAAGCACCCGTTGACGTAGGCCAAGTGCTGGTCGTGGGCGTCCTGCGAGAGTTTTTCGGAAGAAGGGTGAGCAAGTGGTCAGGAGCGATAGAGCGGGCGGAGTTGAAGAGAGCGACCACTGACATTTATCGAGAATTTTTTTAGTACGTTTTCACGACAGTCGGCAATTCCTATAGTCAAAACGATTTCAAGAATTGTGAATGAAACAAGCAGCAGCAGCAGCAGTATTAGTAGTATAGTAGTAGTAGTAGTTGGAGCAGTAGCAGTAGCAGTAGCGGTGGTGGTTGTGGTAGTAGTAGTAATAGTAATGAACTTGTTAAAGTTGTCAAAGGATGCCTCTTGTGAAATACGTCACTTTTGTTGCGTTTTCTGGGAGCTGGACGTTATGAAAAAGAAGCTCCAGTGGACACAGGATACGTCTACACGGATGTGGAGAAAACTGAAATTGTTATTTGTCAAAAGTGCCCATAAACTTGTAAATACTTGCCCTACCGGCTTTATTTCTTTCCTGTGGGATAAGGGTGTTTTAGACTTCAGAAGAACAAGAAAAAAACTCATTTCTACCCTAAACTATGATTGCTTAATGCCCTACTCATTTTCATGTCTGTAAATTGAGGAATACTTGCACTATTAGCTCAATTTCTTGTTTCAATGTTCTTGATATCTAAAACTGTATAAGCATACATAGAAACATATTTTTGTTCGAAATGCAGGTTCCAGGAGAGAAGGGTTAAATCGATCTGTCGTCATCATGTGTGTAAGCTTTGCTGCAGCGGTTACTCAATGGCCATACCTTCGCCAGCTGTTGCACAAAGTTCTGTTGCGGCATTTAGCAACTCATTTTAGTCATTATTGCTGCGAAGAAGTAGCACTATGGGGTTTCAATCAAGCGCCAAAAAATAAATTAGCAGTGGCTTACCTCAGCTATGCCAGGATATACGTAGCGTGAGCTAAGGTTCAGCTGGGTATTCTTAGGATCCCTGGTTGTCTAGTATTAGCTGATTATCATGCTTCTTGCTGCTACAACTATTTCCAATCCACTCCAATCCAATCCAAATTTAAATCCTAATCTATACCCAATCCAATCCAATCCAGTCTAATTCAATCTGATCCAATCCAATTAAATCCAATCCAGTTGTGGCGGCGGCGGCTCCGGCGCACCACCTGTGCGCCGCGAGATGGCACTGCTCCTCGCGCATGAGCAGCACGGCTCTCTAGGAGCCACGCGAAACTGCTCAACCTCGGCCAGTGTAGCTCACGTTACAAAATCAGTTTTACTTGCCAAAATTGAGGGGAACCGAGCAGCATCGTGCAGACTGGGCGACCGGGAGGCCTAGTTGCGCGACTGACTTTAAGTAAAGGAGAGCCATATTTTCATGCAAGGCTTCACTGGCCCTTACAATTGCAAACATTTTGAATGTTGTCCGTTCCAGTTTTAATACCACCCGTAGCTGGAAAGCATGTTTATGAGACACGGGAGAAATAAAATATCTTAGGCCAGGTACGTGGAGCCATATCCTTGACTCCTGCCGGTCAGAATCGGCGTCAAATTCTGTTTTCCAATTTTACACCGTATACTCACCTGTGCGTTACAATGGGAACGGGTTGGAATCATGCAAATCCGGCAGCTGTGGAAGCTGTAAATTTTTCCTTTGTAGCCGTATGGCTGCATTCAGGTGGATGGCAAACTCTCCTCGCGAGCTGACTTCGGCGCGAGGGGTGTAAGGAGAGACCGCGGAGGCTTCTTTTTGTTCTCCGCGTTATTTTGTTCACCGGAGGAGCAGGCCCAGAGAGGACGCATACAAATGTGTCCATCCAAAGTAGTTAAAGCGATGGTAGCTTTCGAAACAGGATTTCCTTTTATTCCTTTAGACAACCGGCAGAGGGACCCTTGAAATTTTAAAGGCCGCGATTACCGCCATGAGAAAGCCCGAAGCGGACGTGAGCTGGGGGTCAGTCAAGGGGTCAAAAGTATGTAGGGGTATCAAGACGTTCTGTCTACCAGGGTTACACAGCTCAAAGCTACTGGGCGAAGTTTGCATTCACTCAACGTCTGGCCCTGGCGACTTGTTGGCTCGAATGCCTCAATGGGCATGTGACCAGGCTTTGTTGTGCACTGGACGTGTTCACAAAGCAAATGAATTTTGGCGGCGCGGGGTACAATTATAGGCGGCGTGGTATGAACAATACTTTAAGACAAGCCGCTCGACAACCGATGGCCGGCGAAAGGTTTGCTTTTCGCTGGTACGTTTCTATTTGTGCTATATTTGTGTTTTGCTGAATACCTTCGAGTTTCTGTATGAGTGTGAGAGAGGTGGGCCACGTGGCTATTTTGTACCACCTCGCTTTGTCACGGTGGCGAATAAGCGGACTAGTGTGATTTATTCAATGAGCCATCCGCACTGTATATTTGTGAGGTCCCGTTTGTGGGCGGGGTTCTGGTGGTAAAACCGATGACTGAGTATTTTTGAGGATTGAGGAAGAGAGGAGAGAGCGGCGAGCACCACTCCACGCGCGCCTTGCCCGACATCTTGTATGCGATCATGAGCCTAGAGTAGTAAATAAGCAGTGTAAATGAATTGTACATATTGTACAATTGTTTGGAGTAGCTCATCGTTTGACACGTGCCTTCGACCCCGAGCCATCATTTCATCGGATCATCGCTCATGGATCATCGGAAGACTGATTCTTCCATTTCAACTCCTCGTCTCCTCACTCTGCACAACGAAACACTTCCCAAGCACAGGTGAGCTGGTGATATGTCCTCCGGTTCTGCCACTTCACACACCCAACTACCACTCCTTTTGCGCGGGCCCGACTACTAAATCACTTTTCCTACTGAGCTGCTTTAGGGAAACTCAGGGATCAACATGACCGCTTCTAAGCCCAATTCGCCTCACTCGCGGCAAGAACCGAAATTGTAGCGGCCTGCCCATAACTGCCGCGCCCCCCCCCCTCCAACTCCAGTTGCCGAACATAATTATGAACCCTTCATCACAAGAATTTCGGTTATGCACCAAACAAAACTTAAAGAAAGAATAAAGACAGAAAAAAATTCCAGTATTTATCATTTCCTAGATTTGTGATTGGTGCTTAACCGAAATTTCCCTGAAGGACTAGCTCGGCAGCACAGCCACGCGAAGCCAGCTCATACATTTCTTGAGATATTGATTGGAAACAACTTATTGGAACCCAAACCCACAGTCTGGCTTTCTTCTTTATTGGGCTGTAGGAACTAACTGGACGGCAAAGCCCCATATAACCGCTCATTCGAAGCCTACCCAACAACCTGGCATCTACGCACTCACCCAAGAAACCCTAACCATAAAACCTCAACTATATCATGGCTACACTTCTCCATACCACCCTCTGCTAACTTTAATGGAACTGGCGTTTCCTTAAATTAAAACAGCAAAGGACATCCCTTAGTCTTTCTTTCTAAGCCAAGAAGACTTTCTCATGTCATTTCCATTCAGGACAAAAGGACACCGCATTATACCATCTTCTCGCAAGAAGCGCAGCATCGCACACCAAATTTCGTACATAGCTTCCACCCGGACCAAGACAGCTTCAGTGAAAACGTATCTCATACCTTCAGGGCACCCACCTCCACTAGACCCTCAGGGCCTAGCGCCTTTATGCTGAAAACGTACTCTTCGCCAGTGCATATTCTCCCCAATATTGAAGCCGTTATTCACGAAGATACACCCCTTAGACCTTGCATGGGACTACCACCCTCGCCACTATAGATTTACCGGCTACCTCGCCACTGCAGCCACTTACAAGCATCAACCATTTCCCGCTACAAGGGCCCTCACCATCGCGTACAGTGTCTCGCCACCTAGCAGAAACAACCCTACGATACTGTCATCGTCGTTTACCAGCAATACGCAGTTTGTATAAAACCGGCCTGGGACCACCTTTAAGCTCCTCCCATACTTCACCGGCTTCCGCAAGGAACCGAAGTAACAATCCCCTGGACCTCTTGCCACTGTGGGGCTGCTGTGAAGGAAGTTTCTCTGCTGCAGTTCGAGCTTTCCTAAACAGGCCATCTTCGCAAGGCTAGACACCACCAGTCGTCCGGGTGCTTCTAGCCCCATTTTGACACACCGTGACTCTATCTGCAGATCTACCCTTTCCCACTCCACAACGAGAAGGAGCAGAACTCCTCGCAACTCACTCCTTACCAACTTTAGGCATATATCAATCGCTTCCTTCAGGCAGGGGCGTTCTTTTGTCACAGCATTCCCACGCACACCTCCCAAGCTGCTTTTATAACTGCAAGGCCTACAATGCTGCAAGATATGCTTCAACTCCCTTGAGAAACCTTCTGAGAGATCTCTTTGAAATTGGGTTATTCAAATGACGTGAATAGTCCAGACCTCTTAACGTGATTGTGGGAACGCGGGCTTCGAATCCCTAGGGCTACTCTCGGTGGAATTCTTCAAAAGGTCCGGTGTGATCGTTGATTACTCTGTCTCCAAGTGCCAGCATGGCACCCGGCTTATTTTGCACGATGCTTCCCAAACCACTGAAGAAAATTGTTGTGTAAGATCACACACTAGCAAAAGATGGCTCGTTTCGATGCAGTGATTCGCAAAGCCTGACGGTCAACTAATAACCTGACTGCGAGAGTTTGGTGATAAAAATATTGTTTTCTGGTTCTAAACATGTACCGATAATGTTTCCTTCTGAACGTCTGCTTACTTTCCAAGAGTACGGCCCTCCAGGCTGCGGGAGTAGCGGACGCATGAGAGGCGCAGCCAGCAGCACCGCAATGACGGGTTCAACATCCGTGTCGTTCTTGGCGAGCTCCATAAGTCCGTGCGGAACTGTGATGACATTCCGATCTGCATCGTACTGGACCTGTTCCGGGAGCAACAGCGCGTAGAGCTTAGGACGCACAATGGCTACCGATATGACAGTTTCATAGTGTGGATGCTGCTTACAGATTGCTACTTGCACTCCATTGTGCAGTTTACAACACTCACATAACGATGGTGTCATACAATTGAAAGCTTCACTTCACACCAATTCAAACATATGCGACAGATGCGCCTATTTCTTCGCTTTAGTTTCTCGTTAATTTGCGGCAATTGCTTCAAAACGCTTTTTCCTCGTACTGCTCGGTTCGGCCCGTTGGATCGATTTCGTTTCTTCGTCTTTCCGCGGTAAATCTTTCAGGAGACAGACTGATGAAACACAGCAGACCTTCCCCAAAATCGCAGTTCTCATGTTGCCGGGTTGCGGTTGTATGCTCCCGTGTTGGGGCGTTTACTGGTTCGCATGGCCTCCTAGGTTTTACTTTTCTGCCACTATTGGAAGCGTGCGGAGATAGAGCACGGTTAGCATACTGAGTTCCTACTGTGGACACCCGATTTTAAAATTCCACGAGAACTCAAATTTTATTTATTTGCTCTTTAGAGCGGAGGCCTCTGCTTGTGAACCGGACAACTACGACAACTACGGTTTTCCTCTCGATGGGGATCTACGGCTTTTGCACTAAAAAGTGAAGCCATTAACGTCCTCCCAAGTTGGCCCGCTATACATTTTACTTTATTTGTGCGGTTTCCGGTGCATTTTAAAACATCTGGCCTTTTCAGCTTGTTGGACAAAATTAATTTTCAGGCTATAAACCTACAGCTATTAGAGTTTTGTTGTTGCGCTCATTGCGGACAGAAATAGAAAGAAACTCATAAAGGAGGCTCCCCGAGAGATATCTCAAGTTTGAGTTCAATTTGTTTCATGTTTGTGCAAAGTATGTTCAAAATTACTTCAGATTGCATGTAATGTGTGGGGAGAGCTCGTAAACCGCAATATGGGATCAGTCTGTTCCTGAACAATACTTGAACATAAACCAACCACCTTACAAGTCACACTTTACAGGGCACACAGGATTGAAATACGTATATGCTGCCTTTCAGAACAGAAGGTATAAAAGGTTTGCCTTTTATTTAGTGTGCATTCATCACATATTATTCGCGTCACCAAAAAAGGCAGTTTCAGTGCCAGAGATAATAGCGAAACCAGTTACTACTACTGACAGGTGGATTCTTGCTTACAATTATTCAAGGGAATAATGAACTATTTTGCACAGTGATAACAGCAAGATCTGGTAATGGTTGCCGCGACGCGGATTCTAAGAGAGAATGCCGCTAGTACCGCTGTAGTATAGTACCTGTACAGATAGACTTCTTTGACATGCTGCATAGATGTAACGGGACATGTACACAGGAACTCTGGGCAGACCCACGTGCTGTTGGGTGAAGGCCTGGTAAGTGAACTTTGAACGTGGCTTAACTTTGAGCCGGGGAGTCGATACGTGTCTACGAAGATGAATCTCACGAAAGAGCTCTGGTGAGCATTCTGAAGAACTCACCTCCCAACTGTATATGGACGGTTCCCATTCCGCTTCTTTAACGTCAGACAGATTCACCAGCTTTGCTTCGACTGCTTCAAGCTCTGTCCGGTAGCCTTTCCTCCGCGGTTCCTGAAGACGGGGACTTTCACCTTCCTCGTGTCTGGTTAGGGCGAAATGCATTGCTTCAATATTTCGCAAGAGTTAGGGTCTTTTGGGAAACGCATGGCTGGAAATCCGCATCCTTCATGATGCCACACATTCCACATGGATTTGTAGGTACAAAGTACACTGGTCGAATTCTCGCAGTTTTGCTCATTAGAGTTCGCCGTAAACACAAAAGAGATTTAAATGTTTTAGTTTTAAAATACTTTTATTACCACCAATTTTTAAAAGCCAGGGCGCTTCATGCCGCAGTTTTTTCACAGTTTCAGAAGCTCCTTTTCTGTGAAGTTATCAGCACAAATGCTTAATGTAATGATAGAATAAACATCTAAATCGCGGAGGTAACCAGATTCTGCTAGCTTTTTCCGAAAACTCCATTCCTCTTTTAACGCGCAGCATTAACGGCCCCATTCAGCAGAAAAATCGCCTGTGTTTTATGACTTGCCTTGGTGCTGAAACGGGCACAGGAGAAGACAACGAAAACGCATGCATATACACAAGAACAAAAAACCGCTTAGGAAGCCAATGCTTTCGTCGCTTCTGAAGTAACCGTAGTGAAATCTTTTCATCAAGTTATTTCAGAATCAACGAGAAGATACGACTGCTCATACAAGGAGACGTACAGTCAGGCACAGAATTATGTACGAACTACAGTTCTTTGTCGATTTTAAGGGGCACAGCAATTGTTTATAGGTAGCAGTTTAAGACGCGGAATTGACAGAATGAGTACCGAGTATACTCTCTCCGCACAGTTTTTGAACACTTTTAGGGATAATCTTGCTCTCATGATAAGGCTACCACCAGAAAACCGTTTACATTCCTCCACCCACGAACTGTTAAAGGAGCCATGAAGAGAAAATACAACTTGATATGATTTGGAAGAACTAGGATTCAGTATCCCACTCTGCGCCATTAGAGCCACAAAAGATGTTTTTTTAACGAAAAAAAGAAAGAAGTGTTTAAAACTTTCAAATTTAGCGCCACTGTGACGTGTTATGAGCAAGAATGACGTCATCGGGTCAACATTAAAATATAATTTTTAGTTCGTTAACTGCACTTTAGCATTCAAGTGATGCGGACAAATGGAACTAGAGGCCCCATTACAGACATGCAGTCATGTGTCGTCGCGACAGGTCAGTTAGGTGGCCGCCAATCGCACAAACAAGGTTCCATGACGTCATTGAAAAGTTGCGGGAAATTGGCTAGGGGGTCTCAACTGCTCCACACGTTTTCTTGAATATCTCCGTTATTTGTTCGAAGATTGCGATGATATTGACATCATTATTATCGTACTAGGCACTTTTTCTAATAAACCCAACTTGTATTTTGTCTTCATGGCTCCTTTAAGGAGGTAAGCCGCCGCATTGATTCCAGCTTGCAACGTTCCACGTTAAGTCCAACCCAGACGAAAGTAGGCCTCCCACCAGTTAGTTGCCTTCGGTGTGCCCATGTGTGTAACGTTTTTGGCTGCGTACTGTGGCCAGTACCGCTGCGACGTGCAGAAGTGCTGCTATCTGGCACTAGGTCCCGGTTCTAGCGATATTACGTCACTAGCTATGATGGCGATCTTTTCCTTTGGTGAAGGGTGGTAAGCTGCGCCACCAGCCTTTTTAATTCCACTTTTAGAGTTTACGAACGGCACCAGATGGCAGAACAGGCGGCTGGAGTGGCGGTGGAAAAAAAGTAGGGAAGGGAGGAGGAGTAATCAAACGGATGAGAATTTCGAACAGCGAGGAGATGAAAAAACAAGTGTGCAAGCGCAGGAAAAGGGCGGCGGGAGCGATGGGAGTTTAAAAAAAAGGGGGGGGGGGGCGAAAGCTAGGGGAGAAGGAGGAGGAATAACATTTATTTTTTAAGGGAAAGGGGAGGGGGAAAGGAGAGTGGGTGGTGGCCTCAGTCCAGGCCGCCTTCAGGCCCCCCAGCAGCCCTCGCCCGGAGCTAGGGGGAGAAAAATATATTAGGTTAGTAAACGATAGGACCAATAGGTGAAATACAACAGGCAAGTCGGTTGCGGACAGCCGACGCCTTGATAGAAAGGGAGGGCCACTAATCAATATCATCCATTGGTGAAAGGATAAAGACAGCGAGGTGGTGCAGACGATCGTCCTCATCGTGGTCACTTTACCTGTCTTATCGATGCTATTCACGTTCAACACTATGTGATTTGGTTCGCCCTTCCAAAAAAAAAATTCGGTTTACTGTTGTGCGATTCGTGTGTTCAAAGTCAGAAATGGTCGCCACTGTGCGTTGTTTATTCCAATTACCATCACAAGCTCATTCCAAACTTTTCTTTTTGAAGTTTTAGAATATGTCAACGCGGAAAGGAGATACCGCCCTAACAGAAATAGAAAATAGCGAGAATTCAGCAAAGCGCGAAACAAGGGCAGTAAGTCACGCAGGTATATGTCAGAGAGGCGCGAAGAAGCAGGAAAACGACAGAAAAAAGGCATTTTTCGTATCTCATGCACTGCCTTTGGGCAACCTCGAAACCAAAGTGGAGATGAATTAGGGGACACGGAGGTACGATTTTGCTTATAATTGCGCTCGGAAAATTCATTATTAAACATAAAAACTGTTCCTCGCCAAATGCGTCATCTCATCAGCAGTACGAGGCACTAGACGGCGCTAAAAAGAATCCTGCAGCACCTGCAACGACCAAAATAGTTTGAGACTCCCCTCAGAGCAGCGCTAGAATTAAAGCAGTAGAACAACAGATGTATTACATTATTTCGTGAGATCAAACGTCATTACCCTGCTACAAAAAGAACATCATTATCAATCAATCAATCAATCAATCAATCAATCAATCAATCAATCAATCAATCAATCAATCAATCAATCAATCAATCAATCAATCAATCAATCAATCAATCAATCAATCAAGCAAGCAAGCAAGCAAGCAATCAAGCAAGCAAGCAAGCAAGCAAGCAAGCAATCAATGAAACAAGCAAACAAACACCTGAAAAGGTGTTTGAGGGTTTCTTTGAGTGAATCATGAAATATACGTAACCTGGACAGCCAGTAGGGCACCCTCTGAGTGAGCATGTACACCGAGAACTCGTGCAGTGTGGTGATAGTGTCCTGGGCGCGACCCAGCGCCTCGTTCAAGGCGGCCGTTGCTGCTTCGGCGTTCTCCCTCCGGAAGAGCCCTTCGTGGGTGTGCATGCAGGCCAGCTTCCTGGCCCGCTCGCCGTCTCCAAAAACGTCCCAGAGGGCAATGTCCTCCTGACGGGGACAATGCGAACACATTAAAATCTCTTTGCCAGTCTTTGACACTCCCATATTACACCCACCGAAACGGGAAAGTTGGGCAGGTTGGTCTCCTGGAAACTTGCGGGAATTTCTAGCACAGAAACGGAGATCGTAGCACAAAGAACTCAGAAGGAAATTCAATTCCATAGGTTATAAAGAAACCAACCGCTGGCTATGCCGTTCGTTCCTGGTCTTACTGATGGCGGTGACGCACTGCAGCAGAGCCAACTTTACAAAATGGGAGTCATTAGATGATTATGATAATGATGTTAAGGACGAGGACACATGCAAAATCGCTTCCCGTGGTGGGAATGGAAAATGGGTTCTTCGCGTTATGAAGGTTCCGATTGGCCATTTGAACAAAATCAACGATGGGGAATGGGGGGGGGCGGGGGGGGCTGGGCTTTTTTCTGAGGAATTCGTTTGCTGCTGACTGAATTTGGACAATGACTCACAGGCAGTTTCCGCTTGGATTGTTGACGCTTTGACTCTGGTGCCAGAAGCTGCGACTTTGGCACGTCGCTACTGGATTTTCGCTTGCAAGTAAGCTTCGCGTGTCAACCAATGTGTTCCAGCATCATTCCGGTGCGGTACCAATTGATGCATCGTTATAGTTATCATTGGTTTTCATGCTTTTCCGTGTCACAGGACCAAAAGTATGGTCGTAGTACGCCGAGCGTTGCGAAGTGCCATTTATTACGCTACATAGGCAGGTCTTGAGGATTTAAAGTTTAAATCTAAAGGTTTAAAAGCCATATGCTCAACTGTTTTAGACTGTTGATCAGTAATAGGGGGTGCTCCCCAAAAACCCTTCAACGGCGTGGTAATTATTTCCTGACGTTAAAGCCCGGTGCTGTGCTCAAACTGAGCTCAGGAACCCACCTTTATAAGCTACGACTGTACGGTAAAGCAAACTCGTTGGAAATGTTCGGGCACCCATATTTGTGCTAAATGCTTTTGAATCCCGTGACTAAATAGCTCCGAATACATGCCACACAGGGCTTATGGGGCCAACGTGTGAGTTTGTTGGACATGAGTTTTATTGGTTTTACAAAAATAAGGTGGCATAATAATTACTTTATTATTCCTTTTAGTGAAAGGTAAAGCCGTTATCATATCGGTTATACAAAGAAAATGCGAAAAAGCTACTACCACAAGCCTCTCCGTTCAAAGTGCCGTAGGAATTTAGGTAATCGCTAGGATGAAACGCAGTGGGAGCTAATGTGGGACGTCGACGCTGTTAATATGTGACTTCAGAGCGGATGGAACAAAAGAACGCAAATGGTGTAAGCGCACACCATAGGTCCGCGTAGCAGATTCTCTCTAAGAGAAACAAACACATCTGAAAAAAAGTCTATGCTGTTTTAGAAAAACAGGGTGTACTACCGCGGTGCCCCACTTCCCCCCCTCCCCCCACCTAGTAAAACTATACAGTTAATTCATGCTTTTGATGGTGTTGTTGATGACGATGATGATGTACGGCTAAAAAATCAGAATTTGCTAACAATTTTGAAAAGAACGCCTTGGACGGCGAAAAGAATAATGAAAAGAATCATAATAGCAGCAATGCTAACGGATTAGGGGAGAGCGTCAAGGGTAATCAAGAAAGTCCGGTTAACTATATTCTAGCCCAAATTTGCGAGAACACAGACCTGTACTGTGCTTGTAATGGGCAGAATTAAGAGCCTGAGTGGGTACCGAGAGAGGGGAATCGAAGTAATGGAAGACATATAATGGATACAAGGGTCAGATACGTAATATGGTGGCGAATAATAGATACGGGCTGTGCTGGATAGCAGCAGTTTGAAGTCAATGGGCGAATCATTGAACCCGCAGTGGAACTAGAGTAGGGCAACGGTGATGAAAATGAAGGCGTAGTAATTGGAGAGCATTTCGGGAACCGATTAACCAGGGTTGTCGATTCCGAACTAAGACGACCTTGTCTTGCTAGCGAACACTTCCAATATCGTGCGAACAAGCCTATAGAGTACAGGGAGCCAACGTGTGTGTGTTTGTATAAACCACTCTATGTCGTCCGCGTGGGTACGTTAACGTCTCCTGCAATGCTATTCGTGTGCAACCAAGGGGAAAACACCCGTACGCGCGAAGCAAAAAGCGCCCAAGTTACACTTACAAGAAAGCAGAGAAGATATAATTCAGCCTAAATAAAATATTTTCACGTAGCCGAGGAAGACGCGGATATTTCTTCAAGGAAGAATAGTTTATTGGACCGAATCTGTGCTCCCCACAACTCAGAGAAAATGTAAGCGGTGTGGAAGCCGTCAACGAAGTGACGTACGCATAATGATATCAGCGAATTGAATGCCGCGGTGTTTGCTTAGCGAGCATTTATTTTTCGGAGTTAACTCTTCGCGAAAGATCGCATCAGCTCTAGAACATTAGCTGTCAAAAATGACCATTTTACTCTACTTTCGACAAGTAGGGCCCTCTTTCCATCCAATATCACGTGCGAGGAATAAAAAAAGAAGCGATAACGCGTGCTTCACTTCTTAGTTAAGACAGCTGGGCACGGCCAGACGCTAGCAAAAAAACACAATCAAACAAGCCACAGGATTCGGGGTAATATATTTGAAGGACCATAGAATAATAATACAGTATTCGTTGTTATTTGTTTACGAGCGTAGGAGAATATTTGTTGAAATTAACTTAAAAACCTTAACCATGGATCCATTTCTGGACTACTGTTGAGGAACCTTGATTTGTTCATGGTGCTTCCTTGTCTTCGGTTGAGGCATTTTCGCCTTCATCAGAAGCTTCGTATGAGCATAATTTCTTTTCTTTTTATGCTGTTCTGAACAACTCGCAGAAACGTGGCATCATTCATTTAGGCACGGTGCGCCTCCGCTCAGAGGAGGCCCCCGCAGCTGTTTCTGGCCGCTGACGTCGTGGTTTCCACCATGCTGTCCTATTGCTTTATGACGCAGAATGCACCGTCAAATTTTACGGTAGTTTCCCGTGCTCACATTAAAAGAATTTTCTCAGTTATTTGGAGTTTGTATTTTTCACTATTTAAGGGTAATTTGTTCTATTTAAGTTGCAAAAAAAGAGTGTTCGTAATGCGGTGGTAGTCTTCCCCACATTTTGAACACAGAGGTGAGGCAAAAACCTGAGAAGAACGGTGAGGACATCACCTGAGGAGATTGTTATTGATAACAAATGGGATCGGTACTGGAGCTTCTTTCTGCATTACAATACACCCGCAGTGTTTGTTCGTCCTCACTTCAGCTTTGGTTCCTACGCTTGTAAATGTGGTCACGGGCAGTGGGTTCAAACCGCTTTCCTTCTTACTACATGGGCGAAGAGCGGAGCGAAAAAGAGGTTGTTCCACAGCTTCTGGTAGCGCCGAATGGTTTCGTCCGACGCCTTGAATCTCTCGCGCAGGTGGCAGTGCGCAGAGTCGGCTAACCAGTTGCAGAACGACTCCACACGCTCGGAAGTCAATGCAGCCGGAAGCCCTGGGTCACCCAGCTCAAGGTTCACGCTCACGTTTATTAGTTCGAACAATCTGAAATGAAACAAGGGAGGATAGTATTGGGTGAATGTGTCTCACTGCCTTACAATTGTAGAAAATATATCCGACCTCCCCAAGTAAAAAGAAAGCGCGCATACGAGCTGCCCAGTGAAAGCGCTAAGAGACTAGCGAAGGAACGAAATACGTCAAGAGCAATGGGCCTCAAACGTGAGGAGAAAGTGTAAGTGAGGGAACTGTGTGGAATATTTGTGCAATCGTACGCATAGAAGGACAGAATAAGGAAGATGATACCAATGAGAATTTGGCTATCACGGCTACGGTGGCAGGATCCTCGCCTTCGTGGAGCTTGCCTGTGTTCAGCACAGTGATCGGGCCACCAGCTGTGTCATTCTCTTTTCTGTGTCGCGTTCTGCGATAGGCACTTGCAGTCACTCGTTTAGAGAAATCCGATCTGTCGACTAAAATTGATTTTGCAGTTAGTCAACTGTCGCGACCACGTGGACACTTCGCTCATTTTATCACATACGTCAGATCATACTACCTAAAACGACACTCGCTCATGATAGCACAACTTCTTCCCCAAGATAACTGTTTTTAATATTCTTGTTGTAGACTAGAATATGTTTCGGAAAATTTGATCTTACCCGAATCACGCTAGCTGTGGTTGTGTTTATATGCCATCGACTGTTGCTTGATGTACTATTATGTGCCTTTTTCATTATCATGATCATGATCATCAGCAGCAGCATCAGCCTATCTACGCCCACTGCAGGGCAAACGCCTCTCCAATAGATCTATCATTATCCCGGCCATGAGGTAACTGCGACTAATTCATTTCCGCAAACTTCTTGATCTCATTTGCCCGTCTGTCTGCCGCCCCCTGCCTTGCCTTCTCTGGGAATCCATTCTGTTACCCTTAATTACCAAGAGCTATCTAGACTTCGCATTACATGCTCTGCACACACCCATTACTTCTTATTTTCTACTAATATGTCCTTAACACGCAATTTGTTCGCTGACCTACTCCGCTCACCTCTTGTCCCTTATTGTTACACCTATCTTCTTCCGTTCGATTGCTCGCTGAGTCGTCGTAAATTTAACTGGAACCCTTTTAGTGAGCCGCCACGTTTCTGCCCCATAGGTGAGTAACAGAAAGAAGCAGCTGTCATACTTTTTCTTTTTGTGTACTCGCAATTTTTTTTGCAGCACGCAGTGACATTTTATTACGACGCGTTATAGAGAAATAAATGAGTACGTTATATCGAAATTTAAAAGAAGCACATGTTTGTGTGTTCTATAACTCATTGAATTTTCAAAGTTGTGAAATATTTGTACGTATTATTTATTATTGAAACGCCCTTCATCAATTGCTGCGGACGTTGAGTGAATGTATACTTTATAATTGCGAAATCCAAAAACAAATATGGTCGAAAAGCTAAAAGAACATGGCAGGGATCCATTAAGGTTGCCTTATTTCCGCAGGTATTCCCTGATAAAAACGCAGGCCATGTTCTCAGTGTTATCGGCCTTATTACGCGCAGTTTCTACGAGAAAAAGCCTACAAGATAATCGTATTTCTCGCACCGCAGCTACTTGCTGACGTCAGCTGCGATAGCAAACTAGCAAATCTGCATGGATAGATTAGGTGGAATGACATCATTTTTAACCTGGGTAACATGTGCTTGAAGGAACAAAACTTCGCTAATAAAAATCATAATAATGAAATAAATATGAATGTTCAGATGGCAAGAAAACAGATTGCAAACCCCGTACTGCACCCTCTAATGACGCATGGTGTTTGCTGTCGTGCTGCACACTGTTGAAGAACAACGATCCAAGACTTGCGCTGTATTGTATAAGGATACATTAAGGGCTGCGTCTAATCTCACGGCAGCCGTGAGAATTACGTCCAGGAAATTCTAACGGCAATTTCTATAAAAGCTGGCTGGCCTAAAATTTGCTGAATAGTATTACGTTCCAACGTAACCTCAAATAACAGAACCTCACCGAAACTAGCGGAACCTATCCTAACACGTCATAACCTACCCAAATCCAAGCAAACTGCAATAAACCTAATCTAACCCAGCCTAACGACCAATTCAACCAATTCTTGAAGTCCTGTGCAACGTTATCTTGATACAGTAAAAACCAGAGTAAAAACAGTACTAACAGAATTATGACGACCGAAAAATTCTGAAAGCTAAAAAAACACACATTGCGTAGTCACATTCGAACCAGAACCTTCTGGCTTAGAAGCAAGTACTATACCACAGCGCTACAGGGGCAGCTGGAAGCACGGCTTTGTAGGGAATATTTATCCCGTACAATCTCCGCGTAGCGTGCTTAGCTATGAGGGGCGACTGCCGTTAGAAATTTTGTGACGGTAATCATCATGGTTGCCGGGGTAATAGACACTACCTACATTATATGTTTTAACGCGTTCAGCGGCCTCTCAGCAAACCCACTGGCTATTTGACTGCGATGTCCGTTCCATGAAAGATACGGTGATGTTGATGTGCGTCTTTTTCCGCACTTGTGAGGTGGGAGGTTAGTTGTGCACTGCATGCCCACGTGCGAGCGGTTTTAAAGACGATAGTCTTTCTTGGGCTACTTAAAACCATAAATTTTGGTCTGTCTGTATGTCTGTCTGTCTGTCCGTCTGTCTATATGTGACTCGATTCAGGCACCCGGCCAAAGTAAAATTGACATTGCGCAATAGTCTTATATACTCACAGCCATACATAAACGTTTAAGCCCGGTTTATAAGTTCATACTTGTCAACTTTGTTGAACAAGCACAGCACATTACGCAAATATAAGACCAAAAATTAATACACAAGGGATATTTACAGTGTTCCTTTATAAAGCATTCATGGGTGCTTGGTTTTTCGACAGCAAATGATATTCCACATCTACTGCAGAAAACCGCCGTATCCTGGCGCATATAGAAAATCACGCGGCAACAGCAACAAAAGGTTCCACTAGCTAGGTTCCACGTTCTGCTTGGAACGCACGTGGAGCACGGCCACGCGGCTCTATAAACGTATTAGTCGGCCGCCTCCATTCACGCGCGTCTCCGCCGTACTACAGCGCTGGCATCGAGGAACCCGGCCTGTAGCAGTGGAACGCGGTAAATTCAAATCGCCTTGCGCAAACCTTTAGTGTGTTTACCTTGAAATGAGCGCGACGGTACAGGAACAGCATGAGAGGTAAGCGGGAAACCAAAGGGGGGCATTTCCTTGGCAAATGTCTACAAAGACTATCGTCTTTTGACGACATTTGCAACGAAAGGAGCAGATACGCGGCCAATTTTTCATATACTTTTTGCGGCTCCATCAGCTCCAAATATCTCGGTATGCCCGCCAGTCTGTCACTCAGTTTAGCCGCCTATCTAAAAGTTAAGATAATGCTCAAACAATGAGGTTGTAAGGGCGCGCCCTTTCAAGCAATTTAAACTGGTGGAAGGCATCTTACGTAACAACGCTGTTAAAGGGAAGCTGCAACAGTTTTTCAAACGTTTTCTCGACACCTTAAATGCTGGCAGAACGTAGTCACCCAACACATTCAGTACATATATTATGGGGTCGGAAAGTAACCAATTTACAAATTACAATCAATGCAAATCAGATAACCTAGAAATTGCTAAAAACACTTTTCTCTCTTTCCGGGTTAGGGCGTTTTTCGACCGCTGGAATTACGTCATTACAGCTGTGTAACGGCTATTGAACGGCTTTATTTTGGTTGCTGGAAAGAACGCTTCGATAGCCACTTTAAAAAGAAAGCCACAAAAGCAAACCAGGGGCGGTATTCCCGTGTTTTGTCCCTTTTGTGTACCTTTCGAAAGTGCCCCGTTTGAGCGAGCCCTGATTGGCTAAAAGCGAACAACCGGATGTGACGCCATGCAAGCACGGCGGAGCTATGAGCCGGGCTACTCGGAGCAGACGATTTGGAGCAGACGATTTTTCGTCGCCTTATTGTTGGTTCGCTCGCGGAACAATAAACACATAAAAGATACTCTCATACGGTTTCAGTTCTTTAAAGTACGTTTGGAAGAACAGTTACGGTATTTGAATCAAAGGCCCACTGGTTAACCGGAAGTACGTCACGATGAAAGGGCCGTTTTCAAAAGGGACAGTTACGAGAATATCACCCCAGAAAGGAACGACTGGGTTAGCAAACCGTCGGTTGCGTTATCTGAGGGGGAACTACATTTCCTGCAATGTGATGCCATACGCGACAGGCCACTGTGATTGTCAAAATGTTGGCGCGTGTTGGGTGTACCCCCTCTTTCTTTGCCAGTATTTTTGTTTTTGTTTTGTTTGTCCTCTTTTTATTGTTCCTGCTAAGGCTAAGCATATATATTTGCCGTCATATGAATAAAGAATCAGTTGGAAGTGAGCGCTCGTCCGTGTGTATTCTTTCCGTCCTGTGTATTTCTGCTGCGCTACATTTGATCACTATGAATTACCAACTAGCCCAGTCTACAGCTTTACTCAGGAAGGGAAAGCGCATCTGCTGCGACGAGCAATTCACGCAGTGGCGCTCCATGCTGACGAAAACCATAGGTTTCGCAGTGCTTCCAGAAGCGAAGGAAAGAGTGAAAGCGTCTATCGAAAGTGTTGCAGAGTCCTTTAAAGCTAAGAAAAGCAACACGTGTATTCGACGTGAAAGGAATACAGGAGCCGCAGTAGCAACCTTGTTCTCATTTTACACCGACGTGTGGCTGGCTTTTGCGATAGCGAAGAAAGAAAGGTGTAACTACTGTGTATAAGCAGGCAAGATGAAAGTAAAGCCTCCAAAAACGAAGTATAGTCAAGCTGTTTAAGTATAATGAAGAAAGAAGCTGCCAAAAGATGGCCCGCGCGAAGAGCGAATGTGGGGATATTGAGTAGAATTGAGCAAACTAATTGCATCTGGTACTATTGGTGGAAGAAGAGGGTAGGAGAACAAAATGAGGGGTTGGAGGTATAGGCGATAGTGGTATAAAGCGGGAACTGGAGGACGCTAGAGTCTTTCGAATGCATTTACAGATAAGGAAGCAGACACGGGTTTCCATCGTTTAGTATAGCCTAAACGATCCTAAATTAGGGGGGCAAATGTGTAGATTCCACGCGAGCAGCGACCGAACTGCATTGTAGCGCCACAACGCTGAAGAGCATCTGCTGCCAAGACACTGGCTGTTCAGCCTGCTTTAAATGCACGCATGTGTGTTTTGTTTGGTCAGTTAATTGAACATCCTACTGGTAGACAGACAGCGCGAATGTTGTCACTTCAGCTGCGCGTGAGTCGCGCCTTTTTAAAGAGTTGTCGATGTTTCCAATTAGCAATTGGTTATGCTTGTACTGGTTGTTTATTTTTTTCTGTGTCCTTTCTGCTTACCAGAAGCGTATCCACTCGTGCCAGCAAAGATGCGTGCTGTTAAAACTGGCTGCACAACGGGCCTCTCCGCAGCAGGCGCGGTATTGCGAGGTGGCGCTGTAATAACGTTTGGCCGCCGCTGCCATGGAATCCAAACTTGTTTTCTGGACAGCCCATGTATGTAAAAAAATGAGCTTTTTACAAGAATATGGCAAAAGCTCACGGCTGATGAGACAATCTAATTTCGAACATGTGTGAACAATTCCGGTCAGTGTCCGGCATTGTTTGGTAAAAGCAGTCGCCAGTCACACCACTTTTCTATACTTGCTTGGTCCCGTAACACGGAGTGAGAAATAATCCCAAAAATATGGCCATTCCTTCCGTAAGGAAGTTGAGAGGAGCGCGAAAGCTAAAATCGCGCCCAATCTTCGCTGAAAGGGCGTCCAACCAATCGCCAAACATCCAAACACTTAGATCGCAAACGAAGAAGGAACCCATGCGACGACTTGTCACGCACTAAGTAAATGAATCTACGAACGTTAGAAACGTGTACCGATGCGTGGTTTATGAGGTAAAGGTGTACCATTGGGGCATTTTTTCTTCATCGATGCATGTATTGTCTTATCTAGAACCGTTCCTCTTTCGCCATTTTCCAGCAACCGTTTTGACACAATGGAAGCTCGGTTTCACGGAGACCCTATGAGATCTTATCAGAGCTTATCTTATCGGATCTTATCAGAGCTTATCTTATCAAAACTTATCAGAGATCTTCAACCGTTTTGACACAATGGAAGCTAGGTTTCACGCAGATCTTATCGGATCTTATCAGAGGTTACCTCATCAGAACTTATCAGATATCTTATCAGAATCTTATCTCCTGAATACGCATCAGATAACATAGAACTTCATAGATAACATAGACCGTGCTACGCAGCGAAAACCCTGACATCCAGCAGTGGGCCGTCCAAAGGGGCCGAAAACGCCGCCAGGAGTCAAGATATCTTGGCCGTCGTCTAAGGCGCCACGGGCCTGAATAGGCCTCTTCTTTGGACTAAATAAAGTTATTTCGTCCTCCTCCTCCTCTAAACTTAAGATATTGAGATCTTATCAGATGTTATCAGAGATCTTAAGATCTTCTCAGAGCTTTTCGGTCGATGAACCGGTACATGGGGAAATGCATTAGTTTCTTGATAGGATGCCATAGGTCCCACTAAGAAAGCTTTTGCTTCCCAAACCAACACTGCGTCTCCTTTGCTGCATCTCAACCTCAGGAACTCATGCCAAGACACGCTAGAAAATGCACTCTTGCCTTTCCATCGAGCCAACCATTTGGCCACCCGTTAGGTTGGCGACGTTCTTCACCCTCTCGGCGAGCCGCTGGGGTAGCCCAGGGTAGTGAGAAGGGCAGCGGCGTCCTGAATGGCGGCTCCACTTGCTGAAGTCGCTGCAGCCGAGAAGTTGAATACACGCGGTGTACATCTATCGGAATTCGTGAGCATTCAGCGATATGGGTATAAAATCACAAGGATAGTTTTAAGATTTGCTTTACTCGCCTTTCCCACTACGTCCGATCGCGGTTGCCGCTTTTGTGACATTAGCGATAGACCAACCACTTGCTCCCTAGAGTCACGTTTAGACTTCCCGAGGTGAACACCTCAATTCGGAGCGTATTGGTCAGGGTGGGTTAAGACGCAATATACCCTGAATGGGTTTACACGCTCGGTGGGCTCGCCAACCGCTTCACAGCATGAAAAACGGACTTATCAAACGCCGCATGTGGGTGTTATACTTGCTGGAAACATTTGATCATATATTGAATACGCTTACTTCCAGGCCTGCAGCTGGCCTCACTACAGTCAAGTCTGTCCCTGTCTGTCGGTCTGTCTGTCTGTCTGTCTGTCTGTCTGTCTGTCCGTCCGTCCGTCCGTCCGTCCGTCCGTCACACCAATCAAACAGAAGTGTTACCGATGCGTCTGGTCTCTAAGGTGAAACTGAAGCACTGGCAATGTTCGGGCCGCTCATTACCGACTAGAGTGAATGGTAGGTGAGCCACCCTTCGGTAACGGGTGCTGCTGAAGCGTAAGAGGGAGTTCTGTCTGCTGTCTGTCTGTCTGTCTGTCTCTGTCTGTCTGTGTGTCTGTCTGTCTGTCACGTAAGTCATCCAGAAGTGTTACCGGTGCGTCTGGTCACTGGGTTATCACCTAGTCACTGGCGATTTTCGGGACACTCATTACCCGCTAAGTTGTAGTGATATGTGAACCGCCCTTCGGTAACGAGCACTCAATATCCTTGGACTCGCAAATTAGTAATGGCGAGCGGGCGGATTCCGCGACACAAATAAAGTGCGGGACAGCGAAAACGGCACTGGAAACGAGTAGGGGTATGATAGAACAGAGAGCAGGAAACAATGGGTGAGCGGGAGGCTGATGTCCTGACGTAGGGTTAAATGGAATTGATAAGGGTATCGGGAGAAAGAAAAAGGGACCAGAAGGAACAAAAAGAGGAGGAAGGGAATGGCCAATAGGGGGAGGAGAGGTGGAAGAGGACCATGGGGAGCAATGACCCTGAGGGGGAAGTGGGGTAGGAAAAGATTACTTGCAAGCTAAGAAAGGGCGCAGTGGTCGCACCCAGCGATGCAAGCATCATCATCACCAGCCTATCTACGCCCACTGCAGTTCAAAGACCTCTCCCATCAATCTCCATTTGCCCCGGTCCTGAGCAAACTGCGACCAATTTATCCCTGCAAACTTCTTGATACCATCTGCCCATCCAACTTTCTGCCGACCCCTGCCACACTTTCCTTTTCTAGGGATCAGCTATGTTACCCTGAATGAGCAATGGTTTATCTTGCCTTTGCATTACGTGCCCTGCCCACGTCCATTTCGTGTTCTTAATTTCTACTAATATGTCCTTAACATGCGTTTGTTCCCTGACCCACTCCGCTCTTCTCTTGCCCCTTAATGTTACATCTATAATCTTCCGTTCCAATGCGCGCTGAATCGTCCTTAATTTAAGTTGAACCCTCTTAGTGAGCCTCCAAGTTTCTGCCCCGTACGTGAGTACCGGTAAGGTGCAGCTGTCAGACTTTCTTCTTTAGGGACAATGGTAGGCTGCCATTCATTATCTAAGAATACCTCCCGATTGCCCTGCATCCCATTCTTATCCTTCTAATTATGTCTGCCTCGCGGTTGGGATCCGGGGTCACAACTTGCTATAAGTATAGGTATATTAGTAGATACTTGGTATGTTAGCAGGTACCTTGGTAGGTACCTACAAAAGTAGGTACTTGGTAGTTAAGTAGGTATATGCTTGCTTCGACATAAGCAAGCATATACACAGCTAATTTTACAACCAAGCCGTGTAAGGGTAGGTTTCAATTTTTTTCTGAGTCTTGGCGTTACAACTCCCGAGACTCTACGACCTTTCGAAGCGCCAGGCCTTCCTAGTGTGAGGCTTTACATGCGGGCGCGTTAAAACAGCACAAAACAAAAGGAACAAGCATTTGGGCGACGCGTAGGAGACTGATCAGAGTTGCGTTGGGAACCCGCCCCCGGGGTTCTACAATGTGTGCTGCCTAGTTTGCGACTCAGGTGCGAAGTTCCCCGGTTTACCCTTTCTACTACTATACACTCTCCCGCCTGCTGAAGATTACTGCCGCTACGGGAGGCTGCATACTGTAAACCTATTTTATACTTTTTCTTCCTTGATGCTAACAAACCTATTGTGACCATGCTATTCAGTGATGACGACTGTACAGCTTCCCTGGTCATAAAAATTCCCACGGCGGAACAACCGTGATTTTTTTACTGCCTACAGACAACTGTTCCACTCCGCATTGATAAGGGCCCTTGGTTGACCCTGAAGCCTCCTAGACAACATGGCTATGTCGCCAGAACCCCATTATCGCTAACCCGGCTTTAGCATGAGCGCTCAGGTTTTCGTGGTTTATTTTCCTTCGGAATAAAAAATGAAGCGGTCAATGTGCCCTCGCCATGAAGTTTTACGGTTCTTCCTCTCGTATTGTAAGTAATCTTCTGGAAATGACAATACTGTTTACCTCACAATATACTCTCCATCACGTCCAGCAGTCCAACTTCAAAGCTGGATGCCGCAAAGATTTTAAGCGCGAGTAAGCGCAGCGCTTGAGAAATTGATTTCGTTATCAAGCGGCAGTGGGGCTGTGCGAGAAACAATCTCTTGCGCTAAACGTAACAGCTTCCACGAACTAGCGCTGCTTCAACTTCTGCCCCACACCCACCACGCCACAGATCCAGGTGCGTGGCATGGCTGTGGACGGAGGGTCCACGAAAGGGGAACATAGGGAACATAGGGGAACATTTGGAAGTACAAGAGCGGAACATGTGCCGGCCCTCTTCTCGTGCTTCCCATTTCTAAGAAGAAAGACTTGGTCTCTATGACTTATGAATCTCGTGAGGTACAAACAAATCGTCGTGAGGTGCACCCAATCGTCCAAAAACGTTGAGGTTTCCCAAACTGGGGAGCGTGAGCCCAGGACTGAGTGACGGGAAAGCGAAGTGGCAATGCGCGAGGAAGGTCGGGGGAAGGCTGTGAGGAAGGGTGGCGGACCCCGTGGGGGGAAGAGAAACTGCTGAATTAAACGAGAGTATACCGCTACCCAACTTGTCATAGAAGATGCCTTAAAACGGAAATTTACGGAAGGAGGCGAAAATATCTTCCTGCCGCGGCTCGCGAGAGGAGCGAGCTTTGCAGTGTACTGTCCAGGGGGCTAGACGTGAAGAAAAGTGCGGCCGCAAACTTTTACGAAAATTCAATAGCAGATGAAAAGAAGGAAAGAGCAGGCTTTCGATTTCACATTCTCGAGAAGTTGTAAGCATCCACCTTATTTGTTAAGACCGGAGCTCTGCGGCTTTCGCCTGAACGGCACAAAAACATTGGAAGATTGCACTTAAACAATGGGGAATTCATATAAACTTGTATGGCCAGAGACTGCGTGCCTTAACTGCCGCTCAAGGAGTTGTATTTATGGCGGGGATCAAAGAAAGGATACAGTAAACGTATTGCCTCAGCGACTGGATATTTTGGTAAAGGAAACCAGCTTAGGAAGGTACGCCATTTTACGCTTTGGATATATTCTCCAAAGTAAACAATAGTGGGAAGAAACCAAGTACAATGATACAAAAGTATACAAATCGGGTATCTTGAATGCACTCCTAGTCCAAGTCAGCTATGCTTGAGGTGGCCCGTTGCTAGGTAGATGGCGCTACGGGCGTGTTGTGACACAATTTTGTCCTGTTAATTCATTCAGAGCTGTTCAGGATCAGTATTAGCATTCGTTTAGGGGTAGCTAGTGCAAGAGTCCACTAACCAGGCGAGTGCGAATGCCTTGGCATCGTCTTCGCTGTTGACGCACTTCTGGAGCATCCAGACGTCCATTGCCACGTCAGCATCGTCATGGCGGAACCGGAACGATGTCATCAGGTGATCCACCACGGCCACTCGGAGGTCGTCGCCTACTCGCCTGTGCAGCGGATACGCGTCTTCTTCGTGCCTGCTGCACACGTGCTCGTAGAAGTTGGCGCACGCAGCTGGCCTCTCTCCTAATACGCTTGGCCGCAGTTCTCGCCGGACCCAGCGGCATGCTTGCGTGCCACATTTCACGTCCTGTTTTATGTCAGGACCGAATACCTCAGCCTGCAAGCGCGCGTGATCGGAGTTTATTGAAGTAGCATGGTTCCGTTATACTTGGCTTCAAAAGTTTTCCAATAAAAACCTTATATCTCGAGATAAATCGTCTTGGTCAAACAGACACGACACGAATTGTGCGTCCCGAGAATTGTCGCCGTCGGCCTCATCATCATCATCTGGCTACGCCCACTGCAGGGAACGACCTCTACAATAGACCACCAATTATGGCGGTCCTGTGATACCTGCGACCAATATATTCCCACAAACTTCTTGTGCTCACGGGCCCATCTCACTTTTGGCGGCCACCTGCCACGAGAATCATTTATCTCCAATTCTTATTGATTTCTGTTCGGAGAGGTAAATACGACAAAGAAATGAATGAAAGCACGGTGTCCCCAACGGCGAACTGCACCTGCAGTTTTTCGTGAGTGCACGCAATTCTATACACCAGTATATATTTGCGATGATACTCTCTCCTTTAGTATGTGCTTGACACAGGACGCAGCGTTATCCCCACTGTTCTTTTAGATTTACGCGAATGACCTCCCTACTAACACATCATCAAAGTTGGGCCTTTTTTCAGACGATTACGTCCTCTATAAAACCTTTCGTACATCTAAAGGACTATCACCCTTTAACATAGTCTTGACACTATCGCTGCGTGGTGCGAAAAATGGCGCATGTCTTTAAACCTAGCAAAATGAAAAGTAATGTCCTTCACAAGCAAATGCACCACTAGAGATCTCACTTATCGCCTTCATTCTGTTCCTATTGACCAAACCAGTGCTTCCCACTACCTACGACCACATCACTGTCATGGGTGACATATTCAAACAATGCGCTGTGAAGCTTCTCCGCACTTGGGTACTTGCGACGCAACATAAAGTCCGCATCTTCAGGAGGAAAGAAACTGGCTTATTTAACGTACGTTCGGCCAAAACATGAGTGCGCGTCATCCATTTGGCACTCATCACAAGCTTATCTCACCGACCATTTAGAAGCCGTGCAAAACCACGCTGCTCGTTTCATTCCTTCACAATACTCAATACACATCACCATAATCGCCTTAAAACAAACTCTGTCCCTGATAGTTTGCCAGGGGCCGATACTTCCGTAGATTCGGTATTGGAAATAAAGTGTCGCTATGACGCTGGTATCCAAGCGAAAATTCAGCAAAGTTTACATATGTGGCTTTATCTTTCCAACACACTCAGCAAGAAAGTAAACTAATCCTATTTTGCCTATAAATAAAATGTGTTCTCTGCTATTTTATTTTTTAACCCCCTATTTATTTATTTAGTGAAAGGAAACCTATACAGCTTTCTCGGAAACTTCGCAGTTGAAGAAAAATCCGTCCCGGTCCAGGATTCGAACCCGGGACCACTGCTTAACCGGAGCAGTCGCTCTACCAACTGAGCTAACCAGGAGGCTAGTCGTTAGTAGCGCGAAAGCGAATTGATCAACAACTCGAAGTGAAGGTGGATGGACTCGAAGCATTTAGATGGACGTCGAACGTTTCTTCACAGAAACTTACTCCACCTTTAGGATTTCCCCTAAATCTGGTCGATTATTTAGTCACTTCATTCGTTGCGCCGACGGGAGGCGCTTTCGGGGAGTTCGCCCCGGGCTTCTGTGCGGTACGGGCGCGTCCTCGCGAGCTACGAGTTTTCGCTCACTAGCCCGGGGTTTTAGCCGGTTAATTTCAACTTTCTTCTTATGTAAGGCCCTTCCATGCGGCCAGCCGTTTTAAGGGCTACCACCCGCAATTTTTTTTCCGCTTTTTCGTATACCAGCTTTCCGTTATGCCTGCCAGCATACCCTTAAAGGAGCCATGAAGAGAAAATAAAACTTCGTTTAATTTGAAAGAACTAGGATTCAGTATCTCACTCAGCTCCATTAGACCCACAAAAGATGTTTTTTAACGAAAAAAAAGCAAGAAGTATTTTAAAACTTTCAAATTTTGCGCCACAGTGACGTGTTATGAGCAAGAATGACGTCATACGGGCCAACAATAAAATATAATTTTCAGTGCGTTAACTGCACGTTAGTATTCTAGTGATGCAGTCAAATGGAACTAGAGGCCCCATTACAGACGTCCGGTCATGTGTCGTCCCTAGAGGTCTGTTAGGCGGCCGCCAATCGCACAAACAAGGTTCCGTGACGTCATAGAAAAGTTGCGTGAAATTGGCTAGGGGGTCGCCACGGCCTCACACGTTTTCTTTAATATCTCCATTATTTGTTCGAAGATTGCGATGATATTGGTATCATTGTTATCGGGACTAAGCAGTCTTTCTAATAAACCCAACTTGCATTTTGTCTTCATGGCTCCTTTAATAAGGGCCGCAAGCTTACGACGGATGAACTCGCCTGCCTATCTTCTCGCGCTGGCGCAAGGCTTGGACCACCTCCCCCCTATTCCCGCTGAAGATGAGAAGAAGGATTGGGCTAGCGACTGTAGCGATCTTAGCGAGGCGACCGTGGATTACGCTTGAACGCCTAGCAGCATCTCGGGCTGCTTTCACTCTGTGCACGTGTAGTTTGTTAGTATGCCTTGAAGGTGAAAATTTTGGTGTCTGATTGCGAACGGGCTGAAAATTTCAGAGAAACTGAGAAAAAGACACGAGGCTGCTGCGCTGCTGATTGGTGCGAGAACTCGGGGAGGAATAGCACAGCGAAATTTTTCCGGTTCCCTGCGGACGGCAGGTGAGCAGAATTTTTAGTCAGTCAAAGTTACGAATACGCAATCGCTATCTTTATCAAAAAAGCTGTAGAGGAAACGAAAAATCTTCCGCTGGTGCTTCCCAGTGAATTTATTTTTGTTTCGTACAACGAATTATGCAGGTCCATTTGAGTCGTGGAGTATATAGCCGCTTTAGCTGAAATGATCCTGCATCGATTCAGTCGTCACTGCTGCAAGGCACTGCAAGGGGCACTTTCGCATTGTGTTGCCTGGTGCACCATTTGAAAAAATATATATTTCTTTTTTTCAGAAAACATACAGTCAAGAATGGGACGCATATGCACTCACCAACACTTGTTCGGTGTGGTTGTCGTCTGGCGAGTACCGCTCGAAGCCTTTGAGCAGCTCTCCGGTCAGTATTCCCAACGGAGGCGGTGGGTACTGTATGTCGTACCACCTAATGAACACGCACAAGTTGAAGAAGCACAGCACGGCGAGCAGAGAGTACAAGGATACCATTACGCGCTTGGTTGCGATGCGGTTGAGATAAATTTCCACACGTTTTAAAAGAGGTAGGGCCTTCTGGCCACCCGTTGCTGGGGCAGCCATGGGGGAGCTGAGTTCGCCTTTTTTCTGCAAAATAGAACAGGAAGGAGCACAGAGTCAATGTCTTTGGTGCAACAAGTCTTTTGAGGACCATCTGCGGTTACAAGTAGCGCAGCCTAAACTTCCTGAACGCCTAAACGAGGTGGTGCTACTAGTCTTGCAAAGAAGACCTGACCAGCCTCCTAGGACATCGCTTTTCCTGGCTCATGAAAGCTCATCATACTTAAGACTTCCGCCGGCACAGTCATCCGGCAATATTCGGCATGACTTGCACTTGTACTTCACATTTCAACCGGCGTTATAAGCTGCTCCAAATGGCAGCGAATTTTATCTGGTGGGGGTTACTTGGTTGTTGGGGGGTTCATTGCAGTGGGATACGTGGAAACGTTTATGCATATCTCATTATCAACGTTATCGTCACCATCATCGGCATCATCATTATCATTATCATCATACCGTCTACACCCACAGCAGGGCAAGGGCCTCTCT
The DNA here is from genome assembly GCF_048455015.1 of Haemaphysalis longicornis. Lineage (NCBI taxonomy): Eukaryota > Metazoa > Arthropoda > Arachnida > Ixodida > Ixodidae > Haemaphysalis > Haemaphysalis longicornis. Next base: position 95,589,203 of record NW_027526407.1, read on the forward strand.
CAAAGATCAACAATTATCTCAGTCCTGGGCTCACAGCGACAAATTTATCTCCGCAAACTTCTTTATCTCTTCTGCCCGCCTAAATTTCTGCAACCTGTGCCACGATTGCCTTCTCGGGAGATCCACTCTGTTCCCCTAATGACTAACGGTTATCTTTCCTTCGCATTACGAGCCCAGCCACGCACGTTTCTTCTTAAATCCTACTAATATGTCCTTAACAAGTGTTTTAACCTGACCCACTCCACTCTGTTCTTATTCCTTAACATTGCACCTATAATCTTCAGTACCATTTCTCGCTGAGTGGTCCTCAATTACCGTAAAACCCTATTAGTGATTTTCCAAATTTCTGCCCCGAAGGTGGCTACCGATAAGGTGCAGCTGTTATACACTTTACTCTTCAAGCACAATGGTACGCTGTCATTCATTATGTGAGAATGCCTGTCGAATGCGCTCGTACTCATTCTTATCCTTCTAATTATCTTTGCCTCATGGTTGCGAACCGGGCTCACTATTTGGCCTAAGAAGACATATTCGCTAACCACTTTCCAAGCCTCGCCACCGATCTCAAACAGCTGTGCTCTCCCGAGGCTATTGAGCATTACTTTTGTTTTCTGTGTATTATTTTCATGCCCATGATTCTACTCTGCCTGTCCACAGCGGTAATCATGCTTTGCAATTCGTTCCCTGAGTGATTTAGGAAGGCAGCGCCTTCTTAGGCCTCAATTATCTGCATAATTCCACGTCAGAAGTGGCCTGCGCAATGTCGGAAGTGAAACATTTATTCTCACTGCATGCACTACACTGTTTTGTGCCCCGTATCCATGTCGCGGTAGGTGTATGCCACACAGCTCTGCGGCTGTACTTCAAAGTTCTGTGGCGGAGCATTTTCTGCTGACTTTTACTCGTTGATTGATGATTACGGCTGATTTGGATGCGCAAGTACAGACACTCGTGGCTTTGGCAGCTGCGCTAGAAAATTCCTATTTAATGTTCAAGTTTGGATACAACTTGGATTGCGCGAATTGGGAATCGGTTTACCGCAAATTTTTAGTTTGGGCGTGAACGCCTCGCTTTTTGCTTTGTTTATGCGAATGCAGACAAGTTTCTATACAAGTTTATGCTCTTGAGTTCCAGCTACGAAGCTTTCTGTAATTTATTGTATATCAAATATCACGACACTAAGCTGACTGCTGCATTGTTTTGCCCGAAAAATCCAGTTGTCCTATACTTTGGACGTTTGCTAGCGCCATCTATGAAGTTTTGTCAAAGTTGAGCAGCGGAGAAGGCAGCAGGGGAAAGGACATACCGAGACCGCCTGAGAAGTAAGTGCTATTTACAGTGTTTCGTGGCTGTTTTGACGCGATATATTGTTCACTGAAACGTTTATGGTACAGGGATAATGTGGAATGAGAAATGTTAGTTGCGAGCACGCGTGCTTTTCTTGGTTGAATGTTGCATGTCCAGCACGTTGGACACGGGCACTCAGGGCGGTCATTTGGAATGTACTGGGCACTTCAGTGCAATAAACGCGCGTTGATTTTGTTTTGAAGCGGTGTTTATTTGGGGATTTATTGACATTTATTTGGGCCGTGCATGAATTAAATGGGTCATTTTTTATTCAATGGCAGGTCTCTAGATATGTCGATTGGAAAAGTGAAAGCTTTTTTGAGCTCTTGGTTACGCGGTCAATAAGTAAAAAAAGCAGAGAAATGCCGAGCTCACGTGATCGTGCGTCTAGTGAGACACCCGGATGCACACACACCTTTTGGGAGTGGCCAAGAAGTGGGTGTAGACACGGCTAATGCCCCCGCTGCACAAAACTGTAAATGAGAAGCTTAAGCTTTGGTTAAAGAAAGAGCTTAGCATAACGTAAGCGAGAATAAGTAAGAAGTTCGAATGTAGAGGTTTGAACAAAAGAAGGAGCTTTGCGTTGCGTGAGAGCGCCCGGGGATGCGAACCGACGTGAGGGATTGGCAAGGAATTGGGCGTAAGTAGGGTGAATGCTCCCGCTTCAAAAAACTGTGCGCATAAAACTGACTCGCCACGGCGGCGGTGCCACATTTCTCTCTGACTCTCTTCTGCACATATGAGGGATGGAGCGACCAAAGAAGATCCGGACGCCTTAAGCCAGGCGGCTTATCAGGAAGCCCGCCGGGGTCACATTCGAGAATGGAATGAGTTTATGCCGAGAGGCGTACTTCCGCATTAAGAAAAACAACAACAAAGGGGGAAGTAGTCTGAAGAGTACCTCCCGCGGTTGGCAGACTATTGCAAACGCCACCTGCTGTAGGTTTCAGGATGCAGTATGACGACGAATGTTTTTGATCAAAGGGCCAGCTTTTCTGCGCAACGAAATAGGGACGTTGTTTCGAACTGGCCCACAGAATGTAAACTTGACAAGCAATCGCAAGAAGCAATTTAGAGCCCACTTTTTTTGTACCTTTTCTGACATTTGCCGAATTTTGTATAATACGGGGTTCTTCAAGCATTGCTAATAATTTTCTTCAGTAAAGTTGGTTCGCTTTACTGTAAACCCATTAGTTCGCAACTAACCTGGTAAAGTTCTAGTTTCCAATAATTGGACATTATGCCATACTAAAACGACAGAGATTACTAGAAAAGAAAACTGTCATTTGTCATATTTGTGGCCTCTTTTATTTAGTTGGAAAATTTCAAGAAAATGTGTCAGCCCGAGTACAACCCGGAGGTCAGGAGGTTATGTGTAGTCGTATAGCAGGTTTAAATACATGTTCTTGTTTATAGCATTAACTAATGATGTGTACCGTACTATTTGCTAGAGCTTCTCCTGCTAGTAAATATCAATGAAACTGCGTTTGCAGAATTTCTTTTCCGGTCACAAAAAGATTACTGAGAAACTCAGAATAAAAAAATACAAAACTAAACAATAGATAGACTCAGAGGAAGACAAGTAGGAATTCAGCTTGCATACTTTAGTTAACCTTTCGATTGTATTCGGGAATTCATTTTTTTTTCAGGAGCTTTAGGAAATGGCCCATCAATATTGTGATATAGAGTATACGTCGAATTTGCGTGAGATTGTTGTCGAATTGAAACTAAAATAATTGCAGTGGTTGGAACTGCATACTAAAAAGAGTAAGTGTCGCCTTGTTAACCCCCCTTTCAGGGTTTTAAAAATTTTGCTGGAAACTGCCGGAAATTCTCCTTAACTTGTTAACACATCTGTATGTATTGTCGCAACTGACTACGAACACAATATACGGCCGAAACCGACCGCAGTTACCGTAATATGAGCGTTTGAAAGCATCATCGAGTCGGACAATTACACGCGCACCAGCTATCGCATCGCGAATATTTGATATCTTGCATAGTCATTTACGTTTACGAAAAATCAAGAAAGCGCATGCGTACACGCATGCGTATACTTGTGTGTGTAAGTAGCTGCGCGAATGTGTGTCCTGGCTTTTCGCGATCCGTCCTGCACATGTGCATCGTTTCCAACATACAAGATTTAATAACTAACTGACCCGAGTGAAGCCATTGACACCTACTCTAATGAGGGAAGGCCGTGCCGTTCAAGTCACTGACGTATTTAGCAGCAGCTTCTCCAATTTCGTAAAAAGCCGTTCCAGCCAATGTGAAAGCTGACGGAAGTGCAGAGCAGTGAGTCGCCTAAATGGGCTTTGGGGCACTATTCGATCGCTGCTACCACCCATCCCGCTCTTCGCCGCCCTGTCTCATTCGTCTCCTGATGAATCAAACGGAGGTCTGCTCAATGAATTTCAAACTTCCCGCCTTCGCAGTCCCCGCGCGCCCCCCTGCCTGAAACTGCGCCAGTGGGAGTTCTGTTCTTTTTGTGCTTGCTTTTCTTCCCGCACGTGACGGCGTTCTAATTCCACTTTTTTTTATACTATCGAAAATACCAACCCAACAAGCGTTCCTAACTACATGAATGCGGGGGCTGCCGGTTAATTACGTATATTTTGCCTCAAATATACCTGGAGTTTTCTCTTCGCTAACCAACGGGGAGATGTATGAAACGCGCCAGGGGTTCACAAGGTTCGAACGCTTATGACATATAAACCACTTTTCTTTCGAAGTCTCTGGGTTACGCCGCGACGACAGCCGCTACGACGGAACGCCATGTGGCTCTACTTGGTTTCAGCGAGCGAGCTACGATGACACGGCGAGCCCCTAAAATTCTGTGCACTTAAAAATGAATTCTGTGCTGCCGCGCCCCCTTCACGTCTTGTATGACAGTTGCGTCCCCTTTAATTGAGAACGAAGAGAAAATTTGGAAAAATATGTTATTAATCAACGAATTCGCCGTTCTACGAACAATGTCTAGGACAAAGTAAAGGAAGATAGGACGCCAGAACGCAAGGGAGCAAGGGGAATTCCTTATGGTTGCTCTTAAGTCCAAAATGCCGTTATGGTATTATAAGTGGGCGAAGTCAAGGCTTGGCCAGTTTTTCACAAAGCTGTGTTTTCGTGTTTCCCAAAGTGAAATCAATGTCTACGCAGAGGTCCAGCAGGTGCTCACCTTTACCTCTAAGTACAGTATAGCCCACTTAAAGCGAACACAATTTTAACTCATTCTCGCCCATAAAGAACAAATGTTCGTTTCCCGTAACCATTTGTGGGACTATATTTTATGTTCAAATATAGCGAAAAAAATTAAAGCCGTTACACTCAATGTGAAAGCTGTCGGAAGTGCAGAGCAGTGATTCCCCATAATGGACTGTACCGCCGTTATCCGCTTGCTGCTACCACCCCATGCATTCTAATTTCCTGCCTTGGCAGTGCTCGCGCACCCCCCGCCTGAAACTACGCCAGCGGGAGTTCTGTTCTCTTTGTGCTTTTCTCCCAGCACGTGCCGGCATTGCACTGCCACATTTTGAGTTTACAATCGTAAAAACCAACCCAACGGGCGTCCTTAACTAAAGGAACGCGGGCGCTGCCGGTTAATTACGTATATTTTCCCTCAAACGTACCTATAGTTTGCTTTGCGCTAAACAACGGGAATATGTATGACAAGTGACAAGCGCCAGCGTTTCACGAGTTTGGAACGCTTATGACTATATAAACCGCCTGGATTTCGAAGCCTCTGGGGTACGCCACGAACAACAGCGTTACCCCGGGACGCCGCCTTGGTGCTCTATATACTTGGGTCGAGCGAGCGAGCTCGGACGACAAGGCGAGCGCCTAAAGTGCTCTGCACCTAGAAGGGATATAATCAACTCATTTCAGTTTCCGGATTTGTTCGTTATAACCGGGCTGAACTGTATTTCAAAGAACTACCGAGCTTCAGCACCGGGGCTGCTCATCGTTCCCCCGTCTATTCTATTGGTGGATTAATTGCAAAAACATCCACCTACACTTTGTGTTGGTGAACAGAATACAGAGTGATAATCCTTTAAGAATCAGTTGGGGGCCTATAACCGCGACAGCAGCCTGAGGAGCCATTTGGTCACGCGCCCAAGAGCACGTCACAAGAGGAGAAACCAGGTGATCGCTATCGGAGGCAACAAGTGGGCACAGCTGTTAAGGCATAAAGTTAGCGTTTAATGGTAATTGGGCATTTCTAATGAACAGAAGTGATGCCTTCGTTCGTAATCTTGTCTGCCATATCCAGGCAGCTCCAAGTGGAGGACTCCTGGGGAGCAATATATGAGGGGCGAGTGGTCTGCTAGGACATTGCGGCCGGGTATCACACCGTGAGAACATTCGTTCACTACTGCAAACATCAAAATTAGCAGTGGTTTAGCTCAGGTATGCCAGGATTTATGTTGCGTGAGCTAAGGTTCAGTTCGTAATTCTTAGGTTTCCTGGCTGTCTAGGATTAGCTGATTATCATGCTTACTGCTGCTAAAACGATTTCCAATCCAATCCAATCCAATCCAGTCCAGTCCAATCCAGTCCGGTCTGTCCAGTCACTGCTCCTCGCACATGCGCCGCACGGCTTTCCAGGAGTTAGGCAAAACGGCTATCAAGCGGCTCCGGCGCAGCGTCAGACTTGCGCAAAGCTGGGCACGCGCCGGCGCCAGTGCGTCTGCCGCGGCTATGACGTTACTCCTCTGGAATGCGCAGACCGGCGAATGTGAAGACCCAATTCTTTACGCACCCGCACTCCAATTGGATTGGATTTCCAATCCAATACAATGCAATTCAATTTAGTTCAACCCAATCCAATCCAATCCAAATTCAAGCCAATCCAATTCAATCCGATCCAATGCTCCTCGCGCTTGCGCAGCACGGCCCTTCAAGGTCCACGGGAAACTGCTCAACCTCGGCCAGCGTAGCTTATGCTACAAAACTGTCTTCCAGATATGGTCACACACGCTGCTCGCATTCCGGCGACAGCAGGTGTGCCCCATGGACAACTAGTACAAATGGTTGTAAAGGGGGCAAAAGCACGTGTCGGAGGTTGAGTCGTAGATTCGAGTTCTTAGTAAAGTTGCATGCACCAGTGTCAATAAAGGCGGTAAGCGGCTGCGTCGCCAACGTGAATGTCCAATTGATTGTTCTGAAGACAATGCGTCTACGCGATTGTGGGTTGTCTGGGCCCTTATGTCGTGATGAAAAAGCGAACGCTTCTGGCAGTTCCACCAACATGCACGATTTGGTAGCAGTGGAAGGAAATGGCTTTCTCGTTTGCTCTGCTCCACCGTCCCAAAGTAGCGGCTTCAATAAATCGATGGCTCGTGTTATTTTCCCCCGGCAACGAACAAGGAACCCGAGGGCCGTGGGCAGCTATCCCACCCGCAGCTCAATCGGGCTGAAAGGTGAAATTGGGGACTTGTTCCCGCACGACAGCCTGGAAAAGAGCTATGGGTGGCAGGATAGTTTTAGGCTGAGTAAGTGTAGTCGGAGCAATTTCGTCGAGTACACGTTCATTCAGCCTGGTCAGATTTTCGCATGGCGTGACGCTTTGTTCAACACAGAGCTCGATGGGCAGAGTCGCATCTTTGCAGGACTACGTGGACGGGGTGTTGAGAAGACGGCCCAAATTTGGAGCAATGCGACGTCCGTTCGTCTTCTCAGACCGGCGACATTCTTTGATGATGGATTCCAGAATTCCACAGTTCTTACACATGACTAAACGAAAAGAATCGCCCGGGATTCGCGATTCTTGTTTGCCCTATCAAGCGACAATGTTCATCATACGTCAGCGCAAAAACATATACCGAAAATTGTCTTATAATACCGTTAGAACACCCTCCCTCCAAGAGTTTAACGCTACACTTCTTCGCGTTTAGTATACCATTCCTAAAATTGAATTGGTGGATGCTGTGATCCTTCCAAACTTAATATAGCCGCAGTCGAATCCAGGCTATGTGTGCAGAAAATTTGGCAATGGATCAGGTAGTATTTATAAGCAAGGCATATATCTGCAGAGTCTACAGCCACCTTCACTGCCACACGCCGCGGTGGCTCAGTGGCTAAGGCGTTGCGCTGCTGAGCCCGACGTCGCGGGTTCGATTCCCTGCAGCGGCGGCCGCTTTTCTGATGGAGGCGAAAAGCAAAAACCTCCGTGTGTACGAGATTTCGGTGCACGTTACGGACCCCCAGGCAGTCAAAATTAATCCGGAGCCCTCCACTACGGCGCGCCTCATCGCCTGCGTTGCGTCGTCACGTTAAACCCGACAATCATCATCGACGCCTTCACTGCCGTGTAGATTTTCAGCGCAATGCCAATCACTTCCAAACAAATTTGTACCGTGCACCGAAATGTTCAGCTATATGTTCACAACAGCATCGCACAAATTAGTCGTCGAGGCCGCATTAAGAAAAACTTCCCCGTAAAAAATTAACCCAAATAATAAAACAAAGTGGCGCTTCGGGAAGAATGCAACAGCTGAAACAGGAGGAAATCCAGCGACAGCTTCGCTTTAAAAAACGCGGTGTCAATAGTGCCGTCAAGCGGCACTATAATCACAGAACTAAAGTTACGTCCACCCACATTTCGATGAAAAAATGCCGCGTCTGGCACTATTTCGCCATCCATTAACGTAACGTTCCGTAAACTAACGTAACATAACGAGCAAAAAGAAAGACCTATTAGGCACCAAAAACTAACTTAACCCGTGAAAATTACTTTAAAACGGAAGATTTAAAAAATAAGGCAAGCGAGTGCAGGACTGTATCACAAAGCTAAGGCGGAACATCCGCAAAAGCAACGGAGACGCTCGAGCGAGCGTACCGTAGTCTAAAAAATTCGCCGCGTATCTGCTCCTTTCGTTGCAAATGCCGTCAAAAGACGATAGTCTTTATCGGCTTTTGCGAAGTAAATTTGCTTTACCGCTCACCTCTCATGTTGTTCCTCTTGCGTCGCGCTCATCCCAAGGTAAAGACGCCATATGTTTGCTTAAATCATTTTAAATTTTCCGCGTTCCACTGCTCCAAACCGGGTGTCTCGATGCGAACGCTGCCGTACGGCGAAGACGCGCGTTAATCGAGGCACCCTACTTCAACGTTTATAGAACCGCGTTTCCCTACTCCACGTGCGTTGCAAGCAGAACGTGGAAACTATCTAGTGGAACCTTGAGTAAGTGTTGCCGGTTGATTTCTTAAAATGGCACCAGAAGCTATAGTGGCGCGGGCGACAGCAGGCGACGGCGGAGTGAATTCTTTTTGTGCAGTTGATGAAGTATTTAATTTCGCAAAAGGCAAGCATGTTTGAATTTTTATAAAGGAACACTGCAAATATCCCTTCTGTATTGATTTGTTGTCTCATATTTGCGTAATGTCTTATTCTTCTTCAACAATGTTGACAAGTATGAACATTACACCGGACATAGACGGGTAGATTTAGCTGTGACTATATAAGACTATTGCGCAGGCATTGTTTTGCTTTGGCCGGGTGGCTGAATCGAGTCCAATAAAAAAAAAAAAAGGGTGGCTGAATCGAGTCCCAGACAGACAGACGGACAGACAGACATACAGACATACCAAAATTTCTGGGTTTAAGTAGCCCAAGAAAGACTATCGTCTTTAAAAATCGAATTTCATCTGGCGGCACTCTAGTAATGGCTGTAGCTCTGAGCTGCTGTGCCGTCGGAAAGCACTCTAGACACTGTGTTTAAAGAATCAATAATCCAGCGGTTACTGCGTGTATCTCACCTGGAGAAACCCGAGACCCATGATTAAAAGCTGTAGCTGCTCGGTGCAAAGTTGAGTTGTTGACAAAGGAGGCGGCAGTTGTCGTAAGGCTTGATGCTGTTGCCGTGGCGGTGTTCGCGCGAAGGCGTATCCGGAAACGAGGAGGATGCACCGCGCACAAAGACAGGGTACAACGTTCTTCAAAATGGCGGTGGAAGGTACGTGTCTTTCGAAGCCTCGACGAGGAAAAAAGATGAAGATGAGGAACCCGTTGCCATTGTTTTTTTTTTTTAGTTTGTCTTGTTGTCATGGCATAAGTTCGCATAAACACTAGATGGTAGTTCATTTCCTATTTCAGAGATTTCATTGATCACGCACTCCGTTTTTATGTACATTAGGTTGTTTCTAGGTGATGTAAAAGAAGAGGCAGCACTTTTCAGCTTTATATTTGCCGTAGTGGATGGCGCATACGCAATAAGGGGATTGGCCAATACTTGCGAATGAGTGGTTTTGAGCGAAATCCTTAAAAGTTGGCGCAAGGGGCATAGATGAAAGTTGCGTAAAACGTCTTTCCGCTCCCACGCAGGCACAAGTCAGGCACTTAGGGTGCCACTCACGGCGTTATATAAACGTGCGGTTGCTCCTCGCAACTGAACAACGTAGGATGTACCAAATCTCGCTACATGTAAAAGCAGTGCATACATATGGTAAAGGAACATTTTAAGTGCAATGCACTTCTTAAGCGACCCTGAACCTGCGTCCACCGGCGATGTCCGCGCACGTGGAGATGGGCGCGCGCAGCCTGGCCGCTGACATGGCACATACCCACGTGGGGGATTGGCCAGGAATCTCCTCGTCTTCCTTGGCAACGGGGGGAGATGGGCGCGCGCTGCCTGGCCGCTGACATGGCACATACCCACGTGGGGGATTGGCCAAGAATCGGGCGTGAGAAGGGCTAATGCACCTGCTTATAGGAGTACTGACACGAAATTTCAAAGCTGAGATCCGCTCTAGCAATCAAGTACAACGACAACACAAATAGGTTTCTGTGAATAAATGCATCTTTCTTTCTTTGTAGTTGTGTGTGTGTGTGTGTGTGTGATCTCTCTTTCGCGAACATTACCGAACCGCGCAAATTCAACTCGTGCATTCGCACTTTCACATTCTTCCCCTCGGGGAAATGCGGGGAATGTTTTTTTACCATAAACAGACCAGAGTTCTTAGTAAAAAATGAGTTTTTAAAAGTTTTATGTATTGCGGACGATTTATCTTAACACTGCAAGTTAGATGAAGGTAGCGCACGTCGAGTTTGGTCAATGGGTCTTCGCAAGGTCGAGTTACAAGTCATCCACCCCTAATTGTTCAGATGAATTTTTTTCTTTTTCATAGCCACATCGAAGAGAGAAGTGGGTGGAGTAGAATCGGGCATGCGTAAATAACAATTACATTGCGGTCTTCTGCTCCGGCAACCTGCGAAATGCTACAGATATTAACTCGAAATGAATTGACACTGTAGGCGGATATAGGTATTTTTAAGGCAGCCTTGCCAAACGGAATTGTTAGTCACACCTAAAAAAATGTAAAAACGTGGAAAGGTTTATGGCTTTGTATTCGTCAAATTGCTCTTCCTCACACTCTAAGTCGTTAAAGAGACAGTACTCTTCAAAAGTCTGAACGTTCTATCGTGTGACCGTTAGAACTTGTTCTTACATTTTTACCACTCAGTATTACGTAGGGTACCCGACTATGGATTCCTATTACGTACTTTATCACTAAATTGTATTTGCGTCGTGTGGACACACTAATACATTAGAATTCCGCCTGTCCACTATATGCAAAATTGCCTACCCTGTAATAGTGTAGACGCAAATTGAAATTATTCATGTTGACCGAACGTACTCGTAACTTGACGCATACTGCACCAGTTGTATTACTATTTGGTCTTCAACTGTAATAAAAGCAATATACCTGCACGAACACCACGCAGACAGGCTGCTATGGCGTCGTTTGGATAAAAGTGCCAAGACGGGGTTTTGATGTAGGGTGGCTACATGCCTACCTAATCGCGAACCCTTAAACCATAGAGTACTATCGCGGCTTCTAGGAATTTCTCGGCGCCATCTTAAAATGAAAACTATATTTACAGGATAAATATAAAGGGATTTTACGCTATCTGGAAAAATACAACGTGTGACAAAATTTATTCCGGTGGCGGTAAAAGATACTGCTTAGAAGAAAGAGGTGTCATGTGAAATAAAGAGAGCTTCCGTTGTTGCATAGTGCGCATCAACATACCTTTGGAGGACTGTTTTCTAAACAGCAGTCAACAAACTAATTCGCGAAAGGCCTCTGAAAACCGACAGGAAGTGCATTTCAACCCCTTTATCCATGAAGGTGAGAGAACCAGTCGTCAAAGTTTGCGTAGGAGAATTATGTGACCGCAAACAAAAAAGCCTGCCAGCCTCCCCAGCCGCAACGGAATAAACGGAAAGAAAGAAGCCGATGGATGTGGTTTCAAAGCAACACAAAAGACTATTTGCAATGAACCCACCCTTGAAATACATTAACATTAGCAAAAAAAAAGGTAACCATAAGATTCACTCATCAGAATCGATTATTGTAGAATCTTGGGCTATGTTCAGACTACCAACGTAACAGCCATATCGTGCGCTACGGACGTAAAAAAACGGCGTTTCACGCAGTTCGGTTGGATGAGACCTCAAATGACATCATTATTTAAGCATATTACGACAGTTGCAAAAACAGTCTGAACCCTGCTTTAGGCTCGCAAACGCCACGAACGATTTGTATGGGGAATTGTATGTCGGCCTAGGATTTAACACCGCGACATTAGTCACAGACATAGGCCAAATTAAGCTTGACGGCCCGTGTTCGGTACTGCTCTAAACCCTTGATTGTGGATGATATTTGGATTTTTTGTAATACACCAGAACCACGACTAAGAAAGCACTTTAAAGTTCATCCCGGTATCATTCCGTTTTACCTTCTAGGTCATCGGTGGACCACGCCCTCCTCGCATGATCAGTTGTTTTTTTAACATAGAAACTAGAAAACGTGACTGGGCTTCAACTCTCTGGCAAGTTTTATCTGACACAAAGCAAACAAACACTACTGTTTGTTCTTTGCGCATGATGGTAGAGATGGCTTATGCGCTTCTAATGGACTTTTTTTTTCAGTAGCGATCGGCGCATGCGTGGGCTACCGGTCCGCCATTCCTTGCAGGCATGTAACTATTTCTGCTCTCACAGTGGCTGTTTAACATTTCTCCTCTATGCCCAAAGTAAGATTTTGCTAAATGAGATGGGGATGCAGACGATTGAGAGGAGATTGTTTACAACCTTTGTGTGCGCGAAATGTATGAACAAAAAGTGCCTTGACTTCGCAGTAAGGCAATGATTATGCTATCCTGCAGCCTAGCGGCGCGTGTTAGTTCAGAAGTTTCCACAACTTTAGAGCATTCTGTGCAGGAGCTATAGAGCGAATCTGTATTAGTGTAAGTTTCCGTACATCTTTAAATCACCTCATACCAATGCGTTGCAGCATAGCCTGTTTTATCAACGTGGTTGAAACGCTAGGTGTTGAGTAGAGAGACGCATCTGTGTGTGTTGGCTTCTTCGTTGGATTGCTTGCCTCGTGGCTTGCATGAAATCATGCACCCCTCCTTATCAGAACGACGGTGTTTGAACGCCGAGCTATCTCCTGAGGCATTTTTTTGGCGGTCGTCTGGGTTTCGACTTGACTCGCCGATGGTTTCGACTTTGACTCGTTCAGCTTTGACTTTGAGTGGTACGCATTTTGGACTTTTGATCGCAGTTGCACTGACTTTGGCCTTTCGCCATTTGATTTTTTTATGAAGAAAGATTCGCGTTAAACTATCTTCGTCGTCAGACGGAGGTTTTATGCGTTTTCCAATTTTGCATGCCCACGCACCCTTCTCCAAATCGAAACCACGTCGACAGCGTCGGAATAGCACAATCGGATAGACGCCGTCTTGATAACGCAAAGGATCCAGTCTCCATTCCTACCACGGAAAGTGTTTTTTTTTTAAATTTGACTTGCCCCGCGATCACTAACATCGTAAGAGAAAGTTGACTTTCCCACAGAGCGTTTTCAACGCGACAGACGTCATCAGTGAGACATAGAAAGAATCGCTTTAATAGTTGCTAAACCACCCGAGGATCCATGTGCTTTTCAAGCGAAGAGGTCCTCAGAATGCGCTTCTAATTTGCAGTGACTAAATGAAACGAGGACCAGAGCAATGCGCAAAACCGAGATCCAGGCCATTCGAAAGAAGCAGTCGGAAGTGCAATACCAAGCAACTTGTGCCCGGCAAGGGGACGAAGTCCTTCGGAAATAATGGGCGGAAGCAAATGGTCCCAGGCGCTCCTTAGGACAGTAATTATCTCGCATACTTAAAAAAGGCTATGCGTCCTCTGAGTTCCCCCGGACCGTGATTTTGTAGCGATAAAACGGCCATATGGTGGTATTCCGCGATTTCCACGTGGATTTTTCGTCACCAAAAAAGGGAATGGTTGACGTGTTTTACATTGCACACAATAGTTTGTGATACCACACGGACCTGGCCAAGCCGACTACCGAGGCCGTACGTTCCTCAGTTTGTCATTTTACATGTATGCGTCTGGAGTCTTAAGTGTGCCGATCAGAGTACATCATAGACACAACCGATTCATTGTGACTGTCGTTTTTAAATGGCCATAACTTTAGGCCTTAGGCAACTTTAGGCAAGGCAAAATACCCTAGAATTTTAGCTTCAACTTCTAGCAAAGCCATGGATGAAGCGGCCGGTTTAAACCTTGAATCGGGTGTAAAGATCCATGAAATGTTTGCTGTTTGGATATGGCGGATAAGTCCAAGATACTGCGGTATTTCTCCGCAGCCCTATGTTCAATGATTCTGTTTGCAAAGCATCACTGGAAAGCGATAGACGTTTCTGCTATTGCATTTAGGTATTTTAAACAATAGCATAAATGCACGCGAGAACAGCGTTCAATTCAACATTTTAAACATTGCAATTTGCGATTTAAGGAGGGATATGTTTTCAGTACCACTGCACTTAGACATGTAAAATGCCCTTACGGTATACTCGGTGAAGAACGTGTCTTTAAGCAGTATTACTTTTCACTCACTGAGTAAATCGAGCTGTTCATTATTATCGGCACTCCTGACTACACAGTTCGGACCAGTAGCCGTAAGCCAGGAAACACATCAAACCGCGTTCTCACGCGTAGCTCAGAAAACATCACACGCTCCACCAATACGACTCAAAGTTACAAATAAAGGAGCGGGTAGACGCCAGGTTCCTTCGCCCTCAGGCCTCTCTGCGGACAAGGAAACTCCAGCCCTCGCCTCCAGTACTTAGTTTTCCACCTGAGCGGCATCAGTCGAGACGTTTATTCTGTGTTCTGTTTGAGACACTAGTCAGCCAATCAGTACAAAATAGGGGACGGCCTTTGTAGTCCTGTCTTGAGCATGATGGCTTCCGATAGTAGTAGAGTAAATGGAACGCATTTGACGGATCCAAAACAAATGCTTGCACTTGCCGTTGCCTTTTCTTTGGAGAGGCAGGAACGGCAGTCGAGTCACGGTACCTTTCCATGAGGAGTGCGGTGTCTTCAAGGGCACCGTCATGGCTGCAGGCGTGGCATTTCAGGGAATATTTATCCCACATTCCCTAAAATGCCACGCCTGCAGCTGTCCCTGTAGCGCTTTGGTATGGTACTTGGTTTTAAGTTAGAAGTCTCAGGTTCGAGCCCCCCCCCCTTTCGATGTCTCTTTTTGTTTTTTTAGCTTTCAGAATTTTTCGGTCATCGCAATTTTCTTAATACTCTTTTACTCTGGTTTTTAATATATCAAGAGATCAACACACAGGACTTCTAGAACGTTTAATATCGGTTGTGTTCTCGGTCGGTCGGTAAACTTTATTGATGGGAAAGGGGAAGAGGGAAGGGTAAGGTGGGGCTAGAGAAGTGAGTGGAGCCCTCTTTCCAGTAAACTAACCGAACGTGTCATAACCTACCCATATCCAGCCCAACTGCAACAAACCTAATTTTGCCCAGCGCAACGACACAGAACTCGGGTTGTGTTCTGTGTCGTTGCGCTGGGTAAAATTAGGTTTGTTGCAGTTGGGCTGGATATGGGCAGGTTATGACACGTTCGCTTAGGTTACGCTAGTTTCGGTGAGGTTATGTTATGTTACGTTACATTGGGAGGTAATACTATTCAGCAAATTTTAGGCCAGCCACCTTTTATGGAAACTGCCGTGAAAATTCCCCGGAGGTAATTCTCACTGCTGCCGTGAGATTAGATGCAGCTTTTTTCTAATTTTGCACGTCCATGCACCCTTCTCCAAATACAAACCGCTTCGACCTTGTCCGTCGAACAGACGCCGGCTTCATAACGCAAGGGATCCTGGTTCGACTCCGGCCAATAGCGACGGTTTTCTTTTTCACTTCAGCTGTTTTTATTCTGCTCCTGAAGTTTAAGGCGCCGAAACAACACAGGTTATGAGGTGCACCGTCGTGGAGTGCTCTGCATTAATTTTGAGCGCGTGGCTATCTTTAACGCGTGCCCAAATCCCACCCGTTTTGGCTTTACAGACGCCATTATATAGGACACTGAAATCTCGCTTTGTAATGTACTCCTCCGTAGAAAGACGAGGATGGTTTAACGTAAAGATTCCTCGTAGCGAATTTATTGGCTGTTCTCTTAGCTTGGAATTTGACTCGTACACGGTTTGCATCTTGACTAGCGCTTCGGCTTTGGCTCGCACGCAGTTTGGATAGTTCACAGCCGCCGCTGTGACTTTCACCTTCCGCAATTTGATATTACGCGAAGAAGGCTTCGCTCCCAACCATCGTCGACTTTAGGCGGAGGGTGCATAATTTTGCTGTTTAATTTTGCCAGTCCGTGCATACCTCGCCAGATAGACACTTGCTTCATAAAGCGAGGGACCCAGGTTCAAGTCCGACCACTGGAAGCCTTATTTCTTTCACTTCACCCGCGATCATAATTCTCGTCGGAGAAATTAGGGTTTCTTGGGTTCCTATTCTGCACTGCACAAATTCACATTGGATTCGCCATGTTTTTTTGCATAATCAACACGTAATCAATCAGTGACGTTACGCACTTATAGCTATGATGACATGCAGTGTAGTATGACGCTTAGCATATCAAAATCACCGCCAAGCTGCGAAATATTGCACATAAAAGATATGAAAATATTGTAACGTGGCGGCAGGACAGACGACATGAACGATGAGACAGTCGAACGATCTATTTACAGATTATTTACATGGCGGCCAAGCCAGAGCCCGCGCAGGCAGAGCGCACAGACAGATCTTCTTCGTCGTCGTAGGCTGGGATTACCGAGCCGCGTTACGTTGCCCTCTTCATCGTCTTCTCGTGACATGGCCCCCCGGTTGAAAGTTACCGTCCCGGTCGACGCCGCCGTATTGCGCGATGTGGTGAGGACGAAAGATGACATGACAATGTACAATGAAGCCCTTGCTGCCACATAGGATGATGATGCTGTAGGCGATGCCTGGTCCCGCGACACGACCTCGTCAAAGCACCGACGAAACGTCGAAGGTATCCGGAACCACGTCGGACTACTGGGCTGGGGACATGTCATCGTCGTCTGGTCACGTCATTGGGTCTTGGCGGTTCTGAATCGGCTGGTCACGGGCTGGGGTTACGGGGCGAGGGGAACGTCGTCGAGTGCTGGTAGCGGCGGGGCTGAGGCTTCCGACGTGGGTTACGCCCCCTCGAAGATTGCCACGATGCCAATGAGGTGTGCAGCTGCGGCCAGCATGGGGAGGGAGCCGCACACTCCACCAAAATGTAACGTGGCGGCAGGACAGACGACATGAACGATGAGACAGTCGAACGATCTATTTGCAGATTATTTACATGGCGGCCAAGCCAGAGCCCGCGCAGGCAGAGCGCACAGACAGATCTTCTTCGTGGTCGTAGGCTGGGATTACCGAGCCGCGTTACGTTGCCCTCTTCATCGTCTTCTCGTGACAATATTTTGCATCTATTATAAAAATTAGGACGGGAACTTAGGCTGGCAAGATAAATACATTTTATTAGATTGAAATTGACGTCAAGACCACAAGACGATCAAGTAACGTTGATCCGAAAGCGAGCGAAATGCGGGTGTTATCTTTTTTACCATACCTATTTATTTCTTTCAATCGCGTCTTGGAACATTGCTGAGCTCTCTGCTTCAAGGCGAACTTTGTGGCGCTATCATTTTCCCGGCGGGCACGGCCGCCACGCTATCTTCTGGTGTTACAAGTTATCGTCTGCTGTTATCGTATGTTACAGGTTTATGGTGTGACCACAGAAAAAGGCGGCCGTGACCATCAGTTGTAAGGCGCGTAAAGGTCAGCCAATCTCAGATAACGGCGGACCATGCTGATGCCGCAGATTTAATCATTCGTCAAGCTCGAACTCAATCACTGCAGTAATTGATTGACTGTAGGGTTTAACGCGCCGATGAGGCGCGCCGTAGTGGAGGCATCCGGGTTAATTTTGACCACCTGGGGATCTTTATTGTTTGCCAAAATCTCGTACACACGGCGTGTTTGCTTTTTGCCTCCGCAAGAAAAGTGGCCGCCGCGGCCGGGAACCGAAAAATTAGTGCAGTAATGAACGAAGCTGCCAGATTTCTTTGTTATTTTAAAGCAAAGCTTTTTACCCCTACCAGTCAATGACTCCTTGGTGGCGTGCGGGACAAGAAACTCCGAACGCGGCTGATGAGGGGTAGGGCGGTTTTCACTCGCGGAGCCCAGTGTACATGGCGCGGCGATAGGTAGTTATTACCCAGCGTTCCCCACGCGCAGCTACCTGCTCATTTCGGTGGGTGTATTGGTGGCACGGCTGTGGCGTCTGCTTTAGCGACAGTTGTTTTTGCCCAGTTCTGGCGTGCTTTGCGTCCAGCAGCAGGGCGCTAAAAGCAAAAACACAACTAAACAAATCCAATGCTTAGTTGTCGGCAATATTACAATGAAGAAACTTACAGCCCCAGTACTGTTTACTATTTACTATTTACAGCCCCAGTACTATGAATTATTCTACACGGAAATACTGCACCTAGCGCCTACCGCGGCGATCGGGCGCTATTATCAAGCGTTCCCCGCGCGCTGCTAGCTGCCTGCTCGCACTGGCGGGCGCGTTGGTGGGACGGCTTTGTCGTCTGCTTTAGCGACGGTTGTTTTTGTCCTGTTCTGGTGTGCTTCGCGTCCATTGCGCGCTTCCTTCGCGTGGCTTGATTAACTTGTTCGACAGCATCTCCTGGGTAACCCGGACCAGACGGAATTAAGTGGTTAAGTGGTCGTACGGCAAAGATACGTCAACGATTGGTTTGCAGGGCGGGAAAACAAGATGTAGAGACCGCCTACAGACATCTAGCCGCTAGAGAAACGCTACCTTTTGCGCACTGCTTGCCACAAATGGGACCCTCTTTCCTAAATTGATGAATACGATTTCAGCTGTGTTTCAATAAGTATTGCAAAAGGCGAAAGGAGGAACTGGCTCTTATCAATAGCGATTACAAAAGTTCCCTGATCATTCTCTAAATTCTCAAACTTTTTAAACTAAGTAGTTTAAATCAGTATAAATGGTAATCATTTAGTTCACATGCCGAATTGTTTCGGTGTCTGCGCTTGTGTGGGGCGGTGGTGTAGCACCAAGCTAGCACATCGGGATGGCTAGGTTCCCCTGTCTCACCCTTTGAAAGACGCTCCTATCCGTTATCTGCCGACACACGGCCGGGCTGTGGCACCTACAACTCCCTTGACGAATTAATTGAAGCGCACCGTACGGGCCAGATATATCGCCTGGCTAAACGCACACCTGGCCAACTCTTAAGGAGGCACAAATACATACTCCTCCTGCATCAACACCCACAACTCGCATTCCACCCGATTATAGAGATAACATAACAACCCGGCCACTCCCCCGTAATATCAACCCAACTCATCATACTGCCCGACGAGCTGCTCGAGCTCGTGCCCTCGTTTCCATCCCCCCCTCGCCAAACAACTTCTACGTCGATGCTGCAGCAGACAGGCACAAGCCGGCCTTCACTGTGGCTGTCATCTCCTCGACGACTACTACTACTCTCACGTCTCCCACTATTCCCACCAGAACTCCACATGTTGCGGAAGAGGTGGCCATAGCCCTGGCTCTCGCACACCGGCCTCCCCATGATCTAACATTATGTGATTCAAAAACGGCCATCAAAAATTTTGCTAGTGGCCGTATCTCCACGCTAACCTGCAAAATTCTGCTTCAAAATTCAGCCCCCCAGCATCCTACGGAGCTCCTCTGGTTACTGGCACACACGGGACTAGACGGCGCAGAGTGAGCTCATAAGGCGGCACGAGCACTCGTCACCCGTGCGCCTGACGAGACCACTTCCGGTCAAGGGGTTTACTCCGCCAGGGACTCCCTCACCACTTATAGGGAGGTTACTGACTAGTACTGCCTCTCCCGCAACATGTCGCCCCTGGATCACCCATCCCTAACCCCCCGGAGGTACAACCGTGGCGCCTCCTCCAAACGGAATCACTCCCCAACCGAGCCCTCCTTCATCACATTTACCCATCCGCCTACCCCTCTTCATTCTGCCCACATTGTGGCGCTAAATCCGCAGTGCAACACCACATGTGGGACTGCCCACCCCCCCATAACTTCCCCCGACCATTGGACGGAGGCCCTGGGCCGCTCGGACGAAGACTCCGAGCGCCCACTGGTCACCCCAGCACAAGCCGTAGTGGTCAGGCCAGTGGTGTCAATAAAAGTTTTTATCTCTCTTTCTCTCTACAGGGGCGGCATCGTCCAGGGCTCTAGCCCGGCCGTGGCCGACGCTTCTTCGTTCGGAATGCCGCCCCTGCGAAATCTAGGTACAGCAGGCATAATCTCTGGCTTCGCTTTTTGTAGGGCCACCGGTGTGACTTCAAGTGAAGTTGCATGCGCAATTGTTGTGGGTGTCGTTTAACAGTTTGCTTTCCAACCACCTTTAAAGCGTGGATTGGAGCCAAGATTTTTTAGTGCGGGTTACAAAATGCTCTAGCGCGAAGAGCAAGCGAGTGTCCTGGTGATCTTAGTGCGCGTTACGCTCTCGCGTGAGGCGTAGATGCGTTTCCCGGTGTTTTATTAACGTGACTACAAAAAACGACAGCTATGACGACAATTACGACGATGGCAGGAGATGCCAACACCCCCAGCCCCTACACAATAGAAATTGGTTCGTTCAAAGAGCTGTTCGCCAGAACAAAACTATAGCATACTAACGTCAACTTCAGATATAGGAGCTAAAGAGAAAGGGGAAAAGGTGAAGTATTGATGGTACCCGCATCTTTCCGGCTCTCTTGTTATCTCTCCAAACAAAACGGCTTATAGGACCGGTGGCTGCCGTCTAAACCCACCGTCAAGACACATCCGCGATTTACTGGTAACTGTGGTTTGGTTTGACCGTACGAAATATGGTGGCATTGCGGCAGGACACGGGGGAGAGGAACCACGCCAGATGATGGATTGATCGATTGATATACTTTATGTACAAGCAGCCATGGCATAGGGCGCGCCGGCTGCATACCAGCCACTCCTTCGTCGTCGTCGTCGTCATCATTGTCCTAGATGGTAGGCCATGACTTGATGAGGCATAGTCCGCCCTGTCCCGTGATAATATGATAGCAAGGCGATAAAAAATAAAAACCCGGTTTTCATCATTTTTTAATGAGTCATTGGGGACCAGAGAGCCAGTCTAGCAGTTGGGGCTGCTCTTTATGACACAGATCTTAGTGTGCAGCACTTGCGCCGCCGCTACTGTGTTTCGACATCGGCGTCGGCGTCGTAACAGAATGGACGAAGACAAAACGAAAACGGCGGGGAAAGTGTGGTGAAAGTGCAAGGGGGAGAGCAGTGTGCTGAGCCCGCAAGAGACTCTCCGCGGCGCGACGCATGGGGAAAGGTTGAGTGGGCCGCAGTGAAACATGCTGAGCAGGGGTGATGTGCTGCGAGATGGCGCCATAGAAGCGCGTGCCGTCGTGTGCTCTGATGTGCGTTCGCTTCCTGAGCCGCAGTTTGCAGTACCTTCCTTAGACGCAGTTCGTTGCGCCGACGTAGAGATTTACCATCACTGGCGTCGAACAAACCCACGAGTGAGTGTTGCCTCAGCGCACTGAGGCGCTTAGGGGTGAGGGCTGAACAACGAGTGAGGCATCCGGTGGATGTGCTTCTCGTCCTCCTCGTTGGGTGGCGCATCTGATCCACGTGACATTTGCGCGGGAGTTTCAAACACAATTTACAACAACATCCTCGACGGCGCCGACGCGCACCGAGAAAACGGAAGAGTGGCGCGCACTGCTGTGCGCTCGCTGAACACGCGGTCATTTCCTGAAACGCAGTATCTATGCGTCATGGCCGACAAGGCTGCCGTTCGCGCTGTGCACAAATTTCGCATTAGGCCGTGTTTCGTCAGCCGTGTTTTTTGTGTTTGGTGAATTTCTTTTGCATGGAAGCTTTCTTTGATGCCGGAGCGGACTTAATCAAATAACCAAGCGCTGGGTCTTTCAATCACTCGAGATCGTTTATTTATTCCTGGATCTTTTTAGCGTCACAAACACAACCTTGTAAGTATATTGAAAAATAGATATTGTGATACAAATTTTTGCGGAGTTTAATTATTTTACTTTATACATTAGATGATAAAATAATTTTCACGTTTTTTTCTTCGTCAGTCAAGCATTATTCTCAGAAAACGCCCAGAAGTAACTCGTTGCAAAGAGTAGCAACTTTTATTCTAAAGAGATGGTGATTCTCCTGCCGTCGTGGGTGGGTGGCAGCCTAGTACAGGATGCGGCGGGCCCTGCAGTATGCCTCGCCCAGGCCACCAGCGAGAGTTGAATAGAATTGAATAATGTTGCCGGAGGACTAGAAAAAAAAGCTGTGGAAACAGCTTGAAGGGCCCTGGCAACCGTACACAAAGATCAGCAAGTCAAGCAAGAAAAGAGGAATTACAAAACAACTGTAGTACTGTTTCAAAACACTTGTAAAATTTTTGGACTCGTGCAAAATAAATGTAGCATAGGTCTCAATACAAACCAGAGCAATTAGAAATGTAATGCAAGGTCTTAAAAGAAATCTCATTACGGTGAGTTAGTTTTTCAAATCACCTCACGCAACTCTATGAATGTGAGCGTTGCCGCGTTGATATTTAGTTTAAATGAAACAGTAATGATCACTGAAGGTAATAAGTACTGCATAATCTGGGCTCCATAGTTGTGTGGAAGGTAAAGGAAATACAGGAATGTCAACCAGGCGGTGGCCTAGTTTGCTATCCTACACGTGGGGAATGGTAACAATGGTGAAAAAGATGAAAACAGTAAAAGAAGAGGAAGGTAAGGACAGAGTGTAAATAGGTGGGGGCAGCGTTACGGCACTATAGACCATAGGGTTCATTAACTTCATAGAGAGCAGTCATTTGTTCTACAGTCTTCTGAGCAAGTTAGTTGTTTTTAGGAAGCACAGGAGCGCTTTTGTCGCCTTGAGCGTAGGTGACGGAGAAGGCCAGTGGCCCAGGATTTACGTTCCTAACTTCTGGTGTACGGATCTTGTAGACCTTAATGTTTTCTTTTAATCCGGCAAGCCTGGTTAGTGCATCGCCACTACATATTAAAGCAAATTTATAACGACGTATCTAAAGTTATTCATGGAATGATTTGAAACAATGTGAAATTTTTAGAGCATCAGTGCTATTTGATAGATAAGGAAGTTCACAGCACAAACGAATGACAGACTTTTACCAAACTGTGAGCAAGTTTGTCGGCCCCTGAGCAGCGCCGCCTACAATGACAAAAGCTAAACTCTGAATGAAAGCAGTTTAACTTGCTACTCAGTCGAAAAAGACGACAAGAAAGATTTGTGTAGTTTGTCGAATTTTCGCGTGTCGTACTGTCGTCTTGTCGTATTCTTGTAATGTCGTGTATTCGGATGTTCTGTCGTGTGTGCTATTCCTGTCCTGATATTGATGTTCTGTCGTGCCGAATTCCTGCCTTTTTGTGATCCTGATGTTCCATCAGCAGTTGTACATGGTTTGAATGTTATTGCACAGTGTGAAGAGTAGCGGAAATGGCAGTTCTGTTGTGACTACAGAAATGTTTGCCTTTGAGAAAATTGACTTTGTCGTTACGACAGAAATGTGTGTTGTAAGAACAGAGGGCTTTGTCCTAAAAACAGGACTTCTGTGGTCTCAACAAAGTTTTTTCTCGTTCTTGTTAGGTTTTTGCGGTATTCCTGTTGTGATTTTAGACTGGGTATTATAGCGCAAGGGGAAGTTTCAGCGACACAAGCTGTCCAATTACCGGTTTATCATACTGGGTCTAACTATCCTCACTTTTTAGAACATCACCATTCTAGAGGGCTTCCGGACGCTCACTAAACGGTGAAGACCTCTTTCATAAAAAAGTAAGCACTTCAAGACTGGCTGGCTCGAGACCTTTTTTTAGCCCAATTTGTTTTTATAAAAGTCATCGAGCGACTCTTTTTCACTTAGTTGGCCATTCTTTTAATATATGGTTTATCGTGTCGGTCGTAGCATCCGTCTGACCTATTCTCACATTTTTCATTAAATTCAGTATATCTTCTAGACAAACGGGTTCCCTAATACAACGTATTCGTATTATATTTCCAAGCATTATATACTAATTACTTTCTATTCCGTCCCTTGTTTCTGAACTACGTTTTCTTATATGATCAGTAACATTACTATTTTTTATCGTGAGCCGTCCTGTAAGCGTATATTTGCGGTATGCCGATGTTTTTGGGGACAGCAGTGTTCGTCTCATACGAATAACTAAACCGAATGCCTTCGGTGTGCACTTGAAAAGCGAACTCCACGGCTGATTTTTCTCGTAGTCATATTCAAAAATGATTGATTGATTTTGAGGTTTGACGCGCTGAAGGAACACCACGGCTATTAGGCGCACCGTACTGCAGGGCGCCGCACTAATCTTGAGCATCTGCAGGTGATCTTTAACGAGCGACTAAGTCTCGACACACGGGCGTTTTCGCTTTTCGCCTCCACTAGAAAAGCCGCCACTGCAGGCGAGATCGGAACCCACGTTTTTGGGCTTAGCAGCAGAGCGCCTCAGCCACTGAGCCACCGTGGCGGGTTATATTCAGAACTGAAGACTTATCCTAAGTAACTACATTCAACCATCCACTCTCTTTACCTACGCACACGAAAAGGCCGCTGGTTCAGTGCCTAGAGGTGAAATAATATTCTAGATTAGGCGAAGTGAGGCGATAACCAGAGAACGGCTGCTTAAACACGAGTGTAGGGGTTGTATGAGTTATGCAGGAATGGTGGCTGTGTGTGACTACTACCAGGAGCAAGCCGCTGAACTGTATAAGCCTGGGGTGTTGTAAAGGAGACAAAACTCGAGAATACCGCCCCAGCTGGTCTAATCACCAAGAGCGCGGATGGCTATATGGCGCTGATAGATATCGATAGGCTTCGAAACGTGCTCGTGCTGTGCACAAGCAAACACGGTTGCGGCACGGCCGAACGAAACAATTTAATCTTCAAGATCTCAGTGACCTTAAGCCGGCATCGCTGCACGGTGTTGTTCCGACAAAAGAAAAGAAAAGGAAGTTACCTTGATTGTACGGATAAACTCGAATTGCACAGAGGTTGTGCGGCTGCTTTTGGGGGCCACTGAATGGCTGACCTCAAAATGAAGTTTTCCTTCTCTGGCGCAAGTTTTCTTCGTTTGATCCTTTAATCGGCTACGGATGCCCTTAATGTGACCTCGGTTATTCTCGTCGGCAATGCCGTTTTTGTCCTTCGTTTATCCATACTTGGTATCCGGTTGTACTTTTACTTGTTACTGGTGTTGCGCGCTTTTTGGTCAGATTTTAATGCGGCGCATTCTTCGCTAACCAATTGAGATATAACAGGCCTGCTTGTCGCGAAGAGGCGGTGCACGCCCCCATACACGTGTGCATGCACACACAGACACGCTCTCACAAACACACACACTGGAAATGGTTCGGTTGCCACTGCAGTAGTTGCGTAATTTTTTATTATTTTGAGGTGTGTTTGTTCCGTCTCGAGTCTGGCACCACTATTGGCGCATTTTCGATGATCTCACCTCCTATGTTAAAGGATCCCTGCAAACAACGTAATGCGGAGTCCTCCACTATGGTGTTACTCAGAGCCCAGGTGGAGTTCCGGCGCATTAACACCAAACTTTCTGCCATGCTTTATAGCCTTTTTAAGAGCGAAGCTGTTTAGCAATTCGTTCTTTCCGGCGTTTCACAAAACCCAATATAACAGCATAAAGAAAAGAAATCACCGGCGGGAATTGAACCTGTGTGTGGTAAATCAACGGAGTTAAAGTCAGCGGTTGTACCCACTCGGATACTACCGTGCTCTAGTACCCGGGAGTGAAACGGCTTACTTACTCGGTTGTGACTTTAGGGAAAGCAATCACGCCACCTGCTCGGCACAGAAGACGTGATAGTGTACACGTTGCTCCTGCGGGCGTCTAGGTTAAGTGTGCGCGTTCCGTTCTTTCGTTCTGCTTCTTCGATTTGCTGCTTCTTCGCCATTATAGAAACAAAGATGGAGTAAAGGTCGTTGCGGAACAGAACAAGAATCCAATGAGCTGCAGCCGTGGACTTAAGTGTCTTTTATTTTTTTGGTGAGCATCGAATGCGTGTTAGTAATGCAAGCTCTATATTCCTTGCCTGAATAAGGAGGCTGCATTGGAAATGAGGAACCAGGATCCCATTTTTCCAGCTGGAGGTTTTCCGTCCACACTCCAATCCTATCAACTCCATGAAATAATGCGGAAATATATCACAGAGTCTTCTTCTTTGTAGAACATTCAAAGAGAGATGTTTGAACACCTCACTGCCCCTTACGGGAAAAGGAGTACCTTTTTGGAGTGAATGCGGTGCATCATTATAAATCGTGGTTACTACACAAGTGAGAAATTGACAATAATGCACAGTGAGATTACTTTAGTCACGCATGTCATTAAAATGCTTGCGGTGAAAGTCGTGTCCATTTGTCAATGCACCAAGCTTGAAACACACCAGTGATCCAAGTAACAATACTTGCCACACTAAAACGAATTTCGTTTCGAAAATATCGTTTCTTTCGCGCTGGTTCACTTACAGAAGCCAACTTAAGATTATCATTAGTCTTTGCTTCCAATCAAGCACTTGAAGTGAAACAAAACGGAGTTCTCAACAATACGCCAGAAAAAAAATATATATTGGCGTTTTTGCTTGGGTCCTTGCTTTCGTGTTAATTTTCAGCCTTGAGATGGCACTGACTAGACGCGCAACGAATTTAAGTGTGCGTAAACGCGTAGATTTTCTTACCTTTTCAGTTCACAAAGCATTTATGGTCATTCAGACGTGCGAATGTGGATAACCAGGGGAGTTTTAATGTGTACGCCATTTAATGAGGACGCACGCAATGACTCTGGTTTGGCTACAATACACACCGATAGGCGTACTCACAACTGCGGAAACAATATTAGATAAAATAAAATTAATGCATGTACGCCGCTGACTGGTCGCTTCGGCTCAATTTATGGGGCTTCCCAAGCCAAATGCCTTCAAAAGGTATGCATCAGCACCCCCTCTTCATTTTTGAAAAATCGACGTATAATCGCCGAATTATTGCACGCGGGCAGTGTCATCATAACTAACCAACGGTCGAGGACATTTAAAAAAGAGGCATCGTTGCCTACGGCATGGTGCCACCTATTGTATTGTAACTCTTTTCTGAAATTGTTTCGTGCCGCTGCCATGATCATTGGCCAGTTGGCATCACGAGACATTTGTTCACAGTGCCCCGGTTCATTTGGCGCCGCCATTTTGTTGTTTATGTGTTTTAGTGGGTCAACTTTGGTAGACGTAGCTTGTCCCCACCGCTCTGCGGCTGCGCGCGACTGACGTTGTTCCGAACGCGATTCAAACATAACTCGCGCGTAGCAGCAATTCAGCAGCAGAGGTGGGCCCGAGGATGCCGTTTTTCTGCATCTGTGGCAGCGTTGTTAACAAACGACCGGGTAGATGTTAGCGGCTAGGCCGTTCAAACGGCAATCTGGCAACACTGCTAAACACCAAAATTACCACCATTGCAAACTTGTAAAGAGGCACTTGGGTGTTACAGTGGCGGTACTGTAACATCCAATCTAGGTTGAGTAGTGCCACCTATGTATAACCGGTACGTTACAGGGACAGCCTGTGGACTCTTAGGCACTGTTTGGGTTTGTAAACGGGAAATAATTGATGTGCAATGTGACGCCTGAGGGGTGTTTCCTTTCGCCAAGCGTTCTCGAAAGGCTTGGCACAATTTCCTTCCCAATCCCTATCCGCCGTACGCTTTCGAATGGTTTATACCTGTAGCCTAAGCACTGCCGCGTACTGTTTATTTATTTGGCTGCTGAGGAGTTAAGGCGGTAGGCTCTGGAACGCCTCGCACTTCAAACACACAAGTAGCCACATCAATTTCAAAGTGAAGACATGAAAAGATGTTTCAAAACGTTAACTATTACCACTCCTCTGTAAATAGCTTGGGCGTTTAGGTAGTACTTTGAGGACACGCAACAGGTAGGGCAAATGAAACACTAGATGAATAATAGGATTGCGCGAAATACATGTATAAAATTTGAATTCCAATTTTTTCACCGTGGTGTTTAGGAAGCAGGCTCGAACAGGTCGTTTTACAATACCATTTTTTTAATTGCGAGCCACAGCGTGCCCTCTCTTCTTTGGAAAAAGCCGCTAAGTGATAAGGGAAGGGAAAATGTTTCAGACAATGAAAAATGCACGCCATGATTTACACTCGATCCAGAAGCAGGCACGGGCGTTGTCTTAGCGATGAGTTAATCCTTGAGTCAGCCACTCAGTCTGATGCAACGTAAGCTTCCTTGTATCGAACGAAGCTCTGCATTTAGTACCAACAATACGGCAAAGGTTTATCAACTCGACAAAGACTATGAACCCTATATATATATATATATATATATATATATATATATATATATATATATATATATATATATATATATATATATATATATATATATATATATATATATATATATATATATATATATATATATAGTATAAGTAAAGAGTCGGATACACAGCAAGAACAATAACAGACAATGTTTACTTACGTAGCGGCAACGGGACTTGCAATCATCAGAGTAAAGTTACATCATTTTGCTGTCGCAAACATTTTGAACACATTTCTTATATAGGTTTGCATAAAACTGTGAGAAGGAGCGGAAAATGTTTAGGAAATGGAGAGTGTGCATACAGTCCGGCTACGCCTATGTTACAACATCAACAAACAAACAAAAAAAATAATAAAAAAACGGGGGGGGGGATCGAGAGAGAGAAAAAGGGTGTGGTGCTAACAATGCAGCGTTCAAGGTTGCACCATGACGGGTCAACGTATGCCGCGCGGGCTGCAAGTTCAGACAATGGGGGAAACTATATATATAAATTGTAACAAAAGCTGCACACATTGAAAAAGTTCTCACATAAACGGGTGACTTTCAATAAATGTGTTAGTCAAGACGACTATCAATTATTTACAGATGGCTGACAAAAACCAACTCAGATTTCGTAGCTGTGGTAGTTTTTATATCTCCAAGAAAACTATCTGAAACAAACAGTACAGTCTACCAAAAGACAGCCTCCATATTTTATCAAAAGTCCCAGCACCGTATAATCATCGAATTACATTCACCAGAACCCCTGATATTACCAATATGACACAATAACAAATACCTTAGCTACCTTCCAAGTATTACGGAATCGTACTCACTGGGGATTCTTTTAATCTAACTAAAGCAAATCATAACGAAACTAAATAAATCTTACGCGGTATAGATAACCCATTCAACAAGCTATTCTGGCCTGATTTGAAATAAAAGAGGAGTGAATCTGGCAACAAATTCAAAATAAAATGATGAAAAATAAAAGCTTTTGTAGTCAATAAATCAGCGTAGGGTTTAATAACACACTAGATGAGAAACTGGCAGAGACAGGGGCAAAAATGTACACACATAATTGGATTAACATAGCGAAAATGTTTTTTGTGATTTGCCTTGAGATCGTTTACCAGGAGAGCCCACCAGAAAACATAAATTTATCATTTTCTTTCAAATGTTCCCAACGCTAAAATATCATCCATGTAGTTCTGGAGTAGGCGCAAAAATTTGTCCACTTAGTTATGTACTTTCTGCGGCAGCACATACTTTTAGAAAACATTAAAAAAGACTGCCAATATTAAAGTAAATAGCAGCACGATTCAAAACATATGAATATTTAGAAAAAACACTCGCGTACGATATATAATAACATTGCCCAAGTTGAACGTTTTATCGACTGTCTTAAACAATAAACGAGCGGAAAATGCTTCTAAAGGCTACAAGGAGGTCACCAAGCGACAAGGAATACTTCTTCACACTTTGTGGTGGCCCCCTGAACGAGGGGCAACGCGCAAAAAAGTAGATAAACCACGCTTGGTAGTAACCGAAAATACTGAAGATTTTTGGCCGCTAGATTTTAAATGTTGTGAAGATAGGAACCGGTTCAAAAGGAGACCCACAGGGGCCAGTTAAAAAACCCCTAGGGGCCGGTTCAAAAGAAGAAATTGCAGAGAGAAAAGAACCTAATTCTTTGAGTAAGGAACCGAGACCATTCATGGAAAGCTCTGATTTACAAAATAAATTCTGGACCCAAAGCTGTCGCTATGGTTTTTTATACAAATTACACTTCTTAGTTGCCGCGATGGATCTGAGGAGCACAATGCATAGAACCCACCAATTAAAGAGAAGAAGCCACCTCTGCAACACTGCAAAATTGCGTCAGGGTGGAAAGCAAACACAAATAGTGAACACAGTGTTTCGTGGAAGCTTGCCGTTGCTTGAGTTTTTGCAGCCTTCCGTCTAAATGTACTTGCTTGATGACTGCAGTCATCCGTTCGGTTACGTTGAAGGGCACGCAAAGACAAGCCAGTTGGCTTGCCATCGATGAAGATACTGGTAAAGCAGTGTTATCGTGTGTGCGCCTGTTGTGTTTCCCTAATCTTCGCTCCTGTAATATGGCACCGTGGCGTTTTTATATGTGGCCGAATAGAAACCCGCCAAGTCATGGTTCACTTGCGCTGAACTGAACGCACAGGCGGACCTTCCACTGGTGAGCTACAAGGCGCAAGCGAAGCAGCCGTTTATCCCTCGCCTATTCACCGGGAACCGCAGTGGCAAACTTGAGAGCAGGCAAAACAATAAGGTGCTGCTTGTGCGCCTGCGGCTGAAGGTCATTGCGACGCGATGAATGACCTTTGCAGATGTAGCTGAGTAGGGCTTTTGCCCTAAAAACTATAAGGTAGTCTCACGCGCTTGCCTACCAAGGCTGGAAGACGCTTTTAATACAGACAAATAAATCCCGTTCAATAAAACATGAACGGAAAAAAACGGCGACACAGAATAGAAAATGCCTGGGAGGTCACGCTACTACTAACGGAAAACGTTATTCCGGAAACTAAATTATGATTGCAACAAACATTGCTAACCCAGACTGACTGAAACACAAAATAGATTGAAATAAATCTAGAAACTTCCAGGTACACACTTTAATATAAACGCAGGTAGTCCCAGGAATGCTAACTAAGCGCTGTGTAGATTGGGGATGGTTAGATAACGCGCACTGAGCCTCCTGGCTGATTTCACAAGCAACCACTATGTCCCTGTGCGTGTTTCCCCAGTGCCTAAACATCACGGTGGTTTTTAATGACAATAAACTTTCTTGGGGTACTTAAGCTAAAAATGTTTGGCCTGTAAGTGTGTCTATCTGTCAGTCTGTCTTCTGTTTATCTGCCCCTCGATACAGCCACCCGGCCAAAGATTAAAACAACCCTTTGACGAGGCATTTATGTAGGTTAAACATTTCCACAGAACAAAATATGGTTACAATATTCATACTTGTAAACATTGTTGAGCAAGAAGAAAACATTAAACATATTTAAGGCCCAACATCAATCTATCGGCGGTGTTTACAGCGTTCTCTTAAATTAACATGCATAGTGCTAGATCTTTCGGATAGGAAATAAATACACATGTCTTGAAGAAAAAACTAAATGTGCTCGCGAACGCACTGGCCCTCCTTGCGGCATTCCAAAGAGTTAAATACTAACTAAAGGTTCGAGTATATGGCGCCCGAGGAGTGAAATGCGCTAGAATTAAAGTGACCGGGGCAAACGTCCATCGCGATTATCATACGAGGAGTGGGGAGTGAGGGTAAAAGCGTAACAGGTGGGATAAGGGAGAAAAGAGAGGCGTTTACGTGGCAGCGTAGGCAAAAGGCTATAATTTTTCGGCGACATTTGCAGCGAATTAAGCAGATACGCGGACAATTTTTTTTGGAGAGGGGTTTGCAGCCCCCATTCATGCAGTCCTTACTCTCAAAGCCATGCCCAGCATTGAACTTCTGTACTTATGCAATCGTATGCTCAGGCTTCTTCCAGTTTGCCTGGTATAGACCTATGCACAGAATAGCGGCAGACGATGCAGTAGTGCTTGCGTGCAACCTCAAACTGCTTTGCGTATTTCACGCTGGAGGCACGCAAGCACTTCTGCATGGTCTGCCGCAATCCTGTGCAAAGGTCTATACCAGGCCAACCGGAAGAAGCCTGAGCATACGGTTGCGTGAATACCACCGTTCGTTACTGGTGCCTTTATAGTGCTTATCGTTATCCTTTATAGTTATCGTGCTGCATCGTCGTATCAGTTCGCTTGCTTGATGCAGAAAAAATCTCGTCCATCTTTTTTTCAGCGGAAAACAAACCATTCGCGCCTGGTGGAGGGATTACGGACATATAATTCCAAGTTAAAGCCGATAGACATACGAAATCGTTTCCACTTTTTCTCTTGTGATTTTCTCTTACTTCATCTGCTTGAGTCGGACTCACTTTTCTCACGTAGAAAGATCGGTAGTGTGACGCGAGAACTACAGCATCGATTTTCCCTCTGTGCACGCTGCGCGTACCTTCTGGAGCGGACGCTTGGCGGTTCATAAAGGAATAGTGAGGAAGCAAGAGGAGACGACGTCACTCGCGGGAAGAAGGAGTCCCACAACTTCCAGAAGAATCAGCCAATTTTTTGTAGGAGCAAGTTTCCTTGCTCCTTCGGCTGATCCTAGTTGAGACAGCGCTCTCGATCTTCCATTCGAACGGAATTGGGTTGCTCCGGATCTTCCAAAGAGATGTTCATGCTTGAAACGAAAGAAAAAAATTGGCTCCAATCCACGCTGTGAAGCTGGTTGGAAAGCAAAGCTTTAAACGACACCCACAACAATTGCCCATGCGGCGTCACTTGAATTCACAAACGTGGCTCCACAAAAAGTGAAATCAGAGACTCTGCCTTCCGTTACCTAGATTTCGCAGGGACGGCATTCCGAACGCAGAAGCGTCGGCCACAGCAGGGCTAGAGCGGCGGACACCGCCCCTGCAGCCCGGACAAGCGTCCGCAGGAAGAAAACGGCGAGGAGCGTCATTCCAAGGGTCAGACAGCGGAACCTAGCCGTCTCGACGTGCTAGCTCGGGGCTACATCACCCCGCAACACAAGCGCGGACAGCGAAACAATTTTTTTTTGCGATAGTACGCCCTTTGGCATAAAGTTACAATTCCGCATGCGAGCTTAGTGATTCCCATTTATACGGATTTAAACTAGTCAGTTTAGTGAGTTTGAGAATTGCGAGAAAGCTGAGGGAACTTTTACAACCGCTATTTGTCAGAAGCCGTTTCTCCTTTCGCCTTTTTTAATACCCGTTAAAACACAACCTTATTGGTATTCACCAATTTAAAAACGGAGAAAATTTCCAGACGCTTTCAAAGCGTCAGGAAATCCTTCTGGCCAAGCTGCCCTAGTTGTGCGTTGCTGCAACACAAAAAAACCTTTTAAAGTAAAAGGAATTGGGTGGCATACGCGCCAAGGTTATTATCAAGCGCTTGTGGCAGTTCAAAACATTCCTTTACAATGTATATGCCGTGATGTTCATCATTCACAATACATGCGTCCTTAAACTGAGGGTGCTATTAGTTTTTTTTTTCAATGATAAGTCCCTTCATCTTACCCAGTAGCACTCCAGTAGTTGTACCTCCCAGCTGCCGGTATTTCATTCCACCTAACCACCCCAACGAGGCCAAAGGGCTTTGCTTTGAACTCCCCGATAAGAGCTGATCGTGGAGATTCCTTTGCCTGACTTCAACCTTTGTTGTTGCTACTTTGCCGCCAGTAGCAAGTTTCCTTGCCGAACGCCTTCCGGCAGCAGCTGCGAAAAATAGCCTGCTTTGTTATCGAAGGTGACAGTATTATCGAAAGTTTTGAGTGCAGCAGCGGATACGTATCGCTTAACCGGGAGGATCGGCCAAATCTGCGGTTATGCGATAATCTGTCCGAACGTAATCACCCGAATCCACCGAAGTGGGTGCGGTCATAAACACGCTAAAATAACGCAACGGAAAACAGCCATGCCCGCGGCTGCCTCAAGGGCCCAGCCTTGGACAGGAGTGTAAAGTTATTTTAACCCGGGGTGTATTTGGCCGTAAATACATAACAATAAACTAACAATCTTATTCCAATAAGTAAGAAACCGATCCAGATAACCAAGTTCCAGACGCGCTCACTTTCCTGCCAGAAGAGGTAGTTGTAGCTTGTTTTATTATCTATCCTGTTGCTTAGTTTTACTATCTACACCAAGGAAACAAATTTAAAACAGAGAACAAGGCTAGCATAGAGGGAGCAATTAGAAATATAGCTCAATATGCATATGCGATGATGAAATCACACAGTGCGCAATACGAGCGACCTTGTACTGTTTACGAAGGAGGTGCCGGAGGTCGTTCGCCCGTTCACTTTTTCTTACCTCGCACCTCAGTTAAAGCTGCGTCTTCATTGACGTTAGCATTACAGACAGCTATCGCGATACTTTTATCGCACCAACAGATCACCAGAGAAGGTTGTTGCTTTTTCCGTAGACCAAATCTCATTCTCGATCAGGAGCGTTTTTGACGGGGAGTTGAACCGAGGTCGTTCACTTCTGATCCTGCGCGCATGCCATCTCCGGCCGGAGAAAGGTATCATTCTCGCCGACTTCCTGTAGCATTGGCATCACCTTGAAAGGGGTTACTCCCGTTTCTAATAAGTAGCCTTGATGCTCTGCTTCCTGTTGGAAGCCGATGCCAAGACATGCGCGCACGTTCGCGTACAGACGGACACTCATTTGCGCCGTCGTTCTCCGAGAGGGAAGGCGACACGGATTATTGCGGCTTTGGGCATCAGTCATGCAGTACGCCCTAATCGTGTGCCTGGCGCTGCTGTACCCCGTCTGGGAACTTTTGGCCCGCGTGCCCGTGTTGGCAGAGGCGGCGACGTTTGTGGGAACCTGCACAGTGACGGTGGTGGTGAGCTACTGGCTCGCAGTCTTCATCTGGAGCCGCGCGCTCAGGAGAGTTGTGGACACTGATAAGAAGGCTGTCTTGGTGACAGGTAAGCAAGTTTAAACTTTTTCTGCTTTAGATTCGCTTGACGCATTTTTCCGGGAAGTAAAGTTCCTCGTGATTACACAGAAACAGCTAATTAATCCGGAGAATTACTGCATCTTTGTTTTCTTGTTGCAAGCTACACCTTGTTGCTTTAGCACATTTTGCATTTACATCTCTTCTTTGCATGCGGAAGGGTATTACTTCTTCCGTACCGCGTGTATACAGTTCGTCCACGCACGCTTTAAATATGGAGTGGTTCCGCTTCTTTTCCCATCTATGTTTTTGGTTTACACCAAGCGTTTACAGTTATTCCGAGTACCTGGAATCGCGTCAGTGTATAACTTGTCTAACATATGTGAGATTTTAGCTGAATCTCCCTCACTGAATAAGTTTTAAATGTACAGAACTTTCGAACAAATGTTCTGAGCGTGTTTAGTGTGCATGTCTGCCGGGTAGTAGGGGCGCTTCCAATCCACAACCTCTTAAAATAATCCTGGGAAGCTGACCGCACTCACACGACTGATCGTACTTATGCAAAGGAAGTATTTAGTCATGAGGATTGTACTTTTACGCGGCTTACTATTACAGCGTTTTAGGTCTAATTGGTTGTGATATTGAATAAATTTGCAGTGAAATCTGACGTCTGGGTTCCGTGTAAACTAGAAGGGTTCATCGAGAGGTTATAAGTCAATGAGAATTACTGATATGCCTTGAGCTCCGTGAAAAAGTTCGGTGTAGTGGTGTCGTTACTATTTAGATGATGCAGAAATGATTTTAGAAGAAAGAAACTCCGACGAGGGTAATGATATGCTGCAGTAACGATCCATGAAGAGCTATTTCAAACCAAAAATATGTCGTATGGGTGTTTAATAAGGAAGTCAATATTTTCATTAGTACAAAAGCGGCGAGCAAATTAGAATGTTTTAATTGGTTGGCGATAGCTGTGAGTAGTTACTGTATAAATGGTTTTTCATGCGGAAATGAGACATGCTGCGAACTCTTGTAGAAAATGACGTGACAGACTTAATACCGAGGGTACTGCTGGCCATAAATAGCTCTACTGGTAACTAATCTCCAGGAGTCCACGCAGATGCAGGTAAAGAATAAAACGATAAGCCTCATAAAGGTCATGTGTTGCAAAGCAATACAAATGCACCAACTGGGAGGTAAGTATCGAGAGCATACGTAAAAGACGACCCAGAAGAAACAAGCAATAACAATGGAGTGCCTTAGGAGCAGACCGACGCCTCCCAGTAGGACAACACTGGGATATCTGGGGCTAGTTGCACTACGGTCTGGGGTCTGTCGCATAGCTATTTCAAAGACGTACAAAGACGTATTTCAAAGAGTACTGAATATGCACATAAATGGTGCCCAATATTATAAAGCTTTCTGCTTGTGCGAAGGTATCGGTACCCCGATCAGTGCACAGCAGACGCAAACATACCGAGACCGTCAGCACTTAGAGTTTTGCCAAAGGCATAAGAATAAAAATAAGGCTCGTTTCGAACGAATCAAAAGGCGATTCTATAACATAAGCTTATTTGAAGCCTTTGGCTGAATTGGTAATTCAAATACCGAACATTTCGAAAGACATGACAGTTTATAGCCAAAATATAAGGTCATGGCAACGCTCTACAGCTTCGAAGTATGATGCTGTAAAACTAATGGAAAGCCAATAAAATCACCAACCGCCGGTTTGGTTTCAGTTCAAATCATTAAAATATCAAAACGCATCTGTGGTGCGGCAAAATTTTCAATGGCGACTCTTGAAAGCTTGATTGACCATGAAACCACAGTTTCTACTATGCTCATTTAGGGGTGAGAAGGAGGAGTTTTGGGCCCTCTTTACTCTCGCGATATTTTAGAGGTTTTGTAGCGTAAGCTACACAGGCCGAGGTTGAGCAGTTTCGCGTGGACCTTGAAGGGCCGTGCTGCGCAAGCCTGAGGAGCATTGGATGAAATTGGATTGGATTTGGATTGGATTTCGATTGGATTACATTGTATTGTATTAGACTGAATTGGAAATCCAATCCAAATGGAGTACGGGTGTGTAGCGAATTGGGTCTGCACATTCGCCGGTCTGCGCATTCCACAGGAGTGAAGTCATAGCCGCGGCAGACGCACTGGCGCCGGCGCGTGCCTAGCTGTGCGCCTTTGTTGCGCAGTAGCTAAGTCTGACGCTGCGCAGGAGCCGCTTGATAGCCATTTAACGTGGCTCCTGGAGAGCCGTGCTCCGCATGCGCGAGGAGCAGTGACTGGACTAGATTGGACTGGATTGGATTGGATTGGAAATCATTTTAGCAGCAGTACGCATGACAATCAGCTAACCCTAAACAACCAGGAAACCCAAGAATAACCAGCTGAACCTTAGCTCACGCTACGTATAACCTGGCATAGGCGAACTGCGCCACTGCTGATGTTTTGGTGTAGGAGGTTTAACGAGGAAGCCAAATTGGCCTATCGTCCTGCTACGAATACGGGAGATTACTTTTCGTTAGCAATTTAAGAACCACACTTGCAACGATTGCATATGTCCTGTTACCTTTGATTCTCCGTTATACTATGTCTCTGTAGAAAGGCAAAAGAACAGAACACGCGAAAGTTCACTTCATATGTCACCACAGCGTGTGGAAGATTTTTTTTTATTTTGGAATGACTTCGTGTGTGCGCTATTCGTGTAGTCCTTGTTCTTTTCACGTGTTTCATGTGATCCCACTTTTTCTACCTGAAGACCACCTGGTTCCGCTTCCAAAACCACATCTAATGCATCTCCGTGTTCAGATCGAATACTTTAAATCTATCTCGTAGCTTTTGCGAAGGATTCTTGGCAAGAAGCAAATTTTATTGAATCCTGCCGACAAAATAATCAATGGAAATAAAAGCGACATCAACCCTTTTTCCCATTTCAGAAACGCGCCAAATTAGCTTGTATCGAACAGATTGGAAGAATCGCAACATTTTGTGTGACGAGTGCGTACCTGAATTCTTCAGTTTTACACAGAAACGGAAACCGTAACACTGTCACAGCTCTCCGCGTGGTTGGCTGCTTCGTAATTTACATTGTGCTGTGCGGGAAACGATCATAAAGTACTGTTGTCTTATGACTGTTTAGGAAGGTCCGTTTCTTTGATCATGGCAATTTACCTTAGGAGCAAAAATATCCTTCTTCCCGCGTTGTGGCTGAAACAATAATCCGGCAAACCCAGGCGGATGATAAGTAGTTGACATTAGCCTTGCTGACCAGCCTGGTAGTTCATTATGCACCAAAGGCCAACGCGCGGACTCGTTCGGCAGGTGTGAAGTGGTTAAAAATACGAACAGCCTTACCCCGCAGCGCCGTATAAAGAAATGTAATAGCTCAATCGGCACCCCAAGAGCACGAAGCGACACTAGCCTACCTTGAGGCAGTGGTAGCGACGGCGGGAGTTCCTCCATAGCGGCTGTATTTTTCCTGCACGTGTTCCCGGCGGCGATCGCCGACCTTTCCGTATGGCGCGCGAGAACGGTGGCCCTCGTACACGTTGGAGGGACAGCCAGTATGATACGCCGTTGACCCCAGCGCAAGGCTGAGTTGATTTGCGCTCTACTAGAAAACAAAAAAGCTGCAGCTACGGCTGAAAAAGTCGGCTTGCAGACAAAAAACGTATTTTGCAATAGTAAACATCACGCTTTCGAAACTCTTGATGTATCTTTTTTTATACAGCCATCTGGATAAATTCACCCCGTGTGGCATATCGTGAGTCCCTATGCGACGTGGAAGATGACTGCAGAGCCACTAGAAAAGAGCCATTTATTGAGAGGCCCACGGGAGAGGTCAGCAGACGCGGGGTCACCCGGGTTGGGTGGGACGTAAACGCCTCCTGCCTGCGTATTTGATGAAACTAGAAGTAGGTTGCGGAAGGTTTTACGTTTAGGTTTGGTATAAGCCTTAACGCAAAATGTATGATGATCACGCATTGTTTATTCATAGTAGTTAGAAGGTCGCTGCAGACTTAGGGTGTTCGTCACAAATTGCGCATAACGTGATGCGTATATAGCGTGTGTCAAATCGCAGTTGGGATCTATGTGTCCTCTTAAAATTGATGCAGAATAATTCAGTATACTTACTAAAAAACGCATTGGAATGGGCCCTCAAACACCGCATATAACTGGTTCTACTTTTTTTTTCCTGCCTAGAAACAATTGGAGACTGGAGTTATCATACTACACGGGGATGCAGTTTGATTTGATGTCGCAGTCCATCACTGCTTGTCTTTCCTTTGCTTAAGTTAACATTTTCTTCAATGTGACTTTCGGAGCGTTTATTTCTGCAACCACATGGAGCCGGTAATAGGCGCAAGTAACGTAATAACTGGTAAGTAACCTGCTAAAGATGGCTGAAAACCAGAGCATTGAATGTGCAGCAGGGCCTTTTTTTTATAAAACAGCCTCATTTAAAGAGTGTGCATTTTAAACCGCCTTTCGCACAAAAGCAGCCTAACTTTAGTTTACCGACTGGGTTTAGAACTTCACTATTTCGTCCATTTCTTGGAGGTGATCACGGGATTTCTCGGCTGCGCAACCGCTAGCCGCAAGAAACCATACATGCTACCTAGGGGCTTTTAAATTTCACAAAGAGCCCTCTTCAAGACTTCCAGCTCTCCATTTTTCGCGCTTAGTCACCTTTGGTTTTCTTGAGGTTTTTTTATTGCCTTGGACAGTGCTGTAGTTCTTGTTGAGTTATGCGGAACATAATTTTTTGTTTGACGTTCATTTTGCTCCGTCTTGTGGGATTTTAAATATTTAGAAGCAACAGGTACGCCCTTTGTCGAAACTTTCTAGGCCTATCCTAAGCCTCCGTGACCACAAATAATCCAAAAAATACACGTTGCCTTTAAATGTTACGAAAATACTTCATGACAGTAAGAAAGAACAGTGTTTTCTCTAGCTCTAGGGCATAAAGCGTTTCGGCCTGGCTGCAGATGTAAGCTTGTACATTAAATGTTTTTGCCGCTGGCGCACTTTCGGCTTCGCCTAGAAAATGTCGACAAAGTCTGTACGTAGGAGTGATTCCTAGTTGACTTGTATAAGAAAAATGATATGTACGTTCTTCGCAGCTGAAGCATTTGCAGCTTCATAACGGGCGGTGGTAGCAGCGCACAAATTTTTAGCGAATATGTGATAAGCCGACGATAAGCATGGTCGCATAAAGTCGGAGTTTTTCAGTGGGGGTCCTCGTACAGACGTTTATATTTGTCGAAACCCCTCAAAACAACTGGCTTAATTTTCTATTTTGAGTGAAGTTGTTTTTAATGTTGACATACTGACACGAGAGCGCTCATCAAAAATTTTAGTTTTACCAAAACCACCTAAAGGCTCTTTTGCTGATACTTCTATAGTACCACATGCCTGCGCCTTGATAATCCTTTGAGTCCAAAGCGCCCCAACTGTACTCGTATAATTATATACAAAGCACAGCGACTGTTCGGCTGGATCTTGCCCAGAGCTTCCGTGACTGAAAATTGCATCGTCTCTGTATGCCACCCTGCACCAGCCATAACGCTCCCCATAATTGTCCCATTCACAGGCTGTGACACTGGCTTCGGTTACCTCGCGGCCAAGCGATTCGCCGACGACGGTTTTGCTGTGTTCGCCGCGTGCCTTAACGCGTCCAGCGACGGTGCCAAGGAGCTGACAAAACGACACAATGTACGAGTTGTGCCACTGGACATCACCAAGGACGACCAAGTACAACGAGCCCTTACCCAGGTCAAGGATGGGCTCGGCTCAAACGGTAAAGTGACATCGCATAAGCTGAGCGTATAAGCATTTCGATTTCGTGGACACTTGTGATTCTTTCGAAGCTGTGTGATGTCCACCTTCTTCCCGTGCACCTTTTTGCGCCTATTGGTATATTATATGAAAATGTCCACTACCCCTCCCATAATGTGCACAAGTTTATTTGGACATTTCGATTTTTGGAGCCGCATAGTTTGAAATAAAATCCTGGCTACTCGCCGGAAGAGCCACGCTTAAATACTATCTGCAGGCTTTCCAATGTGTAACAATGCACCTTGCAAATTAAACTGGGTAGCATTCTCGTGTTCTCACCTTGGAAAATTCATTCACAGAACATTCAGGCATTTTGAATGTTGGAGGCGCGCGATTCAGGTAACATACGCGCTTTATTATTGAACGAAACTTGTTCAAATACTAGCCGGCCCTCTTTTCTAGTTCGTTTTAAAATATTTCCAGAAGAAACAAACCTTGGACGACATGAAATGCAAGAATACAGGGTCGGAGTTTTGATGGTTATGTAGGTGAATACAAAGCATCGTTATGCTCCAATAACACCACAAAACCAGAAATGGGGTGGTACGGCCACCTACTTGAAGTCGGTAACAAGTCAGGCGGACATAGAATTAGCTTTTTGCCGTTCCTCTCTGCCGTTTTGTCAATGTGACAAGATTAAACAAAACTTGTATTTATTTTCAAACGAATTCAGCCTGAAAGTATCACACTTGATTGCGCTATCACTGTAATCTGAGCAAAACGCCCCCCTCCCTCCATAACAATTATACAAATCTGCGTTCGGAAACCAAGCAAATATTGTTTCCTGCAAGGAACAGAGCTCCCTGAGTTAAGAATGATGAGTTATATGGCCGCTGAATTAGGGCCAACACCAGCATAAAAAGAAGAGTATTGATGTTTTGACAACATTATATACAAACCAAGCGTTACACCAACGCGATATAACGTTTTTTTTTATTTGAAAATGTTACACCATGTTGGGTGTGGTTCGCGGCGTCAGTAGATATCTAGACTACTTGGTATGTTTGATTTTCCTTGAAAACACGATGCAGAACTTTGGGCCGTGGTCGCCAACGCCGGGGTCACGGGTCTCGGTCTGGTCGAGTGGAACTCGATGGAGCGAATCAAAAACATCTTCGAGGTGAACGTG
The DNA here is from genome assembly GCF_048455015.1 of Haemaphysalis longicornis. NCBI lineage: Eukaryota > Metazoa > Arthropoda > Arachnida > Ixodida > Ixodidae > Haemaphysalis > Haemaphysalis longicornis. Next base: position 95,630,861 of record NW_027526407.1, read on the forward strand.
TTCGGACACATGCGAGTGGCCAAGGCTTTCCTGCCGCTACTCAAGACGTCCAGAGGACGTCTAGTCATCGTCACCAGTGGCCTCTGTACGCAAACCCAGTTTGTCCCACAGATTTCCTGTTCCAACCTTTCGAAGTTTTACTTGCAGTGAACCTGTGAATGTTATGTTTCTTCTGAGTAGCATAACTGAACTTTTCAAAATTAAAAAAATAGCTCTAGTTTGACGAGCATCGGATAGTTATTGACACCTGCATCAGAATTCCTAAAAGCAATATTGATAGACTGCTGCTTGCTGGAAAAGCGCACCAAAAACATTAAAAAAAAATTGGTTAGGCATTATCGCTTTTCCCATTATTTGAGATGCTTGACCTTTTCAGCTCCAATTAAAAGTTGCCCATTGCAGAAAAAAATCTTACAATACTACAACAAAGCCTCCAATATTTCTGCAAAATGTTACTTTTCGTATTGAAATCAGCCACGTGAGGGGCGTCATTTCTACAAGAGTGGCACTATCGTCTTGCATGACTTTTAGCCCGAAGAGGGGGAAAATAGTACTGGAGAGTGTACGCCAGGGAAGCACAATGAAATGCTGAAAAATACACATCCTCTGTCGTTAAAAATAATAACATGCAAACTGTGGCTTGCCTGAATTCTAAATTATGTTTTAGCAAAAGCGGTTTTCGAAACAGAGCGTGGTGTCATTGCCGGTCTGACTTTAGGCTGACACTTACCATTTTGCAGCCAGTGATTGGCTGCCGGTGACTGGGCTCCCTCTAACAGCTATGCGTCTTGTTCTTCCGACGGAGTAACACCACGCATAGTTTCCAATGTGGAAGTCCCTCCACTGCATGGCTTCGTAAAGTTAACCGAATTTTTTTAGGTGCCGGCTGCGGGTTTTCTAGCTCGTTTATCTGCCTATATTTTTGCGCATATAATTATAACCGTGCGATGTTAGACTACGGAGCAAAGTGGCGTACTGGTTTCTTCAAAGCAGACTTTAAGAGTATGTTTACTTCTAGAACCCTTACACTGGTGAGAAAAAACATTGCCTCAAACACGGAACTGCACAAATTTCAGCCACGTACGCAACCAACACAATGACCACCATTAAAAAAAATATTGATGTTTACCCTTTTGACCATTCCAAGCGATAACAGTTTGTATATTTTACACATTGTAATGTGCATGCGGTAACATGTTATCCTCACACCTCGTAACGGTCTAATATGTACAGCTTCTATTCAGCGGATAGTTCCTCAACGCAATTGGCGCATTTAATTGCACGAAACGCTCGACATCAATCGAAACGAGTGCATTTTGCTAACTTATCGTCTCTCTGCTAACATTTCGTTCAAAGGCCGAGTGACTATACCGGGGACTACAGTTTACTGCATGAGCAAGCACGCCGTACTCTCACTCGTCGATGGCCTGCGAAGAGAATGCGAAGATCAAGGCGTGGATATTGTCGCTGTGGAGCCAACCGGCTACAAGTAAGTTTTTGCCAGAAGCAAAATAGGGCATATCCCTAAAGATTAAAGGTATTAGATGCCACGTTATGCCCAGATTACTAACGGGCACAGATAATTTATATAGAAGAAGCAAGTAATGTTAGCTCTTTTGTTGCCAGAGTATTGTGCCTCTCTTCTGCGACATTAAATATGTGGTACCTCCACCATATTCCCCACTGGTTGCTCAGAGTAAACTACCTTGAAGGCACATTGCAGAGTTTTAAAAGAATAACTAGGTATAAATGACAAGGTTTGTATGATAAGGTTTAAATTATTAGGTTTAAATACAGCGGGTAATTGAAAAAAAAAAATAGTTCTCAGTGGGAAATATTTTGTACTGATGACACACCTGTAAAGGACTGAGGCTTGGGCATGTTGGTTCATGACTTGAAGGAGGGGAACAGTGCAAATTTTACAGAAACGAGAAGAAGGAGACGACACGCACAGCGCTGACTTACAACAGTTTATTCTTTACCGCTCGGGCACATATATATCACCAAGGTTAAAAAAAATGCAAGGAAAAGCAAGACTAACACGATAGTGTCTCTTACCACCATTGCTCGTCACACATCACCACTCGGTCTGCGCCACAAAAACACGTGCTGCACTAACCTGGGTTCAAAAACTCTAATTCTTTTTGGGAGAGGGTCAGGAGAGGGCATGCTTACGCATTTATCTTTTAGGCGGGCGATTTCGGCAGCTTCAATTATTTCTCTGGTGGTTTTATGCTTATTTTTTGCAATGACCTTTGTTTCAGAAAAAATAGGGCTGCATCCGCTAACACTACAGTCCCTACAGTGGAGGCCCAGGTGGCCACTGATTGCCTTGGTTACTTCGTAGTGGTGCTCTTTCAGTCTTTCATTTAAACACCTTCCTGTTTGCCCTATATATTGTTTACCACAGGACAGCGGAACCGAATAGACTACACCTTCTATGCACTCTACAAACCGATTTTCATGCTTTGTTGAGCAAGACTGCATTGTTCTTGCTGTTTTGTTGACTAAACAGTTGCTATCATCCATAGCGGAAGCGTTTCTACAAAAATTAAAAAGAAACACGCAGGACAGCCTACAAGTGTCAGATCAAAACAGAAGCAAAAAGATAACTGTGATTCCTTACTTGCATCGAATTGCACATAACTTGAAAAAAAATAGGCAAACGCGCTAACTTGGAAGTAGTATTTTCCGCCCCCAATAAATTGTCAGCCATGTGCTCAAGAGTCAACAAAACAGCAAGAACAATGCAGTCTTGCTCAATAAAGCATGAAAATGGGTTTGTAGACTGCATAGAAGGTGTAGTCTATTCGGTTCCGCTGTCCTGTGGTAAACAATATATAGGGCAAACAGGAAGGTGTTTAAATGAAAGACTGAAAGAGCACCACTACGAAGTAACCAAGGCAATCAGTGGCCACCTGGGCCTCCACTGTAGGGACTGTAGCGGATGCAGCCCTATTTTTTCTGAAACAAAGGTCATAGCAAAAAGTAAGCATAACACCACCAGAGAAATAATTGAAGCTGCCGAAATTGCCCGCCTAAAAGATAAATGCGTAAGCATGCCCTCTCTGACCCTCTCCCAAAAAGAATTAGATTTTTTGAACCCAGGTTAGTGCAGCACGTGTTTTTGTGGGTGATAAGAGACACTATCGTGTTAGTCTTGCTTTTCCTTGCATTTTTTAACCTTGGTGGTATATATGTGCCCGAGCGGTAAAGAATAAACTGTTTTAAGTTAGCGCTGTGCGTGTCGTCTCCTTCTTCTCGTGTCTGTCAAATTTTCGCTGTTCCCCTCCTTCAACACCTGTAAACCCCTCCGGCATCTATCTTTTCGGTTTATACTCGAGAAAATGTTATTTAAAAATGTCACCGCAGTCAAAAATTTCTTCATTCAAAGAAATTATTTTTCTTGAATGTTTAACTGGAGAGAAGGTGATATATTCTGGCATTGATATGGGCTGTTGGGTGCTTACTATAATCGGGAATGAAGTGTTGTGCTGTATTGATGACATCGAATACTGCCTCTTTCTTACCGGGTGAGTTTCTATTGTTCTGAAAACTACCTCGTGGTTTCTCTCGGCTTATTATTCGAGTTGGCGAACAACCCTTTTTATACTATTAAAACATAATAAAACCCCAATAACTGTGGTTGATGCACTTCACCAGTCAAAAAACATTAACTTTAACTAAGGTGGTTTCCCGGAAGTGTATATGCGGTTTGTTTTAAGTTGCTTAGGTTTATGGTAAATGACATTTTTGTTGATATACTTTAACTACCATACGTGCATCATTTCATTATCTTGAGAAATAGAGAGAAAGAGGGCAAACATGCAAACATCTATTTTGAGCGGAGGAAGCGCTGATGTTCAGACGCAAACTATGAAAAAAGAACTAACATGGATACCGTTATTTCTTTTGCAGTTTCTGTTTTCAGAGCGCTGTTTTTAGTAGAAAAAAAGAGGCTCGAAATAATAAAGAGCAGCTATTTATTTAGGCTTGCTATCTGGATCAGAATTTCATTAAGGATAACCGCATCAAACCTTACCTTCGAATATGCTGTAGACTTAATTGCACAGAATGGACAGAACTGGAGCAATACGGGTTCGCACGCTTCTTCACTTCAAGGCCAAATTTGTCGCGCAAATCTTCGAACAGAAACCTGATTAAGACCGATCATAGGAAAGTATTTGTTAATAATCAGATAATTTATATACTAAACCAAAAAAAAAGGAAAAGTAATTTGGAAATAGAAATGTCGTTTATTCGAAGGTATGTTTCCCTTCTTATCTTCGCCTAACGTGTTATTCGGCCTGTACCAACGGCGTATTTCTTTGCACCAAAGGTTTTTTAACCATGTAAAGGCCGAGTAATTATCCCCCGTCATAGGGCACTTCAGTTCCGACAGTGTTTATTTCAACGTTTACTTTACAGTTAAACCTTGATGTAACGAACTTGACAAAAGTTTGCAATTTTTCGTTACACGTAGGTATTCGTTGCATTGAGGTTTCGAGTTAAGACTCGCAGAAAATGAAGCAGAAACGAAGTAAATTGCTAGACATCAGAGAAGGTGAACACACTCTTTATGTATTTATTTGACAGTGAAAAACTAGTGAGTCGCGCCTCCTGCTTTCGCACGAGCTTAGGCACTAAACGGCGCTCCACAGAAGCAAAGTTACGTACTCCCGTATTAACAAACGTAACATATGTATCACTTTTGTATGTATCACATATGTATAACATACGTATCACATATGTATCACGTAACATATGTATCACTACGTAACACTTTTCGGTGCCTTAACGCGTTACAGGAGCCAAACTTCTACAGAAAGGGTGCCTTTTTGCGAACTTGATGCTCTTTACGGCGCTGAAGATTGTTGAAAGGCTGCTAGCTGGTATACTATACCAGGCGGCAATATTATCTTTTCTCATCAGTGGAGGCGGCATGTAAAATCATGCGCTTTTCTTGAAAAGACACAACTTCTTATTTTCTGGCAGCAGCAGTGATCACCGACGAATCGATATCACATATAGAAGTGGAGACGTGTGACTACACGCCCACAGGATCGCCTAGCTCCTCAAAGCAAGTGTGGAACTTAAACCGAACCTACAGGCGAAATGGCAGAGCAGTTAACGGTGCTTGAAAAAAAAAACGTGAAGGGTAGTTACTGTTGCTAGGTGGTGTGGTGTCACGCTACAGAAGGAAAAACAAAAGTTACTGCTACGTTAGCCACGGGATGGTGCTGTCCCCTTTGTTGATCATCATCACCGATATGACGAATTTTATGTTTAGGCTATTCCAGACGTTTTCATTGCCGCTGCCTCCTTAGGGTAGTTCTATTACAATAAACCTGGATATAACAAACCATATGTAATGAATTTCTGGATTTAACGAAGTTTTTCAATTCCCCATTGCCCCCGACATAGAAGCCCACGTGTTGGGGAACCCTATGTAACAAAGGTGTTCCGGCGGTTAACATTGATATAATGAAGTCTCTAAGCTGACCATCCATTGTTTTTGGCACTTTCACTGAACAATCGGCCGGAGAAATGCCCTAATTTACCGAATACTAGCACTACTTTAAGAATCCAGTAGCAGTGAAAACATCTAGAATTAGCAAAAGCGGAATTATACAACATCATGATGGTGTTATTGATAATGATTATTATTATTATTATAAGCCTCCCGTTTAAGTGGGGATGGCGGCATGCGCCATTTCGCCTACGTTATTCAAGATCATGATAAAAGGAGAGGCTAGCGGCATCTCATGGCTAACGTAGCGCCACACTAGCAGGAACCATGGCATCCGGGATCATCCCGCGCGCACGGGGTGATTTCGAAGGCCATGCACCAAGTTTAAATTTTGCGTGGCCTCCGTAATCAGCTGCCGTCAGCGCTTCTTGGTCAGCGGTGCTGCGCGACGCGGCGGGCCGCCGGCGGCTGATCACAGAGGCCTTGGGTTGTTCTTGTGTAGCGCCATACAAGGTTGCAAGAGTAACTACATTTCCCTTTGTTTTTCGCCCACACCGCGAACTACCGTGCGTTTGCACGCATGAGTGTGATGTCGGGTCGAGAGTTACATTTTGACCTGCTAGGCCCGCCTGTCGGCGAGTAGTCGTGCATCTTCACCGTTGTCTGGGGTGTCGGTTCGCCGGTAAAGGGTTGTGCTGTCTTAAAACGAAGATTTTTCTCTTTTTAGAACAAGTTCCCATTTTTAAATGCCATCGCCCCTCCCGTACAGCATGCGAGCTAGCACCCTCTCAACAATTTTGGGTGGGCAAAAGAGCACCATGTTTTTGAAAAGGCACCCTTTCAGAATGAGTTTGGTTCTTAAATAATTTCGGAACCAAAAAGTGTTTTGAATACGGGGTTAAGTGACGTTGCTTCTTTGGCGCGCCATGTGATGCCTAAGCTCGTGCAAAAGCAGCAGGCGCAAAGGACGCAGTTTGTCACTGTTAAATGAATCCTTTAAGAGAGAGTTTACTTCACTCTGTCTGGAATTCTGGTTGAGTTTCTGTTTTGTTCACGCGAGCCTTATATCAAAACCTGCATGTTACGAAAACGTGGATATAACAAAAAATTGCGAACTGTTGTCAACTTCGTTGTATTCTACAAATTAGGTCATTGCTCCTGTCGATTTTTATTCGAAGAGCAAAATAATGATCGATCAGCTCGCCGACTTCGTTACATAAAGGCTAACCACCGCGGCGTTTCGTCACGTAGAGGTCGCAAACACGTCGGCTTCAATGAGGTTGGTAATAAATAATTGAAAAACTTCGTTAAATCAAGGAATTTGTTAAATGGACGTTCGTTACATTCAGGTCTAACCGTAAACGATTGTTCGAATAGAACGGTTGATACCTGGTGCCTAGATATGACCTATATTCTATTCTTTTGTTTGCTGCAGAGCACACAGTGTGTTCTGAAATAAATAACATTTTTAATAACTTATCAAAAACAGTTGCAGGGCTTACGACAAATTCCCCGCTGAGGGTTTGAAAGTTCTAGTAAAAACTACTCAGGGTAACTGTAGTCAAATAGTGATTGCAACTGCAACAGTTTCAAAACAGTCAATGTAAAACACCCGTATTGTAGCCACCATTTTTTAAAGCGGAGAATATTTTAGGAACGTGTTTTTCGGGTATGATTTTTCGCTTCCATTTCTGATCCCGATTTTATTTTGTATGACCATAACAAACATCCAAAACGCAAGTATCCTCCACCTCAAGTGCTCTCATAAGTCTATAAAATTTCACATTTCTGTGCACCGTCAGGCCTTTGGGACTACCATGATCATTAAAATTACCTTGCATTCATTTTTAACAGAGAGATTACCAGTGTTAGTGATGCCAAAACGTTTATTTTTAAATACAAACTTTTATGCAGAAAACAAGAGTTTTTTTGGTGAAGGCAGTTCTTGTGTGGCTTCTATGATTCCACGGATTTCCTAGGCGAGTAATCCTGTCTTCGTTTTGTGGACCAGTGGAAATTGCGTGGTGTGCAGTACACAAAAATAAAATGTGGCAAGTCATATACACGAATGCGTACTTTCTTTGTTTCGAACGTGACAAGAAAAAAATCGCAGTGGAAGATTTTTATTAGTTTGTCAAACATATCCCGTGGGTCTCGACGAAGAGTTTACAGGGTTTATCCTTATTTTTATACTTCTCATCCCTGTCCAGTTTTACAGCTAACCACCATGAATAGCAGTAACTCGAGTGTGAATGAGCCCAGGGTATATCGCACTCATTAAAGACAACCTCATCAGATCTCCGCTATCCCGGCACTGCAGATTGCATATACACCGTCATTAGATCTTTTTTCATATTTGGAGCCCCAAAAAATCTAGAAGTTACAATATTTATCATCCACAGAGAAAGAACTGCGTGAGGTTAGGCAATCAGGGCTCATTCAAAAATTCCAAATAAATTCTCTATCAGTGTTATATCACTGTTAGCATTTTTAGTTTGGTTATTGAAACGTAGCTTTCTCGCTTTATTGAACAACTAGAGAAACGTCAGAAAATGCATTGAACCCTGGTCAACGGTTCATTCAGGAAGTGAGTACTGGCGAGGTTTTTGTAAAAAATTCAAGTCGGTAATAAAGGGCAGACGGCTGTTTAATGATTTATCTGAGATTTTGCTGGTTTGTTTTGGGGGCATACAACTGGAAGTATGTACTTTACAGGATTTTTGGCACCCTTATTTTTCAGAACCAGCATCCTTGAGAACATCGGAAGCCCAAAACACATCGCCGCGGACTTGAAGTTGTTACCAGACGAGGGGCAAGATCTCATCCCGGAAGAAAGAGCGGAGCACTGGGCCAAGTTCACAGGAAATTTTTTCTACTTCATCACTCGCGACAACCCAATGGAAGTTGTCGACCAGATGAGCCTAGCAGTGCGCGACCAGTGGCCGAGGACGTGTTACCGGTCCATGGCACTGACAGACAAGTTCTACTTGCTCTTCGCCAAGCTTGTGCCAGACGAAATTTTAGATATTGTGTTCACCGTGTTTCGTTTTCTGGTTCAGTTTAAGAAATAACTTATTGAATTGCTGTTAGAAATGAAGAGGTGGTTGGTGTGTTGTTGAATATTCTGCAAGGGCAGTTCTGGTCCCGAACAATGCGATACGTACGGCTCCGCGGGAAAGTTTATTTCGTTTCGCGTAGTTACCAATGTGTTCGTTCCCGCGGCGCAAAGCGAATAGGACTAACGGGCAAGAAACGCAGTACAAGAGCCTATTTAAACCAAACTTTCATCGAAGGAAGATAAAATATATTACAAACTGGTGTACAAAAAAGTTACCTTAAAAAAACCTAAGCACAGGTACACGGTGTCGTATGCCACAACCAGATATCTAACTGCTCCCTTAAACCTTTCTGCTTTGCGGTCCCAAGATGAACATTTACCAACTCGTCCTATCTTAAACGTTAGTGCAGCTCTCATGAATGTCCATTGTGATTGCCACCAAGTCTGGCTTCTCATCTTTTCAAAGAATGCTGCGATTTCAGTGATATGACGATACGAAATACGAGTGGCATCCTCTGGCCGCTTCGTGTCAGTACAGCGATGTGTTATCCCGCTACTGTCTCGCAGTGTCTTGTTCCCACTCCTAAAGACTGCAGATCGCGCATTATACTTTCAGGTTACATTTCCTCCCGCATCGCTTATTTGCGAAACGTTGTCGTACCTCAATGCCTTACTGCGTTCTAGTTCGGTTTATTCACCTCTAAAACATAATTGGAATGGAGTAAAAAGTACCGTCTTCCTTAAAACCAGCTGCAAATGTCAAACATTTCAAGTAGCTTCTGGCCGACTGCTAAACATCGCGCTACGGTTACATAACTTGTTTGCCTTAGGCTTTTGTTTATATATTGCGTATTTTGTTTGGTTTTTGTAAGGAATGTGTTTTTGGTCGCACCGGTGTGCTACCATTTTCGCGTTATTATTTTGCTTAAATCCATGGGCCGTCAACATTGTGATACAACAGGAGAACTCTTGTCATACAAGTGATTTTTACAATTGCGCCACATTTTTCAGCGCTATCGTTTCCGTGCTATTTTGTATTTTCCTTTATCTGTGTAAATAAATAGTTACACTCCCTTCAATAATGCCCCATGGGCCATGGAAGTATGTGAAATAAATGAATAAATTCACATCATGCGAAACAAGCATGTGGTAATGTGGGAGTACAATAATCGGTGCTACTTTGTTTTATGTTCTTACAAACTCCTCAGAAAAAGAAATTGTCTACGAACTTGTAATGCTAAAGAAAGTGTTTAAGTATAATATAAGCCAAACAAGACGAAAAACTATTTCAGCGTGCTGCCGAAATGAATTATAAAGGACTCCTCAGGAAAACGGTGTTACTTTTGACGGGTACCTGCAAAAAATCTCTATGTTGTTCTGTGGTTGTTTACTAATTTACATTTGGGCCTCATGCTTTGGGGGAGGGCCACAGTTGCAGTATACACAGGAAGAAAGCATAATGGCACGAAGTGCCTCAACAAAGCCCCCGTTTTCCGACTCCCTCCCCCCTGCTCCCCTCGCCACGCACCCCGAGAGCTCGCTTCAGTTTTTCAGATATTTGGGAACCATAACACAAAGCGGGGATGCTGGTATTGTAGGTGTTCAAAAAATAGCGCACGATGCAAGAAAGTGCATAAACAGGTTACAATGAACAGCCACAAACAGTGTCGCTAACTTCTGTGCAGTAACAGTCGCTGGCAAGGAATTTTGGTCTACGGGCAAGTACGCTGTTGATAGTTACGCCAGGGTTGGACACCGGCTGGAAACCAGTTTAGGAAAGAGCACAGCTTTCTGGGGAGCACGCGATTAAAAAAGAAATGTATTTTATAAATAATAATGCGACAGTTTCTGTCTGTCTGTCTGTCTGTCTGTCTGTCTGTCTGTCTGTCTGTCTGTCTGTCTGTCTGTCTGTCTGTCTGTCTGTCTGTCCACCTTCGGTGTCATCCAGGAATTTTCGTTCGCTCGCTGTGGATCCCTGACTCACTGAATGTAGGTCGTTACTTACATGCTGTAACCAAATGAATGGCACGACTGTGTATCAGCAGAAAGGCACAGTACCAATTCTGGGGAACCGGCATCTAGATTAAGAGAAGTTGTTTACAAGTAAATCACAGGCGATCCACAAGGAACCTGCTTCCCAACTGGGCCCTGTGCGTCATCTGTGTGCTAGAAAAGGCGGGGTGGGTGGGTAGGTAGTGAACTGTCTACGCAGTGAGGACTGGGTTAAGCGTGGTGCTGAGTAGGTGCGAAGTCTCGCAATGGGACAAGAAATCATTTGCGGGAACAATATATAAGAACAAAAGCCTCGGTTTCTTCGTATGTATAAACGCAAACCACCTGTACTGTACTGGTACGCTTAACAAGGGTCGACAATGGTTGACCAGCGCAGCTGTAAAGTCTTCGTCACTTAGTAACAACGCTCACAGTCGTTTTGATGTCGCTATGGTATACTACGGTCGGCATACGCGCAGCTGTATTTAAGCAACTGGATAATGTCAAATCCATGAACGTACGCCGCCGAGTGGTGTGGCACATGGCGAGCCCAAACGGGTCGAACAAGAAACGCTTTAAGCACTTAGTTTTTCGTACCCACAAATCGACATGGAAATCACCGGCTACTGCCAAACGCGTAGTGACATTGCAACTCACCCATTGTCCCAGGACAGTCCAGGCACATCTAAGCACTCTTTATTAGGAGTGCGACAGCATTAATTCCTAGGTGAGCGATTGATTGACTGATTGGGGGGGGGGGGGGTTAACGCACCGAATCTAGACCTGGCCTATGAGGCGCGCCGTAGTGGAGGGCGCCGGATTAATTTTGACCACCTGGGGATTTTTAACATGCACCGAAATCTCTGCACACGGGCGTTCTTCATTTTTCGCTTCCATTTGAAACGCGATTGCAGTGGCCGCAATCGAACCCGCAATGTTCTTGGCCTCAGCAGCACAACGCCCTAGCCACTGAGCCAACGCGGCGGGTCTCATTGAGCGCCTGACACGCTTTCCTTCCAGACTGCGTTGTGGAAGTGCTTCGTTCTCTTGCCGCTTGACACGATTTACTTCCTAATCCTCGCCCTCCTCCCCAACTCGCGCTTTCGAATGGCTTCGATATGCTTTCTAGGCGTTCAGCCGCTACTCGTTCATTTCGCTTCTGCTTGTTTAAACGCGTGCTGTGAATACCTCTTGCTATGACACGCCCCATTTAGAAAGACACGTGTAGCACCGGAAGTTTCGACTTGAGGGCATAAAAATTGAAAGAAAACTAGACCACAGCCACTGGCGATCGTAGGCAAGTTATAACTCCGTCACCACCAAAAAAAAAAAAACAAAAAACAACGCCGAAAATGTTCTGCGCCAAAATTCGTGATTTTACCTTCTGAGCCCTAAAACAAAATTGTCTCTTATTGGCTGACCCTCGATGAGGCACCTAGAGCTAACTCTTGAGTTGGACTGCCAACCGTACAAATGACACTGCTACGCTAAAATAAAGATATGAAAAGCAGGTAGGAATAACTGTTGACATACCAAAACCTATCGTCTGCATGTGTTCACCTGAGAGGTAAATCCAGCGGAGTCGAACAATACGCAACTTAAGATTAATTTCCAATAGACATCACTAGGGCCCCATAAGAGTCACAGTTGATTGCTTTGAAAGTTGATTGCTTTGCCAGATTTTCCGACTTCGTTGCCTGCAGGCCTGGCCATCCGGTAAGTAAGGGGCTCCCCACAAAGCAAGTGCGGCACGGTAGAAAGCTGTGTGGGCGAGGCTGAGCATAATATGCTCGCCTAAACATTTCACACAGATAGCACAAACGCCAAAGTGCAGCCACTACCAATGTTTCTGAATTATTTATTTAGGTTTTGTTACTAGGGCACATTCACGAACATAACTTCATCCGTTTGTACCTTCGGGCATTGATCCAGGTTGTTATTTTGTTTCTTGGAAAAAGTGTGCAACCCTTTCGTCAATCGCCTGTAGACTCCTCGTGTCAAACTTACTTGGTTCGCCACCTTATTGGGCGTTTCTACAAAATACAGTGGGCTCTCGTTAAACGGAGCCGATAGCGACCGGGAAAATATGGTGCGTTTGTCAGGACGTTCGCTTAGACAGAGAATAAATTCAGCATGGCACAATCCTGTTCACGCCGCTTGGTCCCGACGCGGCGGGCGTGCGCGCAATTGGTCCCCGCGGAAGCGGATCCCGATGTGCGAAATCCTGGCAATGAAGGGAACGATACATTACCGGCTGAAACGTTATTGCACAAAAGTAAACAGCGAATGTTTTCGAAGTACTCTACTATTGGATTAAAATCATTGTCAACAGTTCACTCACTCATTGCCCCTGTAAAACACAGTAGGATCTTCGATTTATTTGCTTGAGAAAAACGACTTGATATTGCTTGTCTTGGCTCACGCAGCCGCTTTTTCTGAATGACATCACTCATACTCGACAGGCTGCACAGAAACAGTTCGGAACCTTCTTCTCGTTGGAAGAAACTTTTCAAAGTTTCAATTGCTGATTCAATTGCCAAAAATGGCCTCTCTATGAGACGGTGTACTTCGTCGGAAGCGCCGTTTTTGTGAAGCAACCACTCTCGAAGTCGTCGATTACCTCCATCTTCCTGGACAACGCAAGCTCATTCTGTGGTTGTTTCTGCGCGGCCGTCATATGACGACTTCGCGACGAAATGCCGCATACGACACTGCATGATGTCAGAAACCACCGGAGACGGAAACTGGAAAATACCCGGGACGAGAGGGGCGGGTGCGGGTGGCCTGTGATACCTACCGCGACTGAGCTGCGTTTGCCCAAATAGTTGCAGTTTCGAGTCTGGTTGCGGTGGTCGGAAAATTTGAGTTCCAACGAACTAACTTTTTTTTACGTTGCCTTAATATAAAACCAACCAATTGTGAAGCGTTTGTTCCGTATAAACATAGTTTCGTTGAAGTGATTTTCGTTTATCGAGATTCCACTGTACTACCCTCTGTGATACCTTTCGCAGCCAAAAGGCCGTGAATTTGATTCTTCTGGTTTCGACTAAGTTATTTAGCTTGTCCCTGTATTCCACAGCTTTGGTAGTCTAGCACGCTATCTCCATCAAATTTATAAGAATAAAAGGGTTATTTACTGCCCCCCCCCCACACCCTTTCCTCGACTATTCACCCATGTAGCCAGCAACGAACCACATGACGACAGCAAAACCTTCCAGGGAGGTTAGTTTCCAACAGGAAAACCCAAGAAAAAATGGTCATGCGTCTGCTCGAGTCGCCTGAAATGCCGTCGAAAAACTATAGTCTTCTGCGGGCTCTTGTTTTATCCGCTCACATACCACGCTGTTCTGGTCCCGTGGGGATCAGGAAATCTTCCCGCTTGTAACTTGGGGCACCGAGTTGCTTGAGTATGGCCCGGAGTTCTGCCCTCGCGATGTCGTGCTGGCGGAAAGAGCACAGCAAGTGGTCTAGCGTCTCGGGCTCTGGGCAGTCCGCGCAGGTGGGGGACGCCCGGCCGCATTGGTGGTGCAAGCGCGCTCCCACGTTAAAGCAATTGAGCCGCAGGTGAAGCAGGAGCGACCGGGCGTCTCTGCTAATGCGTCCGGGCAAGACCCGTGGGGCCTGGCCGCTGACTACTCGGGCATCTGGATGCATGGCCTCCACCACTCGTGAGAGGATAGTCCTTGCAGCGTCAAATGACACCACATCCCGGGAGGCTGGGACCCCTGCCTGGCGAGCAGATTTTTTGGCCAAGGCATCTGAAACCTCATTTCCCGTAATGTTCACGTGCGATGGCAGCCAGTGAAGTCGCAGTGGACACCCCTGCGCTTCCACCGCATGAAGCTTGGCCGCCAGCGACCGCTCAACGTAGCCGCTAGAGCTGGCTGGCTGGTCGGCGGAACGCAGAAGGAGGAGGGCAGACCGTGAGTCAGTCAGGATGATGGCCCCCCGAACTTGGGTTCCCTGCTTGAGAAGGAGATCTGCGGCCAAAAGGAGTCCAGCCAGCTCTGCGTGGGTGGATGAGGCAGGGAAGGGCAGGGTGCACACCTAGCTTGTGCCGAGTTCTAGGGCCGTGCAGGCGGCTCCGGCTCTGCCTGGCGTTCGTGTGTGGGCTCAAGCCTCGTTCTCTTCTTCCTTCAGCACATCCTACCAGTGACGATAGTGCTACTTCAGATGCTGCTACAATAAGAAGAGGCGGTTGCTGCGAGATGGCCCTGCAATGTTCTGAAGGGAAAAATTTACAGTTTCCTATGGACCACTAGATTGTGTGAAGAGAGGTGTCTCGTCTCCTACTGGGATGTGGCTAAGTGAGGTGCGGTGACATTGTGGGTCTCTGTTATAATAGAACTAAGTGAGGTGTGGTGACTGAGTGTGTCTGATATTGTATTGGAGACGATCAGGCGGAGAAATTGCTGGCAACTATGCAAGGCTACGTCCGCCTCATTCGACAATGCATACCACTACTACTACTTCACTTTCGGATTCCTGGCGTAAAAGAGATGTTAATTGGCCTTGCGGAAAAACGCCGCCATTGTAGAGTGGAAAAATTGATCACTGAGTGCGTGTGCGAAACTATCTGTGTGGTTTTTCATTCAGAAAAACTATTTCGCCCTCCAACGCCAGTGTGGGCTTACTGTTGTGGTCAAGCTTGTCACTTGTGTCGATGTGCCGTTGCACTGTTCTAAACAATTGGTGGCCGATGACTCAGTCTGCGTAGCTACAAAAAGACAATGGTTGGGTTGTTCGTTCTCAGCCACAGCTATTTCTTGGGAGTTTAAAATTTGGGCTGTTTGACTTTCACTTTGTCCGCTCTGATGCCGCGTTCTTCCTCAGGGAGAACGCATTCTTCCTCCTTTCTAAATCAGCTGTATGCAGTAAAAACAGGCGTCGATGCCGACGTTCGTTTGTCACAGATATTCAGCCGACGTGAATTGATGCAAAAACTTAGAAAACAATTATTTTTTCTTCTTGTCGGGGTATAAGTTGGTTAACGCATTATAGTACTGATTTCAGTGTTTACGGACCATCCCAAGAGTACCTAAAGGTAACTCCTTTGAATGTTTCCTTCTTCTCACCTCCTCTTTTACAGCAGACATATCGAACCCAATCTTTAAATCATTTATATGTATAGAACCTGACTGTGTCCTCGCAAATCACGATTACATGGCGCAGATAGTAAGACTGCTTTCTTAAGACTTTCCCGTTTCTATAACGTGGGCGAATGGGAATTGATCGATTGATTGTAGGGTTTAACACGCCGACGGAACGCAAGCGATGACGCGTGCCGTAGCGGAGGGCTCCGGATTAATTTTGACCACCTGGGTATCTTCAACGTGCCCCGAAATCTGGTACACACGGGCGTGTTTGCTTTTCGCCACCATCGGAAAAGCGGCCCCGTCGCGAATGGGAAGGCAAGCCTTCTGTTTCTCTACCCTGTTAGTTTATCCCCGAAATCATATGCATATATTCCTAGCTGATGAAATCTCCAAAGGCACACATCAGGTTTTAAAGTCGCAGAATCAGACCAACCGGTATATATAATGAAAGCGACCTCCTCGACGAAATCGGATTACATACTCGCACTTCATTTGGGTGCCTCGCTTATCTCAGTGCTTGTAGCCTACATTATGTAAAAACAGCGTGGTAGGACGAAATACACGAGGAAAGGAACCAGACAGGACGAGCGCTGACTATCAACTGAAAACTTTATTTGATCGGAAAGACATTTACACATAAAAAAACATTGAAATGACGCATGCGCTAACATCTGTGCCATACCAACACTGATAGCGAAATAAAAGGGCAGAAACTAGTTTGCTCCTTCATAACGTCAACCACAACAAAGATAAGCCACCTTTTTATCATGTAAAGTAGCGGATGCCTGACTAATGCACTCGTCACCAAGCCTGCTTCTATAAAACGCCTCTATTATTTCGCGCTTTAGCTGATTAGAATGACGTTAGAGTAAGACTGTTTCTTTCAAATTGGGGCTGACATGAGCGCGTAGAACACGAATGACAGTGACCAGACAAATGAGATGTAGGTGTGCCTTTCAAAGAATTGAATTGCTCTCTCAAACGCACTTTTACACAAGGGCCCGTTTGGCCAACGTAAACATGACCACAAGACAAAGGTATTTTATAAACAACACCAACACTACACGGGATGTACTTGTTCTTGTGGTTGACACTGCAAATGTATGGACTATCTGAATGTGTGTCCCGTTTCTATCGGTCTACTATGGCACAGACTCTACCTAGTTTATTTGGTGCTTATATGGCAACCTGCACCTCATATCTGGAAGCAACCTTTTTTAATCTGTGAGTGGTACGCTGGATGTACGGAACTAGAGCGAATTTTTTTTGTTTTTCTACTTCTTTTTGTGCGCTATGCTTGTCGCAGCCTTTTATCATTCTTACAAGCTTACTGCATGCTGACGCCAGCGCACTAGTTAGAAAATCAGCTTCTTTGAGCTTTTTTACCTGTTCTTAGAAACTTGCGTCCTAGTTTAATGATTACGTAGTTGCGTACTAGCATGTTTATTTTGATCCGGGTGTCAAGAATGTTGCACAGAACCTTGCTATGCGCTTATATGTACGAATATTAGGCTACGTTTACTTTAGCTTCGGAGCTCACTGTCTCTTTTACGATAGAGGCAAGATCGCTCTTTAAAGTGGGTACGGGTATGTACGGGAAGCTTATATCTTAGCGAGGGTTCTGCAATTCAGAGGTACTCGTTAAGATAGCGTTCCTGCTATGTTACCGGGAACTAATTTCGGGTTTACCAGCAGCTTACTCTGCCGAAGAGATAGGTTCATATGGCATGATGCGAAGTCGAGGTAATGAGGAACACTGGCCTCGTGAAAGTCGCGTCCCATTAAAAACATAATTTGGACATAAAGTATTTACGCCTTATCCCTTCGATGTGTATTTAGAGTGGATTAGTTATCATTATTAGACATCATCGTATTGGGCAGAAGAATCCTGATAAAAGTATGTGCCTCAATTTAGGTACCTTTCATAGGGATGGCCAGCGTTAATACAGATGGGAAATAAAAGGTTGCTCGTACTTCTTACCTAAATTCTGTATCCCCTGTCTTGTGCTAAAAAGCTCCACGGGTTCTCCACTGTTGTAGGGCAGGAAGGGCGACATTTTCGTTGCAGTGGAGCAACTGAGTAACATGTACTCACGCCTAAAAGACGTCGTTAGGCCACAATACAAGCGGAACCAAGTAAAAGTTATGCTAACACATATTTTGCGCAATAATTCATAGCCGAATCAGCCAGTTAAACAGTGAACAATACGGAGGCTTCCGAAAAGCGGAGTATTGGTTGATTTTTAACATATTGCTCTCTCTCTCGCCCTACGTCGCTCATTCGGGGGTATGTGAACATTAAGCATGAATATTCGAAGTAACCAGTAAGAGAACACCAAAGAAATAGCTGGCCGGAATGACCACACACGGGTGGGGATAATATTTGAAAGCAAAGCATGACATCGCATGACGTATTCGTTCGAATATTCAACGTTTTCCAACTTTTTGGGGATTATATTCTGACAATTACACACGACATAGAAGAGGGATAGATTACGTTGGCATTTTTTTTGACAATTCGGGATCATATTGGAGAGTTTCTATCTCTTGCGAAGCTCCGCACCCTACACGTGCCCCATTAAGTTTGACATCAATAGGATAACAATAGAAGACCGTGGGACAGCTGCCCGGGAGAGTTTTTTAATGATGAGTGAGATTAGTTACTAAAGCGAAGGCGTTCTTAGTGGCATCGATGACACCCTGCCAAAAACTAATTCATTTCATCATGCCCATGTTGGTCAGTCACAAATCCCAGATAAGATCTCTGGATACAGCGCTTCGGTGAAACCGGGCTTCCATTGTGTCAAAACGGTATCTTGAAAACCGCGAGAAAGGAATGGTTCGAGATAAGAAAGTATACGCCTCTTATCTCGAACGCCTCTCTGTTACGCCCCTACCAATGTATTTATAAATGTAGAAAATATAAGAAGGGCTGTCTGTCGTCATTTGGCGCGGAAAGTTGGTAAAAAAGATGCACGCTTGTAATATAATTCTGGTGCGTCTGCGTTGGGGTTAGATGCTGTTAAGTTCGCGCACCTCACTTAATTAATTCCGCCCAGCAAGTAGATGTAGTTCGTTAGGTATAGCGTGTTTACTTTTGTGGTGTTTGTTTTCACGCCGGCGAGCTGATTTGGGCGTGAGGGGCGTGAGGAGAAACCGCAGAGGCTTCTTTGTTATTCGCTGTGCTTTTGTGTTCACCCGTCGAGCGGGCCCGGAGACGACGCATACAAACGCGCCGGCCACACCATAATAACTTTATTAAAACGCCCTCAAGAACTGAAACCCTCCCCGTTCGACTGAGATATAACGGGTACACCATAATAACTGGAAGCGATGTCAGCTTTCGAACGAGGATTTCTTTGCGTTCGTTTCGAAGACCGGCGGAGGGGGACTGTTGACATTTTAACGACCGCGATTACCGCCACGAGAATGCCCGAACCGCACACTGGAGGTAAGTCGAGGGGTCAAAGGTCCTCTTCCTATGAAGATGACACCAGAATTTCTGGCTATGACAGGTGCACTGCTCAAAGCTACGGGGAGAAGTTCCCGTTCGTCACACGTCTGACCCTCGTGACTTGTCGGCTGGGATGCGTCAGTGGGTAGGGGACCAGACTTTGTTAGGTGCTCCACGTGTCTACAAAGAAAAGGAATTTTGGCGGCGTGGGGCACAGCTATAGGAGCGCACCTAATGGACAATACTTTATGATGAGCGACCGGACAACCGATGAATGGCGCTAGGTTTGCTCATCTGTTATATGTGTGTTTTGCGGAATACCTCCGCGTTTCTGTATGAGAGTGAGAGAGTTGGGCCATGTGACTATTTTGAACCCACATAGCTTTGTTCGTCCCGGTGCCCAATCAGTGGCCTAGCGTGGGCTAATCAATGAGCCGTGCTGACTCTCAATTTGTGATGTCCCTGTTGTGGGCGGGGGTTTGGTCGTAAATCTAGGAGTTCGATGTTTTGAGGAGGCGGAGGATTGAGAGGAGAAGAGAGCGCGGTGAGCCCGGCTCGACGGGGACTTTGCCCGATCTCTTGTATGCGATCATGGGCCTTGAAAGTTGTAAATACGTAGCGTAAATAAAGCATACATATTGTACGCTTTGTGTTTGCTTGGACTAGCTCATCGTTTGCCACGTGCCGCCGAGCACGAGCCAATATTTCAGCGATCATTGGATCATTGAGCATCGAGTGCGGCGACGGATCACACAGAGGGTCACATCTTTGAATTTAAATGATTTCGACGTTGTGTTGGTGAGAATGAAGGTAACGGCATCGATTTTGGAGCTTTTTCACGAATGTCGATGAGGACACCCCGGAGGTCGCCAGCTGGAAGAAAACTTGGCTGTGTAGTTAATATCTTCTTGAAACATGGTCGTGTACTCGAAGAGAAACATCCTTCAGTACTCGCAAGCGCAGCAGACTCGAATAAGAATCATATAATTATATAACTTTCATTTGTTTGCATGCCAATGTTCAGACACAAAAGAATTAATGCCCTCTAAGTCGTCGTTTTGCACGAATATTGTATTCCTAAGCGCTGCTGGCAGCGTGCCACTCGTTTTGATTTTATGCGGTTCCCGCAAGCGGTTAGCAACGAAACTGTTTGGCTGATATTCAACTCAGATGCCCCGCCCCTATATGATGCAAATCAAATATATGACTGACTCAGGTTTTATTGTCAAAATAAATTTTCTTACTTCGCACCACCGTCTAGAGTCTATCTTTAACAATCGAATGCCTTCCCGATGGAGAACGGTGCCTCCAACTCGGAAAGGAGGCTCTCACCGAGCATATCAAGGGTAGCCTACGATCGAACTGTAGTAAATTGTATTATGTGTGTAAATGAACAACACAATGTTGCTAGTGCGTTGTGAGTACGCAGATCGCTGGTGTTTCCTAAGGTGACTTGACAGCGAGTTCACTCGGTACTGCCGGTGTAATGTCTGGAAGATTTCTGTATTATTTATAAGTAAAGTAACCGGCAAAATTTATTTAAAATCCTTATATGTCAGCAAATGGGGCTGACACTTCAGCAGGTGCAATTTTTGTGTATGTTTTGCATCTTTATTGACAAGAAATTTCTGCATGGTGTCATTTACACTCCTGCAAATATTTCAATTTATTTCCGGCTGCCAGGTGCTAGCCCGCACAGGGCCGAAATGATGACACGATATTCTGCCAAGCCCACTTACTTACATCCACTTCCAGCTACTTATCTGCCTGTGAGGAAGTGGGAATCTCGCTAAATCGTAACTCCCACATTTATCCTCCATTATCTAGAGGTCTTATTTATCCGTACTGTTAGCCCCCTCTGTGATGTTGCGCCCAAAGTAATATTGTTGAACCATAATACACGCTTCAGAGATAACTTCTCCATGTGCTTTTATTAGGAACACGTGCATCAAGCTTTGGCACCAGATTCCGTACATTGACTCCGCTGCCCTGGTTGTAAATCGAATACGGCTTAAAAATCTTCACGCTCCGTCTCTTCCACCGGAATCTCGTTTACAGAAGGCACAATGTCAAGTAATGTGCTAGAGGTTTGGTAGGTCTGAATACTTATAGAACCATCTCACAAACTTCCTCAATATGATAGTCATTGCATCGAAGAATTCGGCAGGGGTGTTCCACAACACAAAGTAGATTACAGAGTCCAGAGGAGCCCAGGCAAAATAGTAGGGCTTGGGCTCGGACTCTCTTACAGAAAGAATCATTTGGTCGATGGCTCCATTCACGTTCTTCCGGCTCATGATCATCTTTAAGACACTGCTAGAATGAACCCAGTGAAGGACTTCGGGTTCGCTGTACTCTTCTCGCACTTCGGTAGGAAGAAGGGCCAGGTCTTGTTGAAGCGCCTCTTTGGAGCCAACTGGTGCGATAAGTTTGGTGCTGGCGAAGAAGTGTGAAGATGCAAACTAAGAATATATACAACCGTTTTCAAGCGGGCGAGATTAGGATACCAGCCATAGGAAAGTAACTTGCTTAAGAGGAGGAAAATGATGCGGCTAACTGCTTCCATGGCATGTGGTAAAGCTATGGTTCCCAATCAAAATCAACACCACTAACACAGCAAGCATTCAAAGAACCCTCTCAAGCAGCAAGAAGACACCACTGGTTCCTCTCCCCAAGCAACAGTGCAATAGTTTAAATGACCTGCGACCCCGCAGATGTTTCGACACTTGGGATCGCTGAAAAGACTCCGGCTACTTGACTGTTCTAAGGGTCGTTTAAAGACGCGTTTACTAGTAAAACCATGACCTCGACATTGTTTCCGAAGACGGGATGCCGTAGCCTGTTTACAAATGATTAGGTCGTTCTTGTGGTGCTTCAAGGAAAGCCCATTTTTTCAATTTGATGCGATGAGTTTAGCTTACAAACGTAAGTTCCGTAACTCTGAGGTCCTAATAATGTTGCCTGCTGCAAGTTTATCTTTTTGCTTTCGTGGCAGCCTGAAATTTGTTGTAACTTTGCGGCCTTCAAGGTACAACATGGTCTAATAAGGGAAAGTTTTAAACAATTTGCGAGCATCACAAAACAAAGGACGTGAAAAAATTCGGGAGGGGCACCTTTTTTGGTAATTAATAATAAAGGAGCGCAAAAAAAACGTATGACGAGAGACACACATGGGAGAAAACCGTGTGTCGTTTGAGCATGTCGTTATTCCTGTCATGGGGCGGCTTTATTGTTTGCCATTAAAACACTTCACCATAATCAAGAATTGTTTCCCTAGTAATAAGACTTGTAAGAACAGTAACGTTCTTCGGTGTTAGGAGATGTAGCGATTACAAATTGTCATGACGGGCGACCATGCGAATTATGCGTCGGATACAGATCTGTGTCGTATGTTTGCAGTACATCAGTGCCCAGTTCGGGCACTGATTTACCTCGTAGGCTTTGACACAGTGCCGGCTATTCTTGGTAATTGGAATACATTACTGATAGCATTACATCTAATTAGGAGGAGATTTGTCTCTTTTTTGGACATGAATTCAGCTATGGTGCATTTAGGCGTTGTGTTAATAGGCCCTAGCTCGACTTCATCAAATCATACTAAGGAGTGCACAAAACACAAAATTCAGCCTCTTTTTTCTCTCCTCCCTCTCTCTAAATGTGGTAAAACCTGAGAAGCGACTGGTAACTGGATGCACAGCTTCTTTTGGCCTTCTCAGCAAATACCCCCGATATTGTCTGATGGGTCCCTGGGCTTAAGGACCAGTCTCACAGAGCGGCTTTATAAATGTCTCCACCACCACAACCACCACCACCACCATTGAAACCTGTTGTGCTGCAGGAGTGCGTGGGTAGTTGGCTTGCATCTTGTAGATGCACTTGCGCCTAAGACTGTTTAGTGTGGCATCGGCGGTAAATTGTTGGAAATTAGTTGCGTTCTCAAGGTGAACTTCACTTTCCCTGTTTGCAAGAACGTTGAAATATGGTATTGCAATTATTTGTCGCAGAGCCAGTTGTACAGCTTGGCTTGAAAATGGTTAGCCCTACCATAGGAAGCGTTTAACTGGTGTGGGGATAAAAGGAACAAAATCACCTTACTTGTACATTACCGGCTCAATAGTGGCGACGTCCACGCCCTGGTCAAAGCACTCTCTTCGGAGTCCATCGGCCAACGACGTAAGCGCATGCTTTGTCATTGAGTATGACGTGCCATATGGAAGCGTTGTTCGACCTGCATCCCACCAGAGAACACAAAGAATGGCAGCTTCCATTAGTGCCAGGGAATATAACACTCAGTATGGCGTGCTAAAGGAAGCCTACTGCGGTTGTTACAGAACGGCGGTAGTCTAAAAACGATGCAGGTTTGAAGAATGAAGAGTGAGAGCCGAAATTCGGCGTGCAGTACAAAGACCATGCACAAAGCTATGGTTGTTGAATGAGTACTTGCCCAAAACGCTAGAGACGAGAATGACCCGGCCTCGCGACTTTCTGAGTAGGGGCAGAAATTTTTTGCACACGTTGACTGTACCGAAGACATTGATATTGAAGATGTTCCGAATGGACTGCATACTTTGCCACTCTACCAGCCCAACGCTTGCGAAGCCGGCATTTGCCACGACGGCCCATAGCACTGCGAGAAAGAAAATTAAAGGTGGGGTAACTGTTCACTCTTCTGAAAAGGAAGCTCGGACTTTTCGGTTATTGAGGAAAAAGGAATCAAGGTTGCGATGTCACTGTTTTCCTGCTCTCAGGGTACTGAATGTAAAAACTGTTGATGTAAAACGTAATCCATCTGGTTGCAAAAATTACACCAGAATTGCAGCCGTAATATTTTACGATCAACCTAAGCCCTCCCTGCGATCTGGCGATGGCGAAAGGTTAGTTTCCAGTCACGTAGGGTTGTGCTACCATTATTACTGCCAGCATTTTTCTTGGGCCTCTTTTTGTTATTCTTCGTTACTACGACTAGACCAGTTCCACGTTTGCACCACAAAGCAAAGACAACCTTTGAGAGGAATGTGATTTGCTAGTTGCTTATTTGCGACTTCCTTGATAAGATGCCAATTCTACGTATGTGTACATTAGTCCATCTCCACTTTATATCTGAAGCTCCAACACCAAAACGCATTCACTAAGGCCACCTTTATTGTCTTGGCGTTCTTTGGCCCTCGATGCCCTTGGACCCATAGAACACACATATAGGTCACGAATTTTCACATTTCAACTGCTAGAGTTACCGAGCTTTTGGTTATCGAAACGAATGCTAGTTACGCATTTGAAGATTCTTGTTCGCATCCTATGCAAAATATGCAACCCCCCCCCCATATGCAACTTGCCCCAGGATCAAATTGGATACCGCGGCCTAAATTAACAACCTGCACGCAAAGTTTAAATATTCATTTGCGGTACTCTATAAAACATTTCCCAACCGTATTGTCATAGGTGTTGCGTTTTGTGGCCGTTATATTAAAATTCAGTCACCAGTGATTTTGGCCGCCTACGATGTGCTGCAACACTAGTATCACTGTTGTACTGTTGTTCGTACCGGTATTTTGATTAATACTGGCCACTTTTTGTTAAGTATTACGCCAGTACGTCAAAAATGTGGTGTCCTGGCATGACAGGGCGCAGATAATTGCTCACGGTTGGCACACAAAACAGCTGAGACTGCACCGAAGCAAAGCAGGAGATGAGGCGCGCCGTAGTGGAGTGCTCCGGAATAAGATTGACCACCTGGTGATCTTTAACGTGCTCCGAAATCTCGTACAAACGGGCGTTTTTGCTTTTCGCCTCCATAAGAACGGTATTTCTTGTGCAATGCGAAGATAGATGCATTATAGTGTTGCGAAGTATCAAGGCAGTAGTCTTGCTCATAAAGCCTAAAATATATTCAAGGGTAAATATTGTCGCAGAATAGGTAAGGGTCCAAAGAATACAAGTGCTTTCTAAATTGCAAGCCTTTAAAAGTTCTGAAAGACTATGAAGAAAAAATAACTTTTACTCGAACATGTAAAACCAGAACTTACAACAATGAGCTGGCTTTGTCTGACCAGTGACCCACGGAATGTTACGTTAAATTGAAAGCAGACAAGAAAATTTGAATCAGCACGAGGGAAAAAAACTCTAGAAAAAAACGGTTTCCCATGAACCGAACTAGGAGAGGCAGGAAATCCATGGCAGATGCGTACGTCTAGTTTGGCTGTCTGTATGGTGTTGCTCATGATAATGCTGATTAACATATGACAGCAACAATAGTAACAACAAATGACCAATGACTTGCTGCATCTCTGACATGACAGGAGCTAATCACACCAAGCTAGGCCACCCATCTTTTTTGCGAGTGCTCGAACCCTCTAGTAGGTCGACCAGCATCGGTTGGCGGATCTGCTGGTGCTTTGTTTGGATCATTTCTTGGGTATCTCAGATTTTTAATGCAAGCAATTTAAGCCAAACACAGTAACACCAACCGCAAATTGAAATAAAAGTTCGCAAAAAAGTATATTCAGTGGCTGAAAACACTTTCCTTATTACTTGTCGTTATGCTAGATTACAAACAAATTTACTTGTTTTTTGTAGGTGGAGTGAAATGATTATCTTAAGAAAACTACTGGTAATGCGAATTGTGTGTTAACCTTTCGTCGCTTTTCGCCCCTGGTAAGCATATTGGTTCAAGAATGTAAAGAAGTTCACAATTTTCCCGCTTCATGAAATAGATAATGAAAAATTTCACCTTTTGTTCCAAGATTACTCTTGACCAAAGATAGGGCGTCGTCTATCTCGTTGTCTTTTGTTACGTCCATCTGCAGAACGTGGAGGTTGGGGTATTTTGAAAGTTCAAGGGCACCTTCACAAGATGCATCCCGGCAGGCGGCGTATACAAAAAAGCCTTCGCGCGATAGCCGCTTCGCCAACATGTTTCCGAATCCTGAGGCACAACCTGCATGGCAAAGTGGACTCAATGGCTAAAGCAACTCTGCATCACTTCCTATAAACGCTTTCACTTTTTCCTTCGCGCATGGAAGCACTGCGAAGGCTAAAATTATCACCAGCACAGAGCGGCACTGTGTGATTTGCTGGTCGCAGCAGATACGCCTTCCATATTTGCTTTGCTTTTGTGGCTTTTTTCTGTGGCTCTGAAATGCACCCATTGCTGCAACTAAAAGCAACCCAGCCATTAGCCGCTACATCGCTTTAATGTCGCAATTCAAGCGGTTGAAAAACGGCAACACAGGAAAGGGAGAAAAAAAGTTTTGGGCATGTTTCTGCGTTATCTTATGGGCATACAGCAGTCCTTTATAGGTGAAGTACTTTGTGACCTTCTACCCTAAAAGATTTCTAAATCAGGAAGCTCTTGTTGCATGACACGTTGATACTTGAACAAAAATGAAAAATATTTGTAGACAATGTCGGGTAAAGTTTCCCGTGGAAATAACTTATTCATATACGTTAAATATATGAACTCGTTTTTCCTTGTTTCACAGTAGTGTTATAAATATTAATCTGTTGTGCGGGTGGTTGAAATATTTGGATTTTCTGAGTGCTCGGATGATTTTAAGAAGTTTAATTATTTGTAACCATTAAAAACCTAGCTGCTGATTGCATTTCACTTCAGGTTGTTCGGTGTGAAAAATAATGGTTCCCCCAATGCCACCAATGGGAATGTTTTGCTTGTTATTTAGTATGGGCGTATTAATCAGCCACCATTCTCCTTTAAACAGCTTTATCGAATGCTGCCGCATGTTGTAGCGGGAGCTACAGATTAAGTTTGCAAGTTTCTGAATATTTACTTTTTTTGTAGCGACGCGATGGCGTATTAGGAAACAAAATAGTCAAATTGTCTTTTTGCCAAAATAGGCTGTTTATGCGTTTCCAACTACAGGTGTTATTACTCCATTTTTTTAATACAGAGGCTGGATATGAACTCATAAAAACGGAGAAAGGTCAATTTTAAGTGAAGCCTTCTAGTAAGGGGAGGGTTAGCGTCGCATCATGGCGGCCGTCATTTATGGGAGCAGTCCGCTTGATTTTTACGCTACCGGCAAACCGCTTCCGCCTATTTACTAGCCAAAGTTAAACAAATATCAAGACAGACTGCTCCATGGAGTACGGCCGTCCTGGACGTTGCGGTTCCGCATCTGCAAGGGAATAGACTCTCCTGATTTTAGGGGCTTATGTTACTCAACCATCCAAATTGCTTCCACTCGCTAACTATCCAGAGTCACTTTTAATAACTAACAGTGACTATGGCTTTTCCGTGAGTGGGAACGGTTTGCTCGTGGGGTAAAAATTACGCCTAGTACTGCCATACCTCCATGCTCCACAGAAGAAGCCTGTTTTCATTTTTACCAAACCCGCCAAACTGCTTCCGCTGAGTGAATAGCCAGTCACTGTCAGCTATTAATTGCGGCACTGGCTAGTTAGAAAGCGGAAGCGGTTTAGCCAGTGGGGTAAATATCGAGCAGACTGCACCACGCAGGATTGCCGCCGTGGTTCGACGAAAATTAGACCGTTACTGACTCCGACGGGGATGGAGAAAACGTTTATTTTGGTAATTTGTTGTTATGCTTCGCCTGATCAGAGTGGTTCTTAGAAAAAAAAATGCCTTGATCTAGCACATAGCAGTTACTGCAAGTTTAAGAACCTCTTGCTCGAATATCCCAGATAACCATTTACATGGCTGGCAGACAGACGCCGCCAAAAAGAACGACAATCCCAGCGGGTGCAGCAGGTGTTCCTAAAGAACTATTGCATTTTTTTACCTTTCAAAGATTACACAACGTCCGTTTACAGTGCTACGATTGTGTAGCTACTCGTGTCACAAAAAGCGTTCCGCCTAATATTTCCGCACGTCACGAAAGACAAAAAACGCGTCTACTTGCCAGTCACGAGTACCGCTTTGCCTTCGCCGCCAACGAGCCGCATAAACAGCTTGGACCATAGTAACTGGGCCAGCAAGCAGGTGACCCAAAGGACTAAGACGATGGACCCGAGGAGTGAACGAACTTCACTCAGGCACGGCAGCTGCCTAGACAGCTTCCACACAGGAACAATGACAACGAAGAATAGAACCCATCTCGTCCTCATGGTCTTTCCCTGAAAAGATTAGAGTGAAGCTTCGTTAATGGGATAATTGTTGGCACCATACGACACACATTCGAGACGCCCTAGAGCAAGGGCGTAGGCAGGGTAGAGGGAACAGTCCCGAAAGTTTCGCAAATCTCCCACCCCTCTCCCTTCGACCATTTTTTCACCCATTCTTCCGTTTTACTGACTTTATCTATAAATTTGAATGTAAAAAGCGAATCAAATCAGAAAGCGAAAATAAGTTATTCTTTAAACTGATTTCTGTCTTTTACACATTTGTTCATCGGCGGGTATAACATCCTCCGAAAAATATTACTGGCTTTACGCCACTGCCTTAGAGCGTTAATTGCATACCTTATAGTTGCGAAAGAAGTAGGCTCTTTTGTTCGATGATGCCTTAAGAATTCTCATATCGGGCATGACTCATTTTTTTCGCTTTCTTCATGTTCGGGTGAATATCTCACAAGTAGAAATTTGTTGTACAAAGCGACCGCACAATTTCCTTTTTATTCTTCTATGGCAATTATGGCCCCAGCTTTTTAACCGCACTTCTTTCATCTTTTCGAAGACTGCAGTATCAAACATTACAAACATTTTGTGACTGGTTTTCTTTCCCAAAGAAAACGTCTAAAGGGGGCTCTGAATGCATTAGGGTCACAACTCGTTATACTGTAATTTATTTTATCACTTTTCTCTCCGAAAAGAGGGGTTGAGCAGCAGTATGTCTGGTTTCCTTTTCCACAACAAAAAAGAACTCATTTTATGACACGAGGCTTTCCAGCTTCTGTCCTAGCTATTTCCCTCGCTTGTAGCATACCATACTCGTTGCTGGCAATTCCTAGGCTCGCCGGAACCATCACGTTTTCAACTGCCGATGAAGACACCACCCGTCCCTCAACTCACATTCACTTTACTGAGGAGACTTCAATTTTAGTGTGCGCCTATACTCCCGTTGAATATTCCTGTTGGGGTGTATGACCAAATGGGCGAGCAACGAGGGAAAGATGAACACACTGATGACCTTTGTTGGATCTCTAAACAGTGCGTGATCATCTCGTCCCGATCTCTCCCAAGATTCAGATTACTGCTCAATGCGCATGCCTTTGTGGACACTCATAAATTCTCAAGATGGGGTTCCTCACGTCCCTACTATGACGCCCCAGCCGTGCTTTGCCCTCTGACTGACTGAGCGGTAACCCTTGCTCACTCTAGCTGCAGTGCTGGCTAACTCTCACTCCTTTTGTTCCCCCCAGTGTAAGAATTTTGCCACCGCCTTTCCTATCCCTGCTTCTTATGCCTTCACGCACTGGCTCACGCTCTATCCAGCGGCGCCTCCATGCGGTAGCGGGAAGTCAAGGGGCCGTCACGGGAAACAGGGCCCACGATCCAACTGGTGGACTTGCCGTCTCGCTGGTCTCCATGCGCGATTTGCGCTCTATCACTTCGCTCTGCTCAAATACCGGCGTGAATCGACGCACAAAAGGTTCTGGACAAGCTTCATGTATTGCTCACGCAATAACAATTTACGTAAAAAGAGAGAGCTGAACTTAAAGAAACTTTGAGTGTATTTCATGCAACGGCGTTGTCATTTTTTGTCGTATATATATCTGCTGATCATCGCTGCCTTGGTTAGGGAAATAGAATTTAGGCATGTTTCCCCACCCTGTTTGAGCCACTGTTATGACGCGCGTGACAGCCACAATTATCAGAAATGGCCATGGACACCGAACAAAAATATGTCGTCTGTTAAATGTGTTGGTTACAAAAAGCTCAGTAAAAATAGCGGTTGCATAAAGAACGCACGCAGGACTTCCCACAGCAGCTTATTGGAGGGCGCGCTCTCGCATAATAAACACAGATTCCGTGCGACACGGTTGCGGTATTGTTTTGTTTTTAGATTGGGGCCTTTGTCAAAACGACATTGCGCCGTGGAAGGCTCCTGGCGCAAAAATGCAAAAGTGGATTAGGGGTATTCAAGCTGTACCCGGGAATTACGGGGGATATTTAAAATGTGAATGTTAAGTTCTACACATTCTGTTGATCGGCTGTAGAACTTTGCGGCCGCTCCTGTCGCCATTTTAGACCTGCCAAAACAGCCCCCGACGAGCCTCGTTCACCTCACTCACGATCGCAAATGACCACCTGCTTTAGCTCATCTCACAGGGCGACTCGTATTACACGCGCGGAAGCGGCCTAATGTCCTTTGACGCCGTGGCTGCTCATTCCCGGCGCTCCCTGCATCGCCCTTTTGGCGGCACTGCTTTTTTACCTGTCCCGGTTCGCGATCGCGGCTCGTACCTTGCGCTCCGAATTTCGTTAAAATTGTGTTTGCCACACAACATTTTTTTGACCTCACCCGTGCTACGAAGCCTAGATGTTCCAGGCTTTCGCCGTGAAAGGAAGCAACGAGGTCGTTGGTTGCAAAATGTATGTTTAAAATCTCGGTTTTGCCTAATTCGACTGCTCCAATCAGTGGGATTTCTTGGCTTGGTGATTCACGCATGGCGAATTGAGAACAGTGCTTGAGGGACCTCTTAGCAGGCACCGTCGACATCGGCGGCTCTGATCATGCTGCTGGAACTGATATTGTTGGCGTTCCAATGTTTTAAATTTCTTGCATCAGTAGAAAGCACATTGATACCTATATGCTGTGGGGCTCCTCCGGCGTACTAGGGTTGCTGTAGCTGCAGCGTTCACAGGGTACATCGGATGATGCCCTGTCGTCAGAAAGTAACGTCCAACCTAGTAGCTCTATATAGGGATTTTATTGCGGGACCAATAGATTGAGAATGTCAAAATTCTCGCAGGGCTCTGGAAGCACAACAGAAAAGAGCACAGGAAGGCGGTGTCTAAATAACTTTAACAAAGAGCTTTTTATCGAGAGTAGGGAGAGCAGCATCGCAATGTTGGGGACGTTGTCACGAAGACAACCCAAAGCAAGGCTCGCCAGCTACCACTGCCTCAGCAGGTGTTGTGACCCCGAAGCTTCTTGTAGGCGTTCCAGATTCGAGTTTGTAGCCAGTGTAGGGCGGAAAAGTGGAATAAAGAGGAATAATGATGACTAAATGTCGATATCATGAGTACCAGGGGAGCGAAAGGAGCAGGCAATCCGGCTGCTAAACTGAGAAACCGTGACCACTAAGACGATTGGAGAGTAAGGCATGGCTGTCGAGGTGTACGAGCGACGGCTCAAAAACGCCACGTTGCGGAGTTTCCCCGTCTGCTCATCTGCCAAACCTCAAGTTATGGAGTTAGAGGAGTGAGACGCTCAAGCATTCTAATAGATCCACGAATCAATCAGCAATAATCCATTTTCGTTGTCGTATCCTGCCGAATGATGTCATGGCCCTGTGATATTGCCAGTATCTTGTGTGGAGGGAGGCGTAAAGGTACGATTATTGATTTCGCAAAATAGGTTTTTCCAAACATTTGCCTCACAGAGCAGTAATGATATTCACTAAAAAAGCGTGGAGGCCAGAAACGTCTGGCGGTTTATGGAAGTGAAAACTGGCGGGCCCTGTCGTCGCTACACCGGCTTCGCATTTTTCACCAGGCTTCGAGAGTGCGAAAAGCTTACCTATACTACTTGGGACGCACACCCGTTATCACGTAATCATGGGCAAATAAATCCGAACACTGAAATCTGAACCACAACATGCGAAATTAGAAAATGCTGTTTGTGTAGGGGAAATAATGGTGCACCATTGCTCTAATTCGTAAGCCAGATTTTTCCTCTTTGTTTCTGTAAATAATACATGCGTTATTTGACCTGCATAGCACGACATCACGCTATTTGTGCGTCCTGGTTTATATTACAGCAAACCATGTACGGGTTTGTTTATTTATTGTTTGTTTTTAATGCCCGACCGCGCCCGGCTCTGCTATATGTGTCCCATGCGAAGCGCGTGTTCCATTCTTTATTTTTATGCCGCACGGGCTATCTCATTCAGATAAGCAGAGTGTTTCGCCCTAACGCCCCTAGCCCAGAATAATCTTCTGTGATCTACAATGTTCTGGATGCGAATCGACGGTTCCAGAAACTCTCGCGCCGAAAGATAAAAGCCTGCACAGCAGACGCCGCGGCATTAAATTCTGCGACGCTCGCCGACGCACGTACGTCACTTTGTTGACCGCTGCTTCGCCACCTCTGTACTCTTTTCAGTTGTTAGGGGAGCACAAGTTCGCTCCAATAAACTTGTTTCTTTTCCAAATAACTGCGTCGTCCTTGGCCTTGTGACATCTGGTGGAGGTGCTGGGTACGCACCCTTCATGCCCACTACAACCTCTGGAAGCCACCAAGCCAGTCCAACAAGAGCCAGCCTCCGCCTGCAAGATTTACCACCCGAGGTCGGTCTACTACCGGAGAAAGCGAAGAAGAAAGACGTCGCAACCAGCACCATGGCCAACTAAGCCAATCCTCCCGTCGTTGTGCAGCAGCCACGAGAACCGCCATCATTCCGAGGAGCCCCCGCAGAAGACCCAGAAGAATGGTTGGAGAAACTGGAGCACGTCCCTGAAATTCAACAGGTGGGACGACGCAGAAACGTTCCGGCATGTTTTCTTTTACTTGGAAGATTCGGCTCGCACTTGGTTCGAGAACCACGAGAGCTCATTGACAAACTGGGCTCAGTTCAAACGCGAGTTCACTAAGACCTTCACTGCCGTCGTGCGGAAAGAAAGAGCCGCCCTTTTGTAGGAAACGCGCACGCAACACCCCAACGAAGGGGTCGTGATCTTCGTTGAGGAAATGAAGCAACTATTTCGCCGCGCGGACCCCGAAATGACGGAAGAAAAGAAGTTGCGCTTCTTAATGCGCGGAGTGAAGGAGGAACTGTTTGCTGGACTTGTCCGAAATCCCCCCAAAACCGTCGCCGAATTCGTGACCGAAGCCAGCACCATTGAGAAAGCCCTCGAAATGCGTGCTAAGCAGTATGACCGCAACTTTGTTGGCGCGGCCAATGCGAACGACTTTGGCAGCACGCGGATCCCGGCCGACAGCCTACGCGAGACTATCCGCGCAATAGTGAGAGAGGAGCTGCGGAAACTTCTCCCAACGCCGCCGCAGCCCCAAGTCGCTTCCCTCACCGACGTGATTAGAGAAGAAGTGCAAGAAGCGTTGGGAACTTCTACGCCATCCGAGGTACCCCGAGAGCCACAAGCTATGACATACTCCGCGGCTGTTCGTAGACCCCGCCCTGCTCCAACACGCCGTCAAGAGGCCCCGCCGTACCGACGCCCACTGTCACCCGCCCGACCCCCGGTAGCCGAAACCAGATGCCGAGGAAGACGGACGTATGGCGAACTCCCGATAACCGTTCTCTGTGCTACCACTGCGGAGAGGCCGACCACATCTACCGTCGCTGCCCATACAAGAGACTCGGACTGCGTGGTTTCTCCGTCGACGCACCTCGCCCTCTCCCTGGCCAACGACCACGTGAGACCGACGAGTATCTATCTGAAACCAGCCGTGGCCCAGCGCGTTTCAACCATTCGCCGTCGCCCTACCCATACCAATCGCCGAACCGCCGTAGCAACGCTGACTTCGCCCGTGGAAGGTCCCGCAGCCCACGCGGGGGAAACTAAAAGCAGCAACTTCTGGAGGTGAAGTTGCTCTACGGCGAAAAACCGGAAACCCTTCAACGACGTAAGGACGCGCCGAAGACAGTAGTGATTCACGACATGCCCTCATCCCGACGACCCGACCTAACCCTGGCGAGACTCCCGAGCACGACGACAGCTATACGCCGCGACGCTCACCCGACCTGACCGAGACGTCCGCTGAGAAGACGTCGACAACGACGACGCACAGTGCCCGACCGTCAACACGCACAAGCCGAGATTCGACGCCCCGACGCACCCAGAACTCGAGGAAGGCGGCATCCGAAGTCAAGGTGTCCATCGACGGTTTTGATGTAGTCGCCCTCGTAGACACGGGAGCCGACTACTCCGTAATGAGCGGACCATTTGCGTCTAAGCTGAAGAAAGTTATGACCAGATGGGACGGTCCGCTCATACGCGCAGCAGGAGGCCACCTCGTGATGCCAAGTGGAACGTGCACATCGCGCGTCACCATAGACGGCACCACGTACCCTGCGGTGTTCATCGTTTTGCCCAACTGCTCCCGTGACGTAATTCTCGGAATGGACTTTTTGACGGCCAACGGCGCAATAATCGATCTGCAGACGAAGTCGATAACTTTTTCCTCCGACCACTTCATGACCCCGGAATCGAACCCCGAACACCATGCAGTTGTAAGGATCGCCGATGATCACGTCACCCTGCCACCCCGCGCAAGCTTGATGGTCACCGTCTACTGTGAAGGTGCTGCTCCCGATGTCGACGCTATTGTGGAGAGTGACCAAAGGTTGCTTCTTGACCGCGGTGTGTTTGTCGCAAGAGGCATTGCGTGGTTTAAGTAGCGCAAATCCCACGTTTTGGTCACCAATTTCACCGAGGAATACTAGCATTTAAACAAGGGCGCTGCAATTGCGTTCGTCGAAGAAACGCAACAAGCAAGTGACGTGATAGCAGTCGCCGACTTTGAACGCACACCCGACGATACCTTCAAGCTTCCGCACCCCTTCGACGTGAATCCGGCGCTACCGCAAGAAGAAAGGAACAAGTTATTGGCTTTGCTGCGTCGCTACAGGGAGTGTTTTTCGTCAAACTCAAAGTTACGTAAAACACCTCTGGCGAACCACCGGATAATAACCGAGGATGGAGCCCGACCTACCCGACAGTCACCGTACCGCGTCTCTTCACACGAGCGCGAAGCCATCCGGACTCAAGTCGACGACATGCTCAACGACGACATTATACAGCCATCGAAAAGTCCGTGGGCTGCGCCGGTCGTACTCGTGAAGAAAAAAGACGGCACACTGAGGTTCTGCGTTGACTACCGGCGATTGAACAAGATCACCAAAAAGGACGTGTACCCCCTGCCACGAATCGACGACGCCCTCGACCACCTCTGCCATGCGAGGTACTTCTCATCGATGGATCTGAAGACAGGCTACTGGCAAATTGAAGTGGACGAGAGAGATCGAGAGAAGACTGCATGCATAACCCCGGACGGCCTATACGAGTTCAAGGTGATGCTGTTTGGGCTATGCACGGCACCAGCAATGTTCCAAAGAGTCATCGACACTTGCTAGCTGGGCTGAAGTGGCACACCTGCCTCGTATACCTCGACAACGTTGTGGTATTCTCTTGGACTTTCGACGAACACCTCGCAAGGTTGCAGCCGGTACTCGAGGCCATCCGTACGTCGGGGTTAATGCTGAAGCCTGAAAAGTGCCGTTTCGCGTACGAGGAACTCAAGTTCTTGGGCAACGTCGTCAACGCCGCGGGAGTCCTACGTGACCCGGCGAAAACTTCAGCCATAGCGAACTTCCCAAGGCGGAAAGATAAGAAGGGCGTGCACAGATTTCTTGGACTGTGCGCATACTACCGGCGCTTCGTCGCAAACTTCGCATGCATTGCAGAGCCGCTCACGCGCTTGACGAAAGATAGCACCCCTTTCAGCTGGGAAGACGACCAAGAAAAGGCACTCTGCGAGCTGCAAGAACACTTGCAAAGCCCGCCCGTGCTCGTTCATTTCGACGAAAACGCCGAAACGAAAATACACACGGACGCCAGTGATATAGGCTTGGGTGCCGTCCTTGTCCAAAAACAAAGCGGGTGCGAAAACGTAATCGCCTATGCCAGCCGTGGTCTGTCGAAGGAGGAGAAAAACTACTCTGCCTCCGAAAAAGAGTGCGTGGATATTATATGGGGCATTTTAAAATTTCGCCCATACGTGTTTGGCAGACCGTTCAAGGTTGTAACAGACCACCATGCGCTGTGTTGGCTCGCCAATTTGAAGCACCCCTATGGCTGTCTTGGGCGGTGGAGTTTGCGCCTGCAAGAGTTCGACGTTACAATCGTCTACAAATCCGGCAGGAAACACTCCGATGCCGACTGCCTGTCCCGCGCCCCTGTCGACCCACCACCCCAATACTCCGATGAAGACAGCGGTTTCTTCGGGGTTGTTACGGAGAGCGACCTAGCCGCCCAGCAGCGTGCCGACCCGGACTTGAGCGTAATGATCGACTACCTCGAAGGACGAAACGTCGCCATGCCTAGAGCGTTCAAGCGGAACTTACCAGCATTCAGCCTCAAAAACTCCGTCCTCGTGAAGAAGAATTTCAGCCCGGGAACAAGAACGAATTATCTACTTGTCATCCCCGCAGACCTTCGTGACGAAATTTTGGAAGCGTCCCACGACGACCCGTCTTCCGGACATCTCGGCACAGCTCGCACTATTGCAAAAATTAAGGCGAAGTACTTCTGGCCCAGCCTTACATCCGACGTCACCCACTACGTTCGGAGTTGCCGTGACTGCCAGCGATGAAAAACGCCGCCGACAAGACCCGCCCGACTTCTGCATCCGATCACCGTCCCGTCCAGGCCCTTTCAACACATTGGAATGGACCTTCTAGGCCCGTTCCCGACGTCACGATCGGAGAACAAGTGGATTGTCGTAGCGACAGACTACATGACGCGCTACGCAGAGGCCACCGCTCTTCCGCGGGGGACTGCACAAGAAGTCGCCAAGTTCTTTATAAACCAACTTGTGCTGCGACATGGAGCTCCTCAAGTCCTAATCACGGACCGAGGAACGGCCTCTACCGGGGAGATGATGCAGGAATCTTACGCTACAGCAACACGGATCACCGAAGAACGACGGCGTACCACCCCCAAACGAACGGACTAACGGAACGTGTGAACAATTCGATTGCGGATATGCTGTCCATGTACATCGCCGTTGAACATCAGACTTGGGACGAAGTCCTCCCGTATGTCACGTTTGCGTACAATACAGCGACGCAGGAAACTACGCAGATGACACCGTTCGAGCTTGTCTACGAAAGACGGCCGACTACGATGCTCGACGCCATGCTTCCGCATGTAGAAGACGGCGACCTCAACGCCGACGTCCAAGGATACCTTCAACGTGCGGAGGAGGCCCGCCAGCTCGCTCGAGTTCGTATAACGGACCAGCAGCTGGTGGATGCCGGCCGCTACAACCTCCGACGCCGAGACGCCGAGTACCAACCAGGGGATCGTGTGTGGGTTTGGACTCCCATTCGACAACGCGGACTCAGTGAGAAGCTTCTGCGACGGTATTTCGGACCCTACCAGATTCTACGACGTGTTTGCCAATTAACCTACGAAGTGATCCCCAGTGGTGATTCCGGCACATCAAGACGACGCACGCGACCGAAGTCGCCCACGTGGTTCGCCTCAAACCGTACTTGGTAAGATGAGGAACTTTTTTTGTTGTTGTTTTGTTGTTGCTGTTTGTTCGGACTCGTTTTATTTTAGCATCGGGTCGATGCACTCTTAGAGGGGGGGTAATGCCGCGAACCATGTACGGGTTTGTTTATTTATTGTTTGTTTTTAATGCCCGGCCGCGCCCGGCTCTGTTATCTGTGTCCCATGCGAAGCGCGTGTTCCATTCTTTATTTTTATGCCGCACGGGCTATCTCATTCAGATAAGCAGAGTGTTTCGCCCTAACGCCACTAGCGATCTAGTGGCGTTAGGGCGAATCTTCTGTGATCTACAATGTTCTGGATGCGAATCGACGGTTCCAGAAACTCTCGCGCCGAAAGATAAAAGCCTGCACAGCAGACGCCGCGGCATCATAGAGAAATAAAAAATTAGAAGAGTGGACACACGGGCTTATCGCGGCCGAGTGGCCTGGCTCGCGCGCCGTCCGGCAGTCGGCGCAAGTGGTAAAAAACTATATATTTAAAATTAAGCTATCACGCAATACTATATTTTTAAAATTTTGTTACTTATTAGACTACAGATTTTTATTTGTGTAATAAGTTGAATGACTGTGAATGTAAATTTTTGTGGCTTCTTTGCACCAAGCCTGGCCAAGCCGCAAGCGCAAGCCGCCATTTGGCTCTTTCGGCACCGTTTGCACGTGCGTTTCTGCAGCCTCGTGCTAACCTCTGTTGTTGAGAAGGAAATGCCTAGCGCTTTCTTTGCGACATCGGTTTTGCATCCTGAACGAAAGGTGAGACTTTCTTTTTTAAAGTGCTGGTGTGGCCTATCATATTTACGTTTCTTTGTACTGCAAACGCTGCGAGCACTGCGTAACCTCAGGTAATCAGGCATAGCTAGTGCTGCGTTTTTAGGATAAGCGCTTTGGAAACGCCCCGGAAAGGCGTAAGACACCATTTTTTAGCCGGACGTAATGGTATTTTAGGCTGGTTGTGCCGTCTTATCTAGCGCTGAGGGATGCCAGCGGTACGCGCCCGTCGTCGCACGTAGCGTTTACGTGCCGCAAACGACGGCGGTGTGTTGCGGAAGTGGCCGGCCGGCCCGCGGTCGGTAGGCGAAGCAGGCGTTGTGCGCTGTCGCTGCACTGAATTACGTGAGCTGCAGGCTGCGTTGTATTATACTAGCTAGCCATTGCTAGCTTGGCCAACTGTTACTGCTATTATGTATTATGGCCGTGATGCACTGCAAAGCCGTCCGGGCTAATGTACACGGCGAAGTAGCCGTATCTGTATTAATTTGGCGTATCTGGGCATAACCGGCAGCCGTACACTCATCGTAAGTTTTACACATGGGTGCATACCAACCTGCCTGCGTACAAAGCGAACCCGCTGGCCGACGCCGATAACGCGCGCTCGTCGCTTCGCTTTGGCGCGTCAGGTACGGTAAAAACGCGTCTTTTGTCGGCAGATAACAGCTGCTCGAGGCGGGGTGAGTGCGCAGTGCATTGAAACCTTCAAATTTGGTCTTCGTTCTACATCGTATATCAATTCCGGTATCGCAGGCATTGCGTAGAACAGTTCCACACTTGCCGTTTTTTCAAGCGTTTGCTCTCTTTTCTCTGGTCATATTTTGACTAGTTTTAATAAACACGTATTGCGCAGATTGCACCTATTCAGTCGGAACTGTGTGTTTTCTTGTCATGGCCTTCGGCGGCGGTCAGTAGTACTCAGTACGACGCTCACTGCTGCTTGCCATAGTGCCCACACAGCGCCCAAATATACTTTCGCAAGGTCCCCGTTCTCGGGATGCGTTTCTTTCGCGAGCCCGTGGGGCAACAGGTTTGTTTAACGTTCAGCTCGCTCTCGCTCTTCGTCCTGATTTTACAAAAAAAGACAAAGGGATTCAGGCTATGTGAGCAGCGTTATCATTTTTGTTAACGCAAACAATAGCTGAATTGCATTAAGAATGTGCCTAACCAGTGTTGCGAAATTACAAAGACCCATATTTTTAGTGTTGCTAATAGCTTGACCGCATGATTGCTGAATAGAATAAGAGAACTTGTGTTTTATATAGGTGGCATGTACTGGTGGCAATACTTGAATACTAGTTGCAGTGAAATTTACAGACTATTCGCAGATCATCTGTCATTGCAAGCAGTTTGTGTACTATATCACCTATCACCTGTGCAGGTCTACAGGTGCCCTCAAGACATAGCCAACCAGCCAGCTGCATTCGTCATACCAAACATGGTGCAAGCACTTCATGGATCCTGCCCTCACAGGACTCACAAAAGTGGCCGTACCAACTGTTCTCCCAGAGTTATTCAGTTGTACATATTGATGACTGCCTGCAATGCTTCTTGCTGCCTTATTGATGCTTCTGATGGATACCGCAACTGTATTCCAGCTATTGAACCTTGCCATTAGCACCTAAAATCTAACGCAAGTCTCGGCACTCAATAATGCGTGACCACTGAATAGACTATCGTTGACTCAAGGATCAAACTGTTTTTTATCGCTGACATGCCTCACCTCATTAAAACCACTAACAACAGCGTATACAGTCTCTAAACTCCACTCGCAAATTATTGTTGCTGCTAGTTGTAATATTGTGAAAATAGTACATCCACAAAAAACCCTTTTACATTATGAAGACTGCCAAGGTAAGAGGTCATGCTAAATGTCGTTTGTCACCGTACGTGCTGCCTGTTGTCGGACTGGCCTAGATGAAGAGAACCATGTTGGGATGCTTATGGGATTCTGTAATGTGCTCCCATTGTCTCATACACGAGAAGCATATACTGCTTCCCTGTTTCTTATATTAGACTGTTCGTATTGACTGCGGAAGGCATGAATTTGTGTGCCTTAATCGAGCCTGGAACCTGTCGGTTGACTACGTGCACGTACCTAAAATATCCCCGCCTGGCCCTTTGCCTTTACTGGGAAGGCGACGCTTTCGGAAGGTAACCCGGCTTCTTGGGAAAATGCACCCTTGCAAGGAACCAATAGGAAGTTGATTTTTTTCCTCTGAACCTTTTGCGTGTGCATCTCCACACAAATGTGATTTCTGTTCAATTACTGCTACTGATTTGAAGTTGCCCCGCGGCAATAGATCTCATTAGAGTTCATCAAATAAGCGAGGCCATCAAAGCCTAAGTTTTTCCCTTCTTTCACATCCTAACTGGAGAAATTGCCAGACTACAAAAATTATCTGCGGAGATAGTGGTTGTAAACAGTTTTCATTCATTTATTATACCCTTAAAGGCCCGAAGGCATTACATAAGGGGAGGGTCGTGAAACATTGTTTACAGAAATACAAATGAACCAAGATATTGGTAAAAACACAAAAACACGCAAAAACACAAAAGTTCTAAAGCACCAGAGTTCAAAACATTGGCTAAGTTAGGAACATCGCAAAATAAGTGTGACATAATTTTACAGAGTTAACAATAGGTAGAAGAAGCAAACACTGATTAAGTTCAACAATACATATTATACAAAATTTGTGTTACAGCAGTAGAACTGGAAGGTTATTCTTGGGTGATAATATTTTCTTCTAGTTTATCTCTAAAACGTTTATTATCAGTGAGTGTGACGATGTCGTCGGGCAACGTGTTCCATAGTGATATAGCGTTAGGAAAAAAGGATGAACTAAATGCTGATGTACTGCCGGTAATGGGGGCTATTGGACGACTGTGATTTAAACGGGAGGAAATTCTGAAAGGTGGCCTCAGTAAAGAGTGCCTAGATTGTGGCCAGTGAAAGAATTTGTGGATGAGGCATAAGCGGGCGATGACGCGGCGTGAATGAAGAGTTGGGAGGGAGAGGGATAGCTTGAGCGCGGTGACACTGATATGGGTGGAATACTTCGAGGAGATAAAGCGAGCGGCACGGTTTTGAATTGCTTCAATCTGAAGGGTTAGATATGTTTGTGATGGATGCCAGATGGCTGAGGCGTATTCCAGTTTCGGTCGTACGAAGTTTAGGTAAGCTAGTTTTTTAATTTCAGGAGAAGCAAGTTTTAGATTGCGCCGAAGGTACCCGAGCGTGCGAGAGGCTTCGGAGCAAATGTTATCGATATGCGTTGCCCAACTTAGCGATGAGGTCAAGTGCACGCCGAGGTATTTGTAAGAAGGGACTGAGCTGATTGGAACAGAGTTGATATGATAGGTGTGTTGAGATGTGACATGTTTCCGTGTGAATGACAGTGATTTGCACTTTGTTAAGTTTAATGGCATGTGCCATTTGTTGCACCAGAGAGAGATATAGTCTAAATCAGTTTGCAGGGTATTATGATCGTTAGTGGCGGCAATAGTTGAGTACAAAACGCAATCGTCTGCAAAAAGTCGGAGTTTCGATGTGATGTTTAAGGGCAAATCATTTATATAAATTAGGAAAAGTAGAGGCGATAGACTCGCCCCCTGCGGAACGCCGGATGTTACGTTGGTTAGGTCGGACTCGTGATGATTAGCAGAGGTAAATTGTGTGCGTCCTTTCAGAAAGTGTTCGATCCATGAGAGTAAGTTACAAGGGATGTTTAAGGCAGATAGTTTTGCGAGTAAATGATTATGGCTAACACGGTCGAAGGCTTTTGAGAAGTCTAAAAAGACAGTGTCTACTTGAAGGTTATTGTCCATTTGTTGTAGTAAGTCGTGGGTGAATTCTGCAAGCTGTGTTTCACATGAGTAGTGTTTGCGAAAGCCGTGCTGGTGCGGGTAAAAATAATTAACAGATTCGAGGTGAGCCATTAGATTAGAAGTTATGATATGCTCAAGCAGTTGCAAGTATCCCAGTGTCTAGATTATGTTACGGTTGATATTTTTGTATGACTGCAACAGCGCAGAGTCTGAGGGTGTCGTAGATACAAGTAAATCTGTGATGGCTGAGTTTCTGGGTTTTCTTCATTTTCAATTACCGTGGAGAAAAAAATCCTTTGTGTGGTTGTGATACCTTTACTTGTGCATTTTTTTTTATTCCTGGAAACGTATTTTCCTCTCACTACTGTGTATTGTCTCTGTTGTGTTGTGTATTACTCACTGTTTATTATTATATGTGGTTGCAAAGAATGATAATTTGAACTTGTTCCGTTTAGTGCCATGCAATAAATATTTCTTCATTTATGATGTGTCTCTTTTATGTGGCTCGGCAACATGTGTTCACACGACAGAATTCTTAACCAAGTGTGAGTGGTACTGTAAATTGCAATTTCACATTTTCAGAAAAAGGTTTTTTTTTTTGTAAAAGCGTACGGACACTAAGCCTGAGAATGATATATTCAAATAAACACTAATTATTGCATGAAAGCGTCCAAATACCGTACCGATGCCCGTCGCCGTGAGCAGCGCTTTCCAGTCCTTCAAACTACCCGCCAAAATCGGTGTCCGCGAAACCGAAACCGAAAGCGAACGTACGAAAGTGAACGAAAGTATGGTTAGTAGTTTGGCTCTCCGTCCGCTCGGTGCGCTACACTACAGTACAGTCATTCGGCCGCAGGGCTCTATGGGAGTGTCCACTCTTACCAGTATTTCTTTCTCTATGGCGGCATTCGATTCTGCGACGTTCGCCGACGCTCGTACGTCACTTTGTTGACCGCTGCTTCGCCGCCTCAGTATTCTTTTCAGCTGTTAGGGGAGCGCAAGTTCGCTCCAATAAACTTGTTTCTTTTCCAAACTGCGTCGTCCTTGGCTTCGTGACAATATGTTTGTCATCGCGTCTCATTTTTCAGTTACTTTACACTCAAACCACTTGATAATGTTAGGTGAAATTTAACATAGTTTACATACGTGTTGTGTCCTTTTTATGGAAAAGGCACCACATTCGCTCGCATTTATTTTACTACAAAGCCCAATCACGGCATGAGCGTCTGAACGACCAACGTTAGAACAATGAAGGCTTCGCTAATTTAAACATGGCATGATGTAAGGTTACTGGGACAGTCTGCTGTGTCTTTCATTGCTTGAAATGTCTTGTAACTCAAGGTGCATTTACATTTGATTTTAATGAGACATTTTATTTGTTCACGTTAGTTTTGATGCTGTTTAGCAGTTTTTAGTAGATATAGTTACCTGCCCTCTATATAGGCACAAAAATCAATTTTGTTGGCAAATACCGTTTTAATTAACAAGACAGCACCAGTGAGA
Source organism: Haemaphysalis longicornis (assembly GCF_048455015.1). Taxonomy (NCBI): domain Eukaryota; kingdom Metazoa; phylum Arthropoda; class Arachnida; order Ixodida; family Ixodidae; genus Haemaphysalis; species Haemaphysalis longicornis. The sequence goes on from NW_027526407.1 coordinate 95,674,425, forward strand.
ATACAAAAAAATTTGGGGTTAAATTTCTGAGCACAAGTTTTGCTGCCTCTGTGTTCTCGGCCTGTGTCACAAAGTACACAATAAAATTACGCACGTTGAACTAGTTTGAACGTGTAAAGGCACAACAGCCTCAGAATACAGCACACGAAAAGAGTAGAAAGGAGTAAAAATGGACAACGGACGCTATCTAAAAACTCCGCACAGGAAATAAGCATTGTGGTGGTGCTTGATTCACTGGCGTAAGCCCCCTGTTTTTTACCCTGCGCCCTATACCTGTGAGTGCAACTTAAATATCCACCCTATACCTTCTCTGCTTTATGGGATGCCGAAATGGTGGCAGCCTCATATTTCCTATACCTCTACTAAACAATTCTTCGCAAAAGAAGTGCAAAGAAGTAGACGGCTAAAAAAACTGAAGAAAACAGCATGATGATCAATCATGCATTCTAAGCAGAGGTAAGTGGTAAGGTTTATTGAAGTATTATATTCAGTGGTAATGTATAGTTCTTGCATGGCCGACAACCCAAGCAGTCTGTAGAAGAGCTGGATGAAGGAAGCCATAGGCCCTATTGATGCGCGGTAAATTTTTTTTTTAAATATATTTTACTAGTGGCACTCATAACGCTAAGAATATTTGAACCACAAGATCCCTTTAAGAGCGGGTACATTTTGTGCAGATGTTTGACACTGATCGAGATAACAAATTATGAAACGTAATTATGTGAGAGCAGGGCAAAGTAACCGAAAATATTCAACTTCAATTACCACAGACTCGAAATTTCGCTGTAAACGGACGAGGTGTAAAACTGCTTGTACTATACGTCAGGTAACGTACACAGATCCACCCGTATGATTACTGACCAAGTAAAAATAGTATTCCGTTAGATACGGTGAGGGGCAGTGTATTTTTTTGTCATCTCCAGTTGGTCATACTTTATTGTCATTGGCAATGTTTTTAGGTTTGAATCGAAAAATACATTTTTGTCTCGATGCTGGTTCAGTTTTTCATGCGTCCAGAACTGAAGCTACTAGTCACTGGGTGGCGAGAACTTGAGATGAATTCGGTAAAAAACCGAACAAAAATGGGGACGACGAATTTATAAGTTTTCAGATTACTTAAAGAATGACTGATACAGCTTACGAAACACTGACCTAGCTTTGCTCCGAACCAATGGGAAGAACAGCGTTGTAACTGTTGATATTGAAGACAAAGTAGCCATTACCACTTATTGTATAGTCAATTATCTAGCCATTGCGGCCCTAACCAGTGCACTGTCTCCTTCAACGACTACAAAATTTGTTCGGACTGTTCATAGCTTCAACAATATATATATTTTAAAGACATTTTTCTTGTAATGCGCGCCCCGAGCTTATAAAGCTCCGTCCTCAGCAGTGGCCGTTTGGTTGAATCTAAAAGTCCCATCAAAAAGAAAATAGCATCTTATCAGGGGCAACAGGATCGTCGAGCAGAATCTTCATAAGGATGCATCGGGTGCTGCGGCGCCATGTGGTACTTTTATGTTAAAGCAAAGCTTTTTACCTCTAACCCCCAACGGTTCTTTCGTGACCGTTAGTGTCAACAGAAAACTCCCGCGAGCAAATAAAAGAATTTACTGGAACCGCAAGGAATCGAACCTGGAAGTAATAGAGTAACAAAGCCAGAGCCAGTTGTCTTACCGATTTAGCCGCGAGCCCATGCGGGGACGGGGAAGACAAGTGGTGCACTCACCAAGCACATCTACTGGTTTAATCCCTGCATTCTCGCTGAATGCCACGCGATAGCGATTAAAGGAAGCTCACATGAAGTCATGGCATCTCAGTTCGAGTACGTCAATGTGCTAAAGCCTGTGGCTTCCACTGTTCATGTAAAAAATCTGAGTTCACGTAAAGTCCACCCTCACGCCAAACGACCAATCAAGGAACAAATTCAAATACTCCTTAATGGTCAGGCCATTACTCCAAGCCTCCTCATCAAGATCCTGGGCCTACATCTTCAGGTCTACACCAAGAGTCACGAAACCTCACAGCGCCTCGAACACAGCATCAATAAAATCACACGCACGATCAGGCGAGGTGCCACGAAGAAGCGAAGCCTCAAGGAATCCGATACCTTTTGATTAGTTCAAGCCTTTGTCCTCCCGAGAATCACTTACGTGAACCCCCGCCTTCTTCTCGGCAAGAAGAACATAAAGATGCTTTATATAATGATTAGAAAGGCGTTTGAGCAAGCCATTGGTCTTCCCATGTGTGCGTCCACAGACAGGCTGCCTAGCACGGGGCCCTACAACACGGTGGAAGAGCTGAAAGAGGGCCATCTTTGTATCCAGACGCTCCGAATGAGCAGAACTGCGGCGGGTCGCCACATCCTTCACCAGATTGGCTGGGCAGCACAGAATGCCACACTGCTTGATGTACTCACGGAGCGTTGGCCACAAGAACTGAGGATGCTCCCTTTGCTTAGAAATATGAACCACTCACATGAGTAGGGTCGCCGACAAGCACGGCCTCAAGCGCTCAACACCACCCTCGGTGGGGATCATGCAGTTACCTACGCAGACGCCTCCCAACATCGAGGGCAGCAGTACGCCATCAGCATGGCCACCTCTAGAACCAACCTCCTTGCTTGTGCCTTTCTCAAGAACGAAGACACGGCGGCAGATTTCATCCAGTTGATTAACTCACGCTCGCTGTACTCCTCCTGTATTTCGCGAGGAAGGAGGCCAAGATCGCGTCGAAACGCCTCCAAGGAGAGTATTTCTGCAACAATGTTGGTCCTAGTCAAGAAAGATAAAAAAATGAAGGCGTCAGAAGTCTGGTCTCCGCAAACACTGGCATCTGCCGTCTAAGGCTGACACTTCTAAGGCTGGTATGTGCCAACTCTCTCTGGAAAAGATAGTTGATAGTAGCATAAAGTTTATAGGATGCTGCAGTTTCTCCCCACCACCTCAACTCCTACGGAAAGGAGCTTCCGCGACCTTGACAGCCAACTGCACTCCAAATTTCGACCTCTTGAAAACCTGAGTTTCGTTTAGTCCACCTAAAAAGAATTCAGGATACAAAATATTACAGCTAAAATATGCGTATCTACCGCGCGAAAGGCCATCAAAAATCGGAGATTTTGAAACAGAAAAAAACAAGAGCGCGGCCATTACGGCCAAGATGAAGTGGACTTGCAGCCGGCCCAGCCAGCGACCGAGCGGCCGCAAGCGGTCGTCCTTTCGGAGGAATCCTGCGCACATTTCTTCCCCCTGGGAAAAAAGCGCCCTTCGGAGCTCGGACGCTTCTCCTGGCTGTCTGAAGGAAAGAGCACCTGGCCGGGAGCATTGTCACTTCCGCTTGATAGCTATTTTCCGTTCCACCGGCAGGTGGAGCGCCCCTGGTGACGGAGCTATTTTGAACGCTTATAACTTATTAACTACACATTTCACGGGACTCCCAGTAATGTCCCATCTTGTGTGGTGGTACGTACTGTATGTTCACAGTAAATCTGGCCGATGGGAAATATCAGTGCAGTTGCCCTTTAATGGACGTATAACCGATTTTTATGGAGTCCATGCCCTGTAGCTATTATGAAAGCCAGCATTTTATATACTGGGGTTATTACAAGGAATTTTTAAAGATATTGACGGAAACAATGTTGATTTCACATAATCTTTCTCAAGGTGGCGTCATGTAGTGTCGAAGAGAGACACCACAGTACGTATCCCAGTCACGCAGCGTGCACACCTTGCTGCTACTTGAACGTTTATTGTTTTATTTGAAAACCTTTAACGCGAGTACTTGCATAAGTTTAGGTTGTTATCTCCTGTTTTTCTTTTCGAAGAGCACCGCGAAAACTTAATCGCGTGAAACGAACAGTTCAGTTTCCGTTTCTGAAACCTGCATTGGCGGTAGGCGTGGCGGCTGGTTTTTCGCGAAAAAAGAATTTTGCAATGCGTGATTATACAACTGGATGAAAGAATAGGAAGGCCTGCTATTCATTATTTTTTTGGCTAGAGAAACGTTTTCCAATACCGCTTTTTATCTTGCATACATACGAAAACGATGTTGCCGGGCTGCTCTAGATCATGTTTGCCAGCATTAGTTTTGGCAGGACACGTGCGTCTCGAAGATCTAAAAATTCTAATTGAGGAAGTTATAGGGCGTTATCAGCAAACCCCTTTCGGAATACGGTGTTTTAAGTGATGCCCTTTCATCTGGGATAGAGAATATACACATTACAAAAATTGGTTGTCTGCCCATTAAATATTCTTCAGTTTCGCATAACTTGCACAAACTGGAGCATTTCTTATTCTGGTCACAGCTGGTCTAGGCGCCTGTTTCATAGATATAGTCGAATACTGTTCGATGTTTGGATAGATGTTAGAGCATATTTAAAGTCATGAATAGTGCAACCGGAGGTGAAGTGCAGGAAAGGGCACTAAGGAAAGGGCACTAAGGCAAAGTTAGCGCTGTCTGCTGTGCACGCCATTTCTGTCCGTCGCCTTTGGCTGCGCTCTTAATCCTCTCAAATAAGATTGCAGATCCCATCAAAATTTAATTACACTAAACGAGACAGATGTGGTGTATTGTGGAGGTTTACACTCCAAGTGTATTCTTTAATTGCCAAGATAATATTAGTCCTATACTCTTATATGTAAACTCCAATGCGCTATTTTGTCCGTACTTGTAGACAGCGCACTCTAGCTTGGCTTCGTATTAGTAATTACTGTCGCAGCGCAAGGCCATTCAATTCTGATATTACAGTGGATATAACCAGCTTACTTGTACATGGTTGGCTCAATAGTGGCGACGTCCACGCCCTTGTCAAAGCACTCTCTACGGAGTCCGTCGGCCAGTGAGATAACTGCATGCTTCGTCATTGAGTAGGGCACGGTATTGGGAAGAGTTGACCGACCTTTGATGAAGAAAAGTAATGAGAAATGTGAGCTCGTATTATTTCGTACAGAGAGGCAGGGCAGTGTTTATCGTATTATCGCAAGCCTTTCCGGGAGGGTTTTTCAAGTTGGATGGCCCAGATAGCATTCCAACCACAAAACAATGAATTGAGACAAACCATAGATATGAAGGGTTAATCGTTGCTGCGTTTGACGTTCGGCTCGATTTTGAGTCGCGGTGCGTAAAACGTTAGCGTTGATTGGTGGAGAAAACGTGTGGAGCGCCTCCAAATATTTTATGGCTGAACTAAAAAAGAACCGGCTGCAATCCAGAACCTTTAGGCCGTGGGAGTGATGACTGCAACCGCAATGATGCATACTTTGTTTAGCGTCCGTGTGACGCAGCTGGAATATTGTATAGCATAAAAGAATTCTTTTTCCGCTTCACTCCAGCTGGTTCGCTCCACTGAGATACGAATCTGGCATTGTTTATTATGTTCACTGGAAGCGGAGATAGTAAATGTTATGTCCCGCAGTCTTTTCTGATTACACGCATAGGCCTAAAGGCAAGATTGCTCAATAAACAACGTGGCGCCCTGCCCACCTTCAGCTAAAGACTTATTTTATATGCAATCTGATCTTAACACCGCGTTAAAAGGGCAAGCGAAAAATAGTATGAAGGAAAAGTGACTAACAAAATATTACGTCAGGTAGTAGTAGAATTTTTTTCTGACCACAAATTATGTACAGGCTGGATACGCAGCTCAATAGTTCAATAAATGCTGTCTAGGAGGAAAAAAACGTGGAATTGCTTGTTCCCCCTGTACTTTTGCACCTTATTTGTGAATATTAAGAAACACTACTGCACAAATACACAGCTGTAATTGATTTTCTTTCATCATTTATCGAAATAAAGTGCCATGGAGGAACAAGCTAAAATAAGAACCACAGGGTGCACTTTATGAAGGAATAAAACTGCTTTGGTTAGAATAATAGACACCGTTTGCGGAACAAGCCCAATGGCACCGGAGTTGCTGTCCGGAATGGACTGGCATATATTGAACTACCGCAGAGGAGTCCAATAAATCAGAGCACTTTGAAATTTATTCGTGTAAACAAACGTGCTCCACTAAAATATATTTTTAAACTAATAATAATAAAAATTATAATATTGCTTTGTTTAGCAAACTACAACCCCACAAAAACTTTATTTTAATTGATGACAATAAAATAGTGCTATAATATACCAAAATTTTTCTTCGGCAATGAAACTTAACGACGTTGGTCACGTTGTGCTTGGGTATCCCCATATCTGCCACAACACTAACGTGACAAAAGCAATGTTGGTGATATTTAAAGCTGATAAGAGGCCTCGGCCTCAAGATCTTATGAATACACCCTACGAGCAATCTTCACGCAATCGTAGACACAGCAATTTTTTTGGTGTACAATTTGTTCAAATTGTGATGCTTTCTAACCATATTTCCCAAATAAAAGGATGGGTTTTCTTGAATTTGAATACCAATAATGAGTTTGCCCTATTTTATCTAAAGAGGGGTTATATTTCCCTGAAGTGCTTTTTTTCGCTGTCACGCAACGTATTGGGTATTACATCACGCCAACAACGGCAGCAGTCATTGGATGACCTCAGTGTTTCAACACTCCCAAGCGATAAGAATGATAACAAACTGCAGCTTTGCGTTTCAGTTTCTCCCAGTTTAAACATACTCCTATTTAATGTATGCAGAAACATGGCCTACTTATCAATTTATTCAAGTCAATTTATGAAGGGAGTACTTTATGAAGGAAGTACTGGAGTAGCATATAACCGATAAAGTTGAAGTTAAAAACCTCACCATATTTTCTTTTCCGATTAGTTTTTCGCATGTTTCCAGGTACAAATCACGGTAAGCACGAGACATACTTTGCATGGATGCCACTTATGATCAACGGTTCCTTAATTAAGCATGATGTCTTACATCCCTAACCATTTGCGTATATATGCTGCTCACTTTCATAGCCAATATTGCAGTAGTGTAACGTGCCAAAATTGCTGAATGCTTCGTTTTATTGCGTCCTAGCGGCGTCATTCAATTCCTATAATGTCTTTGCATCAATTATTGTCTGTATTATTGCTGCTGTCTACTTCATAGGTTTTGTGCCCATTATACAAGATTGCAATCAACCATCATCATAGAGCAATTTCAGATCAACCATCTTACTTTTTAATTAGCTGATATTCTATTGCTTGCTTAAATTACGTTCCCATTCGCGTGATTCTACGACAGATCGGCACTTTGTGATACTCGGTTCCCTTCAGTAATATCGGGACGATAATATATCGAAACGAAAGATTCTGCACCACGTTAAGGCTTTTTTGAGTACTTGCCGAAAACACTGGAGACAAGGATGACGCGACCTCTGGACTTCCGCAGTAGGGGCAGAAACTTCTTGCACACTCTGACAACGCCGAATACATTCACCTCGAACACCTTTCGAATGGACTGCATGCTTTGCCATTCTATTAGGCCCGAGATGGAGATGCCGGCGTTGGCAACGACCGCCCACAACACTGCGCGAGGGAAAAAAAACGGCAGGGTAAATCCTTTCTCAGCAAACAGGACCGGTGCATTGAGATTCTTTTTTAAAATAATCTAATTCAATCTCGCAAAGTATTGTTCGCAGAACATCTCACATGGATATTTAGAATTCTTAAATGGAAGAACGCAGGATTAGCGATAAACGGGAATGCTTTTGTTTTTTCGTGTCGGCAGATGGCAGAGTATTGTTGAGTAGGTCCGTAGAACGCCTAAAAAATGCTTGAGTACCTACACTCGCAGTGCGTGGTTGTTGGCTTAAAGACAAATATCAATAAATTTAAAGAAATTTGTAATAAACTGTATAGAAGCCCCTCTTAAACTCAGCATAGTCCACTCTTCCAACCACAAAAAACAAATCTGGGTGACAATAGTTACAAGGTGGGGTGCAGTCCGCCGGCACTCCCAAGTAATGAAGGATGGGTCCCCACCGTCCCTTAAAAGTATGGTATACGGCCAATGCGCACTTGTAGAGACGTATTAAGGGGTCAAAACGTGCACTGTACTCAACAGCTGAAAAAAAACTCATCTACCCTCAATGGCCCATCGAGCAATGCATAACAGGAGCAACGCTTGCGGACCTGAAACGTGCCTGGTGAATCAGGCAGGGAGGAAAATCGAGTGAAAGGTGTAATAGTTACGAAAAATACATTCGCTTCCTAAGGGCAATTTACTGACACCAAATGACATCCTGTGGCGAATCAGGGGGCTGAGTAGCCCCTGAGACACTAGAGTAGAATAGGAGAAGGCCGTCAGTTTGATGGAGTTATGAAATAAAAAAATTCAGAGGTTAACCAGGAACCTTGGGCAAGGCAAGACAGAGGTAGTCGGAGGACAGTCAGCCAGGGAGGAGGAATAAACGTCCCTATGTAGTAGTTTGAGGCCTTGGTCTTTCCGAGAAATTGACTAGGCTGTCGCTGATGGGGATGATGATACTGAGGGCTACGATCATATCCGCGATTTGGACTAACCTTACAGAAGGAAGCAGCGCAGCAAAGTATCTCACCGAACAATGCCAAAAAAACTCTGGCGACTGCACGCCGTTCGCAGACGCCAACAATGGTGACTCAAAAATCGCATTATTATTGACAAAAGAAATAATTACTGACAGTATATTCTTTTCTAACTCTATAGTACACGAGACAATGACAGAAATTGTAATAAAAGGTCGATTCAATATTTGACATCAAGCGGGACGCCTAAAATCTGTTACTCGTAAAAAACGGAATAATATTTTTTTTTATACAATTGACATGACCTGGAAAAAATGAATATATCAATTTCAAGTGAAGATACATTGAATAGTTTCGGCCTAATGGACATCCAAAGATAGAATGATGAGGAAATTTGATCAGTAGGATGCAACCAGGCTAAGGAAAAGCAAAAAGAACAGGAATCCGTATAAAACTCTTTGAAGTTTTCACACGCTGCAATTTCAAGATTTTTCTTTAAATTTTTGGGCTTCTCCGGAAATAAAATCAACGTCTCGTAGCCTTACTGGCACTCCATCAACACTTCACTCACAAAGCCGAATAACCGAATAACTCTTCCGTGCAGCCGGTACTTATGGTCCGCCCGCCAATGTGGCCTTAGTTATCGGTTTTAGTAGTCACGGGATAAAGACAGGCTTGAGTTGGGGACTCAACATCCACCATTTTCCCGTGTATTGTCTTTGCAGTTGGCGCATGTCTCTACGAAGTGACGACGCAGTGAATTTCGCGCTTCTCCAGCTACGACATGTGCTCGAAGTGCAAACTGTCACTCACTGGTGGTTTTGATATAATAGTACGTCTAGTTTACCACGAATCTTCTAACGTCGGGGAAAGAAAAATGACTTCTCTACAAATCGCAAGGAAATATATAAACCGAACACTTTAAAAAGCAATGTCCCGGTGTGCATTCTACTGCACGCCTTCAACAACAAAGTCCCACGCCAATGAGAACGTTATATGAACTTCAAGTCGACACATCTCATGACTTGGATGTGGATTTTATATAAAATAGTTAGAGTGGGCCCAATTTGTTTGATTGAGAATTAAACTGCACCGGAAGCACATCCGTATGCTCACCTTAAGCTACACCTTAAGCCCTTTAATATGACTGGATTAGTCATTATTCGGTACAAATATTCAAGTAACTAAAGTAGCTTATACCTCAAGCTTATACAACTCGTCGTTTAAGGTGTTCGTTATAAGGTGATTACTTATGACTATGAACTATTTTCAAGATCAAAGTTTTGGAGTAGATAACAAAGGCTTCTCAAAGGCTTGACGCTGTGTAAGCTGCGTCACGCGTTTCTAAGTTCAGAGCTTTCTTTTCTTGGGGTGTTCCAAGTACGGACGTGTCTAGTCTTGTTCGCCTTCTTGAGGCAGTGGTTCGGCTGTAAAATTAACGCTCTTCAAATGTCCTAGTGGGAGCACTGCATGTAGTCCATACTGAATTTTCGCTGGCTATGTACTTTCAAAGAGTGAATTAGCTCAGAACTTCTCATAGAATTGTGCATAAACCACTTCCCCTGCGTTTTTTTTTTTCTGAACGCAAAAGCGGCACAGTCAAAACTTATCTCCGAATACCTGTGCTACTCTTAATAATAATAAAATGTTGAAGCGCAAAGGGCCCATTGAAAAAGAATAAGGATGAGCAGTGGTGGTGTCCGCCACAAAAACACGGCTGGCCGCGTCCTCAAATTCTAAGCAAGCTTTTAAGCAAACTGAATTCTGAAAGAACACCCCCAGAAGTTTCCAAAGGATGCAGCTTTAGCGCCAACAGTCTTTTATTTGTAGACGTGTCGATGCGTCGAGACGCTCCCTTCATCCCAAGTTAATGAGACGTTCGGGCAGATGGTCGGCCATTGCGAATAATTTCGTTTAAGGGCCTTTGCTATGCAAGTTAAACTTTTGGAAAGAAGGGGGAAGATTGTCACAAAAGATTTCAGGAACATAATACGGCAAGAAAAGGGCACACAGTTTATCAGCGAAAAGCCCGTGCGTCTGCGTAGCAGGCCGCCATGAAGCTTTGCGCACACGTAAGAGGAAAAAAAACACACAAAAAGCAGTGGGTCTGGGAGCCAGAGAGCAGCAGAGGAAGATTGATAATCGAGACCTATTCACACTTCAGATGACAGCAGGCTCCTACTACTAACAAAACTTACGATGATATTGACAAGGATGTACCACGATTGAATAAGTGATCTTTGACATCCCCTGATGTGAGAACATCATGCCTAGCCCCCTAATATTTACTTCGAATGTCAATGCACTGTCTTGTGGTTGGTAAAAGATCGGAAAAGCTTTTTGGACCTCGAGCTTTTATTATTTTCGGTGATCTGCAATTGCTAGCGACTATAACACAAAAAACGATTACAGTTTACATTGGTGATTGATATTTTGCGGAGAAAATGTACCTGTCGGCTAAAAACCTCTGATTTATTTTGTGTTTATACCGCATTCTTGAAAGTGACAGCTTTGTCTGCGGCCATCGTGCACCAATTTTGTCAGAAATCTATCTTTACCACCAATGGTTTGTGGACGTTTTCCCTTGCTACTCCGCTAAGTAATAATAAAGTCAAGGTGGAAATTTGAAATATTCACAATTTGCGATTTTGTCTTACGGCAAACAGTTATGCTCACCTTTTGATCCCAAATTGTTCTTTACCAACACAAGAGCATCCTCCACGTCATTGTCTTTTGTTACATCCATCTGTACAATGTGAACGTTCGGGTACTTGGAAAGTTCAACGGCTCCGTCACCACATGCATCAAGGCATCCGGCATATACAAAGAATCCTTCCTGCGATAAACGCTTTGACAACAGGTTGCCAAAGCCAGAGTCACAGCCTGAAAAATGAAGCGACAACCAACGTCAGAGAAACCAGCCGGAAGTTACAAGGCTTATGGACCGACCATCTCGGTAAGAAAATTCCAATTTCTCGCAGCAAGTTTATGCATGTTCACCTCCACCTTACCCAATAAAGTACGCAAATTTCTTTTGCTATTACAGAAGATAATGATAATACCACTACGACCCCAGATATTTTTAGGAAATGTTTTCAGAGCGAAGCCGTATACAGCTACAGGTTCCGACCACACATGCGTCCGTCGGTACAGCCGCATAGAATGAAAGTTCTCGTCTCCAAAGCTGCTGTAAAATGTTCTTTATGTCTCAAGCAAAACAATTATTGTGGCAATCTTACACAGATTCACCGCTAAGAAGACTATATCATCCCACCCATTTTCATTTACGTGTCACATTAAGCGTTACACATGGCCTTTTACGGAGGGAGTATGTACATGACCTTAGACTTCTAAGACGCCGAGTTTCATATACTTCTCGTGAGAGCTAACAGTAGAATTATAAATCTTGCAAAATTATCGTCTGCTTCCAGTACATGGACGCACACGGAAGTAGCATGGTGAAAGAAAGGGCTGTAACTCTACTTTTACTAACCCCAGCCGGAAACAAATTAGATTATAATTAGCCACTTAGACGATTTGAATGTACTGGTTACATACACAAAAGGCAGGTTACATGAAATGACATTGCATACACGTCCCAATATGGCTATTCACCAACACAGCTTTGCGGTCGTCCATGTCTTCAGATGTGGGAGGGCTTTAATTTTTTTCTGCGGCGTAATCGAAGTTCTAAATATTAACTTTGTTATTACAAAATAAGTGTATTAACTGAAAAACAATGTCTAAGCTGGACTTCATTCCAATCAGCTGTATCGCAGCCCTCAAAGTTGCTCCGTATGCCTCCAATATGAATGCTCCAGCTGGTGACCTAACAGAAGAGGAAGTTACTTGTCTGCCACTTCGTTCGTCAAAAACAGCTTGGAGGATTTCTTGGGCTGCTATACCGAACCTATTGGTTCCCGACGGAGCGTTCAGTTGTTCGGAGAATATTTTAGGAATAGGTAGTGAAATTCAAGCATGCCCAATTTCAGGCTCCCACATAAGTCAAAAAAGTATTCTTAAAGATGACGGGCCTCGACAGTACCCAAAAGATTGGTTAGAATAGCCGGCGAGGCACATTAAAATACAAGATATACCTAAAAAAACTGGACGTCTTGCTTTCGTTCTCCGTTTCTGCGTTTTGCATTAAAAATTCAATTCATTCAATAAAAAAAATTGTGTCGTGTTGTGAAAGCACAAGATTTTTTTTCCCTGTCAGAAAATTAGCTCATTGCATTTTGCAACAATACTTCCCTATTGGCATCGACGCAAACCCACCCACAAGAAGGCACACACACGTAGTGTTGACAGAAAAAGTTCCTCCAGGAAACATATTCTGATTGCTAGTAATATATTTGGCAGGCCCACGCTGAAGAGTTGTTGTGGTTACGTTTCTAGCAGTTGCATACAAACCCAGCTTAATGTGAAATATCTATTGCATAGCCAGAACAAAAAACGGCTCCACTTGCCCGTCACAAGCACCGCTTTGCCTTCGCCGCCCACAAGCCGCATGAATAGCCTGGACCAGAGGAACTGGGAAAGTAAATAACTGGCCCACATCACAAGGACGATAGAACCCAGCCATGCACTAACTTCCGTGATGTACTTCAGCTGCTGAGACAGTTTCCACACGGGAACAATAAGAAAGAAAAAGAGGATCCACCTCGTCTTCATGGTAATCACCTGTGAAAACAAGAAAAAAGCGTTGTCTGTGGACAGACACTTCGTACTGTGTGAACACAATCACCTAGGACAAATAAGACCAGTGATCGCGGATTTGTGTCTTCAGCTTTTGTACGATCCTTTTTAAAACATATTATTGAGAGCTGGGAAGCTCACTGCATCACTTTTTTTAATTGTTTCAACTATGCACTGATAGTTGAAGATTGATGACAACTTTGTGTTGTAAATACTCAACGAACCTACAGAGGAGTAATTGCTTTTCTTTCTACTAAACACGTCCTCCACCATAAAATCATTTTACGTCATGCCTCAATGCCAACACTTATCTTTCATGTCATTAACAATATCAGAGTTTTTAAATTGGTAATCACCGATTTCTTCTAATACCCTAATGAGGGGTGGAAAGTTGTGTACCCAATGCGTTTTTTCACGGGCAAAATATCGCCCTTAAAGCCATTCCGCTCTTCGCCTCGCCAATAGCGCTGTTGCTTGCAAACTTATTCTTTAGGACATTGTGAAACTTAAGGCATTTCCAGAGGCCAAGTAACGTTCATTAGGTATTTTTGTATACCTCAGGTCCCAATAACAAAGAGAATTGTTCGGGAACTGCATTGTTGTGACCACTACAGATACCTTTTTCTAACGACTATTTTATATGTATGGCTTCGGCAGCCCAGCGCTGTTTGTGGAAAATTTTCTTGCACAGTGTACTCCTTACTCACGTTTGGCCACTTTGCCTAGGGTTTCCCTAGACGCCCAATGTAAACTTACGGGTGCGTGCATGATTGCATAGGGAATTGTAAAATGCGTTTAGGGAATGGTCACCCCTGAAATCAAATAAGGATTAGGCGTCACCTATTTCTCTTTTACAAGAGAAATATAACCAATATTTCGCATGATAAATGCCCTTTTGTTCTAGCAATATCTCTTGTCAGATAACAGTAAGCGCTTTCAAGCTTATCTTGCCCTGTGAGGCAACCAGCTTCAACTTTTTTCGGTGTTGCCTTCTTTACGGCGCCACTTCGAGTGACGTAGAGGCTTAGACAACTTCCATCTTCTCCGTGTAAGTCTAGTTGACTCTGTTTCCCAATTCTAAATCGAGCCATATACAGTCGGTGCGGCGTCTGAACCCCTGCGACCTACGAAAACAATGCCAGCAACGGCACCGCAGGCATTTAGGAGTAAGAGGATTACGCCACAACCGCTGCAAATAACAACAGTCCTTTACGATAATTTAGGCGATACACATACCGTCTGCTTTACTCTATATGCCTCAGCTAGCATAATTTAGGTTTAAGAACAAAGGCAACGATGCTACTCAGTACATGGTTGTACGAATATTTTATATCTGGAAAGCAAGCTGACACGTATCCTCGACAGGGGTAAAACATAGTGGCGTAACCGGAGTTGGAAGTCGGGTGGCCGGGGCGAGAGGAACGCCAGGTGGTTCTAATAAGGGAAGCAAGCTGGAAAAAATAATGGCGGGTATTTAAACGGTCGACCGGTGACATGACATACAAATACAAAATACTGGCCCAAATTGCTGTCAACAACTTAAGGGAATGCATTGGTCACGTCAATTAAAAAAAAAACTTCAAAGTACTTTCTTGCACAGAGTGGACATTTGGATCTGGCTCTGAAAGAATTCAACACCAGAATATATGAGTGGCCGACACTTAAACGGAATAGGCACACATGATGGTACTTTTTGATAGATATTTCTATAGATGTTAGAAATTCTTTTTTAAGGACAACAAATTAGGATATTGATATTATTCAACAAGGTTAATTCGAAATTTGCATAGAAACATCACGACTTGTGCAACTTACTTTCGGGGAATTTATTTTGGCACCAAGTGATTCAGACTAGCGCACTTGTATTTCTTTTAAACTTGAATACAAAAATTTATGTCTGGCTTTAGTTCAGTACGTTTTATGTCGAGTGAAGAAACTGATTGGGGTTTCTTGACGCGGCTAGTAGTCATTCAAGACAGAATATCAATTTTCAGATGGTTTATTGAAATATTGTGAAGCTGTGCAAGGGCCGAGAAAAATGATGTTCTGTGATAATAATATAAAAAAGCCTAATGGTTCAGCCTATGCCAACTTTGAAAGTGAATATACATTACAAGGTCATGTATGGTGCATACACAACCAACAATGCATGCATTATTATTTAAAATGAATACTCTTTCCTAAGTCTAGGAAAGCGGTTCTAGGTGAACATTAGCAATTCTTTTCAAAATAACTGGAAAACTACTCAAAATAAAAATTTAGTTCTCAAGGCACTGAAGGGCGAGTTAATTCGGTTACATATTTTCTCAACAAATAATTTTAACGAACAAAATATGCCACAATATTTCGTTTGCTGGAGATAATCGCAGGAATTAGTTCACATTATTCCTCACAGGCATGCAATTTTGCACGAGGAAGTCGAGATAATAACGAATGCCGAAGTCAAAGTAGTACCTCAGTCGTTTTCCCAACGACAGCCGAGTTCTACTTAATAAAATTGCCGGCAGTGCCTTGAATCAATAAACAAATAAAAGAAACCTGGTTTCCATTGCTACGAAAAGTAAATTCCCTGACAAAGAATGTTATAGAGCACTAAAGGTGTATTTTGCTATTTTGATTATGGGCGCGGGGCATGAACTGCATGTAGTATAAATAACAAATTTGAACCCTTTACACAATGTTTGTTCAGTTCAATATATCAATCTTCCAACTACCGAACAGCGACCGGTCTGCCTGCAATGCAATACAGAAACTATGGCTCCCTCATTTGCTTTTACCTTTAAACAGAAATAAGCAGTAACTATTGCCATTACACTGCTCCTAATGTCGCCGATAATGTGGCCACTACATTTGCATTCCTGGTTAAGTTTACCCTTGAACTTCATGTTTTGCCTTTCAACAATATAATCTGACTGTACGACGTCGTTTTTGTAGAAAATGTTTAGTGTGACTAGTCAATCGGCGATGTCAAGACACCATGACAACCGTTGACGCATTTGTTTTCCTATACGTTTCTCCAAAACGGATACTACGACTCATCACTGGCTACCCGCCAGTTCATCTACGACACCGTCCATGCTACCTCCGGTACCTCAAAATTTCCTCCGAGCTACCTCCAGTGTCAATCAGAAACTCATAATTGTAATGTTGCTTAGACCTCATCAAAGCACCAGCTCGCCGCTTTTTCCTGCTGGTTTGACACATGTCCTTATTAAGCGTACAAGTTCACGTAAACCGGAGCAGGAGGCGGGCCACCGCCGCTATGTCCGCGCAATTTAGTTGGCAACCAACTGAAGGTTCACTGACCTGTAGTACCTCGTGTTTCCTTTCGCTGAAATCGCCGATGCTATCCAATGACCTGGCACAGTGGCGCTGCCGCTCTGAAACGCGTAAAGGGAACAAATGGAACTCGTCGCGCACCTGTGTTAGGCGGATATGGTCAATCGAGATGGTTTCATGAAGTGACACCCCTTAATTAATGCGCAAGGCTATGGTTACTTGTAACGCACTTCCTGGTACAAGCGCGGCACCAGCCAATAATACCTTGGGAGTCCCGAGTTAGAAGTGCACATAAGTGTGGGTCCCTTGAGCAGCCTCGTAAGGTGCTGCCTCGAACAACTTAAAATACGCTTTTCCTCTCGTACATTTAAAACTTGGCACGTTTTGTTCAACTTACTATATTCTGTTTTAGGCACGCTAATTTTATCACTTTGCATTTTTGGCACGTGTGTGGAGCGACGGTTGGGAGCTAAAGTATTCCAAAGGCGCTCGACCCGCCCAGTTGGAGTCTCAAAGAGAAGCTGTGTTCTGCAAAATTGCAAAAGTTGTTATATGCAACGTCGAGGTTCAGAACGGGTTTAGTTGCGCAGTAACAATGGCGACGTCACCTCCAGAGAATGTTCGAGCAGAGACTGAAGGAAAACAGCGGTTCTTATTCTTTGCTCAGACGTCAGCTGTTAGGCAAGACGCAAGAGCACGTGCCACAGGCAGTTCGCGTTGTAGTGGCGCTTAATTTATTCTAAGCGCGCTTTAGGCACCCAACGTGGCAGTAAAGGAAGAAACGGTAAGGTAGCGTGCTTTAGTTCACTGTAAGTAAAGAATAGTCCTCTAACGTTCGAGCTCATTCGCATAGAAAGTGTTTTTTTTTTTCTGAGACTGTGGGTCAGAGTGGGTCATATTTCTGATTCGCACTACGGAATTACATTTATGGTGACTCTGGGATTTATTGCGCCGAAGCTGTTTTTACGCTATGAAGTGCGCCTAAATACTGGAACACTTCGGATTTATTTTGACCACCCGGGGATCTTCAACGTGGGCCGCAATCTCTACATACGGGCATTTTTGCTTTTCGCTTCCATCATACAAGAACCCATCACGGCCGGGGGAGAACCCACTTCCTCGGGAGCACTACATTACCAATTAGCCTCTATGACTTCATTTCATCTATAAGCAGCTGTCCCGAGCTATGTGGGTGTGATCATCCGCCACAACGTACATGAAATGTGGCTAAAAGGCTTAAAATGTAGAAGGACGTAGCCGAAAAATGAAGAGCAAAGGGTGTTGAACTGCTTGCAGGGGCAGTAAGGAAAAAACAATGGGATCAGGAGGAGGAAGGTGGAGGATGGGTGAATATAAATTTGCCACACAAACACAATTGCGGTGCCACTGCGGTCCTTCCCCCACGTCAACCCAAATGACAGCCTCAAGTTCACTACGCACATAAATTTCCCCACACGCTAAGTGCAGTTGCGCAACACCTCCCCTTGGTGCCGTTCTGTGCAACCCTTATTTGCCTTGAGGTTGAGTGGCGACTGCCTAATCTGGTTGGGCAGGAGTAACATCACCAATTTCGTACAGAGATGTACAGATATAATCCTAATAACATTCAGTAAGGTGGCATCTGTGCCTACCGCTACCACCCGAGTATAAGCGGTAATATTAATAAGAGGTAAAAAATCAGTTCTGATGACCAGTCGAACGGAAACTGCTGAAGCTGCTTTGCCGCCATTATTTCTAAAGTAGAAGTTCGCCGTTCGTAAGTTTCGCCCTGGTAAAGGATGTTCACGCTTGCTTTTGAAAGAATTCAACGTACTTGCTAGAGTACACAAAAACTTTTTATTATTACTTAAAAAGCAATATCCCTACATCAATTCATATTTTGAATTTCATATTCCGTAGTAAAAATATACATCTCAACAAAAGTAATAACGTCATCGGTCTTTTCCGATGTCACCAAATTACTTCAATGTGACTAATTCTATGCGAGTTGTAAAAAAAAATTCGATAAAAATAAATTCTTTTATGAATCCGGCCATTGCAGTGTGTGGGGCATGCGCAACGCAAAGCATACTCAAAACCTATTTTGGGCGTCAGAAGCCATTACAACAAAAAACATGTTCATCTTCATAATCACGCACTACGATTCCCCTTGCTGAAGTAAAACTATGACGTTTGGCTTGACAGACAACATACCGCCAGCGACAACCGCAGCCATACAGCGCCTCATGCTCCCCAGGAATCTTTCACGTCAAAAAATAAGGAACACGAACACAGAAAAGATGCATGAGAAAGTCAAGAACTAGCGCCCCTATTACCTACTCCTTCTTTTCGTGTTTTGGTGTTTGTTAGAATAATAGTTCTGCTGTCACCATAGAACCCAATCATCCATGTTGAACGTCAAAGGAGCTTGGTGCTGGCAGCCGCACAGATCATGCAGCGTCAGGCAGCTCTCAAAAAGCTACATCGGCAGGAGGTCGCCTCCAGGCTTGGAAGAGACCTGACCCTCCACATTGTCCCTGGCTACCGCGCCCACCTCAGTAGTCACCCTTCGTGTGCAATGGCCGGATTGTCTTCTTGGTTGATTAAAGACAGGGAGTAATGGTGGCAGATGTCCCGAAACACGTTCTCAGTGTTTATTAGGCAATCGGTTATGCCCCCTCCTATCAATAGCGTTGTGTTTACGAACATGGTTTATGTAGGCAACCGAGGGTTCTCATTGCAGAGTGTTCGTACTTCGCCCTCAAGTAGCAGCGGAGGGTACTGATCCATCGATAGGCCATTTTCAGTATACAAAAAGGGACTCCGTAATTCTGCTTCTTGTATCAGCGGTTCGCAGTAGCCAGTATACATGTGACAGTTTTTTATATGGTGGACGTGCAGATGTCTTGGTTTTTGGAAAGCAGCATGCACTTCAGTTATGGAATAACCGTTCGTTTGTCAGTGATGTTGACCGGAGAGTGCTAGGGACCCGTTCTCCTGCACGCCGTGCGCAACACGTCACAGCATACCGAAAATACGGCTACACGAAACTCTGAAGTATTGCCCATTTTCAGTTAGGAGTACTAACTGATGGGAGGGAATATCTTCAACAGCTTCTCTACAATCTGCTGCGGCGTCTAGTGCTCTGTTGTCATAGGCAGGATCTTGGGACTTTCGTGGTGTTACAAGATGTTCAAGTGAGACGGACGATGGTTTACACGCGTTCAACGGTTTAAATCACACCAAATTGAAGGAAGGGGTAAAACAATCTGCAATTGCTCGCGGCTGGGCACGGACTTGGTCGGCGATGGAAGCGGTGGCATAGAGAGGGCAGCTCAGCCACAGCGGAGCAACAGCAGCCGGCGACAGCGAAGGTGTCTCAGCCGCGCCTGGCATGCAGACGCTGGCGGTTGAGAGCGAATTCTTCCCTGATGACTGGCACAGAAGTCCTTCTTGGGGACTGGCAGTCCTGGTGGCTGTCGCAGGGGGCTTGGACTCTCGAACCGGGCTTCCCAGGAGGAGCGGAAATTCGACGTCTCCTCTCTTCTTCACCTCTCCGCGAGACTGCGAACCATCATTTTCTACCCTTCACGCTACATCGGCTCTCCCTTGTTTCGCGGCTTAAGTGCTTGTCTCTACGATCTATCTATCAGTATTTGTGTCTTCATGTTGCTTTTTGCTGTGTTACAAACTTTTTTTAACCGTCACAGCTGCTCCCTTTTGAACTCGTTGCCAAGGGCACCTGTCTCGTTACAACTTTCTAGGCGAAGCATCTGAACCCATTAGGTAAAGCCTTTGGCTATAACCAGAATGAAGTAGTTCTCTTGCGACGACTATGCGATTGGTCGAATAACGTTGCACGCTACTATCGGCCACAAGAAGCTTGTCTACACAAACTCCGGGAACAAGCTATGTTTTAGAGCGCACTGTGTGCATCCCTGAAAGGGAGCAGGTGAGAAAAAGCTCTGTAAATTTCCTTAACGCCTGTACACAATGCCAGACTGCCTGGCTTCCCGCCATTCTGACTTCTGCTGCGACGCCCTGCCAGCCCTGGGATATCAAAGCGCAGCATTACATTAAAACTTTTCCTGGGGTCCTTGAAACTTTTTTGGTATCATGTCTTGGAAGCAGAGGGAAATAGCAGGAATATCGAAAGTATTCCCACATCTATTACACGATGATTTTGGCCCTTTAATTTTAAAGCCGGGAAGTGCAAGGTACATTTCCGCTGCCAGCAGAAAAATTCGAAAATTGAATTTATATGAATGCCTGCCGTGACTTTAAAGAGGCGAATAAGTGGTCTAGCAGCACTGCGAGATAACGTTGCCTATGAAGTCGCAGGGTGGTTGTCTGGTCCCGGGACTTTTTTAGATACAGGCAGTACATAAAACCTCTTTTGCATAGAAGAATTAGGCCACCACAGGAACCTTGAATTCGACGGTGTCGTCTGTGCTGGCGTGCCCTAAGTTTCAAATTTAATTTATGTTCTCTATGATATGCTGAAAATTTTCTGAATATTTTTACAACACAAAATCACTTGAAGACCATTTCAGAAAGTGCTGTGAAAAGGATGTTTTAATTCCAACCCGCCCGAGATTTGCCATCGGTTTAAGAGTAGAATATCTTCCAGAAAACGTGCGCGCAGCGTAAACGAGCGCGGGAACCATGCCAGAAGGCGTCATACCGTGCGTGACTGTGCGACTATTTTGACGTGTACGGGTTCAATGTCTTTAGATAAATTGCGAAATTTAGGCACGGGTTCGTTGTTATTATTATGCATTATCCGAACAGATGCTGTTCCTGAATTTTCTAGCTTAGCTTCGGCACACCGAAAACCTTCAAATACGCTTTTGAAAAAGGTATGCTATATGAACGTAATAATCTTTAAACAAAATTTACTTGCGCGAAAGACGGATACAAGAAAGGACACGGACGAGCGCAGTCCGTGTTCGTTCTTGTATCCGCCTTTCGCGCAGTTAAATTTTGAATATGAACCCCTTCCAACTCGCCAAGCTGTCTCTCATTCTAATCTTTGAACAAGATCAGATGGAACACGTCATTGGATCCGCCTATTCTTTTGGCTGTCTTATAAATTTTGAGATACTTTTTGTACGCCTGTACGTGGCGCCACTTTTTTTTAAGTGATTAATTTTAATAGATTTAGCGCTGCATTGAGCACCAGCTTTTTTGTTCATTGAAAAAATTGTACTCGGGTGGTCAATACAATGTACGTAATCCATATCCGGCCAAGATGTATGGTTGTTAAAAATATAACCAGTTATTTGTCCATACAGACATCGTAAATACTGGTCCGTTTTATGTAGACTCTCATATTTTCCTGTTGGTAGGCGCACCTTTAACTAGCAGACGGCTGGTAACCGTGTTTCATTGTCGAAGCGGTATTTGCCGAAAGCAGACGTGGCATTTCTGTACATCTTTATAGTCGCATATTTCAGGCTTAGCCTGCTTAGCCTTTTCAGAATGAAGAAATACCCACCAGCGTTTTTTTTTTTTGCCGGTCTGTCTTCAGCTCAACACAGGCTTACTGCGTGCGAACTAATGCCAAAGCCCTGTAGAGTACACCATTTGAAGAAAGTTTTTATTATATTTTAATAATATTTACAAAAGGGAAATAAATTTATTTTTATTTCTTGACAGTTGACGATAACATATGTTACCCACCGCCACTATATCTTTTTAAACTGTGATGTAGATGTTGCTTAGATCGTTTATTCTCATAACATCACATTGTTCTTTATTGATGTCGTCTTGACAATAACTCCACAACCACTCCAGTGTCATGACGCCGTTTGCAAATGTCCCGCACAGCATTCTCCTCAGTAACAGCTTTTGTAGGCGGAGAACATCCTAATTAGACCGTAAGATTTGATACACAGTAGTTTCTATAAAAAACTGTCAATTTGTGCAATATCCCTTTCAGCATACGCTGAGAAAAACAAATCGTTTGTTGTTATATTTAAATGACCTCTTTTATAATTTGAAAACATTCATGCACTGAACAAAAACGGCGAAGCTGTCCTTTAACACCAAGGTACAAACAAATACCACTGTCACTAAACATTGTCTTCTAATACTCGTTTTGACACCAGCAAGTTGCTACCTTCCATAAAAAAATCATTGTTATTCTGTGAAATTTTGACAAAGTTGATAGGAACTACTTTAAAAAAAATGTCGCTGGATAATGCTGTGCTTAAAATATATAAAACATGGTCAACAACAGGTCACCAATAACATAGTTTTCACAGCAGAAGGGCGTGAGGGGAAGTGGCCGGATAGCCCTTTCACCGTCTTTACATCAACTATTCATTGTATCTGGAGTGCAAAAAGAATGCCCAAAGCCACAACTTACCGTATTCCGTGTAATGAAAACGTATTGTTTCTGAATGGCAGATGCTCGGCCTTATGAGAAAACAATGCGCCATTGACAGCCATTGCAGCATTCATTACGGTGACGGCACACACGCCAACAGGTCTTTTCGCGCAGTGCAGCCTTCAAATATTGTTGCTTCCCGTTTTACTGTCAATACTGACTATTGCTTGCTTGCGCACAGCTTAGAGAGGTTTGTGATTCGCCGAATGTTTCTGTGGGGACTTGCTAGCGGTATGTCACATTCGACGTAATTGAATCGAACGAGGTCACGGTACGAGGAAGGGTCATTTCCAACCCACTTTTGCTGTATATGATGTGCATATCGCTGAGAAGCAGTCTCTTCTGTGCTTCACCCGCGTGTCCGCCAAAGGGTTTCCGGCATTTCTGTGAGTACGCATTTTAAAGAACTTTTGAAACTCTTCCTTCTGCTGTACTAGTGTCGCGGGACAATATTTGAAAAACCTTTTTTCACGACGTTTATATACTTATGCTCCTACATGCGCATTATAACTGCTTCTACAGCTTCTAAGATGGTGTGTTACTGCCTCCTTCTCCCCAGATTCACCGACATCCGATCTCACCATTACAACACTCCACAAACCTATAGTACTCCTCCACGATCCCCACTGACCATAAATCCAAATTCTGGCAGCGACTTGAAGCCGGCCTTTTCAATAACGTTACTGTATTCTCCCAGACCTGCATCTCACGCTTCACGTATCACGCACGACCAGGACAGTCTAACGCTTCCCACTGTAGCCACTGTAACTCACTTCGCCCTCCTATGCCCTCAACATCCTATTACTCTGTCCTCCCCGCCCCTGACCAGTTGGAAGCTGGGGCCTGCAGTAGCAGTGCAGCCTGATTCAGCAAGCAACCACAAATGTGGAAGCGCACGGCGTTCTAAACGAACAAGGCCAACCCACTCTACATTTTTTCCGCACATAAACATTTTACTTACCTACCTACCTGCATCAAGGATCTGCAAATAGGAATGAACAGAAGCATCCAGTGATGCCATCTGAAACGGATATAAAAAAGCAGCTTCAGTACGTTCCACAGGATTTACACCCGCGAAAGAAATGCATAAAGGGAACCGCATAATAAGATACATAACTTCCAGCGACGAAACATATGGCATGAAGATTTTCTGAGCGTAAAAATTCTACTCACAATGAGGAAAATTTGGACATCTACTAGAAATGTAGCCGCACGGCTAGAAATAAAAGCTGTACAGGAGTGAGTGTTAAACATTTTCATTTCGCAGATGTTTACTCCACATTGCGTTTTTCTCTGAACATGTTGGTAGGGTTCGAATATTGAATGAACCACTTCTAAAAATCATGCGTTTACAGCATTTTTAAACTCGGTAAAGATCCCCAGCTGGCCTGCATTAGTTTGTAGCCATCTACAATGGAGTGATCAAAGTTTTCTGGCTCCATTTTCAAGTTTAAGACGCAAGTTTAAGATTTTGCATTAGGGTTCAACAGGGATTATATTTTCAGGGATATTGCCCATTAATTTTGAGGGTGTCGCAAAAGATAAATTGCAAAATCATTTAAAATATTGCTTTCCGACGAACCACTTGTGTTTTAGGCAACGCGTTATCTTTGGTGTGGCGATAGAAGCAGCACAACGTCCTTTCAATGCGAGCGAGACGTTCAATAAAACTACAATAAAATTGTTCATACTTCGCAATGGGGCTGCGCGTCTACGCGTTCTTAAAGGTTTATAATTAATTCAGGACATTGGTGCTTCTACTTGTTTAACTTGTTTGCGTGTTTCTTGCGCAATGGGTAAAACTTGGTGTTGTAATTCCTCAGACTGGTTTTGACGTTGCACCACAAGTGCGCTGTTCAGCCAGTTTAGTACTTCCTTTTTATAGGATCAGCTCGCTATGTTAAGCGGAATTCTAGTTACGTTAGATGATTTCCTTGAAGTGGCTCCAACAGCGCTCGACGTGGCGCTCAATACCTCTCTGAAACCATCTGTGAGGATTGTACGCCAAGGAAAGTGTTTCTACGGTAGGTCTCATATCATTGTGGAATATGGAAACTTTATTAAGCTAATGTCATTTAGGGTATATTCGATAAGGACAGCCTCCGGGGAGAATAAATGCCAGCACATAGAAAAGGTTGAATGGGGAGGCAAACATTTGTTTTTTGTTTTCTTTTGTGGTGCAGAGGATATAGATCGCGTCTTAGCCACTGTGCGTGGAGCGCGCGCAGAAGTGTAGCGTTATTCTAATTTCGTGAACAATCTAAATGCGCATCAAATCAACGAAATGACCATTCAGGCACAATTTCAAACATATATTTTAGGCTACGTTAATTTGTTCTCGCAGGAATAAGGGATGAGGACGAGGTGGATACTGTTCTTCGCCCTGGTGGTTCCTGTGTGGAAGCTGTGGCAAAGTCAGCAGTACTTACTTGAGCTCAGTGACTATTTAGGCTCTTTCATCATCGTCGTGTCTGCTAGCTATTGGCTGTCGAGGCTTCTGTGGTCTAGGCTGTTTATGAGGCTCATTGACAGCGATGGAAAGGCGGTGCTGGTGACGGGTAAGTACCAATGTTTTTAAGTTTTTTTGCGTATTTAGTTGCTAAGGTTACGTTTCGACGAGGTGTTTTGTAGAGGACAAGCGATCGATTTTTACACCACACCTGTTTTCAATCCCCGTGACACCAGCATGGAAGAATTCACGAGAACACATTCGTGTAAGAAAGTGAGGAAGTGTCAGCACGTAATTTGTTTTTAGTTGATTGCAACAATTCGTCGATAATCCGGTCGTTCGATATCTTGTGGTCTAACCAGCGAAAATTTCGGAGCACTTCTCTGTAATTATTTTTTGAAGGCCTATATTTTTCTACCCACTGCTGTCTCCACGTTACAGGTATAACTGTCACAAGACGACGAAAAGAAATGCTTTATATGATTGTTGAAAACGTATTCAAAAATAAAATAAACTTTCCAAATAAACTTTAGCTGAAGATCCCTCTGTTGGCGAAAAACTAATCGGGCCTAACCAACTTCTGCGAGCCTACTGAAATGCAAAAAAAAATCCCGACTCAAATGATTGTGCAATGCATTCCTTGACAGTTATGAAACCTTAACTCGTATAATTGCGAACCGCAGGTTGTGACACGGGTTTTGGAAACCTGCTTGTGAAGCGACTGTCACGCGATGGTTTCTTCGTCTACGCTGGCTGCCTTGATGCGTCTGGCGATGGGGCGCGGGAACTTTCCAAAGACTCCAAAATTCACGTGCTCCAAATGGACGTCACCAAAGAGGAAGAGATCTGTGATGCTATCGCCACAGTGAAAAGCACACTCGGCACTAATGGTGAGTTCATACGTCTTTAACTTACATTTCTTGTTGGGAATGAGCGTTTCGTGTGAGTAAGTCATTCTCAGGTTGTGCTCGGTGCTCATAGTGCGGTACAAACTCAGGAAATAGGGGAGCGTGAGGTGGGAAAATTTCGATTGGCCTCTCGTAACAGCCTATGGAATATGCTTGTTACCTTTAATGAAGGGCCTAAATATGTCCTAATTTCCGGCAAAATTATGTTAGGCAATAATATTGGAAGAGGCTGAATTCGGAAGCCGAACAATTAGATTGATTCTGTTTCATTTTTCGGAGACAGCGGGGAGGTGGGATAAATTGAAAAGAGCGCGAGCGTACTGTAAGCACGATAAATCAGCGACATCCTAGTACCACTAATCAGCGACAACTATCAGCAGCATACTATGTAACTTTCTTTTATTAAGCTGGGCAATTGGACTGTATATGCATGGCTTGTATTGATGAGCAGGCCATACGGAACCAATAAAAGTGACAAACAGAGATGAAACACAGAATTCCTACCGGAGAAGGCAGAAAACTGTTCACAATAAAGCCTGTATTTAGTGACACAAGTTGAAGACAGTTTCAGGCACTTTAATTATTGGCAATAAAGGTTACTCCCTGAATTGGATACCTGGATTAAAATAACTGCGCCAGCGAGCAATATGGACTACTTTAGGGGCGCTTCAATGCTATCGCGGACATCCAAATAGGAGAGAAGGCTGTGCGAAAATGTTGTACTAGTAATGAGTACCTTTGATATGGATAATATTTGGCCTCATATCTAATGTAGCAGATACTAAGCACGGCCATGGAAGTCCAGAAATGCAAAGACACTGTAATATGTCTCATTGTTTGGTGGATTAAGATACTGCCGACAAAAGCGGAAGTCTTTTAAAACGTTCTGTGTGTAGCCTACAAAAAATGTATGTTGTTTGCAACATATCAAGCAGTGCTCAGTGCTTTCACGCTCCTTACACAGGCGATACTTAACAGACTAGAACAGAAATCACCAATGAATACTTACAAGTAATATTGTGGGTAATGTAGGTGACACACATGCGCACATAAAGAAAGCCGTGCAAGAATATTTACGCTACATGGACCAACAAAGCCTCTAATAAACAGCAGGCACACAGACAGTGGAAAATGTATTGTTAACCGAGCCAAAAAAGCTATTGTCATTAGAAACACAACCCAGAAGAGCAAGTGCTCGAACAGCAAGGAAGGCAAAATAAGCCTTTTTACTACTTCATTTTTAAGAAATGATCTCAGAAGGAAAGCAGTCCTCTGGCGGAAGTACCAGTGTCCTTACTGGCACGCCAGATTTCCATTATTTAAAAAGCAGCCAAGAGCTGATGAGTCATTTCGCTTGTATTCTCAGACGCACAACAGTAATTTTTCCTATTTCGCCATGTTCAACAGTTTTGTGGGCGGTCGTAGCCAACGCCGGAATTGCAACCTACGGCCTCCTGGAATGGGAGAGTATGCAGACTACGCGAAAAATCTTCGATGTGAACGTTTTCGGCGTTGCAAGCGTATGCAAGAAGTTCTTGCCTCTTCTGAGAAAGTCTAGGGGACGCCTTGTCATCGTAGCAAGCTGCGCAGGTAAGTACGACAAAAAGTGGCCTGCTCGCCCATCTATGCTTGTTTTACAAACAACATTATTGAGTGCATCCCAGGAACAACCGGAAAACGTCAATAACGTTCATGCAGAAAAATATGTTGGAATTGGACATTTACAGTTTTCAGTACTGTGTTAGCTTTTTAGACCGCTATATATACATTACAGGTCGTTTATTCGGTTTCAAACTTTATGGTCAAAGAGTGCTTTCTATTATGCACTGACCTAACACCAAAGTAACTTCGAGATCTTTGACAGTTGGAAAGTCAGAACCTAAAATATAGCTTTAAACATTTTGGTGCCTCTACTGTTTTTACTTTCGCCAAATCATACAAAAACGTTTATCGTCCACAGAAGTCAAGCTAATACGGGTAACCTCCGTGCTGCGTATATAAACATTGCCTATGTTTCTCCGTGCCGCATGTACTTCCCTTATTTCTTTTCACTTGCACAATTTTTTGGCAAAATTACCTGCTACTGCTTATTACGAAAAACAATTTGATCATTTGGGATTGAAGATGGTGATTCTAAAGATGGTCACGCTGCAATCAGCCCGATCTTGCGTGTGGAATCAAAGAGAAAAGGCTTGCAATTCGTCAACTAACAAAGATACACAATGCCTAATCGGAATGAGCCCTGTATTTAACAATTTTAGCGAAAAGAAAACGCATCAAATAGTGACAACATACGTTCATTGAAAGGTAAGTTGAAGTGGGTGGTCTAGGCGTAACGTGCCCGCTTGAGCACGGAATTGCCGATGCACACCAGAGAAAGAGACCAAACTCGTAGCCCTGGTTGCATAATAATTCGTGGTTTTGATGCATAAAAAATTCTTTATCAACTTTATGTGATGAACTAATATCTTTCTGCATGGTTAGATGCATTGAAGTGGAAAGGACACCTGCGACTCAGTGAATTCAAAGCAATGAAGCGGGTGAACTGGTGAACGCAGGAGATTTCTATTTTTAGCCAAGAGGTCGGGAAAGCGAGGGCACATGTTTCTTTTGTTGGTAACTTCCTGAAGCATCTTACGGGGCCCTTGGCACAGGGGTACGCTCCAGATCTACATTGTAAAGCCCTGTTATGGCAATGTTCGTTTAGGTTGGGGAAGACTCCAAAAACCCGGGTTGATTATATCAGGTCAAAGAATCATGACGTAGATCTAAAAAAGTGCGTTTAAAATCTTCCATTCCAAAGGAGGAATGCTGGACTGGGGTTCAAATGGCTGAAACGTGCATTTTATTTTTTCACTGTGTACTAGGGGCATACAACCACACACGTGAGAGTTTTAATGAAGTGGTGTGCCCATACACGAATTTCTTGCCTGGAACTACTAGATGCCAGGGCATCTTGAGCATGTAGGAAGATTCTAATTGGCTGCTTTCGTCGCACTAAACAGGTCGTACAACGAGTCCTACAATGATTTCGTATTCAATGAGCAAGCACGCTGTTATATCTCTGGCCGACGGTCTGCGGAGAGAATGCGTGGACAAAGGTGTGGACGTTACTACTATAGAGCCAACTATGTACAGGTGAGTCGCCCTTTCCGAACACTTGTTTTCTGTTCGCTTTAAGAAAATTATGAAACGGAAATGGCAGTTGGCAAACTCGCCACAACGTTTACGAACATACTAAATGAGCGCAAATACACAACACACAAGAAAGAGAACATGAACAGGCGCTTGTGTGTTGGTATTTGCGGCACTCTGTGTGTTCGTAAACCTAAACCAACACGCCCAGCAACATGTTCTCTCGCCACAAGGCTTTCTTCACTGTAAAGGAGTCAAGAAGGCAAACTACATGTTTTTTGGTTTCGAAGATTTGGGGCCTTACCGTCAGCGCTCGTAATGCTGGGCACGACGGTTATATACTGAGAAATCGAACAATTGATGCCTAAATTTTAATTATACTCCAGCGTTGTATGTTTCGTGGAGTCAGTGATGATGTATTTCAGGAAGTAGATTTAAAAGAATGTTAACAGGTTCACCGACGCCACAACTATAGGCAAAGAGGTGTTTTTCGTACCCTTTGTTTTAGTCTGCCTTCCGACCGCTGTTAGTATCGCTTTGCTTCTGACCTGTCCTATATCTTTTCTGATTTATAGCAATCATTTTATGAAACACTGGGTGTGACTCTTCATACAGGGCAATGTAAGTGGCACGGTCGCATATGCCGGTTGGCCAGAGTGTGAGACAGTCTACTCTTACCCGACCACTCTGCTAGGCAGCGTCGGCCGGCAGAGTGGCGCTCGATGTGCTTCTATATTGACGTGTTGGTTTGTAACTTTTATTTCCCTCACACTTTATTTCGCTATTCCCTGAATATGGTCAAAAATGCTCACTAATTTTGAGCGCGAATAGCACGTTATATTGATTTATTATTTTTTTATTCATTTGCGTCAGATTATATGGAGCCTAAGCCAATCGCAAAAACCGTCCCGTAATGCGTTTTCACTTCTGGTAGCGAAAGGACCTCATCAGTGACGTGCGTGTTCAATGTGCTCCTCATAATATGGCTTATTTCAAACGTTGTGACTCATTTATTCTAACGAGAAAATCTTTTGAATGCAAGAGTTACATTTTCATGTTTTAGACGCATTAAGTTCCTCATTCTATAAAAACCTGGAGTCATTGTAGCTGTTGAACGCAGCAGCAAAGAATAAGCGGAAAGACTTATATGATTAAGTTTTGAAATTGAGCACAGGAGTTGCATTTCTTGTTCTCTACCCAATGCGATACTGCTCAGTAGCCCAGTAGCGTCAAGGATCTGACCCTCCGGGCCTCTAAGCAAGGACTGCGTTGCAACGAGGAATGTACAATAATTTACAATGCAAGTGCACCTCCAGGAAGCCCCAGATAGCTCATACAGCGGTCTGAAGACGGGCGTAGTCTTCGGCGACCTTGCTCGTTGGTCCATAGTTCTCCCGCGTTTCATGCTTTCGTCCCGCGAGCTTGCATGGCGCGAGTGATCTCCATCGGCTGAATAATTGTTGCTTTTTTGTTCTGCATCCTGTAACGGAAAAAACACATGGGGCTTTGCCAAAGTAATTTCCCGTCCAGGGGCATAAGAGGCATTCTAACAACTCGAAATGAAAAGTTATAGCACCACTATATTTCTGTGTTGAATCCTACCTCCAGGGAGAATGTCTGCACTGAAGGATTTTGGACTTACGATTGGAAATCGGGCACGAATCGGCTACAGACACGCACACCCACAGATATAAATATATATATATATATATATATATATGTATATATATATATATATATATATATATAAATATATATATATATATATATATATATATATATATATATAAATATAGCGGATCAGAATAGGAAATGAGCGGCTCGTTTTATTAAGACAGAAATAAGCGTTGGCAGTCAAGAAAACCTCGGAAAGCAAAGGGAGGATGTGGTACGTCATTGAAACAGATAAAGAATTTGGAAAGAAAGTGGATAAAAAATGCCCGCCAGGTGGGATCCGAACCCACGACCTCCAGACCGGTGTTCTGGAGGTCGTGGGTTCGGGTCTTACCTGGCGGGCATTTTTCTCCAATTTCTCTTTCCAAATTCTTTATCTGCTTCAATGACCAACCACATCCTCCCTTTGCTTTCGGAGGTTTTCTTAACTGCCAACCTTTATTTCTGTCTTATATATATATATATATATATATATATATATATAATACAGTCGAACACGGATATATCGAACTCCAAGGGGATCGAGAATTATTTCGATATATGAAAAATTCGATATAAAAAATATAGGCTTTGAGACCTCACCTATGGCGGACGATCGCTTACCGATCGTCGCATTCAAGAATGACAACTAATTCCGCACTCACGACGCAACAGGACACTTTATTTCCGTGAAAAAAAATCGCTCATCTTGGCCTGCTTCTTCGTCCTGGAAATGAAATTAAAGACGCTGGTCTCGATCTTCTCGAGGCTGCACAACTGGAAAATTCCAGCAGCACGCTGCACCTTCGCACACCATGCACAAAACGCACGCAAAAGAAGAACAGCGCGCGTACCACAAGAACTTTTAGGGTAGCAATTCCAAGGCTCTCTGAACGGACTCCAACAAAGCGCTCGCGATGGTCATCTCCGAGAGAAACAGTGATCTCCGAAAGGTGCGGGACAACTCGCCAAACAGCAGCAACAACAGCAAAATGCAAAAGGAGGAGGAGGCCGCCAGCGCTTTCGTTCCCTCTTCCCTTTCCCGAAACGACATCGGGGGAAGCCTACATAGAGAAAGAAAAACTCTTTTTCGGCAAGCCGGGGAACGTACGCACCCGAAAAAAAAGGACGTGCGCAGTCGGGGCAGATGCCTACGCACTGTCATATTTTGCGAGCGTTCGGGCTTGTGTGCCTAGAGAGATTTAGCATACCGGGCTCCGTCCGCTAACGCTACGGCGGCCGGTAGCGGGGCCCGACTGGGCAAGCGCAAATTCGTTCCGGTAGGGGGGATTAGTTACGCGAGCCAGTCTTCGCCATGCCCGCGCATTCCTCCACATCCTCCTCAACCTCAATCGGGAGTGCAGCGACCGCCGAAGAGCACCTTCCAACTCGCGCGGCGTTCGATATACCCAATGTCGAGAAAAATGTGGTTCGATATAAACGTACGAATTCCTATACTTTTACACAGAATTTTCAAGGGGATAATTTATGAGTTCGATATAGACAATAATTCGATATAACCGTGTTCGACTGTATATATATATATATATATATATATATATATATATATATATATATACATATATATATTTATTTATTTATTTATTGTTACCAGGCGTGTATATGTTGCTGGTGCATGAGGTCGACAATCTACGCGACTCACTGTGGTCATCATCATGTTTTCCCGTGTCATTATCATCACCGGTCTCTCTCTCTCGCGCACTCAGCCTTGTTCTTGCGCGGTGCATGGTGTCTCGCAGTACGAATCTTGCAAATACACTATCTTCCTCGTAACATTTTGGTAGAGTGTGCGGGTTGGTCATCCCCTTCCACAGCTTCACGCCTTCTCCTTATGCAAGATATCGTAGATGGTTCGTGGGCAATGTAGGGGAGTGCAGCTCCAACGCGAGCGCAGCTCGGCCACGTCCTCCGCCTCGTGCGCCCGCCCGTGACACGCCGATCCAGACTTGCAGAGACCAGCCGTGACGAGACGAACCAAACATGTGTCCCCAACCCTCTCGTCCGACGTGTCTCCGACCACCTTCGACACTTTGTTGCCGCTCGGAACATTGGTGTGGCTTGGCCAGGTGTCACCAAGCCCATCATCGTCGTCCGTGGCACCAACAGATTCCTCACTGCATGTTTCCATCACATTGGCCATCCACATTACAATCATCATCTCTCGCGGCTTCTACCGGGACGGTCGCCCTCTACTTGGTCATGTCACGAGAGACGAAGGTGGGCAATGTCCCATACTGCAACGACTCAATTTAGAAGATGTCGATGAGTACGAAGAAGTGCCTGTGTCCTTGCGCATGCAGTTTTATGGCCGCCATGTAAATTCTGGAAATAGTCCACCAAACCTCTTTACAACTAGACCACTTTCCATAAAACATGGATCGCCACGTCACTTCTGCCACCACACAACAATATATATATAAATACACACATACGCATTTATATATGTAGGCATAGTTACCAGGCAGGAGATTTGAATAGGCCATCTTTTTACAGCTAATTACAGCTGAATGCCAAGAGCCCAAAGCTAAGGCATCCATTGCAGCTCGTGCCAGTCTGTGTCTGGGCGATCTTTTCCCCGCCACTTCGGCTTGCCGTGCGCGCCCACTGATGAGGCACGTACCTATAGATGAAGTGTGCGATCGATTGACCACCAGGCGATCCAGTCCAATGCTACGTGAAATGCTCCGGGAGTTACGTAGCATGACCCCCTCCGGCGGGGTAAGGGCCGCCTCGGTGCACATTTGAAATTAGGCTCAGGGAGCAGGTGGGGCCGTTGAGAAATACGGCTTGAGGCGGCCGACGTGGACTAGTTGAGCTGCAGGGTCCAGTGGCGGGGAGGAAGAAGCAACTGGAACGATTTCGTAGGTGACCGGTGTGACCACGCGCTTGATGCGTTAGGGGCCTTTGAAGCGAGGCAGCAGTTTTTCGGAGAGCCCAATGGGTCGGCATGGGGTACTGACAAGGACCAAGGAGCCGCGCTTAAAGTGGGCGATGCGAAGTTGCTGGTCATAGCGGTGCTTCTGAGAGGACTAGGAAGCCGAGAGCTTGGCACGGGCAACCTGGCAGGCCACATCAGTGTGAGCGACTGCATCACGAGCATATTCTGTAGCCAGAGGTGTCGCATCAGGAAGGAGGGTATCCAATGGAAGAGTGGGTTCACGGCCGTAGAGAAGAAAGAATGAAGAATAGCCGGCGGTGTCGTGGCGGGATGAGTTACACGCGAACGTAACACATGACAAACTGACGTCCCAATCCAGATGATCCGCGGAAACGTACATTGCGAGCATGTCGGTGCTGATCTTGTTCAATCTTTTGTCAATACATTAGCCTGCGGATGGTAGGCGGTGGTTAGCTTGTGCTTTGTGAGGCAAGAGCGGAAGCGGTCGTCAACAACCCGAGACAGGAAGTACCGGCCACGGTCAGTGAGGAGCTGACGGGGGCACCGTGTGCAAGATAACGTTGTGAAGCCCGAAATCAGCAATGTTTGTGGCACAACTGGTGGGAAAGGCACGCGTAATAGCATAGCGGATCGCGTAATCGGTCAAAACTGCAACCGAGTCATTTCCTCAACGGGACAGGGAAAAGGACAGATTAGGTCCAAACCCACACGAAAGAAAGGTTCGGAAAGAATTTCTATTGGTTGTAGCGATCCAGCTAGACCCAAGGGAGGGGTTTTCCGTCCCTGACACAGGTCACACGCCGTGACGTAGCGGCGGACTGATCGGTACAGTCCAGGCCAATAAAAGCGCTTACACACACGGTCGTAAGTTCGAGCGACGCCAAGGTGGCCAGCCATCGGCTCGTCGTGCTACTGGTGGAGGATGTCAGGCCGGAGGTGCTCAGGAACAACGAGAAGCTTGGCAGAGCCATCTGCGCGAACGTTCCGGCGGAATAGCACGCCGTCACTGAGCAAAAATGCGTTTAATGCAGGGTCTGACGGCATGGGGGTGAGATGGACAATGATCGACCGCGATGCTTGATCGCGGCGCTGTGGTCGGCAATGTTGAGAAAGTCAGATAGTGCAAGGACGCAAGAATCGAGTTCGTGGTCAGCTGTGTCAGGTTGGTCGACTGGTTGACGCGACAGGCAGTCGGCGTCGCTGTGGAGCCTGCCAGACTTGTAGGCCACGGAGTAGCCATACTCCTGAAGGCGCAAAGACCAGCGACCGAGACGGCCTGTAGCATCGTTCAAGAAACCAGCCAGCATAGGGCATGGTGGTCAGTTACCGCGGAGAAAGGCCGTCCGTATAAATATGAGCGGAATTTCTTCACGGCCCATCCAAGAGCCACATATTCACCTTCGGTGATTGAATAGTTTCACTCGGAAGGTGATAAAAGGCGACTGGCGTGCGCTATCACTCGTTCAAGGCCGGCGTGCTTCTGAACCAGTACAGTAACTATGCCGTGGCCGCTTGCGTTCATGTGGATTTCGGTCGGAGCAGAACCGTCAAAGTGTGCCAAAATAGGTCGATTGGGGAGACGGTCGACGAGGGGTTAGACTGGAGGACCAGTCTTCATCTTGAGTAACATACAACGTTGGAGCACGCACGCTTATATAGGTGCAGTGGGTGTGCTGCCGTGTACCCTTTCTTTTAACAACATTGGCGGGTTTGGGGCGAGGGAACAGGGAAGGGAGGGCATTATACATGTTGCACTATACATGATGACAAACTCTTTTCTAAAAAGCACCGCAATATTCAACTTCATCCATTAAAAAAAAAAGACCGGGTAGGGAGCTGTTCGAATACACTTTTCATACGATCTACACGAAAAAAAAGACCGGGTAGGGAGCTGTTCAAATACACTTTTCATACGAATTACACGAATTATTCGTGTAATTCGTATGAAAAGTGTATTTGAACAGCTCCCTACCCGGTCTTTTTTTTAATCAATGAAGTTGAATATTGCTGGGCTTTTTAGAAAAGAGTTTGTCATCATGTATAGTGCCACATGTATAATGCCTTCCCTTCCCTGTTCCCTCGCCCCAAACCCACCAATGTTGTTAAAAAAAAGGGTACACTGCAGCACACCCTCTGCACCTATATAAGCGTGCGTGCTCCAACGTTGTATGTTACTCAAGATGAAGACTGGTCCTCTAGTCGAAACGTCAGTAAACCACTGTTTTTGTTTTTGTTTGTAATCGTGCGTCTACCATTTTCTCAAGTATTTTTTCTGGCTCCTCGAGAAGTTTTCTTTTACTGCTTATATATATATATATATATATATATATATATATATATATATATATATATATATTCATATATATATTTGGCGTGGCAACGAAGGGGATGTATTAAGAGATTGCAGGTTGCAGGTACAAAAATAGACGGGATAGTAACGACAGACAAGGCAGCCGCATGTCCCAGGTTCTGCACGCACACCGACATCAGCGAGCGTCTTATTCTCCCCCAGCCTATGGGTTCACTTATCCCAGAGGGCGCATACCCGCAGAGCGGGGGTTGGCCACTGGTGCCGTTTATGGTAAGGAGCCATCAGACCGAGCCCGTGACAATATGTATATATATATATATATATATATATATATATATATATATATATATATATATATATTCTCCACTTTTTCTCCACTTTCTTTCTTTCTTTCAATGTTCTTTATCTGTTTGAATGCCCTACAACATCCTCCCCTTTGCTTTCCGAGGTTTGCTTGACTGCCAAATCTTATTTCTGTCTTATTTTAAACGAGCCCCTCATTTTCCCATTCTGATTCGCTATATATATATTTTATATATATATAGTGTGTGAGTGTGGATG
The DNA here is from genome assembly GCF_048455015.1 of Haemaphysalis longicornis. Classification (NCBI taxonomy): domain Eukaryota; kingdom Metazoa; phylum Arthropoda; class Arachnida; order Ixodida; family Ixodidae; genus Haemaphysalis; species Haemaphysalis longicornis. The sequence goes on from NW_027526407.1 coordinate 95,711,136, forward strand.
GGTAAATTTGTGCGTTTGCCCTGTATCGCTATAATTTTAACATTTCCCAGTCAGTCCAGATTGTCTTGCGCTTCATGTTTGGAGCTCCCCAATTGCAGCCTCTGCATATTTTTCTCCTTTTCTTTTTCAGGACCCCCATATTAAACGATTTGTGTTCCGCCAAGTCGATTCAGGAAGAAATCGCTGCACTGCCTCGCCACGTTTTTGACAACTACAGCGAAAAGGAAATTAACGAATGGTTGACAGCTGCAAAAACTGTTCCGAAACTCCTGTGCCGCGAAAATGTCGACGAAGTGATCGATCAGATGGTTCTAGCCATCAGGGAATCTGAACCCAAACCTTACTATCCAGCGTGGGGATCACTCGATTCGATTTTTTATTTTGTGCAGCGCAAGATGCCTGCAGAGTTTTTTGACGCTATATTATTTATTGGGCGCAAAATAATGACGTGGGGAATGTGACCTCGAATGGGCTTAAAACTTAGCAGTAATTATGTGGCGATTTTTTTTTCTGTTTTAGCATTAAGAGCAACAATGGCTTGACAGGCTTTGAGTGAGGAAGTATCTCATAAACTACATATTTTTGACCTCTGCTAAAAGAGGAACAACACGTATTGAAACTATCAGTCAGTGTAGATGTTGTTGGTGGTTTTTGGAAGATTATTCTTTGCGGGGTACCGTCATGTTTTACTAGAAAGGTGTGGTCTATATTATTGTTTCTGTCCTACCTTCTCCTTAAAGGGCTGACAGGCGTCAGTTGCGATAAATGTACTAGCAGTAAGAGGAAGTGTAGAAAATAGGCGCAAGGCTCTGCCATAGCCAAGGGGCAATCCTTCACGCGGACGGCCGAGTGCATAAAGCTGTGACATAAGTGGCAGGACAGCATATTGGGAGAGGGGGGATTTCCAGACAAATAGAAATATTTCGGCGAATATACAATAATTTACGAAAGTGGAATAAAAACCGTTTATTCTGGAGTTCCCTTTTTTGAGAAAAAGAATTGATTCCTTTTTTGGACCTACAAAAACAAAGTAAAAACATAATCCGCCTAAGTGTAAATGTGGGATGTGGGACAATGTCAAAACATGTGCTGGGGAACAATGACAACTTGAAAAGATCTTCCTTTGTCCATGTAAAACCCCATTTGAGGTAAAAAAATGCCATGTTAGCCTTTGGTTAGACGGTAACAATGAAACAAGGTTCAAGACAACCGGGTTTTAATAACAACTTCAGCGGTGGAACCGGACCACGCTGTTGAAGCCGGCAGTCACCATAATGCCCCAGGCAGAAAACGTGAAAAAGACCCATTGGGCCCCCGCAGCAGTTGCGGAGTTGCGCCAGACTGCCACTCCTCTCGAATTCAAACGCTTCTGAAGGCTATGGTAGTCTCGAGTGTCGCTGGTAAACTCGAGTGTCGAGTGTCTTGCTTTCTGCGAAGCAGAAAGCAAGAATCATTTTTTAAGTGCGAATGCACTTTATAAGCGACCCCAAACCTTCCACCGCCGGCGGCGGCGGCGGCGGCGTCCGCAGTCGTCCTCTCCCTAGCAACGGCGTGGAGCGGAGAGGAGCGTCGGTAGCAACGGCGTGGTGACGTCACTTCACCACGTGACCGCGCTCGCTCCGCCTCCTCGCCGTGGCTGCGCGGGTGCGCGCCGCTCCCCGCACCGCTCCTCGCGCCTCTCTCTCCACCGTGACGTCACACTCTCTCCTCTCCCCCTCGCTCGGCTGCAGCTGCCATGCGCAGCTGTCCCTCTCCCCTTGCGCTCGCCTCCTCTCTCAGCCACCTGGCTCGGCGCGCTCGGCGCGGCGTACCCCCCTATATATGCAGCGATAAACTGCCAGACCTCCGTGGGTCGGCTCGCGCGCGCTCACGGGCGAATGCCAACGGATTTTAACTTTACTCCCCCTCATAGCATCACCCCGTGCATTCGCACTTAACCATGTTCACCCTCGGGGAAATGCTTGGGAGTTTTTATGAGCATGTATGTGGGAAACAGCCTTCAATCGTTTGTCCCCTTCAGCGCGCTATCTCACTCGAGCAGAGCAGGCGCAGTTGCAACCGAAAACTTTCTCTGCCAATTTTTTCATCTGGCAAACACAAAGTGAAATAGTTTTTTTTTCGTGCGTCACAGATCGCTGAAGGACAGACGCTGGTTCGTAAGAGTGGCTGGATGCCTAAGAATACACATGTTTTTTTCTCGGAGTAGTCTGAAGTTGGCTCCTTTTACAGAACAGGCGAAAGAGCGACGCTGCGACAAGGGTATGCATTCCTGCCGTATTTTCGACTTTTGACGCATATCTGCGCCGAAATGTAGCCTTCTGCGACCACTGCGAAATTGTCACTATTTACTACACCCATCGGAAGGACTTCTGGAAAAGCGTTTCGCTTGTTCTCGGCGCAGTTGTTCCACATATAACAGAATTTGTGACACTGAACGAGGATTGTTGCACCTTCACCGAAGGTTACTACACTGAGCTGCTTTCTAGTGACCTATCGGCACCTGTGAAAACTAATGGTAAAGGCATGAAAACATGTCCTAAACATTGGCCACAAAGTGGAGAATGCAAGGGCTTAAAATCGTTACATGCGAATAGTGGGCGTTCTCTATGGTAAAGATGTTTTACAGAAGCCTTTGAACAAACATTAGTTGCTCAGTTGGGGCCTGAACGGTTGACTGCGACCCACTCAACAATCAAATTTACGCTTTGTCACAGATAAAATAATCCGAAATTGAGACGACACCTCAGGGGGGTGCTGACAAAATAATTCCATAAATGCTGGAAAAGTGGCAACATACCAAGTCAGTGGACGGCAGCCGCAATAAAACTGGTCCCAAAACTGCGAAAGAAACTAAATCTGGAAAAATCTTTGACCAATATCCCTCACGTCATGTCTAGGAAAGCTTCTGGAACACGTTGTACTCAACAGACTCAATCGATACAGGGAATAAAAAGATCTATACCCCTTTACTATGGTGGGTTTCAGAGAAAAGCTCTCCACTCAAGACACCATGCTTAGATTGAAGAAGCAGATTCTCGAGGGGCACGGCGGTTCCCCTCTGGGCACCAGAGCTATAATTGGGTTAGATATAGCCAAAGCGTTTGATTCCGTGATACACAAAGCTATTCTCCAGAGTCTCGAAAATATAGGGGTAGAAACGCGAACCTATCACTATGTCCGCTACTTTCTAAGCGACAGGACAACCACACTCAGTCTTGGTTGCATCCGAAGCGAAAATATCAACCTCGACAGCAGAGGAACACCGCACGACTCATTTTATCTCCATACCTTTTTAATATGGCTCTACTGGATCTACCCAAGAAACTAGAGGGGATAAAGGACCTGAAATTCAGTTTTTGTGCAGACGATATCACGCTCTGCACCAAGAAAGGCAGTGACGGAGAAATACAAGAACGACTACACCTCGCCGTAGATATGACAAACGCATTCATCTCTCCTAAGTGGCTGACGTGCTCCACGGAGAAGTGAGCATTACTTATCCTACGCCCTGCACACCGTACGCGACGGTCAATGCACACTGATGATCCCCAGATTGAGCTGCATCACGCGGGAAGAACCATACCTACTGTAAACTCAATTCGAATACTGGGTTTAAATATCCACGCCACAGGAAGTAACACGGAAATCGTAAAGGCATTGGACAACCAAACTACACAGACCATCCGCCTTATATCTCGCATAACCAACCGAAAAGGGGGGATGAAAAAAGAAAGTAGGTACCATAAAACTGGTCCAGGCTTTCATCAATAGCCCGATAATCTACGTCACCCTTACCTTAATACCAAGAAGAAGGGTAAAAAAAATCAACAATATGATTAAAAGGGCACATAAACAAGCTATTGAACTGCCAATGTCAACCCAAACGACAGGTTCGATGCCTTGGGCCTTCACAATCGCATCAACGAGGTCATAGAGGCGCAGCAAATCTGACAATTTCAAAGGCTCTCCAAAACTCCTAAGGGGCGACAAATCCAAAGAAAACTTTCCATTTACTATGGATCGAAACAAACCGACGAAGTTGTCATACGCACCACGCTACGAGAGCTTATACGGGCCACTCCACTACCCGTAAACATGGATCCGACATATAATAAGGCCAGGACAACGGCAAGAGCACAAGCTCTCACAAAAAAATACGGCAATAACCCCGAAACAATATTTGTAGACGCAGCGGACTATCCCGACAACAACGCCATGGCTGTGGTGGTAGTAGACCACAAAGGACAAACGCTCTCCTCAGCGACAGTTCCTAAAAAAAATACTACATCTTCAGAAGAGGCAGCAATCGCTCTTTCTATCAACGCAACTCGAGCCAGACAAATAATCAGCGACGACTCGAAGGCAGCCATACGTAGCTACAGCAAAGGGCGGAAATTCCAAGTCGCCGCAAGAATGCTTCGATAGCTGCGAGCACCAAATTACCGGTCAACAAAACTTTTCTGGACTCCTGCACATGGAGGGTTACAGGGCAACGAGCAGGCCCACACAGCTGCTTGCGAGATCGTCATCCGAGCAGCAATTAACCCCCCCCCCTTCTCGCAGTGGCAGCAGAGCATTCAGAGAAATTTGACAGCGTCAACTCGTACAAAGAGATAACAAATTACTACAAACACAGCAGGTGCGAATTTCTAGCCGCCCACCGTACACTCAACGCTGCGCAAGCCAAGGCATGGAGGCAACTTCAAACCGCTCCCTACCCGAACCCGCTGGCCCATAGTCACTTACATCCACAGATCTTGATTGATTGTAGGGTTTAACGCGCCAACGCAACGCAGGCGATGAGGCGCGCCGTAGTGGAGGGCTCCGGATTAATTTTGACCACCTGGGGATCTTTAACGTGCGCCGAAATCTCGTACACACGGGCGTTTTTGCTTTTCGCCTCCATCAGAAAAGCGGCCGCCGCGGCCGGGAAACGAACCCGCGACCTCGTGCTCAGCAGCGCAACGCCTTAGCCACTGAGCCACCGCGGCGGGTACATCCACAGATCTTCTCGGATAAGTGCAAACACTGCGGCCACCGCGCAAACCTCACGCACATTATGTGGAAATACCAAAGAAAACCACAGAGCAAGACCCCTCTACCCCCCATAGATATCAAACACCTAGAGCACTGGGAAACCCTGCTGCATTGCTCTGATCCTCTAACGCAGCTACGCCTTGCCCAGATGGCCGAAGAAGCCGCCAGCGACCAAGGTCTCCTGGCTGACTAACGCTGCAAGGAGAGCCCAAGCTCTCTACTTCTGGGCAAATAAAGTTCTTTCTCTCTCTCTCTCTCTGTCTTTTTACAGAAAATTTCCAACCTGTATTTAAACATCGGGCTTCAGCAATTTTTCGAAGAAATCAACGGGAAAACAGACGTCGTACGCACACAAAAAAACAAGGACGAATTTTATGTCTGTAAAGCACAGATGGGAACCATAGCAGCAGCAAGGTGGTGAACTGGTTTGACTATTCTGCACTGCTTAGTTTTTGTGGCCTGTGTTTTATTTACTTAAGTGCCTCATGGACTGTATTCAGTTTTAGGCAGCACGTGCAGGATTGCATATGCTTTTTTAGATATTGTATAAACCCTAGCCATGGCGTAGTCAGATTTTTTTCTCCCGGGAGGCGTTGTACATCCCCCCCCCTCCAATAAAAAAAAACAAATGGAAAAGTATCCGCCACGCACACCTCTTTTATTTTCGTTTTGCTATCCAATTTTCTTATGTTGTTTCGTATATAATATACCTATGCGTAGTGCGAACAACCTGGACGAAAAAAAAAGGCCGAAATGTGGAGGAGGCGGTGGGTGTAACGCGCAGCTCAAAAACTTTCGGGGAGTGTTCGGCGTGCGAACACTCCCTGGCTATGCCACTGAAGCCATGGATAAAACAAAAGTTTGTTTACAACTTCATTTACTCCACAGCGTGCCTCATGTCGGGAAAATTGCAGGCGAATACGCACATACGCGAATAACTTCGGCTCATATATTATTGCGTAAACTGCCCTATGTGCCATATCCCGTGTATAACACACGAGAAAAATTAAACCTGTTACACTCAACGTGAAAGCTGTCGGAAGTGCACAGCAAAAATTAGCCATGGGGACTGTGGCACCGTTATCCCTACATTGCTACGATGCCATCTGCTCTTTTTCTCCCTGTCTCACTCCCATCTTGATAATCTAAACAGTGGTTTGTCCAAAGCAGTTCGATTTTCCCGACTTCGCAGTGCTCACGCGCCTTCTTCCTGGAACAGCACGAACGGGAGCTCAGTTCGTTTTGTACTTGCATTCATCTCGAACGTGCTGGAACCTTACTGCGTCATCGTGAGGGGGTGTTTTCTTTCGTCGACGGCTTTTTTGTAGCGTAAGCTACACTGGCTGAGGGTGAGCAGTTTCGCGTTGACAGTGAAGGGCCGCTCTGCGCAAGCTTGAGGAGAATTGGATTGGTTTGGATCGGATCGGATTGTTTTGAATTAGCTTGGATTTGCTTGGATTGTATTAAATTGGACTGTGTTAGATTGAAATCCAATCCAATTGGCGTACGGGTGTGTAGAGAATTGAGTCTGCACATTCGCCGGTCTGCGCATTCCAGAGGAGTGACGTCATAGCCGCGGCAGACGCACAGGCGCCGGCGCGTGCCAAGCTGTGCGCCTTCCTTGCTCAGTAGCTAAGTCTGACGCTGCGCAGGAGCCGCTTGATAGCCGTTTCGCGTGGCTCCTGGAGAGCCGTGCTGCGCATGCGCGAGGAGCAGTGACTGGACCGGACTGGACTGGACTGGACTGGATTGGATTGAATTGGATTGGATTGGAAATCGTTTTAGCAGCAGTAAGCATAACCAGCTTATCCTAGACAACCAGGAACGCTAACAATCACCAGCTGAACCTTAGCTCACGCTACGTATACCCAGGCATAGCCGAGCTAAGCCACTGCTATTTTTTTTTTCTTCGCTTACTATCGTAAAGGCCAACCCAATGACCATTCTTAACTAAATGAACGCGGGGCTGCCAGGTAAGCGCTATATTTTGCCTCAATTGAACATGCAGTTTTGTTTGCGCTAACTAGCGGGGACATGTGTGACCAGTGCCAACGGTTCCAGCAGCTGCGAATAGTTCTGCTTGTATAGATTTTGCGCTCTCAAGCACCCCTTAACTCTTGGCCGGAAGGTTGAATGTAGGGAAAAGGGGGCATCTTTTGAACGCCTCTGTTGGGGTGCGTGGCTCAGCGTGATCGGCGGTGGCTAGACAGCGCGCCAGCGGACGAGCTACAATCACACGTCGTGCCCATAAAGTGCTCTGCCCTTAAAATCTGCGGAAAATCAACTACACCGACTGTCCTGTTCTATGCTGAAACGCATCCGCCAACGCCCACTGCTTGCATTGCCAGCGGTGAAGCTGTGCTCGCTGTTGGATGGAGTAAGATGGCTGCCAACCGGTTTCCCCGGCGTTACCCGCTCGCGTGCGCGTGCCTAGGGGACCACCACTCCAGAAGTTTTTAACCTCCTTGGCACCAGCGCGATCCCTGTGGCCGCATAATAACGCCAGGCGGGCGGCGGGCGACCAATGGGCCGCCGGTTGCTGACCCATGGCCGGAACAAACGGGCGATCGCTCGAGAAAGAGAACCCACCACTCATATATGAGTTGTGATGCTCGAGAAGACCCCACGCCGCGCTACCGTTCGGAACACCTTGAACGTTTTTTTTCTGACGATCAAGCAGAGCGCGAGCCAAACTCCGCGCACTTCTTTCTCATCTTCGCCCAATCGCCCGCACACCGTGCCTTTCCCACGATCGAGAATCAACATCCTCCCGCAGCCGCGGTTGATTCCAAAACGCGGACCCGCTGAATGGCGCATCTGGTTCGCTGCCCGCCAGGCAGGAGACTCTTGTGGTAGCGCTCCACGCCACCTTCCTGGGAATGCTTCGAAATGTAAGAACTCACGGTTTGAGTTGTAAGTATTACGTCGTCCGTCATGTAATCCATGTCCAACTCAAGTATCTTCAAAGCTGGCGCCCTTTCTCCAACGTTCTGAAGAGAAACTAAGTCAGCGGTGAAACGGTCCTTCACTATGCTGGAGTGTGAGCACCGCTTCCAAAGCTCCATGCTGGCTCCATAACGGGGCTGTCTGTCTTGTACAGCTCCAGCGCTTCTTTTTTTCTGAACGCGCGCCGATGGCCAGTTTGGCAACGTAAAAGGTTCGCTGTTGGCGAGCTGATATTTCTAGATACCAGTCCTTCCAGCTTTCGAGGTGGGGCTGCAAGGTAGGTTCCAGAAGAAACGGGATTGAAGAGACCCCAAACGGCACCCTCGTGATCCGCCATCCATTACGTTTGGATTGAGATGATCGCTGCTCTGCAACCGATCTATTCACAGGAAACGCAAAGCCTCACCATGCTCTCGGTGAATCGATATCTGTAGAAAGACCTTTCAGATATCTGCATTCCTGACGAGAGGAAAACACCTGAACTGCAAAAGTAATTGCACCAGTTCAAGCTCAATCTTAACTCCTTTGTCCAGCGCGTCGCTGAGGGATGGCTGGTCCTTCTCGTGCGAAGAGGTATTAATACTACGCGAAAGTTTGGTGTTACTGCCTCCCGTTTGACGACTGTATGATCAGAGTGTAGATAACCTGTGTCCCCGGGGACCGTGGGTTTCAGCACTCGCTCCGCATGATCTTCCTTGAAGTACTCGCAGATGGCGCCATCGTACTCTCCCAGACGATTCGGGTGATATTCACAGCGTTGTAGCGCCCATCCAAGTCTGCCCTCTGCTACAACCCGGTTAGTGCTGGACGTAAGGCCTGCCGGCCGTTTCGATCATAAGCGGCACTACGTGCTTACCGTCTTCTTTGAGGAGTCCACTCCGAAACTTTCCTAACGCAGCGTGGTTTCGGCTTCAGTCTTCTCAGGCGGGTCAGTTATCCCTCTGGCGTCCAACCCCCCCCCCCATTTCTGAGGGATCGCTCGGTCCCGGTCCCGGCCAACTTTCGCCTTGTCCTTCAACGCAAGCCAAAAACAAGGCCCTAGTTCTGCTTCTCCTCACCAGGGTGTAATTGCTACGTGAGTACTGTCCTTGAAGGACCCAGCCGAACGCTGTATCAACGGCGCACAAGCTGTCACTGAAGTGCTCGATGCGTCCGCTCACGAGTGTACCAGTAGTTGTCCTAACTTATTAACACGCTTATAGTCGGCGTTTGTATGTGCCCTTCGGCGGGTTCATCGGCAACGAGTAAATTGCCTTCGCGAAGCAGATTTAAGAGTTCAGTTTTCAAGGGTGGACCATCTACCCTGAAGACCTCTGGCACTTCAAGAGCGTAGAGGGTGATGTAAAATGAATGGAATCGGCTGCGTAAGGTGATAGCCACCTTCCAGCACTGGCACGATATCCGGCAGTGCGAGCTTCCAAACGTAAACACGGCCAAGCGCTCCATTTCAGAACCAGGCAGGGCCAGCTGGCAGCCTGGGTCACTGCGCACGAAGGTTCGTTGGCTTCTAGTGTCGAGAAGTAGCCGGACCAACACCGGCCGACCGCACTCTCCATATGCCCACACTGTGGCAGCCTGGAGCAGCACCGACAAGGAGTAAATGCTGCTGGTAGGAGCGGTCGTCACGCTACAATCGCGTTCTGTAAGTTGTTCACGATCGGCGTCTCCATCACGGCGAGACGCAGTCTGGCAGGTGGTCCCCAATCGCTCCCAAAGGTCGCAAAGGACGGTTACGTGCCGTCTCGAACAAGTCTCACACTTGAGTTTCGCGCTAGTGCGGCTGTTGCGCGCCGCGTGCCCTTGCCTACCGCGTCTAAAACAGCAGCGGTTTCTTGAAAGGCGCCGTCGCTTTACCGGCACTGTTAAGACTGCCTGGCAGTCCCTTGCCTTGTGGCCCTGGCTACCGCACAGGTAGCACGTCAGTTTTCCTCCCGGCGACAAATTTTTTGAACCCGATGCAGAGCCTGCTGACAAGGACAAGGCAGACGTCAAGTGAGGAGAGAAGGTACGCGGCTGCTGCCGGATTGAAGACATCTTTGAGTCAGAGTTCGATCGAAAAGCTGTACTTTTTTCCCTGCTCTGCACCTGAACCTTCAAGAACGCCATGATGGCCTTGACTTGCTCTTCTCGAGATGTTGGCTCAACGTTGTCGTTGGCGGTCTCCTTCACGCGCGGACGGTAGAGAATTGCCAGGTCTTCAGGTAACGAGCGCATGAGGACTCGGTTCAGAGAGAGAGAGAAGCTCTTTATTAGAAAACAAAGTGTTTAGCCGGCGTACAAAATCGCCTTCATGCTACTCTGTTAGGGGAGGGGGAAAAGGAAGAAAGGCCCAAGAGAGAGGAGGGCAGAAAAGAGATGCAAGCTGAGAGAGGGACCAACGAAATTAAGTAAAAGGGGAAGAGCGAAAGTCTCAGAGTGAAGAGATTTAAAGTTTTTGAATTAAGCCAGTGTCGTTGAGGTACGAAAACAGAAATTTTAGGGCTAGGCGTTGCTGAGAAGATGGCCAGGGCCCTAAAATGGTTTTTAAGGTCACTGGTCCTTGCGTATAACCTATGCGTGCAATGTTCTGTAGCAAAGTTGATCTAGAGTCCTTGTAGGCAGGACAGTGGAGTAAAAGATGCTCAATAGTGTCTTCCGATGCACAGTTGTTGCACCTGGGGGCGGTAGATAGTCCAATGCGGAAACGGTAGCTGTTGGTGTAAGCTGCATTAAGTCGTAGCCGATGAAATAATGTTTCTAGATGACGGGGGAGCTGGTGAGGAAGTCTTGACGACAGCTGAGGGTCAAGGGAGTAGAGAAACTTGTGGTGGTGGGTAGGATCTGACCATATTCTGTTTCTCTCTGAAAGAGCGTAACGTGTGGCCATGGTGGAAGCGTCGTGTTTGGTAAAAAATGTTCTTCGTATATTTCGGCAGGTGTGGCCTGCAGAGGCAGCGTCATCAGCTTTTTGGTTTCCCGTTATCCCACAGTGACCAGGCACCCACTGAAAAACAATATTGTGCCCAGCGCCTACTGCAAGGTGGTGTAGGTAGAGAATATCTTGAACGGCAAGTTCATATGTGAAGTGCTTGCCGCTCTTAAGGAGGCACTGAAGGGCAGGTTTAGAGTCAGTGAATATGGTCCATTCGTTGGGCTCTTGACGTAGGATGTAGCGGATTGCCTCTTTGAGGGAGTGTAGTTCAGCTGATGTCGAGGACGTTGGTCTGTCTAAACGATAGGAAAAGAGTTTACCAGTCGACGGGACGAATAGTCCAGAGGAAGAACTTTGCGGCAGCGAAGACCCATCAGTGAAAAGATGAACCCTGGTGGAATGCAACCTGTGCATGTAGTCCAACGCCAGTTGGAGCAGTTCAGCCTGAGGCGTTATCTTCTTAGATGTCATCCCTGGGATGCCTAAACCTATACGAGTAGACGCTAATGTCCAGGGCGGAAACTGAGATGGCATTGCTCGCGGCGGTTGCGTCGTTTTGGGAAGGCACAAAGCTCTAATAGCATCTCCGAACCCAGAACTCTGGGCCGCAGTGATCCTGCTCAGACAGTGGGGTGTAGGTTGAAGTAGATGCCGGTAGTGGACACGGAGCGACTCCTGTAACATGAGTGCGTCCAGAGGCAAGCAACAAGCTTCAGCGATGGTCCCGGCACCCGAAGAACCTCTGGGTAGTCCAAGACAAATGCGCAGGCTGTTCCGTCGAGCCGCTTCTAGCTTCATTTTGTTAGTAGGCGCTGCATGGTGTAGTAAGGGAAGGCTATAGCGTATGAGGCCATCGACGTAAGCTTTGTGAAGCTGTAGCATCGACCCGCAGTTGCTGCCCCAGCGGGAACCGGCAAGGTATCTCAGAACCTGAGACGTCGCAGAGATGCGGGCACACAGTCTTTTTATCTCAGGCGACCAGGAGAGATTACGGTCGATGATTACGCCAAGATACTTGTGGGTCCGGGCGTACGGGAGGGCTCGTCCACTCAGCAGAATTGGGTACTGATCCATGCGCTTCCTTGTAAACGCCATTGCAACGCTTTTCTCATGCGATAGGTGAAGTCCACGAGCAGCAAGGTAGGTTGAAATGGAGAAGAGGGCCTTCTGGAGACGTTGCTGAGTGGTGCGTCGGGAGCGTGCTGCGTGCCAGATACAAATGTCGTCTGCGTAAATCGTGATGTTAACTCCCCGCGGTAGGCACCGTTTCAGCTCTATGAGAGTCAAATTAAATAGCAGTGGACTTAAAACGGCTCCTTGTGGAACACCTTTTTCGACGGGGAAACGTGATGTGTCACCATCCGAAGTGCGCATGAAAAGCTGACGTCCAGCAAGGTAATCCTCGATCCAGGCGTAGAGTCTTCCTCCAAAGCCGTGTACTGCAAGAGCAGTTAGAATGGCTGCGTGTGTGACAGAGTCGTAGGCAGCTTTTATGTCTATGAAAATTGCGATTGGTATGCGGCTAGAATCCAATTGCTCCTCGACTGACGATATAAGGGCAATTATATTGTCAATAGACGATCTGTGCCTACGGAATCCATTCATCTCTTGCGGGTAAAAACGTCGGCTTTCGAGAAACCAAGACATTCTTTTATGTACCATCTTCTCCATCAGTTTCCCAATACAGTTCAACAGAGCTATAGGCCGAAAAGAGGAATAACACGTGGGCGGCCGGCTAGGCTTTAGAACAGGAGTAATTTGGGCGAGCTTCCAGTCAGAGGGCAGAGTACCGCTCACCCAAGAGGAATTGTAGAACTCTAGGAGACGGAGCAGGGCATTGTGAGGCAAGTGCGTGAAGGTTGCGTAACTAACGCCATCCGGACCTGGACACGACTTGGTTTTTACATCGGAGATTGCTGCTGTCAGTTCTTGTAATGTAAAAGGCAGGTCCAGTGCTGGAACGGCTGATTCTGGGGGACTAACAGGTGGAAGTGTATTCAGCGTTGATGAGGAGAGGATCTTGCAATATTCCTCTGCGACCAATTTCAAAGAGGAGTGCTCGTGCAGTGAGAGGGCAACAAAAGGGCGCAGCTGCTTAGGTTGCGTGCGTAACCCTTTGACAACACGCCAGGTGCGCGTCAACGGTGTGTGAGTATTTAACGTTGCACAAAAGTTCCTCCACCGTTGTCGCTGAAGCTTGTATAGGTGACGCATTACATGTCTCTGAGCCCTTCTAGAAGCTCGTAAATCTTCTAGAGATTTTGTACGGAGGGCTTTTCGCTCCGCACGGCGACGAATGGCACATAATCTTTGGTACTCAGCGTCATTATTGGGTTGATTCCAGCGTTTTGTTCTTAAGCATGTGGAGTTCCGAAAACAGTGAAGTATCGCTGGGATAATTTCGTCATCTCGAGTCGCTGCCGTAATGCAGGTTCGTATGGCTTCCACGAAAGCTCTCCAGTCTGTGCACGCGACCTGTTCTTTGTAAGTCTGAGAGTGCGAGTCACGAGTTGATATCAAAATCGGGTAGTGGTCACTTCCTCTTGTCTCTAAGTCTGTGCACCACGTGAATTTTGCGGAAAATCCAGCAGTGGCGAATGATAGATCGATACAGCTGGTTGTTTTGGGGAATTTGAGGAAGGTAATGCTGCCATCGTTTAGGGGTTCAATGCCATGTCTAATTAGGAGGTCCGCGAGTTTTGCACCACGTAGGCTTGTCTGGGAACTGCCCCAAATTTCATTATGAGCGTTAAAGTCCCCACAGATAATGTGCGGCTTATCAGTCGACGTGATGAGGTTGTCCAGCCTGGTCTCATCAAACTTGGCGTTGGGTTGTAAGTACGCTGCGATAAATGTGAAAGTCTGAGAACCAATAATTGTAGTTGCGCAGACGTACTCATTTGTTTCGTGCGGTGAGACTGGAATTTCAACTGCCGGAACCCGATAAGAAGCCGGCTTGTACCGCTTACTCGTTGAGAGTGGATGAAATAGTAACCACTCAAGCGGAAATTCTGATCTACTCGTGACTCTGAAATGACAACGAATGGGAATCGGTAAGTGTGAAGAAGCTGACGTAGATCACCGAGCTTCGACCTCAGACCACGAGCGTTCCACTGGAAAATGGTGCATCGTTTTAGGTGACTGTTCAATGACACTGTTGGCGATGGTGTTGCCGTCATTGTTTCCCGATGGTGAATGGCACACCAGGTAGGGAGCAAGATGCTGCTAGCAGAGGTTCCAAAGCCATGATAGCAGCAACTTCAGGCAAACCGCTTGCGGATGGTACGGCGGACATAAGAGCTTTGAGTGCCGCAAATAACAGGGGAATTATCACTTTACTCAAGTCGACTTGCGTTGTAGGAGCGTGGGACTCCGCTGGTGGTTCGGTTGCATGCTGAGTCGCAATGGGTAGCACAGGAGTAACGAAAGCTCGTGTCGGTTGTTGTTTCTCTTCAGGCTGGGGCTTTTTGGGGCTCTCTCGAACAGTACGTGCATAGGACTTTTTCGTTGTTGCGTTTGTGTGTGTTGAAAGCGAACCCTGAGTGGAGCTGGGTGTTGCACAAACCACTTCTGGATTTGGGGGCGTCTCGCGTGGTTTGGGAGCCCTTCCTTGAAGTTGCTCAACTGCGCGTGCAAGAGTGGCGGCTTTTTTCTTCGGGCAGGCACCGAAGGTTGCAGGATGTGGTCCATCACAGTTCGCACATCGAGGGTGCGCGCGCGAAGTGCAGTCTTTGTACGAGTGCGGGCCTGCGCATATTTTGCATCGGACGGGCCCATTGCAGTGCTTCGCAATATGACCGTGCCTTTGACATTTGAAGCACTGGGTTGCTGTTCCCAAGTATTCCTCAACGGGATAACTGCAGAAGCCAAGGAAAATGCACTTTGGTAATGCAGAGCCGTTTGGGAACTCCAGAAGCACTGTTTTTCGGCGACGCTCTGCCACTACACCATTTTCGCCCCGATCATAAGAGACTTGGCTTTTGGCAGATGTAACACCTTGATCTCTCAGGTAGGAAAGGAGTTCTTCGTCCGTGTACTCAAGAGGGACATCATCAATCTTTCCAGACGTCGCTGAATAGGAACGTGGTAGACGTGCTTGGACCGTCATGCCAACCAGCTCCGTCACGGCAAGAAGACGGTTGGCAGCGTTGAGAGTCGATACGGTGACGACAAGGCCACCGTCCTTGTTGAAGCGATGCGTAAGAACTTTTTCCTGGGCAATCGAGACGACTGCCGATGCAAGCAAATTGGGATTGAGCCTCCAGAAGGAACAACCTGGTTGCGTTGGTTGAATCACAACTGGGATGCCGGTAGGCCTAGACTTCTTATATCTGACTACAGTAAACGCAGCCTGACTTTCCTCTTCAGTTGCATGTCCATCTCCGGTTGTGTGGCATTGTAACTCCTCGATGGCACGCTTTTTCAGACTCGGTTCAGGATCACCACGTACTCAGAAGCTGGAACGCCAAGGCTCTCGAGACAGCCAGTCCTGAATTGTACCTGTTCCTACAGGTGTCGGAGGCGTCCCACATGCGTTGACGATTGAATCGGTGCGATGGCGAGTAGGCTATCTACGTGGTCGTCCACGATAATTTCTGTGCGCCCAAATCGGCCGGTGAGGATCTTCACAGCCTGACGGTAATTGGCGTCATTTAGGCGAAGCCATTCAACGGCGCGCTTTGCGTCTCCGGTAAGGTAGGACCTTAAATACATAAATTTCTCTATGTCGGGTAGGTCCGGGTGGTTATGAATGGTCGCCTCAAAATGGTCCCAAAAGCCCTGCCATTCACGTAGCTCGCCCGAAAAGCGGGTGACTTGCAGCGTCGGCCGGGCAACCCGCGATGTCAATGGACGAGAGCTGACGTGCGACGGCGGGGTCGGCTGGGCTGCAGGGCGACCGCCTTCGAGCACATTGCTCTATGGTTGAACTGGTTGTGGTTTCCCTGCAGTTCCTCCGCCGGAAACTCTCCTGTCGGGCACCCGCAGCTCATTCAAGGCCGAGCGCAGCCGACTGATCGCATGGCATATGTTTTCTTGGTATTCCACCACGTCGGCAATATCCTGGTAGAACTCTTCGCCTTCGAGTGCTTCCCTGATCTTGTCATCAAGTTCTTTAGTGAGCATTCTTTGTTTGCCAGCTGGTTTATGGCCTCTTGCAGGTGATGCCACGACGGCGAGAGGGTTTCGTAGACCTAGGTGTCTGCCTTGAGCAGCCTCGCGACGGCTCCACGGAAAGCACCCCGCTGACGGCGGAGCTTGTCCATCGGTCAGGAGATGATGCCGGTCGTCTCCCGGGTATCACGGCACCAGAAATATTAACTCTAGAAGACCCGACGCCACGCTGCCGTTCGGTACACCTTGACATTTTTTTTCTACTACTTCTCACGATCAAGCACGAGCGCGATCCAAACACCGCGCACTTCTTTCTCGTCTTCTGCGAAGCACACGCGGCCTTTCCCGCGTTCGAAAATCAACAGATGCCTTAAAAAAACGATTCTTGAGATGAAACACGTATATTCTCGTAATATCACGAACACTAAGAAAAAGTACACAATCAATTCCTTGGTGTGGCCCTCCCGTCCCTCAGGATAAGGAAAAGCAAGACCGTTGGTTGTTGTAGTTTTACTTCATCGTTCGCCCTATGGGACTCTAGAACTTGTGCATGGTGGCACTTGAAATTTTATTAGGAGCTGCTTTGAAGACTGGCTTCGTAGTTTCAAGCACAGAATTGAATTTCGATGCGTGTAGGTTGAATCGGGCGTTCCGAGCGTAGCATGGGTAAGATGTTTCAGTTTTCAACACAAACCTTTCCCATAACCAGAATTGCGCCGTTTTACGCTACTCTCCACACCAATGGTGATTGCCCCAAGACCAAAATAAACCAACATCACCATAACCACCGCGCTAAAGGTAAGAGAAAATACAATCGACGTAGAAGCAGTCAATGAACTGACGTCCACAGGTGACTCTCGGTGAATCGAAAGCCGCGGCGGCTACCATTGGAGCATTTATCTTTAGCCCCACTGCTTCTCGAAATGCGGAAGTACAACGGGAACATTGAAGATTCAACGATTATTCTAGGCTAGGGAAAACATGGGCCAAACGCTCTCCCTATCCAAATAAGGTAGTCTGTGCGGCATTAAAAAGGAAGGAAAGGATACGTATGCTTTTCTTGAAACCGTGAAAACAGAGCCGGGCATCGCCGGATGATCAAAAACGATGCGGAAGTACACAAACGGAACGCATGGTTCGCGTCAATATATTATCAGGTCTGAGGTTGTTTTGTGTTTACAGCTTTCAACCACAACCTTACTTTGAGGTTTCTGTTAGTCCTTTTGGTCGCTGCATTACATTGAATAAACGCTTACGCTTCATCCACACTCAATATCTAGAATAGGAGGGAGGGGGGGTTGAGTTTATTAAAACCCATTGGCAATTTCGTATTCGCATCTACACCTCCACATGGGGTTGCACTATCAATGGGACCTTCACACCACATACTAGCAGAGAAACAGATCTTCGTCATCCCTGACATCTTTGCTAAGCCTTTTGCACTGACCGGTGCAGATGCTGGCGTCGCCGTTCATCGGCGTTGAATAATTTTGACGTCTAGATATCGGAACCGAATGTGCACGCAACCCACTTGGTGTAATTAGCGCGTCGGCATTTCATTTGATCTGCAGGCTCTCTGTACTACATTAACTGTACGACAGGCCGCCGAGCTCGATGGCACCAGTAGGCTGGTGGCTGATCGGCACGGTTTGGTTTCGAGCATATTTAGAGGCGAAACTTGATAGGGTGGCTGCATTAGCATTTATTTTTAACACGAAGGTGTTATATGCTTGCGTACACAAACCTCACCGACGTCGTATCCGTCACGGGAATGTCATCCCCAGAAAAAGTTCCATTGGCGCGGCGGCGCTAGATTTCGAGCTCACGATCACACTGGCCGCAACGGGAGGTGCGAAACGCTCTCCATGGAAATTATCTACCGTCTGAGCGGTGAAGACTCATGCCCGCATAGATATATGAACGCGCCTTATGTCCTTCCCTCTAACTTGTCCATTCAACTGGTGCTGCCGTCTGGGAGAGGTGAAGCTAAGTAGTGCGTCATGACGCTAATGAGCGCCGACAGTTGGCGCCTCGATAGGGCAGCGTATTTATCCGTCTTTGTTTTAAATGCAGAGCATTTCAGTAACTCACGATGTCACCCGCGTTGCCCGGTCGTAGTCCGCACCGTCGTTGTCCGCACCCCTCCCCCTACACTATATAAAAGAAAATACTATCCGGCGCCTGGTTTCGATCCCTCGACCCTGCGGGCGGAACGCAATGTACATGGTTCTCTACCCACTGCGCCACAAAGCCGACACAGAATGGGACGCTACGAACGCGCCTTAAATTGTTCACTCATTCAAATTACTGCTGACGAGCGCTCTGTCGTCAGCAGTTGCCACAAGTGCAACAACATTAACGTAATGCAAATTACTTAACGTCGTGCGCCCCCGGAAATGCTCTGCATTTGATCGTGCCCCTCGCGAGGGGGATGTTTCACGGCGTCGCCATGCGAACAGTTTGCCACGCTTTAGTTTCAGTTATTTATTTGCTGGGGTGCCGACGAGCGCCGCCACCTCCTCGTACTTCGTCGCGGGAGGATCCGCGGCGGGGGCGAGAGATGGCGCTGGCGTCTCCGCGGCCGCGTCTGCGGCCTCCGCGGGCACCGGCGCCGGCGCGGGGTCATCGCCCTTCTTTAAAAGTTTAATTCGCACGCCACGCAGGTTTTTCCCGTCAATAAGTAACAGTCAGACGGACGATAACATAACGATGTCAAGATATGCTTTGGCTCATACCACGGCAAACACAATAGTTTGTTGCTGCAGCCCCCGTTGCTCTTCGTCAAGAACAAACTGAATCGGCTGTACAGGTTTCTTTGAGGGCGTGTATGCAGGGGTTCTATCTTCCTTTTTGCGTATTCATCCTGTTTTTATTCGTCCGCCGCTATGGGAAACGCTGCCGCCGCGTTCCACAAGCTGAGCTCGTTACAACGCAAGTGTCTGGTTTTTATTTAGTACTTAAATTGCTCCTAATCACCAGTGTTTTTATTCTGTTTCCATTTCTGGACCAATATTCTATAGTTTTAGGGCATCTAGAATTGATCATAACGGAACCACATGGCTGCTGTAGATTATTTCCTTTCCAGTGTTCGTAAACCAGCGCGGAAAAATTGCTTGCCTCGCACTACGGAGCCGCATGACCTCATGTAGTAACATTAGTAAACGTCTATTTAAATATGCCCCTTGGTTGTGAAAAAAGAAATAAAAAATTGGCTTCAATCTGTGCTGTGCAGGTGGTTGCAAAGCAAAGCTTTACGTAAATTACACTCACAACAATTTCCCATGCGACGCCACTTCAATCCACACACGTGGCTCTACAAAGAGTGAAACAGAGATTCTGCCAGCCGTTACCTAGTATTCGCCGGGGTGGCATCGCGAACACAGAATCGTTGGCCACGGCCGGGCTAGAGTGGAGGACGCCGCCGCTGTAGCCCGGACGTGCATCGGCAGAAAGAAAACAGTGAGGAGCGTCATTCGAAGGGGGAGGCAGCGGAACCTAGCCATCCCGACGTGCTAGCTCGGGGATACATCACCGCGTGACACAAGCGCGGACACCCAAACAATTCGGCACGTCACCTTAGTGATTTCCATATATACCGATTTCAACCTTTTAGTTTAGTAAGTTTGAGAATTGCGAGAAATCTGAGGGAACTCTTATAATCGCTACTTATCAGAACCAGTTGCGCCTTTCGCCTTTGGTTATACGTGTTCAAATACAACGGAATTGTTATTCACAAATTTAGAAAACGCAGTCCCATCCCTAGCAAGCAGTGCGAAAAAGTTAGCGTTAGTTTAGCGGCGAGTTGCCTGTATGGGGTCTCTACATAATGTTTTTGTGCCCTGAAAACCAACCTTTAACGTATCTTTGCAGTACGACTACACATATTCTACGTGTCACTGTTACCCAGGAGGTGCTGCCGAGCAATTTAATCATGTCGTGCGAATGAAGCGCGCAATGAACGTGAAGCTGCGCCTAAACAGGCCCAAAACCACCGTCGCTAAAGCAGACGACCAATCCGGGTCGCACATATGCGCCCGCCGGCGCGAGCGCGCGGAAAACTCTGGGTTAAGACCTCTAAAATTATAAGGTAGCACCATTGTATGATTTTGCCGCCTTTCACCCTCACCCGCGCTCCCCCCTCCTCTGTGTTTTGGTGTTTTCTTTTTCTAAAGCCAGCGGCCACCCACCACTGGCCAACAGAGAAGACCCGTGGTAGCTGCCGTTTTTTTGTTTTTCTGCCTCGGCGGCCGGGTCGGCTCATCGGCTGGGACATTGCGCAACGCCGACGGTGTGGTACCATGTTTGGCTGCACAGGTTCAGTGCCGGCTTTATCGTAGGCGCCAGAGAATAGACCTTATGCAATAACTGGCGCCCTCTTGCGGGAAAACTGGCGCCCTCTTGCGGCAGTGTCGCAATTCAGCAGTAACATGATTCCAGGAGGTGGCAGGAGCAGCGCAACACTAGAAAACTGAATGGATTTTAGCCAACCTCCTTCGTGTCAATCGTGGGGGAATCGAAAGAGAGGGGAAGAACATCACAGGTGGGCAGAGGAGAGAAGAAATCATTTACGTGGCAGTCCATAGTCATTGGACGACATTTGCATCGAAGTGAGCCGATATGCGGCCAACTGCTTTCATTTCACAACTCTGTTAAAATCTCCAAACACTGCGGTGGCCGCTTTTCGGACGGAGGCGAAAAGAAAAAAAGCCCGTGTGTACGAGATTTCGGCGCACGTTAAAGATCCCCACGTGGTTAACATTAACCCGGAGCCATCCACTAGGGCGCGCCTCACCGCCTGTTAAGCGTCACACGTTAAACCCTACAATCAAATCAGCGGAAGCTCCCGAACAGGTAGTTCAAAATCGGATAACCTGTCGTGATGAAGAGTATGGAAAACAGTGCAAAAAGTTGACGAAGCCTTGTAGGCAAACAGCACCATCAACTACGGTGCTGCGATGCCTTCTCTAGCTAATTACCAGCATTCCCAACAACGTATTCTTCTGACGCCCGTTAAATTTCACTTTCATTGCGTAGAAACTATAACAAGCATAGGGTCTGCGAATGATATCCTTGTTCCCGGCTACCCTTTTTCGGGGGGACACGTTGTGATAAATGGTGAAATTAAACATTTTGATTGACTATGGAGTTGTACGCGCTGACGCTACACAGGTGATGAGGCGAGCCGCAGTGGAGGGCTCCGGATTAATTTTGCCACCTGTGGATCTCCAATGTGCGCCGAAATCAGGGCGAAAGTAAACAATCACCGATAATAGTTTGGTACTTATGTATGGTGGCCCAGGGCAGATCAATAATGTACAATTCAACGCTGCTCAGTGCTCCTTGGTGTTTGGCTCTGGAGCGTTGGTAGCCGATCCGATTCTTTGTGGGGTCGGCGGGTAGCTTGCATGATATGACGCGTGTCTATGGAACACCATACTCGAATCTGAAAAACAGCCACCAGGGGGTCAACCAATGCAGTCGGGCTTCACGTCGGCTCCAGCAAATACCGGTCCTCTGACGCGCCAAGTGCATTCAAGGCCACGAAACTGGTACCAATCGACAGAGATTCTCCACGCGATCACCGGGAGACAAGATTTTCCCCAGGCAAGCCATTAATTCTCATTTTACAACCCCGCGAAGTTTCGAAGCGGCGGCCGCCACAGTAACCCTAAATCAAGGGTTAGCCGGCTAGCGGCGGTTACGTAATGGCTTCCTCTTCTACGAGGGAGACGGCGTCTCCGGTTAGGAATTTTTCGGCTTCTGGCCCCGGCATTAGTCCGATGCAAGTAGAAGTGGAGGGAGAAGAAATTACAACCGAGGATTTTCAAGAAGGCTCCGGCTGGACGCACGTGGTCCGAAAACCTAAGATCCAAGGCAAGGAGTCTGCGCGGCCGGCGACACCATAGCGGCAATCTTGGCCTCGAGAAAGGAACCAGTACGCCAAGAGAGTCATCGCCTCCACGGCAAGGGCATCTAAAATGCCGAATGTGTTATGACGCAAAGACATCAAAATCGTCGTTAGGCCTCGGGGAGGCCTGAACGTTGCCAAGCTGCAGCCGACCCTGGCAATGGCCATTCGCGCGGTAGCGGGGGTATCAAAGGAAGACGGCGCGGCAGACACGTTTTGCCCGAATATACACCAGAACATCGTGGTGGTGAGCACCCCACACGAGGGACGAGCCCGGGCCTACGCCAGAATTGAGCCCATCCGCATTGGAGATCGCGTACATGAGGTAGGAACATACCAAACTACGCCAGACGGCACTGTGAACGGACTAATACAAGGAGTTTCAGTGGAGGACACGCCGGCAGAAATCCACCGGAACATCGTCCACCCGCGTAACCCGCTGGCTCGCGGAGCGCAACGCATTGGCATTATCACAACGGTGATCGTGGCCTTTGAGGGGCTGAAGGTGCCCAATTATGTGTGCTATGAAACCGTACACCTCCGGTGCAGCCTGTACCGCAAGCACATTGACGTGTGCAGACAGTGTGGTGGGGTCGGACACAGGAGTGACGTATGCCCCAATCCCAGTGCTAAAGTGTGCTTCGACTGCGGCGTTAACAACCCGACCGAGGGGCACGACTGTAAGGTCAACTGCAGGATCTGCGGGAGGCCACACCCAACTGGCAATGGCGACTGCAAGCATCGGTACAAGGTACTTTACGTGGTGACCCGGCGGCAGTGGGAAAGGAAGATGGAGGTAGCAGCGTGCAAGACGGCAGCTGCCGAACTAAGACGCGCTCCCGGAACTGAGGACGTCAGTGCAGAGAGCAACAACAGCTGCTACCGAGGGGAGCACGTCACGTTCAGGAAGAACAGCAGGGGACGAAGCGCGAGTCGCCAGCGCGGCAGATCCAAGTCAGGAGAGCGCGTAAGCTGGGCGGACGCCACCAAAGCAGGAATTAGGAAGATTGGTCCATCGCTGCAGCAGAGCCCAGGGCCGAGCGGTGGAGGTAACAGCGGGGACAAGAAAGGCGACAAGAGGGACGAGGAGATGGAGCTACTCAAGAAGAACGTAGTCATGCTTACCAGAGCAAACGAGTTACTGAACAGAAAAGTCGCGGAGCTCGTGGCAGCGCTGGACAAGTCCAACAAGGAAGTGATGGCGCTCAAGCTGGGTCTACCGGGACGACCCACGCCGACACAACAGTTGGCGGAGGAGCGGCAATGCGAGCGGCGACAACAGCAGCCGCCGCATCAACAGGCGGAGCGGGCGCAGACCCCGGCTGCCGCAGCCCCTCAGGCTATGGAAGAGGAGACTGTGGAAGACGAGACGACGACCGTGGCAGCGGGACCGGTGCCCAAGAAGAGAGCCACCGAAAGCCTCAAAGAGCAGATAATCAACGAGAGGCTCAACACAATGGAAGAGCAACACAACTTGACAATCAGTACATTCAACGAACACTTTGCGAACATTGACACCGCTCTACAACAAATAATGGCGGCGCTGCAGGCGTCACGAGGACAAGTACCAAGCCAGCAACACCACCCACCGCAAGGATGGATAGAGCAGCAACAACATCAGCTACAGCAGTAGGGACCACGCGAGGCCTCCTAGTCTGGCAATGGAATTGTAACGGCTTCGTCAGAACGAAGGCAGTCCTGCAGCAACACCTGGAACAGACAACCGTGAGGCCCGACGTCATCTTACTGCAGGAGACCCTTACCGAGGAGGTCAAGCTCCCAGGCTACAAGACGAGCGTCAGCCCTCCGAGCCTGCGGGACACTACCGGCAGCACTGGAAGAGGGGCCTGCACCGTGGTGAGAAAGGGCATCACTTTCCGAGAGCACGAGGTACTCGGCGTGAACAGCCTGATTGAGCACACTTTCGTCGAGGTGGTAACCGGGAAGAAGAGTAGGAAGGAGAGCACATTCATACTAAACGTCTATAGCAGCCCGGCGCTCAGGAAACAGAAATTCAAGGACTGCTTCACAAGGCTAACCGCATCGCCGGCCCGAGCAACAAACTGGTCGTGTGCGGAGACTTTAACGCGCCGAACCACCAACAGGAAGCTCAGCAAGAAGATCGCGGAGCTAAACCGAGTAATCGGGGCCCACTGCACAACACTGTGCGCCCAGCGATGGCACGAGATCTGCAGCGCGGCAGACGGGCAGATGCACTGCGGCAGGACGTGGACCCTGCTGCGGAACCTCGTGGATAAAACCGGGACCACGTCGCACCAGCGAGACCGGCTAACCAGGTTCATGCTCGCAGCGGTCACGGAATGCGGGGAGGACGTGGTGAGAAGGCGCCTGGACGCAAAGTACCTGCCGGCCACCCCGACGGTGCATCACCCGGACTAGCAGGGTGCAGCCAACTCGAGCCTGGACAGAGACATTGAGGTATGGGAGGTCCGAGCGGCCCTGCATGACCTCAATACCAGATTGGTGGCAGGACCAGATCGAGTGACGAACACGGTGCTGAAGAATCTCGGCGAGTCAGCAATCGCGGGCCTGACGGACTACTACAACCGTTGCTCGCGGGCTGGGACTCTCCCCCGGCAGTGGAAAGCGGCCAAAAGTATCCTGATCCCCAAGCCGGGCAAGCCGCTAGACATTGGAAACCTCCGGCCCATCTCGCTCACGTCCTGCGTGGGCAAGGTGCTAGAGCACGTCCTGATGATCAGGTGGCAGCGGTACCTGGAGGAGTGGGGGCTCTACCCGGACACGGTCATCGGCTTCAGGAGCAAGCTAGGCACCCAGGACGCTATGATCCAGCTCAAAAGCTAAATTTTGGACGACAACACCAGGACGAGGGACAACCGTGCCGTGCTCGGCCTGGACCTGCACAGCGCCTTTGATAAGGTGACGCACTCTGCGATCCTGGCGCAGGTGTCGAGGCTGCACATGGGCGAGCGATCATACAGATACATCACAAATTTTCTGTCGGGTCGCGCGGTTGAAATACACGCTGGCGACCTTGAGCTACTGGAGAAGAAGCTTGGAAGCGTGGGGACCCCGCAAGGGTCGGTTATTTCGCCGCTGCTGTTTAATGTAGTGATGATCGGAGTGGCTGAACGGCTCTTGCACGTCAGCGGGGTCAGGCACACCATCTACGTCGACGATATCACGCTCTGGGTAAAGGGAGGCAGCGACGCCCACATTGAAGACACGCTACAGGCGGCGGTGGACGCCATCGAGGGGCCACTGGACGGCTCATGGCTGGTGTGTTCACCAAGCAAGTTGGAGTTGCTAGTGGTGCCACCGAAGGGAGTGAGAAAGAAGAAGCGAGACCAGAGAAGGGACAGCGAGAAAATCATGATACGAACGAGCGGCGGCCAGGTGATCCCGCACGTCGAAAAGATCCGGGTGCTAGGCATGCTCCTACAGCGAGGCAGAGGCAATGGCGAAACCATCAACCACTTAACGGCCAAAGTCAACACGGCCATACGCCTCATAAAGAGGGTATCGAGATGAGGGGCCGGAGGCATGAAGAAGGCCAGCCTCACGCGGCTGGTCCAGTCTTTTGCCGTGAGCCATATTGCCTACGTGGCGGCCTTCCACAATTGGAAGGTACACGAGCGCAACAGGATCAACGTGCTCATACGAAGGGCCTACAAGGCCGCACTCGGGCTTTTCGACTGTGCAAGCACGGAGAAGCTCCTGTCACTGGGGGTGCACAACACTCTCGAGGAGATTGCAGAAGCCCAGAGAACGGCCCAGCTGGAGTGGCTCTGGGGCACGAGAACCGGCCGGCAGGTGCTCCGTAACCTATGACTGGAGCTGAGGAGAGCGGACGAGGAGATTGCGGAAGGGGCGGAGGTACCAGAGTGTGTGCGGAGACACGTGCAAGTGTGCCCGATACCCAAGAACGTAAATCCTCAGTACAACAGGGAGCGGAGGGCGGCAAGGGCCAGGGCCTTGATCGACCTCCACGCCAGAGACAGCGGTACCGTATATGTGGACGCGGCGGAATATCAGGACAGGAGGGGAGCTTCGCCGCGGCGGTGGTCAGTGCGGTCACCGGCGAGACGAAGGCGGCGGCGAGCGTGTGGACACGGTCGGCGCATCAGGCCGAGGAGGTAGCCATCGCCCTGGCCCTCGCCCACCCCGGATGCACGATCGTGCTGAGGGATTCCAGGACCGAGGTGCGGAACTACGCTAGAGGCAGTGTGTGTGTGGCAGCAGTGCGGGTGCTGCGCGCGGTGAACCCAATGAACAGAGCGGTGACTATCAAGTGGTTCCCGGCCCACATGGGAAGGGACGTGTCAGCCCGAGGCAACGCAAACCACAACGAGACGGCCAACGAGGCGGCGCGAGGTTTCACATACCGCCCCGCCCAACCGGCCGACTCGACGAAGGAGTGGTGGTGCGAAGCCAAAGACAGGATGACGGAGTAAAGTGAAGTGTTGAACTGGTATAGACTAGGGCACAGGACTATGCCGGGGCCTGACCGGGCCTGACCCGAAGCGAGGCGGTGACGTTTCGGCAATTGCAGACTGGGTTGCTACCCACGCCGGTGCGCATGAAACACGTGTGCTCTAGCGTATATGTGAGTGGCTTGTGTCGCGTGTGTGAATGGGAAAGGGCTACTGCGGCCCACATTTTGTAGGACTGTGAACAAAATCCGAGGGAGGCACGGACAGTGACGACGATCCCACCGTGGCTTGCGGCCGCTGCGGGAAGCGACCAACGGGAACAACAGACACGGGCCGTCCAGTGGATTTCGGCTGCCCTCGAAAAGCTGCGCCCGAGTGAAAGCGCCAGGTGCTCCCTACCACCCCAGCACAGGGGCAGGCGCGGGTGCTAGAAGGCGGTAGTAGTGAGGGCTGCTCTCTGAGTAAAGGACACCACGCCGAGATGATGTGTGGCCGCACCGCGATTACCCTCCCCTCGTCGGGCTAGGATAGTCTTCCGCCGGATGATCGAATAAAGTCTTTTCACTCACTCACTCACTCACTCACTCGAATCTACCGCTGGGCTCTCTTCCTCTCACATGGCTCTGCGCTTGCCGTACGCTTGTGTTTTATTAAAGCGAGTGATTTTGTTGTTGTTGGTAAACTTTATTCACACACAAAAAACAAAGAAAAAGACCCCCAAAGTCCGGGGTTCTGAAAGGAACAAAATTATCTATACAGACGGGAGAACCTGACGAACGTGAGCCACCAAAGCTCGCCACCAGGCCACTCGGTCTGTTCCCTCCGGTGGCGCGAGCAAGTCTTGGAGAGAAGAGGGAGGAGGTGTAAGGGATTTAAGATGAATTGCGAGTGATGGTTGCGAACCAGAACAGTCCCAAAGAACATGCGGCGTATTGGGAAAGCCAGAGCACTTGGAGCACCGCGCAGGGCTGCGATGGCCTTGTAGTCGATGCAGTATGTGCGGAGTTGGAAGGCTGTCCGTTTGCGCTTGCCGGATAAGACAAGCATCTGCCCGGGGTAACGGGGTAACAGGAGACGGAAGAGTCTGCCTATCCCTGATTAACTGTTGCACAGTCTGGCGTCGATGGAGACGGGCTTGTCGCGCCTGCGTGGGTGGGTGGAAAGGATTTTGCCAGGGCGTCTCCGAGTCTCCCGGTTGGGACGGAGCACGGGAGAGCTGATGCGCCAGCTTGTTGCCCGGAACGCCTGCGTGACCAGGAACCCAGTCCAGCACGTAGCTAGTACCAGTGTGTTTGGCCAGATGAGTGTAGAGTGCATGCATAATATTGATGGGAAGCGTCTGCTCCTGGAACAAGCGCAGAGCATCCTGACTGTCGCTGAGGATCACGTGGTTACCAGGAGTGGCTAACGATAAGATTACGTCAGTTATTGCTTGAGCCTCTAGAGACAGGACGGAAGGAACGGCCGAGTATCTTTTCTGCAGGGGCGGGTGGGTAGGAGGAACAACTACTGTGACCCCGCGTGCGTCTTTGGATGAGAAGGAGGCCAAGTACATCGTCGAACAACACGGCGACGACCCGAGAACGAGATACGTCGACGCGGCGGACTACGGCAAAGGCAGATACGTCGCGGTCACGATCAATGCAAGAACAGGAAGAATAGCCACGGCAGCGAGCGCAAGGTGCGAGAACGCCACGGAGGCCGAGGAAATCGCCATAGCTCTGGCAATGACCGAAACCGACTGCGACACAATATTGAGTGACTCCCAAGAAGCCGTTCGAAACCTGGCGAACGGACGCGTAAGCAGCAAAGCAATCAAGATCATCAAGAATTCGGGTACCCGAGAAGGCCGGCGAGTGGAAGTCAGGTGGATTCCGGCGCACGCGGGTGAATGCTCGTCGCACGCACCGAACCACAACGAGACGGCCCACAGGGAGGCGCGCGCACTAACACACCGCGCCCCCAGAGTGGAAAGCCGCCCCGAGTGGGAATGGTGGACAGAGACCAAAGATAGGGCCCGAGGTTACGGTGAAGTATTAAAAAACGCGCGACTGTCCAGAAGAGAATATCCCCCGCCCCATCGGGCCCTGAGCCGCGAAGAGGCGACGATGCTCAGACAGCTACAGACGGCGTCGGTCACGTCGCCGGCGGCACTACACCGCATGTACCCAGAGGAGTACACAAGCAGCCTATGCGAGGTATGCAAAAAGGGGCCGGCCAACCGGTGGCACATCATGTGGGACTGCGCCACCGACCCAGAAGGCGCCAGCTTCGAAGATTACCCGGCACAACTACAGGAAGCCATCGAATCAAGAGACAAGACGAAGCAAGAGTGGGCCATCCAGCAGGTCTTCACTGCACTCGAAAAGCACGGACTCCGTAAAGGGGCCTGCGCCTATTAGGGTAGCGAAGAAGATGCGACGACCGGCCACGTCGGGACGAGGGTCATAACAAACCCCCGCCCACTGCAGGATCGATGTGAATAAAGTCCTTTCCAGTCCAGTCCAGTCCAGGAGGCATCTGCGTATGTCACTGTTGCTAGATCACCATAGCGGTAGCGAAGAGTGCATATTCGAGCTCGACGACGTCCTGCATGCGAGGTTGCGGATACATTGATTGGAATTGTAGGAACTTTTATGCGAGGGAGTGGATACCAAGGGGGGTATGTCGCTGTAATTTCGGGTAACGAAGCTACCTCGTAATCAAGTGAGGATAGGAGAAGACGCCCATGCCAAGTAAGCTGGAGACGAGTGTGTTGTGCCGCCAAATGAAGATCAACTTGATCTGACAATGATGCGAACGGCTGAGCAGCCTCCAACTTAGCGAGGGGGGTATATCTAGGTACCCCTGGAGCCAGGCGGGTGGCAGGCCGGAGGAGCCGCTCAAGCTGGGATCGCTGCGATGACGTTAATTTTACGTACGGCAGTGCGTAAAGAACGCCAGTATATATTAGAGAGTTCACAAGTCGCGTAATATCGTGTTCTCGTAGGCCTTGGCGACGTCGGGTCAGCCTGCCGATTATGTGAGTTAGTTGGGTAATTTGAGCCTTACATCGATTGAGCCACTTTAAGGCCTTCCCATTATCCTGTAGGTCGAAGCCGAGGACGCGCAGCCAGGCCTTACGTGGAAGAGGAATGTCATCAATCACGAGTTCTACTTGAGAGCGTTGGTCGCTAGCTTTAGCCCGCAAACGCTCATCAGTGACCACGAGGTACTCAGACTTCTGCGGAGATAGTGTGAGACCTACGCTTGACCCGAACGAGTGGACCGCATCAATTCCAGCCTGAAGTGTGTCGGACAGTGCAGCTGGGCTGCCGGTAGAACACCAAAGGGTTATGTCATCGGCGTACAGTCCAAACGAGAGATTAGGAACGGAATGTAGCATACGAGGCAGGAGGCGAAGTGCTAAATTGAACAGAGTAGGAGCTCGTGTCAAGGAACGTTTTACAGTCGCTTTGGATCCGTTCACGGCTTCTGACGCCGACTCCCATACCAACACCGACGCCAAATATTTTGCTCTATAGGCAATTTATGGTACCGAATTAAAAATATTCCGAAATTGTCCCCCCTTATTAAGACGTCTGATACAGGGTACGCTGATCAAGGAACATCATATTGACCCCTTAAAACTATTCAAAAGCTGCATGCGCATTGCGAAATAAATTCACAGATAAAGCGTGGTATTGGGATGGGAAGACACACCTCAATAAACAAATCCACTGCGACTGACGAGAAGTTGTTTGGCAAAGACAGCGTGAAATGGTTTGCCGCGATTCAAAGCTTTGTACAAAACACACAAAAGAGAACTGCTTGTTCCTCATTTTGTGAAACAGACAGGTCAATAAAGTTCCATGATCGATGGCTGCGAAGGTCCTATATGTTGTCACGTAGCCAAGTGTAACCAAAGGCTTTCAAATAAATAAAGTTGTTTGAAGCGAGCTTGTGTTCTGCTATGGACAAAGACAAAATTCAAGTACCAGGCGTCATCAATAGTGACATGCAATGTAGAACACCAACGAATTCAATGCCACCGCGTTTTCTTTGCGAGCACTTGTATATCTTCTAGCACTTGTCTTTCCAGAACCATCGAAATAAATTGAGAGCATTGGCGATCAAAAGACAACAGCCTAAGCATGTGACGAAGGGATGGCAACTTCTCTATATCAAACACGATTGGCCGGGGCGTGCCGTGGCGAAAACAGCAAATGCACTAAGTTCGAAAACAGTAAGACAGCCGGGCGCGTCGATGCGCCAGTAGCAAACACATAAGCAATACATGTTGACGTGAATATGTGAGTAAAGCCGGACATATAGATCGCATATAAAAATTTCCTGGTGCGCAAAGATCTCTTTTGGGCCCATATTACTTCGTACTCATCAACAATGCATAGACAGTATAGCTTCCTACTCTTCTCCCATCACTTATCTCTATAACTTATTACATTGCCCTCCAACGTTGCCTAAACATTTCAATATATATATATTATTGCAGGACGAAACAGTGATAATTTATCTAACGTAACTTCAATGCAATAAATTTTGTTAGTATCAAGCAAAGGTCCTTTGTTTTAGTGAATAACGAGCAAGTGCACTTGCGGTGCAGACGCGACCTGTAAAGAAGCGAGCAGAAAATCCCGCGTTTTTATCAATAGAAAGACGTCTCTAACGCATTAGAGTCCATAGCGGGCAGTAACCAGGGAACGTGTTCTGGCCGCGTGTTTATCTCTTTTTTTTTGCGCTGGCTTGCGACATACGCCGTTATGGGAATGTTTTTTATTATCATCTTCTCGACGTTAGCACTGAGCTGGACGGTAGAACGAGTTTCTTGCTTTCCTTTTTATAGGCTTTGCTAAACAGGTTAGAACCTAGTTATGTGACAAGCTTTCCTTCGGCGTGCTTACTTAGGAGCGTTTGAAGCGGCACATCCGTTCTGCACCCATCTTTGAGTATTCTATAGGGGAGCGAAGGCGGATCTACGGTAAGTCTTATGTGAATTTTATGGTTTAGAAATTTTTTCCCTGTATTTCTGCGCACAAACGCCATGTTGCAATGGTGGATATTTCCGTCAAGCCAGCACGCTTTGGAGGCTAAGCAAAAAAGTGTGGTACCAGCTGATCAATCAAATATTGTTGTTTTAGATGGCAGTGGACACTAGAGATACGTCACTCATGTGCTTAAGAATGTAAAAATCTATATGATACCTAACTTCCCTTACGACTCACACACGCGTACCTAATGAGCCGAGGCAAAATAAACGAACAATACTTACCATAAATTATCTTTCAGACCTTATTTATAGTGTCACTTAAAAGCGAAATTACTGCTTGGGCTACTTCTAGGGCAAAATAGAATTTACTAATTTTGTACTAACCGAATCAAAATTCCTCCAGCGTCTTCCACACACACATTTTCGGGTTATTGTATTTAACGGCTTTGTTTAGTAGAACATGGAGTATTTGGAGCTCTCTTTGAGGAAATGAAAACGCGTGCAAAGAACACAGGATGGAAGGAACGACACAAAAAAGCACTTGGAAAAAAGTTATTTTCGAGCACTTGATTCTATTTCTTCCTCCCCTCACCTGTTTCTTGTGCGTGTTGCAGTTTTTTGGTATTGAACATGTACCCTAACTTCCAGTGTCTCTTAGGAATTGCTGAGGAATATATACGTTTGTGTCTGATGGAACGTGTGCTGTAAGAGTTTAAATAAAAGATATTATTCATTTTCTTCAAGTTTTTTTCTATATCCTATAGTTTTTCTGAAATTGACAGTAATTGGTAGTTTTTTTTTTGCTGATTCTAAAGCCGAGAACTTTGGGGAAACCTTCGAGCGGTTCACAGTTATTGTTATTTCTGCTAAAAATGAAACCTTTTCATCAATCAGGAGGATTTCTTCGTCTAATTTTTAGTACTCTACACACGCGGGAGGACGATAAGCATGTCGGTAGTTTTTAAGAGCACTAAAGATCCATACGAGCGCTCACGAGGTATGCATGCTTTTTCAGTGCTCTCGTAGTGTTGGTTCTTACCGCAAGGTGACGTCGGTGTGGATCTCCATGCAGTGCAGATGCGGATCCCTTTGAGAATTTTCGTACGAAGCTATCTTGTTACAAAGTAAAAGAGTAGAGGCGAAATTAGGAAATATCGCTGCACGCCTTAGTTGTTCCAAAATTACTTGAGTGGAGGATGGCCACTCGTGATGCTTACGGTGTGGATTTTAAGAAAGTTATGCTGCAGTTGCAAATCTGGCGTTCCAACAGTAGTGACTTTTTCTTCGAGAATTTGACATTCCTGTCTTGTCACTGAATGAAATTATTCGCCAATGTTAACGACAGCCAAGATATTAACTATGCTGGAGGGTCTGGAAAAGCTATACACCATACGGGGAGAAACCATAGACTATTATGCTTTCCCATATTAAGAAAAATTGCGGTTTGAGTAATAGCAAAGTGTTCCACAGCTTTTGTGAAAGAATGCATGAGTCGGTTGATGGCCATTCGTTCGAGACACTTGGCAATTCTACCCGTAAGATGTATTTCATTGCAGTATTTGTGCTTAGATGTTATGCATACCTTGTAAAGCTTGAAGAACCTTTCCTGGTATCATTTGGTTTAGAAGACAGAGTATGTGTTATTCACTTTGATTAGGCATGTCGCACAGCATGCCCATCCCCCACCACATGACCCCATCTTTCCATGGGAAGGTTTTTCTTTGTCCAATTTTCTGTTTTCGAGAAGGTGCTATAGAGGCTTCACGTATAAAAGCGGTTTCTCAAATATCTAATGGAAGGATTAGAGGGAGTAATTTAGACAAAGTTAAGAAGCAGTGCTCATAGTATGAGCAGTTGAAATTGACTCAGTGATGGACGCATTTAAAAGGCAAGAATGTTTAGTATTGATCACGGTTACGTTTTAATGTTACGAGCACAAAACATGCTGCCAATACTACATTTGGAAGCTTTTGCGTGAAATCCATCGCATTGCTGCATTTATCGTGCATTGGGGTCTCTCCGTACATTGCGTTTTACTGCTGTATGATTTAGTCTTATTTGTAAGGTCGGGGTAACTCTTGTTTTCAATTTTAAAACAGTTTATGAGCTTGCAGAGCGTTAGCCACAAATTGAGGAGACGGCGATCGGTACAGTCCTGTCATCTTTTACAGTTGTAGTTCCGGGGCTTGCGCAGTGTGAGCAAGGGGTTACGGCGGCAAGGTCATTCATGTGACAGTGTGCGAGTGTAAGGCAGAATCTCGGAACTCCTTCCAGGTTTTGATGTCAGTGCTCTTTGGTTTTGCATTTAGGAAAGACTTGCCGGCTGTAACACATAAGGAGTTCTTTCCCAGCCGTCTTCTGAGGTCTCCACGCGGCTAGAAATTATTCACGTATAATGATAACCAACCACTTCATTGCACTTGAAGTGTTGGTCATCAAGTTTCCTGGCACATAGCTAGAAGGGATCCTCTGAGGTATACCTGTAGACTATGCAATGGAACGTTTATTGGAAGGGAATCGCGATAGTGATGAATTGTTCTTTCCATCAAGAAGTCACGATCTTTTGAGAGTATCATTTGAGGTGAGAATACATCCTCATCGTAACGACGGCAACAACAAACGCACAAAAACTATGCATGTATGATCGCAAATTTATCTACGCGTCATCGTCAAGGCCACAAGATCAAGTGCTACATAAATGCTTCTTATGAGTTGTTAATACATCGCACTGAGTTTAGGCTAACTTATTTATCGTACCTAAATGATTTATAAGCTTTCCTACTTGTACTTCGCGAAGAAATAACGGTTTTGACGCGTTTTGTATGCGGGCAATTGTGAGGCCTGCATCCTTTCCCGTGCGTCTCTTCCTCGTTTTTCCTCTTACTCTGACACGTCGCAATTTATAAACAGCTGCCCACCTCTCTACCCTCTGACAATGTGCGCCATATTATCATAACGTGCTTAGCTATAACATACGAGTCGCTATCAAAAAATAGAGTTGAAAATTTCTCAGTTTAGCGGGCAATTTCAGCGGTAACAAATTATTTCACTTCGGCACAATGCCAAGTGGAAGATTACAACAATCAAATAAAGCTCAAGCGAGGAACAATGGTCTTTTTCCCACCTTAAACGGGCCATGAAGAGAAAATGCAAGTTTGGGTCGTTCAAAATATCTCCTCGTAAAGATCATACCGACACCACTTTTAAATTAAACTACGCTCAATAAGATTCATAATTGCGAAAAAATGGAATGGCCATGCGATCCACTAGCTCACTTCCCGCAACAGAACCTATGATGTCATACCAGTCAGCTCTGCGATTGGCGGAGGCCGGCAAAAACAAACGCAAATTAGGCAGAGCTCATAAGCTTGGCGAACGAACTATTTGCGCTCACATTTAGGGCGCATTCCATTTAAAGCAGTAATAATCGTGCGAAAAACCGTGGAAGTTACGAAATCACTTTGTAAATATAGAAGTAACGATGCGTACTGCTGTTGGAACTGCGCGAACTGTGCTTGGTTTACCTGTACAAGACTGCGGGGCTTCGGGGATTGACGCAAGCGACAGTGACTTGTGTGACCATATTTGTCGAGCGAGCGCCATGTTTCCCGAATCGATTATTTTTCTGCATAAACAAAACAAGCCACGTTTCAATACGATCACAAACAAACCAAAAGCAGAAAACAGCTTGCCGCGGTGTGGTGGGGCGATCTAGATTGACTAATAGAAAAAACAAGTTTAGCTGAAAGACCTGTTATTATATGGTTATTGCAAACGCCGTTGAAACACACGTTTTGGCTGCGAGAATGAAAATTTTAACAAAAATTGAACAATTTTGCAGGGAAGAAAGCATTGTTTGCTTCCTGACAAGCGTTGCGGCGCATAAACAAAACAAGCCAGGTTTCAATACGATCACAAACAAACCAAAAGCAGAAAACATCTTGCTGCGGTGTGGTGAGGCCATCTAGGTTGACTAATAGAAAACAAGTTTAGCTGAAAGACCTGTTATTTTAATGTTATTGCAAACGCCGTTGAAACACACGTTTTGGCGCAACAATCAAAATTTTAACAAAAATTGAATAATTTTGCAGGGAAGAAAGCATTGTTTGCTTCCTGCCAAGCGTTGCGGCACTATAGAGCCCGAAATCATTCGAATAAACAATTCGTATTTTGTCTTCAAGTCCCCTCTAAGCGATTTGACATCAAATTTCTGTTTTAAGCGGTTTGCCAACAATACTTCTTGTTCCCTCGCGTTGCAGAGCATTTCCAACAGCCTGACATCCTGACGCTACTCTGAACGTTTTTTCACAGCCTGAAGCCATGAGGACTAGGTGGATACTGTTCTTCACCCTGGTTGTCCCAGTGTGGAAGCTCTGGCGAGTGCAAACGTGCTTACTCAGTCTCAGCGTCTATTTGGGCACTTCCATCCTCGTCTGCTCCGTAAGCTACTGGCTCTCGACATTGATGTGGTCGAGGCTGTTCATGAGGCTCATTGACAGCGATGGAAAGGCGGTGCTTGTGACGGGTAAGTGTTAATATTTAGACCCAATTTTCCAAAATCATTTATCAATTTTTAACTTATGGCATGCTTTTATAGTAAAACAGATAGCCTACCGTTGGTGGCAGTGACTGCAATGTTAAAATTTTCCGGACCTCATTTTTAAACCGTGCGCCAGCAGTCAAGCTGCAGTTTTGGTATAATACGTAAAGTCATTAAGATATAACACTCTTGTAATTTCTAATTTCTAAGTAGGAAGTATTTTAAACTGCTCCGCACGGATTTGTCGGTTGCAAACCACTTTGTCCTAGACATCTGTGGCCACAGAGGTAATTCCCACAAATCTTGGTCGACTCTAACGTGTGTTTCGTCTCTTCTTTAGCTTTGTCCCTATGGTAATTTTCGCTAGTACCATGAATTGCCTGTACAGGTATTATGGCGAGAGTACCACTTCATTTTCGCCGCCCATCTGGGGTATATAAGCCACAAATTGGCCGACGAATGAAACAGAAACTGCCCTACGGCGAAAAATATTACCAAAATTTTATGAATAGTAAAAATGACGCCAAGTTGCTCCATAGAGTTTGTATAAACAAGGTGGCTATGTGTGTTATACGAAATATGAAAAAATTTGGACAGGCATAATTTTCAAATCTTTTACAATTTTTTTCGGGCGTGCAGGGTGTGCTTCCGGTTTCGGAAATGTTCTTGTAAAACGGTTGGCGCATGACGGCTTCCTGGTCTACGCCGGGTGCCGCGATAGCTCCAGCAAAGGGGCACGGGAACTTGCCAAAGTGCCGAAAGTCCACGTGCTTCAGATGGACGTCACGAAAGAGGAGGAGCTGCACGATGCTCTCACTACAGTGAAAAGCACGATTGGCCGCAACGGTGAGAAGATGTAGTCTTTGAATTCCACTCTGGCCAGGACATTAACGATTCCTTCATATAAGTCATTCTCGTGTCTTTAATGTTGACTCAGTATAAAAGAAAGGCTCTTCGTCAACATGAATTGGGCCTCGTTGGAAATAACTAGGTTTTGGCACGCACCTTGTCCCCGATATACGAAGCAACTGCGTAAAAGGTGGATGCCCTTGGAAACAACAACGCACCGGCTGATGAGGTAAAGTTTTGAAGGGGCCATTAGGAAACTTCAGATTTTGGTTTCTTTAGCATATTTTGTTTTATAGTGGCCTAAGAGCTTGGAGGGCTTCAGACGGTGCTTTAGTTACTGAAAAGTTTACCCATTACAGATTAACTTTCAATTTTGAGTTGCTTTTTGCATTTTGAGTTGCTGAAGTAACCCATATATTAACGTTGGCTTTGTATTTGTCTTGATTGTTGATTTTTTATATGTATAATTACTGCTTTCGTTGTATAATCCTGTGTTTTGTACTTTTGTTATAATGCTGTACTGCAAGTGTTTAGATTTCTCATGTATAATGTAATGCACGATTTATTTCACATATAATTTTGCTGTTTGTATTCTATTTTCTACTGTAACCCCCCTACAACAATGCCCAATGGGCGATGTAGGTACTTGTAATAAATAAATTGCCCGTCGTCATCACTTCTTTGCTGCCGACAGCATTTATGTAACTCTGGGAGGGGCCTGAAAAAAATTGTTTGCACGTTCGCTCCAAGTAAATTAAAACTGCGGTACAATCCAACAGAAACCGCAATTGAATAATTCAACGCGCAAGTGGGTTGCTGTCAGTCTTCCCGAAGCGTACACCAATGCCAGTCGGGCCCCGTTGGGCCTTCCCTCTATTCCCTATTTCACGCGGTTCTTAGTATTAGATGAGTGCAACGTTGGGAATGACTCGGCAAGGGTGACGCAAGTGTCAGTGCCGCTGTTGAAAGTTGGCTGGTCTGGTGTGACACAAATGTCGGCACGACGACTTGTTTTCAGGGTGCGTGCCCTAGGTATAGTGCCACATGCTGTTCATCCCAGTATACACACATATTGGTTGGTGTTTTCCTTACGTTGTTTACCCCCCTCTTCTACTTCTAAAACGACACAGCCAATTTCAAGTGGAAGCGCCTTTGTTTAACCTTGATGTCTCTTATTGATTCGGTATTGATTTTGTTGGCCTCAGTCAACTTCGAAAGGGGGCTGTAATGCTTCATAATCGTAGTGCGAGAAAAAAGCTTCTCACTCCAGTACCTATGCTTGGTTTGCCCCGCTACATAGCCAACGTGGGCGATGTTTACCTTAAATGGGGCAATGGGATTGTTTCAACCCGATAATCTTTTGAATGCTCAGCTTGCATTGTGTAGTATATACCACTTAACGTTTAAGATCGAACCTCCCGGGAAGTTTTCAAATCTGTTAAATGCAAAATAATGCTACTAATAGACTTTGTAAGTGTTTGTAACTGTATTATAAGTGCTATTATTATGTGGCAATGAATATGGCGATTTCTGGTATGCCAGAACGCGGAGCATGGGGCCAACATTCTGCAAACATTGAGTTTCTGGCTTTGCTAGGTCTTAAAAACAGTGTATAAAGAAGTCGATGTTGCGGCAACAAAGTTTCATCTCATATCATATCGGTAATCTTTTCCGAGGCAACAGTGGGTCATGGCACAGCAGGAGTGATGTATCAGCGGCTAAGGCTCAACCCTACCGAGCAAGGGGGTCCGGATCCGAATGGGTGCGGTTATTTTGGCGCACAGCATATACCGTTAAAGGGTTTAACTTTATTGGTAGCCTTGCACTATCCCACGCCTTGCGACCAGTAATGAATGAACAGGCGACGAACTTTGATTTCGTTCTTGTGGAGCTTGATACAGTGCGCGCACAATTCTTGTGGTTACAACTAGAATGGGAAGTTTCAAATAGGCCTAACCGCCTTGGAAGTCTCATTCACGGTCATGTTAACTGGCCATACACTTTTAAACTTCGATCCGTCTCCTCAAACGCGTAAATTGTAGGCGCTTTCGCCCTAGAAATTTCTGCACGTCACAGTTTTGTTCGAATTGTTCGAAACCAATCGATCCTGCGGACCTACTTTCACCACGAGTTGAGTCGCATTGTCAAAGGTTTCCTAATTTTATTCCCATATGTACATGTGCCACAGAATTTTTTTCTATTTTGCCCTTTTTTGCAGTTCTGTGGGCGGTCGTTGCCAACGCCGGTGTCCCAGCCCACGGTCTGGTAGAATGGGAGAGCATGGAGACTATGCGAAAAGTTTTCGATGTGAACGTTTTCGGCGTCGTCAGCGTATGCAAGAAATTTTTGCCCCTTCTGAGAAAGTCCAGAGGACGCCTCGTCCTCGTGTCAAGTGTTGCTGGTAAGTAGGCACCTAATCGACTGGTTCGCCTGTTCGCGCTTGTTTGCCAGCAGGCGTGTCAGAGGAAAAATTGGGAATGCCGCGATGATCGAAAGAATCAAAGAACAATTATAATTTGACGTCTAAACTTTTTGCAGGGTTAACTCTTTTAAGCACCATCTTATGCCTTCATGCTTTTGTATAACGTTTATCTCTTGCCGTTTATATCGCTTAAGGTTTTAACCTTGGGGGATGTAGGCTAGGTAGGCATTTTTCAAGCAATACCAATATTGGTTAGGAGAACATAATCAGCTTTTGTCTTCTCCTTTCTTCCAGCGTACTAGCAAGCTATCTCCCACCACGCGGCTTCGCGCTGTACCGCGCCTGCCGCGGTGGTCGGTGGCTCGTCGAAACCCAGGAAGCGACAAGTGTACTCGTCTGTTCGTATTTATTGATCATTAGTATGTACCGTAAGATCATGCAGGCTAGCTGGTTGACAGCGAGGATCAATTTACTCGTCCAGGAAGTGTGAAGGAATTGACGGGTTCGACGTATACCTCGACAACCGTCAGATAAGGGATGACTCAGAGCGCTTCCATTGCTTGGCTTGAAGCCCACGGTGGCCATTTTTGTCCTTGCCCGACATTCCAAGGACCGAGATGGCAAGACACGTCCGCTGGCACTGCTTCCCGAATGGTCACCTGCCGCACAAATCGTATCCCGCGCGCACAGACCGGCCCCAAAGGGGCTCCTAAAGCAAGGAGGCATGTTTCCCTCAGCGACAAATACTCGAGCAAGTATCCCGAAGGCGCAATACAACGCGGCGAAGCCGTAGCCAAGTGTTCAAGTAAATGAATCAATGAAGCCACTTTTATTCCCCATTACACTGTGCCGAAGGCACTGCTGTTCAAAGTACAAGTAAATAACACGTTCCCACAAACTACACACTGACTTAAGACCAAAGAACTTCGTGCTAAGTGCAGGTTCAGAAATGTAGTAGGTTTGTAAATCTTTTGCTTGCTACAATTATTTTTTCTTTTTGTTACATAGGTGCAATGCTGCGCATGTAAAGTCAAATTATTAGAGGGAACTTATCACGCCATGAGTTGAACAAATGTGACCATGTTTTCCCGTGTAAGCAGTAGTTTCCCAAGGTGACGTGTTTTCGACTGCTCGACAGCCTTGAAAACGTTACTTGTTATTTCTAAGTAGACAAAGTCTTCCCAGTTAGCAAAAAAGGATGGTCCGAAAAATTTGTATCCCGCTTGAACTCAAATAAAAGCAGCATCGCCGTAAACTAGTGCAACGTGTCATATACAACAGATAGAGCCTGCGCAACGCAAAGGAAACCCGTCTTTACCACACTGTATATGGGAGAAAGCGTTGGAAAAAACAACGTCGACAGTTAGAAGATGCAAAGTTTGAAATTATTGCTGGGATAGATCCCCGCTGGAGCATTAATTCTTTAGTGTGCGAAAGAAGCCACTGGACTACATTAAAAAAATGAAACAATTTTTTAAGCAAGTACTCAGACACCTGTAATGCGACAATGTGAAAGAGTCAATGAGAAAAATGCTAGGCGAGAAGTAAAACAGGTCTGCAGAAAAAGAATGGCACCTGTAGCTTTAGAGGGACTCTGAAACACTTTCGAAAAACGCCTTCACTCTCTCATTCGCGTCTGGAAGCACTGCGAAAGCTACAGTTATCGCAAGCACGGAGCTGCACTGCGTGATTGGCTCGTCGCACCAGATGCGCCGTACATTTCTGCTCTATTTTTGTGGATGTCTTTTTTTAAAAGTTGCTATCGAAGAGCGTTCATTGATGCAGGCGAAGGAAAACCGGCCAATAGCCGCTATATGGCCTCAGTGACGTAATTCGGGCCGTTGGAGAACGTCAAGACCGGGAAAGAAACATTTTTTGAGCGAGCTTCCAAGTTATCTGATTTGCACAGAGCAGTAATTTCTGGCTAAGGTGCTTTGCGACCCCCTAATGTAAGTACTGGGTGCATTGGGCGACTACATTCTGCAAGCACTTAAGATTTCAAAAAAAAAATGTTGAAAAAGGTGTTGCAGGGTCCCTTTAACTTCTCTTGTCAAATATGTCTCATGACCGCGGTCGTATGTTTTATTGAAGTAAGATTAACTGCAGCATTTTCTCGTCTTCCGCACATGAGGGGCCCTGCACGTTTACGACCCAAAGTGGAGGCCTTTTTTTCCGGTTTCTTTGTGCTGAGCTCGATCGTGCAAACGCGACGGAATATATCAGCCTCGAAGAATTCAAGACCAAAAACTTTTGTGCGAAACCCTGCAAGCGAATCGAGGTGTGTGTGTGTGCGTTGAATTCCTATTTTAACGAATTGTTTTTTCATTTTTGAAGTCTATAATAATGATACACGTACTTACTTGCCAAATAATGAATTGAGTTACGTACTGTTAAACGCATTTCACTTCAGTAGGATCAGGGGCCAAAACATGCTAATGGTACCAAAGAATTCGCCTTTGTTTGCTGCCCTCTTTGACAACCGACAGGTCGGGGAACATTTCCCTACGGCGTTTCTTATTCAATGAGCAAGCACGCCGTCACATCTCTGGCCGACGGACTCCGGAGGGAATGCGTGGACAAAGGCGTGGACGTGGCTACAATTGAGCCGTCTACGTACAGGTAGGGCCCCCATTTTCCCCTGCTTGTTTGTATTCGTTTTAAGATAACAATGGATTAAGCGTGGCCGACGGCAAACTCACCCCACGATTCATCGTTGTTGCAGCAAGCGGTGGAAGTTTGATAGTTAAGCTGAGTGAGCTTACGAAGCACTGATAATTGGTGAAGAGAGCTCAAGTACAGTTATTCATGACTGCAAGTTTGAGCTCTATTTGTGGCCGCTAAGAAGAAAATCTTAACCTTAAGGTCAACTTGCTTGTTCTACGGGTTGCGTATACCTCGGGCGCAGCGATTGACGTTGCCGTTTTTAATCGCAACCACCTGGTGTGAATGCGCCACAGAAGGTCTCGGGAAAAAAACTCGTTTGCCGTGTTGTCACGGTAATAATAGTGTAGTACATCCTTGTGAGAGTTGCCCGCAAGAGGCGGAAGGCGGATTTAGGAGGGGGTTACATTACGAAACTGCATAATTCGCTATAATTGGCGCCTAGCACTATAGTTTTTTGGGAACATTTGGCTCGGGCTCAGCGGCGCTGTCCAGTTGGCTGGCATTTGCTTGGTGATGAAAGGTAATTCATTAATGCGCAGCACGTATTTATTCAGCTGCCGTTATCGCTTAGCATCGGCCCAGACTCTGCATGTAATTCTTGCATT
This sequence comes from Haemaphysalis longicornis, assembly GCF_048455015.1. Taxonomy (NCBI): domain Eukaryota; kingdom Metazoa; phylum Arthropoda; class Arachnida; order Ixodida; family Ixodidae; genus Haemaphysalis; species Haemaphysalis longicornis. Next base: position 95,753,532 of record NW_027526407.1, read on the forward strand.
AATGATTTGTGCTGATTTCCCGTAAGCGCTAATTGGTCTAAGAAGTGCATTAGGAATAGCGCAAGAGATTTTATTCCTCACGCGGAGCGCAGGAAAGTGGCCTAGCACTTGCTGCGCGTTAGAAAAAGCCGTCGCTGCAAAGTTGGTTTCGAGGGACAAGGCTGTCCTGTACTGATTACAGACCCGTTCCCTCGCCACCAGATATTGCCTCCCCTACAACTTACAACAACATACCCCCACCAAAACTTCCCGGCATTCCACACTCGATATACCACGCCACGCGTTCCTTACCCCGGTAATCTCACCCAACCTTCCGAATACCTTTCTGGAGCTGTTGGGAACCTCCTCACTCGAGGCACAGCTTCTGGATTACCAGGTGCGCCTGCAATACCTGAGAAACATTCGCTATTTCCTGGAATCACCGGAACTGAAGATCATTTCGCACCCTCTCTATATTCACACCGCAGTCGTGGAGGAAACATTCCCATTCCCTTTTTAGCGCTAACCATAAATGCGGTGCCAGATTCGTTGGTATCTATTTAATATATTGAATGGAATTAACGCCCACTTCATTCCCTGTTTGTTAACAAGTACATAAATCCTAATCATCATCATCATGTTTGTGGCTACTGCGGGACAAAGGGCTCCCCCAAAGATTTCCTGTTGGTTTTACGGTTTGTTTTCTCATCGTGGGTTCTCGTATGAATTGTATTTTGCATACCTGCAAGCAAGTCAACACTAATCAAAGGAAAGACTACGTTGCCATTACTGTAATTTTTGCTTTTCTTAGCTTTGAGAAATAACAAAAACTATTTCTGCCAAACGAAATAAAGAAACTTGCCACACAGGCAATGATCGTCACTGCAATCAAACAACTACGCTTTGAAGACTAAATTTGCAACTGTGGACGATACTTGCCTGATGCCAGGTAAAAATACATGTCAATTTTTTTCTCTAAAGACTTGCCTCTTTATTCCGTGAAATTTAGAGGTGTTATAATTTATGTAAAACTCACTCAGGGCATTGAGAATTGCGCTTAAAGCTGCGTAAACAATGGTCTAATACACTGGCCACGAAAATAGATCGCAATAAAGGCGCAGTAAAAACAAGAACAATGTCGGAAATCATTTATTAGATGCGACTCATCTCTTTAACTCGCCTTGTCCCTCCGGCGTCTTCCGTCGTCCATAGTCCGCATCCCTCCCCCATTCTCTTTGCCGCGCCAGCTGCGCGCTAACGCCGCTCTCACCGCAGCGCCTTCTGCGTGTTAGCGCTCGCTCCCGTCGCCGTGCCAGCTGTGCTGGCTGTGCGTCAGCGCGCGCTAGCACTCGGTTAAACATCAAACGCATGCGCATGCGCTGCTCTCTCTCATTCCCCTCACCGTTAACGCGCGGTACATATAAACGTGGTAACTGCGCCGCTCCGCTCAGCCGTTTAGCCGCTCCGATGACATCCGATGACCACCGATGATTTGAATGCTATCGCGATGGTCGGCGCAACCGTACGTAATATAATGGAAACAACAACAAATTGACACGCTAAATGGAAACAACATAACGGAAACGCAACGGAAATCCCACGATGCGTAGCATCTACCCATGGAGCCCCTCGCTCGAAGATGGTGTAATTTTTTTCCTTTGCCAAGGTTCCAGTAACGAGTGCCATGCGTAAGATGCTTTTTGTTTTGTTTGCCAACAAGGGCGCCACAAAGAGAGAATGATGGAATCTTTCGATTAAACATCTTGGGAGCTATATTCTCACGGTATTGCTGTTGGCTGACAAATTAAAATCTTTCTTCGTTTGAATGAAGCTTTCTATACCCTATTTATGGAGACTGTCCCGAACCAGAACGCGTTGCTAGAAAGCCAACTTTACCCACTGCGTCTCACAACACGATGATGATGATAAGCGAAGGCCCATCAAGCGCCTCAAGAAACAAAAACTCTTCCCGTGGTCAGAATTGAACCTGTGTCCCTCGCGTTATGAAGCCGACATCTTCAATTACCTCGGGGACATGAAAAAAAAAACATACATACAATTGTTTCATCCCAACACTGCTGTTGCAGTTTGGATTTTGGACTTTTGCTTTGGATCAGGTTGCATAGGAGGCAGCTTCGCATTTTAACCATCTTTGATGTTTTTTGCTCAAAGACGAACTAGCGACGGGAATTTTTGTTTTTCGCGGAGACGGTGCGCAACGATTCTACTTCCCAAGACGTTCCGGTACCAGCCTCTGCAGTACCGAAGCGTCTGCAATGGTCACGTTGTAGGGTCGAAGTCCCTTAGGGGATCGGGCTGACGGCGTCTGATGTCGTCGTCTCATCTCGTCGTCGTCGCATGGTACCAAAACACCGGGACCCTCGTTTTCCAACGTCTCACTCTAGAACATTGCATCACCGTGGGAAGAACGCGTACTAAACGAACACACCAGCACACTCGTTTTCCAACGCCTTATCAAGAACGTTTCGTCTAGAGCGCTTCGTGCTTCAAAGACACGAGACTTACAGCAAAGCTGTATACCTCTACCCCCCAGCGATTTGAGCTCCATAGACGAAAACCCCAAGGCACCAAGAATACACTTATACACGGCGTGCTTGGCTTCTCCTCAAATTTCACGTTACGGCTTCATCTCCGTCAGTAAAAATGCGAAGGCGCCAGGAATATACTGCTACACTGCGTGTTTCACACCTCCTAAGGTTTCACGTTAGTGAAGATGGCCCGGGAGTTTTCTTTTAGTATCACGAAGCTCTGTTTTTACTTAGACCTAACCTACTACTGCTCCCCCGCCATGACATAGCCGCTGCGTTCCGTTTAGGTTTGATATAGGGTGCCGCAAATTAACTGGGGGTGTAAGGATTTGATGTAAGACACATTGCTTAGTAGGTATAGGTTTTTTTGTTTTCCACTGCTCAGTTGCTGCTATTCATCCCAAAAGAAACTCTTGGCGTAACTACAAAGAAAAATTGTAACTCTACGCAATTTAAAACGCCTTGTTGTGGTTGGCAGGAAAGTAGTGGTAGAGCCTTTTTTGCGCCTTCGTTGTAGCTTTATTCCTATAAAAAAGTCAGGGGCTGTCTTGTAAACACAAGTACATTCGCTCTGTAACGCGCAACCGGCGTCTACCGTATTTGCAAAACTGAGATGAGCTGGGAATATGACCACAGTATTCACCAGCACCCCATCCTACCCATCTGGGATCTGATTTGCTTGAGATCAATGTGAACAAAGGAACATTGGCAGGCGATCAGCTCTGGCACGGCGCTTTATTGCTTCGCTCTCATAACGGGTTCTTTGTTGTGGTAATATTTCGGATAACAAACTGCGTCTACCCCGATCGCAGCTGATGTAATTTGTCTTGCACCTCTTTTATTTCAGAACCAAAATCATTCGCGACGTTGGTTCGATGGAGCACATTCAGAAAGAGCTGGATTTGCTGCCACGCGAAGTGCGCGACGAATATAGCGAAGAGGAAATTTCCTTTTGTATGACGGCGACCGGTACTCTGATGAAACTGTTGTACCGCGAAAACTTCCAGGTGGTCATCGATCAGATGGTTCTAGCCATCAGAGAATCTGAACCCAAACCTTACTACTCCGCATGGGAAGGAATGGACCCCATTGTCTTTACTGTGTTGCGCGATATGCCTGCGGAGTTTGTGGACGCTATCATTTTCATAACTCGCCGATTAAGTGCATGGGGGAAGTGACTTTCATTGGTGATAATGTTCTGCAACAGTGAGAAACAGTTATCTTTAAATTTGTTTCGTTGTTGTTAGTAATGCAGCTGAGGATTGACAGATCGCCGAGACGAAGGAATCACTCCCTGCCGTTGCTCAGTGGTTTAGGCCATGTGGTTTCAATAAAATTTGGAGTTTCCTCAGTGAAACTCTGGATGCTTATATACAAAGGCTTCCTGTTCCCTCAGTGCGACTATGCACCTTATGTAAAAAGCGTGAAAGAGTATAACACGTATATAATTTTGGGATGGCGTCTCTTTTTGCTGTACTCAATCACACTTAAAAAAACGTGAATTATCGTGGCATTTTGTTTAGGGTGTCTAAAATGACAATGGTGTATTCTGGTATGGCGTTTCCTTATAATGATGCCAATGCAAGGAATCCGAGACAGTTGTGCGAGAATGTCAGGACAGATGCGCGGGGGTGTGGTAGGCCCGGCCTTGTGCACGAAACTGTTTCTAAGAACCCAAATGTGTGTTTAATATGCCGCATTTTTACTGTGCTGCAGTATCAAGCGCCGACCTGACCATTTTAACTGCGTTAGTGGGGTTTTTCTGAACTCCAAACCGGCAATACTAATGTAGAGGCTGATGCGTTGTGCGAAAGAGTCCAGGTACGCGGGTTCGACGCCGGAAGCGGAAGCTGCTTTTAAGAAGGATGCTGAAAACCAAAACGTCTATGTGTGTGTAGATTCCGACGCACGGTAAAGATCCCCAGGCGAATAAAATAATCCGACCCGCCGTGGTGGCTCAGTGGCTAAGGCGTTGCGCTGCTGTGCATTAGGTCGCGGGTTCGATTCCCGGCCGCGGCGGCCGTTTTTCTGATGGAGGCGAAAGCAAAAACGCCCGTGTGTACAAGATTTCGGCGCACGTTAAAGATTCCCAGGTGGTCAAAATTAATCCGGAGCCCTCCACTACGGCGTGCCTCATCGCCGCCATTGCGTCGGCGCGTTAAACCTTACAGTCAATCAATCAATCAATCAATAAAATAATCGCAGTTTTCCACTACGCAGAATCTCATTGCCCAGATGTTGCTTCTACCTGTTAAACAACCCAAATGATGATCTTTTTTTTTATGTCAGGGTCAGTCGACCAGAAGCAAACTTTCGTGGGCTTTTCTTACTACGATATCTGCGTGATATCCGGGTATGGCATCTAGCTTGTAATTACGCGATATGACGGTTGTAATTATGCAGTTAGAATTGCGGTATCCCATCCCAATCGTGTCTCAAAAACCGCCATCACACCCGTCAAGCAAGCAGCTGCTCCAGTAGCAAGCAGTGTTGTACGGAACGGCGGTCGAAGGCACGGTGTTCCTGGAACTAGTTTTTTTTTGGAGGAATGGAGGAACGCCACCGTTCCATTAAGGATCGCTGGAACTGTAACGGTAACTCGTTGGTTTTTGAAGGAACGGCAGGAACGGCGTTCCTTCTGCAAACGTTACATAGCTAGGAATTGGCTGTTTTAATGCCAAGGCTCGAGTACAAAAATCCACACGTCGCTACTGTGTTTCTCTTCCTATATGCTGGCCAATTTTCGCGCCCTTCAGCGGAACGTGCCTTCTCGAAGGTCAAAGGCAGAAGAATAACCGCGCAGCGGGCCGAAGCTTGTGCTTGTTTTCATGCCGGTTGCGCCTACATGGCGCTCCACGGGTGAATAGCGCAGCCACAAAAATTCGTTTCACCTTTCATCGTATGTCTGTGGAGGCCAGGTTGCGTGTCTAGCCGATTGAATTGTTCCCTGCCGGGGAAAGGTTTCTACTTCCGAGCGGCATTTCTTTACGCGGCGTGCGGGATCGCGCCGTCACGTGGTATTTTTTTAAATAAAAACGATAGTTTTATTGGGCTACTTAAACCCAGAAATTTTGGTCTGTCTGTATGTCTGTCTGTCTGTCTTTCTGTGACTCGATTCAGCCACCCGGCCAAAGTAAAACAATGCCTGCGCAATAGTGTTATTCAGTCACAGCTAAATCTGCCCGTCTATGTCCAGTGTAATGTTCATACTTGTCAACATTGTTGAACAAGAAGACATTACGCAAATATCAGACACTAAAATATTACACAAGTGATATTTGCAGTGTTATTTTATAAAAAATCATAGATGCTTGAGTTTTGCGAAATAAAATACTACATCCACTGCCGAAAAAAAATTCACTCTGCCGTCGCCTGCTGGCGCCCGCGCCACTGTAGCTTCTGGCGGCATTTTAAGAAATCAAGCGGCAACAGTTACGAACAGTTCAACTATATAGGCTCCACGTTCTGCTTGGAACGCACGTGGACTAGGAAACGCGGTACCATGGAGGAAAAAAAAGCTTAGGAGAGGCCCCCAGCTATCCCCGCGCATTGGCAAAAGTGTGGAGGAAGTCACGTGTTTTCGGCGGCCATTGGAAATCGCGTTAGCAACGGCGTCCTAGCAACAGCCCGCCCGCCGTTCGCCAGTCATGGAGGAAAGGCAGCGCCTGCCTTGTCGTCCGATTGCGAAGATTGCTGCTTCGCTTTGCTGCGCTGTGGTCTTGCGGAACTCGAAAAGGATGCTGCGAGTTGCGACAGCTGCGCCGATGTGAATATGTCATTTAATTTCTACTTGCAAGTGCACCTTGTACCGCGTCAAGCTATTGCTCCGGTCGCGATCACGACGCGCCTATTGAAGTGCAGATATCGTGAACGCGCCGTCCCGTCGTACGCGCGGACACCCGTCTGGTAGATTTTCGGGAAGTGATACACGGTGTGCAGTACGTAGACGACTTGCAACCGAACGATTCGCAACTCAATTTTTTGGTTATCGCCGCTGCAATATATAGTTTGCTAGGCCGGCTATGCGCGGCAGTGCTTTTGCAACTGTTACAAGGTAGATTTCCAGTTGATATAATTCCATCGTCCTATTACCTTAGTAGGTGTCCGTCTGTTGACTGGAAGAGTGCTGGATCTGGAATCTGGATCTTTCTGTGGTCTCGCTCTGGATTTCGCTTTTCAACGCTTCATACTGCGAGGTCAGTGTATGAACGTTTTCAACTGATATCACCTTGAATTTATTGACACTGAGACAAGTTGAAACTTGGCGAAAAAAAGTTTATTTACGCCACCCACCCTCTCATTTTTTTTTTACTCAATAAAACGTTTTGCCTCCTCCTCCTGCTCCTCCTCCTCCTCCTTCGCAAAAAATTCTATCGAAGGCACGCGAACAACGGTAAAAACATTCCACAATTTTTTAGCGTGAAATCTGCATGAAGTACTGCTTACCTATATATATAGAACGGCCGTTTAATTGACTAGTCATCTCTGGGATTGCCAGTGAAACTGCAACGCAAACTTGGGCACTTTCCAGTCCGGTAGCCGCACGGCGTTCGCCCACTGTTTGCGGCGTTCTCCATCGCTTGGGAACCTATAAACGGCGGCGATTGCAAACAAAGGATGAATGCACACCAATGTACAGCAATACTTGTCAGCGGAATGATGCACTAACCGGTGGAAAGTGACGCCCAATTCCTTGGGTACCGATCGCGACTTGCAGCCTGGCACCGAGCATTGCGGCATTGTTAGAGCGAGCCGCTTCGCAAACCTGCTGCGGCCACACTGAAGACGTGTAACAGTGTAACCGCGCGTTTAGGTTCACGGTCACGCGCTGCAAAACGGCCTTCTACTTGCCTATCAGCTGATTTCCGCCGTCTCGGCGCTGGCAGATGCAGACGACAAGAGAGGCGATACAGGACGGAGGAGGCGGAGAAGGTGCACCGAGAGAGAGAGGCAAAAAGAGTCCGCCAATGGCATGGAGGGCCAATGGTCCGCCATTCGACTTACAGAAATGGCGTTTCCGGCTGCGCTGGGTGTGACGTCAGGGCCTCTCCTAAGCTTTTCTTTCCTCCATGCGCGGTACTATAAGCATTGAAGTAGGGCGCCTCAATTCACGCGCGTGTCCGCCGTACGGCAGCGCTGGCATCGGGGCGCCCGGCCTGGAGGAGGGGAGCGCGGTAAATTCAAATCGACTTGAGCAAAACTTTAGCGAGTTTACCTTGAGAAGAGCGCGACGGAAGAGGAACAGCATGAGAGGTGAGCGGGAAAGCAAAGGCGGGCATTTACTTGGCAAATGTAAGCAAAGACTATCGTCTTTTGTCGACATTTGCAACGAAAGGAGCAGATACGCTGCCAATTTTTTCGCGGGGTTTCTTTATCAGTCAGAATAAATGAGTGCGCATTTAGTCCGTTGCTGAAAATACCATGGTTAGATACCTCTAGTTGGTACCCACAAATGCCTCATTGACACTTTAATGATAAGGAGAATACTCGCGTTAGATCATTAATTTAAAATTAATTGAGTCTTATACGAAACAATTACTGCCCGCTTCTTCACAGTACTGCAAACATTGCGCACTCGGTTTTCTTCGAGTAACGCCTTTGCTCTTTTTTTTTTTTAAATCTTGGTGCATGGTTTATAGGGCACCCTGTATATACTCGACCAAATACACGGTCCTGTCAACTCTAATGGGCGGTCGAACATCAACGCTAGTACTACACGACCCTTACGCTGTGTCCCTTGCACGGGTGCTGTTGCTAACTGCTAAAACGCGCTTGCGGCCCATTTTATTTCAGTAATCAGAACCCACGTCGTCAAGCGCGCCTCGTCTAGCGAGCGATAACGCGCTCTCCCGACGACATCACATGCCAGAGAAGCCCGCCAGCCGCCCTTTCACTTTTGCTCCAGATGCGAGGCGGCCGCCATCTGTGTGGACCCAGCTGCTCGGTGTCGGCCGAGACCTCGTTTCCATCTCCCCGCGTGTCTGTTCCCAGTGATTCCGAAGTGCGTTTCTCGTAGTACCGTCCAAGGCGTGCGCCCTTGTCAAGGTTGGTTGCTGTGTTCTCAGGCCTTGGAATTCAAAGTTTCCCGACGTCGACAGCCGGCCGGTGAGCTGATTTTTTCTTCCAAAACCAGTCAATTTATTGGGACATATCCAGGGCATTGTTAGCGTTGCGGCTTAGTACAGAGTGAAAGCGTGGGTGACCTCACTTGGGGAAATATAACAGGTTTAATTAATGGGAGTATTCGATTACACTGAGTGCCGGATTTCAGTCTTGGGGTGGGATCACTGGGAATGTTCCATCCCAATTCACGGACGTGCGGCTACTCCTACACCCAAAACATTCCACTCCACCCGAAGGAGTCTGAAATCTGAACGATGGAACGCGCTCACACTTGTATATCAGCCGTCCAGCAGGTCCTGGCGGCCCTCGAAAAGCAGCCCCGGAGCGAAAGCGGTGGGGTGACGCCCTCTTCACGGGGCAGCGGCGTCCAACCCCGCAGCGAGTAGCGAAGGGGTGGTCGGAATAGGGTTGACATCGGGATCGACGAGTGGCTACGTCCGCGCGCACTGAACAAACACACTGTGTGCCTTGCAGGCGTTCAATAAAGGCCTTATTCCATTCACACATGTAGGCATAAACGTTACCGGACCCTCATAGCCTCGGGATGGCGCTGGCTGTCTTTTATTGCCTGCAAATATATTTCGCGCATGCTCCAGGGGCTTATGTGGGTGTGTCACGTGCTTCGGGGTAGTCGTCTCCGCTGTCTTCCCCATATGCATTTTTATGGGCACGATTCGATACTGGGAAGATTCCGAAAAGGGTGTTGTCATGTTTTCATTAATGCACGTTTAGATGCAGACGTTATGCGGGACCTAAGAGAAACCCAATTCTTACACAAAGGCTTTGTACAATCGGAGACAAGAATGATGCGCGGCTGAGCAATAACGAAAAGACTGAGGAGGCATCACAGTGGAGTCCGCTTATTTTACTAACTTAGTGTTCAGTTGTCCCGAATTTATGCCGCTTAGCAGTAATCGCCTTCTGGTAATGCACATCTGCTAAGCGTTGCTTGTATGTAACAGCATTCAGAAAGCTGGCCAAATTTATAATCATTGGGAGGTTGTGATCCTGTCGATGGAATAAAAACAGCCTTCATCTCTTTTGATTGTTTCAGTATTTTCGGTTGTTAAGGTAACCTGTTAAGGGAAAGCCCCTCCGCCAGAATCAAACATTGCGCCAAGTAATTGTATAATATGTAATTGTTTGTTTACACCCTTTTTTTTTTCGTAATCTCAAAGGGCGCATCCAAATGCTGATATCCCGATCGCGCAATGCTTTTTTTATTTCGTACTGCTGCGATTTATGCTTTCGCATCATAAATGTAGAGCAAAGTACAATACAGTATTGCCACGCGCAAATGCGCTGCGCAAGGTGAGTGGGAAGATCTCTTTTGGGATGGCCTTCGGGCAAGGGTACGCGTGTTCACTAGAATACTTTACAGCAGGCCAAGGGTGAGTATTTGGAAAGTTAGATTGGAAGAAACTAAGCAAACAAGTACAGTAAGAATGTTACAGCGAATTGGAGTTTGCGAATGACATCGTCTTCTTTATACACTCTTGGCAGAATATATGCAGTCAATAGTTTTTTTGCACAACGGCTGCACTCGTGTTAGAAACAAAAAAAAATTAGAATCGGGTACCTACGACAATCTCTGCAAGCAACAACCAACGTGGTATTGAAGAAGACCTATGGAAAAGTGATTAATCGGCAATCACACTCGTAGAATTGCGATCTTTAGTATTGCATAAGTAACCTTTCCTGAATTTTCTCTAGAAGCCTTTTCTATCACGTTCTACAGCGCGTTACGGGCATTTTTCGATGACGTAATTTAAGTTCATACAAAAAAAGCGGCAGCCACGAAAAGCGCAAGCGGTGTTGTGTATATCATACCCACATCCACCTTTCGATACCCTAAAAGAAGCCATCTCGCGTTTCGTTGTTCAGCTTCGCGTGGAGATTTGACTCAGTGAGTTTATAGCGGTGCGGTGGTAGTGGTACATTGGGAATGTGGCTGGCCAAACTCATTTGCTTAAAAAAACTGTGAATTGTTCCTCATTTGGTAGTAGCAGCTTTCTTAGCTAATGTAAGAACTTACTATGAATAGTTTAAGCGAAATCGAGAAATATGAGGAAATGCAAAAGTGCCATTACGCCCTAATGGGAGTTGATAACGACAAATTCGTTAGCATGTTTGGGGAATTTTAATGGGCAACACTTTAAAGCGGAAACCAATTCTAAAAGGTGGTGCATGGGGAATCGGTTAAAACAAGTTAGCCTACGCCAAATCCGCATTCGCCAATGTACTCGTTAATAAAGCTCCACACTACATTTTTAGGTGTAGACATTACTATGCATTGCCAGCATCAGCTAAAGAAGGCTCGATATCTTAAACGCCGTGCGGATTAGTGAGAAATTTCCGAAAACCTATTTTTGCATTTTTTCACTTTGTTTTCAGTAGTTCAAACAATGCCGCCTAATAGAGCACTTCCTTCACATAATGCATGTACTGGGACAAGGTTAAGCCTATAAGCTTACCTATTTTATCCCGGCATTATTCAATCATGTACTCGGTTGGTTGGGCATTTGTAGTTTAGATGTTTAAGAACAAGGACCATTATCGTTATAAATTTCAGCGTCGCCTGAAAAGACGCAACGAATTGCAGTATTTCCAAGAAAAGTGGGTTTCGATGCAAGATTCCTGAAAACAATACACATGCTTTGTTGAAAATACCTTCGGTTTTGTGTCTTGACAAGGTAAGCCATGTGAAAAATGGCTGGCGATTACTATACCCTTAATGCGAAATTTGTGCGCAGCGCGAACTTCAGTCTTCTCGGTCAAGGCGAGTCATAGAGTTTCATACTAATATATACCAGAGGGAAATCTGTCGCTTCCGTCGCGGGCCGCAGTGGGCGGCGCCATTGCCCCTAGTGACGTTCGTCGGCTACTTGGTTTAGCTAGCTATATGACTTCGTTTTGTGTCGAAGCCAAAATAAAAATGGTAACATTTTTTTCTTGTTCATCGTACATGAAACTTTAAATAACCAGTGACAAATCAATCTTTTTCGAGGTTTAATTTTACAATAACAAAACAAATTTCATGAACATTCTACAGTTATATTGCTGCTTTTTTGCAGCCACAGCCAACTTTTCAGCCTGTTCATGAGCCATGCCAAGTATATGTGGAACGTGCCTGCCCGTTACATGACGGAACGCTCTCTGAAGCGCGGCTCCCCTAGACAGTGGCGCCAGGTTTTCCTCTGGTATGAAACTCTATGTGGCGCATAGTTGGTGCGTCTCAGAAAGTGATTGCGTGATAAGCAAACGCACGGCGGTGCGCCCTACTCTGCCGTTCCCTCGCAGCGCATCCCGGTCGCCAAGAATGTTGTTGCAAATCGTGTTTGAACCTACCGCGCATGTGTCACGTGGTTCGCATTAGCCGCGCAACGAGGAGCATGCCTCACTTCCTCCCCCTCACACTTTAGGCAAGCGCAGCCCCCGACTGGAGTGTCGTGCGGGCTGAACATACTGCCCTCCCCCTCGCACTTTCGCCACACTTTTTTCTGCCTTTTTCTTTCTGCCGGCGCTCGCTCGGTTACAAAGGCATCGCCGCCGCCAAACCACAGTTGAGGACGCCAAGGCGTTGCGCACTCAGAGCCTTCGCTCTTATCAGGAGCGTTAACAAAGACAATTTTGAGTAACCCTTTGGTGTTCGTTATACCGAGCCCGCATCACACGTTGTCGACAGAATTCTTGGCCCAGTGCAATGCCACTTAGTTGTAGATGGGCGCTTGCACTCGCCAGCAAAACCGGAGAAGTGCGGAGAATCCACTTCTGGCCTCAGAAATCTCATACCAAGGCAAAGCGCGAAGCGCACTCGCTTATGTACGTACAGATCATCCTCAGGGTGTTCACGCTTACTGTACGTCGCCAGCCTTTACAATCTGTCACTGCCCAATTACAAGGGGAGCCCGCTTGATCGGCTCCAAGGTCACGTTGCAAATGCGAAACTCCTGCACTTTACGTGCACCCGTAAGTAGTTAAGGCAAGACTGTTGCATTTTGAGGTGGACGCTCTCAATAATTTGTGCTGGTATTTTTTGTACCAACACAATTCAGTGGTGCATCCCACATCTTTAATACACATCTTTACATTCGACGCAAGAACGAGCTACCTAAGCTTTTTTTGCTGCGGTGATGTGCTAGAAAGCTGCGCCAGAGCCTTTTGGGAACGACTCCATTATCCGGCATGACAGTCACACTATTATATGCACAGAACACACACGCATCTTATGAGGTAACACCTGAACTTACTCCGAGCAGTTTTGGGCGGTGTATATCGCGTTACAACCGGGTCACGCAACTGCAGCAGATTCTAGGCAGAAAAAAGATTCGCAATCTTAGACCCCTTTCGTTTCGCTCGATGAAACTGGTCTCTGAGATATACGGCCTTATTCTGATTTCCTCCTCCACTCCATTTGCTCCCTCCACTCGCCTGAGGGGAGGATTCCGCAATGCTTATGCATGGGGAAATTGATTTCAATGATCTCCTCCACTAGAGGCTCGAGTGGAGGAAGCTGCAATGACCGGTACAATTTTCTTTCAACTTTTTGTAACTTACACTCGTCTCGCTCGCGGTGACATAATCTTTTTCTTTTGGAATTTTTTTCTCGCGCACACAGTTCCAATTTGCTGATTTTTTCGGATATGGGCACTCAAAAACTTGCGAACACAGTTGTTGTTATGGTTCACGCTTACAGTGGTAGATTTTTTGGCAAGCTATCTCGGTACATTTCTATTTTAGCCTATAGGTTAAGTAAGTGATATATCGTCACGTTGTGAAAGAACAGACGACCGGTACCGCAGTTGATTGAAGAGCGATGTAGTTTCAAGAAAAGAAGTTCTATTTACAAGCGGCTATAATGGAGCCCGTACGGGCTGCACACCAGCCATAACCACGTCGTCGTCGATGGCGCGCCTCGGCTAGAAGGGGCATTGTACATGTACTCCCCCAGACATCACCCTCCGGTCAAAGACCAACGTGCCGGCCGATGCAACAGCGACTGGACGCATTCTGTGGAGATGAGATGATGAGAGATGAGTATAAACAATGAAGTTCAAGCCCGCACCGATGAAGATGATTAGGTGGGTAGACTACACCCCGGCCGCAGAACAGCGATACCCCCGAATGCAGCTTTGAAGCTTCGAAGGCCCTTGGACTGACGCCGGGATAGTGGGCACAGGGGAAGTGGCATTATGAACTGTTTTCTGTACAGGGCGGGTCATGTCACGCTTGGTCTCGTCGTGTTCTTGGGTGGGAACATGGGGCTGGGAACGTGGGCGCGTCCATCAATCGAACGGACCCAGCAGGCGCGTACCAAACACATTCAGCAGATTGATTCCGAAGACTTGACGGGGAGAAGCTGGATGTCCCGGATGGAGATGTGCCTAGAAGCTCCATAAAATGTTACGTGCGCCAGAACGGATTTTTTATGAACCTTGATTTATTATGAAGCGGTGTATTTTCAGGATGAGACATTCTTTTTAGGTGCGCTGATAGAAGAAACCGCAAATACTGCCAGCCGGCCCCAAGAAACCCACCGCCCCTAAAAGTTTTACGTAGACGCATGCTATCACCCTTGGGTATGCATTGCATTGTGAGCATTATGCTCAGGTTTTTCTTCCCCAATTAGTGTTGTTCCGGGTCAGACGCCAGTAAACGCAATGTATTTACACTAGATAATATATTGGCTAACGCCAAAGAAACAGCATACAGACACGTAAGCAAAATCGGCTGTCGTCCTGGTCTACATCCGGCGCAAGAAAAGCCTTTCTTGAGATATCCCCATATCCGCACACGGTGAGTATATTGACCAGAATCAACCGTTTCACGATGTGTAGAAGTTGATAACTTTCTTTGTCCACACACAAAATTTTATCCCAAAATTTTCTTACCGAAAATTCTTACTAAAAAGCTACAACCGGCTTTAAAAAACGTACATAAAGTAGAAGAAATCCTAATGCCAATACATCTGCTGGAATTACCAATATGCGGCAGGTGTCTGTAGAAAAGAGATATCACGTTCCCGGAGTCCTCAAAACAGTTGTAGAAGAGCAAGTCAGCAATAAATAAACAGTAACATTAGCTGGTTTCTCATTAAATTGCTTTCATACGAAGCTGCGAATTCATCAGAAACCAAACTTTAAATGGGCTTTGTAGGCTATGTGCGACCTAGTTAAAGATAAATTAAAATCTTTTTATAGCTACTTCATATCCTCTCCCGCCATGAAAGTCATTTGAAACCAAAAATATGGCCGCATTTTTTTCTAAAATTGCTGAAAATGTGTTCGAAACCCGAAAGTTTTCGCTGCCTCTGCGAAGTTACTGCTTCTGTTCTCTTCCTCGCCCACCACTGATGTTCTTCCCTTCCCTCTCGATATTCCCGTGGTAAAGACGGAGGCGGCTTCTTAAGTCAACTCAATTTTCCCGCGTTCCACTGCTCCCGCCATCTACTGAAACATTTGCTACTCTTGAACTTGGAACACTGCACGAGGTCGAGGCTCGGACGAGCTCTTTTAGGGGCGAAGCTCCTAAAGCCGTGGGTCTGTCCATCCCTTGTGTCTCGTGGTACGTGACCGCCTAGTTCGATGACTCACTCGCAGGTGGCGCTACATGACCGCCTAGTTCGATGACTCACTTGCAGGTGGCGCTACGTGACCGCCTAGTTCGATGACTCACTCGCAGGTGGCGCTGGTGTGAGTGACGTCATGATGACGTCATTAGCACGTGACTGACACTATAAAAGGCAATCGCTGTTGACGCGCTTCCTCTTTTGCAACGAGTCACCGGCTGGAGGAGGTGGTTGTTGACAAGGCTGCGGAGCGGAGGGCGCGCAGGGCGGCGGCAACGCGCGCTCGCCGACAGGATCCCGCCGTGCGCGAAAGAGAGGCCGAAGCATCTCGTCTAGAAAGTCGCGCTTAAACCGCGCGTCGGTAGCTTCGGGCTGAGCTCGCTTGATGCGTTTTGCAGCCGCCTCGCGAGCTCTCACTGCATCCGGGTTTGCCTGCCGATACGAGCGCTTGCTTGCAGCCTCACGAACCCTACAACGACAACAACAAACGAACAAGAACAAAATAAAAGTTGATATGTTCAATGTACGCACACAGTCTTACGTCTTTCTTAATGATGTAATGGGCGAACTTTCACGGGAGAGTTACGGTTACCGATGATCTCCCCCTCTCGAGCTTCGCCCCACTTATCATCATTCATTCCGTGGATATGGCGTGATTTTTTTGCATTTTTGGGTGATAATATTGTTTTCAACGTTAATATTTTTGTTCTTCGCAAATAAAACGCCCACGTTCATTTAAAATTTTTAGGGGCGAACAACATGAGGGAATCGGGCTGTCGGCGTCTCATGTCGTCGTCGTTCGTCGTCGTATTCTAATGTGTTCACGGTACTAAAACACCGGAACACCCGTTTTCCAACGCCGCGTGCTAGAACGTTTCGTGTCCGCGGGCAGAATCGCGTACTGAAAGAACACACCGGGACACTCGTTCGTCGTTCGTGCTTGCTTGCTTATAGTTCGCTCTGTACTCGCTTTAACTTTTTCATTTGCAGTTCTCCATTTCGAATTTCCCTTCTCCTCCGTCTTCGTAATGGCGATGTCGCGTATATCAGCGCTCGCTGTATGGCAAGGGAGAGACTTACAAACTTTGAATGCACTTATACTCTGCCAGTTTCGCCCCTACGCATGTTTTACGTCAGTGGAGGTGGCCCAGTTCCGCTGTACCCCACTTCCCTCTATAATGGGTAAGTGGTTTATGGTACGTGAAAAAAAATGAATAAAAAACACCGCTAGGACCAATTTTGCATGAATTGTTTGTTTCAAATATGCATAATGTTTTCTGCCTGTTCAACAAGGTTGACTAGTATAAAGTCTGTTCCTATAATTAGTGATTTGGGAAGGTTTTGGCGATATTAACTTCTCTTTCAAGTGTTCTTTTAACTTTCCGTCGGATGACTGAATTGACATACGGACGGACGGACGGACGGACAGACAGACAGACAGACAGACAGACAAACAGAATAAAATTTTTGTGATTAAGTAGCCGAAGGCAGACTACCGTTTTATATAGCAAGAAATATCCACCTGCTTCCAAATTAGGCACTGTACGAAGTCAACAGCGGCGCAATAACGGCAGCAGTGACCCAATCAGCGCAGAGAAACAAAAAAATATAGTTTTTAGTGTGTAACTCCACATCAGCATGCAAGAGGTACGGCCAAACGCAACCGGATGCCTCTCAAGTATCGCCCATTCATGTTGTATTGTGGTGGCTTTCATCGGTGGCCGCCAGTGGCTCAAACAAGATTATGTGACGCCATCGAAACCTTGACGTAAACTAGCTAGGGAATCGCAACTAGTGCTGGGGAATGCGCAACCACATTCCATTGCAGTTGCATTCCGGGGAACCGAAACGCTGCTCAATTCGGTTTGTTTTTATTCCGCAGAATGCGAAAAGTTTGCCCATTCCCACTCCCGTATTGGCGGGGAACTTGAATTAAACTTCCGTAATTACTAAGCCTTGAAACTGCCTCCTGGTGGCTCTACCGAGTTTCGTACGATCGTAACACAGAGCCTATATTATCAGGCGCGTAGAAAGGTAAAAAAATGTGCGTGCACGTCGCCAAAGTACCAGAATGGTGACAGCTTCATGACTTCTCCTAATTCATATGGGGCCATTATTCCTGATCCCTCTTTAGCATTTACATAAACACAACATTGTAGGTAATGGTTTGCCCTTGCTCGCCACCAGAGGAAGGACACGTTGTTGTCTGCTTGTTTTATTTTCCATAGCCTATCGCGTGATCCCATGCTTTGCAGTTCGCGTATCACAACACCAACGTCCTTATGCTAATGTAGGGTACTCGCAAGCACGCCGTCCGTACCTTGTTCCCATATACATGCACTCGTAATACATAGCTGAATGATTTCGACTGCTTCTACAGCACTGAGCAGAAATGCCATCGCCCCAACGTGAGGAACAGCACGCTAGCGTCACTTAAGACCAGCCAGTTTGTCACTGATTACGGGCAGAGGATTTGTTCTCATCGCTACACCCCCATACCTATGACGCGGGACGTGCGAAGTATAAAGCTTCGACGTGGAAGTGCTGCAACTCCGTCGTCGTAATAATAGCCACGCGCAGTACAAGCAAGCAGCATCCGCAGCTTTCACCCTTGGGCACCGCTGGAAAGTATTCAAGTAAGTAACAAACGCAAAATAATTATCGCATAAATAAGAAAAAAAAAATGTGAAACATTATCCGGGATCCTGTGTATTCGGTTACGGTTTGATAACGCGTGGGCATCACTTCTCTTTGAGTTTGTCACCAAGTTAATTCGCCGATTTTAGTCCCTACGTTTTGTGCTGCTACGTTTGCTGTCGCTAACTGCATGATGTTGCGAAACAGGGGAGACCACAGACATACCACATCTCTACCTTTTCATTGTGACTGTATACGGGGCGCCTTTGCCTTCGACAGTGGCCAGCCATGTGGGGGAAAAATGACCTTAACCTTGACCATCTTTCCTTCGCTTCTTTTCTCTTTTTTATCTGTGGTTATTATGAGAGTTTTTTCCGATCACTCTCGTGGGCGCTACTTTTATGCTTAACGTAGGTTTTCTTATGCTTCTAGGTTTTATTAACGTAGCTACTTCTATGCTTAACGTAAGGTTCAGCCCAACGACAAGCAAAAGCAATGTTGAACTCATTGCACGAAAAGCTACACGCACTCGTTGACGACGTTTTAAGTTGCCCATGACGCGGGATATGCTTACCTGCGTCCACTCTTCACTCTGCAGAACCAGCAGTTTGGCTGGTGATATTTCCACGCTTTTCTCTCTTTTCTTAGGTTGCCGCCACACTTCTCCCAATCAACCTTTACACCTACATCATCACCCGTTTTCATCCAGCCGCATCTCACGCAGTACCCAATAGGCCGGTGAGAGCTTGCGTTCGCAGCCAATAGGGATGTGAGCCCAATGTGCACCTGCGTCTGCAATCAATAACAATATTAGGCAGACACGACCGCTTTTGGAGTCAATGCATACCTGAGTTCGCAACCACGTGACGCGTAACGACCAATAACAACGGTGGGAGGTGCACACTGCGAAAACAGCCACCGAGAAATCGCGCCCATATACCTGGCGACACATTGCGGTTACGCGGATCCAACGACAGTGCCTTTGTGTCGAGCTGAGCCGTGTAATGCTTGAGCTATGCACACGTGTTGAAATATTTGTCCCGCGCGTCCCCCGACGCTGTACATTGCCAGTTAAACAGTATTATGTCAACGTGCACACACTAAATAGCGCATGTTCTGTGCGTGGGTTTAAACTTGCAAACGTTAAAGGGGTACCGACACCTACGTTTGAACTTAACATTATTACGCAGTTCGAATCCTCTACTTAACAGAATACCCTGGCTGAAATATGAGTTGCCTGCGACGCGTGGAAGATACTTCAATTTGATAGGATTTATCGCGCTGACGAAGTAGCCCGTGTGGTGCTGCGCAGCAAATTGACACCAGCGTGACATCACTCCGTGACAGGGAAAGTGACGTAGCCGCCTGCCTGCAACGATTGTCGGAAAATCGTGGCGTGAATTCACGCGCGCGGACCGGTGAGCGGCGATTGGGCGCTGACCCGTTTACGAAGTGATACGCGTAGCCATAGCTACAGGCATAACCACAGGCCAGAAAGGCACTCTAGCCAAAAATAAAGTTCCACACTCGGGAAAGGAGGCGATAATAAAGACCAGAATGGCAACACAAGCCGCCATCAGATCTTTTATTGAAAGCGGTCATCAAATTTCCGCCGCAATGCTAGGCCTAAAGCCTTCAGCCAGCTCATCCTCTCCGCTCCGACGGCAGGGCGAATGAAACAACGTCTCCTCGGGCCTTTGCTGTGTTTTGACGTCCGCACAAAGCGGTGAGGTCATTCCGTGATTCTGTCACATGCGCCCTACGGGATGGAAGCGCGGGAAACGAAAACGGACGATTTTCAGTCCGGCCAATGTAATTAATTATCGCTAGCTCAAGTATCTAAAGTTCCATTTCGGGTTCTCCAGGACGTTAAGCATTGATGAATAAATAAAAAAGGGATATAAAGTTTTGGTGTCAGTACTCCTTTAAAAAAGATCCTGAACTGGAATATTGGAGTGTAAAGGCATGCCTCAAATACGATCATAGCATAGTTGCGCCAACGTTTGGAAATAAAGTGACCACACTGCAATGTTTTAGCGTCACCGTGTCACGGATTCTTCAATCCCTTTAAAGGTTCTGTCTTATTGCGCACATTGCGTTTTTTTTAAGTGCAGAACACTTTGCTACTACGGTTTGTTCCTACGGTTTGTAACCCAGTTGTCAATTAGCCCGGTAGTGGCCCTTTGTTTATTCTCCATGAGTTTCACGTTAGGGCTTTGAGTGTTGACTATGTGGTGGAGGGGTATGACGAAGTGTGTTCGATTTGAATCTTTTGTTTTCCCTCTCTCTGTTTTCTGTTACAAACTTTTATGTCCTGCACGCAGCCCGTGAATAAACTAGTTGCGAGTCATCGCTCGTTCCGCCCATTGCCTTCATGCACGTCTTTTTTCGCGCTGCCGTCCAGAATGACTAAAGTAAGCCCGAAGACACCGTGAAAACATATTCTTCTCATATCAGTTATGTTTATCAGGGGTGCGCTCTAGAAATAATTCTCAACGTGTCCTGCTGCGTTCCAAGACTTTTCTTGAATGTAGAGTATAACTCAGAATAAGATTGAAAGGCGAAGTGCCACAAAACCCCTAAGTTTGGCTCCACCTCATATAAACTCAAATCTTCAAGCATTCTTGCTTGGTTTGAACCCATCCGCGATGTTTCCTGCTATGCGAATCGGCGTGTTATTGCGAATGGCGCCACCTGACACCATTGGCTGTGAAATCTTCCCGCATTTATTCCGCTAAAAAAAGCTTACTAATAATCTCAGGTATAACCGTAAGGCTATATTTCAATCCACGGAATAACCCTGGACGACATTCGTTCTTTTCACCTGCACTGACTTATTGCAAGCAAGCGCGCGAACGAATGTCCAGATTAGGTGTGTTCCGTGCAATCAATTCAATACCAAAAATTTAAATATTCAGCTATATTTAAAAACTGATTTCCCTCACACCACTTCACGCCATTATTTAGGATTCACCTAAACCTAAACCAATACTGTTTTCAGGTTATTAAAATGCAGTGTGTTTTTTTTAAACTTTCCTACAGTTTTTATAGAACAGAAGCTGTTACGTTGAGTTACGACACATTACGATAGGCCAGGTACTTTCAACCCCTACCGTGGGAAGCTAGGGGGGGGGGCTTCTGAAGACCACGTTGGGATGATGTAAAGAAGGCAGCACTAGTAGACCTTTAGTTATGGTTCAAGAGTACGAAACGGGAGCCGGTAAGGGGTCATCGAACATTTAAATGTTATCGCCACAGACGGGGGTTGTTTGTGTCTACTGTGGAAGAAAATAATGAGTACCTTTGGCCCTATTTACCAATTGAATTGTACCACAGATGCTATAAAAAATAACACCCGCAGCTTTGGATCTCTGGTGCGAGCAGTAAAAAACCGCAAATAAAGACAACGCTCCCGTAATAGCACACGAAACCGCTGTAGAGTAAGCGCGGACCTTGATCATTACCTGCGTTCGGTCACTCACACAAACCGGTTTGCTGCACGCCAGAAATAAACACCGTAATCAGCTTTCGGGGCCATCCCGTTCCTTCTCTTGTTTTCGCTCTCGATGGGTGCAGGCTAGATGCATTAAGGGCGTGCTCGCGTCTAGTGCCAAGGCTCCGTCATTGATCGCTCGGCCTAAACAACAAGTACTATAAAAAACTCCGCCGAGCAACAGACGCTCCTGACTTTTCTGGCGGTGGGGCGCCCCTCTAAACAAACGCACGCACATGGACACCTGTGCACTAACGAAAATAGAACCGCGCCCGTTATTCGGCTAGGTGAAACAGGCCTGAGCAGTTTGGAACGGCCAAGCGATTGCGATCAGTGGTGATCCAGGGAATAACCGATAGCTGTTATAAGAAACACCCTCCAGGAGAAATAGAAGTCCTAGCAGTGATCGCGCAATCTCCGTTTTTGGTTAAAGGGAGTCACCCAACTTCTGCTCACCCTTCTAACGTTACGGGGATTACACAGAAGAATCAGAACTATTTCTTTCACAACATTGTATGGAAGATCTGCGCAGCTTTCTTTCCTAACTGTGAGGCGTTTGTCAATGCCCCGAGGGTCGTGACATCTCGCGGACGTCGGCACTGGGATGCCCGCCGCTTCGTTGCGATATACATTTGCAGTTGTATTTATTTCGCTGCGCTCCTAAAATAGGTGGGAGAGTTCACGGACGCCACCAGTAGGTGTTTGACGGGGAGGTGGTCACTTGTTCATTGGGACGACACGACACAAGCACATCAGACACCCAGCAGCGACGGGCACTTCTGTACAAGTATTTAGGATACGTTTTTCTGACGTTGTCAAAGCTGCCATAATTGTGGTCAGTCGCGTGACTACGAAGGCGAGTGTCGGGGCCTGCAGTGTGCCACATCTCCTCACTTTGAAGCGGAGTGCAATCGCCGTCGTTGTAGGAGCATTTGAACAGACGGTTGCCGCAGCTTCTCCGGTCTAGAGCACTTTTCTTGCTGAGAATCGTGGAAGTCGGCGATTTTGCACAGGTATTTACAGTTTTCTATATTCTTGATGTATGGCTAGCTTTCCGCGCTTAAAACGGTGGGGAAAAAACTTGTAAAGCGAAGCTTTAGAGTGTCCTCACCGGCGTCGTTCTACGCCAAACCGCCCTGCAGGAAAGCCGACTTCCTCTGACGAGGATGATGTGAAGTAAGTGAAAAAAAAAGACGCTACCCGTGGCCGGAATCTAACCCGGTTCCCTCGCCTTATGAAGCCGGCGTCTATCCGAGTGCTTCATTGTTTTTTATTGTTGCACCAAGTGCTTCATTGTTTTTTATTGCTGCACATTTTATTGTGCCAAGCAGCAGGTACCGATTCGCGCCGTACATCCCAAACCCAAACGTTAGGACTAAGTGGAAACGCGGGAGTCGCTGTCGGTATTCTGAAATGTGGCGCTTACCTCCAGAGTAGCCCATACTTGAAGTGTGGAATTGGCATACACCGAAATCACGCAGCACTACCGCCTGCAGCGAACAATGTACCCTCCTCCACACAAAAACCTCACAAAAGAGCAAGAACACCACCTTCGATGCATCCAAACCAACATCTTTCCCCACCCAACTAGAGCCCACATTCTGGCCCCCACCCTCTACTCCTCGGAATGCCTCTTCTGTGAGGCTCCGGGCACGCTTTACCACATTGTGTGGGGCTGCGAGAAGAACCCCAACCTACCCCTCCTCCTGCCCTTCCCCTCCCCCGAGCACTGAGAGAGAGCACTGTCCAGCTCGGACCCTGATGACCAGCTTTGGCTGGTGAAGAGGGCTCAAGAAGCCGGACGGTCTCAAGGGGTCCTGGAATAAGGACTCTTCCCCAAGGCGAACTGCTTTATAGGGACGTTTATTCCTCCTCCTCCTGGCTAACCAAAGAATCCATCGCAAGAAAGCTTCGCTTCCCGCCATCTTCGTCGTTAGACGGAGGTGTGCAATATTTCATTGTTCGGAGTCGATGTGCTGGTATTGGGGCATCTGTCCGTTGGGAGTTGTCCTTAGGTGCGATACATAGAATCGCGCTGGCTATCCATGCCCTATCCCCAACTTGTCGCCATAATTCAAAGTGTGATTTAGAAATCTGCTTGTTGTAAAAAGAAAAAAAATGTGGCGGTGACTCGAATCTTGAGTCGTTTTCTGCACGCGGAAGCCACATTTCAACTATACGTAAAAAATTGGTTGAGTAAAAGGGGGTAAGCTATTTAAACTTGGAATAAAATTAATCGAAAATTTATTCGTGAAATATGGATGACATGGCGATTATTGTTATGTTGTGCTGTCATAATTCTAATATACGTGGTGTGACGTTGCAGGCAATAGGTACGCTCTTGAGGCCATAAATGCGGCAAAAAATACACCAGACGATGAAATTCTACAGCGCTGTGCATCAGTGTGTTAAGTTTTATGATGCACTCTGCAATTCTCGGTGTTGAAGCTTACAGTGCGTTCAGCCGGTGGTTCTTGCCTCAATTGTTGCTTGTGCACCCAAAAACAAGCAAACAGCCGGTCTTGTGGAAATAAAAAAAAATTCCGCGAATAAATGCAAGATATCCGAGTAACAAAACTTGTACATTCGTATTCGAAATTTGTAGAACTGTAACACTTCTCTTCGAGTATGTAAGGGTGACCACGATCGGAGATGAGTGATTTGCGCAGCTTACAGCAACAAAAAACGTTGTTTATAAGGAACTCCAGGGCGGGTTATAAGTTATGGCTGCGTGGTATAGGTTCATTTATATAGTCATTTGCCTTTCTAAAAACTGTATAGTCATTTATACGATATTAATCTATAGTATAATAGTCATTTCTGTCTACCTATCGTTCTTTCCATATAGTAATTTATATAGTCACTTATACAGTCATTTCAATTTAGAAAAAGCTTTCTAAAATCAAGCCAAACACCAAATGAACCAAACCAGATGTGAGAACCTGTTTTTTTATTGGGGTGGTTTACTGCCAACGACTGTGAACTCTAGTGCTTTATTAATACAAGCATTCCTTCGCTTTCCCTAGCATTCATTCATCGTCTTAGTTAGGCGGTGGGCTGCAGTGCCTGTCTAATTATGCGGGTCCGTGTACCCCTCTCCAAATCCAAACTGCTTCGACTGCGCCGGAATTGCGCAATCGAATGAACCTCGGCTTCATCATGCGCGGGACCAAGGTTCGGTTCGGAAAGCGTTTTAAGTTTTCTTCAATTTACCAACAGTCATCGTCATCTTTAGAGCATGTTGGCTTTCCTTCAGTGCGTTTTGGGCGGACAAGAGACATCGGGGAGAGGATACAAGCTTCCCTTTAAAATACCTTTAAAATACCTTTAAAATACCCTTTAAAAATTGCCTTTAAAATACACTAGTTTCAGCCACCCATTGCCGCGCAGACCAGAGTGCCGTCAGAACTCTGGTTGGTGGTGGCATGGAGTGACGTCGATTCAAACGGCACCTTTCGGTTGTTGACGGTTAGGGTTCCGTGCATTTGGTGCGTCTGTCAAAATATCTCATCATCATCATCATCACCAGCCTATCTACGTCCACTGCAGGGCAAAGGCCTCTCCCATTGTTCTCCAATTACCTCGGTCCTGTGCCAACTGTGACCAATTTATCCCCGCAAACTTCTTGATCTCATCTGCCCATCTAACTTTCTGCCGCCCCCTGCAGCGCTTGCCTTCTCTAGGGATCCACTCTGTTATCCTTAATGACCAGCGGTTATCTTGCCTCAGCATTTACCTTCGTCAAAATATCTAGGGCGGCAGAAATGGTTTGCGAGAACGCCAAAGTAATTGCAAATGATCAGCAGAGAATATCTGTAGCCTTCATTTAGAAGAAACTCCAGAAAACGCCCATATAACAGTTGGCGGCTAGAACGACTCTATCATTGCTGCGAGTTTCAGGTATACCCTTCGAATTAATTCACAGTGAAGCTTTAAACGTCCAGAATTCACGTCTGCTGCAAAACACGGGCCCGTATGGGAAGAAAAAATGG
This sequence comes from Haemaphysalis longicornis, assembly GCF_048455015.1. Lineage (NCBI taxonomy): Eukaryota > Metazoa > Arthropoda > Arachnida > Ixodida > Ixodidae > Haemaphysalis > Haemaphysalis longicornis. Next base: position 95,778,873 of record NW_027526407.1, read on the forward strand.
CAGCATCTCCATTCCGTGGATGATTGGGAGCGTGCGGAGTACGGAGACTCGAAATGACATCCAAGTTGCGCCCCGAGTTACATCCGATTTTGGCCCCGATCATCATTCGATTTAGGCCGTGAGTGGCACCTTGATTATTCCCTCAATAAAACTGCAACTCACGGCTCAAATCGAATTTCGCTTGATTTTCGCTTGATGGTGGTGTGCGCACGGATGGACGCGGACGGGCATTGGGACGTCCTAAGGTACTCTGCACCGTTACAGGCGAGGGAGTAAGCCGTTTGATTCTCGGGTACTAAATCACGGTCATAGACCAATGGGTAAGACGACTCTCACTAACTCTGTCCGGTGTACCAGACACAGGCTCGAATCCTGCCGGTGCCTGTGTGATTTTTCGCGATTGTAAATGGACGCGGACGGACATTGTGCGGTCCTTAGGTACTCCGAACCTAAAAGACAGCCTCATGCTTGTTCGCTAGGATGAAACTGTAGTCCTTCCAACTTTCATAAAGCAATGGCAAAGCCATAGTACTTGCCAATACACGATGAGGTAAAAGTTGACTACGCGTACATTCTCTGACGATGTATGATTTGTATTTATGCAGCTTCGTGCTTTGTCCTTATCCGCCGAGTGGAATGACTCCAAATTTCTTTTCTGTACTTGTAGGATAGACTATTGGAAGAATTTATTGTATATATTTACTAATCGGTTGATCTAATCACTTATGGATATACCTAGTCATTTCTTTATTAATCGATCGACTGGCAGATAAAGTGTGCTACCTTTGACCCAGACGTTAAGTTCGGGCTCTAGGTGATCTGATGAAGATAATTACTAGTAGCAAGATTGTCATGTGTTGTTGCGATCGCGGCTTGGAAACGCGAAGCTGAGCTGGCATTGGCAGCCGTGAATAAAGCGTGATGGGACCGCCGTTTTCAACATCGGCCAGTTGCACGCTGAGAGGTGATTTTCCTGGCACCGATAAAACTGAATTTTGAACGACAGGATTTCTCTCAATCAGGTATGACCATTGAGAGTGCTTTGTAGGGTACACGCCCGTAGGATGCGTTTTGCATCATCCGACCCTCCCCAGGTATATTAGAGGCTGGGTTACTCAAGGGCCATGGGGTAAATTGGGTCTAAATGCAAAGGTTGCAATATATTGGGACGGTAACTCTTTTGAAAGTCGCGGCAGTGTACTGTGTGCCTCCGGTGGCAGCAAGCACCAATCTCACACCGAAATGCACAGGACATTCTTTTAAGCCTCCACTTTTTGGCGGCAATGATGAAGCGTCTAGGAACAGTCAAGGGCAGTCGACTGGCAGGGAACCGCGGTGGAACAAAAAATGCGACAGCGGATACGGCGACCGCGCAAAGGTGATCAAAAATGGGAAGGAGACGTTGTACGAGTAATAGACGGTTCAGGGTAGGTGAAAGGTTTTGACAGTCTGTCCGAAAACATGCTTGCGTTCGAGAAGATAACTTAGTGGCACGGCCTCACTCGGTGTTGAACTCAACTACAGCTGTTTGGGTCCCAAACCCAGCAAAATAGTTTTTATTTACCGGAGCACATGATTTCTCCTGGACGTTGCTATTTTATATATTCAAGATAAAAAGAAGGGGGTTATACTGGTCTGAAATGCAGTTTCGTAGTTATTTACAGAAATAATTGCGTTACCATAGCTTTTCCAACACGTGGGCCGAAAAACGGTAGCAATTTTTCCGCTGGACAGGTTTTCATCGGTAGGAGAAGGGTGCGTGGGCTATTCGCGTCGATGGCGTGCGGCCAGAAATAAAGCCTTGATTCCGTAGGGCAGACGATGTAATTTCCAGAGGGAAGGCAAAAGGCGAAATCGTGCCATGCGGAAGAAAGCGCGGCACGTGCAGCCATTTCAAAGACGCAAGGTCCCGTTGCCGCCGCCGCTGGCGGCCGCTCAGGCAACGCGCATTCGCCGGTCATCTGGGAGGCGGCAGCGCAATGCAGGTATTTCTTCAAAAACCTTTCGATTGTTATGTTTCAGCTGGCAGGCCAAATGGGGCGAACAGTGATAGGGAGGGTACGGCGTTGCATTTAAAAGGGGGGCAATGACAGCTCGGGCAAGGCTACGCGCTGCGCACTACTCTTCGTGGTGTACTTTTAGCATGTTCAGGTGTCGCCTTGTTCATCCTTTTGGTAGCGATATAGACTTATGTTACATATTGTTACGCGAACATTAAGCGCCATACATTCGCCGATGCGAACATGAAATTTCAACGGGCAATCATTGGAACAGGCTGAACGGAAGAAGCAGGAACGAGATTGGTTTTTGTCTTGGCACCAGCATCCACGTACCGCTCTCCCATCTACGCTCCTCAGACACCTTCCAACGTCAGTGTAGATAAATCCATCTCGTAACAATATATTATGTGGGCAGTTGGGCAACTACGTGTGCAGGGCTCCGCGCGTGCTGGTCCCTCCCATACTTAGCCCACAGGAACAGGGGGGTACGAAGTGCGCGTTAAGCCATAAAACCTACCACATGCACAGTTGCACCGGGTGACTCCAAAAAGCAGGCATCGGAAAATCGGACATAGGAATGGGCACGGTAGGAGACGGGAGAGAAGCTCTGACTGATATCCTTCAGAAAGAAAGTGGTTATTGGCAAAGAACCGAAACCACCTATCGCCCTCGGTGTGCGCCCACCGCACGGGTCTGGCGAAAGCGAGTAGGCACACTGTTGTGAGCGAATGCCACAAGGCTGTTGTTTGCTGGACAACCAGCGCAGGGCGTCAATTAATGTTGGGTTGATGTCGTGCGTCTTGGCAACTTCCATTCTCGTCCCTTCAGTTTTGTTTTGTAGTGTGAGCTACACTGGCCGGGGTTGAGCAATTGAACACTGCGCGAGGAGCAGAGACGTCACACGGCGCACAGAACGTTTCTCACTGGCCGGCGTCTCTCATACACCCCACCCGCCCAGCGTCTTCGCCGACCTCCGTTTCGCACTTGGTGGCCCGGTCTACTTGATGATCATGCGAGGAGTAGCCGGGTGTGGAACCGATGGCTCGTGCGTCAGAGCAACACCGGTGTGCGCCCGTGGAACAAGCTTAGCTCTGGGGCGATTGGTGACGCTGCGCCGGAGCCGCTTGATAAATATACACGTGTCACATAATGCGTAGATCATATGTGTGTGTCATTGAGGCATTAAGGACACCCACGAAAGCTAAGAATAACCAGCTGAACCTCAGCTCACCCTACGTATATCCTGGCATAACCGAGCGAAGACACTACTAATTTTGTTCGTAGTAAACCGGTGATGTCTATTTTCGTGCGCGTCAATGTTATTTAGTATGGATTTGTGTGCTAGCGTACCACCAACACGTAAGGGAGGTTCCTTCAGTGTATACGTACCTGAGGGGGGACACAGGGTATCATATATGGAGTATCATGCTCTACCGGCTGAGCTAGCAACGCGTCATGGTTGTGAATTTCGGCAACTTGCTTTCAGACATTCCAGTCACTAGCGACTGCAGTTTCTCTTGAATGGTGGTGGTGGGGGTGGTGGTGAAACATTTATTCAAGAGATTTGCGCTTAAAAGCGGGAGAAGCCCTTAGTCCAGGGGCCCTGCGGCAGCTGCAGTCCAGCGTGCCCGGCCCACCAACTGTCGCTGGTCCTCAGCGGGCTCCCACTGCTCGAAGGTGGGGGTGCGAATAGTGGGGGCTGCCGCTTGGGTGTTCCAGCTTACGCACTCAACCACCCGCTTTTGCAAGAGGGTCTTTGATTCCCAACTGTGTTTATGTGTATGTGTGCTGAGCAGTATGGTTGGAGTCGCACTCTGAGTTCGTCACGTTTTCTCGATGTAGTCACCAGCACGCGTGGAGCAGAGGACGCGTATACTGTTATGTGCCCACATTTCAAAGTGGGGTTCCTCATTTCGCAATACAGCTCATCATATTCCGCAATGAGGAACAAAACAAGCAAATACGTAAATGTAACATTATCTCCCAAGCGCTGTTCGATCTTTTTATGACAATTGAAAGGAACGCGAATAGTGGTGCAGTCCAAACTTTACCTATGAGATTTATTGCAGCCATTTCATTGATAAGTTTTGAAATGGCAGTTTTTATGAGGCAAAAAATACCAAAGGTAGGTCTTTTGTTGGCATTTCAACTCACTATTGTCCAATAGCACTTCCGATAGTCTTATCAATTGAAACATAAGGACGGCAGTACTCCCTTTAATTTTGATTAGTATTTGACAAGCGTAAACTTGCGCAGCATCTATCAGGTGGAGTGGACAGGACCATCTCCTCTATTTTACGTCTACTATGAAGACGAAATGGTGGCGCGAACTGATCGACCGCCGGCTTAACTTTTCCTGATGTTCATGAACACGCAGATGTTAACCCTATTGAAGACTGATATCGGGTAAACTTGTTAAGTTACAGAACGTCCTTTTATTGGGCCGATGCATGAGGTGGCCACGATAGGCATTTAACTTTCTTTCTTCCCCATTTACAGGCAGAATAGGCTCCATATGGCCCGTATACGAGCAGTTAAAAAAGGGGGGATGCTTTCAACCCCAAAACCAGTTATTTGTGCCTATTGTTCTGTCTTGCAAGTAATATGTTTCAGGGGGTTCTCTTGTTCCTATCCATGCCTTTTATGTACGTTTTCGTCTATGCTTACAGCGTCGAAGAATATGGGATCCTACTAATAGCCCAGTTTCCTATACTTCCTCACCAACATGGGAGTTTTCGGAACGTTCACTTTCGTGACCATTCGGCCGCGTGTGTTGCCATCATTGCAATGGTACGGCACGCTTCTGCTCAAAGCCGGTCGATATGGAACTAGCACATGAGTGGGAACTTGTGCAAACTAGATCGAAACGTACAACCACCACCCAATTTTGCCTCTCGTCATTCCTATAACTGTGTGGGAAGCTGTCCCTTCCGTTCAAGTACTGCAATTGGTTGTATTAATTCGGTGCATTTACTAAAGCATGCAAAAAAAAAATAAGGTGAGCATGACTCTAGCAACAACCGCTGAAGAATTAGAGAGACCCAGGGGCGTGACGGCACGGTGCTACGGTGGTGTTCTTTTTACAATATGGCGCTGCAACGGAGACGAAGCACATCGGGCTAGAGCTGCTCAGGCGCATACGTACACTGATGATGAGGAACTCCTCCATGCAGCGATGATGAATATGAAGTAATTTTCAACAACTACTACTACTAAACCTCGGGCTGCCCTTCAAATGGCAGAACGTGCTGGTAAAATGTCTGATTTTTTCTTACAACTGAACAATTCAAGCTTTTCGGTCTTGTAGTAACGGCGCTTTTAAATCCTGCAGGGAGATTTTTCCAAGTTAGTGGGAGGACAAGAAGCGGCCATGCGAGTCTCCTGGGTATTGTTCTGCCTCATGACGGCCATCCTGTGGACCTTGTGGCCACGGCTCCCGCTGCTTCCTGGCGTGGCTCACTGCACCGCATCCCTGCTCATGATGGCCTGTGCGAGTTACTTTCTCGCAAAGTCCATCTGGAGAGTCGCTTTCGTCCGCCTGGTGAGCCCTGACGGCAAGGCGGTACTAATCACAGGCAAGTCAAGCAGTATTTAGGGAAATAGTGGGGTAAATATATCAGGTTCACATATCGGGAAACATTCAAACTTGTCACAATGCGTGGTCCTGACGTTATAGGATAAAAACATCCTTGAAGCTGTTAGCGTAAGACATTTGCTGAAACGAATTCCGCAAACCGATGGTTTTTACCTGCTTCCTGAATACCCTTGAGAAAGAAGCAACGCCTCAGCAATGATATTAGGAAAAGTACGCGAAGCAAGCCAACATCGACTTACTCAGACTACCTAAGGAATAAAATTCGACTTGACAATTCGCCGGAATAACGGTATACAAAACGCTTTTTACCGGGACCAAAGGTAGAAAACATTTTACGATGTCACGAGTCGTGACTTCACGAAGACGTATAAATTATTCCTAATGTGGTCATAAAATTAAATTGCTTTGCATAGCTCGACGTGTTGTAACTAAAAGTGAATGAAACTCCAACGTGTACGCGAACGACAACTAAAGACAAAAATGTACAAATGACTTATCTAAAACCGTCCCAAACTTTTATTCCCAAGAAGTGAACAATGCTACTGTTCTTATAGTTGATGGTGTTGGTTTTTCAGACTGGCGCAGTAGATAATGGTATTGTGTTTTCCAAATCCTTTGGCAAAATTATTCTGGGAATGTCATCACTTATAGGCGTATAACTACAGAAATCAACATTCCTTCACTTATAGCTTTTCAACTGCCCAAAAAGATTCCCGTACCCCCATGTCATACGTAGAAAGACATATTCACCAGTGTGTAAAAACAAAACCCGGGAAAAGGCAGGAATATCTCCCCCTTTGTGGCTCTAGTCCTCGCCCTTGCAAGGTAAGTCCCGTCTACTCGCAGGCCAACCGATTCGAGAAAATATCCTTCTGAAAGGAAGCTTTCTAAGAAACCGTATAAAACTACGTTTGTTACAAAGGCAGCACTCTTGCTAGTCAATCTGCAGTGACGCAATATGGAAAGAAGGAACATTTTATGAGTTTCAAAAATCTCCGTAGCCCTTCAGTTGCAGGTTACTGAATGTGGTTGTATATGCTTAAACTGGACAGGCACCCCTCGAAATATTACTCTTGTATAGAAAGTATTTGCGGACGTTTGCAAATATACACACCGAGCATCCTGCACCCAAAATAGACGACTTTAATTTATGATACTCATAACAGGGAAAATTTCGGACATTAGTGCATGGGTGCGGAGTATAAAATGTTCAGCGCATCGGTAACACACACACGGGCTGCCCCATCCAATTTGACACCTACCGTCCAAGTTTAAGAAACTGATAGTTTTGTTTGGTTATGAGCTATAAATGATAAAAACACCCGTTTGATTAGCCCACGGGCGCCTCCTCGCACAATTTTAATACAAGGGAGGGCGAGCAATATATTGGCTAAAATGTATTACATATAGGGTCGAAATAATTGATTTCGTGGCGTACTCTGTCTAGTTTTTACCATGAAATTAAAATCATTTTGTTTGTTTCGCTTCACGGCTCTACATGCGCGCGCTTGGTTACGTGCAGTAACAACTTGCAGGTTCCGAACTGAATGTGCTAAATACACAATATTATGCTGACGTAACTTAGAAATGGGTGCTGTTACATTACGCAGGATGCGACACCGGCTTCGGGCACCTTCTGGCCCAGTTCCTGGCGAGGGATGGCTTTTTAGTATTCGCCGGTTGCTTGGACGCAAATGGCCAGGGTGCCACAGCCCTCAAAAAGCTCTCCAGAATCAAAGTGATACAGATGGACGTGACCAAAGAGTACGAAATAGAGGACGCCTACCGGATAATCACAGAAGAAATGGGAACGCTTAGTGAGTATTTGGAGTGCATTTCAGTAATATTCTGTCAACAGATTCACATTAGAAAGCATCAGCTATGGTTAAAATCAACGTCTTAATAATAGCTTCTGCCACACGGCAGTGCGGGGCATTCACCACTTTTGATAGAGTAAAGACAAAACACGTACGTGGTTCCTGACGGATGTCGTGTGGGATGTTATGCATGGAACTTGAATCACAGTGGAAGTGCTCGCAATATTAACTCTCTGCTACTAATTACAAAGCGATACGCTCAATGGCTTTCGGAGTGTTCGCTCTTGCGCCTGTAACACCACCACCTGCGAACGGCACAGGCACAGGATGTCGCGTTAAGTACCACAAACGTTCGTTCAACAAAGTACGTCGTTTAGTAATTAGTTTAGATTAAGGGTGATCAACCGGGCATATTTTTGTTAATCGTGACCAATAACTTCGGCAAAATTTTCACAGTCGTTTCGTTAACAGAGACAGCACCACAGAACAGGAGCAGCTGAGGTGGCACTGCCTTTACACCACGGCCAACATTGCCATGGGGACGTCGCGTAGAAGTGCCGTACACCGCCTGCCTATCCCAATGCACCCGTCGCACTCAGTATCGGCGAGTTTTGTAACTCCCCTCAAATCATGTAGATGTGAAATGGAGGGTGCAGCCATAGCAGGACGGCAAAAAGGAAGACCGACCAGCACCCAGTGCCGCTGCTTTTAAAGCGCGCACGCGTGACCACTAAGGCAGAGCAGCAAGGGCGGTTCGCGCGGTGTACGAGGGACGTGCGAGAAACGCCTTTCTTGACTTCTGAAACCAGAAAGGGAGGCGCGAAACGGGCAAAAGACTCCAGTTACAGCGAGAGAGTCATGTTTTCACATTTTGAATCATCCACCTACGAATCATCCACCAATAGTTTCATGCGCAAACTCAGAAAGCCCGAACAGGTCAGATCTTTGGCGAACCAGGCGAAGCCTTTGGAGTGGCCGCTATTACGGAAGGACCTACGGCGCAGTGCAGGAGCTTGACTTCAGCGGCGAAAAAAAGGCGCTGTACAGAATCAAAAAAACGTATGGCGTCTGCTTCATAGACTGGTGAGAATGAGTATTCATTTCAGCGTTAGACGAAGCAAACGTGCACGAGCGTGTTCTAGAAAACAACAAGACCCATCATACGGAATATAAGCGTCTTAATAGAGCCCTGAAGTAGGGGAAGTCAGTAAAAAATATTTTCATGTCTTGTTTACTTCTCTGTGTTGGTATTTTAGTTTTCTTTAGTCTTTTTTTTTCTTCCCCAAGCCAACTTCCTTGTGTTGACCTATTGCTCCACATTCTACCTTGCATTACCTTTTCCAGATTACTCAATCTGTAAACACAACAACATTGGCAGGTTGCCCTAAGAATATAGGCACTAAAAACGCCTCAGCTTTTCGCAAACATGGCAGTTTTTATTACGCCGCATCACTTCCAACCTCTTCAAAACTTGAAATATATACATAATCAAGCATTGGAGGCTAATCAATTAGAAAAGAAGAGGCTGGCATATTAGGGACGTCACCTGATGAATTATCCCTTTCCCAGAAATGTGGAAGTAACCGCAATCCCAGTACGGCACCTTAGGCCTCAGCGTGTTGCATTTGCTGGTATGCGGGGCTACAAAACACGTTCAATGTAACATAGCTTTCGTTTCTGACGCCCTCTGAAGGACTGATTGGCTCAATCAAAACTGTTCGGTGTAAGCGAGAAAACAACTCGCCAATTCCTCAAGATTTCGGCACGCATTACGAATCCTAAGATAGTAAATGTCCGCCTGTTTCAAACACCCGTATCTTTCTACTCTAGCCCATGTCGTAACAGCCCACTTTCTTTCATAAGAAAAAGGTTGAGAACAACATTCTCGCCGGGTGGGATCCGAACCCACGACCTCCAGAATACGCGTGGGTTCGGATCCCACACGGCGGGCGTGTTTTTCTCCACCACTTCCTTTCTTTCTTTCAAAAAATTATATTTGGTTCAACCAGAATAAAATGTCCTACCCCATTTTCCCCTCTGCTTCTTTTGGCTTCATTGAATGCCTACCCTGATGTTTGTATATCTATATCTATATCTATACATATATATATATATATATATATATATATATATATATATATATATATATATATATATATATATATATATATATACATTAAAAGTAAGAAACCTCGGTAACAGCAACAGCGGAGGGTTTATTTCGACGATTCGACTTCGAGAGAAGTCTTCTACGGCAATGATGGCTTCGGTCGCTTCGGAAGAGAGCATATATGTCGAGTGTGGAAAGCGGGTTTACGAATGGCCAACGATACCACACACAAACATACGTGAATAACACAAACACGAAGCGGGAATCTTCCTTATTAGAAGAATGAACAAAAAATGAACCAGAAATGAACGACGAAGAGAGAGACGCCAAGATAGTTGGAAAAAAAACCGCCAGCATCTTCCCACGGGGGGAACTCGAGTAAATGCGTCGCAGAGTGGTGGGGGTATCGCGTGAATGTTGCGTAATTGGGTATGGTTTGGGAATGCCTAATTGTTATTTCGTCTTTATTATTCCTATTTATTGAATGAAGGAGAAGCGAAGGCAAGGAGTGTAAAGTTAAAGTCTGTCTTTATTGCTTGGTGCCGTCAAGCAAAGCGTCAAGTCAAGCGAAAACCAAGCAAAGACGCCCTCGACTGAATTCCGAACGCGCGCTCTGCCGCTTATATACACACCGCCCGCGTTCGAGGGAGAGGAGTACGGGGGAGAGACGTGCATGCGCACACTTCCGTACACAAGCGCGCGAACTTTCCACGCACCCACCACGCCGTTATCACGTGTACACGCCCTGCCGCCGTTACTGTTGAGCGCGACGCAGCGCACGGGTGGCTACGAGGCATGCGCGCACAGACGCGCTCCTTCCGCACCACCGCAGCTGTTGTTGAGAGCGAGGAGGGTACGGGGGAGAGACGCGCACCCGCGCCTCGACGCGACGCGCATGCGCAGTGAGCGTGTGGACGGCGCCGACAACATCGACGAGTGACATCGCGAGCCTAAGAAATACTCCGCATTTAAAAGGAAGAAAGGGAGACGAAAGACCACTGAACAGGAATTCGAGTGGTGGCGGAAACGCGAAAAGCTCAGCGTCCGAAAGTGGGGTTGTAGAACAGCACTTACGAACAAGGGCGATATATCGCCCTTTGTGTGCGTATTTTCTTTGGAACGTCTTCGTTCCGCGTGATTAATCTTTTTGCCCATGTCAAACACGGGCATTGGCATATCTTGTTTTGACCCCTCTTTCACCCCCGTTGCCACGGGTAGGGAAATTACCTTGTTATTTATTATTTTTTATTTTTTAATTATTTATTTTTTTTCTCTGTGTTTGGTTCTTCTCTCTCTCTTTTTTTTCCAAGTTCGTACCGCGTGACTGTGTGTTCTTATTATCCTTTTTATAATTTATTTTCCCGCTCTCTCTTCATTCTTTTGCTACCCACCAACCATGATCCATTTGTACAAACTCTCCCTCCTGTTACCTTGCCCTCGCCCTTGCTACATTTTCTGCATATATATAGCTCTGAAACGCACTTATTTTGTACTCTGAAGAAAGGGAGTCCTCTCCCTGAAACGTCAGTAAACTTATTTTTATTTTCTGCGTCTTTCTCGTTTGTCTCTGTCTCTACTAACCTTATTTTTTTCGCGCTCTGTGCGAGTTTTTATCTTTTAGACTCTATATATATATATATATATATATATATATATATATATATATATATATATATATATATATATATAATGCCCTCGGGAATATTTTTTTGGCCTAAGCTGGTCGCAATTGAGCCGCACATTCGTATTAGATTGTGGCATTATGGCCCAGGTGACGCAGTTGCACATACCAAATCGCGAAATTTAGGGTTGTTGTACCCAGAATTTTCCATATATTTTAAAGTTGCTTCAGGAGTTTCAGCGCTTAACTGGTAATACAGTTCACGCAAAATTGGCTTCATTGTTGTTCAGCAGGGATTCTTGGTGTGGTAGGTAGGGGCGAGTTGTAGAAAATCTAAATGTAATGACAGAGATCTTCCTTCTGTTAAGACGTCGTTGCCGCAATACACTTTTTCTTTCCCAGTATTTGTTAGCTATGTGTATGCCAATATTTGTGGGTGAAATAGTGGTTGTTTCGACGGCAGATTATTGCTTTTCCTATGCCTTCGCTACGGAAAACTGACGAACTGAAATCTCGCAACGCGATGTGCAGAACTCTGGGCAGTGGTCGCCAACGCTGGGATGATGACCAGCGGCCTGATCGAGTGGATGACGATGGCAAGCATCACTCGCATCTTCGATGTCAACGTCTTCGGAGTGGTGCGAGTGGTGAAGAAATTTCTTCCACTGCTTAGGAAGAGCAGGGGACGAGCAGTCATTGTTGCAAGCAATCTCTGTGAGTGTTGTACCCCATTGTATTTTGATCCGGGGTCTGGAGCGGGAAACTATTTCCTAGTATAGGCAACAACACTCGACTGGCAGCGGTAAACATTTGAAGCAACTGCGGTAGTTTCTTCGTTGTAGTGAGCCTTAGGTACTTCAATGTGCGAAAATCGGGCGGATTTGTTGATGTTGTTGCTGTTCAGGAAGAAAAAAAAGCCACCGCTCTAAATAGTCAATAAAAAAAACAATTGCGTTTGTGTCGAATCGAACATTAGCCTTAGAATCCTGGTGAATTACTGCCACACTATATTAGAGGTGATACCAGTGAAACAACAGATAGGGCAGTGCACGCGGCGCTGATACAATACCAAGTGCGAGGGAATGGTGACAGGACGTGAGTAAAACAGGGCACGACAGTAACGAAAATCTAAAATATGAGGGGCTGTGGCCTGATGTCCCACCAATCCGCCTGTCGTTGTAATTCGCCCAAATGACAAAGGAAGCTCCGGCAACAGGGGCAACACAATGCAGCAGTAAATAGTTTTAAATGCAGAGCATTTCTTTACCTCACGATGTCAACCGTTCTTGGCGTCCATAGTTGTCCGCATCGCTCGCTTCAACATGCCCGGCTCAGACGTTTCGCTATCGGCGCGATCAACATTCGATAGCGCGCCCAGGCGCGTTTCAAGGACACTCTCTCCCCTCTCTCGGACTCAACATGCGCCGCGGCTGCCAATTTTACTGCTGACGAGCGCTCTCTCGTCAGCAGTTGCCACAAGTGCAACAACACTAACGTAACGCAAACTACTTAACGTCGTGCGCCCCCGGAAATGCTCTGCATTTGATCGTGCCCCTCGCGAGGGGGATTTTTTCTCCAGTGTCATCAGGAGAAGTCAGAATGGTCTCACCTTGATGCAGTGCGAAGAACTTTCTACACGGAAATTTAGGGCGCGAAGATCTACAACACAGGACGAAGCGTCTAAGCGCTCCCCACTAAGCGAAATTAGGGCGGCGCTGAAGACCAACAACACTGGACACAGAGCATGCGGTTCACTCTGTGTTGTTGTTCGTCCTGTCCTCGTTCCCTTGTGCAAAGTTTTAACAGACGAGCTGTGCATTCTTTTAGTTGAGCACTGGAGCGTTACAACAAAACTCATCCCAACCGAGCGCACGCGAGCGTGCAGCTCTTCAGGAGCGTCCGCATCGTCCAGGCTTGCGCGTGAACTTGCGCCACGTGAGGTGGTTGCAAAAAATATAAATTAAAATTCCGAGCGAACGTGAGCGTGCGCCTCGTGAGAAGCTCCCGGCGTCGGCCAGCTCGACCTTCGGCAACACTCAACCCAGCGTTCGTAGCGTGATATCTCGCGGCCCGTTCTACTCGAGAGTTCGCGTGAGTTCGCGCCGAGATTGTGGAGCACAGAGTCCGAGTTCGCACGACAGACACTTAGCTCGCGAAACCGGTTGCCGCCGTTCTAGCTCGTGCTAACGCTGTCCACTTTGGGAGAATTGCGAAAGCCGCCGCACAAAACGATCCCTGCCTGCCAGCCGTGGAGACATTTTAGGGGCAAGTTCGCAAATTTATGTGAGGGGCAACAGCCGGGTCTCCGACGAAGGGACAGGGGCCTCCGGATGTGCCGTTTCTCCAGCATTGCCACGCTAGCGCAATCTGCGCCAATTTCTTTCTTATTTGGATTCTTTTTCTCTGGTAATACGAATTCAAACCTAGGAATGGCGCCGGGCCCGCATTTTAGCTTCTCACGTGTACTTTCACAACAAAATAGTCGCTTCGAACAACGTCTGTGGAGTCAAAATGGCATTTCACAGACACCGGCCTGTTTACAGCTATAAGAAAATCCTGCTGATACGTTAAGCGACACTGTAGGCCTCCACTTCTCCCCTTATCGGCGTCACTCGGTAAACAACACGACGTGAACTTCTCGCTTGAACCTCTGTAGACGGAGCGACATTCCACTGACCGTTCCTAAATGTTTGATAAAAAACGTCACAGATACAAATTATATGAAACAATAAAAACAATGCGGCGATGCGGCTGCATTCCGAGGAAGCCTAGTGTCCTCGACGAAGCGCAAAGGTGTCGGTGTGGGGTAGGGGGGGCAGCGCCCTTCTTTCATTTCCGCCGCGAGGCGGCTGAGGCTACATGTGAACTTCTGTATCATTACAGCTGTCTTTCGTGACGGGAAAAACATTAAATGACTCTCGTTGGGCTAAGCAGCCGGAATATAATGCGAAGGTGCTCTCTCTCTCTCTCTCTCTCTCTCTCTCTCTCTCTCTCTCTCTCTCTCTCTCTCTCTCTCTCTCTCTCACACACACACACACACACACACACACACACGCACACACACACACACACATAGAAACGCACGCACACACGCACAGGCACATACTAGCGCAAAACCACACACCAACACACACACACCAACACACACACACGCACACACAAACACACACACACACACACACACACGGACGCCCCCGCACGCACACGCACGCACACACACAAATGCCCTCAGAAGCACTCACATGCGCACGAACACACACACACGCACACACAACTAGGTACACACAAAAGCACACGATTTACTTACTTAAAATACGTGCCCAAGCCATACTCCCAGACAAACACTTACTGAAGTATGTTTATGAGAATCCTGGTCTCATCTGGGGATGTCTGTGGTGATATGCCTGTCAAGTAATACTGCGTAATTATCACCAAAATATTTCTCATGACTTAAAGACACGCACTCCAAGTAAATTTTTCTTGCAACGGTTTCTTTCTTTTTTTGCGTGCAACTTAGATATGTCAGCTGCTCCGTTGCTCTGATGCCCCGTGGTGATAACTTATCTGCACGTTTTCTCTATGCAGCTAAGCCCAGGTGCTTTGTTTGCGATGTGTGTTCGTACCAACCTAACCAATGTCTGTATTTGTTCAAAAAAGCGCAACTCATGCACGTGTCTATAAATTTTTATATTATCATTTGTTTCTTGGGTCTCAATATGTTGCAATGCAGGAAATGTTTCATGAGTGCGAGTTTGTATACAAGTCGTGTATTTGTGAGCCCCCTCGAAAGGCCCCGTATGAGGACACTAGATGCGAATAAGTATATTGGCGGCTACTTGACTTTTGGTTTAAACCATTATTTTCCATTTTAAACGATGTAATTCAAGAGACGTGGGTCCATAAAACCTCCCAGAATATCTCGCCCAACGTTTCATCAAAAAAAAGTTTAAGCCATTCCACAGCATCTGAAAGCTGTCGTAAGGACAGAGCAGTGATTCGCCTTTTTGGGCTTAGCGCCATTATCCGCTCACTGCTATTACCCAATGCAATTAAAATTTTCCCCTTTCGCAGCGCTCGCGCGCCCCTGCGCCTTCCGGAGTTCTGTTCTTTTTGGGCTTGTTTTTCCTCTCGCGCGTGCGGGTGCTGCCCTTCCACTTTTTTTCGCTTACTATCGTAAAAACCAACCCAACGAGTGTTCCTAACTAAATGAACGCGGATGCTGCCGGTTAATTACGTATAATTTGCCTCAAATATACCTACAATATTGTTCGTTGCGCTAAACAACGGGGAGGAGGAGATGCATGACAATCGCCAGCGGTTCACGAGTTTCGAACGCTAATTATTATATAAACCGCTTGGCTTTCGAAGCCTATGGGTTACGCCGCGACGACAGCCTCTACGACGGAACGTCGTGTGGCTCTACTTGGGTACAGCGAGTGAGCTACGACGACTAGGGGAGCCCCTAAATTGATCTGCACTCAAAAAGAAAAGGTTCCATTTGATGCCTTCGCTTTCTCAGTGTCCACGGTTCAAGAAAAACAGCACACAAATTTCACGCTGAAATTTTCTCCGTCCAATTTCTAACGTAACGTTATAAATTTACGCCCCTTACGTCGTACGCCTGCTTTTTCAGTTTTCACAGGCTAGGTTGCGTTTCAACTATGACACTTCATTTGCGGAAGCCCAAGGAAAATGATATACATAATATCTTCCGCTTTTCGGTTGAAAAAAGGTAACTGGAGATATGCACTGGCTGAGCATACAAAGGTGCGCTAAAAGGAAATTACGGTGACAGTGCTTTGGTGTTTTTTCTAGCTTATTTCACGCTGCCGTTCACCACACCGTACGCCATGACGAAGCACGCTGTGTTGTCTTTCATCGACGGGCTGAGGCGTGAATGCTACGGCAAGGGCGTGGATGTCGTGGCCATTGAACCTCATTTGTACAGGTGAGAATTGCCCATTCCATGTACCTTGGATGATAAGCATCGAACTGCACAATATAGAGCGAAGTATTAGGGGTACTGTCGTGAACAAATGAAAAGTGAACACGAAAATATGAGCCACAACACGCAACATTGAAAGATACTGCTCGTTTGGGTCCAATAATGGCGCGCCATTCGTATACAGTTAGAACTGTATGTAACGGAGTCACTGCCCCACTGAAACGTTCCGTATATACGTAATTATGGGAATACGGAGTTCATACGGATTATGCCGCCCCCAAGCACACCGTAAGTAGATGTTGGGATAAAAAACAGGGAATCACATTAGTGTGCGCAATAAAAACGCCTGACATTGGTTTCGTGTTTTTATCTTCAATAATAGGCAACAAAATTACGCTCCGTATATTTTTCGTATACTCCGTATATACGGAATTCGTACGGACAATGATATGGCGGTTCTAGTAAACTTACAGACATAAAATCGGTGTCAAAGTTTTGGATAAGTATGCACTATTTTGTTCTCGTGTGTTTCTCAAAAAATATTCCGTGTTTCGTTGCGGCTTTGCGTCATTCTAGGAAAGTACTCCGTATTCCCATATTTCCGTATACACGGAACTTTTCAGGAGGGTGGGAACCGTTAATTATTCCGTTAAATCGAGAACTTCGTAAAATGAAGACCATCGCTTTACAAGCCGTTGATTACAGAAATTCCACGTCTAAAGGGAGGCGAATTCTTGCAGCTACCGTGACATCGTAATTGCGGCGGCCGTGGTGGTCCCCTGCCCGTAATTTAGTAATGTGCTAAAACTCCGCTGGCAATACAGCGAGCGTACGATATGCTTTCTGGAGGCACGAATTTATTTCCTGGCCAAAAGAGCCTGTGATTTTTCGCTTGCGGACGCTTCGGTAGGATTGGGCGGACATGCGTTTTGTCGCAGGCAAGCGCGTTCGACGCGTCTTCAGTTCCTTCGTGAGCCCCAGAAAAGCGCCTGGGAAAGTCAATAGCGTCCATTAACTGACCTGGAGCAGGCCACAGGAGTTTCAGAAGTTTCAGTGTTGTCAACATTTTCTGCCACCTCTTGTGCGCCGGAAACAGCTGTACGATTTCTTCGCCGCCCAACACCCTCGTCGTGTCGGCTTCCGCGTGTGTATAGGCGCTCAGGTAGAAGTGGGTGCTCAAATATTGGAAATGCCTCCTTCTGTAAGTGCGTCTGTTTCTCAATATGCTTCGTTAAATCGGGAACCGCGCTGAGTCTATTTATTTCGTCTGGCTATAACAAATCTAAGTAATGGCACGCAACGTTGTGAAGCTTTCCATTGCCTTGAAATCTCAAGCTATTTGTACAATACTAAAGAATACATTGCTTAGAAATTTTGAATGCCACAGGACACCACTTTGCTTTTAAGTTCTCAGTCTGGGTGTGACGCCTGGTGGAATGCGAGCAATTTTTGAGTGTGCACACTAAGCCTCATGAGTTTTACCAAAATACATACATAGCTAGGATATTTTCGGGGTTTCTTGGTACATAGTGTATAGAAATGTTCATCCTTGAGGGGGCATAAAGATTTTCGGACAACTTCTTAGACAAAATTTTTGTTTTTATTGCAGAATAACCCATTTTTTGGGGGGTGTAGTTTTTACTCAAGGCGGAGTTATAATAATAGAAAGAAAGCGGGGTAAATAACGCTTAATCAGCTTCCCCCGGCGGTACAGTGTCCCTTCGGTCTACGGCACTTAAAAAATGCTTCCCGTTGAAGAAGCTTCTTTCTGGTTTCACGCTTTTAAACATTGCTTTAGCAGCTGGCCGTATACTCAGCTCTCCATTTTGAAGATTTCGGACGGAAGCCAACAATAGGAGTATTCGCGATATGTGTTGAGATGAAAAAAAAAGTAGGGATGTTGCAAGAACATAAGATGAAACATCTGGTGGGCTGCTTGTCTATTCACAGTAAGACGTCTAGTTTTTGACACCAGGATCTCTGTTTCAGATCAAAGGTCACCGACGCCGTGGGATGTGCAAGTGCTGTCCACAAAGAATTGGAGACCCAGGGTGGTGAAGTAACCGCTCATTACAGTACTCAGGAGATCGACGACTGGATTACGTCTAGTAGGGCTCTGTTTGAGTTTGGGATGAAAGACGATATATCGGACATTGTAAACCAAATGGTTCTTGCTGTGCGGGAGACCGACCCGAAGACCTGCTATGACGCCACTGGACTCTTCGACTCCGCCTGGTTGAGCGCGCTAAAGACGCTACCTGCCGAGGCTGTTGACCTAATTTTGCTGTGGTCGAGAAGGATTGCCCTGCGAAGAAAAACAATATATCAATGACAGTGCGACGAGGAAGTGCGAATAACGTTCCTGCTAGGTCGAATACGTTCCGCAAATACTCATCTTCAATGGGAAGGTTTGAATCCCAAAACTCTAGTGTTTGCGCATTGTGAGCGTGAGTCTCAGCCACGTCATACTGAAACCGAAGACATTTATTTTTCAATAAACGCGAGGACCCGACGGTAAGGTTGAAACGCTTGGCGTTTGAGTTCAGTTGTTATCCTTCGAATCGTCGTTTGCCCCAAATTTGGAATACTGGGATACCTTTCCGCCTTTGTCACATTAAAACACAAAATAAAAAAAAAGGCAGATGATTAAGTCTGAATAGAGAGAACAGGAAACGGGAAGACGTATGGACAAACGAAAACTTCATCTGGCAAATGCCTTCAGCACATAAACTTTAGGGTACGACTCCTCTGATCGCAACGAGGAACCCCCCGCCCGACCCTGTTTAAAGTAACCCAAGTTACTTACAGCGTTACAGGGTCAGGCATCCTTTGCAATAAAGAAATTACGACATTACGTCACCCCTGCTGCAATTTAGGAAATGTGAAACCACCAGTGTCGAATTTTGTGTCGTGAACGGCCGCTAACATTGTCACCCATTTTTGTCGCACTTTTTATTTTTCCCTTGTAGATAGTATCTTTTTCCATTACCATATTACCAATTTAGGCACTTAAGAATGTTTTGTATAATAAAATTTATGCGATCAAGTCGAATTTTCTCTCGTTCGCCCTGCTTACGCTGCAACTGCTGCGTTAGCACGCGGTTTACCTTTCCTTGTGACGCTCATAAAAGATCGAGCCGACATCTGTTGCCCTAGTATTTAATTTTATGCTTTTCTCTCAAGGCCATTTTACCGGCCGTATCTTCATTTGTTATCCCAAAAACCAATCCAACGCTTATTCGTAATTACAAGAACGCTAATACCGCAGGCGATGTTTTTAATATTACCGCGGCAGCGTCGATCGCTAGGACGGTCAGCGAATTATCACGTGAGAGAGCGGCGCGCGAAATGAGTGAGTGTACTTCACAGACCGATCCCGCCAGTGAAACTGCCCTCGGCTAGGCTGTTTCCGAAAGCCCGACACAACCCCTTCGCTTCTCATCGGTCGTCTATTTTTATTGCCACACGGTTTTATTGAAAGAGATGGAGAGACTACTCAAGACTGCGATTTTGAAGCTGAAATTGTGGATACACCAAAGTCGTTGCGTGATGGTAAAATAACAGATTTGATGTATGAAGCGATGCTACCCCAAAACTGTAAGGCAGGGCGTTTCCATCGCCTACCTAAAACACACAAAGAAAGCAATCCTTGTCGCCGCATTGTATCCCACAATGAAACGGAAACAGAAGGAATATCCAGTTTTATTGGCAACATAATTAAGGTCATTCCCCAGACTTTCCCATCAAACATAAAGCATACCTGCCAATTTCTCGGCGAGGGTTCAGGCCTCGAGTTGCCAACAGGCAGTTTTCTTATCGGTAGTGCACGGTTCAACCTAATCCCAACTCCCCCATTTTAGTCGAACTCTGCCCATCCACTCGTGCTATTACCCACACTTTTACTTCCCCACCCCCCCCCCCCCCCCTGCTCACAAAGGCGAACGCCGGTGGGGAGAAGAGGGAAGGGTGTACACCGGAGTCCCTCGCCCCACCTTGATTAATGGCACTGCTCTGGAAGAAGAAGAACAAGAAGAAGAAATTTGCTTTTGGGGGCAGCCGAGGTGGAGATGGTGGTCCCCAATTGTTATGCGATGCAGTACAAGAGATAGAGAAAAAAACCCGGGCCATCTACCCGAACATGAAACGGGGGGAGGTGCGAAGCATGCAGTGTGTAAGCGTATTATTGGCGCCTTGGCGCTTTCGCAAACGGAGGCAAAACCGCTGGGGTGTAGAGGTATACAGCTTTGCTGCAAAAGTCTCTTGTCTTTCAAGCACGAAGCTCTCTAGCGCGAAACGTAAACGCGTGTCTCGGTGTTTTTAGTACGAGTTACGAAGCGCTCGAGAGCAAGGCGTAAACGAGTGTACCGGTGTCTTTTTGTTACGCGTTACATTCCAGCGCGAGGCGTAAAGGACATTTCTGGTGTTTTAGCACTGTGACTACAGCAGACGACAATTACGATGACGACGACTGGAGACGCCAACAGCCCCAGCCACTAAAGGGCTCCGCGCTTAAAAATATTCTTACATTATAAGGGCTGGTGAATGGTAGGAAACAGTATAATAGGGGACATGGTTAAAATATTGTTACGTGGTGGCAGGGCCCACACGAGCGGAATTATGCGAGATGATGGATGATCTAGTTACATTATGTACAAGCGGCGAAGACAGCGCGCACGTAGGCTTTACATCAGTCACTCCTCCGTCGCCGTCGTCGTCGTCGCCATCGTTGTCATGGATAGTGGGGATAGTGGGCCAGGAATCCATGGGGCATTGTTCGCCATGTCCCGTGACCTAACCCCCCCGATCGAGGACGACCATCCCGGTCTAAACCGCAGTGAATGGGTATGTGGAGTGAAAATGCGAATGAGAGGGAGTAGAGTACGGGTCGAAAAGTTCTTCCCACCACGGATGACGATGGAGAGTTCGGTGAGCAGCGGCCCCAGAACAGCGATGCCGGCCGATGCAACGAGGCAGCGTCTTGAAGCCTTTTGAGTCACGCCGGAGAACTGGGCAGGGGATCGGCATCGGCTTGTTGAGTCACGGCAGGTCACGTCGGCAGGCCTCGGCGGATCATTGGCTGGGGAAAGCGGGCTGGATATAACCACGCCCAAGGCTCACCGGGGCTGGGGCGCGCCGACGTGATCCAAGAGGCTTAGTGCGTACGCTTCAGGAGCCGAGGCCAGGTGAGCCTGGGGCCACCATGGGGATCAATGCAATGCCAAACAGCTACACCAAAATGTTATGTGGCGGCAGGCAATAGGTGAGAGGAATCATGGCCGACGATGGATGATGTATTTACATTATGTACAAGTGGCGATGACAAAGACACGTTGGTTGGTTGGTTGGTTGGTTGCCTCAGACCATGGCACATAACCACGCGGGGGATTGGTCAAGAAGTTTTGTACCTAATGAGGATGTGACCTATATTATTTTAGATACCAAATTTAGAAAAGGAAATACCGAAAAGAATTTTTTAAGTATGTATAATATGAAAATAGATTCAGGAAGAAAAATGAGATATGTGTGAACGTTTAGCTGGCTAGCAGGAACACCGGACTGTCGTCGCAACATAAGAATAGAGGGCAGACATAACATCCCTGTGGCACACTCCTAGGGCGGAAGCGCCTAGTGACATGACCTCGGAACTAGATAGCGGAAGGTTAAGGCGCACGTAGGCTGCCCACCAATCACTCCTTCGTCGTCGTCTTCATCGTTGTCGTGGATGGTGGGCCATGATTCCATGGGGCATTTTCCGCCATGTCCCGTAACAATATAAAACAGTGATAAACAGGCTGGTTGGCGCGTCTGCGTAAGGGAGTACTGTTATCGCCCTGACAATTTTCACAGTCGCGTACTTTCGTCTGCACTCCTGCCTCTCGCTCTTGTAAAGCGCCGCCGCCAACGAGGCCCATTGCTATGCATGACGTCGATGGTCCAGTACGCACCCCGGCCAAGTCGCTCCACACAAGCGCTGCACAAGCGCTCATGCGACGTTTCGCTGACCGGTACGCTAGTAGAAAAATCCAAGGCCACTTGAAGGTGGGAGAAGAGGCAGCGAAGTCAACACATGTACTAAGGAAAAAAAAATAAACCGAAACTTTACCGCACAGCGTAAAACTAGGGGGCCGGAAGCGCTTTTTTGCCCTGGGTGAACAAGCACACCGGTCAGCAGCACGACCACACATCTGCCAACGCTTTTCAGTCTAAGAAATGCAATTTCTAGACGTGAGATGTTAAAATTTGGGGGACACGACCGGTATACAACAGAGTCACCTAAGCTGCTTAAAATGATAAAACTAAGTAAAACAGTAAACTCTTTGTACATTATATACCTTATATTTCCACTTCCGGCGGCGCTTGCTTGTAGCCGAGTTGTCTGTAGTGCTAAATATGTTATTTTGGAAGTCGCAAGTTCGAATCCCCGAGGGTACCTTTTTTTCGTAAGTTGCTTGTTTCTTTTTAGCCGATGTTTTCTATACTGAGTTTACAATTTTTGAGCCATAACGTGTGGGCCTGCTCTCTACGGCATGCCAAGGAATGAGGCACACTGCGGTTGCGTGAAAGAACTCTTTAATTACGTCCTCCAACGCGCTGTCGCCCGTCCAGGCATACACACATACACCATCACCAGAAACACTCTCTGTCTCGAGTCCCAGTCTCCGCGCGCGGTTCTTCAGCACCCCGCCCGCTCTTTCACCCCGCTGCTCGCTGCCCGTCGTGTCCGCCAGCGCCATCTCTCGGGGCCCGACGTCCCCAGGTCCCGCGGCAGCAAAGCGTGCGCGGGGGAATCTCGGAGGCCATGCGTGGCCGGTGGGTGACCGGCGGCGGAGAGGGCCCGAGGAGAGAGCTCGCGGCGAGGGGCGCCGAAACGCTCCCCACAAACGTTACCTGCTCCATGAGCGAGTTCGCACAAAGCGCTCAGACTGACACTGACACAGAGTTCTCGTTGGCGTGCTGTGTCAATAAGCACAGACTGCTTGTGGGCAGTGGGAACGGGCCAGAATCAGGAGACCCTTGGCCTGGTGCGAACACGCTTTTTACGATACAGGCATGAGTGAGGCAAGCCCCAAATATGGGGGAAAAGCGCATAGCATTTGAGCGTCTGCGGTGACGCTGAGGGCGTTCATCCACTGCGTAGACCTCGGCTAGTGATTGCTACGACTCCAAGCAATCCTGGGAGGCTTATCTTAGGCATTTGACAGCCGACATCATGCAGAAGCGCGGTATGGTGATTATTGAGATATAGAGAGTGCCCATCCAACGATAAAGTGGGATGTCAAACATGTGGTTTTGCCGAACCGAAAGCGAAACTTGTTTGAATGCTAATTATTGGACATTGTACAATCACGGTGCAAATCCTCCCGACGTCACAGCCCTTAGTTGGTGCGGCCACCGCAAACCGCGCATGGTAGTTTTTATTCTTTCGAGCTTTATAAAATCATTACCGACTTATCTACCGAATAAACGATAAAAAGCGTGTTAATTTGAGCCAGTCTACGCAGTGCAAGCGAAAACGGGAGCCGAAAAAATTCACTTCAGTTTCCCTTTAATATTGGAGGCAGGGACGCCGCTGTTTTGTACTGGGATATATTCTGGCACATTTGTGCATTACAGTAACGCAGGAATACACCCGAAAGAAATTAAAAAGAGAACCGATATCACGATTATTATCAAGAGAAAACAGTACGGTATATCACAAAAATTAAGTTGGGGCACCAAATGGATATTTTATTGTAACAAACGTCCTCAATGACGTCGTGCAGGTAGTTTGTGCTGCTGATGTGGCTTTCTGTAAAAAAAACTGGGAGTAGTATTTGGGTGAAGTTTTTTTTAACGCCAAGCTTCTACAATGTCCGTTGCTCAAATTGATCGCAAAATATTCCTATTGAGAAGAACAAAATGCCAACATCGAGTCTCAGATCTGTTACAAACACTCCGCAAGTACAGGCAGTTATGCCTGGATTAGCTGGCCTTTATTTGTTTTAACTAGCCGCAATGTCTCTCTCTAGAGGCGAAATTTGCGCCGTGCCGACCAAGCACATATTACGCAGCAAATCGCTCCAATCTCATAGGAACGGGCTTATAATACTACCCGGGTCACTTACGCACAGAACAGCACAAAGAGCTTACACGCACTCGGAACGCACATGCTGCACGCTCAGAAGCAAGCTCCCGTCGATTAAAACAAGCGCGAATTAAGGTGAACAATTCCTGCATCACAAAAATCTTACGACAACCGACGGAACATGCTACGCCGCTGATAATTATGCTGGGAGGTAAGCTAGCACATAACATATACACGGCCACTTATGCATAGCAAAGCTTACGACGTGACGAACTCGCTGGCTGAGCGCAATTCCTACTCAGAACACAGGGTGGACGACGATTGCAGAGCGAATACGCATTTCTTCGTAAGTGACCGCTCCAGCGTGCGCAGAATTTCGCAAAGCGAGAACACACATTCCGAAACTTACCTCGCAAAAGATTGATGGCAGCGCCGGCTTGAAGTGTACTCGTCCAGATCTATGCAACCAAACGTTTCCCCTTTCTGCGTCGCGTTTCCCGGGCGAAATAACGCAGTATTTTGCCATCCCTGACCCTCGAAGCACAGCCTAACACACAACACATCGGCACCGCGAAGCAACATAAAGCGTCACCGATGCGAGATTTGTTTTGCGATTTGCTGGCGCCTGCGACAAAGCCGGCACTAAGGCTGCGCGGGCAAACATGGCGATGCACCGGCGGCGTTGTTAAATGTCCTAACCGGCGAGTCGTGGAGGAAAGAACCTTTTCGTTCCTCCATGCGGTGAGTCAACCCGGCAGCGGAGGCAGAAAAACAAAAAACGGTAGGGCTACCACGTGACTTTTTTGTTGGCCAATAGCGGCGGCACTGGCGGAAGAAAAAGAAATTAGCAAAACACGGAGGAAGGAAGGAGCATGGAGGAAGAAGAGCTAGGAGACGACATGACGTCATGCAGCTAGCCTTCGCAAGCCCACCGCCGTTGACGCCGCACCCTCCGCCGTTTCCCTTTCTCAAGCCGCCGGAGTCGGACCAGCGCGTGAAGTGACCTCCATGGTCGGCTGAGTATATTATCTCTATGGTCGGCTGGGCCGGCGGCGGCGGCGGTCTCCGACTCTGGCGCATCTCTCATGTTTGGCTGGCGGTAGCTTTTACCCGACCTTCCCGTATTCGTCTGCTCGCCGATCTCATGCCCGCGTGCGTGCGGGTGGGCGTGCTGCGTACGTGCGAAAGACGAAAGCCGTGGGAAAAAAAACCCCGAAATATAGCGGGCTTCGCGATAACGGGCCGCAGAGTAATTTCGAGCAGAAGAAATTGAAGAGCGCGCGGCGGACCATGGAGGAAAAAAAAGCTTAGGAGAGGCCCCCAGCTATCCCCGCGCATTGGCAAAAGTGTGGAGGAAGTCACGTGTTTTCGGCGGCCATTGGAAGTCGCGTTAGCAACGGCGTCCTAGCAACGGCCCGCCCGCCGTCCGCCAGTCATGGAGGAAAGGCAGCGCCTGCCTTGTCGTCCGATTGCGAAGATTGCTGCTTCGCTTTGCTATGCTGTGGCCTTGCGGAACTCGAAAATAATGCTGCGAGTTGCGACAGCTGCGCCGATGTGAATATGTCATTTAATTTCTACTTGCAATTGCACCTTGTACCGCGTCAAGCTTTTGCTCCCACGCGCACTCAGACGGCGGCGCGGGGTGGCGCGCTGGATCGCGTGGTGCCGTGACGCTCTGGGCCGACTTCGATTTTACCTTCTATGTATAGGCTTCACGTTTCTCCGGTTGTGCCGTCTCCTAACTTTGTTCTTCCTCCTTGGGAAGGAGCGCCGGTGAGGGCGAATGCCGGCGAGATCTTAAAATGGCGGTACCTTAGTAATTTTAGGGGCCTTAACTTCAGCGGTATTGCAGCGCCATCTGTGAAAGTGGGTGATAAATGAGATGACCAAACGGCGGCCTGTTGGGATTGCAGCAGCCCCGGTCAGCAGCCTATATATAGTTTTAAAATCTTGCTCTGGATACGTCATTTTTGACGTTACGAAAACACACAATTTAGCGTGAGAAGTGAAATGTTTGCTTAAAATGTTTAGTTTCTCAGTGAATAAAGCGTCGTTTGCTACCGGACAAGTGCTGAGGGCACAATAAAACAGTAAATCGCTCGACTGAAACAAAAATTTAGTTTGTGTGCATGGTCCCGTTATTACTATAAAATGATCCATCTCTACACTCTTAGTCGCGTCCCGGATGGCGTCCTATTTATATGCGGTGGGCAGCCTCAATACCGTGATATAAGAGGCCCTGACAGACTTCTTTTCCGTGACAAAACCTCAGGTGGCTACAGCAGGCTTCTATGCTGCGCCAACGACCCGTGTCACGGCTATAAACTAGCGGACGGCCTGACGCCAGGAAATAAATAAAAAGAGGGGGGCAATCGTGAAGCTCCGAGCGATATGTGTGGCTTGCGGCGCATGCGCGTATTCCCCCTCACACAATGGCCCGCAACCTTCCTTTGCGGCGGCCGACGACACGCGCCTGACGACGCGGCGAAAGCCGAAAAATATAACAAAAAAAAAACTTGCGCGCACATGCGCAGTAGGAGTGGAAAAAAGCTAGCGCGTGGCGAGTTGTGGTCCGGTGATTTGTCTTTAGCGCGCGTGCGCAGTATGGAGTAATTTCAGCGCGGAGCAAGTTGGGGTCCCGCGCTTTGACTCATGCTCTGTATAGTTCATACTCAGTTCCGAGCGTTCACACTTTCTTGACGACGTTCGCTTTCGCTGACATCAAATGTGTGCATCAAAATCAATGTAACAGGGGAAGCAACTGCGAATGCAGTTGCTTCCCCTGTAACAGTGACCCTGTTACACCGGCCACCGGGAACGCAAGCCAAGCAGCGGCGCCATGTCAAGCCGGCTGGTGTGTGTATTACGGGCATAGCCCGGTTGAACACGAGCGGATAGGTAAGTCCCTGGATTTCTTTTTTATTTCGAGGGGTGGGGAGCGCACTCTGTAAGAGTTTGTGTTTGCAGACAATATAGCAAGGACCACGAAATTATGCCTTTTGCGTCGTCGTAAGAAGCCCGCGCCAAAACAGTTCTCCGATACCCGGGATCGTACGGTAAATTTGACGTGCTTATAGAGAGGATTCGGTTTCCCAGTGCGGCGGCCGTTTTGGGATCCAGGAGAAAAATGAAAACGCTTGCACATGTGAGGTACTTCCGTTGCCGTAATGAGTATACCGTGGTGCAATAAAGAATTTTCATTTTTACACGCGTCCCATTGTCAAGGTCAAGCCACATAACACCGAGTTTGAATTTTTTTTTTTTTTCAATATTCTATGGCCACTGCCTCCCATTTTCGGTAAGAGTAGCAAAAAGTTAGGTAACCTTTTTTCGTAACTAGGTTTTCGCGTCGTCGTTTCGGCTAGTGAATTTTATGGCACGTTGAGTAGTCTGGATCCTGCGGCGATTTGGAAACTTCCTTACGGTGCGTTTAAGTGGTAAAGTTTTCACATGAAGCAGCATTCATGAATAACACCAGCCCCCACCTTGTTGTGTTCGGCACGGCTGTCGTCTGTCTGGAGTGTCAACTCGCGGTTTGCAGAAACATGATGCATTGGCAGCGCAAACGCGGCGCGGCGCCGGCGTGGAGGTTGCTCAAAGCGGTGGCTTCTAATGTTGTTACTCAGCCTCCTTCCTGTAAAGGCGTTATACCGGAGGCTATGGTTACAGATGCGTTGGCTGTTGGTCGGTGCGCGCAGTGTACCTATGCTTTAGCAAAAGATATTGCTAGCAGTTTTATTCGATCTTTCATAAAATGTTTTGCGCCATACTATTGTTGGAAATTGTTTTATAAAAAGAAACTAAGAAACATTACCCTCCGCGTGTAACAGCGAACAGGGTTTTTTTACGACGTCAAATAAAATTATGCCAAAGTTTTCTCGCACGCCTTTGCACTGAAAAAGTGCTCGGCCTTCCTATGTATATGAAGAAAACGTCATTTTGGAGAGCTTTTGAATATAAAGCAGTAAGAAAGAAATAATTGCCTAAACTACAGCGATGCACTTGCCTGACATGATATTTTCCCATATCTGCTAAGGTGTTGGTGATACTTCTGCTGCGCCCCTTCAGGCTATACTGTTTTACCGCCGATAAATAACGCCACAATTTTGTACCTGGTCACTTTTTCAACTGCCGTTTCTTTTCTTCACGCAGTGCCAACACAACAGAATGCTACCCGTAACTCAACGTTTTTGAAATGTCTACAACGCTGTTTCCATTCCAGTTCGACGAAATTCCAGAGCAGCAGCTCCCGGGCCAAAGATTGCTGGGGGGATTCTACAAAGGCCTTCTACATCATCGGAAGTGGTGTATTTCTACATATGTGGTGCAGGCTGGGAACCTCTTTCCCTCTTACAGTCACCTCACCTCACCTGGACCGTACTTGAAGCCCGGAAAAAGTACTTTTTCTTTGTTTGGTAATATATTACATTAGGACATGAGATACCCGTCAGCTTTAGGCCAAACATTGGGCTTTATACTGTCAGCAGCCTGCAAAAAAGATGAGTTTCCTCCCTGTTCAGCAAGCTGCTGAAAATTCCATAAATAATGAAAGAATAATTTTATCTTGACAGGTCCTTATTTGCTCTTCCACAAAAGAATATTTTCATTTGTGTGTTCCATAAGGGCAATCTGCTAATATTTGTATTTGTTATTTCAGTATAAGCATTTCGTGTTCGTATTTGTATTTTTGATATCAAATAAAAAGAAAACATCGTTCCTTCGACATGGTGCCATTCATGTAATTTTATTCTCACAATTGTGCATGCTCATGAATTCGAGAATGACAAAATACTTAAAATTTACATACCCAACTCCGCTCTCTGTTGATGTCCCAAGCTTGTGTGAGTAGACTATCACTTCAAGATGCGGATAGGTTTAAGGTATACAGATATTTGCTTTACAGGTTTGCTTGTAACATGGCATTATAAATATAGGGAGTTTTTTTAATTCGTGGTATGTGCATTGAGGCCTGATAGATCAGGTGGTAAAACACTGAGATTATAAAGGTAAAACCTCATTGCAACAACTGAGGTCATGAAGGGGTTCCAGAAGTGCACAAATCACAAATGTGTTAGTGCAATTGCAGCCATTGTAACCCATTTATTGGTGGCATTGTTTTATATAGTCTAAACTTCAGGTGCACAAGTGTGCGTTCATGACCAAGTGCTATGGTTTTGGTGAACGGCCTTGAAAATGTTGGAAATGCTGAACCGCGACCTTGCGCTTCCGCGTACAATAATATAACTCGTTAATAACGGAAGCGCGAAATAAATGAGGCCACTTAAAAAAATTGCAGAAATTAAGCGAAATGTCTAATAATGCCCAGCATTCTTATGACGCTTCTTTTGAGTGTGAGTCTTTTAGAGCCAAATTTCTTGATTTTTCTAAGTCCTGTCCATCCAATTATCTCCATTTACACTATTATAACGATCACAGGTGTTACTTGCGCCAAATCTGCATTTTTTGTAAATGAAGGACGTTACACGGCTCACCATTTTCCGTAGTTTTTATATTTTTCTTGGTTTTTCGTTTTTCAAAATTATGTTCGGCCAATTCTCTCGATCTACGCTATGATAACGATTACAAGTGGAATTTCCGCAAAATCTGCATTATTGTGGAAATGCAGGGTGTTATACTGTTTGCCAGTTTCCGTCATTTTTTATATTTTTTTAATTTTTGGTTTCTCAAAATTTGGTTTGATCAAGGATCTTGACGATATTATAACGATTAAAAGTGGAACTTCCGCGAAAACTGCATTTTTCTGGAAATGCAGGGGGTTGCAAGTTACACGGCCGAGCGCCTATCCGGTCTGCGCGAGAAAACGCTAAGATATTCTTTGTGTGCTCGCGATCACCAATTCTTCAGGCGACTCAACAATTGTGCAGGCGTCGCGACACAATGTTATATAGAATGAGTAATTTATTATTGGTTGATTACATTACCACAGACGTAATTTACTACCGCCCCCTATTACAAAAATAAAGGTGAAGGCATGTAACCGCACCATCAGAACAGCGACGAGCAGAAAAAATTCAGTACACCATTTCATGCTTGGTATACTTGCCACTCGTGACCAGACAGCTCTTATGTTCAGCACGACAGTGTGCCTTACGTGCTAGTTATTTCCATGCATTGTCATATGGGGCACTTTCCGCCAATGGCCAAGAATACTTTTGGTAACAAGGCAGAAGAACTGTTTTCAATTCCGTTTGCATCGATGGAATAAATCACTGCACGGCGCATCATACTGTCGAAACGGGTACACAGCATGAAAAAAGGTTTCCGCTCTTAACAATGTACTTAAAGCCCTCCAAACCGTAGTATTATGCCTCTTTGGTAGAGTGATTCAAAAATGGTGGTCTAAAGGAAGTCACTCTCAGCCGAAAGTGTTATTTAAAGGGACACTGAAGTGAATTTGTCAAGCTCCCGTTTTTGCTTGCACTGCGTAGACTGGCTCAAATTAGCACACTTTTCATCGTTTATCCGGTTGACAAATCGGTAATTATTTTACAAAGCGCGAAAGAAGAAAAACTACCATGCGCGGTTTGCGGCGGCCGCACCAACTAAGGCTGTGACGTTGAGAGGAGGGGCGCCGTGATTGGACGATGCCCAAGGTTAGCAATCACACAAGTTTCGGTTTCGGTTTCGGTTCTGTAAAACATAACCAATGGCTTTGTTGGATGGGCATTCTCAATATCTCAGTAATCATCGTACCGCGCTTCTGCCATGTTGTCGGCTGTAAAATGCACAAGATAAGCCTCCCAGGACGGCTTGTAATCGTTGCATTCACTAGCCGAGACCTGCGCAGTGCATGAACGCCCTCCGCGTACCCGCAGACGCCCAAATGTCATGCGCTTTTCCCCCATATTTGGAGCTTGCCTCCCTCATGCCTGTATCGTAAAAAGCGTGTTCGCACCAGGCCAAGGGTCTGTTCATTCTGGCCTGTGCCCACTGCCTGCAAGCAGTCGGTGCTTATGGCAACAGCACGCCAACGAGAACTCGCTAGCGCGCCAGTGCCAGCCTGCGCGCGTTTTGTGAACTAGTTCGTGTAGCCATGAACGTTGCGGCCCAAAAAAAGGTGAACTCAATATAGAAAACATCGGCGGAAAACAAAAAAGTTAACAAAAAAAGCACGTACCCACGGGGATTCGAACCCATGACTCGCAAAACATTTGCGGTGAAATCCCAGCGCCCCAGACCGCTAGGCCACGGAGCGGGACGCGAATGCCTTGCTAATATAGGGTATATATTGTACAACCGGTTTACACTTTTATTTAATTTTGGCATTTCAAGCCGCTTAGGTGACTATTTGTTGTACTGCGATCGTGCAGTAAGCGTCGCCCGAGTTTCCACAGTAGCTCACGTCTATCAATTGCATTTCGTAGACGGAAAAGCGTTCGCAGATGCGTAGTCGTGCTGCTGACCGCTGTGCTTGTTCGCCCAGCGCAAAAAAGTGCTTCCCGCGCCCTAGTTTTACGCTGTACGGTAAAAATATCAGTTGATTTTATTTGCTTAGTACCTATATTCACTTCGCTGACTCTTCTCCCGCCTTCAAGAGGCCTTATATTTTCCTACTGGCGTACCAGTCAGCGAAGCGTCGCATGTGCAGCGCTTGTGTGAAGCGACCTTGACTTGGAGCTAGATACAGTGTACAAACAAACCAAGTAAAGAAAGGCACATTCTTCCATTCACAAACGTGTCCTGGCTTCGTTTCAACTAAGCGAACGAATTGCGACCAAGCAATTTTTTTTAATCCTTGATTGCGACGACCCGCCGGCGGCCGGCGGACGAAACGCTGAGCCGACTGACTCTGTCGGCCGGGGAGCCGTGGCGCAGCCAATTGCCAGCTCATCCCCTCCTGATGTCACACGAAAACGCCACAGAAAATGGGCGAGCGTAAAGAGAGGAGGACAGCGTTTTCGAATTAGTTTTTCTACTAAATAAAATCGCGTAAACGCGCCTAGAGTGGTCGAAACATGGCCTGGGGACTCCGGACTACAATTTGCGCTAGTAATCCCGCAATGTTTACATATCACTTCAGTGTCCCTTTAAGACTCCTGCTTGACGCGCAACAGCATGCAGAATACTTATAAGCCCATGTTTGCACTCCCCAGCAACCCGTGGGTCGTGCGCAGTGGTTATGATACCCGCCTCTTCATGTGTTGTAGTAGACCCAGCTTCGATTCTCCGTAGGGTTGCGTGTATGTGCCTATGTGCCCTTTGTGTGTCTCGTATGATGTAACATGTGTTAAAGCATTTGTCATAGTATGCTGACGTTGACCTGGCAATGCGAGCGAAAAAAAAACGGATAAACTCAATTCTGGCCGAGTGGCTGGTTTTTTTCTTTTTTTTTTTGGTGGAAAGCAACAAGGCCACTTATTTGAGGGGCCGTATGATTTG
Source organism: Haemaphysalis longicornis (assembly GCF_048455015.1). NCBI lineage: Eukaryota > Metazoa > Arthropoda > Arachnida > Ixodida > Ixodidae > Haemaphysalis > Haemaphysalis longicornis. Next base: position 95,811,426 of record NW_027526407.1, read on the forward strand.
GGGCCGCTTCGTAAGCGGGAATAGATTAGCATAACGGGCCGCGTAGAAACATTACGGCCAGTGGCCTGCCGAACACACGGCCCGGTGTTTAGGTGGCCCGCTGGTTAGGCGGCCCTCATGACGGCCGCTTAAACGCTGGGCCGCGTGTTCGGTGGGCCGCATGTTTGGCGGGCCGCTTGCGCGCGATGCCGCCTGAACCGCCGCTTTATAAGCGGCTTTAAAATGACGCGGCGGCCCGCCTGCATGCGGGTCGTATAACCAGGAATTGACTAAGAGTGTACAGTTTTACACGGGAGACAACGGATCGAAGGTTAATACGGCTTTTAAAATTTGCGGTGCTCAGTCGATGACAGTATAATGCACAAAGAGCTTTGGTTCGTGCGTGTGAAGTCATGCAGAAGGCACCATTCACCTGAAGATAGGTGCTTGCACTGTTTTTTTTTTAATGTCAAGTCTACCTTGAACGTTGTTAGATTTTTCTGAGGTCAGTCTTTGTTCATGCTGTCCGTTTGACAATTTATATATGTCTACTGCTTTAAGTTCAGAAAGGAGCGCTAGTACTCGGAAGTTTTTATACACTTCCATACAGAATTTTCTTCCTCAAAAGCTATGGTGCGAACATAGAAAAAACATTCATTTGTGTTCACCTTCGCTACTCTCAAACTTATGCGACAGAAAAACTTTGACACACTCGGGCTGCAGGCTTGTCAGCTGGTCAAAAACAAGGGATATTGCGGTCTATGCAGGTAAGGATAAACCAGTACCTCTCCATACCAATCATCGTCGAAAACAAGACATCCAAAATTCTTGTTTCGCCTGGCACCTCCTACAGACCCACCCGTACCAAAACCCACTTGTGTATAGCTATTGGTACCCAGGGCGTTACTCCCCGAGAGTCATACATGTCAGAAACGAGCGGTCCTAGCGCACATGTTATGGCAATGTCCGCAGGCGATCACAAATCATCGCCCAATCACTAACAGTGAGCAGTGAGAGACCGTGCTGCTCAGCTCCAGACCGGAGTATCACCTCTTGGCCATCCAGCCTGCTGAGGGCGCTACCAGAACGAAAGGGTTCACGGCTGACGACTAAGCAACACAGCTGGCAAACTGAATAAAATTTTCTCTCTCTCTCTGTTTTGTGGTCGTTTTGTTGGCAACTAAATGTCCTAACCACATGCCCTTCACAGTCCAGAGCAAAGTGCGCCAGAGCGAGAAAAATTCCTTGATTCCGTCTCGCGGTTGGCGTTCTTCAGAAGTCGGAAAACCAATACTCCACTTGGAAAGTAGTTGATCAAAAAAGCACCGTTTCTTGAATGCCATAGTGAGATGTACGGGGAGTGTAACACCACTTCTTTAACAGCAGTAATGATCTTAACTCTTGACCGAGCACTGAAGCTCTCTGAACCACTTGAAAGTGTTAGTATCACGGTAGAGGGAGTAGTACTGGGAGTGAAGCAAATGCTTAATATTTTAACGTTTGGTCTGAGACCATCGTTGTCTTACGGTACAATATTCACTGTTTGAACCTGTGGCTGTTATAAAGATCGTTATAAGACTACGATCTTTATAAGATCGTAGTCTTTATAAGATCTTTATAAGTATCTTTATACTTATAAAGTTATCTTTATAAGATCTTTATAACTACGATCTTTATAAGACTACGAAAATCTCACATGCAAAAAGTCTGTTCACATTTTACAGGGTGAAGGTTCGCTCATCAAAGCTAGTTAAAATAAACACGCGCTAATAAAACAAGAAGTTGACCAAAAAAAGGCTTTTTTTCGAATTTTTTACAATTTTGTTAGAAAATTATATTTTTATTTGAAATATTATTCCGAGAACGAAGTTTATTTAATAAAGCTTGAATGGTAACGATATATTTAGTTTGTTCCGCAATTCCTAATTTTTGGTAAGTCTGTCAACCTCAATCTCAGCTCGCCAAAGTTGGATCAATAAAAACCGAAGGAGAAGGCGTGTAGGCGATGGTAATAAAACAGGCGAAATACACAGATTTAGTTGCAGAAAAACTCATACTACCAAATTCAGAAAGCTGTCACCCAAAGCACTCGGTCGAAAATCACATTGCTGACACCTTAGTCGAATACCCTGTAATAATTCCAGCCTATTCAAAGAACTCACTGTTGCGGCTGTCCCTGTGTCCAAGAGAGCAACGTGTTGTGGGGCTGTCTGCGCATGGGGTTAGATGGTCGAACAGCAGCAGGGAAAGTACGTGGCCCCTGCGGAATAACTAACCTTCATTTGCAAGATATTTGGAAACGTGTTAAAGAAACGTCGGCGGTCCGCATAGTTTGTAGTTTTTTACTGCACAGCGGATATAAACTAAGTTGAGGATTGATAGCATTGAACTTCATTTATGCCGGATTGTAAACTCTGCAGTACTCATGCATCGTAGCTCTATGTAAAGTTGCAACCCAAAAATTTAGTCCTGTCTGCATGAATGAAGAGCTTGAATTGAGGCATCCACACGTATGCCGAGAAGATAAGAAGGTGGAAGGCAGCATGGCAACAGAGGCAACAAAATGTCTTCGATCGGAGTTGTCAACTTTACTAAAACTTACCATTAGGAAGATTTACAGGATTTTACGACTTTTTTTGAAGGACATCGTGACCTATGACTGCCTCCGTGTTCACCACAGTGGGAGTTTTTAGATAAAGTTTAGTATTTTTATTAAAATGAATACTTCTCTTTTTCGTGCTGCCGTGAGTACAGTTTTAAAGGTTGGAAAATGTTATATTGCAACGACTTTGCTGAGCTAGCTGGGTAAAATATACTATTTGGCCGCCTAGCTTGAAGTTAAGAGAATTTGTGATGAACAAGTTTATATAGAGAAAACCTTTTCGGTCTACGAAATCTCGTTGCATGCTGTAGAATTGCTAACAGTTTTCAGCAGGCAGAACATATTGAACATAATTAGTGCAAAACATAACTACCGATCGCATACAAGCCATGGTCTTTTTACTAATAATAAATGTGGGAGTAATTTCTTTGATAGCATAAAAAAAGATAAACACCGTATTTCAACCCCAAAATACAAAACGAGTTCGCTGCTTGAGTGCCGGCTTGAGCGCCAAATTCCAACGGTGACGAAAAAAAGTCTCCAACCGATGGCGCGCCAGCAGGGCAAACGAGAAAAAACTGAATTCAATTCAGCAAACCTTCATTATGTTAATTGTGGGAAGGCGGGAAAGGGTGAAAAAAGCTTAACAGGTGGGCGCAAAGAGAGAAGAGACAGTTATGTCGCAGGACCGGCAGAAGGCGACCGTCTTTCAACATTTGCACCGACGCAAGCAGGTACTCCGCCAATTATTTGCTACGCACCGTCACAAGCCTAGTCAGAAAACACTTTTCCGTGAATAAGTTGCCAATAGCAATGGTTATTTAACGTTTTACGGCTCGATTACAATGAAATATCAAGAGACTAGTCGGTTCGAATGAAGTTTAACTTTAGCATCGTTAGCATTTATTCGAATGACCCGGTCACTCGAGACTACATTATCAAGGGGACACAACAAGCATCACACCACGTTCATTCGCCTTCATTCAGTGATGGCTTTCGGTAACGCAATTGCGAAGTTGCTACGTCAGCTGAAAGCATATCTCATTTCAAAATTAACGAAACTAAGATTTCTTTACTACCCAAAAAATGCCTCGGTTGATTCAAATAAACACCTTGTGAGGAGGTTTGATTTATTATTTCATGTGGGACTGTACTTTTTGCATCAACCTCACCAAAAGGTCCCCAACCTCACTTGGTACATACTGCATAAGAAACATGGACGGTGCGTCCAATCCCAGGGGGGACCGGTACAATGCTTGGGGGTAAGTTTCTCGAACTGCCCTTTCAAGTACATCGACTGCTTCCTCAGGGTCATCCCTTAATATGGCTTCGAATCCTTTTTCCAGCGTCTTCATCCACTCCTCGATGTCCTCGTGGCTGTAATCCGCAGTGACCTCCGGAGCTTGCTTCTTGAACTCTTCCATGGTGAGATCGATTAGAGTGGAGCCTGGCTTGAAGATGGGCGTCCTTCAGGAAAGAAGGAAAAACCGTAAGTACTGCTGAATGTCTGGAGACTTGGTAGTTTCGAACACTCAATTAAACAGTGGTGTCACATACAATTTGATGGGAAGGATAAATATCGGCCCTAAGCAAAGGTCTCTATCCGAAATGCTATGATAAATAATTGCTCGAAACGTGTAGGTGGGGTGACTCGTAGGACTCGCCCATTTCATTGAGTACAATGTAATTTTATACACTGGAGCAAGGACTCACAAAAATGTTTCAGTCGACACATATTACTTCGTTTCTTCTTCTTCTTCTTCTTCATCAGCCTGTGTACTCCCACTGCAGAGAATAGGCATCTCCCTTAGGTCTCAAATTATCACGGTGCTGTGCTAACTGCGACCAAGTATCCCCGCAAACGTCGTAATCCCACCTGCCCACCTAACGTTCTGCCACACCCTGCCACGCTTTCCATATCTAGGGATCCGCTCAGTTGGTCTTAATGGCCAACGGTTATCTTGACTTCGCGTTACGTACCCTGCCCACGCCCATTTCTTCTTAATTTCTACTAATATGTCCTTAACCCACGCTTGTTCCCTGATCCACACCGCTCACTTCTTTCCCCATAGTGTTACACCTGTCATCTTCCGTTCCTTTGCGCGCAGATTCGTCCTCAATGTAATTTGAACCCTTTTGTGAGTCTCCACGTTTTTGCGGCGTGGGTGAGTCTCGGTAAGATGCAGCTGGCATACACTTTCTTCTTCAGGGGAAATGTTAGGCTAGCATTCAGTATCTCGGAATGTCTGCAGAATGCATTCCACCTCGTTCTTATCCTTTTAATCATCTCTACCTAAAGGATGGGATCCGGGGTCACTACTTGGCCTAAGTCTATATAGCCTCCCTTTGGTTGCGCCAATTAACTTCGTTTCTTATGAATTCGGTTATTTTTACGTAGCGTGTGATTCAGCGCCTCTGTGCCCGCTGCGGTGGCTCATTGGCAAAGCCGTTGTGCTGCTGAGCCCAAGGACACGGGGTTAATTGCGGCCATGGTGGCTGCTTTTCTGAAGGGTGCGAGAAGCGAAAACGTCGGTGTGTTTTCGTTTGCGTGCACGTTAAAAAAGCCCATGTGGTCAAAATGAATCCGGAGCCATTTACTACGGCGTGCCTCAAACCCCAGGCGTAGCTTCAGCGCATTAAACCACGACATCAATCAATCAATCAATCAATCAATCAATCAATCAATCAATCAATCAATCAATCAATCAATCAATCAATCAATCAATCAATCAATCAATCAATCAATAAATAAATAAATAAATAAATAAATAAATAAATAAATAAATAAATAAATAAATAAATAAATAAACCAATGAATCAATCAGTCAGTCAGTCAGAGTGATGAACAGTCGGCCCTTTACAAAATAACACTATTAATCGGTGACCGGCATGGGAAATCTCGACAATGCGTAAGCTTTATCGAGTACGCTTAGATCGAAAGAAGCCGGATGTTTATGACGCATTTTTTACAACCATCCATAGGCCGTTGAGCGTAGCGCAAAATGGTTTGGCTTACCACGAAACGATGGGTGATCAGAGTAGAAACGTTTCATCCCATTGAGTTACTTCCTTAAAGGCCCCTTACGGGGTATTACATAGACCAGGACGGGTAAGGTAAGTGGTAAAGGGTTGAGGGTAAGATCGGCAAATTAGGCAACTAAAACGTGGCAAAGCAGTGAAATAGACGTAGACCAAAACAAAACCAAGAAAGATGGTAGTGCAAAATTAGTTGATCACATTGGTAGTCAGACAAAAGAAGGTTGGCTGTCAGGAATATCCCTAAACTTTCGTTCCATACAGCGCTCTGTAACCTATATATCCACAACATCATTGTTAATCATGAAAAGAAACAACAAATTGTCAGACGCTGTCTCTAGCGACTTGTAAATGGTACAGGTTTTTGTCAGAATTCAACTTCCACTACATAAAGAGATTAGGTAAATAAGCACTGCCCGTTACTGATTTGCTAGTGGAGTCTCATACTATGGACTTACTCCGTCACGTGAGCATCACGATCCGTTTGTGTAAGTTTATGAAACTCATGACGTCTGACAGGTGGGCCATAAACGTGCAAAATGGTTTAGCACGTACGTAAGGTCTACAAAATAGAATGGTAAGACGGCAGGCGCCGTTCGACAGAAACACCACACCTCTCCCATAACCGTCGGGGCGCAAGAACGATGGTTTATCTTGGTAACAGTTTCTTGGGCTTCGGAAAACATAACAAACTGAAATTATTATTCGCACGATAATAAGGTTAAAATAAAATGTTTAAAATTTCCCCAAGTAGCTTGTATTCCGACTTACCATGAGCAGGGTGAGGCAGTTCATAATGTCTAATATGCACATCGCGTACCAACATCGTGCTCTCGAGCAGGCCTCACTCCCTGATGCGCCCCCTCAAAACAAAAGCTGCTTATCTGCCATCTCACCCCTGTATTTCGGACAAAATTGGGTCATTTGACCTCTAATACACGGCTTCCTCTTGAAGTCTTCCTACCCTCTATGTCTTGCGGTGTTCTCCTGTAATTGGCTTTTTCTTCGATGCCGAATATTTTTTGAATTCCAAACCACTCGTTTTCGATTTGAAGGACTGGAAAACAATTAAATTTTCGTCGGTATAACCATTGCAGTGTCAAAATAACAAGTGCTTCAAACATAACGCAACCTTCACGCAACTGTTATATTTCAAAAACGAAGCACACGGAGTGGACTTTTCTACTTTCCATTTTTTGTAATTGTGGTTACCTGAGCGGGAACGGGAAAACTACACCGTTTCGGACTCAAAAGGTTAAGGCGGGAAGAACTTCTACACTCGGGGACTCTTGAATGTGTCCTGATGACTGACGTAATTTGCTGCTTCCTCATTCTAACCAGCTTGTGGCCACAGAAGCATATACTGAGGAATAATTACCTTATGCAAGCGAGTTCGCCGCACAGAGTAACGCTGACCCGGGAAAAAACCCAAGGAAAAAGCCGTTGAGTCCAGAAAGTAGTATCTACACCACCGGCGTTTCAATTTCCTCTTGCACGCCCTCAGTTTACTGTTTGGTCATTATATATTATAAACCTGTGACGTCTTCCTAAGAATTCAAGTTGTGGATGCAACATGCCGTAGCCAGAACTTCTCTCGGGATGGAACACCAACGTACACGAAGCAAGAGCCATTGCTCGGTCATTTTTTTCCTTGGGATTTTCTGCCTTTTTTAGCGGTCTTTCTACCGGCACCATTTTGTCATTTCCTGAACGCAAACGGTTTCCAGCGCAGACGAGCAGCCCTACAACAATACATCAAACAGCTCCCACGATCACCAGATGTTATCCTACTCCAAGAAACGCATAGTGAGATCCCTCCGACTTTTCCGGGGTATCGCTCCCACGCCAGCCCACCCAGTGCGCGAGCCATCGGTAAAGGCGCCGGTCAGGGAGTATGCACCCTGGTGAAGAAGGGTATCACCTACATCGAACATACACTTCTACATAACAGCGCCATCGAACACTGTGTAGTGGAACTTGTCACCGGGAAGAAGAAGAAAGAGAGCACTTTCGTAGTAAACATATACAGCAACCCCAAGCACTACCAGCAAAAATTCAGAACCCTAATGCACAAAACGAGCCAACTAGCCCGAGACAACACCGCGGTGCTATGCGGCGACTTCAATGCGCCTCATACCGACTGGGGCTACCCGAAGACAAGTGCCAAGGGACGCAACCTGCTCGAGGACACCATGGACGCCGGCTACCAGCTCATCAACGATCCTGCAAGGTACACCCGAATCGGCTCATCCGTACAACGGGACACGAACCCGGACCTTACTTTCTGTAAGGCGACACGCAGCAACGCTGGGATACGGTGGCGCAATACCGGCGAAACGCTGGGCAGCGACCATTGCATCATAGAGATCACAGTACCGCTAAGGACCATGGGGCGCACTCCCAAAAAACAAAGCATAACGGACTGGACAGCCTATCGTAAAGCACTGGAGAACTCCCCGACCCAGATGGACGACATCGAAGAATGGATGCAAGCTTTAAAAGAAGCGGTTCGAACAGCCACCACAGACGTCGAACTCGACGACTCCCTCCCTCAAGCCGACAGCCGACTTGCTCACCTGCTGGAAGCAAAGAACTCGTTACACAATAGATGGAAGAAACAGCGGCACAACCGAAAGCTTCGTAGGAAGGTCGCGATACTCAACCGCGAGATTGAGAAACACTGCGCAGTCCTCTGTCGCCAACAATGGAACGCAGTGTGCAATGAAGCTGACGGACAGCTGCACAAAAGTCGAACTTGGCACTTGTTACGCCATCTGTTAGATGAGACCAAGAGCAAAGGTACGCAACACCATGTACTTGCCCGCATCATACACCGAGCTCAGAAAGAACTTGGCGAAGCCGAGGTCTGCCGACGTCTAAACGACAAATACTTGCCCGCTACTCCCCCCGAACCTCTCCCAGACTACACGGGAGCAAGCAACGACCTCCTCGATAGAGACATCGAGGATTGGGAAGTAAGGGCAGTATTGCAAACGATCAACAGCAATTCAGCAGCCGGACCCGACAACGTCACGAACAAAGCTCTCCGCAACCTAAGCGATAATGCCATCTCCGCACTAACACGCTTCTACAACAAATGCTGGAGCAGTGGCCGATTGCCCAAAAGATGGAAGGAAGCGAAAACAGTCCTTATTCCTAAACCTGGAAAGCCTCCTAACATCGACAATCTGCGTCCCATCTCACTCACATCGTGCATAGGCAAAGTTCTGGAGCATGTGCTGCTTAACCGATGGCAATTATACCTAGAGAACGAAGGATTGTACCCAAACACAATTCTGGGTTTCCGAGCGAAACTAAGCACACAAGATGCTATGCTGCTACTTAAACACGAAGTCATAGACCAATCAACCAACACCCTCGACAACAGAGCAGTCCTAGGCCTGGACCTCCAAAGTGCGTTCGATCGAATCCGCCATTCGGCAATCCTGGAACAAATATCTCACCTTAATATGGGACACCGGACCTTCTGCTACGTCAAAGACTTCCTGTCGAACCGAACAACAACAATTCATGCGGGGGATATCCAGCTCCCCACAAAGTCGTTGGGCAGCGTCGGAACACCGCAGGGGTCGGTAATCTCACCCATGCTGTTCAACCTGGTAATGATTGACGTGGCAAACAGGCTTGCTAAACTCCCCGACGTCAGGCACACAATATACGCCGACGACATCACCCTGTGGGTGACGGGGGGCAGCGATGGCCACATAGAAGCCACCTTACAACAGGCAATTGACGTGATAGAAAATCGGCTGAGAGGTACCGGTCTAACATGCTCTCCCTCAAAATCTGAACTCCTCATCCTACCACCACGAGAGAAATGCGCCAGTACATCTACGACCACAAGCATCACCCTTCGAACAAGAGACGGGACTGCAATTCCACATGTCAAGACCCTGCGTGTCCTCGGGCTTCATCTGGACGGGAACAGAAGGAACGGCTCCACCATCAGCAAACTGGAAACAAAGGTATCGGCAGCCACCAGACTCATCCGAAGGGTGTCCACCCGATACGCAGGCATGAGGGAAGCAAGCCTCCTCCGCCTTGTCCAATCCTTTGCAATCAGCCATATTGCATACATCGCGGCCTTCCACAATTGGAAATCAGCCGAGCGCCAGAGGCTCGACGCAATCATCCGCAAGACGTACAAGGCAGCATTGGGGCTATATCCACACACTAGCACGGACAAGCTCCTTGAGCTAGGCATACATAACACTATAGATGAAATAGCAGAAGCCCAGCATACAGCGCAGCTTACAAGATTATCGCTAACAAGAACGGGACGCTACATACTGCAACGGCTCGGCTACCAAAATCAAGCACTACAAGACGACAAGGAACATGTATCACTCCCACAGGACCTGCTCCGCAGACTCCACGTATCGCCGATCCCCCGCCACATGCACCCCGAACACAACCAAGAGAGAAGGCTCGCAAGAGCGAAGGCACTCACGGCATCGCACGCCAACGACTCGGGAGCATACTACGTAGATGTGGCCAAGTACCCAAATCAGCCGAACACGTATGCGGCAGCTGTTATAGCCGCCAACACCGGCGAACTATACACCGCAGGCAGCGTCAAAGCCAAGAGTGTGCATCACGCCGAGGAAATGGCGATCGCTCTGGCACTCACAAGTCCGAAGTGCACCACTGTGATCAGCGACTCGAGGACAGCGATCGTGAACTACGCCACAAATCGTGTCTCCCACAGTGCAGTGAGGGTGTGCGGGGCCCTACCTCCCAAAGAAATGACGATGACTATTAGGTGGTTCCCGGCGCACGCCGGCCCGTTGGGTACGGGCAGCAACCGCAACGAGGAGGCGGACCGAGCAGCGCACGCGCTCACCGGACGCGGCGCAAGCTCCAGCCCCCAACTTGCAGAGCAAGAGCTCGACGAAGCGTCGCCACTCACCACCTATAGGGACATCCTTGAGTGGTATCGAGCTAACCGCCGGACCTTCCCACCACCGCACCCTCGTCTGACGAAACGAGAAGCGGTCGTGTACAGACAACTACAAACTAATGCGCTAATGACTCCGGTGATAGCCAAACACATGTGTCCAGAAGTGTTCCCAAGCGACGTGTGTGTGTTGTGTAAGAAGGACAGAGCCACAGCATCTCACATTCTGTGGGACTGTAGACTACACCCCAGTGAAGCCAACACAGCCAAAACGCTCCCGCCGCTTCTCGCAAGTGCGACCAGAGACAAGGACTACGAAATACAACATACGGCCGTCCAGCAGGTGTTGGGGGCCCTCGAACGCCAGCGCCCCGAAACTGCTGCCTCCACTGGAGGCAATGCATGAGTAGGGAGCCGACGACGAGTGGCGGCCCGACACGACGACTAGGCTGCGTCCCAGCTGCCGGACTCAATAAAGATGTTTGCTCTCTCTCTCTCTTCTTCCTGGATGTCATTGTGTCGCACCCAAGGACGGCATCTTGGAAATTTGCATATTCATTTTTTACAGTGCAAGGACACGAGGCTTGACCAGTTCTTTCTGTTGACCCTACTTCCGCTTTAACTTTTGAGCCCCGTCTTACTTTGTGCTTCATTTATGTGCAACGTCGTCCCTCTGAGAACTGCAGGATTCTGGCCCTATTATCAGTAACTTTCGGGATGGGTTTTATCGTTCTGTTTTTTGTCAGGCACACGACATTTAGCTGTACAAAATATTTTATCGAAGCCAAATACCGCCTCCCATTTTTAATCGGAAGGCTGATATTCAAATTTCCAATTATTCCGTCCCTTCGTTTTTTTTCTTTCTAAAGGCAACAATACACAACGTTTCTCTTCTCATTTTGTGTGACATGTCGGAAAAATCATATTTCCAGCTTTGTAATCAGCTGCTCTGAAGTTTGTTTTTTGCTTTATTGCGTTTTATTGTAGTTGAGCAGCTCGTTCGGGGAACCTTATCACAATAACCGGTTGAATATCTTTGTTCGCGCTATAGCCGTGTCGTTGTACTAGGGTTTGTCAGTAACTTATTTCATACATACCCTTTCGCGAAGCAGTGTGGTTTTGAGAGCTGGCTAATCATTAGAACAGACAGGAATCAAGAAGAAGCCAACTCTTGCTTTTTAATTGTTGGCACTCACTGTCGACTATGGAGCACCACGCTGTCGTTGAAAGCCCCCATTGATATGACTCCCTTGAAAGCCAGTTGGTGTGGTTATCACAACTTAGGAATATGGCCTGCAACGCAGGAAAGCTTCCGTCAACCATTGATCTTTAACTTGAACCAGACTGGCACTGCGCATAACAAAGATAACTACCGTATCTATACGAAAACAGCAAACAAAAAGGCGGTATTAGAGCGCGTTGAGAGCACCGGGGAACATACAACCCAGTTTATTCTCTGAAAGACGGAGGGACGGCATACTGATGTATGCGTCGCCAAGACTTGCCATTTCGGCGGCTTCTGCTATATCTTTTGTTAATTGATTGATGCTCCTAAAAAAGATCCGACACTCATTGTACAGAGGGGGCACAGTCCTTACGAAGGCCACAATCCTTGTAATGGGTGTTAAAGGGTCCTGTGGGCCCTCTGAAGATTCCTAAGGGGTTCACAAAGGCGGACCTTAAGGCACCTTGATGTCTGGCCGATGTATGGTTTTCCGCAGGAGAGTGGAATGAAGTAGACGACATTCTCAACGCAAGGCACAAACTTACTTTTATGTTTTACCTGGCAGCCTTTCTTCTTTTAGTTCACAGGAGTGTTTCCTGGCAAAGCTTTGACAGTTTCGGGGGCGCTGAAAAAACTACATTTACTAGCGAACTCGCACCTATTTGCTTCAGCCCGTAAGACAACTGGTGAATGTACGGAACAACGGCCACCTTTCAAGCCATAACCAGTGCTTGAATTCGGGCTAGTTGGTTTTTAACTCGGAGTATTTGTGGCACTTGGCGGGACAAGGACGAATAATTTGGCGGCACAAGGACGTGTGTGTGTGCAATTATTCGTTCTTGTTCGCCTAGTGCCGGCAATGTTCCGGGTTTCCAGCCTTCTTCCCACCCTCACCATGGTCTTAGGAGAGGCAGGCTTGACAACTTTGAATAGATGATTGGCGACGTACTTTCACGCCATAAGCCTCTACGAAATACCGTGCCAGTAAAGAGAGTCAACGCCTTCCTCAGTGACTTAAACTTGTGCGTCGCGCCTGCGGACAAGGAAGTTGGGTTTGCGGTGCTCCCTGTTCCCGTTCTTCAAGAAGAGGCATTCGCCGCACTTGAGGATACGTTTCCCTATCTGACGTGAGGAAACGAGCTAAGCAGCTTTGCGGGCAGCTCAACCAAGAAAAGCTGGCTAGGAGCGTCGAAAAGGCGGAGGCAGGTTCATTGAAAATGTTTTTTCCCGCTAAGACACATGATCGCGGTACCCCCCTTCGAGTAATCGTCTCAGAACGAGGTACTTGGCAGAACTGTGTTGCGCTGTTCTTGCAAAGGTGGCTAGGCCTAATCGCCATCCATGATCCGTTTCTCTGCAAAGACTCCATGTCCGTCATCATCTTCCTGAAGCAAAGGCCCGGTTTGAGGTTCAAGGCATTTAGCATCGATATCAAGGACTTATACTATTCGATACGACACGACGAGCTTATAAGCTGCCTAGAAGAGCGTATAGACTCTTTCGGGGTGATAACCTTCCTGAATATAGCGGGGAAGACCACTGGAATTTTCCTGGAGCTGGTCTCTTTCTATTTGAGGTCGACGTTTGCAGTACGTCGGCCAGACTTCAAGATGCTTTAACGTCCGCCTTCGTGAGCGCCTTAGGAATGTTCAGATTACCCACACCGGACACTTGAGCATCCATTGCAAAGACTATGGCCTCTTCCTAAGGACTGTGCCCCTCAGTACAATAAGTGTCGGATCATTTTAGGAGCATCAATCAATGAACAAGAGAGATTGTAGAAGCCACCCAAATGGCCTGTCTTGGCGACGCATGCGTCAGTATGCCATCCCTGAGTCTTTCAGTGAAAGAACTGGGTTATCTGTCTCCGCAGCAGTGCTTCCACTCGCTAAATAACACCTCTTTGTTTGCTGTTTTTCATAGGTACGGTAGTTATATTCGTTATGCGGAGTGCCTGTCTGTTTCCCGTCTTTTTTGCGCAACCGGGATAACGTGTGAATACTTATAAAAATCATCAGTTAGAAGCCAGCGCGTGTTTGTGTAGCCACTCTCTTTTGTCCTTCGTCGAGTTGTTCGCGCTGTAAGAATTAATTCAATGATGCTTTTGGCTGACTTGAGTGAAGTTTTTAAAGACAGATCGGGTGTGTTGTGTGGATTAGTGCACTGCAAGGGCCCAGGCCAGGTAGCACGCATTTTCTCGCGTACGGGCCGGGCTCGGCATTCAACAAAACTTTTTTTCGCGCCGTGCTGGCCCGGGTGCATGCATGCAGTTTCTGAGCCCGGGCAGTCGTGTGCCTTAAATTCGTTTTTGTTGATACCAAAAAGTTTGCTTATTGAATTGGGTGAACTAAATATTCCAAAGTGCGAAGACACTCCTTCTCCGTTAACAATATATTTCGCTAATATTCTCGAAAATGAATTTTCGGTGTCAAGATATATATTTAGGTTGTGCAAAGCTCGATATACGTTTTAACATTTAAAATCCATTATACTTGCTGTATGCTTATGTTTTTAGATGTAAAAGACCAAATTTTCACTCGTGTCATGTTTATAGTCTGTCCGAAGCGGGCTGATAATTCAAAACAGTCTGGTGGGTTCAGGATTATTTTATCGAATTTTGTCGGGTAGGGGCCGTGCTCGGGCTTATGTTTAAAGAATTTGTCGGGCTCGTGTCGGGCCTGGGAACTGTGGCCTGTGCAGTGCTCTAGCGCGGATCAAACTTAAAAAAAAACACGGAAATGTGCGGAAGTAGGCCTGCCTAACGCACCACAATATTTTCTCGACTTTTTTTTATTGACGATGTTTCCTCAGCCAACAAAACACGAAACAAACATTGGCAAGCAATGAAGAAAACGGTATCAACACGCTAGCCTCAATCACTAAAACTCGACACACGCGGTGTGCTTGCTTGACCAAATAGGATAAAAAAATCAGCAAACAGTACACGCGGACGACATAGCTATACTTTTTCACAACAACCTTGCCGTATTACTAGCGCTATATTACCTAGTGTCCACCACACGAGAGCGGTGCCTCGTGGGGTAGACACGAAGCGCATGAATCGTCGGCGGCCCCTTTTTCGACTACCCAAGCATTCTAGTTCACTGTACTGCCGCTGTTACGGCAGCTCTTTTTTGCGACAGATGGGACGCGTACAGAGTGGAGTTCGCAGCCAGGGGTGGTGTCAAAGAGAAAAAGGGAAGGGATTGAAATGACGGTGACGAACTGCCCAATGTGATCACTAAACCGAGAAAACGTGACCACTCAGATGGTAAAAGCGCTAAGCATGGCTGCAACGGTTGTCGAAGCGCAGGGTAACAAACGTCGCTTTCCGAACTTGTAAAGCCGTAGCAGGCGTGCGCTCGGGACGGGCATGGAGTTCGCGAGGGAGAGGTAGGCCATGCCGCAGTTAGGATTCACCAATGCATCACCATATCAATAATAGGGGGCATTAAAACCTTAACGTAGATAATAAAATGTGTTATAACGTGAGAGTTTAAGGTGATCCCTGATATTGAGAACCCCGTGCAGACTAAGGTCCTTATGTGCCCACGTGCGGGATTGAAAAGAATCATGCGAAACCCCAGTGAAAGAAGTCAAAGTACCAATGTTTTGCTGATTATAGGAGCGGGCTGGTTTCACTGCACTGATAAATCAAGGGAGGCCAAAGAGCCCCTTTTGATGGAGGAACTGGTTATCGCTGCTACTTCTCTTTCTTCTTCTGCAGTTGCAGTCTCACTCAATGAAACAGGTTGCACATGCTCCTGCACTCCAGCCGTTATTTGCGACCTGACGCGATTTCTTTTACGTGTTCGCGACCATGAATGGCATTTCCTTAGCGCGATAAGAACATTCCAAAGGTCTCTGCCTCTGTTAAAAACAAAATATTAGAATAAAGAGACGAAATTTATCACAGGCGGTATACACAACAGGAAATACTGGAATAGGAGCCGATGGTTTGCGTACTGAGGCCACACTCATGCCCGATGGATCACCGCTTCTGAACATGCAACGAACCTGACGTCAAATTATGCGTCGCTTCGAACTGTGCGACCTGTACGTAACAAGAACGATGCATTATTTCTTGCGGGCAAGGTAAATGTGTACATGCATCACATTATGTTTAACACGGGAAAAGATACTGGCAACTACATTAACTGCCCTCATCGAAAGACACGATCAGTTTTGCGGCCATCGCTTCTAGGTGATTGATTATATGATTAGACCGCTGACCACCTTTCTAAGACATGATGACGCGTAGCTTTGAAACACTAAGAGGCTAAATTTCAATCTCATACAAAGCAAGCTCAGTCCCGTTGCATTGTATGTGCTAGAAACCTCTCTTGTACCGAACAAAAAAATGCGGCTTATCTTATTCGCCAACACAAAGTAAAAAGAAGCACTGTTTTATCTTTGGACGTATTGCTCACCTGTAAGCGGAAGGCTCCACTGTGACGAAGTCAACGCTCTTGTTGTGAGCTTCCCGGCGAAAGGCATCCATCATGGACACAACAGCGTGCTTCGACATACAATACGGGCCGATCATGGGCAAAGTGAAACGTCCTGTAAATGAATCGTAAAAGTTAGCTTATACCTTTACAGGAAAATCAAACGTGGTGGCACCAAAACTAATTATCATCGTTTTGATTCATGTTTTGCTACCATAGCGTAAACGACAGCGTTGACGTTTTCCTTTGAACTCGCCGTCAGTAGTTCTCGCGGTCAATTGTAGTCCGCAGGGTATACAAACACGTTGTTTTTTATGCTAACTGTTATGGTGTTTCGCAACACGGTCTTGAAGGACTGCGAGGTGTTGCCTTTCGGTCCTCCCGTTAGGATGGAACCATCCTGGGGCAACACATGCATGACCCTCTCCCCTGCTGTAGTGGGCGTTCACAAGCCGGCACAAACCATCAAAGCCATTCGCTTAGTCGGCAGCGCCAGAGGCGTCTGTAATAAACTGATAAAAAACGATTCTTTATTTCCATATCACGGCTGTGAGGAATAGTACACTGTTGGTGCTTCGGTGTAAGCGAGTATGCGTTGCATCACAAACATGTAAGCAACCCATGGGCGCGGCACTCTTCAAAGCCACTTTTTTTATGCGAGCAAGTCCAGTGAGCGCTGTTCTTTCCCAAACAGAAAAACGGCAGTTTAAAACCGCCACTCAGGCCCGCCGAAGTGCGCAACAAAGGAACAAAATATTAGCGCGACTACTTAAGAATTCCGGCAATAAGCCACAAGGCATTAGGCCGTGGACTGGCTACATTTTAAAGGGATACTCGACTAGCTTTTGTAAACATATACAGACTGTTATTGTAGTTGAGAGGCCGCAGACGTCAACCTGCCGCACTTGTTCAGCCGGTGTTGTAAATGAGACCTGTGCGCTGTTGGAATAAATTAGTGGATTCGAAATCGTAAGCTATGCTTTTGTAAACAGTTGACTCCGTGCGGTTGCTTTAATTCTGCTGACTAAACCGGTCCGCGTTCGCTTTAAACTAACAGATCTTCACCCACTCGCATGCTCTTAGACTTTGCGTAACATGCAGCAGATATTTATATCGCCACCAAAAATGCCGCGTGCGAACAACGTCACCGGTGCTCTTCTGCAGGATAATTCAATGCGGTTGTTAAATACCGTATTGCGTATTGGTGTTCTACAGCCACTCCAACTTGACGATCCGCGTAAGGAGCACTGCAATTCGATTACACAGTTCAGAAACAAGAGAAGAAAAACTTTTGCGGCGTATTAAAATATAATTTGCGTGTAAAAATTCCCCATCAACGAGAAAATACTAGGGAGCACACCAAGTAAGCTTTTAATCCTCTCTATTTCACTCATGCATCTACACCTATTCACTTCTCCAGGAAAGCATCGTGTATAGTTCGCTTTTTTACTGTACACCTAATATCAAGGTCACTTCGCACGAGTATAGAGAAAGGACGGTATTGTAAACATACTGATACCGCCCAAGCGAAGCATGGAAGCTAATTGCAGGGCTATAATGACAAAGTATACTAAACATTAGCTGCAATATCACCAAAACAAGTCATATAAGCGCCAATGGCGTTAAAGAGTGTCTTCTCCGATAAATGATGCCGCATAGTACGTCTTTATTATTATTTTAGGTACCAGCAATACTATCTGTCTGCTGTTATTTACGCCAGCTTGTTTTCGCCAACCACTGCGTAGACGTTGGCATCTCGTAGTCTCGGAATGTTTTCAAGTAAGAAATTCCGCCATTTTGGCTTTTTACTTTAAACTTCTTACTCGTGTTACGAAAGGCAGAAAACAAGGCGGGAAATCCCCAGCCATTAGCCCAATTAAAAGATATTGCGTAAGCAGCCCAATAAAAACTTTTAGTACCCTGAAGCGGCTTGGAGAACCTTCGGCAGTTTTCCACGAACATGTGCAAGCCAAATTATTCACGTAGAATCCGCTACTTTAGAACAGTTTTGATGTATGATCCTGTACTACTCGCATATGCCCGTAATTTGTACAATGTTGTTTGGTAAGTATTCGTGGCGAGCCACGCCACTTTTACTGTTGACTGTTTGGCTGATGCAAAACGTGAGTATCGTAAAATTTTATCGCAAAGCATATATGAGTGCCAGAAACCATGCACGCATTTTTGGAGCGCCCATGCCGGAAATCCTACTGTCTTAACTTCAGTATCAATAGCGATCTATGTAGAACGTTTCAGAAATGGTTTTAATAAAATGTACTCTTGTTATTGTTATTTAAGACCGCCGCATTTAATCCAACAATGCAAGCTGCCAGGGACACACGCGAAACATCCAGAGACAGAAACAAAAATTAGCACGTCTGGTGATAATTACCTAAGGGACTGGCCACCGTTACGACTCGGCCTCCGCTCTTCTTGAGAAGGGGTAGGAACTTCTTGATGACACGGAGGACACCGAACACGTTGACGTTGAACAGGCCAACAACGGTTTCCATTGTCATCCACTCTAGGAGGCCAGTAGCCCCGACTCCGGCATTAGCCACAACTGACCAGAGTACTGCAAAAAGTGGGAACTTACTCAAGTATAGTATACAATATCTTTCAGCGCCCCCTGCACACAACAAAATTGTAGAGTTTGCACTTGTACGCTGTACATAGGTACTGAATTCGCCCCATTATTACGGCTCGCCTTCACAATCCCGAAATAAGCACTACCACGTACGTACACCTGATTGGTTGATTGATTGATTGATTGATTGATTGATTGATTGATTGATTGATTGATTGATTGATTGATTGATTGATTGATTGATTGATTGATTGATTTATTGTAGGGTTAACGCGCTGACGCTACACAGGCAAAGAGGCGCTCCGTAGTGGAGGTTTCGGATTAATTTTTACCACCTGATGATCTTCAAAGCGCGCCAAAATAATCAAAACACGGGTGCTTTCGGTTTTCCCCTTCATCAGAAAACCGGCCGCCGCGGCAGAAACCCCATCCCGTTTGCTTGGGCTCAACAGAGCAGTGCCTTATTAACCGAGCCACATCGCAGATCTTACACCTAAATCGAGGAATTGTTACAGATTTTGCATCTAAAAACTTAGGAGCTGGGGCTGGAAAGATGAATTCGGGGGAAGGACTTCGCGCCTGTCATATGATAGGTGACGATACCGTCTTAATACGTGTCGGAATTAGCGGCAAAGGGGGCTGAAATACCACCCGGGAGCAAGAAAGGACTACGATTAGCAAGCATTGTTTCATACATGTGTTTTTCTGCAGCTTTGTGAAACGGATGCTGGAGCCAATCTACACCAATATATCAAACATGATGACTGCGTCACTTTCTCCGACTTGTTGTGCGAAAGAATTGGGGAATTTGTTTTCACCGGTTTAAAGAGTGTAAGAAAGATTACTATCACTTTACCGGGCCACAACCGTATGCATCGCATATGCTTGAGTAATAGCTGAATCCACCTTATTCCTGCATTAATTATCATTATTCTTCTTTGCGCGAAAGCTGCGTTTGTGAGACTAAATCGAAATAAGCGTGCTCATCGGACTTCAATTTAAAAATGCTGAATAAATTTGTGTTCAAGGGAACCAATGACCCAAACTTTCACAGGTGTGTGTTCTAGTTTCAGGTTGAACTTTGAGACACGGCCGCAGTGGTAACGCGCCGTGGGTACTGATAACGTGCAGTAGTAACAGTCTGTATGACTAAAGCTTAATAATCAAATATTGGGTGGTAGATTAACGCATGTTTACTTGTCTTTCGTTAGAGATTTCTTTCTCTTCAAGTAAAAATAATGTTTTGTATTTGGGACCACCTCGTTATATCCTATTCATTATATTACAGTGAAATGTAGCACGCTTGTAGCAAGAACACTTGGTACGAGAACAAAAACAGCTGCCATTGCGATATAAAATACGCAAAAGGTCTATAATGATGTCCCGTAAAATTGATGGCTGGGAAATAAATATAGGACATAGGGAAGCTAAGGAACGCAAATTCAAGGCCATACTTTGTGTATATGAAACATGATTCCACGCCTTGCGGCCCTTATTGCTGCCTTTCTACGGGGAGTGCTTCAAATAATTTTGCAAAAAAACGAGAATCATGTCATTGAGACAATGCAAGCCCCTTTTTCTTCTGTGCCCGACGATGCGTGGAAATGACAGCTTCCATCGAGGGAATACGGTGCTCACAATGGTACGCGTAGTAGCTACCGTACCGTGAGTCCCTCTTCACGACCTTGATGCGAAGCAGGTTTGTAATTGGGCACTTTACGGCCTTCCAAAAATCAAGATGCCACCACAGTGAAAATAGGCCAATACACTTGCAAGAGGTTAGGCATGTTGCTCTGAAAAAAAAATTTTTTGACAGTTTTTTTTATTTAGTTGCCAATTGGTCCAGAAAACCAGCGCGACAGAAGCTGCTTCCATTTGATAATAAGGCGTCATCCCACAAATACGACTGGAATAGACCGATTAGTAACACGACCCAAGGATCCCCCAATATATAAACACAAAGTCCTGGTTTCTTATGCTCCACGTTTAAAACGCACCTCGCTTTTTACCACATGTTTCAGCGATTACCGATGTGATGTTATCCGTTCCCAGGAATTCTGAACCCATTTTAATAACTTGAGAATTATTTTTGAACCAATGAGTGATCCCTTGTTTAAGCATTTTACTACATTGGTTGGCGCTTCCATACAATTTTCTAATGGGGGATTGAGTATCCGGCTTACCTTGGCGGTTTTTATGCCTGTAAAACAAGCTTAGCGATGAACAGGACCGTATTATTTTACGTCAAATTTAGACTTTCCATTATTCATCATTTGTAAAAAAACATTTTGCATGTCTATGGTGAGATAACTTCATTAATTGTTTGGCGCGTCCTGTAATTTGTGCGTTTTTTTTTTATCCGGAAGCCCTTGATTAGAAGAATTAACGTTGATGTCCACAGTTTAAAACATACCAAAAACAATGTTCATAGTTATCTCAAGAGGGGAGGCAACCTAAAAGGGCAGGAAACTAACGACCTAACATCATATTCAAAGGTTTCCTGTAAAATGGACTATAAAGAAAAGCAATGTGAGAACATCGCCACACGTGTACGTCGAAGGGAAAAACGTATTTTAATTCGCAGCGGGTGCCGCCTCGTAAAAAAAGCAATGTGAGAACATCGCCACACGTGTACCTCGAAGTGAAAAACGTATTTCAATTCGCAGCGGGTGCCGCCTCGTAAAAGATTCCTTATTTGTTGTGATTGAATTTTCCGGTATTGCTTGCGAAACGCTGGACGAGTGGCCGTTTTTGAACAAGAATAGTGGAGGCTTGTGACACCTTCGTCGTAGCACAATCCGTGTTAGTCGACTACAATAACGGCAAGTCGCAATAGCAGTCAGGCTTGTCCAGGTCACGGGTCAAATCTTTTACCTTGTTGGTTGTATTTCCCATACAATGCAATTTCTTGGGTGTTCGGGCGAAAGAGGCTTCGTACAAGTATTAGTACCTGCGTAAAGCTAGCCGTGATTCCTCATATTTCACGGGCTTTACAGAAAGTATGTATATGTGGAAATTAAATCCTATAGTCTGTGTTACTTCGAAGTTAAGGTTACTCTTTTCACATAAATATTACTAGAAAACGCTTCATTACTTCGGCAGCCATTCTCCGCTTTATGGTGTTGAAAAACGCCGGCGAACTCCAGAATCAGCTCAAGTGCACCCGCGGCTTCCCGAAGAGCACTTCCGGGGAGTTGGCCTCATCACGGGACGTGCCAGCATCATTTTGCCACACCTCGGGTACCTAATCACATGCACGTATTTATGTCCGAAATAGAATAAAACGATATTAAAAAATTGTTTGCTTCGTATGAAAACCAAATGAAGGGTGAAGTGACAATACACTTTCCCTTGGGAGCGCAAACTTGCATTTACGTTCTCCTTACGCCCTTCTGATTCTTTGATTCTGCAAACACAATGATATCGCACCAGAGCAGTGGATTTGTTTTTTAACCACTTTGTTTTAATCTGCTCCTAGCGCATTTTAAAATTCTAGCTGCAGCTACAAGAAACTATCTCATAAATCGGAAAACATCATTAGATCTTCCTCAACCAACAGATTCGTCACTGACCTCTCTGTCCAAGGTCTTCCTTCACCGATTCCAAGGCTTCATCGACTTGTTTTTGTTTAGTGACGTCCAGTTGCAAGATCTTGATGTTTGACAGGGACTTCAGCTCCACTGCACCTCCGCTGTTAGAGTCCAGGCATCCAGCGAAAACGAAAAATCCCTGACGAGCAATTCGTTTGGCAAGACGATGCCCGAATCCGGAGTCACAACCTTCAAGAAAGAACGAGCCAGTTAGTAAAACACCGGCTTACTTCCAGCACTTTGGGCCGAGCTTATGGTCGCTCAGCATGTCTGTGATGTTCACAGCTCAGTTGCTGTTTTAAATGATGATAAGATTGCTCCTAGCCAATTAAGCCCAAGTTTTTTAATTTCAGCATTTGTACCGTGGAAACAACTGTTTTTGACGAGAGCTTCAACAGAAAATTCCCGTTCATGCTTGCAAGGTACCAGCACTAGAACATTTTAGCGAAAAGAGCAAGCGCAATGTGCTTCAGCACTGGTGTTTCATTTCCTCTCGCTGAAGAATACTCCGCATCCTTTAATTTTTGATAAGTGAGTGTTAAAATGCTTGAGTTTATTTCCCAACTGCGGTAATTACCCTTCCTCAGAGAGCGTCTCAATTGCACTTCCCTGAAAACATCTACAAACTCAGGAAGTTATGCAATTCTACATCGATATATACTTCTCGAATGAAATGCCTCCCATTGTTGTACGACAAACAGGGCCGATTCAGAAAGAGAACCCCCAGAGTGGTGTTGCCATTTACGCAAAAGCGTTACTTGTTTACCTGTTCAAAATCCCCGCCATCATAAACAAGACGTGGCAAAAAAAGCCAACGCACAAATCTCTGACAAAAGAAATTAATTGGAGATCCACACGTGGATATTAACAATGGGTGCCCACTTTCTTCCTCTGTGTCGTGTTCAGGAAGCCTGGCCGGATCCGGCGGCCTTCCTGCGGCATTTTGAAGCCCACAACACGATTTAATTTTATAATACTTGCAAGCACTGATTTGGACGCACGCAGAAGCCGGAAAACGGACTCTTCGGTCCGAGAGAAGACCACCGCGGAACCACTTTGACTTGACGCCTCTGTTGCAACGGCAACCACAGCGCCGCGCCTGCCAATAGCACGGTGCGGTGGAGCTCGGCTTCATGCCTTTAACCGCACGTTCTTTGGACTTTCTTTTCCTTGTACTCAGTGTTGATGGATGGGCGCCGCAAATTCTTCGATAAAAACCCAATCTACTGGCCAAGCAAACCAAATTGCTATAATATACGCTGCCAGCGTGGATGGACAGCCAAGGTAAAATAGTTTATTACACATTACATGAATTACTAGGACGGAAGAAAGGAAACGCGATTGTTTTTAATTTTAGATTTAGCGTTATTCTGAGTTATTTACCCTTAGAGGGCCTTTAAATGCGACAGTTTTCTGATAGCCAACGAACAAGAATGTGTGCATTTTATTTTGGCTGGAAATGTGGAGTAGCCTAAGGCTCACGGCTTTTTCCTGTTTGTATTTAAGCAAGCTCTGGTGGTTCCACACGATTCCTGCAAAGTTAAAACTTCCAACCGGTAAAAAGTCCTTTAACAACTGCTATGCCACACAAAGTGTTTTAGGATAGTTCCGATAAGCCAAATTTAGCTCCGTTTTCTGCAGCCGTGCTCCTCTGTCACACATGATTGTATCGACGGTCTAAGGGAAATCTCCGCACATTCAAATATCTACACAGAATTTGTAAAAATAGTGAAGTTCGGCTTTTCAAGCAACATATAATATCCCTTTTACATAGATATATATGCATTTACTTTGGAGGGACACAGCATTTGCCAAACGGTTGATGTTACTGCAAAGCTAATTTCTTCATGTGTTGCGCACTGCCCTTACAGTGCGTGACGTCTGCATTTTGCGAGCTAACAGTCACGAGCATGCATCTTTTCGAATGGTGGCGGGTGCGGACGGTTATATATCTCCAAACCCTCCCGCCCCCCAACCGCAGATGCACGCATACCTGCATACATACATACATACATACATACATACATACATACATACATACATACATACATACATACATACATACATACATACATACATACATACATACATACATACATACATACATACATGGCGCTGGCTACCACCCCCAAGCACAGGAAACAAACATACCTAACATAAATACCCCAGAAAGTGAATGGGAAAATCGCCCCGCCGGTAGCGTAGTGGTTATCGCACCAGACCGGTATTCTGGAGGTCGTGGGTTCGGATCCCACCTGGCGGGCATTTTTTCTTCACTTTCTTTCTTTCTTTCCAAATTCTTAATCTGTTTCAATGATCTACCACATCCTCCCCTTTGCTTTCCGAGGTTTTCTCGACTGCCAACCCTTATTTCTACATACATACATACATACATACATACATACGTACATACATACATACATACATACATATTTATGAAATATTTTAGTACTCAATTCATCGTAATGCTTACATGTTGGTGATCGCACTATAGAACCGGCCCCGACAGGTTCCAGCAACATTCTGTTTTGTATTTCCTACTTAGTTGCGGGTAAAAAATTGCCCTATTTCTGGTTTGTTTTCACTCTTACATCAAGGGAGTCAGTAATGTGAACGCTGAGCACGAGGTCACGGGTTCGATTCCCGGCCGCGGCGGCCGCTTTTCTGATGGAGGCGAAAAGCAAAAACGCTCGTGTGTACGAGATTTCGGCGCACGTTAAAGATCCCCAGGTGGTCAAAATTAATCCGGAGCCCTCCACTACGGCGCGCCTCATCGCCTGCGTTGCGTCGGCGCGTTCAACCCTACAATCAATCAATCAAGTAATGTGTACGGCTTTGGCAACCTTTTCATGTATTTACTTTTTACTCGATGTATCGTATTGCTCCAAGTTTCAATGGTATGAAATGTTCCTTAGCTGCTGTGGTGCTTTATTTCCTGTGAACTTTTCGTAGGGGCGACCATATAACAAATGAACAAGCGTTGTACGCTGCCTATAAAATGCAGATGAGGAACTCTTTCTGGAGGATGATCACTGATTAGGCAAAGGCTACGCACAGTTAGTTTGATAACAGCGCTAGGACAGGACACAGAGAAAGCGACACTAGACTGGGCGCTGACTAACAACCTTCGTTGTTAGTCAGCGCCCAGTTTCGTGTCGCCTTCTCTGTGTCCTGTCCTAGCGCTGTTATCAAACTAAGTATGTACCAACAAGCCCGAATTAACACAGTTTTTCAGTTCATGCTACGCACAGCTTGCGCAGTGCTCCGGGTGATATAAGCCGGGACTAGACAAACAGGCTGAGCGGAACAACGGTAGTTCGTTTAGTTTTCTTTACTTTCGCGACAGGAAAGCTCGAAACGCTTGAAGAGCAAATCGGCGCCTAAGTCGGCTGGCTGTACTACGTGTTCTGAACAACAGCGCAAAAAAAGACGTGGACGAAAGAAACGGACAGGCAGCGGTTTCTTTCGTCCACATCTTTTTTCGCGCTGTTGTTCAGAATGACGCCATACCAACTTGCCCAGCTCACTACTCTGTACTACTTGTGTTGACTTAATTAGCTGCGTGCCTGCGCTAGCTTCACTGGGGATTCACCAATCCCGGCCGTTATTTTTAGTCCGTCCTAACAGGTGCCAGAGTTTGTCTCGTGCAATGGCCCTTGAATGCCCTTGCTTAACAGACAGAAAAATACTTTGTTGTCAGGATTGCTACGTGACTTTACTTAGATTTCTGTTATGTTGGCCAAGCTTAGCAGTGGGAAAAGTCTTCTACACAACCAGTTCGCGACTGCACATGGGGTCCCTTCTAGAGTTTGGAGAAACTTAGGAAGGTTGGAGATGCGATTTGAATTCTTCATTTTACTTTGTCTTGGTGTGGCTCACACAACACTAAAAAAATTGTTTCCCAGCGTATTGAGCATCTAAACTTGTCGTACATGCTTTGAAACAGCCTCTAGACCCAAATCAACTTCTTTAAATTGCAATATTGGGCACAAATTGCAGCTTATAACTATAAGTAGCAATTTTTTTGTAAATTAAACGACGATTGACTGGCTGACTGAGTGTCTCTCATCCATTCACCATTTACGCACTAAATGTCTCACTCCCTCACTTAATAACTTAAGTACCCTAATTCACTTGGTGGTTGCTTCCGGTATACTTGGCTTAAAAGCTGCCCCACGCATTATTAAGCACAGTCCGGCAAGGCAGACTTGCTTCACTTACCAGTGATCAGCACGGCTTTTCCGTCGCCGCGAACTTTGCTGACAAACGCTCGTTTCCAACTGAGCCTACACAGCCAGTAGGAAAACGACAGTGCAATCCACGCCGAACCGACGAAGGCAGCAATTTGCCGCACAGGCCCAAGGAAGCTCCCCAGACGCCAGAACAGGAGCGTGAAGACACCAAACAGAACCCTTGACGTCCGCATGATGAATAAGCCGATGAGGTATCTCTTCCACTTAGGAATTCCTACTCTTCTTTTGTGCGTGAAGCATAAGCGAGAGGAGAAAGTGCTTGTTGATTAACAGGTGTCTACAGCTCTAGGTGTGTCCTTGTCCTTCTTCGATGCATATCTCCTAGCTCCGCGCACCCCCGCACTGAAAAAAGACCTTTTCCTTTACACCGCGAACAGCGAAGACTAACGACAGCTTGAGACAAGCCGCACAGAAGCTGCTGCTAAGCCGGCAGTGGCACAAGGGGCGAGAGAATGTGGGTATCCCTCCTCGGAAGGGACACCAAAGATACGTACGGACGCATGTACCGTTTGCGGAGAGGCGGAAAATGACCCCGGTATAAGGATGAAAGTTCGGCGGCGCCCCACGTCTCTGGCCGACTTGAGGGTGAGGGAAACGAGGAAGAGAACTGAGGAAAAGTGAGAGCGAGGAGCGTGCAAAGCGGAAGGAAACACGCTGCTCTGAGCAGAGGCAGCCAAGCGGAACGTACACTGCGCAACACCGCTCCCGCGGCAAGGGAAATTTTCAATGCCACAATATGAACAATGGCATCTCTTTGGTAGTCAGGAAATGGTTAGTGGTTGTAACCGAACAATAGAATCCGACTCTTCGTAATATCGAGCGTTAGAACCAATAAATGGCAGTGACTGCGTTATTAAAAGGCGGTTCACGTGGAAAACTGGGCGTGTTGGTACGTAACCTAGGCAGAACAGCCTAAAAAAGACAGACATCCTATACGGAGATACACGACAAGGACTGCGCTGAACATTCCTTGTCGTGTATTTCTCCCTGAGTTTTTTTTCTTTGGCGCTGTTCTGTCTATATTAAACGGCGGGTTTCGTTGACGATCATGTAACGAGAAAATAGAGGCTTACTTACAAAAATATCAATTTATTAGCATGTTTACTCTGGTCCTACTGTTTATAGAGACACAATAAACTCGGTATCGATAAAATATCTGCTCGCGCGAACGTAAAGTAAGATGCAGGGCAAGTCTCATTGAATGACCCAAGTCTCTTGAGGATAACCCAAATTTGCATTAAATATAACAATTACCACACCAAGTAGAACACGTATTCTGTTCATGAACTACAGTAGTGATGAACAACTCACTGTTTGCTGCGCCATTTTGTGCCCTTCTTAAATCACAGTTACTTCAGTTACGTAGTGTTCGCACATGTTCGCGCCTTTTCCTCGCAACTGTCCCTGAGGTGTAATGCGCCGATGTTACACCCATCATATGAGGCGCACAGTAGTGGAGGGCTCCGGATTAATTTTGACCACCTGGGAGTCTAACCTGCGCCAAAAAGCTCGATACACTGGCGTTTTTTTTTAACTTTTGCCCTTGCATGCTTTACGCTTTGTTTATTAAGATTAAATAGACGTTCAACGTGTTATCCTCCTGGTACTTTTGATAAACTTACCAGCAGAATATTTGTATAACTGAAAGCAGTATGGGCAAGAAATATTCATCAGGCACAGTTTCGTGGCATTATGTCGGGTTTCAAAGTCATGTGTGAGTTGCGTTTCTTGCCCACGTTATTCATATCCTTATTGTAACTGATTCGGGAGTACAGATTAGGCTCTTTGTACAGGATTGGGCTTTTTTTAATGAAATTAACTTTCTTGGGTCGAACTGATATCCGCAATAGTGTTTGTCAATGGTGTGTTTTTGGAGGATGGTATTAGATATAAAACAGGTATCTAATGCGATTTCTTCAAAAGGAATCTTCGGTAATATTTTTTCCTAAAAACCTGAAAGCCATTCCGCTTTGTGCGTGCGTGTATGACCATGGGGCCCTATAGCACTAGGGTAGTCAATGGTATTGTGGTCGTACCGAGTCGCGGTACAGCAGTTCCCAGAAAGCAATCCTTGGACGTTCCGCACAATTTAAACATTGCGTCAGGCTTTCCAGGAAATGTACGCAGCAACATGCTCAATGCATGTTTGTGTTTCGCTTAAAGCCCCTAAACAGAACGCTAGCTCTGTTTTCCTCATCTATTCTGCAACTCTTACTACTCTGATGTCTTTTTCCCTCTTCCCCATCGCATGTCGGTTAATTTCTGTCGGAAAAACCTATTTGCATTTTCCTCTTTGACGAACAGTCTCTATCTTTCTCTGACTCCATCCTTTTCTCACAATTGGCGACATCTTGAACTTTACCGAGCAACACAAAATTCCACTACAACTAAAGTCTTTCGAACACAGAACAACCGCATTGAAAAGCCATGCAGAGAAACTCTGTCTGATAATTTCCATATCACCTTTCTGCTAGTTGAAATGCTACTTAACGCCGCCCTGATTTTGCCGTAGCTGCACTCGGCTTCCTTAAGTTTGTGCTTTTTCCCTTAGATGTCCCATCGAACACAGCGTGGGAACGCCAAGTGTTGGCAGATGTCTTAAGGGTTTACTTTGACTCCTCACACAGGGCGCTGGAGAGTTTTGATGTATTGACGTGGAAAAAATTCGGCTAGCTTCGCAATTGAGATGCGAATACTGAGGAAGCAGTGGAGCTGGCGGTTTTCTCTAGCTTTAACTTGGCTCTTCTTAGGTCTGCCGATCTTATCGCTAGAAGGTACAGAGATGCCGCTGAGCACACTCCGTCTCTCTCAACTAGGAGAACACCTGCGTGTTATATCTTACGTCTTCACTAGGCGCTGCCAATCCAGGACGCGCGCGAAGGTCTATCCACTTCAGCTCAGCCGAAGTGCAAAGCCAACGCCCGCGCTACGAAGCAAAACGAAATGCTGATCGCAACGAATAATATCATTTGATGCAAATGACCTATAGTGCAGTAAATACCTAGTGAAAAACATAAATTCTTTTGGAAAGGTTACATACGCCGCTTTAATAACGCAACGAACCCAGGCTCGATTACGACCACAGGCAGCATTTTTTTTATTGATGCGCGCACTCCCCAAACCTGCTCATCGGCTCCTTGCCTCCTCGCCCCGTTCTCTCACACTTCTTGTTCTAGCATTTTTCTTTCCGATTTTGCGCGCCGAGGTTTGAGACACGCCAAACACGGTTGGAACGCCGACTTATACAGCTCTGCTGTTAAAATGTATGAAAACATACATAACTCTGAAGAAAGGCTTTTTTGCCTATGGAATAACGTTACAACGGTTATCTAACCGTGAAAGTACTGGCCGCCTGTCTGTCACACGACTTAGCCGCCAGGACACTGACATAGTACTTGTACTGTGCTGCGGAATACATATGCAGGGCTGGTCCAGACAATGGCTAGCATAGATGTCGCACGTCCACGTTAATTGTCGCAAAAGAACCCTCAGGCACATTTGAAGCAACATGTGCCTCAGGATGCCTTAGAGTAAAAACATAACGGACATAACCCGACTTCTTTTTTCGCGAATGCATATTTAGTTAGTTTTTAGGGTAGCAAATGAAGAACAACGCGTTAACATGGCGCAGGAAGACTAGATACAAGCAAACGCGTAAACAACAGAGCACAAACTCGTGGTTTTAAAGGCGGAACAAAAACCAGAATGTAAAAAATCGCGTACCAGCAGTGCGAAGTACAGAAAAAGTATATTGACATAAACAAACACACATTGCATTAATCATGACAGACGCAAAAGGGGAGAGGACGTTCTTGTGGAGAGCGGGGTGTGGAGAGCGGGGAAGGGCTCCAGTGTCATACGCACCAGAAAAGTATTCATGCGGCGACAACTGCAGTGAACCAAGCAAATACCGGGGAGAT
Source organism: Haemaphysalis longicornis (assembly GCF_048455015.1). Lineage (NCBI taxonomy): Eukaryota > Metazoa > Arthropoda > Arachnida > Ixodida > Ixodidae > Haemaphysalis > Haemaphysalis longicornis. Next base: position 95,841,984 of record NW_027526407.1, read on the forward strand.
ATTAAGTGCGAATGCACTTTATAAGCGACCCCAAACCATCCACCGCCGGCGGCGGCGGCGGCGGCGGCGTCCGCAGTGCTCCTCTATATTTAAAAAAGAAACAGCATCCGGCGCCAGGTTTCGATCCGACGACTTTGCGGCCGCAGCGCGACGCTCTACCGACTAAGCCACGGACGCCACGCTGATATCACTGTGAGTAACGCGCCTTATATCTTTAACGCATTCAAACTACGTCGTCAGCGGCGTGCGTTGGCGACTCAGCGGCGTTATAGCGGCTTGATAACTGCGTGGTGTACACGTGATACTACAAACCCGATGGAAGAGATGGAAGAGAAGGCGGCGAGGCGGTGGGCTGCGGGGGCCGAGCGCAAGCGCCGCAAGCGGGCCGACAACCGTGCATTCGCACTTTCACATTCTCCCCCTCGGGGAAATGCGGGGGAATTTTTTGAAAGTAAAGCTTGATGTCGGGGTAGTTGGTGTACCATGATGTTAACTCAAGTTGCGCTTGTTGTGAACACATAGACGGACATTGGAAAAACATACACTTTTACGAGAATACGTCGCCGTCTTGTCGTGAAAGTGTGCGTTGTTTCCCGTGTCCATCTCTGTGTTCACAACAAGCGCAACTTTCCTTCAAAAGATTTTGTTGTTTTGCATATAATGTCGACGATAGGTTAGCGAGGGCCCCAGGTACACACTGTTGTTATAACAACAGTGGCTTGTTTTTCTTGCATTCAGTGTCATACCTGAAAGTGACACTAGGTAGCGTTCTGGCTCCGGTCAAAACCGAAAACACCGAAATTCAGCCCATATTGAATGCGGAAAACCTGACCCTCATCTACTCAAGCACATAATGGCTGCAGTCTGTGCAGGCTCATAACAGTTCTTTTTTGACGACAATAACAGCGCTTTAACGGGACGCAAGAAAGATTGACAGACAAGGTGCTGGTCTGTCAATATTTCTTGCATCCCGTTAAAGCGCTGTGATTGTCGTCAAGTATGTACCAACAAGCCCGCACTACCACGCTTTTTCAGTTCTTCTTTTTTCGCAAGCTCAACTGTAAAACACTTTCTCATTAAATTTGCATTGTTTTCATCTAAATCGTTCCCATCAATCGATACCTTTGTCAAATTAAATTTTTTCCTAAGTTTCTTTACATTCCGGTTTCAATCGCGAACTTTGAAGGAGCATTTCGGGTGATGTGTTTACTGAGCCACAAGGAGCACCTCCGTATTTTCACGAGTAATAAAATATTTAAAACACGGATACATCCGGCGCGGTGGCCCAGTGGCTATGGCGTTGTGCTTGTGATCCGAAGGACTTGGGTTTGATCACGACCGCGTGGGCTGATTTTCAGATGGAGGCGAAAAGATAAACGGCCTGTGTGTTGTGATTTTCGCGCACGGTACACAACCCCAGGTGGTCAAAATTAATCTGGAGCTCTCACTGCAGCGCACTTCACAGCCCACGTGTAGCTTCGGAGCGTTAAACCACGCAATGTTGAATACACGGAGGCCCCTTGCTAGGTAATCAAGCCATATACTTATGCTGGCGAGAAAATTGGGTGTGGGGTTGGTTTTCGGTTGAAAATCGCAGAAGAAAAATACTGGCTTGGGGTAATGAATTGTTGTAGTGGATCGCAGACTGTTTTTGCTAATATAGAAGAGTTTGGGAAGGACGGAGCTAGCTAGCTCAAGATAGTTTGCAGTACCTGAGCGAAAATGGTGTATAGAAAATATGTGTTTAGTTTCGAAATTGATGGTATGGCAAGAAAGAATGTTTAGTTGGGTCGGCAGCTTTACAGATGGTCGATTCGCCCTGATCAGGGGAAGTGTCAAAAACTGCACAATCTTTTATCTTTCTGTAGTGGTAAGATTATTGAGTGTAATTAGTTGTCTAAGACGGAATCATTGGGCGCGTGAGTGGGATGTTGGAATGAGAGAGTAGTTAACTATGGTGGCCGCAAAGAATTTTCGCTGCGGTTTTATGGTGGTCCGGTTTTCTTCGCGACCATATTCTCAGTTTGAAAGAGTCCGGTAAACTTGCGGCACAGTTGTAAGAATTGCAGGTGGCCCCAGTTTCGCTTTCGCATTTCCGGGGATTCGAGCATCGCCGGCCGTCCAGTTGATGATGGCCTAAGTTTTTGAAGCATGTTCTTCATTTATTGGGTCTGCTTTGCTTTTGGACTCTGATAGATAGTGCTGGAATTTAGGACAAGCTTCCAAGGTTTTTAATGAAGTCATAAGAAGTTTACAACTATGCCTGACTTAAAATTTATTTTTCCGGTTGCTGAAAGAGCTGCGAACACGTCTGGCTGTTAAAAATTGTCTTGTTTCTTTATACTGGTGTTTGAAGATGTTGGGTAGATGTATGTTAGAATATGTAAATTTATTGCTTCTATTTAGGCATCTTGATTAGAATTCAAAGGCTGGAAATGCAATTTCTTTTACAAACTGAAGTACCAAAATTGTTCCCGGCAGTGAAGAAAACACAAAAACAACCAATGCAATTTAGTGGAAAAATCCACGCAGTTACTACATCCAGCAAACCGTCGCTATTTCAGCAAGTGACAAATAGACCATCGCTTTGTCGTAGTAGCGTGTCTCTTGGAACATGTGCACAATCGAGCCGTGCAGGTTCGAACTTGAAATCTGTTGACTTTGTATTCTGTGCGGACTTACTCACTGGTTTTTGGAGGCCATAATTTAAAACTGCGATACCGAGATATTTAGATAATGTATTCTTTAAATTTATTGCCCAACTATATGCACTGAATACATTGTTTAGCTTGTTTATCTGGCACGTCTGCCACGGTACGCAAGAAAGAATGCCATGACACTGTTTCTAGTAGACTATGTGTTGCTTACTAACTTGTGGTTAGTTCAAGTTCTAGCGACGATTGCTGTGCACTCGCCCACTGATTATCTACTCACTTGTCGTTTGCGCATACCCCTTAGCGGAGACATTGTATGGGATGAATATTGTTAGTAATAGCTTCATTGCGAGTAAAATGCTTCTACTCTCATAATTCTATAGCCGGAGCTTAATATTTCTATAGAATGGACCATTGACCCACGTGATATGCGAAGGGCGCAGCGGCCAGTGCCTTGCAAAGACAGCAGCGAGGTCAAGGCTTGGTGGTCCGTGAGCTGCGTGAACTACAGTCCCCCCAAGTACGTATGCCAATGTCCACACGCCCAAACGCACGCAAGCGCTTCGCGCTGCCCCCCTTCGTATGTCATCTCGGCAGGTGAAAGCGTTCGAGAAGCAAAGGCAACAGTTCGCAACTTGCAGCCATCGACTTGCTGGAGAACAGCACCCATTCCGCAGCCGGACGCATCAGTGGACACTAAGACCGGAAGGGACCCATCGAACATCTGCAGAACTTGGCTGGACGAGACCAAAAACGTTATTCTGATAAAACTGGCGTCTACAGCTGCGGTTCAAATGAATGGCTGGTTCTTTCGGAGAAGAGCTCGCATTGTTTCTACCGTATCAGCAAGACTGGGAACAAACTTGACGCGATACTCGACCACACCGAGAAAGGAGCGATGACTAATAAGATCAGCTGACGCCGGGCTATTCCTAATGGAAACAATTTTCTATGGCAAGAAAGAGATGTCAATTTCTGTGATAATTTGTCCCAAGAAAGAACGTTCCTGCATTCCAAATGCACATTTGTCGTTCAACCTTAGCCCGGTTTCCTTAATGCACCGCAGTCTCGCCAGGCAGAAGCGGAGCGAGTCGCAGACGGGGGGGAAAGGGACGAACTCCCGAGTACCTTTGGCGCACCGCTCACGCCGACGCCGGCGGGGCCTAGTCCCGAAGACGTCGTGAACGTGGGTGGGATGTGGAGGCTCTGCGCATCCCGACCTCCCACTCCCTGCTGGCCATAAATAAAGTCTTTCTCTCTCTCTACACAGGTCAGGTTGGCCAAGGGTTCCTTTTCAAAATTCCCAAAAGCAATGGGGTCATCGATATAGAACAGAACACCAGAGCTTCCTTGAAGGATTTTCGTCATCATTTGTTGAACTGCAGCGTGGGCATGCCCATGCAAAAATATTGTATGGTCGGCTATAGCAACCCTTTTTATAGTTGTCTTTAATTATTTGGCTCAATTATCTTTAGACGTTTCTAGGGCAGTCTTTAGCGATTCGTATCGACATTCCCATGGGTGTCTTTAGCGTCTTCTATAGCCGGCTCTGCGGCTGCCTTTACCTATTTGTATTGACATTCCTATAGGTGTCTTTAGCTTATTCTATAGAGGATTCAATGCTGGTCTTTAGCCATTCGTATCGGCGTTCCTATGGGTCTCTTTAGTTCTTGTTTCGATATCGCTATGGCTATAGAGGAAGCTAAAGACACCCATAGGAATGTCGATACGAATCGCTAAAGACAGCCATAGAAACGCGTATAGGTAATTGGGCCAAATAGCTGAAGACAGCCATAAAAAGCATTTTCAAAAGCCGACCATACGACATTTTTGCATGGGCTGCAGATAGAGGAGAATAACAACTACTTGAAACACAGCGATGGCTGCAGCCGCTGAGAAATTATTAGCATGCTGTCATGCCGGCATTTAGCCTTGCGGATCTCTAGAACTTCTCCTGTGGCACTTAGGTTGTGTGCCTAGCTGCATTCTGTGATATATGCTCCGTGAACACTTCAGCAATATAGGGGGAATGCAAGGTTGCGATTGCAAACAATTCGCCAGTTTTCATTTACAAAAGAGCTAAACACAGGCATTCAAGGAAAGTAAAACTTTGGGGTTTACTCATCCCATTCACTACCTAAAGGGCTACTGTCTACGCTACTTCGGTTCCAGTAAACAGTTGTTTACATACGCCGATCAAAACCCACAGCACACGCATTCCAACACTCTGGTTCACGCTTACGTTACTTGCTCGACAGCCACACTATGCAGCACACTCCCCGCGAAAGGCCGTCGAGACACAAATACCACCAGGTGGTGGGTAGTCCACAGAAAAGATAGCACTCAGAAGTCGTTCATTGCAGTCACTACACACTGCACAAAGCTGAGAGTACGGTGGGTAAAATGGAAATGCACTCCTAATAAAACAATGAATACAGTCGCGCACAATGCAATAATAAAAAGGTTGTCCAAATATGCTCAATTAGTTCCTTGTAAGTTCTCTCAGTTCTCGAAAAAATAATTAACTTTGTCATATCACCGCCGCCAAATCTTCACTTCTGTGTACGTTCAATGCCCATGTGGTCCAGGGTAGTTTCAAAAACTATTCTTGAACACCAAAAGTGGTCCTGCATTTCTCTCACTATACAGCGTTTTCAGTTCTTAAGATCACTCACCCTGGAAGTTTGCGTACGGTGAACTTCGGGTCGCGGTATCACAGGTATGCATTTTGGCATGAATTAAAGTGGATGTTGAAAACACCGAAATTTACGACAGCGAAAAGCGACACATTTACTTGACTTTACATCATCTACACCAACACATTGCGGTCGAATCGTAAATTCCCAGCACCAGGCAACACCTGCCATGCCCGCGCACATGAACAAGGAGACGAATTGTGGATGACTGAGTAGATCCTGGTATAAGCAGGTCCATCGCGCTAGCAAATAACGCGGAGATACGTGCCCATCTTTCTACCTCTTTCTAACTTGTTCGCTGATAATTATTTTATTTGGTAAATACAACATCGCTTAACGTTTTGCTTTCTTCATCCGAAAAAACTATATCTGTTCTCAGTACTCAGGGAAAATTGTCTGTCACTATCATTGCTGCGCGCACGAATACTAACACAGCGCGTAACGCCTGCCCCTTCTTTTTAACGAAAGCTTTCCTTCACACGGCCGGGCTACCGCGGTGACAGGCTCTGCGCGCACGCCGCCCCTCTAGCCCGGCCGTGTCTTTCGGTACCCATCGCCAAAACCAGTGTTCCAAACAAACAACTGAAAATACAACAGGAAGCAAGGGTGTCCCTTCTACCTTTTCATCGCTTCCCAGAATTTATTTCCGGTGCCCCCTTCGATCCGGCGTGGATCACTCTCCCCCTGTGTCAATGACTAATCTCAAAGTGGGCTTCGCGGGAGAAGAAATGCGGTTGTTCAAGGCTGCCACCATATTTCTGACCGTGTCCGCAAGTAGCGTCGGTCTGAAAGGTATTTCCAATCTGCTTCGACGCTGAGAGGGCCGTTTTCAGAGAAGCCCGCTTCTTTACTTGACCGCGTCGGCGAAGTTAAGTTGGCTATAGCCACCTTAGCGGAGAGCCGCTGAGGAAGAATTCTCCTAACTTATACATAATTCTCCTAACTTATACATCCTTAGGTCATCGTTCATTTGCAAGCTTTGACGACGCGCAGTATACAAAGTTGCAACCTGAATTTCAGCGTTAATTAGTAGCTTCCTTTAATTGTACTTTTCCCGTATAATAATAACTAACCTTATTGAACAAATACTTTCATATAACCAGCCGATCAAACTCATCATCGTTATCCAATCTGTGTTGTAGATGTTGCTAGGTAAATCTTGAGTATATGAATTTCGAGGCTAAGTCATATTGAAACCAATGGAATAGGATTTAATGGTTGCTCCCATTCTACCTTCGTAGGCTAACACTCTTCTATTAGCGGCTTGAGACTTGGAGCCTCATGTCACTATGTAGTTAGCTAAGGAAGCTTTTATGGAGGCATGCCTGTAAATTCTGCGCCAAACGTTTTCCTTATGCCGGCTAAATGTTGCTTAATTGTTACACGTCTAAACGTTTACACTAATATATTGCGCTGTAGCCAGGCGTAGCAGCGGCCTCTCTTTAGCTTTAGGGCAAATTCTCTCCAATAGTTGGCAAAAGACAGCTGAATGGTTCCAAGTATGTAGACTTATAGCTAGACAACGGCCTATATCCAGCCAAATGGGTTTTATGGCTTTCTCTCTTCAGCTTTGGGACAAATTCTTTCATTAGCTGGCAAAAGACAGCTGAATGGTTTTGAGTCTGTAGAGGTAGAGCTAAACAACGGCCCATAGCCAACCAAAATAGCTTTTATGCTGTCTCTCTTTAGCTTTAGGATAAATTCCTCCTATACCTGACAAAAGACAGCTGAATGGTTTTAAGTCCGTAGACTTTAGAGCGGAAGAACGGCCTACAGCCAGCCAAATGAGCTTTTATGGCTTTCTCTCTTTGGCCTTAGGGCGAACTCTTTTCAATAGCTGGCAAAAGACAGCTGAATGGTTTGAGTCTGTAGAGTTATAGCTAAACAACAGCCCATAGCCAGCCAAAAGAGTTTTTGTGGCTGTCTTTCTTTAGCTGTAGGACAAATTTTTTCCAATAGCTGACAAAAGACAACTGAATGGTCACTTAAAGCTTTGTCGTGGTTGGTCTATAGAACTAAAGTCATACATATTTCATTAGCTGGCTACAGTAACCTGAACAGCTGTTACTCTATAGACTAAACACGCTAGGATGTTCTATAATCATCTAAAGAGAATTGTAGGGTTTAAATTCTTTAGTGCAGGATGCATAAAACCTTCAATAGCTGGCAATAGCCCAATTTATGCGCTTTTATGGGTGGCCATAGGGACCCATAGGCAGCCATAGCTCAGCATAAATTTTTCACAGATTCCCACTAGCCGTTTTTGTATGAACCCGAATGACATGCCGTTGAAGTGGAAGAGGCCATCGTTATAATGAAAGCGTTCAAAACACAGCTTTCAGGATTGAGCAAAGCCTGGTGGTAGGCTGATACGTGGTCGAGCTTTAAAAAATAAGTTGCACCAACGAGACTGTGCAGGGGTTCTCCTGTGTGTGGAAGTGGAAAGCTACCCGTCACGTCGGCTTTGTTAGGCTCCCGTAAGTCAACAGAAACATGAATGCCTCCATTCTTCTTTTAAAAAACAACAATCGCAGAGACCAATTTTGAAGCATTAATGTGCTCTGTCCCATTCCAATGCTCGAGCCGATGAAGTTCTTCAGATACCTGAAGGGTCGTGCTCGGCCTTGGAGCCACGGAATATACTATGGTAATCCAGTTCTGCGAAATTGTGTCTTCCTGTCGTACGCGTAAATGGACCGTACATTAGAGAGTTTTAGCTAACCGTTTTCTACGGTTCGCTCCGGTATCTGCGTTACGCTCAGCGCAACTCTGGCCAATGCCGTTCGCGGCCAAGTGCGCCACGCATGCGTAATGGCGCTCCCGCTAGCTACCGGACTGGAGCGGACCGTAAAAAATGGTCAGCTAAAACTCGCGAGTTTTAGCTGAGCGTTTCCGACGGTCCGCTCCGGTATCGGCGGCCCGCTCAGCGCAACCAGAGCCAATCCCATTCGTGGCCTAGCGTGCGACGCATGTGCAATGGTACGCCCATTTTCGATCAGAGCGGAGCGGACAGTGAAAAGCGGTCAGCTAAAATTATTTCAAGTTCTATCTCGTAAGTGTGAACTGCATGGCGCGTTTTTGTTTTTTTTTCAAGCGAAGACGCACTGCGCACGACACAGGCCCGCTGACGCTGCGGGGGAAACGACCCGCATTGTGCGCGTGGCGGGGTGGCACGGCTGGGGGCGGCAACAGGAAGGCAGCGCCAGCCGGGAAGGAAGCGGTGCTAGTAGCGCCAGCGACCGCTTCTAACCGCTGTTTAAAATGCCACTCAAGGCAGAAACAAAGTTGCTTGTGCAGAAAAGGAGCTGATAATGTGGTCGAAAACGACCCTATAAGTCATCATCCGCGCCCCTAGAGAAAGTGCCCATCAAATATTAACTGCCGTGGTAAGAATAAACATCTCCGGCTGGACCAGACGGCTGTAGCGGTCGCTTCAAAACTGCCGCCATGATGCACGCCCCCACCCATTGGCACAAGTCGTCAGGCGCCTCCCGCTGCCGCGCTTGTCGCGCGTCATTTTCTGACAAGGGTAGAAATTGTCACGGGCGCAAAACAGCCGCGTGGGCGTGAAATAAACGCACGCGCAACGGCGACCCGCAAGGATCGTGTGCAGAAACGCGCCACGCGGTTCACGCTTGAGACATACGACATGCCCATAAGACTAATTTGGTGGCTTTCCCTCGTGTGGTATCACAGTGAAGGAGGGCTTCCGAAGGATTGTGAGCACAACAAATCATAATACATTCTCAAATATAGTAACCCATAAGGTTTCGGCTGCAGTTGGCAGCCTTTGGCTCTTTGGGCTCTTTGCGAAACCCCTTGTTAGAAGCTTTTCTAGCTGTACACTGCGTCGTAGTCGCATAATATTGCTGTTATCTCTCCTGCAATAACCTTTACCGCAGTTCGACATCTTTACAATCAAAACAGGAATTAATCACGCTCCTCTCGCCCAAGCTTCTTACTTTGTGAGATTGCTAACGTTCATTTCAGGAGTGCGAGGACAGCCCCTTCACTGAACGTTGGCGAAACCCATGAGAATGATACCTGTAGAGTATATGCATGCAAGCTTCCAGCATGATAATATGGTATGCAATCCGTATGTATTAGAAGTGCAGGTACGTATCACTTCCTACAAAGTTTTTGTTAACGCACGTAGCCGAGCATGACTTTAACTACACACGTATGTATCAGCGTTTTAACGCGTTTACTTCCATTGGCATAGGACACTTTAGGTCAGGAAAGCGCGTCAAGAGCAAACCCTTACGGACAAATAACGCAGCAATTTGCGGTTATTTCTCTCCGGCAGGATGGCCCAGAGTTATTACACGGGGTATTTTTGCAATACCTTAGTAATTACACGTTATCTCACATGCATACTACAGTTTGTGGGCTGCTAGCAGGAAAGAAATAACCTAAAACTGCCATTTTGGGGGTGTGTAAACGTCTGCTCATGACTGTATATCAGTGCTTAAAGCTGGCATTCTCTACAATCCTTAACGAAGCATGAAAGCCACAACCCTGTCTAAAAGAGAGCTTAGCCGTCCCCTTAGAGTGCCAGAAGACCACTTCGTCTCTTTGAGTGAACGGATTGTATCTTTGTTGAGGTGAGTGCTGCCTAAATGGCTTTGATTCGCGGTGGCTGATATTGAAAAAGCCGCGTTCTCAACTTTGTTTTATCAATTACACCACAATTTTGTCTCTGGGGTAAGGTTGAGGCGAGAAAATTGTCAGTGACCCGATTTCGCCTTCGTTTTACTGGCATTTCAGGCTGGCATGGGTCGAACAACCGGTCGAACCGGAGCAACAAAACACACCCATGCGCAATAAAATTATTGACGTACCTTTTTGGCAACGTTTTAGGTAAACGCTAGATCCAATAAACCCATTAAAATAATTTTGATTTTTAGACGCTTTCTCTAAGTGGGGATAAGTTATAACAGGGTAATAATTCTAATCAGGTACAAAACAGCATAACAGGCACCTACGACAGTATTCTTCGCAAATACAAGATTCTTTTTTCTGAAATGACTTTATCCATTCTTATTTCTGATTATTAAACTACAGCTGTGCGTGAACTTTACGTAACCTAGTTTAAATTTGAGTAAGCTTGATGAGCATATATGACACTGTTTAAATATTGAATGAGCACGCCCAGAATAGGATCAACGGCTCAAGCGTTCAGTATAAACTTTTTTTGTTGTACTTCCCGGTGCCTCTTTTATGCAGAGCACCTGTATATATACACCCATTGCAAAGTTTAAGATATGCAGTAATCATTTATGGCATGCTAGACAGACACATGTTCGAGGTCGTATTCAAGAAGCCAGTTTTTCTACCGAGCGCAGGAACAATGGTTTGATTTTGGAGGCCCGCCGTTAAATTATATTCAGCAAATTAATTGATGTATTCTCTGACATGACTCTCCGAAGCCACGCCTGGACTATAAGGCACGCCGTACTTTACTGCTCGGGAATAATTCTTACCACGTGGGGACCTCTGCCGTGCCACGAAATCTCAATACACGGTAGTTCTGGCTTTTCGCCTCTGTCAGAAAAGCAGCCGCCACGGAATCGACCCAACCCACGTTCTTTGGCTCAGTGGCATATTACCTCAGCTCACTGAACTGAAATTGCACTGAAGTGACTGCGCAATTTACGGTAAAAAAAACATCCAAAGAGTAAAAATCTGAGTAGAAGAACAAATGTGAATGGAGTTTTTATCCCATCATTGAAACAATCTGTAATGAGGTCACGTAACTTTGATGGCTATGTGAAGACAAATAGGGCGTGGGATGCTATCAACCCAGACTCAAGGCCACTAGCTACAGTGTTGAACGGCGTTTGTTGTATCACAATAGTCAATTTCATGCTTCCCGGCCGTCATCTACACCGAAGGCACAGCAGGTGGTTGAAATTACTTTCGAATCGCGAACCGTGTCATGCGTTGCAAGCAAGGTCCTTTTTTGGCGTGTCTGACGACGCGTGCAAATGACAGACCTCATTTGGGAAAATACGGCCACACAATGGTGCGTCCGCAGCAAGCGTACCGTGAAACCCGTCACCCGACCTTGATGCGTAGGACGTTTGTAAACATGCTTTTAACCGCTTTCTAAAAATAAAAATTCCGGCACGAGACCAACGAATTGTTACAGTTTTGACATGAATACACGAGATGCAGTTCTGGACATCAGTTGCAGTTATGTAGTCCCACTAATTACTTATTTGACATTCATTCAAAACTCGGCCCCCGGGAAAAGACGCCTGTTTGATTTTATCTAGTTTGATTTGACTTTTTCTTCCGCGAAAAAAAAAACAAACACGTTCGCGCACAGGGAGCCGGGAGGAAAGCTGAAAAACAGCTTGACTAGCCCCAGCCCCCGGTGCGAGAGGCAGCAAGCGGCATTGGCCAATATTATCATAAGTCATGAGAAACAAAAAACGCGACGTACATGAAACATATTCAGTGACTATAAACTATACTCAAAATACATTCTAAACAGGGTTTGGAAAAAAAGAAACTTAGATATACAGTAGCGAGAAAGAGGAAAAATATTCATCCTTATAACAACACCACGAGTTAAGTATAAAGATGCTGCGGATATGATTAAAAGGAATGGTGGAAATTTCTTGAAAATATTTAGTAAACACTTTAGTGAAGGAAACTGATTATAATGCCTAATGTCTGAAGCACGACTCTAGTAAACGTGTGAGTAATGATTAAACAAACACTAGACACGATTGCCCTCTTTCGTATGTTCCAACTTTGAAAAATCACTCACCCTTGGTATACGTGTTGGCAAAACGTTAAAATGGGAACGTTTCTGGCCAATGTTAGGTACGATTATTATTTTACAAGTCGTTTGAAAGAAACTGCTTATCTTAAGATTGAGGCATTTTACCTTGCTTGTAAAGCTGTATACACAGCGCATACATGTTCTTTAGTACTGAGATTACTTCAACTGTCACATTTATGGCTGTAGAACAATATATTATCTAAACCTTATCGCATATTTCTTATTGTGTTTTACCTTTTGAGCGGAAGTTCTTTCTTTTACACCTGTGATCATATTGAAAAAATCGTGTGTACGAGATTTCGGCGCACGTTAAAGCTCCCCAGGTGGTCGAAATTAACCCGGAGCCCTCCACTACGGCGCGCCTCATCGCCTGCGTTGCGTTGGCGCGTTAAACCCCTACAATCAATATTGAAAAAAATATATGTAACACAGCAGCTACAGTTTGTTTACTTCCTTTTGGTTTGTTAATTGCAAGTGAGCCTAATAAATATCGAAGCGTGAGACGAGAGGGGAAAAGTATTAAGGAACAACCAAGGTGGCAGAACCTAGATGATGCATAAAGCTTGAGCCAAATAAATAAGTCAGCCTATTGGAACTGCAAAAAACATGTAGAGCTTCGCAAAGCTTGAAAAAGACACAGGATTTCGATCAATAGAACATGAAAACATCATAAAGTTTGTATAAGCAATGCAAGCACTGTAGATAAATGCATGATGACCATCGTTGTTAATCTTGGTGATGGGTCCATGATGAGAACACCTTGCAAAATAGTGAGATTACGTATTTTTGCTGTCTAAGCACCCCCTAATTCTAAGCACCCTCTCGTACTTTTGGGAAGAAAATAGGAAAAATAGGTTGCATACGAATCTAAGCACCCCCTGTTCTAACCAACCGCTGCAAGATGGATATCAGACGCATGGGTTGCGGTTTTAAGTTGGAGTTGTGGTAACGTAAATTATAAAGTTTTCAATTAGAAATCCCCTCAAAAAATCAGAAGGCGACCTACAGGGAGATACTGAGACCGGCAGACCACGTGGCACAACGGACTAGAATGGAAGTGAGAGTGACTGAGTATCACACATAAATCCTGCGTTTACTTGTTGTGCCTAGTTTTTTTTATTGTTTGCCAAATAAAACATTGTTCCTTCCGCCCGCCTCGCCGAGGTACGGGCGAGAGAAAAAGGGCCGGAGGGGGGGGGGGACGTTTAGATCGTTTTTGGAATCTGAGGGATGGCGATCGCGGAAAAAAGGGAGTAGTTTGAATCGAGTAAATATGGTGATTGGAGTTTTTCAAATTATATTGCAACACGCTTCTAAGGGAATGGTTCTTCCTGATATGCCAGCGTTTTAGTGTTGAAAATTGTGGGTAAATGTGTGACAAAAGTCAAGGGCTAAATGATAAAACTACCCCACGTGGGTGCATAACCTTTCAACTACTTTATCCAGGCACTAAAAGTGCACTCTTCCACCAGATAAAGTCCTGCGACGGTAAATAACAATGTACCGTCAACGCATGCTCCTGAACGATGCGATTTTTCTGGTACGGCCGTTTCTCTATCAATTGGTGCTAATTTATGAACGATGAATCGTCTGCTATGGACAAACTCGACCATCTTATTTCGTTCACTGACCTACCGCACTCGCAGGTCTTATCAAACTTAAAGCGAAAAAAATCGCACAAGAGTACTAAATCAAAGTTTTCTACCGGAAATTATATTTGCAGTTTTGTCTTTCCACAGTTTTCTACGCAGGGGAAGCATAGCCACTAAAAACGATAACATATATGAGGATATTCAAAGACCCCTCAATGAAAGCTGTCCAAACTTACTTGGGGGTTAAAGCGGTTTCTTCCCTTTTTCGAAGGCGCTGTGGAATTTTCTTGCTTTGTGACATCCAGCTGCAAGATTTTCGTGTTTGGGAAGGATTTTAGCTCCTCACGCCTTCACTCCTTGAGTGCGGGCAACCAGTAAACACAAGGAAACCCCTGCCGGGATAGTCGCTTGGCAAGACAACGATGGAATTTGTATTCGGCACCTGCCAGAAAGGGCGAGCCAGTTGCAGAAATTTAGGAAACTTTCTGCACTCCGGGCACGGCAAAGCCAATGGTGATTTAGAACGGTCGTGTTGTTCCTAACGGCGCTGCTTTTACAAGGGTAAACGAGTATTCCACGCATATTGAGACAAATGTTCCTGCCTTCAGGATTTCTATCGAGAGAAACTGAGCTCGTTATAGGCGAAGTCTTAAACAGGAAACCAACTTGACACTAACAATCTCACCTTTTTTTCCGGAAATGCAATATTTGCACGTACAGACAAACGTAGTATGTGCGCTGTCACTGATAACCATTATAGTGTCTACATCCGCCGTTCTCCCCATCCTTTAAGTTTGATCTCGGGCTGCGTAATCTGTATAGGTGAACAAGTGCCTCGAAAGCACCCTTCTGAAATAATATACAGGCGCATAATTTGTTCTCCATTTCTAGACTTGTGCACAAAGCTCGGAAAATTAGAAAATTTTCGGAAACAGTAACCAGACAAAGAATTGGCTATATAAGGCGAAAGCGTTTCTTGTCTAAGGTTTAAACTACCCCACCGTCACTGATGACATCATCATCATTGTCGTCATCGTCACCCTCAGCCTATCTACGCCCACTGTAGGCGAAGGTCTCCCCCATGGATCTCCAATTATCCCAGTCCTGGGCTACCTCCGGCCAATTTATCCCCGCAAACTTCTTGATATCATCTGCCCATCTAACTTTCTGCCGCCCCCTGCCACCTTGCCTTCTCTAGGAATTCATTCTTTTTCCCTTTTTCCCCTAATGGTCAACTTGCCTTCGCATTACATTCCCTGGCCAGAACCATTTCTTCTCCTTAATTTCTAGTTATGTGTCCTTGAGTCGCGTTTGTTCCCTGACCCACTCCGCCCTCTTCTTTGTACAGCTGTCATCTTCCGCTCCATTGCTCAATTTAAGTTGAACCCCTTCAGTGAGCCTCCAAGTTTCTGCCCCGTGGGTGAGCCCCGGCAAGACACCAATAAGATGACATGGGGCCGAATGTCATCGGACGAAAGCGTCAGCAGAACTATTGGAAGCTGAATTCTTCAAGTTTAAGCATTGCGTGAAAATCCACTTCCTCTCCCTCCACAGTATGAGGCACGGTCTTATGCCCCCCGGTTTGGTGGAGCTTTGCAAGCACGCAAAACGGCTACAATTTACAACACTGGCAAGCATTCACTTAGACACGCGGTGAAGCGGCGCGACGATGCAAGCTGACACTGCTTCGGCTTGATGTCCTGGCGCCAGAAGGCACCTAAAAGTGACTCACAAAGGGGCGTTATAAGGCGCCCAGGGAAGTTAGACGAGATAAAGCTGGCCTCCCCGCCTCGCGCCAAAATGGTAGGCTGGGGAAGCAATTGCACAGGCACCGTGGTGCCTGAAAATATCCCATTTTATGTCTGTAACATGTCGTCTACGTGTTTACAGCTGCCGGCGTCTGCACCGGTATAGTTTCGTAGTTGAACATTTCTTGTTTTATCTGTATTTATCGATGCTTCGCATCGTTCTTAAAAAATTAGCAGCTACGCAGTGCACAATACCACTCGTAAACATTCCTTAGGTCACTTAGGTCTGCTTCCGTGCTTCGAAGGCGAAAGTCTGCGGTGCCTGTTAACAACTTTTTGCGGGAATATTGTATTTCCGTCTCTTTCTTGCCTTCCGTTTTCAATTCAATTCAATTTGTTTATTTTTCAACAAATCTTGTTTTCTTGTCTTTTGTACCTGATTACTTGGAATGGCTCCGTTTCTGCGTCTTATTCTTCGCTGTCCTTTCTTCGTTTACAACGCGTATTACGTCAGCAAACAGACTGCCGCACTTGGGTCTCGGATCGTTGGGATAGCACCTCCATTTGCACGCAGAGTGATTTGAAGTTGGGGTGCACCTAAGAATTGCGTTTTCGGTCGCTAAACTAGGCGTCGGACTAACAGCTAGTTCCTGTGAAGGATTTGTGGGTGCATTTTGACGTGTAGTTGGTAGCTCAGTGGAAACTTCTAGGTGCTTTCATGGAAGAAGACTGAATAGTGGGTTAAGGGGTCCTAATGGGGGATTCCCGAGTTCGGAGTGGTAGAATGTCAACTGGGCAAATTGATCACGAGCGGTGTACAGCACCTCGTTTTTTGAGGGGAAGCACTGGTCGTAGCCGCAATAAAGGTTTACAACGTAAGAGTCAACTGGAAGGCAACATGCTTCACCAAAACTCGTAAACGCTTTATGTGCGTGTTCCGTCTCCTGGCGCACTTTCTACAAACATATTGCTACGTGTACAATCAGCGACAGAGCGCAGACAGCGTCGACGCACCAATCTCTGTTGGCCGCGCCAATCGTCCCTAGCGGGAGTGTACCGTTCGGCCATGACTCCATCATCCTCATCATCATCATAGAGATCACAAGCTTGATCATCACCGCTTAGTTTGTGAAGAAGACGAGGGCGTGGCCCTTCGTGAGCGCGTGTTCTTGGTGTGACTGCTACCAGGCATCACGCGCAAGTTCATCGAAATCAAGTGCGCGACACCTTCGCCAGCGATGACCGCCGAGACCGTGCACAAAACATTCTGAAATAGGCATACAAAAGCCAAGTTAAAGCGTCGCGACGTTTGTTGAGGACATGGCCCGTCTGTTCCGGCGCGCCGATCCCGATATGTCGGCGCCTAAAAAGCTTCGGTATCTGATGCACGGCATCAAAGAACATCTCTTCGCAGGCCTTGTCTGCAACCCACCGCGTACTGTGCAAGAATTTATTAAGAAGGCTGAGTTGGCGTCGTCTGCGGTCTGTCGCTGATTGCACACGTAACAAAGTTCGGTGTTTTATCTCTAGATATTTATTTTACCGTAATATGTCTACCGGAAACCTGCACATTTTGTTCAGTACATTATCAGCCTTCTCCTAATAATTAAATTGTGTTATTTTGTGGTCATATCAATTGTATTGGCGTTGCCGGTGAATGGCCATGGCGTTATGGTATTGCGCCGGGCCGATGTGCCCCGTTGCTATTCTCTTGGGGGTGGCGCGTACTCTGGTAAGAACCGCGCCCGTACGCAGCTCTAAACACGCGATCTGTGAGTTCAGTTTACTTTCAATGCAAGGCATGCGTCATCAGCTCAAAGGTGTAAAAGATTCATGAAATCACAGCTCAAGTCGTCTGTACCTGCGTTGATTGCTTTGGCGCTGCGCTCGCGCTACATTCCTTGGTGCTGTGCCAATTGCAGAGTCTTTTGGTCATGCTTTTCCATCGCTGCAGTATGGAAGTGCGCACCACTCCTCCCTTCGCCACCATGAGGGGGCTGGTTGTATTTATTAAATAAGTAAAAAAATAAAATTCGTGCTACCCAATGCCCAAAGCTGTGACCTTCAGTGGTCACTACCTGCCAAGCTGAGAAATCACAAAAACACCTTGTAATCCCGTTACAACGTCGATTAACTCAAATTTCCATGACGTTTGGCAAGCTTTGTACGAGGAAAAACCTTTGGACTCCCGGTGCGCTCACAAACAGGGCGTGTCCCATATAGGCTGGAAGAAGCTTAAAACCGTGAAACAAAAGTTTAATTGTCGCTTTTGCTATATTTTAGGTGGGCTCACTGACCACTAAAACGTGGTTTCAGCGCCTACTGCAAGTTACGAATTTTCCTGAGTCCAGGTTTGGTGCATGTAGTTTAAATATTTTAGAAAGCCATCGCTTGCGGTAATTTGAATTCACATTATCGATTATGCATAGTTTTCATATATAAACAGTCATTGGCTGAGTTGCTGACAGACTGACTGACTGACTGACTGATTCACTCACTCACTTGCACCCTCACTATTTGACTCCCTGACTCACTCACTCATGCGCTCACTCATTCACCCACTCCAGCGCGCACCAACCCGCTTACTCTCTTTCAACTGTTGGATTTTTAGGTCTGCTTAGAAGAAAAGCCGCATGTGGCATTGTTAAACCTCGACAGGTGAGACAGACTGGTACTTACCAGTGATCGGCACGGCTTTGGCATCGCCGCTATTTTAGGGAACAATTGCTCTCTTCTAAGTCATCATCATCATCATCATCACCAGCCTGTCTACGCCCACTGCAGGGCAAAGGCCTCTCCCATTATTCTCCAATTACCTCGGTCCTGAGCCAACTGTGACCAATTTATCCCCGCAAACTTCTTGATCTCATCTACCCATCTAACTATCTGCCGCCCCCTGCAACGCTTGCCTTCTCTAGGGATCCACTCTGTTACCCTTAATGACCAGCGGTTATCTTGCCTCCGCATTACATACCCTGCCCACGTCCATTTCTTCTTTTTAATTTCTACTAATATGTCTTTAACACCAGTTTGCTCCCTGACCCACTCCGCTCTCTTCTTGTCCCTTAATGTTACACCTATCATTTTCCGCTCCATTGCCCGCTGAGTCGTTCTCAATTTAAGTTGAACCCTCTTAGTGAGCCTCCAAGTTTCTGCCCCATAGGTGAGTACCGGTAAGATGCAGCTGTCATACACTTTCTTCTTCAGCGACAATGGTAGGCTGCTATTCATTATCTGAGAATGTCTGCCGTATGCACCCCACCCCATTCTGATCCTTCTAATTATCTCTGCCTCATGGTTGGGATTTGGGGTCACAACTTGGCCTAAGTAGATATATTCGCTTACCACTTCCACTGCCTCGCCACCTATCTCAAACTGCTGTGCTGTCCCGAGGTTATTGATCATTACTTTAGTTCTCTGCATATTAATTTTTAGGCCCACGGTTCTACTCTGTTCGCCCAGTGCGGAAAGCATGCTTTGCAATTCGTCCCCCGAGTTACTTAGCAAGGCAACGTCATCAGCAAATCTGAGGTTACTGAGGTATTCTCCATTAACCCTTACTCCCACCTGTTCCCAGTCCAACGTTCTGAATACTTCTTGTAAGCATGCTGTGAATAACATTGGAGAGATTGTGTCTCCTTGTCTAACACCCTTCCTTATAGGTATTTTACTGCTCTCCCTATGGAGGATGATGGTGGCTATAGATGGTGGCTGTAGACTCTTCTAACTAATCCAGTACAACCAATAGGAACTGACCAGTGAAATCCAAAGAGAGGCGGCGAAGGCAGTGATTTGCTGTAGAGGCACACGGAGGGACCACAGGGGCCACAAAAGGAGCATAAAGGCGCCGAACTGGGCCCAGGAAGTCCGCATCGTGGACGCAGCGCTAAACTATCATTTCTGCATAGAAATATAGCAGACTCGTTTATTAACCATAACTTGACTTTTTTCCTGAAGGCGAAGCGAGAGAAGAAATAGCTAGATTATCAGCAGGCGTATCTTCCCCTCCAAGTGTGGCCTTGCGCTGCCTCGGAGAATGACTCGATACTTCACGAGCTGAGGCACTGCCGAACACTTCTAGTTTGCAATGCGCACAGGTAAGAAAAACTGTGTCTAACAGGAGCAGCTGAGTTGCTGATTATGCCGATGATGAGGCCCAAGCGGAGAGCAGATGTCGGCATCCCTCCGGCGGAAACCAAACGAGATATCCATATTCTAACGCAAGTGCCGTGGGAACACCGACGGAAAGTGGCAGGTTATAGAGGTGGAACTTAGGCGCTGCCCCACTTCCTGAAATGAAAAGGGGGAAATGAGGAAAAATGGAGGAAATAAAATTTCCCTGCATTTCCCCGAGGGGAAGAATGTGAAAGTGCGAATGCAGGAGTTGAATTTGCGCGGTTCGGTAATGTTCGCGAAAGAGAGATCACACACACACACACAACTACAAAGAAAGAAAGATGCATTTATTCACAGACACCTATTTGTGTTGTCGTTGTACTTGATTGCTAGAGCGGATCTCAGCTTTGAAATTTCGTGTCAGTACTCCTTTAAGCGGGTGCATTAGCCCTTCTCACGCCCGATTCCTGGCCAATCCCCCACGTGGGTATGTGCCATGCGCAGACACCTATTTGTGTTGTCGTTGTACTTGATTGCTAAAGCGGATCTCAGCTTTGAAATTTCGTGTCAGTACTCCTTTAAGCGGGTGCATTAGCCCTTCTCACGCCCCATTCCTGGCCAATCCCCCACGTGGGTATGTGCCATGTCAGCGGCCAGGCAGCGCGCGCCCATCTCCCCCCGTTGCCAAGGAAGACGAGCAGATTCCTGGCCAATCCCCCACGTGGGTATGTCCCCTGTCGCCCATCTCCCCCCGTTGCCAAGGAAGATGAGGAGCGCGCGCACCCGCAGCTGTTGCTATGTGGACGGACGGCGGTCACCGGAATTCAGGGTCGCTTATAAAGTGCATTCGCACTTAAAAAGTGATGGTGATAGGCGAACAAACCGGGGGGAAACAACACGTTGGTCTAAGCAGAAGCAACTAAGAGAAACCGAGTTTGACCAGCACTGCGGGGATGAGCGCCAAACACGAACAAAAAACGTACGTACCACTTGATGAGTCATGGGGTCAACGTGACTTTCAGGTACTGGTATGCAGCCGTTCCGTAGCCGTAAAACGCTTACTCGTAGGTTTATCAAATGAAATAAAATTTCCCCGCATTCCCCCGAGGGGAAGATTGTGAAAGTGCGAATGCAGGACTTGAATTTGCGCGGTTCGGTAATGTTCGCGAAAGAGAGATTACACACACACACACAACTACAAAGAAAGAAAGATGCATTTATTCACAGACACCTATTTGTGTTGTCGTTGTACTTGATTGCTAGAGCGGATCTCAGCTTTGAAATTTCGTGTCAGTACTCCATTAAGCGGGTGCATTAGCCCTTCTCACGCCCGATTCCTGGCCAATCCCCCACGTGCGTATGTGCCATGTCAGCAGCCAGGCAGCGCGCGCCCATCTCCCACCGTTGCCAAGGAAGACGAGGAGATTCCTGGCCAATCCCCCACGTGGGTATGTGCCATGTCGCCCATCTCCCCCCGTTGCCAAGGAAGACGAGGAGCGCGCGCACCCGCAGCTGTTGCTATGTGGACGGACGGTGGTCACCGGAATTCAGGGTCGCTTATAAAGTTTAATAAAGAAATGGCACGGATTGACGCTCGTTTTGTTGTCCACCAGCGGCGGATTAGCCGGGTGCGCTATCACACTAACCAATATATGAGCGCTGGGAAAAAATGACCCCCGCTTTTTTGACAGGACAATTATTTTTTTTTTCATAAGAACATTGCACCTAGTTCAAATGTTCTTCCATTCGACGTCGTCTGTCCTGCAAATCACTTGTGGAAAAGGCAATTTTTTTTGCTCACTTTTGTAAAGCTTGCCCCCTTCTAAATGATGGCGACTCCAACTACCCCATCCCCTACACCTAATGCACCTACAACATCCCCACCCTCCATAATACTTTGGCAATGGAATTGTAGATCTTTCTGTACCAAAAAGTCATCACTTCTTCCCCTCACCCAGCAACATTTTCCAGATGTCATCGCCTTACAAGAAACCGACACAGATACAGTAACTCTCCGAGATTATGCAACATACGCCACGAACTCCACAGCACGAACAGCCATCCTCGTACGAACCAACCAAACAGCCCAGCTTCACTCTCTCCCTACAATCATTGACTACACCTTTGTCAAAATACACCCTCGGAAAAAGACTCTACCTAGCCTCTATATTCTGAACATATACAGCCCTCCCACCGCCCCACTCGCTGAAATTGACCGATTATTCAAGCGAGCAAGACAGTGCACTAGAGGACACAGGTTAGTAATCTTAGGCGACTTTAACGCGCAGCATACGACATGGGGATATTCTCGCAACAACCGCAAAGGCAGTCAACTATACGAAGCTATCCAACAAAACCATCTTCATCTCTGCAACGTTCCACACACCCCGACCCGCATTGGAAATAGCGTGTCCCGTGATACCTCGCCCGACCTAAAACTCACCTACAACATCAAGAACGCCATTTGGACGTGTCTGGAAGAAACGCTGGGGAGTGATCACTACATAATAGAGCTACAAATTCATTTCCATAAAAATACTCATCAACGCATTGGAACCGCCCGCCTCACCGATT
Source organism: Haemaphysalis longicornis (assembly GCF_048455015.1). Classification (NCBI taxonomy): domain Eukaryota; kingdom Metazoa; phylum Arthropoda; class Arachnida; order Ixodida; family Ixodidae; genus Haemaphysalis; species Haemaphysalis longicornis. The sequence continues at coordinate 95,864,157 of NW_027526407.1, forward strand.
GGAAGCAATTTAGAGAACACTGCCCCACGGATCCAATCCACAATCTGGAAGATTGGACCACCACACTACTTACAGAAATGGGCAAGCACACCAAGGAATTCCCACTCACACAGGAAAACCCTGTCGTAGACAATCACCTTCGCCACCTGTGGGATGCCCGTAGGGGACTGCTCAAACGCTGGAAAAAACAGAAAACGAATCGAAAACTCCGCATTCGCATATCCCAGATCACGCTAGATGCAGAAGCATACGCTCACCAACTAAGCCGGCAAAACTGGACGCAGTTTTGCGACAGACTTCAAGGAACTCTCGGAACCCGCCGCACCTGGCATTTACTTCGGTCTCTTATGGGTACGAAAGAATCGAAAGCGTCTACAGCACACCAACTACGACGGCTCATTCACAACCACCCAGGGACTGAACAAGACCTGCTAAAAGAAGTAAAACGGCCCCTTGAAGCGCCGCCGTCACAGCCTGCCATGACACTTCCACCATATACCGGCCACTCCAATGCGGAACTCGATGCACCCTTCACCATAACTGAAATGGAAGCTGCACTGCACAACCTCACCAGGAACACTACCCCCGGCAAGGACAAAATTCCCAATAAACTCCTCCGTAATCTGGATCCTGTAACCCTCGACAATCTACTAAACTACATCAACGAACACTGGATCGCAGGCACCTTGCCTTCACAATGGAAGCACGCAGACATAACACTGATCCCCAAACCCGGAAAGCCACTTAACCCCAAGAACCTCCGACCTATTTCCCTGGCATCTTGCGTAGGAAAACTTTTCGAACATATGGTCCACAATCGCCTCTCACCCCACATGGAAGACAACAATTACTTTCCTCACACAATGTTCGGTTTTCGGCCGCACCTCTCCGCTCAGGATATTTTACTCCAGCTGAAAGAAGATATACTGAGCAAGTTGTCAAATCAGCACAAATATTCAATTCTTACATTAGACATCAAAGGTGCTTTTGACAACGTTACACATCAGGCCATCCTGCGAGGACTCAGCTCAATCAACTGTGGACAACGTCTTTACAACTATGTCACCGCATTCTTCACCAACCGTACCGCCACAGTGGGTATTGGGCACCTCCGCTCGGACACCTTCACAACCATACCGCAGGGGACCCCGCAAGGCTCCGTAATTTCACCACTACTTTTTAATATCGCAATGAAGGACCTCCCACCACTTCTGGAAGCGATCCCCAACCTCCGACATGGAATGTATGCAGATGATTTGACACTATGGACCCCTACAGGATCCATCGGTGCCCAAGAAGAGGCCCTCCAAACTGCAATACATGTGACATACCAATACCTCCAAGCCCGCGGTCTTGAATGTGCTCCAGAAAAATCGGCCCTTTTAACACTCAGCAAAAGAACAACCAGGAGAAACGCGCAAGATATACCCGACCCGGAACTCAAGATCAACAACCAGCCAGTCCCCAATGTCCCCTACCTCCGTATATTGGGTCTAACCATTCCAAAGGATGGCTCAGGTTCCTAAACGATCCTCCCCCTACAGCGGACCCTCGCACAGCTCATGCAGCTCATACATCGCGTCTCCCATCGTCGCTTCGGCCTCAAAGAAACCGACACGCTTCGCCTAATACAAGCCATCCTCATCAGCCGGATAGCATATGGTGCTCCATATCTAACCCTTAAACCAGCCGAGATCCTTAAACTTAACTCAGCGATCCGCCAAGCATACAAGACAGCCCTGCGTCTCCCTCCCAAGACAGCAACTACTAAACTCCTGCAGCTTGGCGTCCACAACACATGGGAAGAAATCGAAGAGGCACACCTCACTTCTCAAATACAGCGGCTTAAACTAACTCCAACGGGTAGGGCAACGCTCTTGAAACTTCAATACTCTATACCGCCCAACCACGACCAGAAAATTCGCATCCCTCTGGCTATACGACAAAACATTCGCGTTGCTCCAATCCCAAGAAATATGCACCCCACCTACAACAAAGCACGCCGAGCAGCAAGATCCCGCACCATCTATAATCAATACCACCACCTCCCCTGCACCCGATATACAGATGCATCGCCATACCCCCACAAATCTGCACAAGCCGCCAGCGTGGTTAATGCCAGAGGAACTGAGCTCGCTGCAGTGTCTGTTTTCACCAACTCCACCGAAACAGCTGAAGAGGTTGCCATTGCCCTTGCCGCCACAACAGGCCAAGACTTTTTAACCATTGTTACTGACTGCCAAGCCGCTTGCAGGAACTACCTAAAAGGACGCATATCACAACCCGCCTTGAAAATTCTGCAACAAGCAAAACTACTCCCAGAACTGCAAATAATTTGGACTCCAGGTCACGAATCCCTCGGGGGTAACGAAGCGGCACACGCCGCTGCCCGCGCTCACTCACACCGGGCGTTTCCCACGAGGGCCACGAACCCCCATCGGAAGCAACAGTTAAGCCCACCCCGCTGCAAACATACGCCGAAATACTCGCCCACTACAGGAACGAGCGTCGCAAATACCCATTCCCCCACCCGAACCTCTCTCGCGATGAAGCTACTACCTTCCGGCGCCTACAGACAAACTCCTACCCACATAACACCCTGCTACATGCCATGTATCCCACCCAATACCCTGCCACATGCAACTCCTGCCCCCACCCAGGCACCCTGTACCACATTGTATGGGAGTGCCAGCAATCCCCTTCCCTCACCCCTAACCCCAACCCTACTTATGAGCAGTGGGTGGAGCTGCTGACCAGCTCCGACCTTCCACACCAGCGACGATTGGTGGAGAGGGCACGGATGGCCAGCATAGCCCAAGGCATCCCGGACTAAGGAAGCCTCCCACCGGGCGGGTGCCCTAACATCAGCACCTGGTCTCCAATAAAGTTTATTCATAATCAGTATAAAGAATCGTACATTCCACAACAATCATTAGTGTGGCCTCAACGGTTAAAGTGGTTGTTGATTAGAGTTTCATCCTAAATTTTATAACTGCACAATCAGCGCAATCTCATACTTCTCTACGCTAACGCGAGGTTACGCATTACAAAATAGCATTCAAACATTAATTCGTTGGCCTTACAGGCATATCGAAAATCTCAAAAGAGAATAATGTGCGTTACGGAAATCAATACGCGGCAAAAAATCATCATCCTTCCAGGTAGCTTTTGGATATGTGGGGTGGAAGCGTCCCGGGGCCATAGTTTTCGAACCTGTTTATAACCAAACAGAATTAGGAAAGTAATCTAGTTCGTTATATGCGATATTCGTTGTAACAGTAGAGCTAAAATTCGGTTCCGACGGATCGGTAATCTGGCGCACGCAAAAATCATTGACACAAGAACGCATTATTGTAATCTTCGAACCTACCACAAACAAGATAACCCTTACCTTTCTCCTTGTTCCACTTCAAGCTCAATGAACCAGAAAATGAAACGAGAAGTTAAAACAATATTGTTCACATGACAAAACAGGCCTGCGTTCCTATTTATTTGAGGAAGGATGAGATCTTCGTCTGGTGGCTATTCACAGCACTGAGCATGATGAAGATTTCCACAGTGTCCATGAACAAAGGGGCCTTTTCTACTTCTGCAGTTTCGGACGCCCGGAGTTTTTCCAAGTAGCTTCTTAGCCTACTGGTGAGATATTTCATTTGCATACCGAATACGGCGAGCGGCTCTCAGAGTTTCACTTTCGTTAAAAATAATAAGTGTCATTGAAATCAAACGTGACCAACCAAAGTTCGTGTTAGTTCGCTATAGCCGATAATTCGCTATATTATTATTTTTATAACGACGTTGAACTGTTTACGTTAATCTGATATTTAATGTAACTGATCCCATACTGCGGCTAGATAAACTGAACCTGGATTTTTGTATTCTGTCTCAGGAAATTAGAATTCCGAGAATAAAAGGGTGCTTCATAATAACTTTGGTAATACATGAGATGGTGCTCTATGTAGAAAATAGTTTTAAATTCATAAAATGGCTCAATACACGCTTTGATTCGCGACACAGTAAGTCAGTTAAAGTATGCCCACTAACTTTATTAGCACCTTTTGTGGGAAATAAATACGCGAAAATGTAGGGGGTTAAGCATTTTTAATACGTCGCCTGGAATGTGAACATCAACATTAGGGAAGCCCACTTTGAAATACTGGTTTTATGAAGCACAAACTCGTAATTGCCATTATAAATGAAGAGAGAGAGAGAGACAAAACATTTTATTGAGCTGAGTTTAGATACGTTGGTTCCCCATTTCAGCTAACCATGTCCGTCCCGGCACGCGACTTCATGCGTCATTCTGAATAGAACGGAACAGGACAAGATCGACGGGCCCTATGCAACTCAATAAATCAAGCCTCGAATTACCCATGAGCGCATCCACAGACACGTTACTACGTATGGGGATGCACAATACAGTATCGGAACTTATTGAGGGCCACTCGCGAAATTAAAAGGTACGGCTCGCTCGTACATAAACGGGAGCAGTGTACTGACCAAACTTAAGTGGGTTCCGCGAGACCAGCCCCCGTCGCTGGTGATCGAGGAATCGTGGTGTAAATCTATAGTAGTTCACCTATTTTTAGAAATATGACCCCGAACTACGATCAGGGTCGTAGAGAAGAAGGCGAAAAACCGCTGAATAAGATTTACTACCGAGTCCTGACGACGACCTACACCGACGCAGACCACTAAAACGGTAAAAGAGCCATGGTGGCCGTGGTGACAAACGGGTGTAAGCACTTGACCAGTGCCTTCATTCCAAGAGCCACGGCCAAGTAAACCGAATAACTTGCCATCGCTCTCGCCCTCACACAAACCAATACCACGACCGTTGTCACAGACTCACGAGAGGCATGCCGTAGCTTCAAGTCGGGATGGGTGGCACCCGTGACGCTACGCATCCTTGAAAGCAAGACGCCGGACAGGAAGGTCGCCATTGTGTGGCAACCGGCCCACTCCTTCATGAGAGGCAATGAACACGCCCATCTCATGGCCAGAGACCTCGCCCACCGGACCACGCAGGAGCGCCGGACCCACACTACTCATAACCTTTCACGAAATTACCCAACACTGCAGGCCCAGTAGAAGAACATTCCCGGCACACCCAGATTCGGGATGCATCTGTTATTTCTATATGAAGACCTATCTATTTCTGCTTCACAAGGCCCAAGCTTTAACAGGCTAGTATTGCACTGTACCCACACACGAAAATAAATAATAAATTTACCAAATGGAAGGTCAGACACTAAGGTTTCTATATTACAAACATTCGCTGACCAACGTGAATTGAATATGTACGCAACCACGTTGACACCGCTCCTAGCGGGTCAGTGCAGTTGTATCTTTTTTTGTAGCAAACGCATGACAATGTCGTCCAAACCTAAAAGAGCCCGCTTGAACATTGGTTTGCAAGCAAAAACTCCCCATCATTGGAAATTCTACCCACAGCTGTAGAAAAGTACTAGTCGCCATTTTGCGTTTTAGCACTGGGACACGATTTGTAAATTGCAGCTCCACTCCCATTCATTGTGGAGTGTAGTTCCACGTGCCATTCAAGTTGTCATGAAGTGCCCCGAGCGCGGGAAAAACAAGAAGAAATAGCGGGGAAAAGACGCAGCAAGCGCGCGAGTGGCTGAGGGAAGAGGAAGAGGAAGAAGAAGCGAGGATCCGAAGGCGTCTTTAGACAAGGGAGGCGAGAAAGAAGAGGAACGGGGCTCGCGTTCGAGAAAGATCGAGAAGGGATCGAGGGCAACCAGCGGATCGTCTAACCCGAGTTAGCGTGGCGGACCAGCGGCAGTCGACCAGAATGCGGCTACGCCGATTCTGTGAAACCCCTGCGCTCCAGCAGCAGTCGCCCGGACTGCGGGAGCGCTACACCAAGCACCGCTCGTGTTACCGCTGACCAGATTCTCCTTCACGTCGTCACGGCGCCGTAACTGTAATCCGCTGCCGGGGCCACGCCGCGTCAACGACGACAACCGCAAGTGGTAGTGGCCTTCGACGGGAGCTTCTACTCGCCGCCGCTCCCGCCGCCGCCAAAACTGTGAGCCCCTTGAAATTCCCCGCGGCTTGAACTCGGACTCTTCTGGCTGCGAGAGTGTGTTCGCGTGCTACGCTTGACTTGGGGACCTCTTTATTCTGTTTTTTCTCCTTCCTTTTCCACCTTTTATGTTTTATAACGAGTTCCCTTTTGCAATATAGACCCCTGTGTCGTCACTTGCGAGCCGCTCCCACTACGGCCCTGAACCTGCCATAACATCCCAAAGTGAGTATGCAAAAGCTTCGAATTGTGCGGTTCCAGAGGAAAGCAAACTCTACACGAACCCTTCAACAGCGCAGAAGTTCGAGTTCCTCAGTTAGTGGTCACTGGTGCAGCGTGTCACACCCGCTCAATGCGGTTGAATCCGCAAAGCGGCACAGTTTTGCCTGTAGGCCAGGAAGGGGCTGGGTCATTTAGGGATGTTTCTCATGACAAGAGGAGGAGATAAAGGTAATGACGAGGTGGCATCATTTCGCTCCCAAGGGACGGATGTGCACGCCCATATCCTGCATTAAAGTGAGGCGGTTGTGACGATGGAGTAGGGATAAGCATCACGTTATATTTGAAGTTGTGTGAAGCTAGCCGATATCAGCGTGAAGAGGGCCCTATTTTTAGTCTACGGTATGAGATGACCTGTATGCTCGTAGGAGAAGCATGTAGGGGTGGTAATGCCGTCACGTGCAGATAGGCTTTGCAAGGACGTCCGACTAAGCCAGTACGAGTTACCGAAAGCAACCTCCGAACCCCCTGCGGCATGGTTGTTTCAGATTGAATTTTGATCCAAAGCTTTGCCTTGCACTAGAAATCTCGCACAAACGAAAACGAAGTGCACACGAGTGATACTCTCGACCCTTCCCGAAAGATTGTATACAACCAACAAAAGCGGTTGATTTTAGACAGTGGTGCCGGGAGTGGTGAAGCGATATGGCCAGCTGTTCGTTTACTGTTTATATTTTGTGCATCGTCTTGCATGAGGCCGCCCATCGTGGCATTATCAGCTTGTGTATGCAGCTTAGAATTGGTCAGTTTTGATGTCCTGCTTCAGGACACCATGATATGAAGCGGGAACGACAAAGATAAATTAAGACTTAATAATTTGTTCTATTCAATGATCTCAGTTTGTCGTCGTAAAACAGCTGAAATGGCTACGAAAGCATTATTTTTAGTAAGAAACGTGTTTACTTTTGGTTTCCTTGTATTTGTACAGATTTACATTTATTACTTTACTAGTCGGAAGAATTAAAACGCTAATAAATCCAAATTTAAAGCCATGTGCTGGAAAACGCTGCCCGATTGGAACACCAGTTACTATATACGTGCACCGTATATCCAGCAACGCTCCGAATTCTTGCCTCACCAACGCGAATAAGCAAGATTTCTGTGCCAAGCCTAATCAATTCATTTTTTGGTAGAGATTGTGCATCTTAATACTTTCCGGCATCCTCAGAGAACAGTGATAGAGCCGTTAGGAGGCGTATTTTCTGCAATGTACAAACGGACGTTCGGGATCGCCCCAACAGTAACCAAGGCCTGTTCCCTCAAAAAGCAACACAAACAGTTGTAGGCGGGTATCAGGGGTTGAAAATCCCCCCTCCAATTTCTTTTCCAAGTTCTGCTTATTAGTGTTGTAAATTCATTACTGTTTAATTTTTAATTTTTTTAACAAAGGCGGAATCCTTCCCACCAATCTCATTACGTGGTCGGCCAACTCTGTTGGGGCATGAGTGAAGATTACTGTGAAGGGCGCATCCAGTCCTGCAGGAGAGCTGTAAGCTGTCTGGGGGTAAGTTTCTCTGACCGCATTTTCGAGCATATCAATGGCTTCTTCAGGGCTTTCTCGGACAGCCATTTCAAAGTTCTCTATGGTGGTCTTCATGTACTCTTTCAAACCATCCTGGTGGTAATTGGCGGTTTCCTCTGGTGACTTGTGTTCTAATTCCGCTATCAAGAGCTCCATTTGATTGCTGTTTTTCTTGAGCAGAGGTGTCCTGCAAAAGCAAAGGCGAGTTTGGTCGTTACGAAAATGTTTCCACAACCGCACTATTCACCTTGTGCAACCACACTCGGAAAAGCAACGAAGTAGGCTCGTCCGTATAGCGTTGTTGTGAAAGATCTGCGATTGGACACACCAATTCACAGTTAGATGAAGTGAGTAAAGTACGCATCTTCCTATTTACAGAATCTGCTTAATGTGTCGTGCAAACAACGTGCTGTTTTTTAACTACACTAAAAGTACCCTTCGTTTCCTCTGGTCTAACGTCGATGGCGTACACCCCAGTGTAGAATTGTTTTGCTACCTTAGTTATCCCGTACGTTCTCTGCGTAATGTTAACCTGCTCTTCTCTGAGTAAGTTTTGTCATTGCCGCTGGCTTAGCTTGAGATGTCCCAGTAGTAACTAAAGAAGAAGTAGAAAAGGCTTTCAAGGTCATGAAAAGAAAAGCTGCAGGTGACGACGGCCTACAATTTTAATAATTACACACTCGTCATCCTACTCTCAGTTGTTTACGAGCTGGTTAGCTAAGTAACTGGTAACCACAGATTTGAAGCCTACATTCCCAACAACCCATGGAGCAGGCTGAGTTTTGGAAAGGGTTCTCAATCGATTAAATCCATGCCATCAATCAGGTAATAAAAGAACCACAGAAGAAACTAAATCCCTCTAAATTGCATTTATAGACTATGAGACAGCGTTTGACTCAGTACACAACGCAGCCAGGCAGGAAGCATTAAAAGAGGCGAGAATACGAATAAGGCTCCTAGGGGATATGTATAAGGCATGTACGGGCATGCAAAGCGGCAAAACTTTCCTTAGTGAGAGGGAGTATGACAGAGAGATACCACCTCACCAAAACTCTTCACAGTATGTCCGAAGGTGTATTCAGAAGGCCTGACTGGAAAAATACAGGATTAAGGATAAACGAACGACAGTTGAATCATATGAGGTTTGCGGACGACGTAGTATTGCTGAGTGAGACAGCAGAGCCCCTCCAAAGCTGGTTGAGGAACTACAATCACAACGCAGTGCCGTGAGACTAACAACAAATATGAATAAACTTAAACTAACGATGAATACACACGTCCACACCGAAACTTTGTAGTATCAAAAGGAGTCCATCCGCTACACTACACAGTAGATAGAACTTAGCCGAGGACCATAGCCTCAGAAGGGAATAGACGGGCTGCGACGTACCCAATCGTTGTCACCCGTCCAAACGATGGTGCCAGAAAACAGCTGCTCCTCAATTCGTGCGAGAATTGTGAAAGCCATCATAAAGCGTAAGGGAGCAGATCGCACTGCAAATCGTATCAATTGGCAGGAGGATAAAGCCCCTTGAGAACGGAAGTGTACGCAAACCATCCCAGGCGTTCAATTGCACGATGCTTTCACGTTGAGATGCCTTAAAATTTGCTCTAGAGTCTTCGATTTTACGAGTACGTGGTTACGTTAAGCCAATAACAATAGATGTGAGCGCACTTGTGTTAGGGGGCCGAAAACCAGCCAACCAGCCTGCTAGGCCATTTAAACGGGAATTTGGTGGCTGAGAACGCTTAGCAATGAGCATGGTGTTCGAAATGAGTTTGCCAGAAACGACCCAAGAAAAAAAATGAGCCCTAGCCTCAAGTAGAAAGTTATGTTCCCGAATTCAAAACTGTCCTGAAAAACCAAAATAATGAAAAGTACTCAATAATGGTTACACATACGAAAAAAAGGCGATAAACAAAAAAACGAGCAGGAGTCATAGGTGGTGCAGAATGCTCGATTCTTGTTAGCATTTCTGCGAGAGGAGACGCGTACTTATTGAGGGAACTGTTTCCGTGAATAAGAATGGAGCGCAATCAATTATTGCAGACTGTCCAACTTAAAAGACGGGATAATAAACGCTTGTACACTTCACTTACTGGTATGAGTAAAACAATGGGGAATAAGAAACTGAAGCCTAAAATGGAATATATGAGTGAGCCTAGCTTGAAGCCAGGATAATGCGGTTAGTTGTAGTTACGTGTTGGTGAGAGTAAAACGTCCGGTTAACATACAAAACGTGTGTAAAGAAAGACTACAATAACCAGAGAAACATGCTGGAAAAAGGAAAATGGACAATATTGGTTAGTTCGCACCGTTAGAAGAAGGGTAAACATGGCATGAAAATAGTCATTATGCGATAAATGAAAGGTGCCAGTAGTAGTAACTAAATTACCACCACTGGTGGTAATTAAAGCACCAAGTAATAAATGCGCAACATTGCTCAATAGCAGTTACGCGTAGCTAGGCTCAAACAGGCATCCTACACGTAGCTTCATTACCGCATGAAAGGTCTGAAAACGGGTAGAGAAAAAAAGTGCATAAAGCCTTGATACCTGTTTTCTGGCTTTTAACATTTTCTGCGTTATAGGCAGCTCGCGTGACAGCAGCTTGATTACTAGCATCCACATTTGTAAAATCTCTGGGTAGAGGCCAACTTGTTTAAACCCTGCGGTGTCTTTAGAAGAGAAAATGAGGTACTGAATGATAATCATCGCTCAAACCCATGCACGGCCAACCCATTGAATATATAAAGACTGCACGTGGGCCCGGCTGAAAAGCAGTTAGGCGTGCAAACGAGACCTGAGTCTACATGACAGCACACGCGTACTTGTAGCCCTGTACTGCACCCTCTAATCAGTCTTCGCACAGGGCCACCGCACGACTATTCGTGCGTAACCCGCTGTGACGCCGTTTTCTCCCGTGATCGTTTGAGGCCCACCTGTGTCAAGGCCTATCAACCGGAGCGCTATCAAAATGTCCCTGACCCCCTCGTCTCGACGGCCTCCATTCAGGATCTTGCACGTCGCCCTTGCGCTGCGAAGACAGTATGGTCTACCACACTACTTCCTGGTCTACCGCGGTGCCGCACGCGCAGAGCGTCACCTGGGAAAGAAGCGCCGCGCTCCCTCTACTCGCAAATGCCGGAATTGCGCAAACATGCTTGAGAGTTCTGAACCAACTAAGACACCTTAGTCTAAACGCAGGGACTGTCAGTTTGTTGATGTGGTCACGTAACCGCTGCTGGGTATACGCCTATAAATATCTCAGCAGTGATGCCGTTCACACAGTAGTCTGTCCGCATATTTATTCCGACCTTGCTCTTAGGTGCTGCTGATGTCAGTTAGTATTTCGTTAACAACGTGATATTTAATTATTGTTTAAAGCGAAAAATATAAGGAATCAAATTAAAACTTGACTAGTATTACTCGAATGTTTCGGTGGATGCTACCTAGTCACCTCAAGATAATTTTTTTATTGTCTTACCTTACATTTGTCTATGTTTTGCCGCTCAACGAGCTCCTAACAGGCACTGGCTCCTATTTCTGTTGTGTGTAGGGTTATGACCTTGTCGACCCACTTCAGAACGACTCTTTTTCCTTGTCTTTGTAAACGCAAAATCCTTGGCCTGCTTGGGCCTTCTTTTCTGCTTGTCTCTGTGTAGATCCAGCCGCCTCGTCACAGATCATGATAGAGTCACTTAAGGCAAAATAGATATCGGCAAGTGACCGTTCCAAATTTCTAAAGCTGCTGGCATGGCCGCTATATGTTCATGTTATTCAGTTCTAAGAAAACTTCAGCAAATTTGAGACAAACTAAGTATACCAAGGTTCCCGGCATCCTTTTATTCAAAATTCACTTTTAGCTAGTTTTTATTATAGCCAATAAGAAACTGTTGGTTACAAATGATGTGGAAGAAAGGCTCTATCAAAAAGCTATAATGAAATATTTCGGCTCGTGATGCTCCAAGCAGGAAAACCATGCACAAGGGAAAAAAATTACGCCCACTGTACAAACAGATGGCACGCGAACAAAGCGAATTACACGAAAGTTAAATTAAAAAAAAACCTTCATTGCATACAGCATAGGAAAAGCGAAAGTGTAAGGGAAGCGCGTTCAAATGAAGGACAGGAATTGCAAAATTGCTACGACAGGAATTGCTACGACAGCAAATTACAGGAATTGCTACGACAGTTGCAAAACAGCAAGCAGATATTCAGTGCATGTTTTCATTTTAATTTCAAACAGGATTCTCAATACTGCCCAAGATATGCCGCTTCTTGACTTGTATTATTTACAATTTTTTTTGCTAACGCAATTTTCTTCGTAGGCTTATTTGCGGGCTGACCTAGAACGTTCATTTATAGGACACTTGCGTGTTTCCACCATATTTACACGTAGCAGTTTGTTCGTAGCATTACTGATAGCATTAGAACGCTCGATTTTTCATGCTCATGTTTTGACACGTTTTATCGCAGGTAATCGTAATTTTCACAAGTAACAATACCATTTTCAATTCACATTTAAGGCCTTTCTCTCTTACGGAATGACCATATTGCATAAAACTACTCTAGCTACTACCAACCGGTAATAACATTTTTGCCTGCTAACTGGAATCAACAAACTCAAATCACAAAGTCATGTGATCATGCAACTACACGTATTGAATTCAAAGTAAATATATCGCAAGTAGAAATTTGAAATAATTTATAGAAAATCGAAAATGCTTATTTCATTAACAATATGGTGATCGCTTTTTATGTTACCATACTACGCATAATATGGGGATATAAATTATATACTGGTATTAAGCGGTATATACATGGGCTGAGCGAAGTAACCTTCACTGATAACATACTTGACGCCTTAAAGCATATTCACACTCATTATTATGCCCCACTACAACACACTAGTACCAACGTTTTCCATTGCGCGCTTTTATCTTCAGTACCGAGGCGTTTAGGTTTACACGCTGCCTCATAAACTGGCCATTTTAAGCTTCAGTACTCGTAAGTAGGAAGAACCTGAACATACACGTCTACTGCTGAGTTCAATACAAGTGTAGGTGCAGAAAGGAAAGCCGCTTGCTTTTATGCCCTACTTACAAGTGGGGCTTTTATTTTCCGTCTCGCAAATTCAATAAACAGGCTAGCCGAAAATACATTGTCTTCACACATGTTTTTTTACAATTTCATGCGCAACTTTGATAATTTTTCGGGTCAAATCTTCTTCTTAGGTATTCAGGTTGTACGCAACAAAAACGTTTTTTGGTTGTCACTTTTAATTTGGTATTCTCTCATGAAGCTGCATCGGAGTAAATTTTTTCACTACCATGATGTTGGACTACAAAGCTTCCGTAACAAGTAAGTGTCAGATCAAAGTGCCTCTGCATGACCATCTCGTTAGTGCACTGACCTGTACACTGCAGGATCGATGGCAATGAAATCGACTCCTATGTTTGGATTATCCCGGCGGAAGGCGTTCAGCATGGCCACCACGGCGTGCTTAGACATGCTGTACGGTCCCGTCATAGGCAGAGTGAAATGACCTTGAAAAAGAAACGGGACATAAAGAATGTTACAAAACACGGATAACTAGAAATTCAGCGCTTTGAACGAAGAGTCGAAAATGCGGGATACAGTGCAGCGCTTCTTTTCGATAAAAAATTATAAACTATATATGTTTTGTCTATAAAACTGCATATATCGTTGGAGCAACGACAGGTCCCTACAGCATGCTGGTGCCGTCTCAACGCTGGATTTGATTTGTTATCGAACCAGCAACATTCATTTGAGAAATTGTGCTGAAACATTCCACCTTTTCGATGTACATGCTGGCAACATTCGGCTTTAGGATGCTCTTTAACGGATGAAATGGCGCTAGACTCCATTTTTCCGTCTCACTACCTTCAGATGCAACATTAGTAACCAAGAATTAGAACTGGCCTATAATAGTGCTTTTTTGTAGTAATTGCCGAAAGCGAACAACAATACCCTGATACAAACATGCAACGTATATGCATTTATTCTGACAAGAGAATTAGTGGTCCTGTGATGATGTGCAGCTGAAACGCTCACCACTGTAGACGCTTTCATGAGCGGACGTTGTACTCACTGAAACGTAAACTCCCATTTTTGTTTCTGCATTCCCAAACGAGCGGATATTTTCACCCTTCGTTACCAAATCATATTGCAAACGACATTGTATTTCGCAGTGAATACTGCCAAATTAGGATTTCTATAAACAACATAAATCTGTGCATTTCAGCGTGCCACCAGCGGGTAAAATAGCACTGCACAGAGCATTTTACTTAGGTTTCAGAAACAGTAAAAATGGGGTAATTCGGATATTGTGGTAGCATTTTTAATTTAATTGAAATTCCTTGATCTCCACATTCCAGATTTATAACTGGTGTCATCGGCAAGGCAAATAAATTTTTTCTTCAAGAAACATATCAGTCCTTCTCATTCACAGGGATGACACAGCACGGTACGCTGGAAGAAACTGGTTGAAGGAGTGTGAGCACCTTGAAAACACCGTGCCTAATAATTTCGGCATGACCAAAAATGTTCACTCGAATAAAACGTCATTCACCTCAAGCGATAGAAATTACTGCTAGAAAATTTTTGTGCCCAAAATAGAGACTTTACACAGGCTCATCGAGTGATAATTCAACAGCGCCTAGAAGGGTCCATTTACATCGGGAAAGAACGGAATAAAGATCAGACATATAAACAGCGCGGTGATTGACCATGAAGCATGCATAAAAACAGTCACGCGGCCGTGCATAATTTTGAAAAGGACCAAGAGCGTGATTGCTACAATAGACAAAACCGATTTTCAAACAGCAATTGCGGTAAAAGCGTTCACAAATTTCCGCACCGAATTTCTGAAAAACTATATTAAGAACGGCTGAGGCAATGCACAACTGCTTAACAAGCTTCCCGTGTTGTTTGATATAAAATACAAATTTCTCTTCTTTTAGCAAAAATAATACACACCACTGAAACTACAAAAAAAAAACAGTAATCAAAGGGAGGGACTTCTGTAAGCAAAGCGACTATGCGGCGGCGTCTTTCCCACATGCGTCCCTCACTTCATAGTCATGTGCACCTTACACTACCACCAATTCTCGGCGTCCTCCGACAGTGTTGGCCGCCTATCTCCTGTTTGGTTACCTCGAGTCGAAATTCACTTAGAAACAAGTGGCCCTCAGACACCGACACCATGCTCAGATGCGGTGACGCTGGCTTCACTCTGTCGCGGGCACATGGCCCACGGCACCTACGCTAATGGTAGTGCCACACCATTTGCGGTTCGTGCCGAGCTTACTCCACATTCTAAAGCAGCGTGTTAACGTAAACACCTCCATCCGGAGGAACGAACAGAGAGGGAAAGGGCGTGAGGGGAAAGGGAAAGCCACCTCGAGGTCCTTGATTCCACCAGATTGACCATTTTACTCGTGACTTCGTGTAGCGCCTACAAAACGACAAGGACAAAGGGACCGACGGGTACAAGCGCTTTACCCGTCGCCCCCTTTGTCCTTATCGTTTTGTTGGCGCTACACGAAGTCATGGATTACCGCTACCAACTAGCCCAAACCCAAACTCTAATAAGCATTTTACTTGGCTGCACGTCCCCGGTAGCACTGTCCACTTCATCTGGGTGGTGATTGACCCAAGGGGCAGATATTATCCTGAAAGCAATTTTGTGAAGACCCGATGCTTTAAATCAGAGTATCCTTAATGCGAGTGTATTCACTAAAGTCACATAAATGTGCGCAGTTGAACTAACTGATCGCCTCGAATTGAGTAAACGCTTTTGCAAGAATACGTTCTTTATTGGATGAAGCCTGAATGCTGCATACTGAGAAGCTAGGCGCCTTGCTACCAGGGCGGTGCTAGCCAAAACTGTCCTGTAATATGTCCGTCTGAAAGGCGGATACTTGGAGGCATCGTGTTATAGCCCGTTTCCTCTGTACGACCGTGTTTATACTTCGCGTTTGTACATCGTGCCAGCTGGCACAAACTGGACGTGAAAATGTCACGTTTTTAATATGCAGGCGTTTTATCAAAAGCACCGTAGCGCTCCCCAAACTTCACTTTATTTTATTGATTTGTTCAGTTACCCTTACTTCTTTTGCTTACTGGTAAGTGCTATATCTGAAGCATATTTGCGTAGTTTATTAGCCATTTTCACGCTAATATCAGCTCTTAGGGTGCATGACTTTAACAATGTAGATAACTTCTTACTATAATACAAGATGCTTTCCCTTTTGGTTGTTATTTTAACTAGTGTCACTACCTGATATGTTTCAAGTTTCAGGACGTTTAAGTCGTTCAAGAACAATCCGACATATTCAAAAGCTTGCAACCGCCAAGGAAAAAAGGAACGAAGGTATTCCGTTTAGTAGATACGCACCCAAAGGACTTGCCACGGCTACGACTCTTCCTCTGCTTTCTTTGAGTAGGGGAAGGAATTTCTTGATTACTCGCAGAGCTCCGAAGACGTTGACGTCAAATACGTTGAAAACGGTTTCCATTGAGATAAGCTCTATGGGACCATAGCTTGCGATTCCTGCGTTGGCCACCACGCACCACAGCACTGCAAACAAAGGGCACAGTAGACAGGAAAATATATAACGTAAGTTTGGGCTAGGTTGTTGTTCATACGCAAAAAAGAGTCAGCCACGAGCTTCAAAATTAGGTATAGTTCTGAACTTTTATGTAAACAGAGAGGCCAACCATGTTGGTACTTTGTGCCGAAAGATTCTCTACGACGAAAACTGTGGAATGAACATACATCTCCCATTTATATTCACCAAATTATTTGTGGGAGAATGAAAATTTTTGTGCCTTGAAAGGGTCCTGCGAATGATCAATGTATATTTCGGCAATATACAACGACATGACGCATAGACATTTTTGGATGCATTTTTCTGCAACATACATCGACGTTCACGTTAACACAATACCTCCGGATGCTTTGATGAAAGCTCGGCAACAAAAAAGAAAAATATTTCCTCAATGCGTAATTGTTGCTCTGGCTTGTCATACGAGCAAGTTCCCTGTCACCTTCGTGCTCACTGTGTTCCTAATATAAAAAGCTGTTGCGAACCTATTCCGCCATAGCGATGTGTGTATACCCTGGTGCTCTACGTAATGAACACTTCTCGCAACCAAAAAAAATTAAATTTGGTGTCTCTTGTTATATACAGTTGTCGGAGCTGCTGCATTAACAGGTTTCCATTTCCTACGTTGTCATGCGGCGATAAAATATTCGGCGTGTTCCCTTGTTCGGGTCCTTTCGGACGTCGAAAGTTGATTGTTTCCTGTGACCGGCTATCAACACCAATCTTTTGATCGCCCTCCCAAACTCATCCTCTCTCCTCTCCCTCCTAGTAAAGGAATACAATGAAGTTTTTTTGCCGTACATTAGGAGGGGGGTTTCATAAACTGTGTAAACTATGCTCAAACACACTGTTTTTTCTAGCTTGAAATGGCGTTTTTCTGGTATACATGCATTCCCTACAAAACGTGCCTGACCTGTTTAGCTGGGCATGTTGGCAATGACAATAGCAATGCTACTTATTTTCTTACTTGAATTAGTTTGGTTTGGATTAGGGAATTTGATGTGTTCAGGCCTAGCTTAGATTAACAATTGAAAATTTGAAGGAAAAATCTGGCCGCATGCTTCCTAGATTCCCTGCCCTTCTGCCGCCACTGACACACCACGTAAATGCCTCTTTTCTTTTTCGCCGACCTTCCACTGTTTTCTCCTGTCTTGTTCTTAACACAGTAAACACGCTTGAGGTTCGCTCAAGTCAATAGACTTCTCCCTGTATGTAAACACCGAGACGTCACGAAGCGCACGTGCACGACGGGTGGCGCCTGCTTGCGGCAGCGAAGTGCGGTGGCGGTTGGCAGAACGCACCTGCGCCGACAGCCCGACCTGGCCGCGCGGCGCCCGGAAGGAACGATGTGCCATTGGTTCGGGCCGTCACTGGCCGGCTACATTGCAGGTGGGGGTCTGGCTATCCTAGCTGTGGCCGTCGCACCTCCATGTAGCTTTCCGCATCTACAACCTCCGCAACACTTTCGTTTACCGTAAGGTGAACTGAAGGGCGACGCTTTCGGATAATCAGTGCGCGACAGAACAGCCTAAACGAGTAATTCTGAAGGTTGGTGCTGTTGTGACGCATTCCAAGGATGTTTTTTTAAGATTCCTTGTGTTCGGACATATACCAAAGAAAGCTAATCATTGTTGCTTTGGATGTACGCTTAAGCTAAGCGCGGTACCTAAGGCAGCGTTTACGCTCCCTGTTCTTGGTGCCTTTGCGTCGCCCGGAGATAGAGGCGTACACACGATTTCATGTCGAGGGGAAATAGGAAAGGTAAACTATGAAAGAATTAAAAAGTAAAATAAGCAGCAACGAAACAAAAATATGAAGAGCAAAAGCCAAAAATTATTCAAATAAAAATATCGCGATGATGTCATTCTTTACGTGATTGACCGATTGTTTTGTTACCTTTTTCCCCCGTGAAATCGCGAAATGGTTCATCGTCATTGTGAGAGTAACATAGCAGCCACATATGGTTAGTGCATATAGCTTTCGACAGCGCACTGAAGTAATTTTCGGTAGTCATTATTTTATGACAGTTAAAGTTAGTGTCCTTGTACGCCCGCTGCCTACGCCAGCGTCGGGAGGCCGCAACAAAAGAATACATTTATAGAGTTTGTTCGCTTAGGGCGAACACATTTTTCGAGTTTTTTCGAGTCGCTTGAGAGGCCCATCTCGCCCCGAAGGCACGATGCTACATGTGAGCACGCAAGCATCTCTGTTTTGCCGCATTCTCAAGGCAGAATATAATTGATCAAGGTAAAAATTTATTGCACATAGAAGCAATGAATTTCGTTTGTCTTGAACAGATCCCCCCATAAGACCAAACTTGTCCTTGTCGATCTGGCGGCAGGCCGCTATCGCGAATCCCTCGTAGAAACATTTATTTCGGGTCGCCTAAGAAGGTTAGGCATTCATTGTGTTTTAATACACTGCTCTACCTCCTCAAAACATGACAATATTTCGGAGCATGAAAATTTCCATCTGCCCCCCACCCCCGTCACTATTTCACTTGACCAAATTTCTGCTGGTGCTGCATGGTAGCAGATGGTTGTTAAACAGCATCATTTCATGGCACGAATCAGCGCGGACTGCTAATGTAGACGATTTGACTGCGCTTTGCAGAACAGCAGAAGTTCGAGAATGGGAAATCTTGCTATGAGTATAGAGCAGACCATGTCGCTGCTTTGGCTGCCAGCCCCTTCGGCACATGGCGCGCATCCACAATACACGCCAAATTTACCTCTTTGGTGACTCCGAAAAGTCTGATGCCGCTGATTTTGCTCACACGATTTGAGTAGCCGAGTGCACAGCAGCCCACCGGCATCAGAAAAGCCAACACATAAACAAAAACCCCACTTTTGCGCGCGTCTAATGCAGCCTCACTGCATACGCCCCGCGCGCCAGTCCGAATGTTTTGCCAACCACCCGCCCGGCCACACCCAGCACGTGCGCTTTCCGTGAAGTCACGGCCTCCGCGTGACGTACCCCGGGAGAGGTCCATTCTATCGTACCAATTTCTACTGCTCACGCGGCAGGTTCCCCATTGAACCCATTGCCACTCAACGTTCTCGGTTATTCCCCCCGGTTTGAGCCCGGCGCAAAACGCCCTTTGTGTTTCTCCGTTTCTTATTTCGCCTTTTTCCATTTGAAGCTATTCCCATTTCAACCTGCTAATTTGTTCTCTCCCTTTCAGCCTGGTACAAGACGACCTTCCCGTTTTGTATTTTCCAATTTAGCCCTTGACGGAATAATGTACCCAGTTCGACTCGGGTGACTCGGACCGAGGCGTGCGTTTTTCGAAATCAAAGTTATGTCCGGCTCTACTTTCACCCATTGTTTTTAGTTACACCCGGCACAACCCAAAGCCTAAAATTACATTTACTACGTCCGACATAACATAAAAATTGTATTAATGTTACGTCCGACGTATTCAACAGCAAAAAAGGTACGGCTGGCGGAACCAATTTAGGGACACGCCTTTTAATCTACACATTCTTCTTCCAATGATCCATTTTCCGATACGCAGCGTCAAGTAAAAGAACAACACATAGGTTGCTGCGGTACGTCAGACCTGGTACAGCGTGTGTTAATTACAGCTCAAACCGCACCTTAGTCGAGCAGCCTGGAGCGTGCTGCGCGCATGCGGACTATGGCAGCGGTGTGGGTTTCATTGGAGTGTCAAAGTATTCAATTATTTATTATGACAATGCACATGCACTTTTTTTCTATATGTAACACGCAAAGAAAAAGAAAAAGAAAAAGACGGGAATTAACAAAAAAAACCTTGCGTGTCCGCAGTGCCAGTTTGTAGCGTTCATATCGTGCCAAGAATCGTTTTGGTTAGTCTAACAAATACAATAAATAATGTATTAGGGGTTATATATGGCTATTTTTTTATTTATACGCGGAAAAAGAATCTCACAAAATTTAAATATCAAATTAGGCTGACGAATGCAAAACGTATTTTATGAAAGCGGGAACTATTAAGGGGCCAGCCGAGTTTACCGATTCCTTTTAATATGGGCTAATGGTCACCTTATATGCAAATGTCTCAAAAATGGCCATGGAAGTGTAAAGATAAAATGTTCTCTTGGAGGAAAAGGTTTGCACACATGTTTCCTCCAGTCGTTAAGAACACCCAATGTTTTATTCGTTCGAGTGTTGTTTTTACGGATAATAGATATGTGAGCATGCAGGACCTAATAAAGCAAATTTAGTGCATACCATTTAGGCTGTTATCCATTTAATGCTTCAAGCAACTGAGGGCTTGAGAACTTTTCTTTAAAATACCAGCACAGACAAGCATAACAACCAATGCACGCAGTTTCGTCTAACGGGTCCTTAGAGTTGTTGAATATATGGCGTACAGTGCAACGCTACGCATCTGCAAATGCATATTTGCAGAGTTGAGCAATTCATCCATTATAATAGAAACAAGAAAGAAAACAAGAAAAATAGAAAGAAACAAAGCAACACTATAACATGAAAAATTCATCAACGTATTTGAGACTAATAGCCAAATATGGCTATAAAATCGCACGGGAGACATGTGGAGTAAAGATGCTGAGCATAAGTAGACAATTCTTCTAATTTCTGCAGATTGTTGTTTACTTTTCTAAATCATCCTATAAGTATATCGTAGATAAACACAAAGTTAAGCTTTAAACCATCAACGCCCGAGAGGCTGATCATTTCAGCTACACCTAAGTACACAAAATACAGAAAAAATCTCTTGCACTACGCTTCCACAGCTGCCAATTCTGTGGCAAGAGCACAATATCGGCGTCAGACATTCGCGAACCTTTATAAATATGTGCATATGCTCAAGTCGTTAAAAGTCAAAAGTTTACAGTAGTGCATTGCCCGTTCTGTGAATGCATATTTTAGGAAACGCTTTAAAAACCGGTAATGCATGTCTTTAGGAATTACAATGGGTTGGACCGATGCGGGCTCAAATGGGGTGGGCGCTTTGGGGGCGGATTGAAACGGGAAAGGCGTCTCGGGAACGGAATGTTACAGAACGCGCTCAAACTGGAAGATCGCTTTCGCACACGGGACGGACTAAGAGGGAAGGGCGTTTAGGGAGTGGGTTCAAACGGTGCGGTTTCAAACGGGGATGGGTTGTTGGGGCATCTACTGGAACCTTTCGTTACCGTTCCACTTCTGGGAAAGCCGCCCGAAGGGCAAGGGGCAGACGCAAGCGTTCTTTTTTGTCTTTTCGGGTCAGAACATTACTTTCAACGCGTGTTTTATGTGCTATTGCAAAAATAAAGCGCCCCGATATTTTTAAATATGTGAACACGGGAAATACCGCCGACATAATGATGCGAGGCAGAGTGCCCCGCGAGCTGGGGACCGAACTGCACGCGCATAACCGTCAGCGTCTTCTTCATCATCCCTTCTTGATGATGATCCCAGTTCGGCACAACGCATCGGGCGTACTTTTGTAGCGAATGTATCAAATGTCTCCTAACAATATTGCTGTTTCGCCTCAAATATGCTAACATCCTCTATTTCATAAAAAATGTTGACAAGTATACGTTGTGTTTTCGGATTTACTCCTTTGGAAAAGTTTTTCGGGCGTAAAATTGTCTTTGTAGAATTGTACATTTGTCCAGGCGGCTGAATGTAGCGAGGGAGGGAGAGAGAGAGAGACAGGTAGACAGACAGACATACACATAGGCTATAAATATTCGTGTCTCATCCCCCCAAGAAAGAGCGTCGACATTGCAAATTTTTGAAGTTTATTTTTATGTGCACATTTTGAAGAATGTTTGTGATAAGTATGTTAGAGGTATATCGCAGTTGCCGTACTACTATTACATTTACAGCCCGGGGTTAGAGAGTTAAGTTGAGTTAGAATTCTGATTTGCGCTAATTTAAAGCAGACCCGTATTGAGAAACCAGGAGTATAAGCGTCTTAGCCACCATTGAAAAGTAGTGACGGATCTTTGTTTTTAGGAGTCCATAAACTTGGGTGAAATTCTGGCGTTAGAAAAAGGAGGCAAAAAAGCGAGCTACGGGGCATTCGGGCGGCAAATGGATAACTTACAGACAGATATTTTGGTTTTAGGCAACCCAAGTAAGATTATCGCTTTCAAACACGTAAGTTTTCCTAAACTCTTTTATGTTAATCCTACAGAGTTCTTATAGCGTGGTTAAAGAAATCCATGAATGAACAGCCGGATTCCAGGTCCCCCTTTTAAGCCACGTTGCCACGAGGTTGAATTAGAGGTATCGTATTCAGGATGCACAACATGTAGATATTACCCACTATCTCAACAAGCAGTATGATTTGTACTTCGGGAATTCATAGCAGCCTGATGACCCTACATATGGCACTGTTAATTACGCCTTTTCACGTATTAGACCAAACTGCTGACCTTAAGAAAATACCTCGCGGAGTGAACTGTAAAACAAAATCCCAAAACTCTTGTGAGTCAAAATACGCACCAGCCGTGTAGTTTCATAAATCCTGTGTGTAGCAAGTGCTCCAACATACCAAACAGCGGGACTAAGACTGCTTGAGGAGCGCAAAAGTGCAGTAAAGGAAACACTTGGCGCTTATTTTATTGGAGCTGTGTTTTCACACCGCAGATAGCTACCCTGTTCCCATGCTATCAAAAACAGTGCCTTGCCATTTTTCGACTTTGTAGCTGCAATTATTCTCATAGACGTATTCGTTTCTCCAGTTCACAGGGTAGAACAGTTTGCGATTTATTTACAAGACCAATTGAACACTTAGGACTGACGTGCTTTCCTTGCTTCTCCTGTGCCAGAGGGGCTTTAGGTATTCTGCCGTTTCACAAAAAGTTCTTGTGAAAGGCTCGGAGAATACTGTGATACTCTTACGATTTTTCCAAGCTTTTATGGAAAACTGAATTGAAGGGATATAACGTCGGAAAATTATTCGACATCGCTAACTGCAGGGACGGTGTTCGGTCATAAATGGCAGCTTCCTTCCTGGGAACTAGTGATGGTTTTAGGTGCATAGAAAACGTTTGCGTTTTCTCCGCAGTGTCTTACCATTGATTCAATTAAAAAAAAGAAACACTCGCACTCACAGGTGCACTTAAAAAAAAAGCAGTAGTACACCATTGAACTAAAATGTACGATGACAGCTAGAAATGATCCCTAATGATGCCGCATAAATTCACGACGATGTTCGCGAGAGAATAGATCTAACAGATGACATCCGACATTGACTCAAGGTATACACAAGGGATCTTTTGAAATGATTTGGCATTTGAATACAGCTCTCTCCCGGACTAATAAGCAGCGACTGCTCAAGGTAATTGCTTGAAACAAGCCTTTTATGAAGACAATGGGACTCTGTCTTTGTTGCGCGGCCATGTAGGTGCAAAAATGGTAGTCGGATATCTTGCTACGTGGTCGGACCTATTTGTTTCGCATCGCCTGACAACGGCCCGCTAACAAGCCCTAATAGAGCGGAAAACTGCTCTCGGTTTCCGCACATGTCATATTAGTATTACACCTCCTGCTGATGATAGAGAACCACCAGATTCGCAGCAACTGTGAGATAGGTGATCTTATTCTTTAAATGAATTAAGGGTAATAATAATGGGTAGTGGACGCTCAGTAAAGAGCTGCGGAGATTCCTATTGCTATTCTTATGAGAAGCGAAAGCGTGAAAGAGATAGACTTCCACTAGATGAACACAGCAACTGTGGAGGCAATTTTATTATCACATGCGTTTGTACACCTCATATTTTAAAAAGCGAGCCTTAGGCCGGGTTGTCCCATGTAGTGCGTCAACGGCACCGCGGCGCTCAAACCGGTGCTCAGCGTCATTTCGTATACCTGTTCTTGACTCTTGATGCTGCCCTTTAAAGGTTTCTTTAGGCACATACTATGAGGCGCGAGGGGAGCGCACTCCCCTTTTGTGTTTTACTTCCCGTCTACGAACTTCAGTTAAAGTTTAGTGTTCTTAGAACACTCTGTTCGGCGGAGGTTCCGTGCAGCGAAGTAGTGAACCATTTTACTCTCACCTCACCTACGTGTTCTTCATTCCTGCGTTCAGTGCGGAGTTTTTATTTTAATGACGCAAGCAAGTGCAATAAGAGTATCTTGTAAGTCTTCTATTGTTACAAGGCGATACTACGCAAGTTTTGTGATGCAGTTATTATGCTGCAGAACATTTTTGCTGCAGTGGCTTTTGCTGCAGACGTTATGACACTGGCTCTTCTTCGGGCTGTGGGGAACCCCACTCGACAAATTATGTGTGGGATTAAAAATGCCAGCCCTCCGGTACGTCTCACTCAAGCCTTACATACGGTTTGCTCGAAAATACTACTTTGATATGCCAACTTCCGACTTTAAAACAGGTGTAATTTGTATTTTTCGTACGTTTAAAATGTCTAAACCGTGATTCAACCCCAGTATCCGCGGAGGAGAGAGGTGTACAGCGGCCTACGTCGTGTTCGCGCTAGACATATTATATCCTCTGTCCCAGTATTTTGTGTTATTACGGCAATCATTCTGTCAGCCACATCAACCCTCAAAACAGAAGCAACCACGGGCGGCCATTTCGGGAAGAAACAAGAGCTTATTGTCCAGATTCCTTGAATTTCGTAGTAAAAGTGTAAAAAAAGTTTTCTAGCTGTTTATAATTTACATATAAGGCATATCTCGTGCTAGATAAACTGTCCGCATTGCTTTCTCAAGTATGTTTGAGGTAGACCATGTTGAAAAGGTCTGAGTATTTCAAACACACAAGAATTAGCTGTAATTTTATATATACTGCGATTAGCGAAGTGTTTTCGTACAGCAACTACTGCCATTGACCGACTTGGCACTCTCTTCCTATGTTCTGTGCCAGAAAGTGTAAACACTTTACGTTGTTACTGAAATACATGCGGGGTTTTCATTGAATATTTGCGCATTAAAGGTCATCTACAGGTAATCCACAAATAATAAAAGTTTAACTGTTGAACTGTTAGACTGTTACTGTTTTACTGTTGAACTTTATTTATACTGTTGAACAAGCGGGACCTTCGAACTTACTCTGTTGGGGCGCCTGTGAGACGGCATTACAACGCCTTATTTCTAACTATAATGAAAGACGAGTACGAATGCTTGTTTTTCTGACTGCTAGGCACTGACCTTCCTTCTATCTTTATTACTACATTTTTCTATGTTTATACCAGGTCGGCTTCATTCCCAATGAAAACGGTGTGACATAAACTACCGTAGGTGCAAGAGATAAGCAATGTACGTGCTTCCTTGCGTCAAGGAACGTATTTATATCTTACCTCGGTTGTCAAGTTGTTGCCTGACGGTTTCCAAGGCTTCATCGACTTGCTCCTGCTTAGTGACATCCATCTGCAAGGTCTTTATGTTTGAGAGGGACTTCAGCTCTTCAGCGCCATCGCAGTTCCTGTTGCGGAAGCCAGCGAACACCAAAAAGCCATTGTGCGCAAGGCGTTTGGCGAGTCCATGACCAAAGCCGGTGCTGCACCCTGCACGCAAAAAAAGGGATATGAAATGGCCCGCTTTGTGTCACCTCGACCAGTGCGATTACGTAACTGGGAACGCAAAAAATACAAATAACCTAACACTTTGTTTACTCAAATGCATAGGGGGTTTTATTTCTCATTATGGGGCATTTTTTTTTTATTTCTAGACCATCATTTGTTTATGAGAGCCCACCGCAAATAATTTGCTGCCTTCTTTAGTTTGGTCACACAATGTTGGCTGTGGCATCAGTTCCGTTGGGAGAGGCACTTCGGCATGGTGGAGTAAGTTGAGTCTACGGCGGGAGGAACGTGCTTGTGGAGCATGCGGCTACCGACAGGGCATAGAACAAACTTCACTGTGCAGGCTCGGCGTCTGCCTAAAAATGGGCCCTTTCTCTTGTCTCCGCCGTACTATGATTGCCCTCCTTTGCATACTCCATTTACCGCTGCTCGTTATTCTAGACCCAGGCGAGCCCTGGTGTCAGGCTGCTTCAGGAGTAGTTCACGGCTGGCAGGGATGGCGTACTTTGCCGGGCGCTTGATGAGCGTGGATGATTGCGGAGGACAACCACCTACAGAAAAAATATAAAATGATCCCAATAACGCTTCGCGTTAGGTAAAAAAGTCGTCGTGAGGCATGAATCAACGGGCTTACTTAGTTTACGAGGTGTCCTAATAACTTACTGTATTTCATTATACAGTGTTTTGTGGCCACATTTCAAAAAATTCTGCATTATGAAATTTTTAATTTGGTTATTAACTTGTGTAGCATGCCAGCTGCTAGTAATTTTGTTCATTTTGCATTTCGAGGTGCTAAACAGTTATGTGGTTTTTTTGGGGGGGGGGATTTTATAGCTTTACGAAAAATTAAACCCACTTTGTATCGGCGGGCTAAGTCCTGCACACGCCAGAAACAGATCCCAGGACAAAATCTTTACTCTATTCTCAAGAAAAAAGGCACAAAGACAGAACGCCAATCTGCTGTATTTAATTGTAAAGGGAAGCTTTAGGGTTATTACAGGTGGCGTCTGTAACGAGGAAACGCTGTGTGAAGTGAAAAAATTGGCAGCGTATCTGCTCCTTTCGTTGCAAATGCCGTCAAAAGACGACAGTCTTAATCGGCTTTTGCGAAGTAAATGCCTCCCTTCGCTTTCCCGCTCACCTCTCATGTCGTTCCTCTTGCGTCGCGCTCCTCCCAAGGTAAAGACGCCAAAGGTTCGCTTAAATCATTTTAAACTTCCCGCGTTCCTCTGCTCGAAACCGGGTGTCTCAATGCGAACGCTGCCGTACGGCAAAGACGCGCGTCAATCGAGGCGCCCTACTTCAACGTTTATAGTACCGCGTTTCCCTAGTCCACGTGCGTTCCCAGCAGAACGTGGAACCTATCTAGTGGAACCTTGCGTAACTGTTGCCAGGTGATTTCTTAAAATGGCGCCAGAAGCTATAGTGGCGCGGGTGACAGCAGGCGACGGTGGAGTGAATTCTTTTTCTGCAGTTGATGAAGTATTTAATTTCGCAAAAGTCAAGAATGTTTGATTTTTTTATAAGGGAACTCTGCAAATATCATTTATGTATTGATTCGTTGTCTCATGTTTGCGTAATATCTTGTTCTTCTTCAACAAAGTTGACAAGTATGAACATTACACCGGACATAGACGGGTAGATTTAGCTGTGACTATATAAGACTATTGCGCAGACATTGTTTTGCTTTGGCCGGGTGGCTGAATCTAGTCACAGACAGACAGACGGACAGACAGACACATACAGACAGACCAAAATTTCTGGGTTTAAGTAGCCCAAGAAAGACTATCGTCTTTAAAATGCAA
Organism: Haemaphysalis longicornis; assembly: GCF_048455015.1. Taxonomy (NCBI): domain Eukaryota; kingdom Metazoa; phylum Arthropoda; class Arachnida; order Ixodida; family Ixodidae; genus Haemaphysalis; species Haemaphysalis longicornis. The sequence continues at coordinate 95,891,930 of NW_027526407.1, forward strand.
TGCCCGATCTCAACAGTACTAAAATTACCTCGGCGGTTCTATCTTTGGGTATCGACTTGGGGCTCCGTGTTCCTGTTATGTGTGCGAACAAATTGCCGAATGCAAATGCAATGCAAAAACCGAAACTTAACCGAAACTCTGCAATACCACCTTTTGGCACTTGAGGTTTCTTTTGTGCAACAATAGTCGCGGCGCAGCCGTAAAGACCGTTTCGCAGGCGAAACAAAGTCTAACCCGACCATTCACGAGCGGCAGACATGACCGGAATACCTCTACAGGACAGTCGTAAAGGCGTACAACGGTTGAGCGAGCGTTTCGTAAAGATATACAAAGGATATGCGATAGCGTAAACACCGAAATTATGCTCGTGGCCGCCCCGCAATCCACCGGACAGGCCGAAGGCGTGATGCCACCGTAAATTGTGGGATTTGCGCGCGGAAAGAAAACGAAATAAGGGACAAACTTAACGAAAGACCGAAAAGCAACGAGGGCAGAAGCTTGCGCGGCCGTGTTGTGTGCACTAAGTGTTTGAGCAGCGACATCGCTGTAGATAAATACCCGCGTACATTGGCGGGTTCAAATGACGCTCGACCGGGTATGTGCGTCGCATGGGAACGATGTCTTCATAGAAAATGGTGCTGAGCGCGGGAATAGCACCAGGAGCAAAAAAACAAAGCAGCCGCGTCGGCGGATTGCCTCGAAAGCGCGTCATCCCTATTTCATATTTGCCGCGCTTTCGAGGCGCTTTTTCAAAGAAAGTGCTACGAGTTGTGCCGCACCTCCGCCAGATGGCGCCACGGGTCCCGCGACCGAGAGAAGATGCAGTGAAACATCCCCCTCACGAGGGGCACGATCAAATGCAGAGCATTTCCGGGGGCGCACGACGTTAAGTAGTTTGCGTTACGTTAATGTTGGTGCACTTGTGGCAACTGCTGACGAGAGAGCGCTCGTCAGCAGTAATTTGAATGAGTCAACGATATAAGGCGCGTTCGTAGCGTACCAATCTGTGTCGGCTTTGTGGCGCAGTGGGTAGAGCACCATGTACATTGCGTTCCGCCCGCAGGGTCGAGGGATCGAAACCGGGCGCCGGATAGTCTTTTTTTTTATATAGCAGGGAGGGGTGCGGTGCGGACTACGGACGTCAACGCGGGTGACATCGTGAGTTACTGAAATGCTCTGCATTTAAAAAACATTCCGGTGGCCGCAGTTTCACCTGGGCCTCTCGCGTTATGAAGCCGGCGTCCATCGGATCGCTCCATTTCGACATGGTCAAAGCGGTTTGAAAAACTTACACAGCAATCGAAAAATCCGTCAGGAGAAAGCTTCGTGTTCAACCATCGTCGTCGTTTGACGGGGGGGGATCATGACTTTTCTTATGCTACCGCTTGTTTTTATTTCTCACCTAACTAAACGTGAACTTTTTTCATTTCCTGATGAACAGGGAACCCTGATGAACCCCCACTATAACATGACACGCCAAGGCTTTTTTTACGGAGCCAGTAAGAAACTGTTATCTGTTTATAGTTCTCGCCCTGACACATTGTTGCAGATTTGATTGTTTCTCTTGGGCTTTTAGAAAAACATTTTTTTTTAATTTTCAAGTTTCAGGGGTTTTACAAGCCGAAATCTTCATTTGAGCAACGAGGAGCCCGCGGACTGGAGTGCTTTTGAGTAATTTGGACCACCTGGGCACCTTGGACCAGCGGCGATATCTAGACAGACACACCGGCATTCTTGCATTTCTCCGCCACCAGAAAAAGAGCCACCACGGCCACGATCAAATCTGCGTCCTGGTATCAGCAGCACGAAGCTTATGCCACTGAGGCACTACGGCTGCGTCATTTGCTTAGGCTTAGTGGTGTCATTAGGTAAGAGGATATTTATGTCCCAATTTTTTTTTAATATTTTATACACACGGGACCTTGCAGCAGAGCCGATACAGGGTCCTTTCTTTTCCTTCGTCGCCGGAAGAACTTTAAAAGGCCCAGTGATTTGCAGCCCAGAGCAGCACTACGTTATTTTTTCGCAGCAGAAGATTCACTTTTTTGGATGGAAGGGAGGGAAGGAGTTGCCGTGCAAAGCTACACCTGAACTACCAGCCATGTCGTAGTAGAGTGTACCTGGTTAGGTTTGACGCCTTGGGGACTTTTAGCGTTCACCAAAATGTCAATACATGGGTCATTCAATTTTTTCGCCCACATCACGGCAAATGTGTCGAAGGATAGGGAGAACCCTTAACCTCAGCAGCACAATGCTTTTCCCACGTGTTCACCAAAGCGGGCATCGCAGCAGATACGTCCCCGTGTCTGTGCTTTCTTCCGTTTCATCTTTCTCTAAAGTCACCAGCCGATGCGTTTATGGCTGCAATTGAAATGAAGCAGGCAACTGGTCTTTAGAACAATTTCACGCAAGTTCGCGTGAACGATTGGCCGCCCAAAAGGAAGATAAGCCCTGTTTTAGTAAGTTGCCAAGGTATGTTTGTAGAGTAGCTATGCTTGGGTGGGTTGCTTTGTTTATAAGGACTTCATTGTTAAAGTAGTTTACATTTTGAAGGCAATTTATTTATTTATTTATTTATTCATACTGCAATCCCCATTACAGAGATTTTATCAGGGTGGTTACAGACATAATTTTTACAATGTTGGCACTCTAGAATGCATAAAACAAAACAAACAAAAAAAAATAGAACATCAAGATGTGAATAATCAGGTCAAATGTGCTGCAAACAACAATAAGGACGGCTCCATGACTTGGTTATTAGTTAGTTCATTCCACTGAGGCAATTCTAGGCATTCTAGGCAATATGTTTGCTAGATGGTTAGCAGCGTTCCCTTTTTGCTTCACGAGCCGTGCTAGAAACGTGGGTTGACAGGCACTTCGTTTTCGCTTCAAAAGTAGGTGTAATCAGCATGTTTTCGAAAAAAGAGAGGAGCAATACCTTATATTAAGCTAACATAAAGAGCAGCCTTGGCGGGACTCAAATATTTAAAATCGTGCCCATCCCAAGGTAAAATACCTTAAACTAACATTAGCGAATCACTCTTGTAAGGACCTTCATCGCGTGAAAGGGTTTCCTCCTTAGCTGCCAATTTTTAAGGGCGCAATTTGCGCAACTCACCTTGGTCGGTATTGCTATTCAACACATCAAAGCGGATTTTCGTCAGTGTTTATACTCAATTGAACAACCTACTCTTAAACGTTTGGATCGGTCGACAATATTTTTGTGATCCGAGAGCCACGCGACCAGAAGATCTATCTTTGCCCTGCATTATTCATTACCCCCGAGGAGTTAGGCTGTTTTCAAAGGCGAAACGGCAGCTCTCCAAGGTTTCTTTGGCGCCAGGTGCGCATGCTGGCACCCAGGCTGCCTGGAACATGATCGATGGTACGTCTCTGGGCGCGTATTGGCGTCTGCTGCTGCTAGGCAATGCTTGTCGGCAAGTTTGCTCTTTTTGGGCCGTGCACAAATAATGCGCGTAAGCAAGATTATTCCAAAAATAATGTCCGCCTCTACACTATATTTGGTTTTACGGGGTGGGAAATTCCACTGCTTATGAGATGAAGAGGGAGTGGTGCATAGAATTGTACTCGCGAAAACGTGTTCCTCAACGCAGAAAATAATATTGGTACCACCTTCATACATTCTCACACTCGCGTACGAATTGTGTGTATCATTTGGAACTCTTACACACCATGTCCTGTAAATTTACCAGGTTGCCTGGTTACCTGTTATGGGCTTGTTTTTACATGTGACCAGCGCTACACTGCTGAATAATCAGGCTGCTTTTATCTCGTTTTATGGTGCACGCCTTCATTTGGATATTCCTAAAATGAACAAGTAGTATTTCTATTTGCGTTTTAGCATGATGTCTTACCTATCCTGCTTTTGTGGCCCTGTGTTACATGTTACATAGTGCGAATTGAATTATGTAACAGTATGTATGTATATTTTGCGTTGCGACATTTACGCTTGTTTGCTGCTTGTTGACGGCAGCCAGAGCGCGGTCAAGCTGCTATAATGCAGTTTTTGCGGCCACCATCTTTTCCCCATTCTTCACCTGGTGTATTGCCTTGACGAAAAATAAACAATCTGAATCTGAACATTATTGCTGGCAGTGGCCGTTTATTGCCGTGAGTGCCATGTGACAATCATAATTAAGCAGAACAGTCATGTATACTTAGGCAGCATTTGGGGGCTAAGTCCTACTGTAATGGTACTTAAGGCAAGAACGCGAGTTATTTGACGTATATTTTTAAATAGGAAGTTAGCGGTCATGTATGGCTCTGACGCCTGTATTCCCCCGGCATGGATGGTCATTGGCCCTGTTTACACTGTACGCACTTTGCGTTCAGCGTAAGGAAATCAATGGGCAAGAACATGCCTTCTGCAAGACATGCGCCCATACTACTATCGTACGGGGCCCCCCGAGGCCCCTTCACGACAAGGGTCGTCACAAACAACCGAATTCACGAAGAAACCGCCGCTTTGCTGCAAATTCGTGATATGCGGCTGTGTAACATGGGATGTAAGGCTTATTTACAGGCCTAACTCCTCTACACCTGGCCACGCCATCATTTGCCTAAATGCAGCGCTTTGCCAGGCCATGCTATTTGTCTGCACAGGGCATTTTTGTTGCCGGGGGATGGCGTAGGACATTTACAGTGTGGTTGAAATCGTTTAAATTTTGACTTACGAAAAAAACAGCGCATACGTCGATGCCGCTACCCTTAAATATGTGTTGGTAAAAGGGAAAATATTTTCTCTAAGGCTGCACTCAAAAGTAGACATGGAAACATACCCTCGTGCAGAGCCTTCTGGGGTAGTGGAGGGCAGGTTTACGAAAAGTTGGTAGTGAAGGAAAATAGAATAGCTGAAGCCGGCTAAGAAAAACAAAATTCCACTTTGCCCTAAGCCGTCAACATATACAGTGTACTTGGCGTGTGACACCGACTTTCTCTGTCTGCAGCGCTTGGTCGCGGAGGGAGAACAGCCTCAGAAAATCCAACGACACTTCGCTTGCCAAGCCTTGGACCCCCAATGTAATGTCGGATTTGCTTTGGCGTATTTTCCAGTTTGTGCTGGCGGCATGGCCAGTTCTAAATATCGGCCTGTGACTGAATTGTATACTCTATAATTGTACACGATTAGATTGCACCCCTTGGTTGTACATCCGACTGCCTCTGAACTCACGAGCGTTCCCTACGGGACACAGACACTCAAATTTGTTGGCGCCGCATATTCCGTCCAAATCATACTAAACTCAACATTGAGTAGTGTATGTGACCGTAGTTCAGTTTTGTAACCGTATACTATACTATAAGGCACAAAACCTTTGCAGGTTTTCCATTATTCTCGTGTCATTACATATTTACGCAGAAAATGCTGTCACAACAGTGCATATATATCATAGGGACAAAATTATATTAAAAACAAAGCATTGAAAATAGCTGTTCTACAAAAATCAACCAAAAAAAACTCTTTAAGGCGCTGAAAATAACCATAAGATTGTGCTTGCGGGAAGTATTGGAAGATGAAAAATTTAGCCGGAATTTTTCCCAAATATGTATTGCTCGATTGGCATTTTTTGATGTGCTGCACCATAACGGTAATGTCAAGCGCCCTCCCCCTACTTGCTGTTTTTCCCTCCATGTCTTGGTTCCTACAAATCGGCAACAGCCCCTAAATTTGTTTCTCCTCAGAGTGAACACTCAAGCTTTACTATCAAATTGAGTCGTACCTTTCAAAAGCAATTGGACCGCATACGAAGAGGCCAGAACACTAACTTAAAAATGTTAGCACAATTAAATTGTGTTAGAATTACTTCTTTTAGTGGCAAAATGCAGGTAATTGGCGATGCGCGCACCGCAAAGTTCCAGCCAGGCTTTAGCCCTACAACTAGTAATGATGCAGGTGTCGATTGTTTTTCTGCACAACCTGACTCTCTCGATGTAGGGGCCATTTTGAAGTAATAAAAAAGGATGGTAAATTAAGTATTAACCAGTCGCAGTCCCCGCACACCCCGTACTTATATCACGTTATCACGTTCCATTATGCAACAGTGAGAGGCATCAATGAAATATGCAAGGCGGGCATTCTGGGGAACCATTACAAAACATGAGATTCAAAACTGGACGCTGTTGACTTCAAAGATACTCGCAGCGGCCGCTTTTCAGAGGGATGCGAAAAGCAAAAGCGCATTTATTTCGAGGTTTTGGCGCGTGTAAACGTTGCCAGTCGGTCAAAGTAATCTGAAGTCCTCCAGTACTGCCCACCTCACACGATCGGTGTAGCTGCAGCGCCTCAAGCAGAATAATTTGACTTGAAAGATGCACTTAAAACTGCCATTCCTAATACGAAAAGGATCACCGTCGCACCACTGTCGCAAGAAAAGCATAATATCTTTGGAACTTATATAGGCTGAAGCTCCAACATTAACTTTTATGAACCCTAAACTGGTGGCTTGAGTTGGTGAGCACAAGAAAAAATCCTCCGTCTTCACTCGCGACGCGGGGCTGTGCGTCCGACCTCACTGCAAAATATCTTTTGAGGTTTTCGCCTAACGTTAATAAGTTTACCTAGGTAGAAACATTATGAGGCTGTCAACGTCATCTTACCTGTAATCAGCACAGCTTTTCCATCACCCCGAACTGTGGTGACGAATGCTTGCTTCCAGACGAACCGAGAAAGCCAGTAAGAAAGCACCATGGTAACACATGCCCACCCGGTAAAGGCGGCGACTGGGTGCAACGGAACGAGGTACGACCACAGGTACCAGAAAAGGGACACAAAAACGCCTAACAAAATCCATGAAGTCCGCATTTTGGATCCCCTTATGAGGTATTCTTTTCACAGCACATCCGGGAAGACACTGGTAGACAAAACAGACTTCTTTTGCCGTTCGATGGTGACAGTTGAGCGCAGAGCTTATCACCAGACGTCCCAGACGTTCTTTGGCAGTCCTTGAACCTCCTTCAGTATTTCAATTCCGATTTTGACTCGTAACCTGCCCGTTGCACCAGACAAAAACGCGCCAAAAAACATCAGCCACCTCCCATATCGGTGACGCGCATTACGCAACCAGAACAGATGCTGATACTGCGGCGACTGACGAGGCTGTAGCAGTCTGTCCGCCCCTCTCGTCGAGAACATAAACGCACTACACTCCTGGCCAAAGAAAATCCCCTGGAGTGGAGGTAAAAAACAGCACGTGCACTTGTGCGCAACGTGTGTGGAGAAACGCTTCGCTAACCTTGGACGAAGAGGAAATTCAGAAGGAGAGGCGAGACGAAATATGGATACCGGAAGATGCGGCCGTTCGGACAGGCAACCACGTGCATTCGAGGTCAGCGAAGCCAGCGGCTATCGGCGTCGGACGTAATGGCCTCCTTCAGTGTCGCGCGCGCGGCCCGTACGCTGCTTCCATGCACAAGTACGTATTTGGTAGCCGTGCGCGTTCGGTTATTCCAAATAGCGCTATTATGCGGTATTATTACGCGGCAGGTAATAACTGAGATAAGAACACGGCAGAAACGCTCTGTCAGCGCTGTACGGCCGCTTCAGATTAGCTTTAGGAGGCGTGGGATTGGGCCTTGAAAGTATGTATGAATATTCACAGGTGCTTCAAAGTAATCTATTTTAGAACGAAGCTTGCTAAACCTCACTGACGGCGTCAAAAAGTGCAAACGCAGCGCAGTAAAGTCAAATTTACACAGTGGGTTTCCCAAAATAATGTTGAGATAAGGAAAAGCACATAAGGCATTAAAAAAAATTGGCCTCGTATCTGCACCGTTCATTCCAAATGTCAACTAAAGATGATAGTCGTTCGTCGACATTTGCGAAGTACACACCTCCGTTTGATTTCCCGCTCACCTCTCATGCTGTACCTTTCCGGTCACTCTCCTCCCAAGGTAAACACGCTAGAGGTTTGCTCAAGTGAGTTTAAATTGACCACGTTCCACTGCTACAGGCAAGGTTCCTCGATACCAGTGCTGCAGTACGGTGAAGACGCGCGTGAATCGAGGCGCCCTACTTTAGCGTTTATAGAACCACGTTGCCTTATTCCACGTGCGTTGCTAGCAGAACATGAAACCTCTCTAGTGGAACATTTCGTGACTGTTGCTGCTTGACTTCTTAAAATGCTGCCAGAAGCTGCAGTGGGCGGGCGATAGCAGGCGACGGAGCGATTTTTTTTTTCTGCAGTGGATGTGGTATTTCATTTCGCCAAAGCCAATCATCTAAACATTTTTTTATATAGGAGCCCTGTAAATATCACTGATGTAGTGAGTTTCTGCCCTATAGTTACGTAATATCTTGTTCTTGTTCAACAATTCCGATAAATACGGACATAGACATAGAACATAGACACCGGACATAGACGTTTAGAGCTTCCTGTGAGTATATAAGACTATTGTGGAGCTTCTGTTATGCTTTGGCCGTTTAGCTGGATCGAGTCATAGACAGATGGACAGGCAGACTTTAAACAAGAAAATGTATCCGCTTGAGAAGCCAAAAAAGACTCAAAAAACGCTTCCCGTGGTCAGAAGGAAACCTAGGCTCTAGACGTTATGACTCCGACGCCTATTCCGTTTTGCCATTCCCACATCACCGAGGAAGGTTGGAATTTCTACTTCGACTGTGACTCAGGTTGCATGCAAGAAAGCTTCGCGTTATACCCATGCTTCTCTTACGAAAAAGACAGATTTATTTAATCTTGCACATAAGGGAACTACATTTTCAAAGCCCAAGAAGTGTAATATGGAGTCACACAACAGATTATGTCCCACACTGTTCTACCTTATTGGACAGAAAATAAAAAAATTCACCTTTTTTCAAATTTTTCAGATTTTAAGTTTCAGTAGGAGCACGAAATAAAGTTTTAGCAGTAATAGCTGTAACCCTTTGTTAACAAAAATGAGTGAATATACGTTCGCAATTCATTGTTGCATTCAAAAACGCATCTGAGTTACTACACGGCGTGCACAATATTGCTATGGTCCTTACGGTCCCGTATCACGTATACCTCGACATGAACTTGTCGTCAGTGTTTTTTGGGCCGGGGTCTCAATTTTCTTCCTTGAAAGATAAGATTGACCAAGGAGGCACACAAAAACCATTCAAATTGTGGCTTCCCCATTCGCAGAGGGCCCGGCAGTCAGCAGCCGTTAAAATGTGACGAGCGAAAGCAAAATAATTGAAGGTGATACTCATTTACCCGCGGCATTGTACTAAAGGATGAAAATTCACAGCAACCAAATTTAACCCACATTCAGTATTCCTAAAAAAAAAAGGCGTTTACCTTAAAGCCGCCTTAGTGCGCTGCACTCACTCTTTTTAGATGAGATTTTGACGTAAAAAACTTTTGTTTATGGCATTGTAATTAGGTACAGTCTTGGTCAAAGTTTTGTAGGTCACAACGACCTTCGCAGGAGGAGCACTCTGTTCAGCAGCGGCACTGCGGCTGCCGCTCTTGGCTGGTTACGCAGCTAAAGAGAGGGAGGGGAGCTGTCTCTTTTGCCTTCGTAGTGTGGCTGACACGAAAAGGAGTACTGCGCGCAGCCGAATTTTCGGCGCAGGCACTTTCGTATAGCGGGCAGCGTGAAGGCTTCTCCTTGAACCTTGCCCTACGCTCTTTCACCTAATGCAGCTCACTGTCCAAGCTTTTAAGAAAGGACGTGAAGGTTATTTTTTTTTTTGGCGATGCCTGCTCCGTCAATTGTTTGAGTTTCTTGATAGGCACGAAATAGCCTTCCCAAGTTCCGGTATAAAATTTATTTCGCTGCGCAAACATTGGCGGACTCGCTATCAAGCGAACGATGTAAAGCGTGCTTGTAGATACGTTGGTACCGATGCGCGTTCCGGCAGAGTTAAATATTTGCTGAGCTACTCGGGGGAAAAAATGAACAGTAAAGTAGTATGCCCCGATCGACCTTGCGCTCATCGTCCAGAGGTTGTAGCGTACCTACGCAACGCAGGCGATGAGGCACGCCGTAGTGGAGGGCTCGGGATTATTTTTGACTACCTGGGGATATTTAACGCGCGCCGAAATCTCGTACACACCGGCGTTTTTGCTTTTCGCCTCCATCAGCAAAGCGGCTGCCGCGGCCAGGAATCGAACCCGCGACCTCGTGCACAGCAGCGCAATGCCTTAGCCATTGAGCCACCACCGCGGGTTTAATTTGCTTTGTCGCGTGTCCGCCAAAGTTTGTCAGCCAGGCACAGCCAAAGCTAAAGGAAGAACGAAGCTATTCGAGGAGCAGTCTTCCGTGCAGCCTTCCTTCGTTACAGGTGTTGGAACATATCCAGCAGCAGTGACGGAATAATCTGAATAAACTCCGCTCGTCAGGTAGCGCGCTCGTGCGGTTTGCCACCCTATTGCAGACATCAGAATGTTCCCACTCTTTCGATGGGGTCTCCAGCCCATACATGGTGATTATCGTATGTTTTTCTCCTTATGTGGACTTTTTCTCATCAAGCGATGCTGTTTGCAATTCCTTATGGTAGTGCATCAGCCACTCATTTCACCGTGCATGCCCGTTGTTCTTGTACAAAACCAATGATGGGTGCATGTTTGTGTAGAAGTAACGGGCCGCTTCGCAATCTCCGGCATACCTTTATGCCATTACGCCTTCGATATATCAGAATATCTAGCACTACCATGCCCCCGATATCCACGTAGAATAAGAACTATCAATAAAATATACGCTATTTATTTGTATCGCTGTTGCGTAAAAACAAATAAAGCCTAATTAGATGAGGTGGGAGTTGTGCTACCTGTCATTATGGAGTGCCTGTCATGTGTCCAATGGAATACACCTCTGCTACTATAATAAAGGCCCTGGAAGCTACGACGTGAAGAAAGCAACGGGAACATTAGAGCGGCCAGCGAAGAAGCCAATAACGATGTTCGCACTGAATACACGTTAGACGCAGAAACACACAGTGCGGAGGAAGGCAAAAAGAAGCTGCCAAAAGCTTCTAGCGGAAGTTGCTCCAACCAAGAATGCGGTGTATGGGGACCCAAGAACAATAACTCCACATGCTCATCTCACAATGCCTAGCATAGCAGTTCGATATATCTGCGGTACATTTATTTTCCCCTAGCCAGAATGTGGGATGGGCTTCTTTAGTTCAGGGAGACCGGGTAAGGCGAACTGATTCGACAAATAAATCGGGGAAATCCAGCAGAACCTTCTAAAAATTAACTTCGCCCGGTCACCTGTACAGTAGGGATAGAGACAAGTTTGTTAGGTGCGGAGCAGTTTTCGGTATGGTGCCATTACCAGTTGCGGGTGCAGGGTTTCATTTCTGGGGTTCCTGAGCATACAGAAAAAAGAGCGGGGCACATAATGACCAGACCGAAAGTAAAAGACCAACATATGAAACTTCCTCAAATAAAACCAGAATAAAGAATTAAAAAAAATAACAATTACAACCATTAGAACACACGATGCACCGTATTGCTCGTATCGTTGTGACTGTTCGTTTTTTTCAAGGACCAGGCTAACATGAGTAACATCAATAAAAGGAACGATCACGAGGTATGCTGAGGACCTTCCATGAGTGTGATGGAGGAATTCTAGATGAAACTTATAGTCGTGTACTGTTACATTTTCTCCAGAATTTTCATTTCCCTCACGAGGGCCCACGGTCACAGCTCCATTCATAGCCGCTTTCTCTCGGCGGCGGTTAGGACGAGCAGCATTTGGAGCCTCTTCAGCCGTTGCAAACTTTCTCGGTCTTTTCCCGCTGCTCAACCCTCGTCACCCACAGGGATATCGAATGAAGCCCTGAGCCCACGCGGTAACTTATACAAGTCACCTCGAAAACATCCTGTGGTCCATCATTTTTTCTAAAAACTCTGCTCTCGAGCTGCTGTTTCCCTCTGCCGGCGCACGCTGCGGTTTTCTTTACGCCAGAACATTTTTCCGTGTCTTTTTCTGTACCTCGCAACTTCAACTTGAAACACAGAGAATTAAATTTTTCAATTCTTTTAAAATATTGGAGATGCTGTTAGCTTAAAAATGCGAAGGTGAAAGCCCAGTTGCACCCTAACTTGATCTGCTATTCAAATTTACGATGAACGTGTTCGCCGCTCCCGCTACCATTCGTCCAGAGCACCAGACAGAACCCTCCGGAGTTCGTTCCGCCTCTCGACATCGCAAGAGCCTTCTGTTCAGCTTGTCGGTACCTTGACTTCTCACGATGGCTTGTATTGCACAAACGGCTGGAGTCTACCCGCCTCTAACCTCGTCTACCCCTGTCACGGCGCATGCTAGCTTCCTCGAGAATATTATAAACTGAACGTTCCAGCCACGTATTGCCAGTTGCTTTATCTGAACGTAGGACTGAAGTTCTAGATTAGGCTGTTAGAAGATGTAGACCGTCACTTTTAGGGTTGTATTACTTCAATCCAAATCAATATGCGGACCTATGACAGTAAGAAACACGGAATGAAAACCACAAATTGACATTGGTTTGTGCTCCCACAAAAAAAAACGCCTTGAGGCAGTTCTGATTGAAAAAACATTTAATAAATATCGATTGTACTTTCTCAATTGTATGCCTTGTAGCTGTGTTCCGCTTTCGAAAAAAACTCGTAAGACAAACGCCATGTTTTAAGAATTTGGCGGTTTGTCGCGCCTATTCAGCTGGTAATGGTGAAGACGGAATAGAGATTTGGAGATAGCAATAGTCGCACCAGCCAGCATCGTATACCAATTATTAAAACGCAAGCAGTTCGTGAGACCCCCCCCCCCCCCCACCAGCTTCCCAAGCGACGGACAGTGGCGGCGAGGATTCCCCTTCTCCAACTCGGCCATGACCTGTGCTGACGCAGGTCCAGTAATATTGTAACGTTGACGCAGGTCCAGTAATATTGTAATGTTGTAATGTTGTAAGTAATATTGTAATCCAGTAATATTGTAATGTTTAACGGCAATCCTGTGAAGGGCAGACGTAAGCACTGCCTAAGGGTGCAAAGCGTTGGCATAGTGTCTACGCAAACGTTTGAGGACATATACCACGCGTGCAGGTTTTTTATCGGCAGTGTGAATGTTTAGGGCCTTTCAAACTATTTTCAACGAAATAAAATCGAGCAATCAGCTGTACTCGACTGCATATTGAACCTTCCTTAAACAACGGGCAACGCGATAACACTAACTGTTCCAAAGCATGTAAAGCATACCGACTCAAGTTTTATCGCTATCAACCAAATTTCTGGTCTTAGTTTTAATGCGGTACAGCTTCCTTACAGTTAGTTAGAGAGGTCAGAGCAAAATAATCGGTACAGCTCCAGTCTCACTATGAGGAATCAACCGATGAGGTGTTTTTATTCGCCGTGATGTTTCGAATTCTCAAAAACATTTATTACGCAATTCTGGTCTAAGTAAGGATTAACAGAGCAGCTACAGTTAATGTACAAGTTCTTTAGTTTTTAAAGTAGTTTTGTGATTTAGTTGAGAGGAGAGTTTTAATTTTAAAGATATTGTGGTGTGGAGCATTTTTTACGCCGAGAGTGACAAAGGGCCTATGTGTATATGGAAAATATTGTCTGCCGACGAAGCTAATCTTACACCGGGAAAGTGTAGCCCTTAGCGTGCGTGCTCACCGGTCAAGAAAAGAAATATTCGCAGTGAAGCGCTGCGATCCACTCTAGCAATTACTTTGTATCTCTTTCCCGCATCAGCGGTGTGAATTAACACGTGCGTTAGACGTCCTTCGGCTTCGCTTCTTGTCCTTGAGATTGAGGAAACGGTTCGTCCGGTATCCTAAACATAGAGGCGATTATCATAATGTTTTCGTTTTCGAACTACTGCATATAGGTTCTAAAATGCATAAAGAGAGAGCTTTGGCACGCGTTTTATGGGGAATGTTGAAGTCTAGTTGAAGGTATCACATTCCGCTGTGCGCAACGTTTGTTTTGGCATTAGCAAGCTTATACGATTGACGGCCGCTGGTGGACGAACGATAGGACGCTTTCGCGTGCCGCATTCGAAACCTCGCCATACCGATCCGGACAACTGTTGACGACGCTGCCAAAAGAAGCGCTGCAGCAATGGGGGCTTCTCCGCCATCTTTCGTCCAACTTAGTTATCAACTTCCAGAGAAATTTTTAAAATGAACCTGTAAATATTTACCGACCAGCGGTAGTAGATGACTGTCGTCTACCCATCGCGTGGGCGCACCAAAATTTTCCGCTCCGGTTTCTCGAGATTGCTCTGTAGCTCTTAATATACTATTCCTATCTTGTGAAGCATCACATCTCAATTACCCGCTAAAAGGACTCTATCATTGCGATGAGTTTGCTACATGTTGTATCCACGGTGAAGTTGCAAAGTTATGGTACTCCCATCTGCCCTTAATACACGAGCCTTTACGGGAGGAAAAGGGACAGCCCATCTTTGTCTGGTAGAACGAAACTGCAGACTAAAGTTTTAGCCCGTTAATTACCCACTACATATTTCCAATTCCAAATAACAGTCAACAGTGGCTTTATCTTTGCATAGTTGTGTCGAAAGAGGTCAAACACACCACAGCTTCGATGTTCGCCCTTCTACACAGAGTACAAGGGCTGACGAATTTCTATTGACGTAAAGAATTGCTATAGACATCTATAGAGATGTTTCTATAGGCTTCGCGTGGATTGAAAGCGTCTCAACAGGCTCTCCGAACATACGTGACTTTGCTGAGAGCACGTAGTAGAAAGGCCAGTGCTGTAGACGCAATCGCTTCACGCGGGCATTGTGTTTCTGCGGGAACACACTGAATACAATGACCGAATAGAATTTCCATAAAGACTACGTAACGACGCACCTCCGTCGTTATTAGTGAAGGCCAATGGTTTTTGAGGCTCGCGCATGAATAAAACTGATTTGGTGCTCGCTCCGCCTTTCCAATGACTGAAAGTAAGCCGAACGTTTGCAAAGAGCAGAAAAAGACTGAATATCTTACCAAGACCTTATGCTTAGCACGCCCCTATGAAGTCTGTTCCCAATCAATGCCAGATTTTTTCTATTAAAACGTGAGTATATCAGATGTAAAGCGTGCTTTTCGCTCCAGACGACAGCGCAAAAAAGGGGGTATAAATGTGTCTTCATTGGTACTGAAGCCTCCGTGTTTCATATGGGCTTACGCGTTTACTTAAGAGTAGCGTTCCGCAGCGCTTTTATACATTTTTAAACAATAGGCTACAAACAACAGCCAACGTGAATGACCTTTTCAAGCTGCCGAATCTACTTAAGAAAAACAATTGAGCCGACGTGATGTTATAGCCCACAGCGCAAAGAGCCCAGATGGGCAATCATGGGCT
The DNA here is from genome assembly GCF_048455015.1 of Haemaphysalis longicornis. NCBI lineage: Eukaryota > Metazoa > Arthropoda > Arachnida > Ixodida > Ixodidae > Haemaphysalis > Haemaphysalis longicornis. Next base: position 95,907,238 of record NW_027526407.1, read on the forward strand.
TTTGTCACATTCCAGAGCACGATTCTCTCACGATGTCAATGTGTCGTCTAACCTTATTTTTCTAGCCTAATCTAATCTAATCTAGTCTAATCTTATTTTTCTTGGAAATCATTGTAAGCTGCTGTCGTTCTACACCAAAAACTCCCTCCACGGGCAAATATATATCATTCGGCATGCCGCGTAGCTCAGGGGCCGGTTCTACTACGCTGACTCGTTGCAACTGCTACTTCGTTTATTTTTGTCGATTAACAGCAGTTGCAGGTGATATAGCGTAGAGAAATAAAGATAGCGAGGTTGCTTCTCGTATTGCTGAGTGGGAGACTTCCTCATAAAGCTGTCCGCATTACGGATGATTGTGCCGATGTAGAATATACAAAAATAGAAAGAAGAAATTGGCGCGGCTGACCACAATGGCGGTTTCTCGTGGGCAAGCAGCTTGTCGATCATTTGGGCATGCCTGGGCTATCTTGTGTTGAAATGCATTATTCCACCTGGTTTCCACAAAATACGCGGTCGAAATTATATTGTGTTTTCAAATATAGAACGTAACCACTCTAGACAGCAAACATATGTTCTATTCGCACTTACAAACCAGCTCAGCAATTGAAACATTCCATGTGATCTTTGTTAACCTCAATTCATCCCTGTTCCACAGTATATCTAAGAACTGCGGCTGTCTCTTTATTTCCACAATTTTTCCGGTTACCACCATGACTTTTGCATTTCAACAACATGCCCAAACTGAATATTTTTGATCGCACTTGACGGTTTCTTTTCAATTCTGCAGGAAATGCGTCGACACCTAACAATACACACCGTTCACGTATCACATATTTTCTGAGCGTGGATTTTCGCGTGTTTTCACCCAAACACCAAACAGAATTTTGGAAGTGCACCTTTAAGACAGGGTGTCTTGGCAGGGGCAAGCTCACTTTGTTAGTTTTCCATTGCTCAATAAGAAACAGTACACGTCATGCACAAACCTTCTGTCTGGTAAACGTAAAGATTAGTCAACGAAGGGCACAATATCTTATCATAAATGCAAAAAAAGCGCAGGATACATTCAGGCCAAGATTGCCCACTTGTGTCCAAGGGCACACCCATTTTACATGTATTCATATTTGTCGACAGCAGTTCCGCACTCTTCTGATTTCTTTACAATAGTATACATGCTTGCATAAAAACACAAAGGGCAAACTCCTTCTTTTAGTATCTGGTATTAGCCGGTGGGTCAAATTTCTGCCCAGGGGACCATTTTCAATATTATCATGCCTGTTTCAATGTCAAGTTTCTCGAATGTCGTGTGTTGTCGTGCAGACAAAAGTCCTTTCGCTATCGTGGTCCGTCACTGACGCTTGATGGATATCGATGTCTATGATTAATTCCTTTCTGCACATGGTATATTTCATCACTGATGCCGCCGAACAGTTCACGCTTCAGTTCTATCGTCGTTACTATAGGGGTGCAAGTTTAGAAAATGGGCGCCGCTCTTATTTTTTCTCCCGAAATTGCTTGACATGCCTTCCATGTTGGGCCGTGACTGTCGTTGGTTACTGTATCCAGGTTGAAGAAGTAATTTTCAGCAGGTCAGGGTGTTATCAAAGCAACGTTATTGGCAGGAGAAATGAACTTCTGTGAGTTGATCCACGATGCAGCGAAGCCGTAGTAGCAGCAGCAGCGGGGGTGCTTTTATCTTGTCTTGGTGCTCTACGCTAGTCCTTGAGTGCACCTGAACGCTTTCCGAATAGGCGTGTTGAGTGTTTTGCGTTCAAACATAACATGCAGTTGGGTGGTTGGTTGGTTTGTTGGATCCTTAAGTCATGGCGCGTACCCACGCGGGGGATTGGCCAGGAAACTGCCAGTAATGATTAGGCTGTGCCCCGGTTTATTTTAGAGAGAGAGAGAGAGAGAAAAAAAAGTTAAGTACGAAAAAAATATTGAGATAAGGCAAAGCAAATCTTTGGATAGAACAGGATAGTCAGGAAAAAAAAATGCGAATGAAGATATAGCTGTCTAGCAAAGCACCCGGCCTGTCACCGCAACAAAGGTGTGAAAGGCGATCACAACATCACTGTGGCAGTTGTAACACTAGCGGGACATTCTAGTTCTTTTTCGTCTTCTTTGATCGGTGAACTGCCTATTGGGTTAAATCATCATCATCCTGTCAACGCCCACTGCAGGGCAAAGGCCCCTCCCATTGATCTCCGAATATCGCGGTCATGTGTTAAATGCGACCGCAAACTTCTTCATCTCACCTGTCCTTCTAACTTCCTTCCGCCCCTGCCACGCTTGTCCTCTCTAGGGATGGCCTCTCTTACCCTTAATGACTAACGATTATCGTGCCTTCTCATTGCATGTCCTGCCCAAATCCTTTTCTTCTTCTTAATTTCTGCTAATATTTCCTTAACACACATTTATTTCCTGACCCATTGTCCGTTAATGTTACACCTATTGGGTTAAATAACGAGTGCGAAAAAGATAAGCAGACGCTACGCATTCCTTTCAGCCCGTACTACAATAGGCATATCCGTGTCCCTGTACAAATCCGTGGGAACTATGTTTAAATGTGTCATCACGAAGAGAATGTGGCGTGCGACGAGATTCTAGAACAATAGAACGATTACGCCAAGGTGGCGAACGTTTTGTAGAGCTTGTTAGTTATTTGGCGGCTGCAACCTCCCGAAAGATAACGTGTTCATTTGCGGCCTTAGCTGCTCGTGCATTTGCAGCACCGAAGGAAAGTAGCGACATCAGAAGGAGGCAGTTTGAAACCAACAACCGGCTGCAAACCGTGTCGCTTTCGCTGCGTTAACCAACGTCTCAAATCTTTTGTGCTCAGCGTGCCTCAAAAAACACAGACAGGTTTATTTCGTCAATACGTTTACCTGGCGCCTTTTCGATGTAGCTTTTTTAAAAAATATGTAGTATTTCTTGAGCTGCGTAACCACAAAAACATTTGTATGTCCGTCTGCGTGTCCGTCTGTTTCAGCTACGCAGATTGAGGTTCACGCAATTTTCTAAGAAGTATATATCGGTTTGGCCATTCCGAACTTGTAGCACAACTGGCATGGGTCGCCTGGGTAAAACAAGTTCACTTTAGAAAGTGCGATGAAAATCTCAGGCGTTTTTGAGGCAGTGCATAACAAACGGACGCAGCATTTTTGTATTTTGAACGTACGTTGAATCTGTCTTTACGATACCAAGTGGACAAAAAGCCACATGAACAGGGAAGCAAAGTGCACTGCTTCCAACGAGATGGTGCGGAAACAAGACGAGTACGGAAAACTTGAATTGAATTGAGTAAATCACCATAGCGTTAACCATTGATGGGAAGGAGAGGAGAAATACCCGAGACGAGGGAAGAGGAGAGTACATAGCAAGTTATGTTGCAGGGGCGCCAGAAGGATATCATGTTTTGACCACAATTTGCAGACGACCAAACGCATATGCGGCATTTATGGACTCGTTCTCAGCTCCTGTAAAAAAATCATCCCTACTATAATTACCTACTTAAACAAAGTCTACACATGCAGTATCTTTTCCGAAGCGGTGGTACTGGTTACTTGTTTCATGCATGTAAAATTCTTTAGTTGAAAAAAATCTGGGGCATATCTGAGGCACAACATAGCAGTGCAACCAAAAATTATAGCTAGCAAGTATTACAAATCACGTTAGTTTCTTTTTCACAAAAAATATTAAAACCTGCGGTAAACAACAGCTTTTTTAAAAAGGGAGGTAAATGTACAAAAAAAAACGCCATATAAGAACCATTTTGAGCGGCAACCACCAACACAAACAGTCTACAGAAACAACAAAAAATTACAGATTATCTGCTTGTTTTATTTGGAATTTCCAGGGAAGATGGTCGTGAAAAAATGGTAATCTTCTGGCGCCTATGACATGTCACTCGTCCGCTCTGCGTACACCATTTTTTCAGCTACCGTCACGCTACCCTGATGCTGAATCTCCCGAACGTTTGTTAAATGTAATTAAATTTTCCCGCGGCCCCAAGTCTCCTGTGCCAGCGGTTATTACAGGGTGCAAATTTTTCTTTATTATTTATTGGTTGCTTTGCATAAAAGAGTATGCGTTCGACTTGCGTTAATTTTGCATTTACGTTTATCTCGCCCTTCTCTGCAGTTTTTAAAGCATCGATTTTAATTCCTATCCAGAAATCAATCCCAACAAGTACTCTTAACAAAAGGAACGTGGGTACTCTCCGTTATGTCCTCATATTTGCCTCAAATGTGACTGATATTTTCTAAGGCGCTAAATAATTTAGACCTGTATGACATATGCTAGAGCTTTGTGTAGTTAGAAGAATTTTACTTGCATACATTTCACTGACAAGAATTCTTCCTTTTTGGCCTGACAGATAAATTGAATGACAGACCGTAATTTTGTTTTTAGGTAGCACCGTAAGACTTTCTTTATATTGGCCCTCAGTGTCCGTCAAAAATAAGCATAGGCTCAATATGTCTGCAACATTAAGCAACTGCGGGAGGGGAGTTGGATGTATTAATAATTTTCCCTCTTGTAACTGCAATATATTAGGGAGAAGTTAACAGTCCCAAATTGGGATATTAGCGAATGGCCAATGCTTTACTATTTCCAATCGGCGGCATAAACTTCTGTCTCCGTCGCCGCTAGATAAAACACCGCACAGTTTATTCTCAAAAAGAGTGTGTTCTATTCCGAAATTGTGTACTTAGTTCTCACCAAAGAGGGTTTGGCTAATAACGTCTTTATGCTCGTTATTATCATAATTCCTTCCTTTGTTTGTTTCCACCTTCGTCCCTCATTTCTATGAGTGCAAACATTAGCGCGTTTGCATCACCAAACTACCGGGATACTTAGCGGGAATGTACTGTTCTCATCGCCTGATAAAGATGATGACGATAATGAAGAGAAAAATTATATTCGCCTCCGTACAGACGTAGCACTGCAAATGCTATTTTTCTAAACGCTAAGTGTTTGTGGTTGGCATGGACAAGACCTTCCGCGGCTGTGTGTTGGTCCCCACCAGAAGATTGCAAAATGGCGTTCTTGAGGCTGGAATCACTTCATCGCGCCGCGTGCAGCCATCCCACGGACAAAACATGACTTGTTTTCGTCTGTAGCCTGTTGAACTGGGGCTCCGGGAATCGATATGGTGGTGTAGAGTCGCCTCGACATCTGCATACCAGTTTGAACTGTGGTTCGCGTACGTTGGAGTATGGAATTAGTTGGCGCAGAGGTACCTTGCGGCCAGTTGTGTAGTTATGAGACATACGGGCTTCGGTGGCATTGAAGTAACCTATTAAAGCGTTCCCACTCTTCGTGGAGGTGGCTTCGCCGCACGCTGCAGTGACCATTTACCAACTCGGTCGACTAATTGTTTCGGGTGAGAAGAAGCGCTAGCGTCGACCGCACTTGCAGCCGCCATATCTGCTCACTCAGCGGCTCACAGTTGTTCTGCCATGGCACGTGGGGGATAGCCGCAGGCGCGCCCGTGCTTAAAGCTGCGGGCCGAGTTTGAGCTTTCGGTACCGCTGCAATGGCTTGAATGGATCCAACCTGCTGCTGTTTGGCTGATTGATTGATTGTACGGTTTGTAGGATTGATTGTAGTGGAGGGCTTCTGATTAATTTTGACCACCTGGGATCTTTAACGCGCACCGAAATCTCGTACACACGGGCGTTTTTGCTTTTCGCCTCCATCAGAAAAGCGGCCGCCACGGCCGGGAATCCAACCCGCGACCTCGTGCTCAGCAGCACGACGCCGTAGCCACTGAGCCACCGCGGCGAGTGCTGCTGTAGCTGTTTGGCTACACCAGGTGGAGAACTTCATTAGAATGGTCATACGAATGTCCGCAACGCGAAATTTGCTGGATAGCCGACACTGGGTTGTGAAATTCACGAAGCCGATATCAAAGCTGCGTTGCTCATCTCGGCATAAAAATGTATAGGTTTGGGCGAGTTTGTATATTATACCTGAACGTTCAATGCGGAAACGACTCGAAGACGAAGAAAGAAGACGAGACAATGCGCGAGATTGCGCGATTGCGTGAGCACGCCAACAACATGCGTAACGGCACAGCTGGACATTTGGCCGCCCACTGTAGTGACCATGGTTGTACGCCTTTGTTTCGTAAGAGCAGCCTTATCGCCAAACACAGGAGTCAACGGACTGGCGAGATTATGGAAGAACATGAGATCACATGCGCCGGTGACAACTGTGTAATTGTGCCCTCACGCTCACAGAGAAAGAAATGTACTTTATAAGACAAGGTGTTTCTTTGTAATGATTGTACAGTCTGAACATGTTCCCCAGTAGTGTTGTGTGGAAGATAACGTAAGGTGACGTGATTATTTTGGTGTATGTAAAAACGCGTTTCTTCCAATTAAAGTTTGTTGCAAGTTTGCGTATTGTCTCGTCTTCTTTCTTCGTCATCGTGTTGTTTCTCATTGAAAGTTCAGGTCATCTCGGCATACCGCGGATGAGGATGTTTGTTACACGACATCCTTTTTCTACATTTTTCTGCTCCGACGTTTTAAAATACAAACAGTATGGCTTTTTGAAGTCCAAGCGGTATGACGGCTAAAACAAATGTCTTGTTTTCATTCCGTAGCCAATAAAAGATGCTCGCTACAAAGTAAAACAAATGCCAATGATTCACACGTTTTCCCAGAACGCTATCACTTTTTCCTCGGGGAGAAAGTAGTGATGCAGCTTGCTGATACGAGATATGGTAATTCTATTCCACGGTCGCTGTGAAGCCACGCGTATAAACGTGTTAGGTCAGTTTTTTCCACCTCACGGTAATACATCAGAGCCGCAGTTTAACGCAACCGCTGTGGTTCTAGACGCTTGGCACTGGTTCAAACTTTTTCTGGACGTAGAAATGGGAATAAGAACTGATTGACGATGTTTTCCCCCTAAGGCGTACAATACAAGACCTCGGAAGTAGATAAAAAGTAAAAACCCGGAAAAGCTGCGGATTTTAGGAATGATAAACAGAACCGGACTTTGGCAAAACGTGCTGCAGTCAATGTCATATGTAATAATAGTCTACGGCGCGTGCACGCAAAGAGGCCCCAGCTCAGAAGTTTATGCATTGACACCGCGCATAACTGAGGAAAAATACCTTGGGACCCATACTCAAAATGGCACAACATGAAACGAAAGTAATCTTTTTCCGCGTATATGCATATTGCGGTTTCTGTGGATAGTTAAAAGGATCATGCAACACTTCCAATTTTTAAAAAAATACTGAATGCTCTCAGAACGGGGTCAGCCAACACATCAAGTGCTTATGCTGTATTTGGGTGGTCATTTTAGCGCTCTGGAGCACTCCGGAAAGCGACTTCGTGTTCGAGTGGTCGAAATCGAGCGCTCGACGTATGTTCGGTTGGTCTTCTCAGAGCGTTGTCCTCCAGTCCGAGGGCCTCCAACTGCTCTGACTCCGAAGTAGTAGCGCCCCTGAAAGCCGAAATCTGGAGGCGATCGGGTCACGTGACCCCGACAGCCGCGATTCGCCTATACTCGCCTGCCCAGTCAGTGGCGTTCGCTGGGGCCTAGCCAGCCATTGGTTGTGGGAGTATTACGACGTTTTTGTTGTCACTGAAGGCATCCCCGCATCATCCCGAAACACAGACGCCCATTGAGTGTAGGGGAACCGTCTCCGCTGCTTATGCAGCCGGACATCGACGCCGTGGAGGACAGCGCCTTGGAGAAACATTTGTGAAACACCTCGGCCGGCCCACAGAACCGGGCCTGGCCGTTTGCAGTAGCCATGCTGGCCACGCCGCGGCGCCACGGTCGCGTGCTGCTCCAAGATCGGTTTCATGTTTGGTTGGAAGCAATGACTCTTGCTCGGATTGAGGGAAGCGTCCGCATCGGCGTACTGCGAGCCAGAGTATCATAGCGACCACCCGAATACCGAATACAGTATTAGAAAACTGGGGCTTAATGTACCAAAGCTAAAACTGCCGGATAACGGCCATCAGATATCTTAGAAACGTACTCAAAAGATTTTCCGCTCTCTTCTTTGCTTGGCGTACTTCGACCCTTCAAATTGAGCGATATAGCGCCTATTGGCCGGCTAACTTTCAGTCACAGCAATGAACGGACGCAATCGACAGCCACTTCAAAAAGAAAGCCACAAAAGCACAGCAGAAACAGAAAGCCGATTTAGTGTGACGAACAAATCACGCAGTGCCGCTCTCGTGCTGGCAATAACTGTAGCTTTCACAATGCTCCCAGACGCGAAGAAAAGAGCGACAGCTTTTATCGAAATTGTTGCAGTGTCGTTTTAATGGTGGAAACTAGGCTTGCAAAGCGAGGGATAATAATGCCTTTCTGCAGTATAGCTTTGTGCTTACCTCGTTTCAGAATCTTACGAGTACTAATTATCCGTAAGTTTAATCCCTCGACAACTGTTGCCCCCCACTTAGCCCCCGTATGTGTCACGAACGACTTGTGGAAATATTGGCGTGGCTTTCTGTTTCATGAAACGCTGCCTGAAAGGGAAACAAATATCATTTCAAGTTACAACGACCACGGTTTCGTGTCAAATTTATTCAACGGTAAAGGTAGTGGGGTATATTCATATTTCTTAGTAGCATTAAATTATTTAGGTAGTTCTCTTGGGATAAACAACTTTGGTATGCTTACGACTGAAGGTTGCAAGACTATCGGCGGTGGCGCGGAGTTCGTGCCTCTGCCAGTGTAGTTGCGCAGGATGGTGTCACGTCGAGAAGGTGGTGGTCGTTGCTTTCCAGCGGATGTCGCACGAGCTTGAATTGCAACACGCAATTAATCTCGCTTTTTGCTGTTAATTTCAAAAAGTGATAACATCATTACGGGGCTCGTGGTCACTGATGAAAACGATTTACTTAGACTTTTTAAAAGGTGGCTATGACAGAGCCCACCCAGCGTGCGTGCCAGGAACTCCCTCGTGGCCTTTCGAGTTGGGTCATAGCGCCATCGGTCATTGCCAATCTATGTGTCCTGCGATATAATTATTGTCATGAAGCCAAAGATGACACAATTGTCTTGAAGAAAAAACAAATTGATTGCAGCGAACCCGTCCTCCCCTAAGAACAAAAAAACTCCCCCACCTCCCCGAAGGGGATCGTGCGGAAATGCGAATGCACTGGGTGCACCGATGAGTGCACTGCGGCAAGCAGTAACGGAGAGAGGCGTGCGCTCCACTGCATTTATATACATTTTCCGAGCGCAGCGAGCGGAGAGAGGGTACGCGGAGAGGAGAGAGAAACCCGCGCAACACGCCCGCCCCGCGCGCGAGCTCTCTCTCCCGCCGAGCTCCGCGCTGCGAGCGCCCTCACATGCCCGAGCGCGCTCCTCCTCTCCACTCACTCTCCGCTACTCCGCCCGAGCTCCGCGATGCGCTCCTCCTCTCCCCTTGCCCTCCGCTAGTCCCGCCCGAGCTACCACCTGCTGCGGTTGCTAGGCGCGCCACAGCTGTTGCTAGGGGCGAGGAGGAGCGCGGAGAGATAACACCTGCGGGCGCACGCCGACGGAGCAGGACCACCCCCGACTGTAGCGGCGCGGGTCCGCCGCGCCGAGACGACGACGACGACGACGAAGGCAAAACTACGAGGCGCGCGCTCACGTGCGCTCGCGCTGGAGGAATGCAGGCGCACGCCGACGGAGCACGACAACCCCCGACTAAGAAATGCATTCGCATTTAAAAAAAAATACACGGTCGGTGAAACAGCAGTAAACAAAGTGACGTGCGCAGGGGAGTGTGGGCGAATCGAATGCCGCGGCGTCTGCTCTGCGGGTATTTATCTCTCGGCGCGAGTGTTTCTCGAACCATGGAATTGCATCCAGAACAATGTAAGCCAAAGATTATTCTATGCTGGTGTTGTTAGTTCAAAACACTCTCCCTATCAAAGGAGATAACACGTGCGGCATAAAGTATGAATGAGAGTGATTTGAGTGTAGTATTTAACGCGCCGACGCAACGCAGGTGATGAGGCGCGCCGTAGTGGAGGGTGCCAGATTAATTTTGACCACCTGGGGATCTCTAACGTGCGCCGAAATCTTGTACACACGGGCGTTTTTACTTTTTGCCTCCATCGGAAAAGCGGCCGCCGCGGCCGGGAGTCGAACCCGTGACGTCGTGCTCAGCAGCGCAACGCCTTAGCCACTGAGCCAACGCGGCGGGTCGGCATAAAGAATGGAACACGTGCTTCAGTTGGCCTACGGATAACACAGATAACACAGCCCGGAGCAGCCGGTCAGCAAATGCAAAACATAAATAAACAAACCAAATCATGGCTCGTCGCAATATTTCAGAGTAAAAATATACATCTCAACAAAAATAAGTATTTCATCGGTTTTTGTGTGATGTCACCAATACACTTCGAAGTGACAATTCAACATGAGTGGTACGCACTTCAATACAACTACATTCTTCGATGAAGCCTGCCATCGCAGTGCCTGCGGCTAGCATACGGAAAGGCTATTTTGGACATCAGAAGCCATTATATCCTGAAATACGTCCATCTTAAATCACTGCAGATAAAAGAATATTCTAGCCTAGTGACGTTAGGGCGATACAATCGCCCAATGAAATGAGATAACTCGTGTGGCGTAAAAACGAAGAATGGAAGAGGCACTTTACTTGGCACACAGTCAACAAATCCTGGCACGGCCGGGCGGTAAAAACAATAAGGAAACAAGCCCAATACATGGTTCGTGCCATTACCCTCCCCCTCCCCCCCTCCAAGAGTGAATCGACCCGATACTAAAATAAAACACCAGTCCAAAGAAACAGAGAAAAAGAAGTCCGTCATGTTGCGTAGTCACGTTTTAGGTGAACCAGTGGGCGACTTCGGGCCACGTGCGTCGTCCTGATGTTCCGGAATTACCATCGGGATCATCTCTTAGGTTAGTCGGCCAACACGTCGTAGAACCCGGTAGGGTCCGAGTACCATCGCAGTAGCTTCTCCCTTGGTGCGCGTCTTCAGATGCGAGTTCACGAGTATTTAGCACCGAACTTTGAATAGACCTTTGTGCTTCCGCGAAATCGTTGCCTTCATGCCCGGTGCATCATTTTTTTGTTACCTCGAGACTAGCTCTAATGGCCCTATCGCTTCAGTACTCTCAGCCTTCCTCTTTCTGTATATTCATATGTGCGTTTCGTTCGCATTGTAACTTCTTAATATAAATGCCAATTGACAATGCAGATTCTATGCAGATTCTATGCAGATTCTGTAGTCTTATAAATATCGAAAGGGCGAGCATGAACACTTTCAGCAATATTTTTTAAAGAACTAAGCTTCAAAATAAGTCGCTTGAATGAAATATCACCTTCCTCTTGGGCTGTTTTATTTTTCGCCCTGAGATAACATCACTAAGAGAAGACTTTTAAAGACTTCCAAATGATTTCTCGCCCTTTGAAACGTGGCGTGGAAAAGTTTTTCTTATCACGTATCATGTAGTCATACCATCATTACCAGGCCTACCATTAGCCACTACAGAACGCCTAACTCGATTCGAGGTGAAAGTTACCAGCAATCTCATTTCCAAGCTCATAACTCTAGGGTGTCTTGAGTGTTGATTTTAGATGCGACTGCATCTCATTCACTCGCCTTGTCCCTCCATACGGCGTTGTTGTCCGTCCACACCCCTCCCCCTACAATATAAAAAAAATAGTTAGCGGCGCCTGGTTTCGGTCCCACGACCCTGTGGGCGGAACGCGAGGTACATGGTGCTCTTCCCACTGCGCCACAAAACCGAGACAGAATCAAATGCTACGAACGCGCCTTATATCCTTGACTCATTCAAACTACGTCAAGTCTGATACAACGTATGATGGGGCAATGATTAACACTTGCAATAAAAGAAAAGAAGCTTCCACTTACAGCAACAATGATGGAGTAAAGGTCGTTGCGACAGCGAAGCCCCAAGCATACCACTTAGACAGATTGACCAAGATTTGCCAATTAAACATAATAATAATCATAAAACATAATAATCGTACGCGTTCTTGACACGTTTCACGCGATTTCAGAATCAATCCAACGGAAACACCAAGTGAACCCTACGATGCGTCGCATCTACACAGGGTTCCCCTCACGGGGAGGTGGGCGCAATTTTTTGTCACCGTAATCTCTCAATCCTTCTAAGAATTGGTAATGTTCTATGCAAACGACAATTTATAAATTTAAAATCTTTATTTCCCAAATAACGGGAAAATTTTCTGTCCCAACCTAATTACGTGTTCAGCTATATCACTGGGGGCATAGGTAAAGAATATTGTGCAGGCACTATCCATTCCGAACGGTGTCGTGTAGCAGGTCTTGGGATACGTTTCCCTCACAGCAGTTTCGAGTACATCAACCGCTTCCTCGATGTCGTCCCTCAAAACCAGTTCAAAGCCGTTAACAGTGGCCTTCATGCACTCGTAGATGTCCTTGTGGTGGTAAGTAGTGATGTCTTGTGGGGACTGCTCTTTAAATTCCGCAGCAAGGTGGTTCAGTTCGGTAGAAGCTTTGTTAATGATAGGTGTCCTTGAAGGGAAATAGAACACCGTAGCTTTGTAGCGAATGTGATCACAGCAAATCAATTTCAAAGCGCGAAAAAAAACTTACACTGAGGAGTCCAAAGGAGGCAAACCTGACTAAGTAGATAAGAGACCACAAACTTACCTTCTGAATTCTTCAACAAAATAGCAATTTAATTGGAGGCTTAGCGCAAAGTAGATGGCGACGGTTGCAGACGAGACAGGCGATACTTAAAAAAGTGTTTATTTTGAGAAGTACAAGGAAATATATAACAGGCATACACCAAAGTAAAAATATAGAAAAGAAAAGGCAAACCACCGGCATCTGGCATGGCGCGAGCATCACAAAAAAAATTGCAGAAATTTAATTTCTTTGTCTTACATAGAAAGCGACGGAACATTTGCGCACATGGCCCCCGTATTTTTACAAAAAGCTCCTCGGCAACGTCATGTGCAGTCCGTTCTGTGCTTCTTTCTATTTCTATTATTTTGGTCTTGTCCAGGTTTATTGATTGATTGATTGATTGATTGATTGATTGATTGATTGATTGATTGATTGATTGATTGATTTTAGGGTTTAACGCGCCGACGCAAAGCAGGCGATGAGGCGCACCATACTGAAGGGCTCCGGATTAATTTTGACCACCTGGGTATCTTTAATCTGCGCCGAAATCTCGTACACACGGCCGCTTTTGCTTTTCGCCTCCATCATAAATGCGGCCACCGCAGCCAGGAATCGAACCCGTGTCCTCGTGCTCAGCAGCACAGCGCCTTAGCCACTGAGCCACAGCGGCGGGTTCTCGTCCAGGTCGGATTTAAAATCATACTCGCAAAACTTACAATGTAGTGGCAAGTGTGAACCAGTTCCATTTTTTACCGATATGGCATGTTCTCTCAAGCTCTCATTCATGCATCGGCCGGTTTGGCCGATATATACCTTACCAAAAATCGAAGGAATCTCATACACAACACCTATCGCACATTTGATGAAAGGCTTGACATGTTTCTTGTCGCATTCTTTTTGCGCTTCATTTCTAGCGTTATTCTTGAGCTCAACGTTACCAGTTTTCAGGACGCTAAAATCACAAGCGGTATGTTGTACCTGAAAGCAACTTCCTTAAGGGAGGCATGAAAACAAAATACAAGTTTGTTTTATTGGAAAGAGTTCGCGTTCTATAGGGGCCCCCGCGCTTGTCCGGAAGAAAACGATGCTTTATTCACTGCAAAATTAATCACTTTAAGCTAAAATTTTGATTCTCGCGCCAAAGAGTGTGTTTGAACGACGTTTGCAATGACATCATAAGAACAGGTCTTTCAGTTAAACTTGGTGTGGAGCGGAACGGCCGGACTGGAGGAGTGGTTGTGAGTGCGCAGACTTTCTTACTTTTATTCAACCTAGATGGCGTCGCCACACCGCGGCGAGCCGTTTTATGCCTTAGCTTTGTCGGTGACCATATTTTACCCTGGCTTGTTTTTGTTTTTTTTCATGGAGAAAATATTTGTTTCGTAAAACATGGCACTCGCTTGACAAATATGGTTATGTAAGACACCGTCTCTTTCATACGGTTTCTTTATTGTGGTCTCTTTAAAGAAGCGTCGCTTGCGTCAATCGGCCAGTGTCGTCTGAGACAACCCCAAAGCCACCTTTCATACTGATATAAGATGAATGTGCAATAAATTGAAGCCCAAATAGCTTGTTCGAAAGTTTGTAAGTTCTGCCTAATTTACGTTTGCTTTTCCGGCCTCCACCAATCGCAGAGTTGGCTGGTATGACATCATAGGTTGTGTTGAGAGAAACGAGCTTGTGGGTCGCATGGCCATTCCCTTCTTTCCTAATTATGCAGATTATTTGAGCGAAATTTACGTTCAAAGTGGTATCAGCATTACTCTAACGAGGCAATCTTTTGAATGAACCAAACTTGCACTTTGTCTTCATGGCCCCTTTAAGGTTGTGCCCAACTTGGTGCGGCTAGGATGTAACCTCAGGCCCTGGCGCATTTGGCAAGCCCTCAGAGGGAGCCGTTCATGTAGCAGCTTTCGTTTTCCTTAACGAACCCTCCGCCACGGCAGTGAGGATTGAGCTCAGAAAAGCAGCAGCTTTACGCCTGGCCATTTGATGGTCAGAACGGCTCCCAGAGCATAGTGACAAGATTTTTGCAGGCCATACCGGAAGCACATAGGGGTGATAGCATAATGCGCGGAATTTAATTTTCATTAATGTATGCCTGTCATATATATGCGTGTCCTTCTCGTAATAAACTCAGTTGTTAGTAGCGCCTGTCTAGTGTGCCACCGTCGTCATCTTTTCTGCGCTAAGCCTCCAAATAAGTATACACCAACTCGTCCAACAAAGTGTTTCATTAAAATGGCAATTCTTTAAGGAACATTGTTTTCGAACTCTTTCTTTTTCAGCGGACACGAGTCTAGCTGGTGTTTGATACGAACCCGTTTGAAGATAGAATTTATTTTGAAGAGTTTGTTTTTATAAACTCTTTTGAAGACGAAACACTTTTCGGCTTGTTTGCTTTAAAGATAGGTTTTGCTGAGGTACCCGGAGAGAAGGCTTCCCCATTAAGAACAGCAATGCAACAATGCGGTATTATTCAGTTTGGTAAGGGTAAATGTTACCCCTATTCACACGCAAATTTATTCTGCAGTTTTACTTCTTATCCGGTATTTACTTCTTCTTCCGGTAAAGGATCGGAAAGTTTGCGGTACGAGCGAATACCCTTTTTGCTGGCGGGTAGATTGTGGAACTTATTACAAGGTCGTTTTCAAGGATTCACTCATAGAGGTACTCAATGCTTGAAAATTCTTCAAGGAAAGTGCAGAAAAATGGTCATAAAGAAATTATTAGTTTTTACAACACTGCGGGTAACCACTGGACTACCGCAAAATACGCACCATAAAAAATTTCAGGTTCAGGTGCCCGTGACTGCGCAATCTCGTACCAATAGCTGCTTAACATTTCGCGGGTTGAAAAAGAACCATATTTAGTGCTGGGTTACTTTGGAAGGCATGCGCTTAAAGCTAGAAGACCCAAGTCAGGCAAATCTTCCATTGTAGCTGGTTAGTAAACCATCAATAGCAACAAAAATTACACACCATGCTTAACTGACCTGTATGCGCCGGGCTCGACAACAATGAAGTCCACACCAATGTTGGGGATATCTCGGCGGAAGGCTTCCATCATAGACAAAAGGGCGTGCTTTGACATACTGTATGGTCCATTCATAGGAAACGTAAAGTGGCCTTGAGAGAGAAACATACATTACGTAAATAGGGCAGAATCCCCACATGAAGACGAAATCTATTCTTCAGCGTTTATAATATGTCACAGGACATATATGAGTGGGCCATACCCTACAGCGCCATTACAAAAGACCAGCGACGACGACGACGACGACAATATTTAGTGAGGGTTTTATGGTTGAATTATTATAAGGCATTTTGTTTCTCTTCTACCATCAATGTAACAGTCAGGAGACGATGACAACCGAACAGGTATGTGAGGCATCCGCTCTGGAAATTTTATATGCGTACCGGAATTCTTCATGCTAAGCTGAAGAACAAAATCCAAAGTCAAAAATGGTCACGTATCTGCTCACCTCACTGCAAAAGTTCTGGATGCACCATAGGCTTCTTTCTCCCTCCTCACTCAAGTAACTCTCCTCTTTCCAGCCCACCATCCATGCTTTTCCCCCTTTCGATGTCCCACTATAAATAGGCCGCAGATTTGCTAAGCTGAATTCAATTTTCCCGCGCTATACTGCCCGCGCCATCTTCTGAAACCTTTTGTGATTGCAGAACATGAAACACTGCCCCAAGGTCGAGGCTGGACAAGTTCTTTTTGTATTTCTCGGTCAAAACAATGTTTTCAACGCGTAGTATTTATTTGCCATCGCAAGTATCAAACACACAGTTATTTTCAATTTCGAAAACCCTGCAAGTACTAGTTGTGCGTTGATGTTTTGCCTAAAACATCCCTAATGTTTCCCTTTTGCTGTTTACAAGTATAAAGTATGTTGCGGGATTTAGTGGTTTTGAAACGTTTTTTCTATATAAACTTATCTTAAGAGTGGTTTCTTAGGGCAGTTGGTCATTCGTCGTAAAAGTAAGCCCTAAAGGAACAAGGACAAACGAAGCAGACTGGGCACGGCGTCATAAACCTATCATCCCTATATTGCTTTAACTGGCCTTAAGGCTGAGTGGCGGTACTGACACACATGAAGAGAACAGACAGAGGGACCAAAATTTTCCAGTTTCGGTTGCCCAAGAATTACTATCGCCCTTAAGAAGGTTCAGAGCGCGCAAAAAATGTTAAAACATTGAAGTCGTCAAAAAATATAGAGTAGTTGTGCCTTTTCAAAAAATGTGGTGTAGATGAGAAAACCAATCACTAGAAGGTAAATAGGCGCCATCGAAAATTTAAGGGTCTAACCGCTATCCACAGCTCTTTCCAAAAACTCCTCGGGGCAATTGATGGCCAATTTAAAGCGAGTGCAGTGGGTGTGGCGCAGATCAGCTAACCTTGGATGTGCAAAGCAAAATCTTGGCTTAGTCTGTTTGAGTCTTGCTTTCGCTATGTTAACCTTTGATGTAGCTGTGTTGCCGACCATGGCTCAAATCCGTTCGGTCCCGTGCAACGCTCACAGAAGGAGGCCCGGCGAGCGCGGCGTCCATTCACGGGAAACGCGTCGTTCCTCTTCGCCTGGAGCGAGACGAGCCACGCAGCCCGAGACGAACCGGCGGCGCATGCATGGAAGGCTGTGGGAGGGGTCAGCTGCCGATCCGCTCATCGGCAGTAACCCCGACGGCGGCCGCCGATCCTGTTATGCAGAACGACCGAAAACGAGGCCTTGGGCTCAGCGCCGAAAGCTGCCGGGCGAATCACGCGATGCGCTTCGAGGGGTGTGCCGTGAACGCTGTGTCTCCGGTCAAAAGGTGAAATGGCGAATTCTACCTGGAAATCGCTTGGCGAAAGTAGTAAGGCTTTGCTTGAAAAATAGCCGCGAATCCCGCCCTACGCAAGTGGATGTCCAGCGAAGCTGTTGTCATCATCATTATCACGAGCCTGTCTACGCCCACTGCAGGGCAAAGGCCTCTCCCATAATTCTGCAATTACCCCGGTCCTGCGCTAACTGCGACCAATTTATCTCCACAAACTTCTTGATATCATCTGCCCATCTAACTTTCTGCCGCCCCCTGTCACGCTTGCCTTCTCTAGGTATCCACTTTGTTACTCTTACTGACCAACGGTTATCTTGCCTTCACATTGCATGCCCGGCCCACTTCCATTTCTTCTTCTTAATTTCTACTAATATGTCCTTAACACGCGTTTGTTCTTTGACCCGCCCCGCTCTCTCCTTGTCCCTAGTTATTACACCTATCATCTTCCGCTCCATTGCGCGCTGAGTCGTCCTCAATTCAAGTGGAACCCTCTTAGTGAGCCTCCCCGTTTCTGCCCGGCAGGTGAGTACCGGTAAGATTCAGCTGTCATACACTTGCTTCTTCAAGGACAATGGTAGGCTGCCATTCAATATCTGAGAATACCTGGCAAATGCACTCCACCTCATTCTTATCCTTGGAATTATCTCTGCTTCATGGTTGGGATCCGGGGTCACAACTTGGCCTAAGTATATATATTCGCTTACCACTTCCACGGCCTCACCACCAATTTGAAAATGCTGTGGTGTCCCGACTTTATTGATCATTACTTTAGTTTTCTGCATAGTAATTTTCAACCCCACGGTTCTACTCTGTCTGTCCAGTGCGGTAAGCATGCTTTGCAATTCCTCCCTCGAGTTACTTAACAAGGCAACGTCATCAGCAAATGTGATGTTACTGAGGTATTCTCCATTAACCCTTATTCCCACCTGTTCCCAATCCAATGTTCTGAATACTTCTTGTAAACATGCTGTGAATAACATCGGAGAGATCGTGTCTCCTTGCCTGACCCCTTTCCTTATGGGTATTTTACTGCTCTCCTTGTGGACGGTGATGGTAGCTGTGGACCCAGTAAATATCCCCTAGTATTCTTACATAACGCTCGTCTACACCTTGGTTGCGTTATGCCTGAATGACTGCTGAGGTTTCGACCGAGTCAAATGCTTTCTCATAGTCAATGAAGGCTATATATAGGGGTTCAGTATACTCTGCGCACTTCTCTATCACCTGATTGATCGTGTGAATATGGTTCATTGTTGAATAGCCTTTACAAAACCCTGCTTGCTCTTTAGGTTGAATGAAATCTGAAGTTCTAAAGTGGCAGAAATTCTGTTAGAGATTACCTTGGTTAGTACCTTGTAGACGGCTGACAGTAAGCTGATCGGCCTATAATTTTTAAGTGCGAATGCACTTCTTAAGCGAGCCTGAATCATCCGCCGCCGTAGTCCGCATAGCAACAGCTGCGGGTGCGCGCGCTCCTCGTCTTCCTTAGCAACGGGGGGAGATGGGCGCGCGCTGCCTTGCCGCTGACATGGCACATACCCACGTGGGGGATTGGCCAGGAATCGGGCGTGAGAAGGGCTAATGCACCCGCTTAAAGGAGTACTGACACGAAATTTCAAAGATGGGCGCGCGCTGCCTGGCCGCTGACATGGCACATACCCACGTGGGGGATTGGCCAGGAATCGGGCGTGAGAAGGGCTAATGTACCCGCTTAAAGCAGTACTGACACGAAATTTCAAAGCTGAGATCCGCTCTAGCAATCAAGTACAACGACAACACAAATAGGTGTCTGTGAATAAATGCATCTTTCTTTCTTTGTAGTTGTGTGTGTGTGTGTGATCTCTCTTTCGCGAACATTACCGAACCGCGCAAATTCAACTCGTGCATTCGCACTTTCACATTCTTCCCCTCGGGGAAATGCGGGGAATTTTTTTCGTCCTTCATGTCACCTTTCTTATGGATTAGTATGATGTTCGCGTTCTTTCAAGATTCCGGTACACTCGCAGTCATTAGGCAATGCGTGTACTTCTGTTATCTGATCTTCACCAGGTGCTTTTCCGCCTTTCATTTCTTTCAAAGCCTTCCTTTTTCTGTCGTTACTAGTGGGATGTCTATCTCCTCTGAACTACTTTTTCTTTTGGCATTATCCTGGATGTCCCGGCTACTGTACAGATCTCAATAGAACACCTCGGCTACTTTGACTTTTTTATCCCTGTTTGTGATGACATTGCCCTGCTTGTCTTTAAGTGCATGCATCTGATTTCTCCCCACACCTACACGCGTCTTCATCTGTTGTAAACCCCTACAAATGCCGATGGGGGAGGGTATGAAATGTTTCTCGATGTCTCGGCGAGCTTGTCGGCCGCGCTCGGCTTCTGTGGCGACAAATGCTGGGTCCTGCCTAGCGTGATGCATGCGCTCAGCGTCTCGGGCTACAAATGTTCCCCTTACTGACACTATTCCTGCTTAGCCTTCAAACATAATCTGCAAACATAATCTTTGCCCGGAGCACTTAGTGATAGGAGGAAGGCTCAATTTTTCACACGCGCCTTGTCATCCATAATGCGGTTAAGGTGCTGGTTTTGTGTTTTTTTTAACCGAGTACTAATCAATATGCTGTATGTCTGATTAGCATGATGCATGGGCTCGGCGTCTTAGGCGACAACTGCGGGGTCCTGCCTGGGTTTTTTGTTTACGACACAAAATTTTCCGAGCAACTGGAGGATGAAAGCTTCACTGTGAAAATCATAATCAACAAATACAAAGAAAACGGCGTAGAGGACATTGCTTGATGATAAGCTCATATCTAAAGTAGCACATTACACTCCAACGGAAGAAAGGGAAAGACAAGCGAACCGGAGTTTTTTTTTTCTGTTCTCCCGTTCGTCGTATTTCTCTGTTTCACTATATAAACTTACTGCTACACGCCAAATTCGCTGTTTTGGTGATAAGCGTTCTGGCCCTTCTTCTGACACATTTTCAAGCCGAGATTTGCACGTTATTTTAACACTAACCAAAGTACAAAAAGTAACTCATAACGCGATAACCTTAACACAGCGTTCTACTGCAGCCAGATACGTTTTAATTTTTTCGCCGTCAGCTGTGCTCCAAACAACAGCTCGCATGAACATTTCTGAGTATTGCAGTGAAAAAAGGGTCTAAATTCATCACGAGCGAAACAAACAATTAATCTAGTTTTATTTTCCTTTATGAAATTCAAAGAAATAGTAAAGGCAAAAATATTTAATCGGATTGCCACAAGCCGCGACCAGTACCACGTGGACTAAAACAGCCAGTGCTTCCGCGTCCTGCTAGACCTTCTGTAGCATTTCCGCGAAGAACAAGAAAAATGGCCGCGTAACTGCTTGCTTCGTAAGATATGTCAAAAGACGACTGTCTTCTGCAGCCCCTGCCAAAAAGCAACCTCTTCTCTCTCCAGCGCCTACCTCTCACGCTGTTCTCCGCCTGTTCTTGTCCCCGTAATGACGGCTGTACACGTATGCTAAACTCCATTCAATTTGCCCGTGTTCGCACTGCTGGCGATCCATCCTTTAGGAACTTGTGTTACTTTTCGGCTTGCCGCCCGAACCACCACATCCAAACAAGTGGTTAAAATATTGTTTTCAGCGCGTTTTTTGCTTGATATCCCAAAAAATTAGCCCACGTCTGTTTGTAATCAAAATAACTGTGGTAGTATCAGTTACGTATACATGATTTGCTTCACTAAGCCTAATGTTTCCTTTTTGCCGAGCAATGTCGACAAGTGTGACCATTGCTATCAGATTTAATACTTTCGAAATGTTTTTTTTTCTATTAAACATCTCGTTCAAGTATTCTGCTAGCTTTCGACCTGCGGATGAATCGAAGGGTAGACAGACAGACAGACAGACAGATAGACAGACAGACAGACCGACAGACAGACAGACAGACAGACAGACAGACAGACAGACAGACAGACAGACAGACAGACACATTTTCTCGATTAATTAAGTAGTACAGAGAATACTGCAGTCTTTAGAAATACTTGCTGAATGATCGCAGCCAGGGGACTTCCGACGGCTACAACCCTTGCTCTGCTTTCCTTGAGTAGGGGCCGGAACTTCTTGATTACGCGCAGTGCTCCGAAAACGTTGACGTCGAGGACCCTAACCACTTTTTCAAAAGGCAGCAGCTACAGGGGACCACCGGTTCCGATTCCCGCGTTGGCAACTACGCACCACAGAACTGCAGAAAATAGGAACTTCAGGCAACTACAAGAATAAAGTTTATTCATAACTTGGTGGCCTATTCTCCGTCAGCTGCATTCAGGCACAAAACGTCCAGCGGAGAAAAGCTAAATAAATTTTCAAATTCTGAAAGCATTTTTACGCTAATTCTCTGTTCCTCCTAGCTGAAGTTTTTTGATGGCATAAAGGGAGCACGTCAGCCTATACCGAGTCTGTTCGTTTCTTGTCAAAATATTTGGATTTAATTGAGTCGGTGGGCTGCAGCAGAGAGACTTTGAGTTCATTTTAAGTTTTACCCTTTCGGTTTGTTTGCGTGCATGTCGTGATGATAAATGAGTGAATTGTGCTTTCAGATTTTGTTAGTTTATTGCCTTCGTGTTTTCTTTCGTTATGTTTCACAACTTTTGCATTTACTGGACAAGACTGAACAGGTGTACCTTCGCGATTATCTTACATTTTCATCTTTTACAATTTTCGAAGGCGTGAGTGCTGTGAAGGAAAAGCGCAGTGTAAATGGAGGGTAGGGCACAGCCGTACGAGCAATATGAGCCGTCGTGATGTGTGACGGTACAGACCTGAGCGAACGGGATGACCCTGGCGAGTTCGAGCTAGCGGAACCAGCTTTGGAGGCTGCTGCTGCCCAGGGGCTAACTTATTGCAGACGGGTGCGGCAGAAAATGCAAAACAACGTTCAATGGCAGATCAACAGATGTTCTCACTTGGCTATCGCTTTACTTAAAAGGTTCTAAGTGTCTCTTATCATTTTTCGTGATACGCTTAACCTGATGATCTACCCCTGCGCTATTACAGCCCCTCAACGACCTTATTTGCCGAATGCGCATTTTACTGCAGATGCTAAGCCTTAACCCTTAAACGCCCGCAGGGAAGCTAATTCCCTCTTTCTTCAAATTCCTCTCTAGCCCGCTGGGATGCATATTCCCTCAGAGTATTGTGGCGCCATCTAGCGTGATGCCTTCCTACCACGACAGGAAAAAATTGTTCTTTTATCTTCATTCCACTAGCTCCCGCTGCAAGTCTTGTGATCATATGCCGCAATTTTCTGTCAGTCTTGACTTGCGCACATTGCGCACCATAAGGGCTACGAGATATGGATTACTAAGTAATCCACTACGGGCAAAGTAAGTAAATGCTATTGATATCATAATTTGATGTCTTAGCCAGCGTACTAGCGTGTTTTTGAGCCCACTTTTTGCTTTTATGTACTACGAGTAAGGATTGGATCAAATCTACCACATGGGAACATATTTCCCTACGGGCTTTCAGCGCATTCCAATATTTTTGCGCTACCTTCTTTTTTGTTTTGTATGGCTCGGCATCTAACGGCAGAAGAGGTTCACAACCTTTTTATTCCCTTCCTGACGATGCAGACCAGTGCACAGATAGTGGAAGATTACGTTAATGAGGCATCAGCTGTGTTTACCCATTCAAAAGATGCAGAAATTGATAGCATTGCAGACGTGGCCAGCTTGTCAAACGCGAATGCGAGCTGGGACATTTTTTGAAGAACATGAATGTAATTATGACCGCTGGTACATACACTGCCTTCAGCACAAAAAAAATCATCCCGAAGTTTTGTTTACAGCCACGAGCTTTATTGAAGCCTACCGCGTATTACACGTACACCCTTGATTTTTGACTCTTTGACGCATTGTTTTGTGATAGAGTGAAAAGTCTTGTAGAGCAAGTAAACCTTTTGCGAAGCAAGGAAACCTGTTTCCGAAGCAAGGAAAGATGAAGGGCTGGCACAATGCAGGAGATAAAAAGATCCAAGCCTTTATTCTTCGGATGATGAAGGTGTGCTTTCATAAGCCACGCCCCTTTTCTCACAGGCGGCAGCGCCCTACGTGCGGTTTGATATTGTTCAAGGGCAAAAAGCCACAATCGGTCCAAGATAACTTGCACAACATACAAGGTTCGCCTCTGCGCGGCTCTGGCTTCGCGAAGTTTCCTATAAAGTAGGACACCCTTGAACGCCCACAGGGAAGGATATTCCAATAGCAGTATTTCTTTTTCGTTGCAACTGCAGGGGTTTTCTCGGTTGTAGTTGTGTTCACAGTATAATAAATCGTGTTTCTGGAAGAATTCACTCATTTATCTTCAATAGAAACCTTATGGGCATTTAAGGGTTAAACCGCTTTATTTGGGCTACTCGGAACGAATGCATACTAATAAAATGGAAAATTTTATTATTTCCTTCGTTTGTATTAGTCATTCACCGTAAGTTCACTGTACGCAGGAATATCTGGCTAAGAAGATGTCTCTTCGCTCATCGTGGCTTTTGAGCTCCTAATGTGTTTTTTTGCCAATATAGTTTAATATAATTATAGGACGGGAAGCCAAAGTAGAGGCTCATGGGATAATATACACAGCTGTTGGGCCTGAATGCAATTACTACATGCCCTACGTGCCATGCGGGCGGGCAATACTAAAAGTAAAACACTTCAAAAATACTTGGTTAAAACAGCAGAGGAATGGTGAATCATTTTAGATTTTGAAATGTTAGGCTTTTAGGCACAGAAGTAGAAATGATCTGTTCGGTTGCCTATAGTCAGCTAACCGGCTATTAATGGTATTTACCCCTACTGTGCTCGGTATTGTAATCCCTCTACCACTGTATATAAACCGTGGGTGGGCATTCCATTGTGTGCTGTGTGAAAAAGCAGAGATGTTTCCCGTTCTATCCGCACCCGTACGGCGGAAAATTAGAATTCATTTGCCTTATTCTCGTAAATTATTACTGCACATTAAAGCCATTGCACAGCGACATTCACACTGATGATAGCTTGTTCTTTGTTGTTCATCTAACCACAATAGCGAAGTGCGATCGGTTAACATACAGTGCACCGCGTAAGACGTTTTGTTCCCTGCTCCTGTGTCCTTATCTGTATGCAACCTGAGTTCGCCTAATCAGTTAAACATTTAAAATTGTTCCTATTTAGTCTCGCTTGCGCCCCGACCTAGCTAACAGTTCAGAGAAGGTAAGTACTCGCGAGTACAAATTGAGTAATATTGAATACAGATTGAGTTCGAGTACTAATGAGTACAGATTGAGTATTATTACTCGTGAGTACAGGTAAGTTTCGCACGAGTGAGTAAAGATGAGTGCGAGTACAAGTGAGTACAAATTGAGTATGAGTACAAGTGAGTACATATTGAGTATGAGTACGAGTACAGAAGAATTGAGTACTCATGAGCGCAGATTGAGCACGAATATTCGTGAAGAGAAATTAGTTTGAGCACAAGTGCGTGTGAGTACAAATTCGTTTGTGATGAATGAGTACGAGTGTATTTGAGAGAAGACGAGTCCGAGTTTGAGTGAGTACAGCGTGAAGGAAAGAATTGTGATTGTGTGTGAGCTCTTTCTGTTTTGCCGACCTATGGTTAAGAATACGTATGTTCTGGCGCAATAAATCATTTATCTTCCGTGTTGACTTCTGCACTGCACATGGCCTCTTTTGAGTAGGTTGAATTTCACAATGCTGTTACCTTAAACAAATTATTACGCTATGATCCCAACTAGTGGTACACTAGAACGCAACAAAAGGTACCAATACACATTGGTAATGCTAATTATTTAAATCAGGTCCGTACAATAGGAAACAAGAAATAGGGCGCACTGCGTCTTTCAAAGTTTACTGTACTTGCCTCTATTACCAATCTCTTTTTTGACGCCTTCAAAGGCGCCATCGACTTGCTCCTGTACAGTGACATCCAGCTGCAAGGTTTGATGTTTGAGAATGACTTCAGCTCCTCAACACCATCACCGCTGGCGTTCCGGAAGCCGGCGAACACTAGAAAGCCTTCGCGAGCAAGTCGCTTGGCAAGCCCATGACCGAAACCGGTGCTGCACCCTGGAGAGAGAGATTGAAGAGATACAGATTTAAAAAATAAGATGAAGCCAGTGTAACGTTTCGTCATTTACGGAGCAATTTTTCTCACCTAAAACTCGTGACCCGGGGAGCAAAATTAATTCGTACTCTTCCTCCTTTGTCTCCCAAGCAGGATTAGAAAAGCGTGGCCTCAGGTAATGGGATGATTCTCATGTCTGGTTTCTCGGAAATTTGATGCGTAAAAAAGCTACAAAACCATCAGGACGCATTGCAGCTTCAATTCGTTTAATTTCCTTTTGTCAAGTAGTACGAAACTGCTTCGTATGCCAGGAAGGTAACCTAGAAGTTAGGAGAGGGATTTGAGGCTTACAAAAAGATTTGCAACTGCATTTACTGTGCTTGTTGCCAACTTTTGCTGTGTATTACTGTACATCAATGTTTAAAGCAGAACGCCCCGATCGCGGACAACGACATTTTGTACAACAAATAAAGAGTTCAAGCGGGTTTGAAAAAAGTGTTTTTACTGCGGAAGAGAATGCTCTCGTGAGAGTTGGCACTCTGGTCTGGAACATCGTATAGCAGGAAGGCAGATGAACGCAAAGACAAATTACAATGCTTGCCGCTGTAGTTTTGTCTCATACTTTGCCATGGCGCTGTACTCTGTTCCACAGGTGGTATTTTTAATACCGGAGCGCGTTACGCCACCCAGGCTGCGCTTGCTGGGCACCTGTAGCAGCGGGCCCAGCGGAGCGGCCATGGCGGACAGAAATATGACGTCACAGAAATTGGGATATGAAGCCCCCCCCCCACTTGCCGGCTCCGCCTCCTCGCATTGTGGTCATGGCAATTACAGCGCCCCTAAGCCCGACCTGGCTGTGGCATTTCTACGGCAATTACAACTATCTAACGTCTGTCATTGCTTGTAGGGGAGGATGTTGACCTTGTCCAGGAGCTAGATGAGATGCTATATATGTTGAACGCTAACAGGCCGTATCCTGATGGAAAGAACGCCTTGGTGACCCGTGGCAAAACCACGAGCGAATGCAGCTAAACGTTCGGCCATTACACCCTGTTGAGACCTTTGACCGGCGACACTGAAAAGCGCCGGTCGCGCTGTTTTTCTATACGTTTATCCCTCGCCTCCTTTATGTTTTCGAAGTGACGCATCGGCCGCTTTCCAATAGGAGTGACCCGCCGTAGTGGCTCAGTGGCTAACGCGTAGTGCTGCTCAGCACGAGGACGCGGGTTCAATTCGCGGCCGGGACGGCCACTTTTCTGATGGAGGCGAAAAGCAAAAAACACCCGTGTATACCACATTTGAGCGCACGTTAAAGATCCTCAGGTGTCACAATTAATCTGCAGCCCTCCACTACGGCGTGCCTCATCGCCCGCGTTGCGTTCGCGCGTAAAACCATACAATCAATGAATCACAATGGGAGTGAGTAGTACGCCACTTTCGCCACATGTCATGATGCAGGGCCCCGACCTTAACAGGAATCCCCCGAGCGCAACTGAATTACAAAGTGGCTTGTGCCCAGAAATTGTTTTTCAAGATTGCTGAAGTAGTGGGGCTCTATCCGGCAAGTCAAAATGCAGCGCTGCGGCGTCGCACGTTTGGTTAACGTTGCCGCTTTGCACCACCCGTCTCCCCGAGATTACCCGGTCACGTAACTAAAACGTTAAAAAGGATAGCAATTGGGGGAGAGTGGCCGGAGTAGAAGGGGAAGGCCTTGGTTGGCCGCTCGGGGCTGATTTATTAAAAAAAATACAGCAGGCGATGGTTTATCGCACCGGTATACTAAAGCGTATCTGCACTGTATTGCGTAATAATGTGTTATCCCACGCGCCCCTTTATGCGGACAAATGAAGACAGGGATACTTTAGGTTGGGTGTATAACAACCCTTGATTAATACCGACCATGCGGCTTCTCGAAACCACAACCAATGAACGGGCTGCAGGGTGACGCGTCCGTTACGCTTGCTTAGCAGCCGTGAGCCAAGCCTTCGGCAGTGTCGGCAACATGGACGATCCTTTAACCCTTGTTAACTCCCACTTGGCGCGTCTGCAGTTTTCGTAGGCTGTACTACGCGCAACCCACGCTTCAAAAAAGCCAGACCTTTTTTTTTTCTACGTGCTACCTCCCACTTTCACCACCAACACCTGTAGGACGTGAAAGCAACAGACGTTCCCTCTCATTTTGCAATTCCAAACCCCTTCCAACATAGTATTTTTATTGCACTTGCGCACTGCTTCCTGCGAATGCATGTCTTGGACACGAGTCGACGTTCTACCTAGGCCTATATAAGGAGGGACGACATGAAGTGAAAAGATAATGCTTCCTGGCGGGAATTTGATGTGTATTTTGTACGTTGCATGAAAAGTTCGGCCATTCGTAACAATTCAGCATGTAGCCTTTACATTTCCTCGAAGCCTGCATTATTGACGTTGTTTTTACGGGATGCATTACTTTCAGCAATTAGTGCGGCAAAACTATGTTTTCTTTCCCCTCAGAGCTGAACGTCCACCTAATACTGCTAGCGTCACGCAGTGCACAGCTATCTTTGTGGAAGGGTGAAGAACTCTATCACTGGTTGCTTACCTGGGTTTGTCTAACTGGAGCAAAAACAGTGTCGATATTATTCGATCAATTCCGCTCGAACCCCGCGTCATTGAGAAAAGTTGGTTGAGGAATTTTAGACGGTCCAAGTTAAAGTTCAAGTTTTGTATCAAGTTCGTTTCACTTTTCGGATAACGTGAGTCAGCACAGGAACAAACAAAGTCCCGAATATAAAAACTATTGGGAAGGACCTCATTAAAATGAATTTTTTAAAGAAAGCGCTGCAGGCTCTTGAGCAGAGTTCAGAACATCCTGAAACGTACTGAAGCTAGCAAAAACAACACGTCAAACAGGAACCATGCAATGGCGCTCGTTGGGTAGAAACTCCCAAAACATTTTAACATCAATGCACAATGATGTTAAAAAGTTTACTCGACACGTATTTCTTCAAATATATGTAATTTAAACACATGATGAAGGAGCCGCAATATGGAACTTCACATTTCTATGGGTAAAAGTTGTTCTACGGCGACACACCAGTAAATTTAGCGGTCTGTACTCGTTAATTGATGTGCACTTTGATCAATATTCAACACTAATCGGGTATAATTAGTGTTGACAACATGCTCCCGGGACAAATTTCCGATGAATAGGTTGTTATGGACGACAAAGAATTTTTTGGTATAATGAATATTTTTTTAATGCGTATCAATGGGGCTCCGGCTCAACGTTGCCGACCCCATATACTTATTATACTTGACGGTTTCCTAGGTTTTCAACGCAATCACTAAAAGAAAGGGGATAGGTTTGGAGAAGTGAAACCAGAGCCGAAAAAATTAAAAACACATTCACGGCTTGTAGTAGTTTCTAGGCATTGATAAAATGTATGGTAGTCCGAACACTGAAAACTCAACATTTCAAGACATGGCAACAAAGTTTCAGGCGAGCATCACATTTCCGTACCCAGCTTTCTCGCTCAAAATTCTGACCTCTCAGAAACCTAGAAAAACCACTTCAGAAAAGTGATATTTGGCAGGAAGGAAGAAGTCAACGTGAAGATAAAAACTCCCACAGAAGTGCACATAGTTTTTTATATTTTTTGTGTAATTCGATGTCAAAGTTTACTCCCCGTGCATTTATACAAGAGAGTTTCCATGGCTCTGGAACCTAGTCGCGCAGTGTGCAAGGCTTGAAACTGTGCACAAAGCAAGGTTTCACCACCAATATAAGGTGCGCGAAGTAGTTTACATTTCACTAAATAACTACAGAGTAATCGCTTTTCAAAGGACTGCCATGAGCGGGAAAGCTGCACATGTTTAGACAAAACGAAACCCTAAAACTACGTCGTCCGCCCAGTAACCAGGGTGGTGCCAGTTTTCCAACTCTGTTCCCCTAATTAACACACCCCATCTTCAAATACTGTAAAAATTAAGGTGAGCCGCCGCCTCCTTTCCACCCGTCCTTAGCTAAGCAAATCTAGGCACCTGATCTAACCACAAACTGGCCTTCTTAAGATGATTTTAAGGCGTACTGAGCACGAGGTCATTCTCCTAATACAACAAACTAGTAAGGGTTCCAGTCTTTCTTACCTGTGATGAGCACAGCTTTGCCATGGCCACTGACTCTGAAGACGAACACTTTTTTCCATGTGAAGCGAGAGAGCCAGTATGAAGGAAACAACGTAACCCACGCAGCCCCGGCGAGCGTAGCGATTTGCTGTAGAGGTACAAGATAAGACCACAGGAAGCCGAAGACGAACACAAAGATGACGAACAAAATCCACGAGGTCCTTATTTTGAATCCGCCCCCGATGTTTCCTTCGAACTATCTACCAGAAAAAGCAAGCTTAGCCATGAGTTAAATATTTACGTTCTTCGCAGTTGGCACACGCAAAATTGCGAAGGCTGAGTAGACAGTAGGCATCTTTGGTATTTCTTGCGGGGGTCGTTTTAAACTTCTTTCGGCGAATCTCGCTTAACTGCACGCGCGAGTTCGAAAGGCCACTTGTTTCCGCATAACAGCCTATGTGCGCAGCACAAACCTGTCTGCTTATGCGTACTCCAGGGCGACCATCTTTTCATTTCATCGGTATGGTTAGACAAATAGAAGAACAACGTGGCAAGACGGTGTTCTTAAGAGGAAAGGGTGTACTATACGGTGCGTCAGGCCATCCACATCTACCCCATGTGACGAGGAAGAGATTACCAAACCACAGCAGCCGCTGCCGCGAGTGCTACGTATCAGCTATTCACAGGCCGTCTTGATTGATTGTAGGATTTACGCGCCGACGCAACGCAGGTGATGAGGCGCGCCGTAGTGGAGGCCTCCGCGTTAATTTTGACCACCTGGGGATCTTTAACGTGCGCCAAAATCTCGTACACACGGGCGTTTTTGCTTTTTGCCTCCATCAGAAAAGTGGCCGCCTCACAAGCCGTCTTAGTATGCACGGCGGGGACACCTTTGAATCTTCCAAAAGGCGAGGAAGAACATTGCCAAGCGACAGCTATTTCCGTTTAAGCGAATTCCAGCCCCGAACGCTCTGGCGAGACTCTTAACGATAGCTCAAAGGAAGCGCGTAAACGATAATTACAAGCAAAACGTACCAACACAAAAGTAAAATAAACATTTTTTTTTCTCGAACTCGATAAAACGAATTTCAAGCCCAAGTGAACAGTGTTTTGGTTACGTAAAATACTACAAAGTGGCTGCCAGATGTCGTTCCTGTGAGGAAAACTGGAGTCCGCGAACACATTTGCGCACGCTGTTTGAGCAACGGTTTTAGCTACCGGCTTCCGTATTCACGTTTTAAGTGCAGAGTACTTTAGGGGCTCGGATTGTCTTCGTAGCTCGCCCCACGGCGTACCGTCGTCCCGGCGTTCCACAATGCGCCCCAAAAACAAGACGTTTATAGAGTCATACAGCTCGAAACTCGTGAACCGCTGGCGTTTGTCATACATATCCTTGTTGTTTAGTGAAAAAAAAAAGAACTGCAGGTACAATTGAGGCAAAATGCATGTAATTAAGGGGCAGCACAGGCGTTCATTTAGTCAGGAACGCTCGTTGGGTTGGACTTCATGAAAAAAATAGCGCGTTCCGCACTGCTCAGTAAGGCGCCGGCACCTGCGGAATGAAAAAAGCACACACACACACACACACACGCGAGCACGCCCGCCCGCACGCACACACAGACACACGCACACACACACACACACGCACGCACGCACGCACGCACACACACACACACACACACGCGCACGCACGCGCGCAGGCACACACAGGCACACGCACGCGCGCACACGCACGCGCGCACACACACACACACACAACACACACACGCACAAACACACGCACACACACACACACGCACACACGCACGCACGCACACACACACACAAACACACACGCACGCACGCACCACACACACACACACGCACACGCACGCGCGCACGCACACACAGGCACACGCACACACACACACACACACACACACACACACACACACACACACACACACGCGCGCGCGCGCGCACGCACGCACCCGCGCACGCACACACAGGCACACGCACACGCACACGCACAAAAAACACTCCCGCTCGCGGTGTTTCAAAAAGGGGGGAGCGGAAGCATTGCGAAGGCGGGAAATTCGAAATGCGTTGGACAAATCTCCGTTCAATTCATCAGGAGAGGACTGAGAGAGGGAGGCGAAGAGCGTGATGGGTGTATCAGTGAGCGGATAACGTGGCCACAGCCCATTATGGGAGACCACTGCTCTGCTCTTCCGACCATTTTTACGTTGAGTTAGCCTCAATTTTTTTGTATCCTGGTATGGACAGTGACGCTTTGCACCTTCTAGGGGCACTTATGAACGCATATCTGATCATACCTTGTTTAAAGGAGCACTAGCTGGCTGGTCTCCTAGTGTTCGGGTTCCGCTTCTCAGTAGCGCACGTATGAGCCAGGTTGAACTGCCACATGCTCCCGTTCTTTTTCTTTACATGTGTGACTTAACACAAATTTCTTTTTACCACGACTGATATCTCTTTGCAACACATTTGTGCATTACGAACAATATATAGGTTAGTTCTGTTATCCGCAGGCCAGTTCTAGCTCTTGTTTACCGATTCACTTGTTTGGTCCAAAATATGTCAGTTTCGGCTATCCTTTAAAATAATTTTTGGATATTAGCGTTATTTCATCCGCAGTTAAGTGAGTTTGGGTTCAAAAGATTTTTCCGGCTGCGTGGTTTTGTCCCCCCTAGGTCTGTTTCTACTAATGGTACGGTAGTTTCCTGAGCGGAGGCTAAGGGCGGCAAGCGTATGTTCATGATCGTTTTTTCTCAATTTCGTCGTTTTGCCCAATTTAGTTTTTTTGTTACCTGATAGATATCACCTAAAATACTTTTTATCAGCTTTAGGATGGTTTCTGCTGTTAAAGGTTGTGAATTGTGAGGACGCCAGTTTGATACAAGGCTACACAGCGGGAACGGTCCTCAGCCTGCAACGTCCATATAACCTTTTTGCAGCATTTATTAAAGACACACCAGTCTTCGTAAACAAAAAAAAGGCGGCAAGTCGTCTTCAATAATCAAGATAATACCCAAGATAATACAAGATAATACGCAATACTCTTGTAGCTGGGCCAATTTACACTATACAATATTTCGAATCCGTCGATCTGCATTGTCACACTAATTAATGTATTAGGCGAGCGTGTGTGCTACTATCATAATTAATTGTTTGCTAACTGCGAACATGTCCGTGTACTGCATGTTAACAAAGAATATCATGCATGTTAAGAAAGAATAGAAAGACCGCAGTTGGCAGGATGCGTAATTAACAACATTTTTGCTGGATTGATACTTCTTGCGTGAAGTAAAATGCTAACAGTTTCGCTGCCAGGTTTGCACCCACTTTGCCTTTTGATTATTTCAGACACTTTACAAGTCTACGGGTCACTGCCATGCTTACGCGTCAGGACGCAGAGATGCCTGTTATTGGACATCTTCCGTATCCACTTTCTCTGAGGAGTAGCACGTAGTCTCGTGACTATTCAAAGGTGCAGTAGACGCCAGCACATATAATAAGGACAATATTGTTTCTTGAGGTACTTCAACCCGGAAATGTCGGTGTGTCTCTCCCTCGATTCGGCCTGCCGGCCAAAAGGGAAAGAATACGAAAACTAGAGGTTTATTTGAGCAATTTGTTTGCAAAACAATAAATCCGGAAACACGCTTTCTGCTTGTCAACATTGTATAGAAAAAAAAAACACCAGGCATGTTTAAGACAGAACATTATTACACGAATGGTATTTGAGTGTTTTTTGCGAAAAGCACCAACGCCCATGTGTACGAGATTTCGAGGGACGTTAAAGATCGCCAGGTGGTCAAAATTAATCCGGAGCCCTCCACTACGGCGCACCTTATCGCCGGCAATGCGTGGGTGCGTTAAATCCTAAAATCAACCTATGTATCTATTTGCAGTGTTCAGGTATTGAAAAAAATTTCAACATCTTCCCGTAGGGGAACCCTGAGTAGTATGCGAAGCAGCCATGGGGTTGACTCAAGTCGACTGCGTTTAGGTTGTCTACAGACATCATGCTCACCTCGTCTATGATCACGCATTTCACGTTGCGGAAGGCCACGCGGAAGGTGTTCAACTCGCTGGCGCTGAGGCTTCCGTCCTTGTTGGGGCCGGTGGTCTTCCGAGAGAGCTTGAAAGCCGCGTGCAATGTGGTTCTTCCCACTGCCACAGCCGCCTTTCCGGTTCTCGCGCAGATGACGAACACGTTATAGGCGCTGTTGTTGCCGGTGTTGCTGTACCGGTTTTAGAGGTCCATGGCAAGCCGGAGAACGAACGTCTTGCCGCAACCGGCCGGTCCTGTGAAGAAGACCCGTAACGGAGGTGCTGACGGCGTCGTCTGCCGGTGGATAATTTCACGCAGTAGCTCATGTTGTTCCGCCTTTGTCATACTCATCAAGTTGTAGTATTCGTCCCGGTCTATGATGACCTGGTGCTTGCGCACGGCCCCGCACAGACTCGCGTGTTTGATCAGGCACACCAAGTCTTGGCTCGGAATGACGTCGGCATCTTAAGGTTCCGGGTGGACTATGACGGCAGGAGGAGGTGCCGCTCCTTCTTCTTCTTGTTCTTTTTCTTGTGCCCTCTTCTCCGCGGCGCTGTCTTGGCGCTGACACTGGCGTTGACGCTGGCGTTGCAGGTGGCGTTACCGGCGGCGTTGCCCGTGGCACTCATCGCGGCGTTTCGGGAGGAGGTTCCCCTACGGGAAGATGACGACGGTGGTTGAACGCGATGCTATCTCGTGAAGGATTCTTTGGTTGGCCAATCCCTAGGGGCATCCTGCCACAATCATCATCAGCGGTGCTTGGCCAGGCATGCGCAGTGGGGGTGTAAGGACACCGCACAACGGCGTTCACACAACGGCGGAGGGAACAGGCGCAACCATAAGCTGCTTCGCATCTATAAAACGCGTGGATGGTTGTTTTGCGACAGCAAAAGAACAAAAAAGTAGGCGTTAGGAAAAATATTTTGGTACAAAAATACAAAGAGAGCATGCGACGAGTTCACACCTTAGGACGCCTTACAGGTTTTATAGTAACAAAAGGTTCCACCAAAGTGAACAGATACGCCGCACATTTTTAATTCGCATTCCAAGCGCGTTGTTCGCGCGCTATCAAATTTGTCTTCATTTATCCTCGTTAAACTGTCGTTTCACTTTAGCGGCCGCAATCCATGTGCGAACTGTATCGAGTCATAATACACATGTATCCTGCTTTAAAGTGGCAAACGTTTGGTCCGGGCTGTCCTGCAGACGCGTACTGTCGATGCCGAGTAGAAAGGCGAATGTAACGCAACAATGCAAGTTATGAGAGTAGCCTCGACAACTGGGTTCACTGTGCGCGTTATGTCATTGTGCGAGGCAACGCCTTTCATAATCAGACGTTGGCTACAGCTTTTTAACCGTCCTCTTCAAAACTCAACCAAAATCATGTTTAGCGTTAATGCTTGAGCGATTTGGTTTATATTCTTGAATTCACAGCAGAAAACATACACACAATGACGAGAGGTAAAGCGAGACACAACACGCTACCTGTGTGTATCCCTATTCTTTTCGTCGTTGTTTGTTTGTTTGCGCTGTGAATTGAAGAACAAAATTGTGGCTGCACAGTTCATCGTCAGAAAAACAGCGAGAGGAAAGAATTTGACCATCACGTCCCATCTGATTAGAAACTGCCTCAAATGTGGTTACTGCGCATCGGGCTCCTGTCTTTGGGCGAGTGAAAATGCCTGTATGTTTGTAAATTTTACCTTGCCAGCTATCTTTACGGGAGAAATTGGACGTAACAATATGTGGCGCTTGCTAGCAGAAGGTTTTCGCAGCGAAATGCGGTGCCGATTCTGGCAGCGAAGCAGACGGTTTGGCTGCGAGACCGAGAACACCTGCCGGAAAAGATTGGATGATACGGTCCTTGCGCGCATGAAACTCGTCACTGTCACTCTGCCCGCACAAAAGCGTACTTTTAGGAGAATCAGAAAACGAGACGGCTAGCAGTGCTCCAGGCGAGCCCCATATCAAGCGCTTCTGTTTTTCGAAATGAGTGAAATCCACCTGAACAGAATTGCAGAAACAAGCAAAAATTTCTGACTGGGCCTGGAGTACGCCTGCGTGGTTTGGAGCCCTAACCAGAAACACTTGGTCACCAAGTTAGAACAAATTCAGAGTCGTGCAGCACGGTTTGTATGCTCTAGATACAGAAAACTGGATTCAGTGATCCGTGCAATTGAGAATTACTTGAAATGAGAAGGCGGAAACAAAAACTTAAAACATTATTTCGTATATTCCAAGGCCTATTAAAAATACCTTAAAACTATTAAATACGCCTTCCAGGAAAACGCAGCGCAAGATTGAATCATGACGCTCCCATTAAACCTTTGAAGGCTCGCGGTGACATTTTTCGGTGGTCATTTTTTTTTTCCGGATGCGATAGAACAATGGAATCATTTGCACCACCATCTTGTTAATAGTACCCATGTACAAACTTTTAACAACGAACTTGATGCTTATTTTATTCTGGTTGAACTACTGCCAGTTGTGTTTTCCTGTGTGCATTGCTTTGCGATTTTCCTTTCTTGTTTTCAGTTTTATGTTTGTACTCAATATTTTACTCTATCCGTTTTATGACCCTCAAGAGAGGGTTGACAGTATAAATAAACAAATAAATAAATAAATAAATAAATAAATAAATAAATTCGGCGCTGTCAAAGCTAGGAGAAGGTAGCTGCGATAGCGTTCCATCATTTAGGCTTATTAACAGAATGACAAGGGGGATCGGGCCTTCGACATAGAAGTGCGGGCTAGACAATTAAGTCAGTACTACGGGAGAAATTTGAGTATAGTAGTCACACATGTAGCAGTAGTTAAAAGCATGACATGTTCCCGCTCTTAGTGTGCATGTAGGGCTATCAATGACGATTAGGCAAGCTTCTTAATCATTCACCAAAGGAGAAACTAAACGTTTCTTAGGGCAAAAGATGATGATGAAAATAAAAGGACGCACGCGTACCACTACACAAGTCATACTGTAGGCTTTACGTCATTACCGTGCATAGAATAAACGGACTGCTTTCCATGCTACACTCACTCAAATAATTTATTCGGTGCAGCGTATCAGGCGATGGGCTCTGGACCATCGGCATTGTAACAGGCGTTAAACATGGCGGCAAACTCAATACCCCCATATTGGCGCCACTTGGACATGCGTCTTCACAGCATTATTAATTAAGAAAACCATTTTGAACGTGAAAGACCACAAGTCTAAACGTGTCATCACATGAAAAGATGCTCGCTCTTGTAGTTTAGCGTCATGCGTCGCCACCTGACTCGCTGTAAATGCGCGTTATACTCCGACGTAGCCTAGCCCCACGCGCGCGTATAGCACGACGGCGCCACGTTAAGACGGTTGGCGTGGGGAGGCATGACTACCACCGGCGGAAACGTGACTCCAGTGCGCGCCGATGCCACGGGCGGCGCTGTTGACGGAGGTGGACAGCTAAGGTTTTAAGTGCAGAACACTTTAGGCGCTCGCCTTGTCGTCCGAGCTCGCTCGCTCGACACAAGTATATACAGCACCAAGGCGGCGTCCCGGGGTAACGCTGTTGTTCGCGGCGTTCCCAGAAGCTTCCAAAGCCAAGCGGTTTATATAGTCATAAGCGTTCGAAACTCGTAAATTGCTGGCGCTTGTCATACATCTTCCCGTTGTTTAGCGCAAAGAAAACTATAGGTACATTTGAAAAAAAATATATACCTAATTAACCGGCAGCGCCCGCGTTCGTATAGTTAGGAACGCCGGTTGGGTTGGTTTTTACGGTAGTAAACGCAAAATGTGGCAGTGTTACTTCTTTCACCGCGCGGGCAGAAGAGAGATTTGTGGCTTGGTCGGCTCGCTGAGCCACCTGCAGTGCATCTTGTTCGTTTTGCCGATTCTAATCAAGGCACTTCAGCTATCTCCAGCCGGGTATAGTGCTTGCAAAAGCTCGGGCTCTCACCAGCGTAGGTTGTCGACATCGCTAGTTGCACACCAATGCTTCCAACAGGAAACTGAATCTCCAAAAGGAAACTGAAGGCATGATTTCATTGATTGTGGGGTTTAACGCGCCGACGCAACGCAGGTGATGAGGCGCGCCATAGTCGAGGGCTCCGGATTCATTTTGACAACCTGGGAACCTTGAAGTGCGCCGAAATCTCGCACACACGGGCGGTTTTGCTTTTCGCCTCCATCAGAAAAGCGGCCGCCGCGGCCAGGAATCGAACCCGCGACCTCGTGCTCAGCAGCGCAACACCTTAGCCACTGAGCACCGCGGCGGAAAACTGAAGGCATGATTGCTGACGGAATAGTGAGGGAAGCATCCTGCCGTGCAGTGAGTAAAAGCTCTAGTATAGGTTTTTAAATCTGATGAAATCCCGAAAAGCTTTTTTTTACGTTTGTTTAACGTTCTCAACCACTTCGTAACTGTTTATTTCAGGAACACATCATATATAGATGCTTCTCTAATGAGCTCTCGCACATCAACACTTTTGTGACGTCACAAACTGTGGTATTAAAAACCGTACGGGGCATCGTCTCCTGTTTTCACGTTTCTTGAATTTTCTATCTAGCTAAACAATTGCTAGTTGCAAGAACGGTGTATTTAGATTCTTACAACCCTAATCCCTCGACACAGGCCAATTCCTTTCCCCGCTTAATTAACCCCTTAAAAAAACGTAGAAAGGCCTGCCAGACCAAGTGCGTCCGATGTGCCAATGTGCGATGGTGGATCGATCCACTCTTGGAAGGTGCGAGTTTGATGACCGCCGAGGGACTGAAATACTCTGTCGCGGAGCGTTGTAAAAGCAGGGAAACTCCACAGGAGATGGTCGGTCGTGCCTCCTGCCCAGCCGCCCACCGCATTCTCAACGCTGAACAAGCCGAGGCATGGGGGGAACTTCAAACAAATGCCTTGCCGAACCCGTTGGCGTGCAGTCATTCCCACCCAGAAATCTCGAATAAGTACAAACACTGCGGCTACCGCGCAGACCTCACGCACATTATCTGGAAATGCCGAAGAAAACATCGGAACAAGACCCCCAACCTACCATAGATATCAAACATCAAGAGCACTGGAAACCCTGCTGCCTACCTCGGATCCCCTAAAGCAGCTACGCCTTGTCCAGATGGCCGAAGAAGCCGCAAGCGTCCATGATCTCCTGGCTGATTAACGCGGCAAAGACAGCCGAAGCTTTGTACTTCTGGGCAAATCAAATTTTTAAATCTCTCTCCCTCTTCCTCTGGTTTTAATATGTTTGCCTAATTCATGTTGCACCTCAATGTCGTGTGCAAAGAAGCTTTCACCTTTGTCCACCATCAAAGAGTGGGATGGCTGATGGCTTCTTTATTATTTGTAATTGTAATATGTCATGTCACAAAAATAAACTTCAGATATAGCAAGGGACTGAATAAATGGACATTTCAGTTCCACGCTTGCGAAATATTATGAAAGCAGCTGCGCTGTTACCGCGCTTTTTTGATTTCTTCACGTTGACATTGAGAGCACTGGGCCGAAATGGAATTCGAGCAGACGCGCGGCGTTCTGGTAGTTTATAGGTGATTATATGGGCGTGGTCGTGCGCCACCTGCCCCGGCGCGCGATCCGAGATCGCGTACCGAGATCACAGTCGCATTGTTTCGGGAGCATTTCTGGGCCCGCGGTAAGAGGTCGAATGTTGGGGTACGGCGATAGGAGCATACGGTCGAGGAAGTACGGCCCCACGCCATCATGCAAACTTTCGTCTCACTGCGGCAGTTGTATTTGGCGACGTCGGGAAGCTGACGACCACCTCCAGCAAAGGCGGGGGTTGCCCACAATGCCACCCACCGCAGTATGCACGTACTCGAATCAAACGATGCTCGAAGCTGACCCACGAAGGTCCGGTACATTATCGGTGGAGATACGTTTAGCGGTGGTTCTGCGCCGCGTGCCCTGGCGTTCGAGCCGACATCACGTTGTGCCATGGAGGAAAGAAAAGCTTAGGAGAGGCCCTGACGTCACACCCAGCGCAGCCGGAAACGCCATTTCTGTAAGTCGAATGGCGGACCATTGGCCCTCCATGCCATTGGCGGACTCTTTTTGCCTCTCTCTCTCGGTGCACCTTCTCCGCCTCCTCCGTCCTGTATCGCCTCTCTTGTCGTCTGCATCTGCCAGCGCCGAGCCGGCGGAAATCAGCTGATAGGCAGGTAGAAGGCCGTTTTGCAGCGCGTGACCGTGAACGTAAACGCGCGGTTACACTGTTACACGTCTTCAGTGTGGCCGCAGCAGGTTTGCGAAGCGGCTCGCTCTAACAATGCCGCAATGCTCGGTGCCAGGCTGCAAGTCGCGATCGGTACCCAAGGAATTGGGCGTCACTTTCCACCGGTTAGTGCATCATTCCGCTGACAAGTATTGCTGAACATTGGTGTGCATTCATCCTTTGTTTGCAATAGCCGCCGTTTATAGGTTCCCAAGCGATGGAGAACGCCGCAAACAGTGGGCGAACGCCGTGCGGCTACCGGAATGGAAAGTGCCCAAGTTTGCGTTGCAGTTTCACTGGCAATCCCAGAGATGACTAGTCAATTAAACGGCCGTTCTATATATATAGGTAAGCAGTACTTCATGCAGATTTCACGCTAAAAAATTGTGGAATGTTTTTACCGTTGTTCGCGTGCCTTCGATAGAATTTTTTGCGAAGGAGGAGGAGGAGGAGGCAAAACGTTTTATTGAGTAAAAAAAAATGAGAGGGTGGGTGGCGTCAATAAACTTTTTTCGCCAAGTTTCAACTTGTCTCAGTGTCAATAAATTCAAGGTGATATCAGTTGAAAACGTTCATACACTAACCTCGCAGTATGAAGCGTTGAAAAGCGAAATCCAGAGCGAGACCACAAAAAGATCCAGATTCCAGATCCAGCACTCTTCCAGTCAACAGACGGACACCTACTAAGGTAATAGGACGATGGAATTATATCAACTGGGAATCTACCTTGTAACAGTTGCAAAGGCACTGCCGCGCATTGCCGGCCTAGCAAACTATATATTGCAGCGGCGATAACCAAAAAATTGAGTTGCGAATCGTTCGGTTGCAAGTCGCCTACGTACTGCACACAGTGTATCACTTCCCGAAAATTTACCTGACGGGTGTCCGCGCGTACGACGGGACGGCGCGTTCACGATATGTGCACTTCAATAGGCGCGTCGTGATCGCGACCGGAGCAAAAGCTTGACGCGGTACAAGGTGCACTTGCAAGTAGAAATTAAATGACATATTCACATCGGCGCAGCTGTCGCAACTCGCAGCATCCTTTTCGAGTTCCGCAAGACCACAGCGCAGCAAAGCGAAGCAACAATCTTCGCAATCGGACGACAAGGCAGGCGCTGCCTTTCCTCCATGACTGGCGAACGGCGGGCGGGCTGTTGCTAGGACGCCGTTGCTAACGCGACTTCCAATGGCCGCCGAAAACACGTGACTTCCTCCACACTTTTGCCAATGCGCGGGGATAGCTGGGGGCCTCTCCTAAGCTTTTTTTTCCTCCATGACGTTGTGCCATGTGCTTTCAAGGACGCCGCCGTTCTCGTGCGGGCCATGCGTGCGCGTGTGGCAGCCAGCCCACTCGACGAAGCGGTTTCGCCATCTGTGGCAAGCTTTGGGAACCGCGTAAAAATCCTGCTCCGGGCTGACACCCACAGATGGCGCCACCACTTCGCAAAGCCGTGGTGCCTACTATGTCCAAGTATTCTAGTTCACTGTAGTGCCCACACTTTCTACACCTATAGAGATTCTTAGTAAGTGTATACTGTAAGAAACTCTATGGCTACACCCACAGGACGCTCTGTCCGGCCAACAACAGCTAAGGGTCGGTTCGTCAGAGCCAGTCAGAGCTCAAAGTCACGTGGCAAAGACTTTTTTGCCACTTCCTTTATAATTACACCCAAATGCTTTGTGCGTGTGTTTTTGTGGTACGGTCGGTTCGGAGTTTGGCCATCGTATGGGGTCCGAATTGGTTTCTCTCAACGTTGAAGCTATGCGTGTGGTAATGTTGTCGTGGCCGGTCACTTAAAGGGGCCCTCAGATCGATTTCAAAGTGTTTTTCTTTGTGTCAGAAAACTACTCTATAATTCTTGTAGCAACAAGTCCAAAAATAGTAAGAATATTCGCTCACGCTCACAAAAGTTATTATCCTGACGAGACAGAACTATTTGTTGGCTCGGCGGCTTGCGATGACGACATAGTCGTACCTCATCCGACGCGAAGCACTCATTTCATGGTTGGGTGCCGGAATGTCCGCGATTTTTGACGGCGGTGGTCGTTCGTTTACAGCGTCGTCGTTACCATGGTTACTTCAGCGAGTGGGTCACACATGAGACGACGACACCCTTTTTTTTTAAGCTACATTTCAGTCCTTACGGACTTTGAGCAGTGGGAACTGGTGATTGCGGACGTTCGACCTTGCATGCGCGAGTTTCCGTGAACGGTAACTTATTTTTACCGTCGCTACATAACCATACAGCGGCTAGAATTTCTAGCGACTGTAACAGCGAGCTCCCTGCGCCTGCGAAATGTGCGCTCGCGTCTCGATTAGATTACCGCAAAGTTCCCAGAGAACGCCCTCCCTAGAAACACCGCCCACCTCCTTTTACGGGTGAAATATTCAATCTACTGAAAGGCGCGCCCACCCCATAAAATCTATGGCTTTAGCGCCGATGAGTGAACAAGGCAAACCCGAATCATCTCTTCATGTGTAGATGCGCTCACTTATTCGTCCTTTCCAAGCTTGACTCGGAAGTTCGCCAGTCTCGAATTTTTTCTTGACATCTCCGCAGTTTTGGTTGGCGGTGCGGCCACCTTTTCGTAGTTTTTCGCACCTGAACAGAAAGTTCGCCCATCTCGTATTTTTCACTTGATATCACTGTACTTAAAATTGGGTGGGCGTTCTTCAGGAACTTTACAGCACAGCGAATGCTCTTGATTGATTTTGATTGATTGTAGGGTTTAACGCGCCGACGCAACGCAGGCGATGAGGCGCGCCGTAGTGGAGGGCTCCGGATTAATTTTGACCACCTGGGGATCTTTAACGTGCGCCGAAATCTCGCACACACGGGCGTTTTTGCTTTTCGCCTCCATCAGAAAAGCGGCCGCCGCGGCCGGGAATCGAACCCGCGACCTCGTGCTCAGCAGCGCAACGCCTTAGCCACTGAGCCACCGCGGCGGGTAGCGAATGCTCTTCGCTCGGGACTTCATGCAAGCAATCTTAGTTGATGTTGTTTACTGCATTCTTGCTAAATGATGATCAGGAACACGATAAGTGGCAATTTTCTTCAGAATGAGCGAGCAAAATCTCCG
This sequence comes from Haemaphysalis longicornis, assembly GCF_048455015.1. Taxonomy (NCBI): domain Eukaryota; kingdom Metazoa; phylum Arthropoda; class Arachnida; order Ixodida; family Ixodidae; genus Haemaphysalis; species Haemaphysalis longicornis. Next base: position 95,950,265 of record NW_027526407.1, read on the forward strand.
CCCCTACTCCAGCCTCCCACGCTTCCAGTGGTTCAGATGCCTTTATGAACTAGCATAGCTATTTTATACTTTTAAAATCGTGTTGGCCAAGGTAATATAGGTAACTGCGGAATCATTGCAATATATATTACTCATTTTATATCGAAATATTTCGCGGAGGCGTGAATTCTGGTTAATGCAATACTTGTTCCTAATTGTTCTCACTAGATGGCGCCGTCAACGTCATGTTTTCTCATTTTTAAGCTCTACAGCAGAAGTATACGGCTCTTTTAAAAGGAAATTATTGTATTGTGAGAGTCCAATTTAATACGTCCAAGATTCAAAATATTTCAAGCGTAAGCGAACAGTTCTGGGCAATAAACTTTTGTGTCATTTGATTTGAGACAAATTCTCCAGATGTAGCTACTTGGCAGAGCCGGAATGCTGAAACCGCAGAGTGCAATCTTTTCGTTTTCAGCGGCAAATGGCTACTCTTGCTTCAGTTAACACGGTAAACGGTAAAGCGCGCCAAGGACACTAGGCAACGGGTTCATTCAGTAGGTCGGTGCAGCAAACCCCACTTTCCTGCGATCATGACTTGATGGGAAGCAATGAAATGAAACTCTTTGGCAGGAGTTAACGGCGCAGACCGGCGCCGTTAATCAGCTGCGACAACGACCGGCGCAGAGAATCAGCTGCGACAGCGTTTGGTCTTGAACTGATTTATTCAGCCCGCGTGAGCGCACTTGAGCGTGCGCCTCGTGATCACGAGCAGTGCCCGGCGTCGTCAAAGCGCTGCGTGCGGAGCTCCGCCTTCGTCGTCGGCGCGGCGCTCCCTTGGAGCGCCGTTCGTTACCACTTCATAACTGAAACAACGTCGAGGCTACGCTCGAAACACCGATGGTGCAAAGAATCCTTTCGGGTACAGCGTCCAAGAAAGCAAATGCAAAGAAAACTGATGATACTCTCACACCAGACATGGAGCGCTGAGCGATCACTCTGCAAGCTCATTGCTCCTGCGCTCACTGTATCCTTCCGCCGAGAACGGAGGAGCGTCCAGCCCGGTTTTGCCCGGTGTGTAAGTGCTTTACACTCCTGTATAAAACAAATATGTGCGACTGTGTAAGCGCACACACACACAAAAGGTGTTTTTTGCAGCTTTCTGATGTTTTTACGCTCGTAAAAAATTGATTACATCAAGAGCGCACTATTACGTCACGATTAGTTCAAGAAATAGCCGTTGTGCTCCGATACCATCGACCCCCCCAAAACCCCTATCTCAGGGGCCCTTTAAATTAAGCAAGTGCTGCGTCGAGCTGTTAGCGCAGGACTTTGCGTTGTGTTCTCGCCTGAGCCTGCCCACAGGTAAAGCCGGCGTCCTGAGTTCTCGCCGGTAAGCTCCGCATGTGACAGTACTGCTTTGAACAACGCCACCAAGACGAAGACAGCACGACGGTGCCGAGCCATCTCCTGAAGAATCGAATCAGCAACAAAGCACGGAGTTTGTGAGCAATACTTCTGTGCTGTTTATTTTAGAAGTCACGTTGCCATAAGCTCATAACATGCAACACGCTCCAAAGCTCGGCACATAAACAAATGAAGTGCTGTGATGTAATGAATCGGGTGTCAACGTGGACGTATCTATTTGGATTGTGATTGCGGTGATGCGATACATCGTAAATGGGCGACCGAGACGCGGTCTAATTTATTGGGTTCCTGTGTATTGCCCGATTCTACGGTGAAATAGGCCAGGTTAGCCATGACGTTCGCTAAGCTTGTTATCGCCCTTGAGGTAAGCGCACTCAGCGGCTGAATGTGATGTTTGCACGGAGAGTGATTACTGCAGGCCGACTTGTGATACAGGCTTCAAAATACAAGTGCCTCACTTTTACACCGGCCAATTGGTGGACAAATCAGCGGGAAGACATGTAAAGTTTAGCAGCTGTGCACCTCGCAGGGCGAATTGTTGCAGCAAGTGGTGAGTCATCCTGCAGCCGCGACGGCCTTACCTGGCCTAATTACACCCGGTTACGGTACAAGACAAGGGTACGCACAAATAAGCCATCTGGACTGACGCGATACTTTGGTGTGCATTTCCTTAGTTCAGGAACACTCTCAGCTCATTATCATCGCGAACTGAGTAAATCAGAGCAATGAAGCGAAGTTCCTACTGTTGTGAGTAGTAGTAGCTGTATTTTGACTTTTACGCCGAGCCTTCCCTGACCAAAATACCTTCTCCCATGCCGTCATGCACCCATGACTACTGTTTCTCAGGCCCACTTCGTGCTGCGCACAGAAGCAGCCATTCCACTGTGAGAAGGAAGTCACCTCCGCAAGCCTGACCAATTGAGATGTCGAAAGTGACCTGTACTAATTCAATCGGCACTCCAATTGTTTTTGGAACTCCAAGTTGTACGCTGGGCTGTCAGAACTGTAAACGCTCCCCAACACGGATCAAACGTGTACACTAGTTCAATCAGCACAATGAAGCACATGAACAGGAATATGGTTTAAGCCTGCCTGCATGTTCATGCTCAAAGTTCGAGATTTCTATGCAGTGATTACGAGGACACAGCCTAAATGTTCCTCACCACTTTGCCAGCCACAAGATTTGGACATGCCTTACCTGAATCCTTGCAAGTCACTGTCTTCAGGTGATGTCACCTTTTTAGCTCAAAAATGTCTGCCCCGTAATTTCCTGATGCAACTGCTCCCTTCCTTGGAAAGTTTCCGGGAGGAGTACGGCCCTCTAGAAGTATTTGTAGTAGAGTTGCACTGGCACTATTGCAATCTACAACTAAAGGCCCCACACTGGCTGATCTACGGTGCTGCCCACGTCTCAGCACCCCATGATCAGCACCCTCCTCATGGCTGAGGAGGGTGCTGATCACTTACCTTGGGACCAAGACAATTTGTGGCAGAGTGTGCAGTGGAGGTACTCTTTTTCTTGTAACCTGTGCGACTTAAATTGCTGAATGCACTGCATGCAGTCCGTCTGTTCCTGCTGTCAATACTCCGTACTCTTCTCTTCTTAGCCGCTCCTCCTGCCCTTTTCTCTCCATAGTTTTCTTTGTCTCCTGCCTGCGAATAAAGAAAAAAGGGGAAGAGCACAGAAAAACTTAGACATTAAATGGTGCTCAATTGAAGCTATTGAAGTCGGTCTCCACAAAGCAGTACGGTTTTTCGAGTCATTAGTTTCGGACTCACCACAAACTCAGCGAGAAGATATCTGGCTTTCGTTTCTCGCATGTATTCTTATGATGTGGAGAATCCTCAGACTAGCCGTTAACTACCTACAGTGAATCTGAGACTGTACATCCCGACCTGTATGTTTCAGAACTGAGTCAACTTGAAGCATATATGCAAAACTGCAAATATTTATTTGTCACTTTATTTGTCTTTTATTCGTCAAAAGTGACAAAATAGTAGAACCATCTAATTGTTTTCCAGCTCAGAGTCTGCTTTCAGCAGGGTGCGCTTCTTTTTAGTAGATATAGGCGGAAAAAGAATGCTTAACGCCTGCTGAACTTTGCAGACCGTACTTTACCTTCGGAGTGCTCAATTTATTTCGACTTAAAGTTTCAGAATTTTTACTGCTCAGAACCATCTACAGTTGTTTTAGAACAGGAAATCTGGAAATTTCGTCTAGGACAGATTTAAGCTCTAGGAAGCTCTGTCAGAACCAGTTCAGGAACGGCCTTCTTGGTCCTAAATAAGCTGAAATTGTGACTGTAGAGTCTCGGCCAAGTATGAAGTTGCTGAATGCTTTCTGGCAGGAATGTTGACTACATACACGAATGTACCAGTATAGCGTAGTGTTGACATCTTGGCTACAAGGCTTTTTGTACCACCAAAGTGTTTGAAGGCAGTTCACTGATTTAGCCGAACTTTCGAGGGAGCCCTTGAAGACACAAATGTGCCTCAAAGATTGCATTTTTCCCTGCAGCTATTTGCTCGTTCCTGGTAAAAAAAATTGAGGAGTTACCATGTCTTTCAGAACTGGATGGCCAGCGAAGCTGTTGGATATGATACCATTACGTAACTGTATACAGGCTACCAATGTTACACAGAACACTGAGGTCTGCCACAAACCCTTAAACTTGGTTGCACACGTTCTTGAAAGTTACCCGCCGTCACAAACATACTGTGGCGGATCAAGCAAGGAAAGCAGGACCCAGACGTCCGGTTCTCGTGGTGGTCTCGGAACACTCAAGCTCGAGCACGCGAGCGCGGCCGATCTTCATCTTCTGATCGTGCCACGCCCCCTGCCTTCGCTTGTCTCAACCGCCCATTCAACCTTTATTTTCTACACATACCACTGGTAAGGTGCCGAACTGCGCAGCCCCTAACTCTGTCTCCGTTCTGTCTTTGTGCTACAAGTGATGAGTCTTCCGAGCTGGTGGCGGGCTGTGCACGCCCCATGATCAGTGGCGGGCTGTGCACGGGTTCACAGTCAGCTTTACAGACATTCACATCAGAGTCTCCCAGGAGGCGCATTCGTCCTTGAGTGGCACGTGCACGGCTGTTCGTGTTCATTATCTTACCTTGTCAAGGATCCCCAGGTGGTCAAAATTAATCCGGAGCCCTCCACTACAGCGCGCCTCATCGCCTGCGCTGCGTCGGCGCGTTAAACCCTACAATCAATCAATCGATTTGCCAGAGTTCAAATCAGTTATGGCGTCCTCGCTTTCGCTTAAGGTTATCTCCCTTTCCGAAAGTGCCGTCTCTTCCCTTTCCAGCTGCGGCAAACAGTTCAAAAATTCTCTTTTAAACCCTTCTTCTTTGGGTTTTCGAAGAGCAAAGAAACCGCGATAGTAATCTGCGAACGCACGAGGTATGTCGTCGTTGTTTTGCGTCACTACACCTGCCCACTCAATTTATTTTACGTCTTGCTTTCGCGAATGCCTTTTTTCGTCAGCTATGGCACGTTTAGTCGGTTGTTCACCTGCCAACGTTTCTTACGGACCAGCCCCCATGGTCACACCGCGGTACTTCTCGACATCAAGGTCTTGGAGGGTGCATTTCGTGTTTCTTATGTCATCTATAAAAAGGCCGGGCTCTTCGGTCCTTCCTGTATCAATTGCTCAAAAATACTTCGGAGGTCTGTTTCTTTTTAGATGCGACGCATCTCATTCACTCGCCTTGTCCCTGCATCCTTCCGGCGTTGTTGTCGGCGTTGTCGGCGTCCACCCCTCCCCCATTCTCCTCGCCGCGCCAGCTGCGCTCTCCGCCGCTCACCCCCTCTCCTCTCCGATAGCGAACACTCTCTCGCGAGGGGCATTGGATTGGATGCGATTGGCCTGGCTTGGCTTGGCTTGGCTTGGCATGGCTTGGATTGGATTGGATTGGATTAGAACTCTGCGATGCTTCGCATCACCTCAGGGTTCCCCTCCGGAAGATGGTGTAATTTTCTCTTTCTTCCCTCTTTATCTCACTTGATCGCTCTAGAGCGATCACTTTAATGTTTTGTTTAAAGTTTTGCCAGGCGTCACTTTAGCTGTTACACTTCAGCCCACACTTAATAATGAAGAAATTGTTTACCCTCTCGAAAAAAAACCTTATCATAAAGCAATTTTGCATTCATCTTCAAGAGTAACCACTTGAATTTGGACTTTGGTATTGTTTTATACCCCAACAAAATTTCGACCAAGCAGTGATCGCTTAACGACAGTTCGTGTCCTTCGTAGTTGTTACATAACGGCGTCAAATCCTCAGAAACATAAATGCGATCCCACCTCGCATGACTTGCGCCATGCACGTGTGTGTAACGAACCCTTTTCCCATTTCCTGCAATCATGGCCACATCTTTCAACAAACTGTCGGCTGTAATCTTTCCAAGTAGTTTCGCGCTGCGATCAGCTACCCCATCTACCTTTGACCTGTCTTCGGGAGAGCAAACACAAATAAAATCACCGAGAACAAGCAAAACTTTCTCCGTTTCAAAATAACTTTCAATGCTTACGAAAAACTCGTAGCGGGACTTCGCTTTTCTGGGGGCGTACACACAGAACCCTCTGAACTCTAAATCTTATTAAACAAAGTCCCATAAAACAAATCCTCCAGTTTCACTATTCACTATGTTTCGAACGACTATACCTAGGGACTTTCTTTGCAGACAGCAGCATCCGGCTGATAGACCGACTGAATGGCTTACAGCAACATGAAATTCCACAACAAAGGGTGCTACCATAGTGTCGGGGTGATTTCGTTATCAACTTCAGTTTGTTCAATTCCAATGACATCCAAATGTTTTTCGCAAACCAGACTGCTAAGGTTTACCTAGCGCGTTTTTGGCGCGAGCTCCGGAGATTCAAGATCCCTACTCTGAAAGGCCCTCTGAGATTAACAGTATAAGGCGTAGTAGCACCCGGACAGCATGGTATCAAGGAAACAAACTAAATAGTGACTGTAACAAAGAAATACATGGTCAGCTTCTGCCTCGGTCGCTGCGTACGCGTCAAAGACACGCACCGGGATTCTTTTCCGTACCTGCCCTTTCCTGCTGCTGCCTTTCTGCATTCGTGTTCCAGGCGTTTCAATTTAGGCTCATTGCTTTACTTGGTGGACTCCTCCCCCTCATTCCGTCGTCTCTTTGCTGGTGCTTCCTTGGCGTCCATGGCCTCCACACTTGCGTCGGCTCCAGCGTCCCCTTCTTTCGGTTGTTGTTGCTCCGTAGTTTTCGTCTTGTTAGTATCCTGTTCCTCTTCTTCATCCTGGCATAGCTCGGGGGCGTTGCCGCCTCTGCCGATACTTGCACTGTAAACGCAAACTAGCCGGAAATGTAGTTTTAATCAAGTAATGTGCCCTGAAAAGTACCTATAGCAAAAAATGTACTCCCTAGGCATGATCTAAAGAAGTGGACGAACCTCCATGGTAGTACCGTTGCCCATCCGGGTAGCAAAAGGGAGGATTTAGAACGACTTAACACCATTTGTGAGATGGCGTTCCGTTGCTTGTATACTACCACGTCCACAATAAACGCCCTATCTGAGGTAATCATCTCAAGCGGGCGGTCGCCATGTTAGTCTTCTGTTGTCTCCGTGCACCAGCACTTCAACCGTGGCCTAATGCTAATTAGAACGAGTAAGCAGGACGCGACGGTTGCACGCAGCTACAAAACCAATACCGTACGTATACCCGTATAGATGCTTCAACCAGCGCGATCACAGGCAGAGAGCGCGGCCGTGTTGTCTCAATCTGTTTATTTTGGCGATAGGTGTTGTCAAACTCTGCTGCTAACGAAGATGCAGTTCTCGCCGTTGCAAACAATTGCAATGTTCATCTGCTTCGCTTGCTTGCGCATACATAGACGATTTAAATTCTCGTGCCAGCGCGCCAACGCACCCGACTGCAGCGACTCAACTTGCCCTGGCGGCACGACTGGCTGCCCGGATGTAAAAAACTATCAACGCAGCGCGGCCGGTGACGGCGCGGCCGGAGCTTCAAGCCTTGCCTTGGGCCATCGTTTTTTCTTATTTGTGAAGGACTAGTAGTGCCATTTGGTGGAAAGATTTTCATGTGCCCCTGTCACACGAGGAACGGCCGCAAACAGCATTTGGATACGGCGACAGGTGTGGACAGCTCGCTGGTAAGTGATCTTTCATCAGTCGATGCATTTGTCAAACGTTTGGATAGGGTTAACAGCGAAGTACCCGGGTTCCCGTGCCGCTCACAGCTCGTACACGCACGGGCAAAGAAAAAAGCGCACACTCGTATTATTTTACTTGTTTGTGGGTGTTGGGGTATGCGTTCGCATTCTTTTGTTGGCCGGTTTGTAACAGGGCATTCGAGATAAAATCGTTTGTCGCGCGCGGCGTCGTTTCAAAGCAACGTGACGGTTACTTCGTGCTGGCGAAAATCAGCGCAGTCAGACGGAAGCGGGAAGGAAGGTGGAGAGATCGGGAAAGAGGGCGCTAATATATAAGAGAAAGCGTAATGCAAGACGAGAAATATAACACAACCCACCTGCATTTCTCCGAACTTACGGACAGAGCCGCACACGGGTACGTTGTCACAAACTCGAGCGTACGACGTCTAAAAGTACCGTATATATATATATTTTTTTTTCATTTTTCAACGTGACCTGAGCCACTTATTTTCTCATTGCCGCGCATGCAGACCTGATTGTGTCCCTGTGTTTGAGCGCACAGCCATCCTTTTGCGACATAAGAACCAGCGAACGCGAGAAATTGTAGAAGCCAGCCACATCAGAAAAGCTGGTTCCGAATGTATCAGTCATCCCTCTATCGCCCTGCTTAATCGAGAAGTCGCATATTTAGACGCACATTGAGCGCTATTTCGGTGCTTCTTCTGGGATTGCGTGTTGGGGGTGGGAGGGGGGTCTTAATCCATGTATGATGCGGTTATCTTTGCTGATTTTTCGCCTTTCCTGCGCCTCAGAGTTCGTTTTGTGGTTTTGTTGTTACGGTTTTTTAGTATTTTCGGCTGAGTGCGCCGAGAACTGTGACGCATTGGGGGCGCGGCAATTGGGCGCTTGGGCATATAAAGCTTTGAATTGTGCAATAATAAACCAGTTGCGAGTGTGCGCTTGTGCCGTCTTCATGTGCTCTTGTCCTCGTTAATTTGCGCGCAGTTTATTTTTCGCAATGCATAATTACCAACTCGCCCAACTCGCAACCCTTTTACAGATCCTATACTCCGTAAAAATGAGTTGCCTGACCTTTTAGGTACGGCAAAATCTCGCGCAGCGCATCATTCTGCCAGGGGGCCATATCCTAATGTCAATGCACACACTATGAAAGCAGCTTGCACTTAATGCGTTACATTGTCTGCTGATAAGCATTTTAGATTCGCCCCTCTCATCATCATTCACTTCGTGGAGATGGCGGGATTTTCTTTCATAGCTTGTTGTCACTGCAGTAATTAATAGCAGAATCAGTCCTACAAATCACAGAAACGGTTCGTTTCACGTTGAAAATACTCACAGTAACACACTTTGCACCACACGGAGGAACAATCGGTTGCAGTGATGAGGCATAAGGGTAACTTGTTGTTAAAGGGTCATTGAAGACAACCAGCAAGTTGATTTCAAACGGAAGTCGGACCTCCGCATAGCCATTTCAGCATTGATTTAGTGCCAAGATGCCTTAAGTGCTGAGAAATCGCTGTTCAACTGCTCATCAAACGTGACGCAAACACGACTGCAGTCGCTGTTTGCATCAGGATAAACCGGGAGCAAGTGAAGCAGCGGTGATTAATAGCAGTATACAAGCAACTGAATACAACATTACCACGTACCAAGAAGTTTGGTCAGTTACGGATAAATCGCTCATGCTTACCCAAACTCCCCTGTCATTTGTCGTTCGAGACCACTAAGCAAAATGTTTCTCCATTGGACCTGTGATCAGCATTTACGCTTCACTGAAGAAAAACATTGGCCTTTTGAGGCCCCGCAAGTTTTGGCGTCGAACGATTTTCTCATGCGTAGCTCGCATGCTCCCTTGGAAAGCGGTACTGCCACCCCAAGTATGGACGAGTAGCACCATCCAGCGGCAGCCAAGAAAGAAGTTGTGCGCGTCAGGCCACTTAAGCCCTTCCGGTGAAAACGTGTTTTTGCTAGTTTCAATCTTATTTAAAAAAAAATGCCAGGTGTAAGAGGGGTATAATAGTGTTATCCGTGAGCTAATCTATCAACCTAGAGAGACTTGCATTTTAACGTCACTGTCATTTAAAGTTGTGCTCGAGTATATTGTGCGGAAGTAATATCTTTTTTATTGCTGCAAAAGCCACGATGGTTAATGTACTGGCACTTGGTTTTATGAAGACTTTGCATTCCTAATTTAAGTACTGAATCTTCGCAGGGAACCTGGTATAACAATTTTATTACTGTACCGAATTATTAAGTTCATTTACCCATAGTGTCTGTTTTGAATTTTACATGTGGGTCATTTTTTTTTCTTTTTTGCTTTTTCAGGTAGATGTTCCTTTGACTCCCTGCCTGCATTCCGCGAACGGGGAAATTAGCCTCCGCATCGATGGCCAGAGTGTCTTGACTGCATCACCTTTACTGGGAGGACTGTGTAGTCTGTTTGCATCGTTCTGGGTTTTCAACATTCAATATCCCAAGAAGGCACACAGAGCTCTAACGTTTGTGGAACATGCCTTTTTGGACCTTGCCAGCACCAAACCACGTGTGAAGGATTTAGAACTAATTAACTTTTATCGCATCAATATCCCTCACCAATATTTTATTTGTTTTCAATCCTGTAATCATTGGATAGTAGTTTAAAGAATTTCGTATTATGTTTCTGACGTTTTCTTTTTTTTTTTACTGAACAGGGGATATTTGATGGGCCCTTCAGTATGCTGATAATACAGCTATCTTTTAGTGAAGCAATAATATTAACCAACTAATATAGCTTGAAACAATTAGCTAAATAATGTTGGCAACTGGTGCCAAATGAATCAACTTAAAATTATCGGAAAAACACGAATTACATGGCTTTTTCTTCTCACTCTGAAGAAGCTGTCGCAAAACCACGCATTCTGTTCTATATCCTTGCAATTAACCCCTCAGACTGGGTCACTTTTCTTGGCGCATTTGTGTCTTTATCAAAACGCACTGGTATTTTCCGCAGCATATTTCTCGTCCTTTATATTACTCATTTATCCATAGCCATCTCATTGCTGTCTGTCTCCTACATCATTTATCTCTTGTGCCTTTACCATCTACAAAATGCTCGTTACCTTTCAATATCAAATCGTTACACAGCTCTCGCTCATTTCACCACCAATTAAAAAAAATTTTTGTTGTTGTAAACCACTGCAACCATTTTTTTCACTTTGTGTACTGAGTACTGACGCGTACTGATAAGTACTCACGCGTTCTCAATCCTCCAGTACTATATAATGATGTCACTTACCATGCCGTTGTGTTTGTGCCTATATGTTTTTCGCGTATTTTCAGTTCTTGTGGTAATATTGTTTCCACAGTTTGTTCAACTAGCACTCAGATCGCTCATTTCACCACCAACTGAAATTTTGCTGTTGTTGTATACCACTGCAACCATTTTTTTCACTTTCTGTACTGAGTGCTGATGCGTTCTGATAAGTTCTGATAAGTACTGACGCGTTCCCGACCCGCTATTATTATATAATGATTTCACTTACCATGTGGTTGTGTTTGCGCCTATCTTTGTTTGTCGCGTATTTCCAGTTCTTGTAGTAATATTAATTGTACGGTTTGTTCAACTAGCATTCTATTGCTGTCTTCCATTCCTAACTGGCGTGTTTTTAGCAATTTACCATTTTTGCTTTCTTATAGGAGGTCGCCCAAAGTTTTTATTTCGGAGCCTCCTTGTGTACACCATGTACCATGTAAACTTGTATGCGAAAGTTCGTTTGAAATAAACCTGAAACCGAGAAAAACCGTGTGAAATCAGTACTCCCGCAGGGAACTAGAAACTCTCCCTTGTGGCCTTGAAAAAACTCATTTCGGAAGGCCTAAAAACCGCCCCAACTTTGCAAAATTCCATTCAAAAGAAATATATGCTTCCCTTGAACCTCCTAAAAACTCCCCTCGCGAGTCCTACAAAACGTAAAACTCCATGCAAAAGAAGTAAATGCTTCCCTTGAACCTCCTCAAAACGCCCCTAAAATAACATAACTACTTCCCAAGGGAGCCATAATAGGCTCCTATTCAACCGCCTAAAAAGTCCATAAACATCACTTAAAAACGCCTTGAGGAAGTAAAGAATACTCCATTTTGATCTCCTTAAATTCTCCCTAACATTTCTTAACACTCCCTAACTACCTCCTTTCTATCACCTAAAAACACCCTGTTTTGAGGAGGTAAACAAAACCTCCCTGTTCCATGTACTAAAAAAACTCCTACAAGGAGGATCACTAGAGGACAGGCGAAAAAGAACCTCTAGGGAGTATATGGGTGGAAAAAAAGTTTAGAGTGTGCTGTTCTGGGCTCTGCACAGTCGTTTGAGGCTCTGCTTACGAAGCCGCCTCCACTTCCTCGGGTTCCATCAAGTTCTCATTCACTTCAGGGTCCTCGTTCTCCTCGTTTCCCCCAACCACCCTGATGTACGACCCAACACCCTCGTCGGCCATGGGACCGAACGAGCAGCACTTGAAGCACTGCGGCACACGGCAGTCGCGCGTCATGTGACCACTGCGCCTGCAGCGCAACCACAGCGGCGCCCGTGCCGGCACGAAGACAACCACCTGGCCGGTGTAGAATTTCATTACGTGGGGTAGCTCGTCCGGTGAGACGTCCGGCCTGAGCGTCATCGGAATAACCCGGGTGGTCGATTCCGCCGTCTCGAAGCCGTTCCCCGCCCAGGCGTCATGCTTGACACTCTTGACGACACCGAAGTCACACAGTGCACGGTTCAGACACTCGCCAGGCATATCGAATGGCACCAAGTGCACCTTAAAACGTACACCCGACGTCAATATAAGCCGGGGCACGCGATCGCGTGGCAATATGCGTGGCTCTGACATCTGACGTTGCATTTCTGGTGTCGAGACATCAATGTGCGGGTGCGCGTCCAACCACGCTCGCTAGCCTTTCTTTTACTTCGCTTCAAACGGTAGCGCTGATCACATTCGCAGCTTGGCGCCAGGGGTCACTTTCTTTCCTCAACATGTCTTGCTCGTACACGCTTCAGCGGCCGAGGGTGAGAGTGAAGATGCGTTGCTCGACCTGCCCTGCTATGACAGAAAACTAATCTTGCTCGTCTCGCGGTGACAAAATTGTGTCCCACATATGCTCTCCCACTTCAGTATTTCTAACAGCGACACGGTTCTTGGGCTGGGGTTGACTACAGCCTGTCCTTGTATCGTTTTACGATCCCTCCGGAGTTCCCAACAAAGAGTTTGTGTTTACAGGTAAAGCCTACTTTATGAAGATCGGCGGAAGCTTGGTCTGTGTAATCTGGCCTTCCGACGCTGCCTGTTGCGCAGGGAAGCATGGGAATCTACAGAGAGAGTGTGATTAAGGAAAACGCCTTAACTCATGTTTTATTAAATGTATCCAAAAACACGTTGTATGAAACTATGCTGATAGGACGATTATACCGCTATGCCGGGTGTTGTTTACTTGTCGTAATTAGGTAGCGAAGCTGTAAACGTTGGAGAATTAGTTTGTTGTAATTATAACGCAATCTACGGAGAGAGGTTGCCATGTATTGGAGAAAACGGCCGTAACTGCGGTTCCGCGCTGTTTCAGTAGATATGAATCACAATCGGTGGAACGAGTTTTAATATTTTTTTCGTACAACATGCAATTGGTTGTTAACTAAGAATGATCACACAAACAGAATACGAACTGAAGCGAGGAATAATCTTTTTTATGAAGGTGTGATGAGACTTCACCTTGCACACGTTCTGAAACAATTAAAAAAGGGGAAACGGGAGGAGAGCTCGGCGTGATCCTGGGTGTTTGACAGAAAATATACAAAAAATTGAGTGCCCTTCCACTCTGCGAACAAGGATGACCATCAAAGCTGCGGTGTCGAGCCTCAACGTGAGCTTTGACTGGGTCCAAAGGGTGCACGAAGCAAAACATGTTTGTTTGTAATTTGCGATTCAGCATAGTTCCTGCTTAATTGACTGAATGAACTTTTGATTAACTAGAGTTTTCTTCCGGGGGACAAACATGGGGCTGTCCGTTTCCCTCCCGTAGAATCCTATATGTACTGACAGCGGACGAGAATTACAATATTTACAATTTCACTGTGAACTATGCAATTTAAAAAATATATAAAACCCGACTTTGTGTTAGATTCGTCTTAGCGGCTGATTGTCATATAATTTGTTTCGGTATAGTTTCAATAAAACAAGTGTTAGAGCCACTTTATGTGATGGTATTCCCTCCGAAGATTGACTCGATTTTCTGTTCAACCGTCGAAGTGGGAAAGCCATCTTAGAAAGATCAAGCTTACAACGATCCTCTTAATGTCTGCTTCACCTCCTTACACAAATGAATTACTGGGAAAACATTTTAAGGAACAGCCCCTTTCCGCCCTTCGCTGGACTCAGCCGCGTCGGCGTCGTCATGACCGTGCGAACGATGGGAAGACCGACGAGTGAAGGAAAGCAAAGGAGGATAATGTCGCGAAATTGGGAGGGGAGTAGGTTCGCCGTGGTGGCGTAAGCCAGTGCTCTCCGAAAGTGTGCGGTGGGGGGAAGGGAAGGGGCAGTATGCTGTGGCCGAACGAGGTGCTCGACGCTTGGAGAAATGTGAGGGGGGCGTTCACGCGACAATGATGTGCGTTCGCATAATGCTATGTTCAGACTAAATACGTAACAGCCGTATCGTGCGCTATGCACGTAAAAAAACGATGTTGTACATATTTCGGTTGGCTGAGACGTTAAATGACGTCATTACTTAAAGATATTACGACAATTGCGACAACACTCTGAACCCGGCTTGAGACGCAGTTCTTGTCTACATCTTGTCTACATTCTTCTCTACGTTGCTCTATTACCGGAGATGATCAGCTGGATCGTAGCCATAGACAGCTTTCCTGTAAAAAAAAAAAGAATGCAGTATTTAAAACTAAGATAGCAGTCCCGTTTCCATGTATTCTTTGTCAGAGCAGCGCAGACCGACTTACGCATCTTCACCCTCGCTCTCGGCCGCTAAAGCGTGTGCGAGCAAGAGGGGTTAGCCAAAGAAAGTGGCCCCTGGCGCCAAGCGCTGAATGTGACAAGCGTTGCCGTTTGAAGCGAATGAAAAGACTGGCTAGCGAGCGTGGTGAGCGCGCACGCGCACGTCGGTGTATCGACACCATATGTGCAACGTCAGATGTCGCGGCGATGCATTTTGCCACGCGCTCGCGTGCCCCGGCTTATTTTGACGCCGGGTGCAGGTCCTGGAGGACTGGGTTGATTACCGCACAGAAGTGCACCTTAACATGTAGCGATCCATTCTTCAAAATCCGCTCGCGCGCAGTCGGGGTGCGAAACTTGACGAGCCAGATGTGGTTCATCTGGAAAGGCCCAATGCCTCCCACTTCCTTCAGTGACTCCAATTCACGGTAAGGGGCACAAAGATTGTTGATTCGGCACGGGCGCTTCTATGGGTCAAAGTGCAGAAAAACGCACACCTTCATGCTATCATCCGAAGGCAAAGTGGGCAGCAACCAGCGATAACCGGTCGGCTCGCCGAATGAGCGGCCAGCGCCGCCAGAGATAGCTGCATCATCGCCTTATATAAGGTCGGAAGCAGCATGTTAACTTAGGGTCGGTAATTCAAGACGGTGTTAAAATGGCCTACAGTAGTTGTAATACAAGCATAATTGTTAGTAAGTAATTAACAAATAAAATACACGTTCAGTCCTCAGTGAGCAAGGGTGTCCACTGAGACCGTTACTCTTCGCCCTTCATATAGAACCGTCGTGGGCAAAGATAATTGCAAGTAGCAGCATACGTGGTTTTTGCCTGCAGGCCTGCAGAGGTGTTGGCATACGCTGGCGATGCGGCTTTTTTCTGTTCAGACAAACAAAGAGTGAGTAAGGCGCTGCACATGACGCAAAGCTTTTGTGATGTAACGGGTAGTCAGTTAAACGTCACCAACACTGTCGGGCTGTGGCATGGTGAATTGGCAAAGGTACCTGCTTTTTACGAAAACATTCAGTGGTCCACAACGCTGTCAAAGTATTTCGGTGTACCGTTGGATCGGTATCGCGAAAATACGGCGTAGTGGAATGATAGGGTGCCTGAAATGCGTTCGCAGACAGAAAAATGGGGCGGTAAAAAATGGTCAATTTGTGCGCGTGCAACTGTATGCAACCTGTTTTTGGTGAAGGTTTGGTATATAATGCAGGTTTTATTGTGTTCCCGGATGAATGTGCAAAAGTTTTATTCCAGTGCCTGTTGGCAGTTTTCATTTGGCAGTGGGCTTTCGAGCTAACAAGCCGCAGCAATTTGTTCTGCAGACTAGTTGATGGTGATCTGGCGTTACTACACCTTTTTGTAAAATACCTTGTATCATGGTTTTTCTTTTTAAGGAACCAGACAAACCGTTTCGTTCGGACCTGTTTGCAAATGACGCTAGCGACGGCCCTGCCAAATTTTGTTGTTTCATCTGTTGACTATGTAAGGCACATCGGTAGCGGTTTTCTGCAGGAAGTAGTCAGATCTTTTCATTTTCTCACGGCGCGGTTTTCGATGGAATACCTCTCTAATGTTTCCCGCAAGCGTCTTTCTAGAGACCTAACTGAATCCCTGTTCCCCGAACCAATATACCGATCCAGACACCGGGACAGCACCGGACGCGACGCTTTAAAGACGGTTGAAAAAATGGCAGTGTGAGGGGCTGCAAAGACGTTTTTCTTTAGGCTCCACTCGGACACCCTACCGCTACTGACATGGGAAGAGCGACGGGGGCTGTTTCTGCCGTGGGGTTCAGACTGCTTTTTGTGCAGGAAACCCGAAAGTGTGGAGCACGTTTTCCTGGATTGCTGGGACGCAGTCTTTTTCTGGGACGTCCTCCAAAGAACTATCAAAAAAGATTTGCCACTAGCAGCCGAAGGAATTAGATACCATTCAGTGAACACAGAAGGTATTCCATACGAGCTGCTCTTTCTCTTAGATTTGCACGCAATAAGGCGTAGCTGATGGATGTTCGTCACAACTCTGTTGATGCGTGGTCTGTAAATCGTTTTTTTGTTGAAGACCTGTGTAGTCTTTGAGAAGTGGTGAATAATGATGATTGTTATTATGAACTTCTGTGTTTTTTAGATAAGCTTAGTGTGATGAAAGTGCACTAACATGTCAGCGCCAGCTAAATGTTTGGCGGCGGTTTATTGCCCTCAACCTCAAAGGTTGATTTTGTAATGTGTGTCGTTGCCAAAATATGCCGGAAAGAAAAAAACGGTAGTAGCTGAATGAGTAAGACTACTGACACTAACTCTATATGGTCTACCAGATACAGGTTCGAATTCTGCCGGTTCCTGTGGGATTTTTTGCGGATGTAAATGCTATGGGCACGGACGCGGACCGATACTGTGTGCTCCTAAAATACTCCGTGCCTAAAACTGACTGTTTTCTTCATTTCTGTGCTGACTGAGTTCATGATTGACGAATGGGTGAATAGATGGCGTAAGTATGCTGTGAAGTTATCAGGTGTAGCGTTTCGCTATCCTCACCGCGTCATGTAACCGATGGTCATGGCCGCCCTTTTCTGTGGTCACGCTTGTAACATAACACAGCTGGGAAAGGGTAACGCAACAAAACTTGCATTGAAGCAGAGAGCTAAACTATGTAGCTAAAAGCGATTGAAATAAATAAAAAAGAACGCGTGATTCTTTTTTAGCTTAACACATGCCATTCACTCGCTTTCGTAGCTTTTAGATAAACGTTACTTGAACGCTTTGTGGTTTGGACACCAATATAAGGTTAAAAATTATGTTTCTCTTTACAGCCTCAGCTTCCGTCCGAATTTTGAAAAAACATGCCAAGTGGTTTTATATGTTCTATGCGTAATGTCTGATAGCTTGGTTGCGATATTCATGAGCTAAGCATCAAATCACACTTCATGTCATCATAGCTATACGTGCACACGCCACTGTTGGTAACGTTTTGCTTGCAGAAAAAACACGGCGAATTTGCCGTGCATTTACGAAGTCGAAAATAGTGCCCATGATAGACCTGTTTTTCTTCCCTTTTATAAACTGCTTGCAGTGCACGCAAAAGCAAAACGTTTTTTTTTTCGTTTTGGCGATGACCACAGGCAATTTAGCTGGCTTTGTAATGGTTGTGTGATGTCACCCTTCATAATTTATTTCTATTGGTAACGAATGACAAATACAGTACCATTCTCCAGTAGAAACTCGCTCTTGGCATTGGCATATCGGTCGTTTGTTTCCATCCCTCATGATCCGATGTTCCCTGCGATTCTCTTTTGTGCTGTAGGCGGCATGCATAAAAGGCACCTAAAAATCCTGTGATTTGAAGATCGGTGTTGCATCACTGCCTAGTTCGTCTTTGCACCGATAAGGAGTTTTCTCGACCTAATTTTTTGTGCATGATTCCATCAAACTATGTATTTTGAAGCAATATGTCGAAATACCCTTGTACGTTCTAATTTGCGGTGATAGTAATAACGCGTCATCTAAAACTTTCCAAACATCAGGCTGTTGAGATAGGTACTGCACCTGACCTCCGTAATGTTACTGACGCCATGTGGGTCATAATGAATGGCGTGGGTATTTGATACCTAAGTGCACTGCTTTGTTATTCAAAACAATTTGAGTGGCTACCACTGCAAATATGAGGCCTATTTGTTTCACGACTTCGTTTTTATAAGCGGGTCGCCAACAGCTTGCTGACTTCTGGACGTGCCCCCAGTATCGCGTGTTAGCGTTCAAGAGGCATCGTGGTAGCATGGCAGTTGCTGCCGCCGTTTCCAAGCTGTAAAGAAGCAAACGGCAGCTCGTATCAGGAGGAAACAGTAAGTGCCCCATAAGGCAAAGCCCCGCGTGTTACTCGTTTTTTTTTTCAAACGATAAAAGAAAGCTGTGGGTTTCTATGGGAATTGAACCCGCGTATCCAAAGTGGGAGCCTCGGGTTCGATTCCCACACACAATACCTCAGCACGCGGCCAGCAGCATATTTTAGTCTAGCACGTTCCGCACTCCCGTTACTAGGCGTGACAGGATAACGTGACGAAACGTGCTAATAAAACCTGCTCACCAGCTTATGGGAAATTTCATTCTGGAGAAAGCTGTCGTGCCAGTATGGGTAGTATGTGTTTTCGAGTAACTGTCACCAAACTTCAAAGAAATTTGAAGAAAGAGACCCCAGCAGGATGTAGCAGTAATGGAAAGCTGAAACGCTTTCCGAAAAAAAATTTGTGTTCGAGGCACGTTTATATAGTTTTTTGGGCGCTGACTCCGAATATCGCCTTTAAATTTTTGTTCATGAGTCCAACTAGCATTTATCTTGCATAACGCGCGGTCCCGTTTGAAAGACGTGCCCTCTTCGTCTCTCACGCCTCTGATTTGTTGCGCCTGTCATGACGTCAAAGGAGGACACCCTTCGGCCGCGCTGCTTGTCGGAAGCATTGGGAACGATCGCACAGCAGCGGCGATTTTCTTTTCGGCAATTAAGCTTGCAGTTAGTGTTCGCACGTGACTGCTAGTTTATTTTTCAACTTCCCGTGCTGTTGGCTCAAGTATCTTGCAGATTGCATTTGCATTTGCTTCACACGACCGAGAACCCCAAAGCAGTGACTGTGGAGTAGGCTAGAAAGTTCTGTCAGAATATTTCTGAACTGGGCAACCAAAATAGGGGGTTTCTATTCCTTATGTTATTATTAGGTACTGCCTGAACTCTTTGTTACTGTATACGAAACCATTTATACCCAAGTTTTAAGCGGCGTTTTAAAAACAATGTACCAGCGACAAGCACGTACGTGTACGGCGCGAAAATATAGCGTTCATGCGCTGTAAGCATATATGCGAGACATATATTGCCAGAACACGCATAAACCAGCAAGCGGACTCTGCTTCTGAAATTCCTTTGTTTGATGTTTCCCACCCCACCCCCCTTACTCATCCTCATGCACACACACCCAGACGCGCGCGCGGGGGGGCGCCCGTCCGCAGCATTATCGTTTCTAGTAGGGCTTGATTTTCGCGTGTGTGTTGCGCATTCTGCTACAATATTACGGCCACCTCATTATAATTAACAGACCAGACGGACGAGGCAGTGACGTTGTAGTTACGTTACTTTAGGTAACAATCCCCAAACGTTTGTGATAATGAATCATGGCCTGTTTCAGCATTTCTAGATTTTAGAATTTACCGCGCTAGTTAGACAAAGGCCGTATATTTAGTCTTCACTCCTACTTTTTTAGTATCATCGTTATATACATCAACGACTATCGCTGGAGCACTCTTGAAGTTCAGCGGCAACAAGTGCTTGCCAGGCTATAGTATGCAGGCAAAAGGATTCTTGGGAGAAGAATTAGGCCCCCGCAGTCACTCAGAAATTATGGTGCGGTGGTGGTTCGGAGCGGTGTTTTTTTTTCATTTCAGACAAATATTACCTTATCCTGGCATGTATACTTGCAAAATAAGTAATGTCGCGGTCTTGGGTCTTTTACTTTGTAGGAATACTGTTTAGCTATTCGCAGGGAGAGAACTGCTATCAGGATTGGCACCCTGTTTTACTTTCAAGAAAATTGGGGATTGAACACTGTTCCAATCTCATAGGGAAAGGAAACCGACGCGTTTACGAAACAGGTATTTCCTTAAGAAATGTGAGTGAGACATCTCGGAGCAAAGTACAGCAATGTTCACCATGTTTCCTAAATCGATCATCTAATGTGACATTCATGTCCGTCGCATAAAAAAAGAAACAACGCATTCAAGCGTTTTGCAAGGTATCTAACGTAGTGTAGTATATTTTCTGTCATGAAGCAGAGCCACCTCGGATGTCGCGTCCGTATGTTATAAAACATCCCGACGGGATATTATCCAGCTTAGGAATACGGCATGGTAACGTATGCCTCGTTTGGCGTTCGTGAATACTTTCTGAACCCGAAAATTGTACACATAAGTGCTATCAACAACAACAAAAACAACAACAAGAACAAAAACATCATTCTTCCTGTGGCAAGCCTCTATAGGAAACACGGCGAAAAGAGCATGGTAGAGGCGGCCGATCCGCCCGGAAGTCCAGGTAGGACGTTTTCCTGCCGGTTTTTGCCTCCGCTCTCTCCGGTCTTGCGGAAGCGCGCACCGAGATGGGGGCGGGGCATTGCGCAACTTTTGTGTGCGTATTGCGGCGCTTCTATTGCATGCATAGGCACAATATTTCGTACACGGGAACTATTCAATGTGTACTTGCTGCTAGTCACTTTTCTTTTCATTCTAAAACCTCTTCACCTTCCTTTTAAAAAAAGCCACCGATAATTTTCGCCAAGAAAAGCCAAAAATCTTCCGTTTTCAAAGCACGCAAGGAGACCTAGGTGCCTAGAGACATTTTTTTGTAGAGCCGACCACTTTTTCCTTATATCGTAGGAGCGGTGAACATCACGTCGGTCACCGTCTTGTTACAGAGAAAGGGGGGGAAATAAAGGAAAGTACGTGCGTGCAGAGGTGATCACTTCGGTGCGACTGTTGTCTGCAGGCTTATAATCAGACACGACATGTGACCTTTCACTGTAAATTGACTTCTGTTCATGGCCGAACAATGACTGCAATTTCAGGTGTGTCGTGTTCACTTTACCCTTTCCCGTAGAATTGGCATGCGGAGGCTGTACACGTCCATAAAAATTAAAACATAAATCTCCCTTGTACGTGTGCGGTGCCTGACGTGCGTGTCTACGCGAAAAGAGATAGAGAAAGAAAGGAAAATGAAGGCACGTGTAGTTCTACTTCCAAGTGTAAGCTTTCGCGGGCATTGCATCTGTCACCGTTCGACAATAAACAGCACCGGATGATTAGCAGCGGGTGGGCCTGTTGGGTGCTCATAGAAACAGCGAAAACAGTGACGCTCACACCGGAGTTAATCAGTCTGCGACCGCGGCGTACCTCTACTCTATCGCACTTTGAACTGGGATGAGGCCTTGACCTAACATCGGGTCGAAGCTTCAGCGCTGTTATAAAAAATTTCAGGGCTGTACCAAGCTTGTAGGGGTTGTTCTCGGTAATAAATAAATGTTCTCGGATCGCAGCTGGCCCCGCTCTCTCAAGCTAGAAGAAATAAAGCTCAGTGATTGTGGGGATCGCAAGGACTTGGCCAGGTTTGGGGTCTTCCCTCGCCTCTCCACATGTGCAGGTTGACGGAGCTTGTATTTCACGTCGCATTGCTATACCAATTACCAATAAAAATGCACAAAATGACGCTTTTTACTCTAGAAAGCCGCGTATTCAACGCGACAGGTCAAGATTTACCTTAAAACAATACAATCTTCGTTCGTTATTTAAAGCGTGCGGGCACCATATCCTAAGGTTGGCACATCAAGGCCAACGTTGCTTTGGAACCAATCAAGCAAAGTTTCGCCCATCAAGCAGGTCTCGCACGTACAACTGGCTTGCACCACGGTGGCCATGGTATCTGAAAAAAAAGAGATTAGTGGAACTGTTTAGCCAAGACGTAGCGTCAGAGCGTTAAACACCAAAAAATGTTTACAAGGCTTATATGACACCCTTTTGGAAAAAGGGTTCACAGCGCGCGGAATTATTGGTGAGGACAGGGTTGGAACAGACAGTGGTATGCTCTAAATGGTCTGGGCGAATCCGGAGCTGCTGCACTTGGAGCGAACACGACTTAGGAAATGATGTCTTGCGTGTAGACGATGTCTCAAGAGAACTCGAAGGGACTCCTGTTGTCTGATAACTTCAAAAGGCAAACAACGCATTTCCCTCCGTGGAACCTTGCTCCCCTACAAATTGATTGTGGTATCCCAGGAATTGGCCCCAAAAACACTATGCTTCAGTCAGAAATCTACCACATCGTTTTAAACTACATGTATACAGCGCATTCAGCAGGAACATTTGTATTCACGGATGGTTCATCAACCATGCAAAGCTCTTCAGGTCTATAATACCACAAACTGGTGAAATGCTTTCATTTCGTCTGGAGCGACAAACATTTTCGACAGCGGCTGAGCTCTACGCTCTGAAGGAGGCAGTCCTTAACATCCTGCTCCGTGAGCCGCACCAATAAATTACCTTCACGGACTCCAAGGCAGCTCTGCAAATTCTATGAAGGAGGAGTAGCTTTGTCCCCCACCAAATCGCAGCCTGTGACATCTCATACCTTCACCGTCTTCCCTGTTCTGCTGGGCACAACAATGAATTGCAGTGGATACCTGGACACAGCGGCATCAAAGGTAACCAAAAAGCCGATAAAGCGGCCCGTAAGGGCCTTCTTTACCGAAAATACCGCAAGGGGTATTTGACGAACACCGAAGCTTCTGTCATGGGTCACCACTTTGCGGTGACTGAAAGAAGCCGTCTATGGAGCAACTTACAAAATACTCGCTGCTTTTTGCACACTATTGACCCCCAAATAAAATCTAGACTCCCGACACAGCTTCATCGTAACCTGGAAACGTTGTACCATCGTTCACGCCTGAACTGTGCCTGCACAAATAGCTACTTATTTCGCCTTGGAGCGACGCCAAATCCGCACTGCGACAATTGTGCTTGTGTTGAAACACTTGAACACATTTTATTAGAATGTGCGGCCTACATGGAACCAAGATCCCACTTCCTTGAAAGCATGGAACGTCTAGAACAGGGAGCAATTACTCTCAGAATTATTTTAGGACCATGGATTCATCCTTCAAAGCAGTGCCAAGCTCTTCGGAGTTTATTCTGCTATTTGGATGAAATTGGCCCAATTTCAAAACTGCAAATTATGTGGCTCAAGCTCAGAACAAAAATATGCATGCAAGTCTGCTACCGTGCCAAGTCCACGACAGTTATTTTTTCTTTTTCTTTTCTGCCCAGCTCTTCCTTGGGCCTTTTCTTCCCCCATCCCCAACCCACAGCAGAGAAGCATGTAGGCATCTGTAAATGCCGGCAAACCTCTCTGTTTTTCCAATAACGAGCCTTCTCTCTCTTTCTCTCTTCACAGCGCGCGACACGAGAACGACGAACACAGGAGAAGCGCTGAACTGCGCTTGTCCTGTATTCTTCGTCGTCCCCGTCTCCCGCGCTGTGCACCCTTTTTCCAAAATGAATTACCAACTCGCCCAAGCTTGCACTCTACTGAGCTATATAGCACCCACCACACGGAGGAAAACCATGGATATTGATTGGTCTTTACAGTGTGTGCATGCATACGCGGCTTTCGAGTGTAGACTGAGATTTTTCGTCTGCGGTTAACAGCAAAACTTTGGCAGTAAAATAGAGTTCCACAAGTACCTTTGCAATTTCTCCAGTGAGGAACATTACAATATGGTGTGCACAGGACATGCTGCAAGAAATATGTATGGCTTAAAGTCGTTGTAGGCACTTCGTTAACAAGAAGATCGTACATCACGCTTTAATTTCCGCAAATAAAACTACAAAGACCCGCCGCGGTGGCTCAGTGGCTAAGGCGTTGCGCTGCTGAGCACGAGGTCGCGGGTTCGATTCCCGGCCGCGGCGTCCGCTTTTCTGATGGAGGCGAAAAGCAAAAACGCCCGTGTGTACGAGATTTCGGTGCACGTTAAAGATCCCCAGGTGGTCAAAATTAATCCGGAGCCCTCCACTACGGCGCGCCTCATCGCCTGCGCTGCGTCGGCGCATTAAAGACTACAATCAATCAATCAAATCAATAAAACTACAAAGGTTTGGATTACACCGCAAGGAAGGCCTTCGCCAAATATTACACGTGGACGGTAATCGGTATGCTAGCAGATCAGTGTGAAAGATGTGCGACAAGCCACCGCGCCGAATAGAATTTCCGTCATTATGAACGGTTTTAATTAAGCCATTGCAGCGGTGTCTCTACTATTTGCTGTTTGTGGTTAAAGTCAGAATATAATTCTCGCATTTGGGGGCTATCCCCCGTTGTCCACAGTTCTCTGCCTACGTACAGTCTTGGCGTTTTCTGGTATGTGTTCCGCGTGCGCGCGTAGTTTGAGTTATGAACTCAATACTTCACTTTCAACCAGACGACTCAACAACGATCAGTTATTGCTTTAAAAAAGTCCTACCAGTCTGAGCGCGGGCTTGCCACCAAGCACCAATGCCTGTTTTGTCCATGTTCACTTTGATGTGAATATTCTGGATCGCGACTGTTTATTTTCAGTCAAAATATGATTGAATAATAGACCTTTGCTGGGAAAATATGCCGTCCTGGGTTATATCGGAATGCTGTTAGGAGGACGTGTGTGATCTTGCGTCTTCGCATTTCTAATCTGCCACAATTTGAATAATTACAAGAGCCCATTGCTAGCCCCATAAATGCGAAAAAGCGTCAAGTAGTCGCCTGTACTCACGAGAGCGTGTGGTTTATTGTGCCGAAGACACACATGAAATTTGACATACGTGTGCCAAATTAGAGGCCTCCTGTTTAATTGGACCAGCTGGGGTTTTCTAACGTGCCCCGAACTGATTACGCATGATCCACCGCGGTGGCTCAGTGGCTAAGGCGTTGCACTGCGGAACTAGGGGCGCGGGTTCGATTCGCGGCCTCGGCGGCCGCTTTTCTGATGGAGGCGAAAAGCGAAAACGCCCGTGTGTTCGAGATTTCGGAGCATGTAAAGACCCCCCGGTGGTCAAAATTAATCCAGAGCCCTGCACTACGGCGCGCCTCATCACCTGCGTTGCGTCGGAGCGTTAAACCCTACAATCAATCAATCTGATTACGCATGGGCGTGTTTGCTTTTCGTATCCAGCTAAAAACCAGCTACTTCGGCAGGCATCCAACCCCCGTTATCAGCACAACGCCTTAGACGTAGTGGAAATGTTTGCGTACAGTATGTGGGGACAAAAACAAACAGGTGACAGAAAGACCAGCGCAACTAGCAACTTCAAATCGAAGCTCTGAAGTGCAGACCATTGCTCAAAAATAGTATTTATTTCCGTTGCTCTTCGTAGTACCTATTCCTTTTCGCTCCGAATAGTGTGCGCAAAAGGATAAATGTGAATTGCAACCAAATATGCCGCTTTCTTTGTTATCACCCGACATCGCCTGTGCCTCCACATACAAAAATGCCTTATGGGCGTCTATAGAAAAATGTATGGTGAGTTATGGCCGCCTATGGGTCCCTATGGTCACCCATAAAAGTACATAAATTAGGCTATAGCCAGCTATTAAAGTTTTTATGCATCCTGCACTAAAGAATGTAAACCATACAATTCTTTTTAGACGACTATAGAACATCCTAGTGTGTTTAGTTTATATAGTCACAGCTATTCAGGCTACTGTAGCCAGCTAAAGAAAAATCTATGGCTTTAGTTCTATAGGCCAGCCGCGACAAAGCTCTTTTGGCTGGGTATAGACCATTGTTTAGCTTTAAGTCTACAGACTTGAAACCATTCAGCTGTCTTTTACTAGCTATTGAAAAGAATTCGTCCTAAAGCTAAAGAGAGAAAGCCATAAAAGCTCATTTGGCTGGCAATAGGCCATTGTTTAGCTCTAACTCTACAGACTCAAAACCATTGAGCTGTCTTTTGCCAGCTATTGAAAAGAATTTGTCCTAAAGCTAAAGAGAGAAAGCCATTAAAGCTCATTTGGCTAGATATAGACCGTTGTCTAGCTCTAAGTCTACATAATTGGAACCATTCAGCTGTCTTCTGCCAGCTATTAGAGAGAATCTGCCCTAAAGCTAAAGAGAGGCACCCATAAAAGTTTCTGCGGCTGGCTACAGCGCAATATATAACTGTAAACCTTTAGACGTGTGACAATTAAGCAACATTTAGACGGAATTAGGAAAGCGTTTGGCGCAGAATTTGGAGGCTTGCATCCATAAAAGCTTCCTTAGCTAACTACATAGTGACATAAGCCTCTAAGTCTCCAGCCGCTAATAAAAAAGTGTTAGCCTATAAAGGTATAATTCGAGCGCACCATTAAATTCTATTCCGCTGGTTCCAATATGACTTATGACGCGTAATTTATACACTCATGATTTACCTAGCTACATCTACAACACAGACTGAATAAGGATGATGAGGTTCGTCGGCCAGTTATATTATGAAAGTTTTTATTCAATAACGTTAGGTACCTAATATACCAACAATACGGGAAAAGTACGATTAAAGGCAGCTACAGACAGATTAACGCTCAAATTCAGGTTGCAACTTTGGATACTGTGCGTCGGCAAATCTAGCGAATGAACGTCGACCGAAAGACGTATAAGTTCGGAGAATTCTTCCTCTGCGGCCCTTCGCTGCCGCGGTCAAGTGAAAAAGCGGGCTTCTCTGAAAACAGCCTTCTCAGCGTCGAAGCAAATTGGAAAGAACTTTCGCGGCCCCCGTTCCTGCGGGCGCAGTCAGAAATATGGTGGCATCTGCGAACAACCGCATGCCTTCTCCCGCGGAGCTCACTTTGAAATTAGTCATTGAGAAAGGGGGAGAGCGACCCAAGCTGGACCGAAGGAGGCAGGGAAAGGAAGTTCTGGGAAGCGTTGAAAAGGTAGAGGGGACCACGACCAGCCAGGGAGGTGCGGCGTGAGTGCCGCGCTCGTCGACGCTGTAGCCCGGTCGTGCGAAGGGAAGTTTTCGTGGAAAAGAGGGTCAGGCGTTCCGTGCTGTGTTAGTATTCGTGCGCGCAGCAATAATAGTGGCAGAAAATTTTCCCTGAGTACTGATAACGGATATAGTTTTTTCGGATGAAGAAAACAAAACTTTGAGCGATGTTGTATTTTCCAAATAAAATCATTACCAGAAAACAAGTTAGAAAAAGGTCGAAGGATGGGCACGTATCTCCGCACTATTTGCTAGCGCGATAGACCTGCTTATACCAGGATGTACTCAGTCAGCCACATCTCGTCTCCTTGCTCATGTGCGCGGGCATGGCACGTGTTGCCTAATATTGGAAGTTTACGACTCGGCTGCAATATGTTCGTGTTGATGGTGTGACGCCAAGCAAATGTGCCACTTTTCGCTGTCGGAAATTTCGGTGTTTACGGTGACAGTGTTACGATTAATTCAACATCAACCCGAAGCCATGCGAAAATGGATACCTGCGATACCGCGACAGGAATTTCATCGTACGCAAAACACCAGGGTGAGTGATCTTACGAACTGAAGAGGCTGTATTGTGGGAGAAATGCAGGACTTTTTTGGTGTTCAAGAATACGTTTACAAGCTACCCTGCACCACATGGGCATTGCAATGTACACAGAAGTGAAGATTTCGCCGCGGTGATGAGACAAATATAATTATTTTTTCGCGAACTGAGAAAACGTACAAGGAACTAATTGAACGGACTTGGAAAACGTTTTTTTATTATTGCGATATGTGCGACCGTCTTCATTGTTTAATTAAGAGTGCATTTCCATTTTAGCCACCATACTTGCCACTTCGTGCACTGAGTACTGAGTGAAATGAACGACTTCTGAGTGTTCTACTTTCTGTGGACTACCCAGCACCTGTAGGTATATGTGTCTCGGTGGGCGTTCGTGGAAAATGTGCCGCGTAGTGTGGCTGTCGAGCGAATGACGTAAGCGTGAGCCAGAGTGTTGGAATGCGTGTGCTGCGTGTTTCGATCGGCAAATGTGAACAATAGTTTACTGGCGGCGAAGTAGTGTAGATAGTAGCCCTTTATGTAATGAATGGGATGAATAAACCCCTTGGTTTTTCTTTTCTTGTTTGCCTTTGTTTAAGCCTTTTGTGAATGAAAACTGGCGACGTGTTTGCAGTCGCAACCTTGCACTCCCCCTCTATTGCTGAAGTGTTCATGGAGCATATATTACAGAATGCAGATAGCCACACAACCTAAGTGCCACAGGAGAAGTTCTAGAGATCCGCAAGGCTATATGCCGGCATGGCAGCGTGTTAATAATTTCCCAGAGGCTGCTGCTGTCGCTGTGTTTCAAGTAGTGACGATTCTCTTCTGGCTGCAGCCCATGCACAAATATCGTATGGTCGGCTATTGAAAATCCTTCTTATGGTTGTCTTTAGCTATTTGGCCCAATTATCTTTAGACATTTCTATGGCTGTCTTTAGCCATTTCTATGGATATTCCTATGGGTGTCTTTAGCTTCTTCTATAGCCATAGCGATATCGAAAGAAGACCTAAAGACAACCATAGAACCGGCTATAGAAGAAGCTAAAAACACCCATAGGAATGTCGATACGAATATCTAAAGACAACCACAGAACCGGCTATAGAAGAACCTAAAAACTCCCATAGGAATGTCGATACGAATATCTAAAGACAACCACAGAACTGGCTATAGAAGAAGCTGAAGACACCCATAGGAATGGCGATACGATTCGCTAAAGACACCCATAGAAACGTCTAAAGAATATTGGGCCAAATAGCTAAAGCCGACCATAAAAAGGATTTTCTATAGCCGACCATACAATATTTTTGTATGGGTCTGTATATAAAGAGGTCGTGGTTGCCTTTCTTTCTCTGAACTCGTTTCATCTTCTGTGGCACGCTGGGTGCCAGTGACAGGCGGGCGAAGTGCAGTTAACGCGGCATCTTCCTCTCCAGTCAGAGCTATCCTCTGCGTGCATATAGTATTCTACGCACGTGGCGTCACGTTCCTCTCTAACGAAGCGTGCATCAGGATATTTCTTGTTCCTTCGGAAATGGTGCCAGGTTACCCCTGTGGTTAGAGCAAATAATTCATGTTCCTCATACCCAAGTTTGAATACCACACGACGGCAGATGTGTCTTATTACTTTATTCTCGCTTTAAAGCAGCGCCAAATCACGTTTGTTTGTGTTGACGGACAACGACGACGGTGACGACAGAAGTCATTTTCGCGTTTTATGAAACACGTAAGACCTCCACCTGAACTGTGTCATGTGCTTTGCAAGCGATGACAATAGTGATCTGAATGTTTGAGAAATAAACAGGTCGAAAGCACCAAGTTCAACATATGTCACACACGTTAAAACAATTTGAAAATGATAATGCCTCGGACAGGTCCTCTGCACTGATCCTACCCAAAAGAACGAACTCCGGCGCAGAATAGGTATGGGCTTGAGTGGACTCGGCAACCACTCCCAAATAATAAAAGTAAGCTCTTTCTATCACTGAAAAAAAAGAATATACAACCAATGCGTCCTGCCGCTGATGACATATTGAACGGAAACTTGACGCCTTACTTAACAATTGGAAAGCAAACTTAGGTCGGCTGAACGAGTCAATAAAATAATTTTATGAGTGATGTTAAGCGAGAGGAAACAAGCTTCCTAGATCGGAGAACAACCTCGAGTAGAGGATATCATAATCCAAACA
This sequence comes from Haemaphysalis longicornis, assembly GCF_048455015.1. Lineage (NCBI taxonomy): Eukaryota > Metazoa > Arthropoda > Arachnida > Ixodida > Ixodidae > Haemaphysalis > Haemaphysalis longicornis. The sequence continues at coordinate 95,980,088 of NW_027526407.1, forward strand.
AATAAAAAGAGAAAGACTGTGGCTAGCCACGTAGAAAAAATGACAACCTGTCGACCACCGGGGTAACAGAGTGCATACCAAGAGACGGGTCTAGGCGGGAGCGGAGTGCAATAACTCGAAGAAGGGAGGAAATAGGAAAATTCGGAGGCCATGAATTGACTCGAGCAGCGCCGGAGAGAAGCGTTTGGAGGTTAATAGGGGAGGCATTCGTCCTGCAATGGATCTAGTATGCTGTCGATGATGATGATAATATTTTATACTGGTGATGATTTTCCACATTTAATGCCGTCGAGGCGCGTGCTGTCCGTCAGTGATTTCAACCAGGTTGTACACATCATCGATTGGCCCCCGGGAAGTTACTTAAGCCTTTTTACAGAGAAGCTTTAAAACGCCGTGTGTGTGAATCTTCACCAAAAAAGTGAAAAAACGATCGAAATGGTTATGGAGGATAGGGTGACGGAGGGCAATTAAAAGAGCAGGTTAAATGGACTCGCAAGATGGGAGGGGTAGGAAAATAAAGCAGGTGATAAACGCACATCTGCCACAGCGAAGGATTCACACTGTTAATGCAGACTCCACAACAACAATGACACTCACACCTTGTGGCGGCCTTGATAGGTGACCATGCGTTAAGTTCGCACCCACTGACTCTCCTATGTTAGCAGTACCCCTGTTCTCGTGTTTCATAACTGCACATGGAGTAGTGTCTATCCAACCAATCAAGTAGCGGCAGCGTGACCCATTAACAACTCAGCTACACCAACACAATGCTCATCACTTTTGCGTTGATAGAAATTGCGAAATAGGTCGATTCTGCTGAACTGCTCTTGGGTAGCATAGACAGGGATTAGAATGGTCATCACTGCAAAAAAACCCTGCCCCTTACAAGGTACACTAGACCAAAAGTACAATCATCACAGTCTGGAATGATATTTGCATTTGAATGAGAAGTACGACATACAGTGTCTTGAAGTTCAAGGGGAAAGTGTACTTTGGGCAAGCTCTGCCAAGCCTCGGCTCTCTGTGTTCAGAGGAGAAGAAACTTGCGCAAGTGGCATACCCTCATCGTAGAAAGGTGATGCCCCATTTACAGGGAGAGATGGCAGCCGCGACAGGGAGAGATGGACAGCCGGGACACGTCAAAGGCAGCCCCTGGTTCGAGATAGGCGGGTATTAAAGAAAAGCGTTGACGGCCGCATACAATATTCCCACAAACATATTGAATTGTGTCGTCCGGCGTGACGTCAACTTTAGAAAAGGGCATGTCATCATGAAAAGCGATTAATAGCCTGCTTGGCCCATTAAAATTGCCGCGAGTGCAATAGTTGATAACCGTTCATACAAAATTCATCACCCACACGTGACTCTGATAGGACAATGAAAGGAAAGCGGTAGGTGGTACTAGGGTAACGAAAGTCTGCAAGCTTAGGCCGCAAGCCACGACCATTCCACTAAAAATTGTACACTTCCTGTAAGTGGTTTGAAGTGACTGTTCAGGGCCTGCAGCTTGCGCTGTTATGGCGCGCCTCCAGACGAACAGCCCTGCACTGAGAAGGTGGCGTTCACCAACGGCTCCAATGCCAAGACACCTTTGACTTCAGGAAGGCTTCCCGAAGACGGAAGTGAATGGGCCATAGCTTGATAGCAGGTAACAAATTTGGTACTAGCACCTGCCCAAGGTCAGTAGTGAGAGAGCTGACGGTCGTCAGGCTTCGATGGTAGTTCCGTGTCAGCAGGGTCCTGGAGATACTGGCATGTTCAGAGTGAGTCGTGGAATGGTATTGTATGTTTTCTGATAACAGTGACTTGGGGTTCTCCTGAACAGACATTGCGCATGACTTGTTAGATGTCGACTTGATTTTCGACGACTGTTCTGCTCGAAGAGAGTTGCTTGACTTGTTAGGGGCCGTCTTGGTTTGCGATGACTGATCTGTTTGAAGCGAGTTTATTGACGTAAACAGAGTTTCAAAGTATTTTTTTTTGGGGGGGGGGAATGTCGTGCTGGGCATTTACCTTACAATTATTTGCTCAATGGTTCGAGCGAGAGTATCAGCTATTTAGGGGCGGAGCTCCTCTTTGCTGGGGCCCTGTCCCGGCCGTACACAGCAGATTGATAATAATTGTGGCAGGACAGATTGATAATAATTGTGGCAGGATCCCCCTAAGGATTGGCCAACCAAAGATTGGCCGAAGAGGTCAAAATGTTCAACGCGTTCGTTGGTACCCAACAAGGAGGAGAGGAAGAAGTGGTTGTCGTTTGTCGCCTGCGAGCTCAAGATTCTTGTTCGGGTCCTGTCCCGTCCCTCGTTGCTGCCGTACACGGCGAAATGATGATGATTGTGGCAGGATCCCCCAGGGGTTGGCCAACCTAAGATTGGCCGAAGAGGTCAAAACGTTCAACGCATTCGTTGCTACCCAACAAGGAGGAGAGGAAGAAGAAGAGGTTGTCGTTCGTCGTCGGCGAGCTGAAGTCCCGTACCGGGGGTACGCGACACAAGAGGCTCTGCATAAGGCGACGGCCAAGGTGACTAAAATGTCACACACCGAATTCGCCAACTTACCCATGGTGATTCTCATTGTCCCAAACAAGCCCTACATATTCGCCACAAACATCGACGTCGTCGACGGGCTTGTCAACGCAGCGGTGGAAAGGTTGCCGTGTCGAGCCTTTATATGATGTGTGGGCGAATGTTTCACGGTTTTACCGATAAGCATTTTAGCTTCACCCCTCTCATCATCATTCACCTCGTGTAGATGGCGGGATTTTTTTCTTTGGATATGATCCGTATGATGCTGAGTGCGATACATTAAAATCTTCACATCGTGGATGGGGCCTTGATGGGCACTCCTTGTGAGAATGCGGCCCAGCAGACACTTTGCACCGCACAGGACAATTGCAGCGCTTGGCAACGTGTCCGTGTCGCTGGCGCTTAAACCACTGCGTCGCTACACCTATATATTCCTCTATGGCAGGGGTTCTCAAGCATGTTGGTCCCGAGGAACCCTGCTAAGTTCCGTTAAGTGCCAAGGAACCCCCTCCCCTCCCGCCATTTTTCATTCCGTTCATGCTACATTGACGTGCAATAAATTCAAAAGCAAGCAAGGGTATCGTTTTTTTCCCCGTCGACTTTACGCGAATGCGTACGCTAGCGGCACCTATCTCCAAACAGGAGAAATGCACATGGGGGTAATATAAGACCGAGATTCAAGTGCAACAGTTTAACCACTTGGCCCGTTTTCGAAGTCTGGCTGGCTACAAGCTGCTGGCGAGATTTACTGCGCAGCTCGCGCGTTTCTGTTATGCGCCGAGATGTGCTTACTGACACTCGCGCGTGAGTAATGAAGGTTCCTTAGATCGATCGCACCTCAAGTTCACCATATAAGACTTTGCGACTGCGGAACCAGGGAAAATTTACCAGTGGCTCGCGGAACCCTGAGGAGGGGCCTGCGGAACCCCTAGGTTCCGCGGAACCCACTTTGAGAAACCATGCTCTATGGGGTAGCTACAAAACCCAAGGTATACCCGCTTAGGCAAGGGGGAGTCACTCGCGAATGCCAGAATCACTGTGCCACGTCGCGACTCTTTGACCGTACCATTTTCATCGGGGACGTACGGCGGCACCTTTCGCGTGGACGATATGATGCCTCGGTCCTGCAGATACTCGAGCAGTTAATTTTCGGTATACTCTTGAGGCACACGGTAAATATTGCCAAACGTCGCTGAATAAAAGCGCGGAACCGAAACTGTGACGGCCATACCAGCGACTTCCGCGACATCTAATAGCGTATTGGCCGCAGCAAGTGTTGGTACCGCGACGACAAGGTTGCCATCCATGTTGAGCCGATATATAAGTACCTTTTTTTGAGGCGACATGTCGACTGCTGCGTCTGAACGGCGTCAGCACGTAGCAATATGGCGCACTGTGTGGTTGAAGTAGAGTGAAAAAGGAAAACTCACAGAGAAGAATAAACAGACTGCCTATGGCGTTCGTATTCTTCCTCCGCTTGACAAGCAAAGCTGTAGCCAGGGGATTGCCGGACATGTGTAAGAGAGAGAACGTTGACTGGCTTCGTTGTATCAGTAGCTTCTTGACGTAGTTTGAATGAGTGACGGACATAAGGCGCGTTCGTAACACATGCTCCCGTCTTGGTTTGTTGCGCAGTGGGAAGAGCGCCACGTACCTCCCCTTGCGGCCAGAGAGACGTGGGATCAAAACAGGGCGCCGCCTAACTATTTCTTTTTATATTGGACTGCGCTGACGTCAGCCCAAACGCTGACAGGGTTGAAGAGACGCGCATGTGCAGTAGATTGCGGATGGTGGACAACAACAAGGGAAAGAGGGACACAGCCCCGAGCATAAGATGTTTCGAATCTAATATACTTGAAATTTTGATATTGCAGAAAACAAGAACAAGCAGTTTCGTAATATGCAGCGGCGATCTGTTAGTTAACGGAAGGTCTCAAGGTGCAGCTGAGAGAACAGAAGTCGGCCTTCCTGTTCCAGCCCAGACTATTTTGCGCAATCCCTGATGCCTCCGCGGCGTAAACTTGAGATGCTTGAAGCGTATCCCTGAGGTGAGTCTCGTGTGAGCAGCTTTGACTTCCACTTCTACATCGCATGACAGTCCCTAAGCTTTTATTAGTAGTGTCGCAATTGCTTAACAGTTTTCCGGTTGCACCCCTTAACTTTATAACCATTGCTCTAAGAATTCGGTTTTCTAATAAGGGTTGTGGCGGGCAACGCTGCTTGACGGTATTATTCAACCACTTACCCCCATAAGGTGTGTGATCACGGAAGAGATATCGGTTGATGTCTGATTGCTGTCCCTTTATCGGCATCGCACTTTCATTTGCACACATCGCATTTGCAGGAAACAAGTTTTGTCTTGCTTGGCACGAATATGCCGTATAAATGATCATTTAGGAATGATCGAAGTCCATGAGCACACAGCTATTCTTGCAGGCATACTCAAGGACAGATGTGGTAAATTCAAGATTTGCAGGTTGTTGCGTTTTAACTATACATTCTATCGCAAATAAAACAGTTTGGGCGTCGTGCAGTTTCGACGCCCTTTAGGCTTACTTAAGGATGAACAGAACCAATACTCTCCCGTCACGCGAAGTAAGGGCTAACTTTTATGACGATGTTAGCGACCTCTAGAAGTGGGCTAAGAGCAATATTGGATCTTCGCGGATGTAGTACAGTGCATCCGCTTGGCAACCAGAGGACACTTGAAATCAATCAAAAAATGACATCCCGTGTAGCAGCAAGAGTACATTTCTTTGAGAAACAAATGTATTCATTCAGACATTACTTGCTACTCGTATGAGTAGCGGAAAGCCACTACCAAATTCTCGTTGGAACGTCGCCGTATAACAGATGCAGAAATATGTGCACCCTTGCTGCATAACCACCATAACAAATATGACCTTCCTATGGGTCTCCTGATGAAGGCATGGAGGTCAAGCTTGGGACATGGTCTGTGAGGACGTGTACGAGAAATGGAAGCACTTTAATTGCCTCAGGGAACCTGGGCCATACCATACATGAAAGGTCACTGCACCGAAAAATGTTTCTACTCTGCAGCACTCGCTTGTGTCAACTGAAGCAGACGTGGAATGTTGTGAGAAGAGAGGATCGATGTCCTAAAGGACCGGGTGTTGGGGAAAAAGTATTTCGCAGACGCGAAAGCTTATGCCACCTGAACAATCACTTCTACGAGTGAAAATAAAAAACTGGGGGGAATGCACTTTCACTTTTTCAATGAATTTTGACAGTTTAGAAATGGGTTAGCAACCAAGGAGCCAGCACTTATTTTCATTGAATGCCAATCATTCGACAAAACAGAAGAGCTTATATCACGCCTACCACCTCAGCACAATATTGCCTCCACTCCGACTGAAACGGACGCGATTCCGCTGTGTTTAGGTGAGAAGTTCGGCCGATTTTTGTACTCACAATGTAGGCTCGAATTGATGAAGCCTCTAGCTTTGGTACCACCCGAAGTCATTATACCTACATTTCTCGAAACATTTCGGAATGGCTTGAACAAGATTGCGCATCGCAAGAAAACAAATTTCCTATTGTTTTTGTCATACTGCAACTTCGGGTGACTGCATCTTTGTCGGGAATGATTAATCTCTAACGCTTGCTCAAGACAAAGCGTTTCAGCTTGATAGTGCTAAGTATTGGCTGCAGGGTTGCACAAAACCACGAGTTTCCTATCTCACCTCACGTCATCCTTTTCTAAGGCATATCACATTGTTCATCACCACATATTGCAGAAAGCAACTGTCATATCCGAAGCGTCTTAGCAAAACCTGTTATGGAAGGTAAAAAATTTGAAATTCCTGTGTATGGCTCTGACGTTCCAACAATCTGAGCAGAATGTCACGTTAATTTAAAATACCGACATACTCCACACTTGAAGTTGCCATTTTCCAGACTGGTATAGCGCCAACATTCCCTTGTAAATCTATGCTTTGAAGTTCGTAACCTAAATGTACTACATGGACAGCAGTGAGGTTTACCAATCATACTACCTGGAGCGCTGGTACTTAAACGCAGGAAGAATTACTCAAAGAAGTTGTCAAAGGATGTTAGCCCTGCTTTGTTCGACATTTGTGGAGTCTCAGTGAACGTCTGGAATATGCAGCGGGTTGGAAGAGGTTCTTTTAAATTGGCCCCTGACAAATGCTAGCTAAGCAAGGCAGACCTAAATGCCTGCTGAAGCATCATTATGAAGCGAAGCTCTTAGCCTCTCACGCATGTTGTCTGTAATCCACCAAGGAAAGCCAACTTCCTTTGACGCTGATGATGATCGCGGATGAAGTAAATAAACAATTATTTGCTTCCCGTGGTCGGAATTTAATTTGGGTCCCTCGCGTAATGAATACGCCGTTTATCCGACTGCGCCATCCCGGCATGGTCGTAGGAGTTTTGATTGGAGAGGGGTGCATGGACGTGAAAACGTAGACACAAAATGCACCTTGCGGTCGTATGACGGCGACCACACTATTAATCACGACAAATAAATTGGGTCCACTCATGCGTTGGTTTATTTGGAGGTGGACTTTATTTTGGGAGGGGCTACGTTTCGCCATCGCGTTGCGATAGAAGGGTAGTTGATTTTGTTATTGTAAGGACTTTACTGACTCGATTTAACAAATCTTTATAACCTATGTATTGCAATGTTTCTTCATAATAATGACGACGGTGACGTTGTTCAATTATTGTCTGGGTATCTATCCCTGTGCCTCCTTACATGCTGGATCGCCGCCCTAGAAAGGCAGAAGAATCCGCGTATCACGATCTAACTCTTTGTCCGGATTTTCAGAGTAACAGGACAAGAACCCCTTCTCCTTTCGAGCGAATCATAAGCGGGCCTTCTTTGTCAGAAAGAAGTCGTGGTGACCATGATAAAAATGTTCTCGTGTTTTGAGCAAACGGAGCAATAATGAATTTATTATGTGTTTTTTTGTTGACAGGGTATATTATTCCGTTTTTATAGATGAAGACATGTTCTGCCTAACTAAATAAAGCGGGCTGAGTCATAACAACGTGAAATAAATTGATTGTAAAACATCGAAACATTGAAAATTTAAATACACCTGCACGAGTGGTGCGATGTTGGGTTACAGCCAATATAAAATTTGTTTCCCAATATAAACTATGTTGTTATTGACTATGTTCACCGGAGTCTCGGGCGCAGACGACAGGTATTTTTCAACCCAGTCTTTTTTTGAGGATGGTAAGAACACCGCAACTGTTTTTACTTCTTAGTAAGCAACGTTTCGAGTGTATGCAGGTACACCAGGAAGCAGTCGTGGCGGTCACAGTAGTCGGTTATGGAATATAGAAAAACTCTCCTTTTTGATTCCTAAACCATTAATGTGGGATCACCTCATTTATCGTGGAGATTTCTCGAGATTGATAGCATAAAACATAACAAGCAGCTGTAAGAAAAGAAATCGGTTTTTTACGACCATTTGTGCTTCGTGAGACAGTCCAACTCACTGATAACTCGTACCAAGTCCCCTTGTCCGGCGTGAAAATGGGCTAGCTACCGAAATAACAGCATAGCAATAATAGTTTTGCTTCAATTTTGACAATTCCTGTAAAGCGCAGGTGCCTCATCAATGCTGCTTGGTTCAGGTGTGCGTCAGATATTGCCTCAGCCGTTCTGAAAGCGCTCTGATATCTCTAACACGTAGAACGGCCCAAAACGCCGAAGTTTTTAGATGCGACGCTGAGAGCATCTCTTGTCGGCGGCCCTGTCCTTCCTGCGTGCGTCCGTCGTCGTCGTCGGCGTCCGCACTCTCCTGCGCTCACCCCCTCTCCTCTCCTATAGCGAACACTCTCTCACGAGGGGCATTGGATTGGATTCGATTGGCTTGGCTTGGCTTGGCTTAGATTGGCTTGGATTTGATTGGATTTGGATTGCATTGGATTAAAGTGGATTGTGTCGGATTGTGTTGCGTCATATCCGCGGCAGACGCACTGGCCCCGGTGCGTGCCCAGGTGAGAGCCAACACTCTCTCTCAACATCTGCGGGTGTGCGGCCCAGCGCGCTCTGACTCCGCGGGTGGGCGGCGCTGCGCGCGGCGCTGCGCATGTGAAGTACTCTCTCTCTCCGCGGTCTCCTCTCCTTCGGGCGAGCTGCGCATATAACCGGTGTGCCGCTCTCCGGCGGCCTTTCGGTCGACGGTGGCTCTCCGCTTGCGCTTGAACCACCCTCAGCGTCGCATCACACCAGGGTTCCCGCGAGGGGAGGTGGGCGTAATTTATTAGTCGTCCCCTTCTGTGTATACAATTGCTGGTCATGTATAGACGTTTCATGCCAGCAAAAAAGGAATGAAGCACTAACGTTTTTTTGTGTTTTTGCTTGTTTGTTACTGGATGTTAGCTTAAAAATCCAAGCGTTGTGTAACCTGTGTTTTGACGCTGTTTGTACCCACACCACACACCTGCGTCATTTCAGGCACGCTTAGTGCGTTCCCGGGAAATAATATTGGTGTTGTCCTTTACTGAAAGGGAACGCCCAGAGTGACGGTGCTGGATTAAGGGAGAAGGAGCAGCTTTGGAATGTCCTAGGGGTCAGCCGAAAGCGCGCATCTAGGAGAACAAGAAGAAAAGGTTGGGACTAGGGAAACTCCACCGTATACGGCCCCTGCGGTATCAATTCTAGTCGCGAAGACACGCGGGTTAGTCACAGAGTGGGGGTCATCATTACGGTCGTCTGAGGAGGAGATCGGATAGTAGCTTTTTCGAAAATGAAGCAGTAAAAGAAACCGGCAGATCTATGTAAAAATAAATAGTCCCAAGAGTGTACAACAGTAATATTCATAATTTCAATATGGAATACCCGTAGGGTGTATTCTCTCGCGTGTAATGTGGGAAGTGAGACCAGCATTCAGGAGAAATCTATGGATGATGTTCTCTTACCGGTCCTCTTAATAGACGAAAGCGCGAATCCTTGGTGAGGTAGTGGCTACGACACGGCCTCACGACCCTAAAATGCCAATCGTGTCTGTAGCTATTGCATGCAATTACGGACCGGATGAGCCTAAATGCTCCCTGCTTCTGCTTCGCGCGCTACATCGTTTTACCACCCCATGTCATATTCGCGACGTAAGGCATATGGATTAACGCTTTAGTTTAGGAAAGAATTGTACTCAGCTCTTGTTTTTGTTGCACAAAAAGGTGTCCGTTGAAATGTCGGCCGAAATAATGTATAGCCGGGTACCAGTCAGTCTCTGAGAATGTGCATGTGAGGTAGTTAAGCTGACCAGATTGTAGCCCGGGGACCAGCTTGTAGGGGAGGTGCTTCAATCTAGTACAAACGCTCCACTTGGAGTCCCGATGAGCCAACAAGTAGGATTGCGACTTGAAAACAGCGCCGTCTGGCTGTGGACGAAAAATTAGGCGTGCCGACTTCAAAGCATACGTCTGTTATATCCGCAAGCTTGCCGTTGAGGTACAGTGCGCATTAGTCTTGCCCAGTGCAAGTGAGCGCGCGGCATCCAAGCATGCTGGCGACATCGATTGATAACTTCTAGGTCATAAATAGCTTGCCATAGCTTGCGGAAATAGATTGCGAGTGCCCGCATCTCGGACAGGCTCGGGGCCGTCGCCATTTAGTATGGGTCGTTAAAATTTGGAGACACGGCGATGAGCAAGGGGTATTTCCGTTAACTATACCTGCCGTAAGCGGCCACACGGAAGTTAAGTAGGTATTTTGACGCGATGTATTATAAGCGCATGCAGTACGTAAGGCTATGTTCCGACTACCTACGCAACAGCCATATCGTTAGCTATGGACGTAGAAAAACGGCGGGCCACGCGGTTCGGTTGGCTAAGACGTCAAATACTTCATTCTTTAAAGATATAACGACAGTTGTATCAACAGCCTGAACTCGGCGTAACTGTACAAAAGGTTCGACCGAACGCGCTACACTCCATTCTTGTTTCGTGCTTTTGTTTGCTACATGTAAGAATTGAAGTATTAGCGCAGGTGGTTTATACGATTACGTAACTGCCTGCGGTGATACAGCAGTGCGTAAAACGATACGTCCAGCTGGCCAGTCCCCGCTCCCGGCTGGTACTGGGGAAGACAAACGCCTCTCGTGGTCGGAGGCGCCTGCAAATTAGAGTGGCCCATCCACAGAGTTTTATACCAAAAATCACAATCTCCATGCCGTGAACGATGCCCAGGGTGCGAAGCACTGGAACGCAAGTAGTGTATTGCCTGTGTGATGAGCGTCATCGTCCATGCGTGCTGAGGCACTCTGAGTTTTGAATGATTTGAGGTGCAGTAATGGACTGCAATGACAAGCGCCACACGCAAGACAATTCGCGTCCCAGTACTTCGCACACTCGGCATCGTTCACGGTGTGGATATGTGTGTTTTTATTTTTTCTGTTTTGCCGCTGCTTCACCGCTGCTTCATCTCCGGGTCCGCTTGACGCGTTAGCCGTTTTATCGCCGCTTCACGTGCTTCACGACCTTTGTCCAATAAGTTTTGGTATCCTGTTCAATGTCTTTCGTGTATAATGCAAGAATTCAGTGAAATTATGAAGGACCTCCATCTGCTGCTTTTGGCCCTACGGAAGATGTGCTTTCCCATGGTTTTGGCGCCCTTCAAAACTAGAAGGTTGTCGGCAGATGGGTTTTGGCGAAGAATACCCCACGCCATATTCTGTGTCTGGCACGCTTGACGACGCTCCTTATTTCACCAGGACCGCGTTAGGTCGCTTGTGTTACCATAAGTCTGTAGAATGAAATGCTCCGTAGAGACGAGGATGTGCGCTGTGACAAGATGCATGCTTCATCACTACCCAAGTGTTCTAAGGAGGCGAGGGATAGCTGAGATTTCTGCTTAAAATTTTTCCAGCCTGCAGCCGTTTGTTCAAATAGTTCATTTCAAAGGGGTGTGTACGGGTCGTCGTCGTCTAGGTGCTCTGAGAATACCTAGAAATGGTCACTTCTTAAACGGTATTGTACTTCTGCCACTCTATGGGTGAAAAAAGAGCAGCACAACTGATTGCCAAGTGCACGAGTGAGTACGTGTTGTGTGTGTCATTATAATCCGTTGGCTGTTTTTCATTAGACAAGCACCGGTAGAGACCGGGAAAACTGCGATTAAACGTCCACGGACATCAGTTCTTCTAGAACCAGACATTTGAATATGGGCATCTAGATCTCCAAATAGGATGAAGGGTTCAGGAGGGTTATCCATCAAGCACTCGAGTTCAGATTAAGACAAGTGATAACCCGGGATATGTATAAAGAAAATATTGTAATAGGTCGATTAAAGACTATAACACGAACCGTCACCGCGTGAATGCTGGTGAGTGGTCTAATTGGCTGACATAGGACGGATTTTCTGTTCACAATGGTTAATCCACCAGATGAATTAGAAAAGCCATCTGTATCTTTTCTGAAGACCATGCATTGTTTCAGGAAGTTACTTTGCTTAGTATTCAGGGGTGTCTCGTGGAGGCATAGAATACTGGATTTTTGTTTATGAAGCAATTCTTACACACCATCTAAATTTTACATGAGGCAACTACAATTCCATTGGACTAAATTTTCCACTGCGAATATGGAATAGAGATATTAAAATGTACTTGTCGGTATGTTTATGGTTTGGTTCAGGTAAATGAATCTTGTTTAGGGCACTGAACGCAGGAGTCGTTTTTTTTCCCACGGCCAAGTGTTCTGCGGTGCTCACTTGGTACCTGTTGTGCAAGTGGAGATGACGAAGTGTCCATATCATCGTCTGAAAGTTCAGGCGTCAACGAGGTGGCATTCTTCCCATATCCACCCCGTGGATTGGTTCGTGAAAGAACCGCGGGCTGCAAGATTGGAGCCCGCAGTACAGAAAAGGCATGACAAGCTGTGGGGTCCCCTGCGGTCCCACCGTCACTGCCATCACACGTTGTGGGGACCAGCAGATTTGGACCGGAAGCAGCGGGACGACCCTCAAGAGTGCAAGTCGCCCCAGCCTCCACGGGCTCCACAGTGGGGGGAGGAGTTACAGCGGGGTTCGGTACTGCCGATCGCAGCCTGACAGGAGAAAGAGACACTGGCGACCCTGCTGCAGAAGCAGATGGAGCTGGTGACCACTCGGAGTAGGTTACAGACAGCCACACATCAGCTATGCTGCACTGTGCCGCAGTACTAACAAAACGCATCCCCAACTCCCGTAGGGCGGTGCCTTGCATTGTGCTTTTGGCGTGGTTTTGGTGCGCCTCTAAAGTTATGCTTCGGGTTACGTTGGTTTGAATGACCTCCTTTTTTTCAAAGATGGGCATGATAGCGAGTGCGCAGGGTGGAAGCCGCTAGAGTTCGAACTTTTCATGATTGTATTTGGTTAGTCTTCAGAGGAGTGATCGATTTCACCTCATTTAGCACAGGTGAGCTTTCCGCGGCCTGCGGTCGCGCCATGACCGTTGTGTGGACAATTAAAGTATCTCCTCTTGTTCAGAATTTAGGCGCGTACACGACAGCTAATAAAAGCGTCCGACACATTCTCCGGCAGGGTAGCGGTGGCGAAGTAAGAATGATGTGTCGTGTCTTCATGTCCTCCCCCTCTCTTCTCATTACGATCCTACGACGCCAACACCACCTTGGTCTCGCATTCCCTCAAGGAGGTCGGCATCTGTCTCATGGAGGAGTTGCTTTTTGGAAATATTACCTTGAGCACTGTAAACGTGCGATGTGGCGAAACGTGATGGTCAAGTTAGCACTTTTTTCTTGCTTTAGAATGTTCTCATTTTGTTTTTGTTTTTTTCGCGTAACGTCAACAAGGAGGTCTCCAGAGGGGATCTTTTGGACGTTGTGGGGTTTCCCAACAATGTTTTAATGCACTTTCCAATGAAGAAGGCGGTCAGGTCAGTGATATATTTTTCATCGGTAGGGTGTACCACTAGCTATTTGCTGAAAGTTGCCTGAGGTGGTTGGATTCGCAGTGCTTCGGTGCGACCCCTTTTAGCGAGCTGTTCTGTTTATTTTGGGGGAGGATAGATTAAGCATCCCTAGAACATAAAATCTGTTGGGTGGCAATGCTGGTCGCCCACCACCGAGGCCAACAAGGGAACGGGACATTTTTAGCACATGCTAACCGTACCTAGCAACCATTACCCTAAGCTAAGAAATAAAGAGTGCACACAGTTAACCCTCGGTTAGCCCTTTGTACACGGTTAACCCTGGCCGCCTGGAGAAGCGTAGAACTAAGGGAGAAAAATATGGCAGGACAGGGTTGGGAAAGGAGATAGTAAAGAGAAAGAACATGGAAGAGGACAGGAAAAGACGACTTGCTCATTCCGGACAGTGCAGTTCAGACCAGAGGCACCGTCTGCTAGAAGCGGGGTCAAAGTAGCGTGTTGCCGCTGCAAGGGGCCTGTGAAGGTCCAGAACTCCCCTGGCTTTGGTTCAGACACTACTAAGCCCTTTCCCCAGACAAGTGAAAGCCACGCACAGCCTAGTGCGCTGGTGGGCCCAACCTAAATGAGCTCGGGGTCCATGGTTTCGCAAATACGTCATCTTTGATTCCCAAGGTTTGCCTGTGAGGGGAGCTGCAAGTGGCAATAGACTCCAACCCTAACAGCATATCTATTCCGGCAGAAACATTGATCTCTGCACTCTACTACGGTCTTAGAAGTCAATTCATCGAAAAAAAAGCCGGTAAAACATTTCATACAGGACCCCAACACTATAGTGACAAAAACGCTATAGCGTTTTTGTCGCGTTTGTTTTCTAAGGTTTTATTTAGTTAGAAAGAGCGACGTTAAATAGAACGAGCGGAGTTTGTGAGTCCAAGCATACCGAGTTCAACAACGAAAACAAAATACACGCTCCATTAAGGTTCGCCCCGATGCGCCAGATTTCCTCAGGCTTTCAAAATCCGCTATTCTCTGTTTAAATGCCGCGTCTCGTAGACCGTCCTAATAGTGCTCTGCCCATAATGTCTCAGTTGTCACGTTCGCTCGCTGTAGAACACAGGTACTGAATTCATACTCACTCCTCTGCTTTTCCCCCCCTGTAATCATTTCCTCGCTCCCGTTTTAGTTTTTCTATTTTGCATAACCTGCACAGTTTACTGTACAGTCATCCAAACTGTTGACAAAAACAAAGAACGAGATGCCAGCGTATGAACAAAGCGGCAGCATACGATAGCGCTGGGGCTGCTAAGCCAGCCTGTGCGCATGCCCTGAAGCACCCGAGTGCAGTGGAGCAGCATCGTCAGTGCTGATCACCAGGCGCCAAAGATGCGGCTGTAGCCATCGTGAGGTGCCACTGTGTGCGTAGGCAGGCACCTCGTGTATTGTTGTCGTTAACAGTTTTGACTACTGTACAGTGCGCACAGACAGCGAGGGAAGTCACGCCATTCGTTAAAGCAGCGTGCGACCAGTGCATGGGCATAGGCAGGTCGTGAGCCCGCCTTGCATATGACGGCTCCGTAGACACTACGCCAATGCCACCACAGCCAAGGTCTCCTTCGATCTGCCTTTAGCTTCTTAGGAGTCTGTTTGGTGACTAAATTTTTCTAAATTAGCAATATATTTCTCAATCCTTGAAAACGCACCCAAACCAATGCGAACTATTTGTGCGCTGCTCAAAGCGCACTAGACCGGCACACCAAATGATGAACATGCTATAACCAGGCGCATCATGCTCGAGGTACAAATCCCCCAATGCCTAATTTTGCGCGACGAAGCGTTGGCTGTGAAAAATAGGCATTAAAGGGACACTGAAGTGATATGTAAACATTGCGGGATTACTAGCGCAAATTGTAGTCCGGAGTCCCCAGGCCATGTTTCGACCACTCTAGGCGCGTTTACGCGATTTTATTTAGTAGAAAAACTAATTCGAAAATGCTGTCCTCCTCTCTTTACGCTCGCCCATTTTCTGTGGCGTTTTCGTGTGACGTCAGGAGGGGATGAGCTGGCAATTGGCTGCGCCACGGCTGCGCTACTGCACGGCTCCCCGGCCGACAGAGTCAGTCGGCTCAGCGTTTCGTCCGCCGGCTGCCGGCAGGTCGTCGCAATCAAGGAGGTTAAAAAAAAAATTGCTTGGTCGCAATTCGTTCGCTTAGTTGAAACGAAGCCAGGACACGTTTGTGAATGGAAGAATGTGCCTTTCTTTACTTGGTTTGTTTGTACACTGTATCTAGCTCCACGTCAAGTTCGCTTCACACAAGTGCTGCACAAGCGCACATGCGACGCTTCGCTGACTGGTACGCCAGTAGGAAAATATAAGGCCTCTTGAAGGCGGGAGAAGAGTCTGCGAAGTCAATATAGGTACTAAGGAAATAAAATCAACTGATATTTTTACCGTACAGCGTAAAACTAGGGCGCGGGAAGCACTTTTTTGCGCTGGGCGAACAAGCACAGCGGTCAGCAGCACGACTACGCATCTGCGAACGCTTTTCCGTCTACGAAATGCAATTGCTAGACGTGAGCTACTGTGAAAACTCGGGCGACGCTTACTGCACGATCGCAGTACAACAAATAGTCACCTAAGCTTCTTGAAATGCCAAAACTAAATAAAAGTGTAAACCGGTTCTACAATATATATCCCATATTAGCAAGGCCTTCGCGTCCCGCTCCGTGGCTCAGTAGTCTGGGGCGCTGGGTATGTCACCGCAAATGTTTTGCAAGTCACGAGTTCGAATCCCCGCGGGTACGTGCTTTTTTTTTTTGTAAGGTAACTTTTTTGTTTTCCGCCGATGTTTTCTATATTGAGTTCACCTTTTTTTGGGCCGCAACGTTCATGGCTACACAAACTAGTTCACAAAACGCGCGCAGGCTGGCACATGCATGGCGCGCTAGCGAGTTCTCGTTGGAGTGCTGTTGCCATAAGCACCGACTGCTTGCAGGCAGTGGGCACAGGCCAGAATGAACAGACCCTTGGCCTGGTGCGAACACGCTTTTTACGATACAGGCATGAGGGAGGCAAGCTCCAATTATGGGGGAAAAGCGCATGACATTTGGGCGTCTACGGGTACGCGGAGGGCGTTCATGCACTGCGTAGGTTTCGGCTAGTGAATGCTACGATTCCAAGCCGTCCTAGGAGGCTTATCTTTATGAATTTTTACAGCTGACAACATGGCAGAAGCGCGGTACGATGATTACTGAGTCATTGAGAATGCCCATCCAACAACGCCACCGGTTGTGTTTTACAGAACCGAAACCGAAACCGAAACTTGTTTGGTTGCTCACCTTGGGCATCGTCCAATCACGGTGCCCGCTCCTCCTAACGTCACAGCTTTAGTTGGTGCGGCCGCCGCAAACCGCGCATGGTAGTTTTTCTTCTTTCGCGCTTTGTAAAATAATTACCGATTTGTCTATCGTAAAAACGATGAAAAGTGTGCTAATTTGAGCCAGTCTACACAGTGCAAGCAAAAATGGGAGCTTGACAAATTCACTTCAGTGTCCCTTTAAAAGCATTCATTCGTTCACAAAAGGGAATTCGAAACTGGAAACTGGAATGATGGTTCTTTCTCGGAGAAGTATGTACTTTTACATATATTCTTATGCTGTGTTATTGAAAATTTGTTTTACCAGGTCGATTCAAAGACATCAGTGAAAGCACCCGCACCTCCGAAAATAGCTGCTAGTGTACGTTTCAAGGTTGGCTTTAAAGCAGTGAGGACGCCGAATCTGTCCGTGCTTTCTTAGCTGATTTGAATGCTTTAATTGTATTTATGTGCCTATATGCAGGACAGAAATGGAGCAGCAACGCCTGGTGGAACACATTCGCTCCAAGTTTACCCCGGACAACTATCCTGCTCACTCGATTAAGATGATGCCCTTGTTAGATTTCATGCGGCAGGAATTGCACAAGATTTTCACCTCGGACCTGGTTAAAGCCGGCGGAAAGCTCCTGGAAGTCGGCTGCGGCCCAACCATGTACACGGCGATGTCGGCTTCTCTTGCATTCAACGACATCGTGATGGCCGACCTGGTACCTGCCAATATCCGCGAGGTACGGAAATGGGTGGACGCAGCGCCAGATGCCAAGGACTGGTCGCTGTTCGCCGAGCGCCAAGCCGAGCTTGAAGGCCATATAGACGTCGAGAAAGGAGCTTCCACGATTGTTGCGAGAACCCGGAAGGCTATACGTGACGTCACTCTGTGCAACATCGCCGAATCGGGGGTCTTATATGACAGAAGAGAGTATTTCGACGTCGTGGTAGCCTGCCTGTGCTTGGACAGTGGTTCAGTAGACGGGGCTGCCCATCAACGCGCTACGGCGAATCTGGCTGGACTACTCAACCCTGGTGGCCTCCTAATAGCGTGCGGGCTGACCGGGAATTCGAGCTACACTGCGTGCACGAAGACCTTCTCGTCTCTCGACAGCGACGAAGCTTTGATTAAAAAGTCTATAACCAAGGCAGGGCTGAAAGTGGTGCACTGGGCTGAGGACAAGCACCTCTCCCAAATGGACTCATACATCAGCTATGGAACCACTTACGTCATTGTCGGCATGAAGACCAAAGACGCATAAATTTCATACACTTTACATGTTTCACTTCTTGCAGTTGTGCTACGCAGAGATTGTAAACAGGCGAACAAAAAGTGTGCTGTGGTTCTCATAGCTAAATATGCTCATAAGGCTGTAATCAGTACGTTTATGCTGTAAATAAAGCTATGAAGTGCCCCTCTTTCCGGCTATTTCACTTTGAGACTCAAATTAACCACTCATATTCAAAAGGATTCTTTACTGAAAAGAGCTTGGGAAATAAAATTCTAAATGGTGGTTTGAAATACAACGCTAAAAAACATGCCCCCTTGTTATCTTTATCATTTGTGAGAAATCAGTTCATTAACTGTATTTAACCTTTTATAATAAAACAAGCAAAACTTTTCCAAAGTTGCAGAAAAAGGTTGACCAGTTATAACGTATCAGATCGAATACCTCACGCGTCTGACTTCGGGTCCTTCTATTCCTTATGTACGTCAATGACATAGCAAGTTATATGCAGCCGCCTATGGAAGTGGAGATTACTGGCCGGCTACTATTTGTGGTTACAATCGTTGAGGACTTAGGGGTTCTGAGTAAATACTCTTATACTAGTCATGAGTGCAGTGTACTGTAAAATATGTGGATCCAATATGGAAAGTTATATTGCTGTCGCGGAGACCAAATATTCATTATTATTTCGCGTGCACCAATACTGCTAGGAAAGGAGACGGTTGAGCAAGTTAAGCTCTTTAACTGAACAACAGCAACAAATTTCAATTCGGGTAAACTAATTGATAATTTAAGCAGAATCTCCAATAAAGAAACGTTTTTCTTGGACGAAGTCCTCGACTCGCCACAGCAGAACGTATGCTGACGGCATACACAACCTTTTTGCGGCCGACTATATTATAGCGGTGCATAATCTAGGATACCCTCCTATTGGCCTTGGATTACTGGCTTTGCGGGCCCATTTTTTCTACCTTAGTACATCCTCTATAACATCTATACAATGCAGATACACACCACAAATAAGCACCTATAAAATCGTTAGGTTTATACAACGCAAATAGAAAAACACTCTAAACAACCAAACGCGTTACACCAACTTCGAAAAGAACGAATCATTTGGTATAACCGATACAATGTCATAGGGCAAGTTTTTCCAGTCGCGAATAGTCTGGGGGAAAAAAGACGACCGAAACGATTGAGTTTTGCAAAAGTATTCCCTTACCTTAAATGGGTGATCGGTACGTTTTGATGTATAATGGGGAGGCAAGAGATAGTTTTCACGTACTATGCCTGTTTGACAATGATAAATTGCATCAAAAAGTTTTAATCGAAATTTTTTGCGGCGGGTTTCCAACAAATCCCAGTTTAGCTGGTCTTTCGCTACGGTCGCACTAATTCCAACACCCGATCTGCCGGAAACAAAGCGCGCAGCTATATTTTGTAACCTTTCCAGTTTCTGTTTATCGCGGACTGTCGGCGGATCCCATACTGTGCATGCATTCTCCATGATGGACCTTACGTTTGCCTTGTAGAGCAGGTCTTTAGATTCTAAGGGGAAGTCTTTTGCATTCCTACGAAGGAAACCCAATGCCCTACCCGCCCGAGCTGCCACATAGTCAACCTGGCGCTGCCAGGTAAGGTTGCACGTGGTATATAAAGGTACTTTTCATTCGAAATGAGTTACATAGCGTTAGACAAACAAGGAATTCCTTTTCCATTTCAACTACTGATATTCAGTTAAAGCCTTGCAGTTTGACTGTGACAAGAGCAGAATTTTATGCGAAAGCAGAAAACCGCCGTGGCAATTGGCGGCACATTTGAGGCCTCCTCTGAACTCGTACTTGCTGTCACTGCGGGGTTCCTATTGAGTCGTCAGCGCTCCTCAAAATCGCATTTATCAGGCTACAAACATACTGCAGCACATCGACCTACACCGGCACGTGTACGCCCAGGTGTCGCCGGAACACAAGGGTGCAATTACCTCGTGGAATCTTCATTGTGACGCCGACACCTGCGGCGAGGTAGTCTTTCGCTGTGCCGTCAACGCTACAAAAGGAATGCGATCCAGCAAAGAGTTGACAGGTGGCGGCGGATTTCAGATCTGCACTGAACCCGTCCTTTCTGTCTCCCCTACGCTCCCTTTGGATGGTCGACGCCCCTGAGGGTGTCCTTCACCGACTACGCTTGAACGTTGCCTTCACTCGCAGTTTTATGCTGAAGATTTGATGGGCGGCCTTGCCATTGTGCTTTGTGAAAGAAGACCTACCCCCTCTCTTGTGCTACTGCCCGCAGCATGCAAACCAACGCTAAACAGCGAAAGGAAGTCATGTGCGAGTGTTACGCACAAACTCAGCACTGCATCACTCTCTTGGTCCGAGGCAAAATCACTGTGGCGCGGCGGAAGGGACCAAGGCTCTTTTAATTTTTGTGTGTGACTCGGGATCAATCGAGGCAATTTATCCTTGAGATCCTCAGGTGTTATTCCTAATGCTTTTTATCTTTTTTGCCTCACTATGTTCACTTCATCTCAAGTAGCAAGCCCCGCCGTTCGTGGGGATAACCTTTTCAGTGTTTAATAACGATTCCTGTCTCTCTCTCTCTCTCTCTCTCTCTCTCTCTCTCTCTCTCTCTCGACGTCCTACACAATCGCATTTATCGGGCCCTATGACTCGACCGACCCACACTGGCACATCACAGGCAAGCAGGATTGGAACCCAAGGGTGCTATCCTTTTCGAAACTTCATCGGGACGCCGACAGTGGCCGCCGCATTTCTTACCTGCGCTGAACTCGTCCGTCCTGTCCCCGCTGGGTTGTCTTAAAACCATTGACGCACCACACAATGTTTTTTATCAGGCATCACTAATACTGGAACACACCGACCCACACCCGCCCATGTACAGACGAGCGTCGTCGAAATTCAAGTGCAATCAACTTCTTCGAGGCCTAATCGTGACGTCGACATCTGCCGCGAGGTGCTGCTTTGCTGTGCCGTCGAACGCTACAGAAGGACTGCGAACCCTCGCATAATTTGCAGTTGGCGGTACATTTCAAACCTGCGCTGATCTCGTCCTTCTCATCACCGCCGAGTTCCCTTTGGATCGTCAACACCCCATACAATCTCATTTATCAGGCCCCACTGCTACTGGAGCACACTTACCCACACCGGTACGTGTACAGGCAGGCGCCGTCGGAATCCAAGAATACAACCACCTTTTGGAAACTTCACCGTGATGGCGACACCTGCCGTGAGGTGGTGCTTTGCTGTGCCGTCGAACGCTAAAAAAGGGCTCCGAACCAGTACAGACTTTCCGGTTGGCGGCACATTGAGGACATGTTCTGAACTCGCTTTTTCTTTCACCGCAGGCCAGCGTCTTCGTGTTATTCTATGTATTGATATTGCTTCCAGTACTACCGGCTGATTTGTGTCCGAATGAATGATGTTTGCAAAGTTTGCGCTACGCCGACTGATGATGACACTGTGTTTTGGGGATGTTGCGATTTGTTTTGCAAGTTCCATTTAGGCAAGGGATTCTTTGAAGTGGCAAAGTCTATTTTTGCGACCGTGGTGGTTAGACGAGACAAGTGGCGTGGCAAGCTTTTTCGTACTCCACCTCCATCTCAGCTAAATTCAGAGAGCTCTTCAGCACTTTGGTCTGACATTACTGAGGAGCTGTCTATGCTTGAATGCATTAAAGGTCAGTCCGTCTTATCAGGAAAAATTAGGCTGGACGTACTCCTCAAGTTGAATTTAGGAGTAGAAAAACTGAAAAAAGTGGTCGGTGATTTCCCTTAGCCTTTGGATACAGTGTCGAAAAAATACGACTCTTTAGTGCCCAACGCGAATGCACGTAACGCCGTTGTTTCTAGCTGCCGTTGTTTCTAGAAGCTAGTTGATTCTGTTGATAGTTGCATGTCATCACAGTCTTCAATCATACGGTCTGCAATCAGACCTGAATGACTCGTAGCAGTACAGCTGATCGTCAAACCTTGACATTCACGGCTTCCCCGCTTCCCGTGACGGGAATCTTGGGGTGTTTCTGGTAGACCCGAGCCAACAACTCCAGATTTCTTCATTTTCGCTGAATGAGGTATTCCCTACCCAGAAGCTTCCCAACAGGAAGAGTGGCCCTCGAACAGTTCTTAGGTTAATAACAGGAGTTTGTGACAGCTGGTTGGCTGCTCGCTCTCAATTAGGAGCCAGATCAAACTCACTAGATCAACCAGGGAGTTTATCTTTGGCTCGCGTGCAGTGGGCATAGAACACGGCATCTGATTTATGCGGGTAAAGAATGCCCGCATCTGCCGCCGGAATAAGAAAACCAATTCGAATTCAACAGCTCTCAGACCTCCGTCGGCTGAAATATTGGGTCCGTTGTCTTCTTTGTTTTGTGCTTTTGTGGCTCCTGACCCCTTGTATACAGAAAGGGCATCGCTCCTGGGCCAGAAACCTTACTAAACGGACAACAACAAATGCCTGTTAAAACAGAACACAAGTTTCTCGGATGAATCTTGAATTCGAGGCTCTCCTTAACGCCCCACCCGAAGCATGTGAAAATAAAGTGTTTGAATGCTATGACTGTGCTTAGGATATTAGCCACATAAGAAAGGGGCACTGACAGGCAGTATTAATTACACCTGTACAAAATCCTTCTTTGTCTCGCTTAGAATATCGATGCTGGCGTACGAGTCAGCCTCTAGCAAACGAATGAAGATGCTCGATCCTATCCACAGTCTATTCACACAGTTGACCACCTGGCGCCTTCCGCACTAGTCCAGTTTTGAGCCTCCACGCTCAATCCGATTTTTGGTTTTTAAAGCACCAGCGCACTTTTAATGGTTTTACTTATGCCCTGAAGGTTACGTCACAGCCTGCGCCCGATAAATAATTATCATCATAAATAAACACTGTCTGCTGGCTTCTGGGTAGGTACGTTAGGTGTTATACTTGGTTTTGTATTGCTCCGCGCTCCCCCATCGCGTTTCCGAAGAGGTTTAGCTTATTTTGTTACTGTAACAACTTTACTGAATCGATTTAGCAGATCTTTATGAATCTATCTACCACAAATTCTCTTCATGTAGAGGGCAAAATTTCTGAACTGTGGTTCTTGTTTTTCAACAGTTTTTTGTTTTTCTACGGGCTAGATTGCAGCCCTAATGCGGCAGAAGAATCTACGTGTGTTTGGATCGGAATTTCACTCTTCGCTTGAATTTAAAGTTGCGGGACAAGTAACCCATTGCTCATCCGACC
This sequence comes from Haemaphysalis longicornis, assembly GCF_048455015.1. Lineage (NCBI taxonomy): Eukaryota > Metazoa > Arthropoda > Arachnida > Ixodida > Ixodidae > Haemaphysalis > Haemaphysalis longicornis. The sequence continues at coordinate 96,003,318 of NW_027526407.1, forward strand.
AAGTAATGATGGCACCTTCTTCGTCAGAAACGAGTCGTGGTCACCATGATAAACATTGTCTCGTATTTTGTACATGCGGAGAAATAACGAATGAGTATGTATCCTTGGTCCGACTGGATAATTTTATTCCGTAATAACAGCTGAAGACATGTTATGCTTCAATACGTACAGTTGGTCGAGTATTCGTAGTACAAAAAAATAGAATGTAGAACATTCCAGCTGATTGTTTTTCGTTGTCATCCTGTGTCGGAAGTACACCAAACACTTATTTGGCCAGAGTCACCTGAAGTCCCGCGCAGCAAGTACACCAAACATTTATTTGGCCAGGGCCACCTGAAACCCCGCGCCGCCTCCGACGCTTCACCGAAAGCCGCCTGGGCACCTGTGTTCACGTGACTAACAACGTGACTCACTGATCTCTTGAAAGGGAGAATGTGCCGCTCTTATGCCACTTCACAATTTCTCTCTATATTTTGCCGAATGCTTCAGTTCATACTCGGCGGGATAGGAAAAGGTAGCGAGAAGGCTGGCCCATGTGGGCCGAAGTTGTCTGCGTCGTCCCAGTGGCGAAAACAGGAAACTGCGTCTGCCCATCCTGCAGATGTCGCCCGGCTTTCTAAGAAGCCGAAACGGAAAATTGAGTACGAGTGATCAAAGTGGCAGGCTGTAACAAGTGAAGCGCCGAAATTTCGGCGAGCCAATCATAGGAAGAAAGATGGAAAAAGACGAAAGCGACGAGCTTCAGAGGCGGCACCACCACCAATAGACGCCTCGCGTTCTACTTTGACGATGGCTTCAGGAACTGATGAAACGATGGTAGTGACTGCTGACAGCTTTCAGTTGTGTAACCGAGCCTGGCTCAGCTAAGCCTCAGCGATTTTAAACCATGCGGCCGTGAGGCGTCAGGCTTACGAAGTGGAGTTCGCGGTAATGTTAGCAAGAAATATGAAGACGGATAGTCCCAAACGATGAACACGGCCCTACGGCTCTTTAAATATTACCGAACAGGACATTATTGCTCAACTTAAGCAACTGGCTCTGCAGAATGGAATGCAAGAGTGCCGAGCATGCCTTTTCAAGGTGGTTAATGTAGGTCTGACCGTGTAGCGTAGAAGACGGGAGGTAATATAGCCGGGTAGAAGATGAGATATCCCTTTGAGGTCATTTCCGGGCCGCCGCACTTGATACGTTCGAGTGAAAGGAAACAGATAAGTTAAAATGAATAGGCCAGATAAGGCTGTAAAAGGTAGTGTTCAGATGTATCCAGTTTTTCTCAATACTCTGAATGAGTAAAGGCAGGCTAGCTTTACGCCTTGAGAGAGAGATAACTTTATTAAAAGAATGTGCCCCTAGTCCGGGGCTCCGGGTATGCTGCTGAGGGCCAACTCTGCCCGTCCCGTCAGCTGTCGCTGGCCGTGAGCGGTTGAGTCGGCCAGCCACTCCTCCCACTTGGCGAAGGTGATGTGAGGTATGAGCGCGAGAGCGGGATTCTGGGTGCATGCCCAAAGTGTGTGATACATGTCCGGGTATTCCCCGAAGTGGGGACAATGCCGGGTACCCTCCATTTTTGGGAATTTGGGTATCATGTAAGGCGTAGAAAGCGTACGGGTCTGCATTTGTCGAAGTATAGCTGCCTGCCGTCGGCTTAGTGTGCTGTGAGGTGCCGGAAACACTGTCTGCAAAGGCATGCCTCCCGAACAGCTTCTCTTGTATCAATGTAGCGGCTGCCTGAGAAGGGCATTGCCCTCGGATGACCATCCGCTGGTGCCCGGCTGTTGAGTTCGCGGGCGAGAGCATTAGCGCGCTCATTTCCAGGGATGCATTCATGCCCAGGGAACCAGAGCAGCCTCGTGTTGAACTACCCTGTATCGCTTTTTCTATTATCAGTGCCGTAGTTCTGTTCAGCTGGTTGTGAATGAGCTGGCGACACGCCGCTTGTGAGTCGCTGAAGATCATTGCGTAGTCTTTATGTGTACGCCTTGAGCGGTTCCTGTGGGGGCGCCTCTAGGATTTCTTTAGGGGCCCGTTTGGGAGCAGCCATTGGGCGCTCCGACCCCTCCCCACTCTGGCCTCTGCTTTTGCGACACGTTCACAACTGAGTTGTACCATTTCTACACGCGAAAAAGATATTTATTTGTAGCCATCACTCTGTTCGAACACTTTGTGTGCTTACAAGAGCGTAAAAGTTTCTGACGTGATTTTAGGGTGGTACATTCGATCCTTATAAGCCCAGGGTGTGTGTTTCAAAAAAGTGTCGCGAAGCCGGCACATGCATAGAACACATGAAATTCCACTGCCCTAAAATTTACTAACAATTTTTCTGTAAGTAGCGTTTTCTCGAATGGTCATGCTGCGGCTATACAATATGATGTAAATCAGTTTCGAACGCGTACATATTCTAGCGGTGTGCTCATACCTGACAGTACGCTAGTTACGCTTGCCAATATCATACCGCAAGTATTGATCACTGCCGTATACGAGCCAATATGGCATACATTTCACAAGCACTCTGTGAACAAAGTAAGGTGGATAATAAAAAATTGTTCCTGCGTGGCATCCGAACTAAACTTTTAAAGAAGGGCGATGAATCCGCGCCGGCGCCGGTGCCCGCGGAGGCCGCAGACGCGGCCGCGGAGACGCCAGCGACATCTCTCGCCCCCACCGCGGATCCTCCCGCGGCGAAGTGCGACGAGGTGGCGCCGCTCGTGGGCACCCCAGCAAAGAAAGAACTGAAACTAAAGCGTGGCGAACTGTTCGCATGGCGACGCAGTGAAACATCCCCCTCGCGAGGAGCACGATCAAATGCAGAACATTTCCGGGGGCACACGACGTTAAAGAGTTTGCGTTACGTTAATGTTGTTGCACTTGTGGCAACTGCTGACGAGAGAGCGCTCGTCAGCAGTAATTTGAATGAGTCAAGGATATAAGGCGCGTTCGTAGCCTCCCATTCTGTGTCGGCTTTATGGCGCAGTGGGTAGAGCACCATGTACATTGCGTTCCGCCCGCAGGGTAGAGGGATCGAAACCAGGCGCCGGATAGTATTTTCCTTTATATAGTGTAGGGAGAGGGGTGCGGACAACGACGGTGCGGACTACGACGGGACAACGCTGGTGACAACGTGAGTTACTGAAATGCTCTGCATTTAAAACATTATACTCCCGGATCAGCACACAAAAAATTCAATGCTGGGTCGTATTGTCTTGAAATGAGCGTCCGCAAACCATATAAGCCCGCACTCACATGGTATGCCGAGTCCCCGACAGAACGCTTTTTCGACATCACCATATGACACACGAAGCCTGTAGAAATTATCACACTATAGGGCCTTATTCGATACCACACTGTCCCAGCGACACCTTTTATGGTTGGTGATCTTCCTACACTGAGTACTTAAAAAAATCGTCCACCGAGTATCCGGTTTTTGTTGAACTCGAAGACAAAAGGAAAGTCGACCCGCAGCTTGTAGGTGTGATTACTAAACCGTTCATTCTTTGATTCCGCTTCTCATTCATAGACAACGATATTTAAGCCTCTCCCTCCCCCACGTGTACTGTGAAATATACGTGCATTCCTCATGTAGTCCCAACTGGGCTGCTCTGGTCTGGTTCTACCTCGTCTGGTGAGTTCAGACGATTGTGCTTAGCATTTACGAAACTGCACTGGTATTGTTTTTCTTCCCGTATGAGATATTGAATTTCTTCCTGACTCGCAGACCATTTATTTTTTGTGGTTTTTGCGTGAGTGGCCACATATTCAACGACTTAGAGCATCGGAATATATGTAAAGTTTCAGCGTGGCTTATGCTCCCATAAAAGGCAGAACTGGTTGTCAGGTATAGGGTAATCACATCTCTGAAACGTATGCTTCTACGACGCATATATTCAAATCACAGCTGCACTTGTTGTCCGCGCTCCAATACAAAACCAACCAACGAAAGCAACCTCGAAAACAAAACGATAGTTCCAGTATCAGGTCTAAATGAGGCTGTTGTGGAATAAGTAGCTAGGCCTCTCTCGTGCCCGCTATCATAAGGGGAATTGTGTTCGATTCAAGACGGCATCGGGAAGGGGGGTCTTCACGGCTCGTCCCTTACTCCACATGTTTTGGTGCCGCGAAACCCGGGAGAAGGGACCTGCAAAGGTGAGCTACAGCGAGCGTATTCCGCTTCAGTTCGACCGCCTTATCACCTCTGGAGATTGGGAATGAAGCCGCACAGGGAAAGAGCCGACACGGGGAAGAGCGGAGCAGCCTAAGAAGAAGACTGAATAAACCCAGCCGTGAGAGATACCTGCCCGACAGAGCGCGAGATGTCCGTGAGAGGAGACAATACCGACGCGAAGACGATGCCTACCTCTGCCTTCTGAGCCCGATCGCCAGCTTTTACATCGATGCGACGCTGAACCGGAACATGGAGGCCCTTCTCGAAAGACGGCGCATCGTACGACTAGAAATCACGACAATCATCGGCCAAGTTGAAGACCTCCTCCCAATGACACGGCCCTCAACGAGTGAGTTGTATGACCTTGCTACTAAGTTGACAGTACTTCATGACGAACTACGCAAGAATAACCGAGAAGTGGAATATTCCATAGACACTGATAATCTGGAGGCCGAGTTTGAAAATGCATTCAACTTTGACTACCTAGTTTGTGTTGCAAAATCCAAGCTTCAGCTTAAAATAATTGAAACAAAGAAAGCTCATGAAAACATAATTGCTTCTCTGAAAGATCAGATTCCCGCAGAACACAGGGAACGCCGGGATGATCAGACCAGATATTTGGAAATTAGCAAGACGTCACATGCAAATCACACTCATCAAAAGGAAAAAGATGGAAACCGAAATACAAGGAAGCTTAATTGTCAAGATATAGCCCCAATGGGAATCAACGGTCTTGTGAATTCTCTCCACAAAACTGAACGCGAGAAATGGACCACTATTACTACATTCTTGGAGCGAAAGGTGGTTATTTTTACCAGGACCGGGCTTGGGCAAACTAAGGAAACCATCAGTAACGTTGGCATCGATTACCGGACATCAAAGATGCCACAGCAGAAGTCAAATGAAGGAGAAACAGTGCACCGAGAAGCCAATGATAGAGGGTGGAAAACAATGGATCCCGCGATGTTTGACACTGATTTTCCTGGCGAAAAGAAAAGGATATCTTAGTTACAACCTGGCGTACTTAGTCCTCCATTGCTCAAATGTAAGGCACTTAGCAAGCAGCACATGCAAAAGAAAGACGCCACTGGTGAAAGGAATCGTTCAAGGACAGATGATCCCAATGGCTGCGCTCATAATTTGCCACAGTTCAAGAATAATGACCAGCGCCAGCTAATGTTTAAAAAAGAAGAAAGCACCTTTCACTTCTTACAAGAAGGCGTACAGCGCCTTCCGACTCCAAGCGCTTTGCTGAAACATTACCGAACACTAGAAACCGACCGAACTGTGCACTTTGAGAAAAGCCGCAACTCCAATACGGCCCACGTGCATTCGGCCGCAACAAACAAAAATGATACGTTGCGGAAAGCGACAGAAACACCTGCGACCACAACAGGAAAGGGGGGCTGAACTTGTGTTAAAAAAGAGCATTTATGGGCCGCAGCACCTTGGATCGTAGGTACACCAAAAACAATACATTGTTACCATCAATGGAGGCGGAATCCGCCATGTGCTATGCCCCGTTGCCTCACCCGGACTTTAAATTGGCTCTCCTTGGACCAAACAATTTGCTGCACATGAACGGTACTCATTCATTGTTTCGCGGGGGAGGATGTTGTGGAATAAGTAGGTATGCTTCTCTCGTGCCCGCTATCATCAGGAGAAGTGCGTTCGATTACAGAAAGCATCGGGAAGGGGGCTCTTCACGGCTCGCCTATTTCTCCACATATTTTGGTGCCAAAACCCAGGAGAAGGGACCTCCAGAGGTGACAAGGTGGTCGAACAGAAGTGGAATACGCTCGCTGTAGCTCACCCTTAGAGGTCTCTTCTCCCGGGTTTCGGCACCTAAATATGTGGAGAAAGGGACGAGCCGGGAAGACCCTCCTTCCCGATGCGTTCCGTAATCGAACGCTGTTCTCCTGATGACTGCGGGCACGAGAGACATTAGAATCCACTAATGCCTGGCGTATTCGCAGGTGCCGGTGGTTGTATGCCGCTGCCGTAGCCGATGCCCATAAAAGCGGCGAAGAAATGCACAAAACTGTGTCCACGGATAGCTTTTGCTGAAGGTCGAGCACTCTAGCCTGCCGCAGCCGCTTTTTAAAGTGTCCTAAATGTATTATTTGCATACAAACGTGACTAAAGCAAGATTTCAGGGCGCGGAAAGGCAAAAAGAAGCCAAAGAGAACCAGATGCCAGCATGAGCCCCTATCGGCCACGCAGCGCTCGTCCGGTAAACGCCGCTTCCCTGCATCAACTGCATTTTTTCTGCGCGTAAAAGCAACCAGTGATCTTTTTTTTCAGCGCCGAAGTATTTATTTTTGCCGTTCACTGCGGTAACTGGCAACACCGACTGCTTTTTGAGCTCCGCCGCGTTGCCGTCTCATGATGCGATACGCGCGGCGATATCTGTAATCTTCTTGAACCCGCAACGAGCACGCGCGCTGTTAACGCGTGGTGCTGTTAGTATGCTCTAGTAGTACCTCGCACCATTATCTTCCATGTTCCCGCTGTGTGACCGCAATGTACCAAACTTCCTCAACCGTATCATTTCTTATAGTATAGGCGTAGCTAAAACGCTAGTGAATAATTGGTCTACGTAACTGCAATACAATTTTTCTGATTCAGTATACTTATTCTACGGAACACACCCGTCTTGACTAGTACAAGAAGATTCATTCAGCAACACCTAGTTCCGAATGATTTTGATTCATTCTGCAACACTTAGTTCTGAATGATTTTATTAACAAAAAGTCGTCAGCCAGTAATCGCCACGTCAATAGACGGGTGCATAAAGCTTGTCATGTCATTGACGTACAAAAAAAAAATCGAATGGCCCGAAGTGCCACACTCGACGTATTCAATGTGATACGTTATAACTGGTCAAGCTATTTCTGAACCTTTCTAAAACCCTTGGTTGTTATGTTAAAAGGTTGAATACAGCGAATAAACTCCTTTGTTACAACTGATACAAATAAGAAGGGGGCATTATTTCAAACGTTATAAAAGCACAATTTAGAAGTTTAATTCCCAAGCTCTATTCAAGCAAAAAGCATTTCGAATACAACACGCTAATTTGAGTGTCGATGTGGAATGCTGCGGAAGATAAATATTCCGTACCTTTATTTACGACATAAATTGACTAATCACAATGTCTTAAAAACAGTTTTATCTAAGAGAGCCATGGAACACCTATCGTTCAGTACTTTACATTTCTTGCGGAAAGAAGAGACATTAAGTACATGAAGTATATGCGTCTTTACACTTCATCCCGACAACGATATAGGTGGTTCCATAGCTGACGTATGAGTCCATTTGCGAGAGGTGCTTGTCCTCAGCCCACTGCACCACTTTCAGCCCTGCCTTGGTTATAGACTTTTTAATCAAAGCTTCGTCGCTGTCGAGAGACGAGAAGGTCTTCGTGCACGCAGTGTAGCTCGAATTCCCGGTCAGCCCGCACGCTATTAGGAGGCCACCAGGGTTGAGTAGTCCAGCCAGATTGGCGGTAGCGCGTTGATGCGCAGCCTCGTCTACTGAACTGCTGTCCAAACACAGGCAAGCTACCACAACATCGAAATACTCTCTTCCGTCATGTAGCACCCCCGGTTCGCAGATGTTGCAAAGAGTCACATCGCGTATAGCATTTCTGGTTCTAGCAATGATCGTGGAAGCGCCTTTCTCGACGTCTATATGGCCTTCAAGCTCGGCTTGGCGCTCGGCGAACAGCGACCAGTCCTTGGCATCGGGCTCTGCGTCCACCCATTTCCGTACCTCGCGGATATTGGCAGGTACAAGGTCGGCCATCACGATGTCGTCGAATGCCAGAGAAGCCGACATCGCCGTGTACATGGTTGGGCCGCAGCCGACTTCCAGGAGCTTTCCGCCGGCTTTTACCAGGTCGGAGGTGAAAATCTTGTGCAATTCCCGCCGCATGAAATCCAGCAATGGCATTATCTTTATCGAGTGTGCAGGATAGTTGTCCGGAGAAAACTCGGAACGAATGTGCTCCACCAGGCGTAGCTGCTCCATGCTTGTCCTGCATATACGCACATAAATAGACGTATTTAAAGCATTTAAATCAGCTCAAAAATCTCGCACAGATTGCTGGATAATACGTTTTTTAACCCAACCTTAAAACGCACATTGAATGGAGTTGAAAATTGAAAATATGTTTTATTAAACAAAATTGATATGGGTACACAGTATATACAGGAGGAGGTCCCATGGTTATGAAAACCGCAAGCGGGACCTCCTAAACAAAGTAAAAAAATGACTATAAAATTACAATGGCAACGCTGGTAAACATAATAGAAAAGAGTACTGAACAAATATTCAAAAAATCAGCGCTGGCAATATGAAGAAAATTACAATAAGACGCGTCACATCACAGTAATGAAGACAATAGGTAGAGTTTTTTTTTTTTAAGGGGATGACAGAATGAGAAGATTTAATGTCCAGGTTTAAGGTATTCCACAAGTGCAAGCAAGAGAACTGAATAGTTTGTTTACCAAAGTTAGTTCTTACTTTGGGAAGTAGAAAGTTGTTCCGAGAGGAGAACCGAGTGGAGCTTTGGTTAGAGATAGTGCGAGGAGGGAAAATAGATATCAGGAGTCCAAAACCCAATAATTTGAAGAACAAAGTGCCAATATTTAGCTGGTAAAGACAGGGGAGGGTCAAAATCGCAAGTTCAATGAAAAGAGGAGTAGAAGAACATAGACGGGAAGAAAAAGTAATGATTTTTAAAGCTTGAGTTTTTGAAGAGGCCAGAGATGATTACAATATGCGCTGCCCCAAGACGATATACAATAATTCAAATGGCTATGAATAAACGAATAATAAAGAGTTACTAATGTTTTTACATCAAAGTAGGATCGTGCCCTGAGCAGGGCACGTATTCCATATGAAACCTTTGTACAAATTGAATTTACATGGTGATAAAATTTGAGATGGCTATCTACAATAATTCCAAGAAAACACACGCGATCAGTAGACGGAATCAAATCTGCGTTGATGTATAAATTAGGGACGGGAAGTAGGTGTTTTTGAGGGGAGTGAAACGGAACAAAACAGTTTTTTAACATTAATAATGAGCCGGTTACAAAAGCACCATTGTTGGATGGCTGACAGGTCATTCTGCAAATTGCACATCAACGTATGCTGATTACGATGGGATGACACAATAGTGGTATCATCTGCATAGAAAAAGCAACTGGAGTGATGAAGGCAAGAAGGGAGATCATTAATAAAAACTAAGAATAACAAGGGGCCTAAGATGGAGCCTTGGGGTACACCTTTATTAACAATAAAAGGGTCAGAATTGGAGCCATTGACATATACGACTTGGGATCTATTACTCAAGAAACTCTTTAGGAGTGATAAAGGGGGTCCCGAAATACCATCAGATTCTAATTTCAAGAACCAAATGTTATGATCAGTGGTGTGGAAGGCTTTGCTGAAGTCGATGAAAACAGCCCCAGCTATGTCACCGCGATCGACCATAGACTTTACCATATCAGTGAAGCAAGCGATGGCAAGGTCAGTAGACAGTCCTTGCCTGAAGGCAAATTGACAAGGGGACAAGATACTAAATTTGTTAAAATAATTCGTCAGTCGAACTTCAATTATTTTTCTAAAATTTTGTCAAAAAACGGTAGAATTGCAATGGGTCTGTAATTTTCGGGGAGCGAAGGGTCACCTTTTTTAAATATAGAGATAACCTTAGTAATCTTTAATTGCGAAGGAAAAATGAAAGTTCTAAAGACCAGGTTGAAAATATGACTGAGGACTGGTGATAGAATCGCGCTAACCAACCTAATGTGCTTGCAATAAATGCCATCAATTCCAGGACCTGTAGTTTTTAAGGAGGAAAGGATCGATTCGATTTCCCTGGCGCAGGTTGGACGAAGAAAGAACGATTGTGCGCATCTCTCATAACGCGGGATACCATGAGATGGATCAGTGTTGCAGGAAATTTTGGAAAAATGGTCAGTAAAAGCATTCGAGATGTAAGCAGAGTTTGTAATAACAGAGTTGTTATAATACAAGGACAATACGTTATTTGGACGGTTTCGCGCGTTCAAAAAAATCATTGAGCAGCTGCCACTTTTTTTTCGTGTTGTTGTTAGCCTGTTGAATTTGTTTTTCAAAATAGATGCGTTTTGCTTTTTTTAGAACTCAAGAAAGTATATTAAAATATAATCTGTATCGATTTTTTGTCTTTCATTGAAAGGTTGGCGTTTACATTTCTCATACAATTTGTCTTTTTTACGTAAAGAGCACAGGAGAGAATCAGGAATCCAAGGGGAACGGAAAAAACTATATTTTCTTTTAGAAGAACAGAGGGTAGTACTTTTATTAACTGCCGCAATCACAACGTTCGATAACTCATCCAGAGCGTCTTCAGGGTTAGATAAACTAAGAATCCGAGACCAGTCCCTATTAGAAATAATGTAAATGAATCTTTCTTTCGAAAAAACGGGTTTGGATTTACGGTTTGATATGGAATGATTTGACAGCTTGAAGAATTCCCGCGCCTTCCCGCGAGGGGAACACGAGTAAATGCAGAGCATTGGCGCCTCAGTACTGATTGAAGGCAGTGTTGCTTCCATCGCTTCTTCCGTGATGCTGGAGTAGCAGACACGAGTAAACGTGGGCACGAGCGTCAACCAAGGAAGGAAGGAGCAAAGCAGTGACTGAAACACGAGCACCGCTAGCCGCTATATTTGCAGCGCGCGCAGTAGAGGGAGAGCAGTACGGGGGGGGAGAGCGCGCATGCGCAAGCAGCGCGCGCCCTTCCACGCCCCACCGCGCTGCTATCACGCACCTGTTACGCCGAGACCGCGACGGAGCGAACGGGCTGCCTACGACGCATGCGCGCACCAGCTGCTGTTGAGAGAGAGGAGGGAAGGAGAGGCGCACCTGCTGCGGACGCGAAACTTGACACCGTCCGACGCAGGAACAGGCGAGGCTAAGAAATGCTCTGCATTTAAAACAGAAATATCCGGTAACCATCTGTAAGGGACGTTGGAATTACACCAACAGTAGGGGAAATTGGCAAATTTGAAAGAATGTGGTCCAGTAACGTATGGGGGCCGTGACTAGGACAGCGGGTGGGAACAGAAAGCAATGGCTGTAGTCCGTAACTACAAAAAGAGCTTATGTATTCCAAAGTGCTAGAACTACTACAATCAAGAAGGTTGACGTTTAAATCGCCTAAAATGACTACGTCTTTTTTTTTCCGAACGATAATTTATCACGAATGATAGAGAAAGCACCGCAGAATTGTGAAACGTCAGAAGAAGGGGACCGATAAATACACCCCAAAACAGTTTTCTTATCATTACGAGATGAATAGATGGAATCAAGTTCAACCCATACGCATTCACAATTTGCGACAATAATGGCTAGATCGTGACGTCTACGGTAACTAATATCGTTACGCACACAAACAGCGGAGCCACCAAAAGGGGCGTCAGACCGGTAACCGTATTCGCAAGAGTACCCTGGGATGTCATACAAATTTTTATCAGCCGGGCTGAGCCACGTTTCAGAGAAGCAAACTGCCGAGAATGAATGATTTAAGGATTGAAGAAAAGCCACGATATCTTTATAGTTTTTACGTAAGCTGCGAGCATTAAAGTGGACAGCAGAAAATCCGTTACCGCAAGTTAAATTTGATTCAGCTTCTTTAGGGCTAAGATAAGACATGAAGGAGGCAACAGACTTGACTGATTAAGGATTATGACGAAAAGACATTGAGGTCATTTTCGCGAATGATGCGAAAAACACGGCCCACGGTAGATTTCCTTGCCTTGATGACGCCATTTTCGGTCCACAGATAAAGCCAGTTATACTGCCTTTTTAGACCAAGTGCCTCAGAAAAAAGAAGCTTGTTTTCCACCGTTAGATGCTCATTGACGTAAATTGGCTTCTGCTGTGTTACAGGGAATCCGAGACAAGTTGTGGTTGGGCGGGTCTTCAGGGCTTTGGCGAGAAATTCTGATCGCTTGTCACGGGAGCAGAATCTAACAACTATATTCATTTCATTCGCCTTTCGGGTTGGTACTCTGTGGGCAGTGTCAATGTCCTCTTTCCTGAGCGGGCACTCGATCTCCTTGCCGAGCAGGTCTAATATCCCGTGGCAATCCTCATCTTTAGTAACTGGAACACCTCTGATTTCAAGGTTGTTCGCGCGTGCGTACTGCTCGAGTTGAGCAACCTTGCGTTCGAGAGCTTCATTTTTTGCGATCAGTTCATGGTTCTTCCCAACCAGGCTCGAATTTTCGGCTTTAGCTGCATAAAGTGCGTCGCTCATGAATTAAACTGATTTTTCGAGTTCAGAAAAATCACCTTGTAGCTTTTTTCAAATCAGCTGGATCGCACACAGTGACAGCTTTTAAAGCATTCAACTCATCAGTAAGAAAACGGAGTTGTTTTTCCATAGAATTCTTAAAGGGAAGGTGAAGCGGTTTTAGAATTAAAAGAAAAGTTGACTAGCAGCAAGTACACATTGAATAGTTCATATGTAAGAAATATTTTCGCAATACATGCAATAGAAGCGGCGCAATGAGCAAACAAAAGGGGCCCGATGCCCCGCCCCCATCTCGCCGCGCGATGCCGGAAGACCGAAGAGCGCGGGCGAAAACCGGCTGAAAAACGTCATACCTGGACTTCCGGCCGGATCGGCCGCCTCGGCCATGCTCATTTAGCAGTGTTTCCTTGTGAATGATACTTGTGGTTGTTGTTGTGGTTGATAGCACTCGTTTGTACAATTTTCGTGTTCAAAAAGTATGCACGAACGCCAAACGAGGCATAAGTTATCATGCCGTATTACTAAGCAGAATATTGCCACGCCGGGATGCTTGATAACATACGGAAGCGACAGCCGAGGTGGCTGTGCTTGATGACAGAATATACTACACTACGTTGAATACTTTGTAAACCGCTCCAATGCGGTTTTTTTTATGCGACGGACGTGAATGTTTACATTAGATTATAGATTTAGGAAGGATGGGGAATACTGCTGTACTTTGGCTGGGGATGTTTCGTTCCATTCCAGAAACCAAGTCACATTTGTTCAGGAAATACTTGTTTCGTTAAACGCGTCGGTTTTCTTTCCCTATTGGCTCAGGACAGTGTTCAAAAAAACATTTTTTTTTGGCGAAACTAAAACAAGGGGCCAATCCTGATAGAAGTTCTCTCCCGGCTAAGAGGTAAACAGTATTACTACAAAGTAAAAGAACCAAGACAACCAGATTACTTATTTTGCAAGTATACATGTCACGATAAGGTCATGTTTGTCTGGAATTATAAAAAAAAAACCACTCCGAACCACCACCGTGCCATAATTTGTGTTGAATGCGGGGGCCTAATTTTTTGCCCAAGATTCCGTGTGGCTGCATATTATAACCTGGCAAGCACTTGTTGTCACTGAACCTCCAGTGTGCTCCAGTGATAGTCGGTGATATATATAATGATGATACTGAAAAAATTAGGGGCGAAGAGTAAATATACCGCCTCTGTCCGACTAGCGCGGTAAATGCTTAAATCTAGAAAGGCTGAAACAGGCCAACGATTCATTATCACAAACTTTTGGTAATTGTTACCTAAAATAACGTAAGTACAACGTAACTGCCTTGTCCGACTGGTCTGTTAATTATAACGAGGTGGCCGTAATATTGTAGCAGAATGCGCAACGCACAAGCGAAAATCAAGCCCTACTACAGCCAATAATGCTGAGCAGGCACTGGTATGCTGCAGTGTTTTCAGAATAAATGCATGTGAAGTAGTAAGACGCCACTCATCGAAGTGCAGCTAGCAATCGCGGAGGCGCCGTAGCGCCGCTGCCGAAATAGCGCGCGCGTGTGGGTCTCTGTACGTGGATGAGTAACGGGGCTGGGGTGGGCGACAACGAACAAAGGAAATGCGGAAGCAGAGTCTGCTTGTTGGTTTATGCGTGTACCGGCAAGATGTGTCTCGCATATACGTTTACAGCGCATGAACGCTATTTTTTCGCGCAGTGCACGTACGTGCTTTTCGCTGATAGATTGTTTATAAAACGCCCATTAATCTTCGGCATAAATGGTTTTGTGTATAATAAGAAACAGTTAAGGCAGTACCTAATATTAACATAAGGTATAAAATCCCCCTATGCTGATTGCCTAATTCAAAAATATTTTGATGGAACCCACTAGTCGACGTCACAGTCACTGCTTTGGGGTTCTCTGTCATTTGAAGCAAATTTAAGCTCCAAGATAATTGAACCAACAGCACGGGAAATTATAAAACAAACTTACAGTCATGTGCGAAAATTAAACTGCAAGCTAAATTGCCGCAAAGGCAACCGTACGATCGTTCGCAGTGCTTCCGACAACCCGCGCGGCCGAAGGGTGTCCTCCTTTGACGTCATGACGGGCGCAACCAATCAGGGGCGTCAAAAGACGAAAAGCGCGCGTCTTTCAAACGGCGCCTTTTTCCATAGAATTCTTAAACTCTTCAAGATCTTTAGCTAAGGAGGCAACAGTAGGCGCCATAACACCAGCAGCGATCCGAGGCAGCGTTAGCAAGTGACTATCCAGGCAATAAACAAAGGAATTGGTCTTTACCTGTGACAAGGCAGGGTGATTTTTAGCGGCGAAACCACGGCAGCTTCGCAGCCTCAGATCGCTCCCTAGAGTGTGGCCAGCACGCACACTACGTCACTTTTAAACGCCCAGCAGCTTGATGCGATGGAAGCGACAGTGGGCAGATTAGGGCTGCGGTGAGGGCATCCGGGGGGAGGGGGGGAAGCGGCTGGTTGCAGATTTCCAGGCGAGTGCGCAGGAGGCGGTGAAAGAGCAGCAGGAATGCCAGCCAGTGATGAACCTGTGACAAGGCAGGGTGATTTTTAGCGGCGAAACCACAGCAGCTTCGCTGCCTCAGATCGCTCCCTAGAGTGTGGCCAGCACGCACACTACGTCACTTTTAAATGCCCAGCAGCTTGATGCGATGGCGGCGACAGCGGGCAGATTAGGACTGCCTGCCGCCATACCCTTGAACATTAGCCGCAAAAATTTTGCACGTACGGGCCGCAGTCATTTATGCAAAATTTAAACGCCGTGGTGAAACGTGTGTTCGGTAACGCTTCACAAGCTATCTAAAAATACATGTAGCCCAAGGAAAGAACCATCCTTCCAGTTTTAATTTTCAAATGCCTCGCTTTCGGGCCTTCTAAAAGACCGCTGCTTGAACGCTCTACAACGGCCGGATAAGCACACGGATCGCTGGACACACACACAACAACACGCACACATTCAAGCATGCCGGCACGCAAACGAAATACTCGCAGTTTAGGACGTATCTTCTCTAATCATCCAGGAATCATTTGTTTAGATAGAAAATGGCTAATAAAGGTTACTGTTCCACAGTCAGAACTTCTTGGCGTAATATTATTCATTTATAGATGTGTACCTTGTGGGCCTGCTCTCTACGGCATGCCAAGGAATGAGGCACACTGCGGTTGCGTGAAAGAACTCTTTACTTACATCCTCCACGCTGTCGACCGTCCGGGCATACACACACACACCATCATCACACTTCGCGTCCCGAGTTCCGAGTCCCCGCGCGCGGTTCTTCAGCACCACCGCCCGTCCCTACCCGTCCACTCGCGCCATCTCTCCGGCGACCGGGCCGCACGGTAGGCGAGGAGGGCGAGGGAAGGGATCCCATGGCGAGGGGCTCCGGGCGACACCCCCTAGGCCAGAAGGTGTCGGGCCAAGGCGCTCCCCACAACCTCCAGTATTTTTGCTTGGCGATCACATGAGGGGATTTGGTATGCCGGCCTAATGGTTTTTCAGCACCGTTTCTGTTTGCGCTTCAGGGTGTGAGCGAAAGATGGTTCATTTAACAAATTTTAGTCCCCGCTTTGGCTCGAGACCGTTCAAACACAGGAAGGAAGAGCGGTTGCCTGCGGAGGCTCTGCTGAAGTTGCTAAAGAGCCGTCATGTCCGAGCCGGGCTCTCCCCCTGCGTTTGTCCATGCACTAGTAGCTCGCCGCCTGAACGAATCGCGTGTCTTCTCTCGCTTCTTGTGCTCACTGTGCAGTGGAGTGCGCAGCTTGAGTAAATTGAAAGTGAAGTTGCAAAGACCTCTACATTTGTGTCCCAAGATGTAAGATGCGATAGCGATACTTCGACTCCCACGGAGCGTTTCGGCACGCAGCTGCAGCATTTCCGGTCTTCCTTCACGAGCACGAAGGATTTTCGAAAGAAAAATACTAGCAACCAGAGTTTTTAATCGCCGTGTCCAAGGAGAGACAAAAGACCTCTGCGCTTATCAGTCTTAAAATGCGAGCGTGAAAGGTTGCAAATGCGAGGTGTTGGTCAGTTTGTGCGATGAGAAATCAGTGCCAGTGTATCTAAATGTTTCATACCCAGCTTTCTCGCTCGAAATTACAACCGCTGGGGAACCTACCTAGCAAAACCACTGTAGGAAAATGATATTTGGCATGAAGCTAGAAGCCAACGTGAAGATTAAAACGCTACAAGGACATTCCAGGTTTCTGACTATTTGTTTGTGTAATTCGCTGTCAAATCTAACTCTCCATGCATTTCTATGGGATAGTTCCAATGGCTCAGGAACCCAGTCACGCAACGTGCGCGACTTGAAACTGCAAGTATTCACCCCAAATATTAGCTGTGCAAAAGAACTTTTCATTTCGCTAAAAAATTGCAGAGTAATCACTGTTGAAAGGACTGCCATGAGCGGGAAAGCTGCACATGTGTTCCGTGATGTCTACGCCGGGACGCACAATTTTGCTTTTTTCAAATAGAGAGAGAGGGAGAGAAGATCTTTGTTGAAGAAGAAATATATGTGGTTTACAAAAAAAATGTAAACATATGGGACGGATCTCAAAGGTGGAACCTGAGTCTACGGAACCAGATGCAGCATCTCCTTCCCTTACCCTCTCAATCAGCTCGCGCTGATCTTAAGGTAACGAGCTGGTAAAATCTGCCTCCCATGCTTCGATGAAGTGGACTATGTGATGTTTGAGTTGTTCTCCCCTGGCCATACCCTTGACCATAACTATATTGCACGCAAGAGGGTGGATGTTTCCCATATTTTAGTAGAGTTCTCAGTTAATGTCCCATGTTCCCATTGAACACCTTAACGCACATGTATTTACAGATAACGGTGTCGGTTTTTTGGTCCAAAGAGTTCGGGATGCTTCGGAATTGAGACCTCGTTGTAGCAAGGGGGAAGATTGTGTTCCTAGTCTTAGGATGAGGATTCGTTCTCAACGTTTTTAGAATAGGGAAATGTGGTAGTCGTGGTCACAAGGAGCCCGTTATGTGAGTTCGTGTACCTCTTGCACAGTGCGTCCTTCGCTTTCAGACTACTGGACCTGGGTGTCCAGGGGACGTTGTTAACTTTCTGCGTCATGGATGGAATATCATTCCGAAGCGCTTGGTATTCTGCCTCCAGAAAACTGTATAATGTCCTTTGTGAGCCTGTAATGATGTCATGCTTTTATTTCATACATCCGCTATTCGGATTGCCAAGAGGATGGCTCCAACTTCCACCGCTTTTTTCATGTATGTTAGATGGTCATGCAGTCGCTAAGATTGCCGAAGTAGTCAACTACGTCAATTGGGGTCTCGTGCTTTCGTACATCCCGGGGTCGGTGTGTGCTGTGGTCTCATCATATTGAAACCTTCCCCGAATGAACTTGAGCCGCCCCTACCGCCCCTTTTGGCGTAGGATTGTATTCATATTTTTCGTAAAAGGAGAATTTTTATACGGGTTCGCTGGATCGGTGCCACTTCTATCATGGCGTGCAGTGGATTCCTTTCAAAGGGGTGAGGCGCCTGTGTTTGTTTTCTTTTTATGGATGCCTATTTGAGGGTGCCTGTTTGTGTTCAAAAGGGGTATAATGGCCCCTCCCGATTTTAATAATATTATTATTAATATTAAGAAGAAGAAGAATAATCAATCAATCACTCAATCAATCATGTTTATTTACGTGCCCAGGAGCAGCCAGAGGCCTGAGTGCTTGCGCACGGATAGTTAGATAAAAACAAAATAAAGAAACATATAGCAAGCAGTAAACAAGCGACAAGACACACACAAATTGAAGTAGTGAAAATGACAGAAATAAAGCACAGGCGGAGCCTGGGTGCAGGTAAAAAATAAAAAAATAAGATGCTTATGTTGCTCTGCCTGTCGTAAATGCCACACGACCAGCAGAGCAACAAAGTTTGACAGTAATACAACAAAAACAACGGCAAGAGTGTAGAGACAAATGATAAGACGAACAAATGACAGTAAACAGTTTCAAAAATAGGCAGCTATCAATTGGATAGACACAACCGCAGAGAAACCAAAGTCCAGAAAAAAAAGAACGATAGACATATCATAGATGTTTAACATACTGTATTCAAAAGCGCTGTACGGTAAATTGCAAAGGATTTCTGAATGATGTCAAGGCGTTCAAAGAAGCGGTTGTAACAATTCTGTATTCTGCGCACATGAGAATGATTGGAGTTGCGCGCAGCGGTCAAGAACGGGCAATGCGACCTGGTGGGCCTTTGTGGTAGACTAAACTCTAAACAGATAAGCAGGTCTGCGCAAGAAAGGTCACCATGAACAATTTTGTGAAGAAATGTAAGGTCTGCACGCATACGTCTGCAGTTCAAGGAAAGGATGGAAGGGACTATGGGTAAGTCAGAATCAGGATGAAAACTGTGACAGTGATGACGGTGCTTAAATATGGACAAAAACTTCTTCTGCACACGTTCTATTAATTCACTACTAGATTTGGAGATGCCGTTCAAGGCAACAGAAGCATATTCTAACTGTGGTATACATATTACATGGTATAGCATTAGAAATGGATCTGGAGAAGAGAATTCCTTTGTAATCCGACACACATTTCCAAGACTTCGGAGCGCTCGCTGGGTGAAGAGCCTAATATAAGGAGAAAAAGAGAGGGTACTGTCGAGAAGCACCCCTAGGTCCCTAATCTCCTCAACCCTTTGCAGAAGATCTCCCTCAATACTGTAGGAAAACAGCAGTAACAGTGGGAATATTGAATAGCATTTGAAAACCAATGTGATTAGACACTATATAGTGGGCTTTCGTTAAGCTACTTTCGGCTTCAAATCTATGCCTTGTTTGATTTCCGGAAGACTGGGGTTAATATTTTGTCCCCGGTTTTAGTTAGGCCATCCACTAAAGGTGCCGGCATAAGTCCCGTGGAAAACACAACATGCTGGCTCAGGGTGTAAGGTATTGCTCTTGGGAGCTCTAGGCCGCTGGTTCAATTTCCTGCCATGGCGGTCGTGTTTCTGATGGAAACAGAAAACAAAAACGCCAGTGTGTCGAGATTTCGGCGCACGTTTGAGATCCTAAAGTGGTCAAACTTTTTCCAGATGCGTTTACTACGACAAGCGTCGTAGCCGACGAGTATCCTCGGGCATGAAGTATTAGAAATTTATATTTTTGATCTTCTGGTGGTAAGCCGTTTTGGTGTGCTAACATAAGTTGCGGGCATGGCTGCAGACCGCGTATGCCGAGTATATGACCACCGACTCGGCATAGAACTAACTTCACTGCGCAAGAGCGGCCAATGGTGAAAACGCGTGTCGTTTCTTTCGTATCCCACGTTGAATCATTGTCCTCCTTTCCAACCTTCTGTTGCCGTGGCACCACATAACAGGTTCAGCGGAGCCCTCTAATCATGCTGCCTCAGTTGTAGCTTCCGAATGGCAGCGGTGACGATTTCCGTGGACGCTTGATGAGCACGGCTGATAGCGGATGGCTAGGAGGCACGGCGGAATTGAAAAATGAGCGTGATAACGCTATCGCGTCGAAAAAATCCGCATTGAGGGTATGACAATACTGGTGGAAAACAAATGATGCGAGTAGGAATTCAGTACCTCTGCTCTCAAAACTCCTTACTGTCTGTCATCGTCTTAGAGAAGCTACGTGAGGCTGTTTCGGGAACGGCTTGCCAACTATTGCTGGTATCGACGGCGAGCAGTTTGTAACCAGGAACAGAAGAACGTTTGCTGTCGGTTTGTCGACCGTGATGGTACCGCTTGCCTCGCCGCAACGGGTTACGCGTCCCGACCCATACCCTCGAAATGACATTGGTTTTTTTGGGGATTTGATGTAAATGATTACCAACCATTCTCCATCTTCCTAACGTAGGGTTACGAACTAGCTCCCCAGGTCGACCAAGGCATGTATCTCCTCTCCGTTGAGTTTCGCTGCATGAAATATTTCGCGTCGACTATGTCGATAGCACGGAAATCAGATTAAACATGGATTTGTTAGACGCGCGGATCTCGTTTCTTCTTTATTCTGCGCGGATCTCGTTTCTTCTTTATTCTGCGTTTCTTCTTTATTCTTTATTTTCGTGGCCCGCTCGCCCACAAGCGCCCCTCGCGCTTGATGTTGCAGAATAGGGCGATTGCGAGACACACGGTCGCAGTCATTTGCAACTGCGGCAGAGCGGCTCCCCTTTCCCGTTTGAGAGAGGCTTCCTCCTCTGTCTGAGTGAGAGGGAGTTTCGACGATCGTAGGGCATGACGGCGCAAATCGCCCTGGTAAGATGATTGGCCCCTTCGAAGGGCCCCTTATGAGTGTCGGTGGTGTGCTTGGCGATTCGGCGGGAAGCCGGCGAAACAACGTGTCACATACGATCATCAAGATGCTTGAGACAGTGAAGCAATTCTTCGGGACTTTGTACGTGCGCACGCTAACTGCTCAAATTGTGTCTGGATCCTTCAAGCCAGTGACGATGCACTCAACGCAGGCTTTGTCGCTGAGGTTATACCGGAGAGCCTTACCCAGTTTGTAGTAGTACTACGATTCCACGTGCCAGAACGGGGTTCCATCTCACGGTGGTGCCGTTGCATTACAGATGCCCACGGAAATGCACGTTTTAGTTCATCTTTCCACTGCACCCATGTTTTATCCACCGATGACAGTCCATCGTACCAAGCTTCAAGCTTCGGCCGCGCCTTCCAACCTGGACAGTGCATTGCAGGAGGTGAGCTTGTCCCAACCATCGTAGTAGTCTGCTACGTCTTCGACAAGCCGAATCCACGCGTCGACGGTCGAGAAGCCTGAAGGAATGGGCTCGAAGGATGGCACTAGGCGCGAAGTCTCTGCCGCATGCGTAACGAACGTGCTGGGTGTCTGTTAAATTTGGAGGGGCGCCATACAGTTGATCGCCTCCCTGAAGGGTGCTTACACAGCTGCTTGAATGATGGCTGTCATATGCATCGCTGTCGCGGTGTCGTGAAGTCACTCGAGACTTCTTTTCCGATCCGTAGTCGCTGCCCGCCCCCTCGGACCGTCTAAACCTATTCGCGCCACCTTCATCGCATTTCGTCGTCGTGTAATATGCTCCGTTTCGCGTCACTGGCGCTATCGTAGTTTACAGGTGCGGCTTCTCACATTCGGACGTTGTGATTAGATTCCACTCCTGCACTGCTATTGATCATGAGACGTTGGCTTCAACAGAACGAACTCCCTCTCATTTCACCCAGTTCTCTTAAACTCCACGAGATGAAAGTTCTAGAAGCTAGGGTGACTGTTTTGTTCACATATGGGTTGTTTGGTGTAACTTCTCCGAAAATGCCGCTAGCGAGCTGATTTAACTAGTCAAACTATTCGAACATAACTTTAATTCATTTTAAAGATTGCCTCGTCAGAATGATAGTGACAGCACTTTTACGCTATATAATTTACGCTAGGAATACGCTATATAATTAGGAAAAAAGGAATGGCCATGCGGCCCACTAGCTCTTTTCCAGCAACAGAAACTGTGAAGTCGTATGTGAAGCTCTGCGATTGGCTCAGGCCTCTAAGAGCAAACGCAAACCAGACAGGGCTTACAAGCTTGCCAAACGAGCTATTTGCCCTTAAATTAAGGGCAGATTCCTTTGGTAGCTGTAGGAATGATGGAGTGAGCGGTGGCAGTTACGTAGATCCATGTAAACATAGAAGTACCGATGCGTACTGCTGTTTGTACTGCGCGCACTATACTTGTTTTAGCTACACAGCACAGAAGCGTTTTGCGGTTGTCTGAGAATACACTGGCCGATTGGCGTAAGCGACGGTTTATTACGTGATCTTAATTGTCGCGCGAACACCAAGTTCCACGAAACGATACTTTTCTACCTTATCAACAACAAGCTAGGTACAAACAAGGCAAAAACAAAGCAAAAGCAGAAGGCGGCCCTTCGCAGTATGGTGGCGTCATCTAGGTTGACTAACGGTAAATGCGGCTGAGCAATCGGCTGGAGACCGGTTCTTGTGATGTCATTGGAGAAGTCGGGAAAACACAAGATTTGGCGGGCGAATCAAAATTTTAACTGAAGTTGATTATTGCTCTGTGAATAAAGCATCGTTTGCTGCACACAAGCCGAAGGGGGGGCCCTATAAAACACGAAATCTTGCGAATAAAACAAAATTGCATTTTGTGTGCATGGCCCCTTCAAGAGGCCACCCTGTCGCGGAAGTTAGCTAAGTTTGTTTTACTTGCTTTGACCCCAGGCGTGACTCAATGCGGCATCCCCCGCGCCAAAAAAAGAAAACGTTTGCGAAGTCGGAAACCTCAGAGGTCGGAATTTTGAGCGAGAAAGGTGGGTATGACTGGAGTCCGTGCATAACAGAAAGGCACGGTTTATTTTTTTGTGTTATTGCCGCTCTAACATTGTTCCGGCAATAAAAGTGTCCCTGAAAATTTTCCATCTTGCAATGCGAAGAAAATACTCTCGCTTATTTATTTCCATGGTTTATATCACAGTGGTTCCTCGCCTTCCCGGAGTCATCTTCATCCCGCTACTTTTGTCTTAGCACGCATAGTTCATGCGCGGAAATTCATGCCTTTATTCGGGAAAACTAACAAATGTAAAAACTCTTAACTATCGCTCCGAATTGCCGAGTGGAACATGTTTCCCGTCAGTGTGGCAAACCTAAGCCAGCTGTCCTCGTTCCAGAGTGTACAGCTGTCCTCGTTCCAGCTGTCCTCGTTCCTCGTTTTTTAGGAATTAAACGTCAGCAATTGTTATGTGCACATATTGTTTCGTAGCTTTTAGAACCCTATTGAATATACTCGCTTTTACCCATGCAATCATTTGACATTTGTGATTTCTATGTAATTTCTTGCTTTTGTGCAATCCCCCTATTTATTCACCTTTTGAACCGTATGGCAGCTTAATAAATAAATAACAATTATGAACAAATTTTAAGAGGTTTTTATATGAAATACCAGCGTGGAAACAGAGGAATGAGGGTACTCAACATGACACCCATTCGGAGACATCTGCGGGCATCGTGCAACGCTAAATTTGGAGAGCGGCGCACCATAAAGACGTATCACGAACACATCGCACCTTCTTGGCCCACACTGAAGCCTGAACTGAAACATGAAAGTTTCTGTGTACGTATGCTTTGACAACTATTTCGTCGGGCATAGGAGTAAGCCTGTTTCATATGGACACCTTGACCTCACCACAAAAAGGTAAATTAGTGAGGGTTGTGGCCTCCAGAGCAAAAATTGACATGACTATGTTCTTGTTTTAAAAAGGGTATAAAAAGGCGATTAAATGGCAATTTTCTGGCATTCTGAAGTCACGATACGTTGTATTTTGTAGCGAAATACAAAACCATAACACTTTGAAATACACCGTTTTTTGAGGCCGCTAATATAGGCGGTCAGCAGCTCCACCTGTTAAAGGAGCCATGAAGAGAAAACACAAGTTTGGTTCATTAAAAAGATTGCCTCGTTAGAATCATACTGACACCACTTTTAACGTAAACTTCGCTCAAATAAGCTACATAATTAGGAAAAAAGGGAATGGCCATGCGACCCACTAGCTCATTTCCCGCAACAGAACCTATGATGTCACATGAGACAGCTCTGCGATTGGCGGAGGGCAGCAAAAGCAAACGCAAATTAGGCAGAGTTTATAAGCTTGCTGAACGAGCTATTTGCGCTTAAATTTAGGGCACATTCTTTTTAAAGCCGTAAGAATGGTGGGACAAACACTGTAAATTACGAAAGCACATGTAAACATAGAAGGCCCGATGCGTACTGCTGTTGGTACTGTGCGCACTATGCTTGTTTAGCTGCAAAGAACTGCGGAGCTTTGGGGTCGTCTCAGACGATACTGGCCGATTGATTGACGCTGCGGTGTCTTACACGACCATATTTGTCGGGCAAGCACTATGTTTCAGGCAACAATGTTCTCCCAGAACAAAGCAAGTCAGGTTAAAGAAGGTCAAAAACAAACCAAAGGCACAAAACGGCATGCCACGGTATGGTCGCGCCATCTAGGTTTTACGGAAACAAACGCGTGAACACCTCGATGCCAACGCTGCCGTACAGGGTGTAGACACCCTTTGAACGGTCCCGTGCCGCTGCAATTGGTCAACGTGCTCAACGAGTCGTTCTTTTCGTTTCCCACGCGACCCAGCAACGCGAAACAGATAAGATGATTCAATCTTCGCCAGTTAACCGCGTTGCGACGATAATTGTAGCGCGGTTTTGATACAATGACTTGTTTCGGCGGCGATCGAGCGACCCAAAATGGCGGCGCCAGCGTATACGTGTTTCCACCCTGTACGGCGGACACGTGAATCAAGGGGCCCTAGGCTGCAGTGCGGTCTGTGATGTCATTGCGGGCCACACAAACACACGATTTAGCGGGAAAATCAAACTTTTAACTTAAATTGATTACTTTCTCAATCCACAAAGCGTCTTTTGCATTCGGACAAGCGGTGGGGGCACTATAAAACACGAAACCTTTCGAATAACACAAACTTGTATTTTTTCTTCATGACTCCTTTAAAGGCTACTTCTGTATCCTTCGTAGCCTATCATCTTCCGGTAGTCAAAAGCTTATGATTTAAGATATGATGTGAAACTTCTAATGGGAGAAATACCATTACGCAGCTGCAATCTTTTTGAGCAACATATTCTAAGTAAATAAAAAACTCTGGACGATTGAAACCGGCATATTCAAGTCATAAGAACAAATTTCTGCTTTGTCTTCAATATGCAGAAATGTGGAAAGCGTATTGAGTGTGCACAAATTTTAATTCTAACGTTCATACGCTTTTCCCTGGAATAACGTGGTGCATGCTTCGGTTTTTAGTAACAACATTTGAAAGCGCACTTAAGAAATTCACCTCCTATTTTTCTCTTGCACAATGGTGTAAGTGCCTCTTCTTCTGATTCAGTGCCGCAAATTTTGAAGAAATTGTATGATACCCGTAATATATACAGTTCATTTTGTTGATGAAATAAATGACGCTGAGCTAGATAAAATAGTGACTTAGAGCTTATATAAATTGAATTACCTCCTATTCTCACCCTGCTCAAACGCCTTAGTGCGCTCCTCTGCTTCAGTGCCGAACTTTTTAAAGTGCTGCTATCGTGCACGTAATATATAAATTTCGTTTTTTTTAATCAGTAACGCTGAGTTGGACAAAATTGTGATTTACAGGTTATCGGAAAGGAAGTACAGCTTAATCTCGCCTTACACAAATGCGTATCACTTCCGCTTCTGGCGCAGTGCCAAAATATAAAATCCTTTTATCATGCACGTAATACATCTATAGAGTTATTTTTCAGTGAGGCAAAATACTGAATTATCGTCTATTTAGTTGGAATTACATAGTGATTCTCACGTAAGTAAAAGGAACTGCTTTTTATTCTCACCTTGCACAAAAGCGTAATCGCGTCCTCCTTGGTTCCAGTGCAGGAAATTTTAATGTACTTGGATCATGCACGTGGTACATCAAGTTTTTTTTTGGAATGAGTGACGTTGAGTTGGACAAACAAGAAGGAATGTGCCTGTCACACAAATGAGTGACATTTAGTTAAAACCTACAAAGTTTTGCTGCAGCAACAACAAAATACTGTGCGAAAGCACATTTCCCTCATCAGAGTGCTGCCCGATTAAAGCGTGTGTGGATGTTCTACAGGTACGTGTAGAAAACTTTGTAGGCTTAAAGGGGCTCTGCAACACTTGCGATAAACGCTTTCACTCTTTCCTTCGTGTGACGCACTGTGAACACTAGATATGTATCGCCTGCGGCGATGCATTATTTTCTAATCGTACCACAACCACCTCACGTTTCTCTTTTGCCTTTGTGGCTTTTCTTCCGGTGGCTATCGATTCCGTTTATGGCTGACTCTGATAGGCAGCCTGCCAATAGCCGCTACACCGTGGAATGACGTAATTTATGCGGTCGAACAACGCCAACACTGGGAAATTTTCACTGGATAGAGCAATAAGTTAATTTGGACGAGAACGTAAAGAAGGTGTACAAACTTATATGATTATTACTTCACTTGCAGTTAAGGGTGCACTCCTCTTTTTACAGCTCAATAAACATTTGCCTCTCTCTTTTTCTGTCTCTCCTTTTCTCTGTATTGCCCGCATTGCAGGTTACTGAATGATTGAATGAATGAATCATTTCATTTCATTCTTGCTGAGTTCGAGTAGGGCAGTGGATGCATGGAAAAAATATTTGCTCCAATACACGCTATGACGGTGGTTGGAAAGCAAAGTTTTAAACGGCACCCACAACTATTGGCCATGAGACGTCACTTGAATCCACACACATGGCTCTATAAAGAGTGAAATTAGAGATTCTGCCAACCATTACTTCGAATTCGCGAGGGAGAGAGAGGGGGCTAGCAGCGTCGGCCATGGCCGGGCTGCGTATTCCCAAACCATATCCCGTAGGGGCCCAGGCCGACCACACCCCTTAAGCGGGGGCGCAGCCAATTAGGTTTAAAAATTGCAATTTTTGAACCTCCTTGGACGCAGCACCGTGACGTCTCTACCTATATGTGCGCGACTTCATGCGAGGTGGATTTTTTCTTTTTTTCCGCTCCCCTCGTTTCGGCTGCTTTGCGGGTGGCCGATGGTTTCGCTCCACGGGCAACTTGTGTTGTACTATTTATATTTTTATTCCTGCTATTTCTTTTTTATACATTTGTACACTATTTTGCTTGTGTGTGGCTGACAGTTGAGGCACGAGCTGTGACACAATGCTGGCGAATTAAAAGGCCAGACACTACAGAAATATATATATGTGGTAACTAAAAATGCGTCGCAGGAAACAGACACAAACTGCTCATCTATACCCATCAGTGGATCTCTAAAAGTGACAATTTTTTGCCGCTATTTGGACTCCGAGATCACTATCGTAAAAATAGAGCGCCTAGGAGGTAGCTTTTTTACTTAGTTTTATCTCTGCTGCGACTACCTTGACTTCAAGCTGACGGGCAAGTACTCATTAGTCCCAGCGAAAAGAATATCCGTATCTGAGTGAGTGTAACACTGCATTAAATGAAAGGCCATGGGGCCCTGGGGGAGCAAGGATGAGGAGAAAAGAGGAAGGTCACAACTCGCACAATGAACACAGTTGCAGTCTTGGGGTCCTAATCGCAAAAAGAACACAAGTCAGTCAGTGGCAGCAAAACCCATAGTTCACACCTAAATGTACAGTTCACACTGTGGACAATGCGGTTCACACTGAAAACAGTGCACGCTGCAGACAGTTCACATTGTATACCGAACGGGAAAGTCGGCCAGGCTGCTACACCAATTTGTAGAGTCTGTTTTCAAGGGCGTACTCGATAATTGCTTCTAGGGCGGTGGGATCGTCACGGAACCGATTAACATGTTCCTGTTCAGTCGCAGCGGCGGGACCTAGAGTTAAAAGCTGGTGGCGATTACGGTCGAATAATGGACAGAGCCAAATTAAGTGGTAACGATTTGGTGTGCCTTCCTGATTACAGGGGGGGGGGGGGGGCATCAGCGCCATTCGGATCCTGCTGGAGCTGTCTATTTATAAATAACGTATCTTATGCAGAAAAATATCTGTGTGCATGAAGCACAAATTGTTAAAAAAAACTAATCGACATTGGCAACAGCGTGAGTGGTAGCACGCATGATTAATGATATCAAACTCGGCCTGGTGGCTTCAGTGAAGAGACTGGGGTCAATAGCCCTGTACAGAAGACATATATCAAACTCCTCGAGTACTTCAGTTGCTGTACAATCCAAATATTACTTAGCTCTTGGTTGGTATAAATTTTCGATATTGTTTCCCTAAATTGTTATGACCAGCAGTGTAAATTATGCAGAATTCATGACCGAGTATAAAACGTGTACGTTTGAGCTGGTGTCTTTCTTATCAATGTATCACCCTTGCAAGAACGATTCACACCTTCCATTGCTATTAACAAAATGTCAATGTTTTCCTTAGTGGCACTGTTCCTGATAAAGAATAATGCAATGAAGTTAATATTAACGAAATTCAATGTAATAGTGCTTATGAAAGTGCCAAAATGTAGCAGCTCATGCAGCTGTAATATTTCGCAAGAGTAGGACAGTTTGTAAATGTAGTCATGGGTAATTGGCTGCCTTTCTTGTAATCCTTACCTGCAGCACCGAATCGTGTTTTCAGCTATGTATATAGTGAAAGAGCACGCAACTCAATTGTATACCCTTCTGTGTGCTGTAGAATGAGCTTTCAATAAGGGTGTTTGCTTTTCGGACCGTGTATACTTGCCACATGCGCGTGAAAGCGTCCATCCGCGAGCGCGCACTTCGAGCACCGAGTCGAGCGCTTATTTAGGAACACGATCGGAGGTCAGCGTCAACTTGCAGGTGCTCAAGAAGAGCGCGGAGAGATCAGGGGCTCAGGTACAAAAGGTTAGCTTCTACCACATGTGCGTCAGCTTCCCCAGCGCCGCAGGCCAGCCCCGCCCACGTAGCGAAACCATCGGCCCCCTGCCAAGCAGTCGAAACGAGGGGAGGGGGAAAAAAGAAAAAAATCTACCTCGCATGAAGTCGCGCACATATAGGTAGAGACGTCACGGTGCTGCGTCCAAGGAGGTTAAAAATTGCAATTTTTTAATCGCTTTGGCTGCGCCCCGCTTAGGGGGTGTGGTCGGCCTGGGCCCCTACGGGATATGGTTTGAGAATACGCGGCCGGGCTAGAGCGGCGGATGCCGCCGCTGTAGGCGGGCCGTGAGTCGGCAGTTACAAATCAGAGAGGAGCGTCTTTCGAAGGTTGCGGCAGCTGAACCTAGCCATCCTGATGTACAAGCTCGGGGCTACACCACCGCGCGACACAAGCGCAGACAGGAAAACAATTCGGCATATGAGCTTAGTGATTCCCATTTATACCGATTTAAACTAGTTAGTTTAGTAAGTTTGAGAATTGCAAGAAAGCAGAGGGAACCTTTATAATTGCTTTTGTTCAGAACCAGTTGCTTCTTTCACATTTTGTAATACATCTTAAAGCACTACCGAATCGATATTCACCTATTTATAAAATGGAATCCCATTTGTGGCAAGCAGTGTGCCGAAGGCAGCGTTTCTCTAGAGCCCAGATGGCTGTATGTGGTCTCTATATTTTTATTTCCCGCTGTGCAAACAAATCCTTAACATATGTTTGCCGTACTCTCCGTTAATCACGTCGGGTCTGGGTTACGCAGGAGGGGCTCTGGAACAAGTTAATCAATCTGGCCTAAGGAAGCGCGCAATCGGCACGAAGCTGCGCCAAAACAAGCCCAAAACAACCGTTTCTGAAGCATACCACAAAGCCGTCCCGACGACGCACTCACCGGTGTGAGCAGCGCGCAAGGAACGCTGGGTAACAATTCGCCGCGCTATCTACAGTGTTTCCTGTGAGTGAGACCCGTCCTGCCCCTCCCCAGCCGCGTTGGGAGTTTCTTGTAGTGATAGAGGTAGAGATGGCTGGTAGAAATAGAAGGCACCACTGCTTTAAAAATTGCAAGCAACGCAACTTGAATGCTTCGTACCACAAAACTAACAGCACTGCTTTACTTGATAT
This sequence comes from Haemaphysalis longicornis, assembly GCF_048455015.1. Lineage (NCBI taxonomy): Eukaryota > Metazoa > Arthropoda > Arachnida > Ixodida > Ixodidae > Haemaphysalis > Haemaphysalis longicornis. The sequence continues at coordinate 96,033,352 of NW_027526407.1, forward strand.
ATACAGTGTCCATTCGACGAATCGATACACTGTTCCCCAGAACGATGAGAAAAAAGACTCAGGTACACACTAACAGAAAACTTAATATAAAATGAAGACAAACGTAGAAAAAAAGGACAATAAAATATTTTCTGACCGTGCAGGCTACTATGCATAAGATAAAAGACTATAGGATTGCAAGAAAATGGTAGGTAAAAAATTAAGTTTTGGCTACGCACCCACATGGGTAGCAGCTCGGGATGTCGGCGGCTGAACTCGGGAAGCGAGAAAACGAGACGTTGTGCTGGTTCGCAGTTTCAAAGCCAGACTGTGTATTTTCAAGAGAGCAGTGGGTGGAGTATCCCACCTACGAGGGCAACAAGGGGGACCCAAGCGTTCTTCAGAAAGTGAGAGGAAAAAGGCCCTCCAGCAAGCCGCCGCCGTCTGCGCCAGGAGACGGCTGGGCTACAAGGTAAGCGTCCTCCGAAAGGGGATCGTCAAAGAGGAGAAGGAATAGAACCCTCAGCGAGAAGGCATCCGCATCTGCTGCAAAGCATCCTCCGGAAAAAAAACATTTTAGGTGCAGAGTATCTTAGGGCCGCACAAAGTCTGTCCGCGTCCATGAGCATAGCATTTACAATCACAAAAAATTACACAGGCACCACCAGAATTCGAGCCTGTCTGTGGTAGACCAGAGTGAATGTCACCCGTCTTACCCATCGGGCTACGAGCGTTTTTTTTTCTTTATTAACTTTTTGTAACAAATAAACAAGCGTCAACGCCGGATTAAAAACCGCCGCCCGTACTTTGGTTGGCTGAAAGATTTAAAATAAACATGGAATGTTGAAAGCTCTTCCAATACACATAACCACTCCAGTTCAGGTTCTAGCAAACAATACACTTCAAGTAGGCTGGTTACACTTTGCGGGAAATACTTGCTCACCGTGATAGCATTCACATCGCAGTGGTGCGCGGCCATACGGGAGCGCCAAATTCCGTGCAACCCTAGGATCATTATCATGCCGTACGGCACTTCATCGTTTTTCCACTGCAAAGAAGCGCATATATATCCCACGTGGCGTTACAGGAAGACCTTTCTTTATCGTTCTCTGTAGAACTTCCCAAAAAAACATGCTGTCCCAGCACTCTATGAAAACGTGTTCAATGCTTTCGGACTTTTTGCACAAAGTGCACGTTGCGGATCAGCCAAGGAAAGTCTTTTTTCCTCCATCCATGTGGCCACAGAAAGTGTGCTGGTGTGCAGCCTAAAGAAAAATGTTTTGACTGCGGAGGGGACTACCATAATTTTCACCCGCGACAATACATCTTGGCCACCGCCTTCCCCATACAATGAACGATACAGACGTACTGGAAAGAGCATTTCGTTGACGTTTTCTGTGAACTTTTTCCTCGATACATTCGCCAAATACTCCATGGTAAATCTAACGCACAGAAATATAAAAGATTGCACCACTTCTTTCCAGTATCCCTTAAGCACATGTTTCATTGCTTGTTGACACAATAAAGCCTGGAATTTTATTTGAGAGTGTAGTTTGTACGTAAGTCCTCCGGAATGATCGTTTTAAGTCCCCCAAAGCAAGAAACGACTCTCAATCTGCCTAACAAAAACATGGGCCAATCTAACGCCAACTTGCCTTACGGGCCGAAAACGATTCTTTGGCTCATGCGTTCCCACGTAGAACACCGAATAAACGTAGCAAAAACACGATGTATCTTTTGCACTTGCGTTCGGGAACAGTGTATCGCTTGCAGCACATACCACAGTTTCGCGAGAAGAAAAAGATTACACACAGTGGCGCGCGCAAATTCAGATTGCGCGCGCCCTACCCACTCTGCCACTTTCTCGCGCACTTGTTGTTTCCGCTGCCCTGTACTCGTTGCTGCTCGCATAGCTGTGCAACGGTACCCCTAGATACCGCGTCGGCATCACCGTCCTACTGACATTTGCAAAAAGCTGCGGCGCTGACTTCCACACAATATGCCAAAAACCTTACATTTTGTCCAGTTCACTGCACTGGCTGTTACTCTACAAAACTGTTTAGTTACATTGATCGCTTCTGCGATACTTTTATTATCTTCCCAAAAAGTGCCACATCATGTGCGTACGTTAATACCTTAACTTCGCTTAGAGTCAAGATGAAACCCAGTTATTTCAGCATCGTTGATAACTTTCAAACAGTAAGGCTCCAAGAAAATACAAAAAAGTTGGGGTGAAGCAGGACACCCTTGACGGACAGAAGACAACACTGGGATACTTTCTGTCACCTCCTTATTAATTGCCAACTGCGTTAAGCATTCACGATAGGCCATCCGCACTCTTTCTATTACCACACTACAAACATTTATATGTTCGAACTTACAAAACAATATATCATGTTACACACTGTCGAACGCTTTCTCATGGTCGATTTGGAGCATAGCAACTTTGCGATCATACAGATCGCAACTTTCCAGTACTGTGCGGGCTACCTTAATGTTTGTAGTAACGCTCCTACCCCTGATTCCGCACGTCTGGTGCGGTCCAAACACGTGTAATAACTCTCTGTAATCTTTGTGCTCTAACTTTTATAAGTATCTTGTAATCAATGTTAGCTAGCGTTATTGGACGATAGCCAGTTACCGACTGCCTTTTACAACAATCTTGAGATTTCGGTATTACCACAGTCTGCGTACGTGAGAACGATGGAGGCAAAACATCTGCGTCGTACGCCTCGGCAAATACATGAAAAAGGAAAGGTGCTAAACTGTCAGTAAAACCCTTATAAAATTCTGCGCCCAGTCCATCAGGGCCTGGCGTTTTGCCCTTTTTCTAAATGTGAAATTGCCTCTTCGATTTCTCTCAATGACACAGGCTCGTCTAATTCTTGTCTAACTTCATCCTCTGAACGAACGAGGTATTAGTGAAAGGAAATCGTTTTAAATCGTCAAATCTCGGGGACTCGTGGAGGAAAAGCTTGATATAATGCTCAACGAATTCTCGCTTTATAACCTCCCGCTCACGGGTCAGCTCTCCTTGCCACACAATTCCTTCAATTGCATTACCTTTTGCATATATTTTTTTCGTCACCTAAAGCTGTTTTAGTAGGCGTTTCCCCAGCCAGAAACCTTTCTCCCCTCGCCCTCACCGTTGCTCCTTGAAATCGATCATTATATAGAGCTTCGAGTTTGATTTTTAACACTGCTCTGATTGCAATAAACACACCCGGCCTTTCACAACCTAGGATTAGTAATTGCGTTAAATTCCTTCGAAGCTTAGTTTCTTCTTCTCTTTCTAAACAAGTCACAACTGTGCCCCTCCCTATAGCACACATTTTGCTTTCTTGATTAAACGACTCCCATCTGCTCCCACAGCTTACTTTTTCCAGCCTTATGTTCCTGTCAAAACTTTCTCTAACCGCATCGTTAAACTTCTCATCGTTTAAAATTTTCGCATTAAACTTCCATAAATTCTAGTCAAACTTGGTATAACCTTCTCTCCTCCCTCGCAAAAAAAAGAGAGACCAGACAATGGTCGCTGAAAGCAACATAATCAACCGCGTAGTTTTACACGACGGCGCTAATTCATGGGAAAAGTAAATTCTCTCCAGCCGGGCATGGCTGGCTCCCTGAAAATGCGTGTACCGCAGGGCGTCTGCTTTTGCTGCGCAGTGAGTAACATCTGCAAATCATGCTAATCCAGTATGTTCTGAAGTAGTTGCGCATTCGGGTCCCTGTTTCGCGTTAAGCCTGCTCTGTCTTCTCGCGAGCAGACGCAGTCAAAATCGCCGAGCAGAACAACGTTCTTTTATCCTGCAATTTGCTCGCTATCGTTTCAAAAAACACTTTTCTTTCTTTCACCTTATGCGGGGCGTACATGCATATTGACACGAAGCCGAAGACGACGCAGTTGTCTTCAAGGAAAAGAAGTTTATTGTAGCGAACTTGTGCTCCCCTAACTACTAAAAAAATACAGGCGGCGAACCAGCAGACAACAAAGTGACGTGCGATGGCGAGCGCGACGATTCGAATTAAAGCCGTGGCGTCTGCTCTGCAGGCTTTTATCTTTCGGCGCGAGTGTTTCTCGAACCGTTGATATACATCCAGAACGAAGAAGATTATTCTAGGCTGTTCAAGTTTGTTCTGAATGCTCTCCCTATCAGAAGACATACCACACGCGGCATAGAAAAAAAGAATGGAATACGCGCTTCCCTTGTTACACAGATAACACAGACCGGCGCTGCCGGGCGGCAAAAGCAAAACATCAATAAACAAACCAAATGCATGGCTCACGGCATTACCGCCCCCCCCCCCTCTAAGAGTGCATCGACCCGATGTTAATATAAGCGAGTATCCGAAGAAATAAAATTACCCCACCTTCCCACCAGGGGAACCCTGTGGAGATGCGACACATCTTGGGAGTTCACTTGGTGTTTCCGTTGGGTTGATTCTCTAATTGCGTGAAACGTGTGAGAAACGCGTATGATGTATTCTTTATTTCTTTGGCCGGTGCTCGAACGACCGCGGCTATGACGCAACGTGGCGCGGCTATGACGCAACACAATCCAACACAGTCTACGTTAATCCAATCTAATCCAAATCCAATCCAATCCTATCCAATCCAATGCAAGCCAAGCCAAGCCAAGCCAAGCCAAGCCAACCCAATCGAATCCAATCCAATGCTCCTTGCGAGAGTGTGTTCGGTATCGGAGAGGAGAGGGGGTGAGTTGCGGAGAGCGCAGCTCGCGCGGCGAGGAGAATGGGGGAGGGGTGTGGACGGACAACAACAACGCGGTATGGAGGGACAAGGCGAGTGAATGAGATGCAGTCGCATCTAAAATAAAAGTCCGTCATCACGCGTACAAACGTTTTAGGCGAACCGCATGGACGACTACGGTTGATTGATGATTGATTGATTGTAGGGTTTAACGCACCGACGCAACGCAGGTGATGAGGCGCGCCGTAGTGGAGGACTGCGGAGTAATTTTGACCACCTGGGGATCTTTAACCATGTCGCAGCACAACTTGTCTCATGAAGAACCTTGCGACTTCTTGGGCAGTCCCCCTCGGAAGAGCAGCGGTCTCTGCGTAACGCGTCATGTAGTGCGTCGTTACGACAATCCACTTGTTCTCGGATCGTGACATAGGAAACGGGCCCAAGAGGTCCATTCCAATCAGCTGGAAAGGCCTCGATGGGACGGCGAGCGGCTGCAGAAGTCCGGCGGGTCTCGTCGGCGGCGTTTTTCGTCGCTGGCAGTTATGGCAGCTCCAGACGTAGTGGGTGACGTCATATGTAAGGCGCGGCCAGGAGTACCTCGCCTTGATTTTTCCAATTGTGCGGGCTGTTCCGACATGTCCGAAAGTCGGGTCGTCGTGGCACGCTTCCAAAATTTCGTCGCGAAGGTCTGCGGGGATGACAAGAAGATAATTTGTTTTGTTTCCGGGGCTGAAATTCTTGTTCACGAGAACGGAGTTTTTAAGGCTGAACGCTGGTAGGTCGCGTTTGAAGGCCCTAGGCACCGCAACATTGCATCCTTCCATGTAGTCAAATATGACGCGTAACTCGGTGTCGGCACTGTTGGGCGGCAGGATCACCCTCAGTCACGGCTCCGAAGGACGCGCTGTAGGAATCGGGGTCTTGATGTGGTGGATCGACGGGGGCACGGGACAGACAGCCGTCGTTGGAGTGTTTCCTGCCGGATTTATGGACAATTGTAACGTCGAATTCCTGCAGGTAAAAGCTCCATCATGACCTTGAACGGTCTACCATATACGTATGGGCGAAGTTTTGAAATGGCCCATATGATAGGCAGACACTCTTTCTCGGAGGCAGAGTAGTATTTCTCCTGCTTCGACAGACCACGACTGGCATAGGCGATTACCTTTTCGTAACCACTCTGCTTTTGGACGAGGGCGGCACTCAAACCTATATCACTGGCGTCCATGTGCATTTTCGTTTCGGCGTTTCCGTCGGAATGAGCGAGCACGGTCGGGCTTTGCAGGCGTTTTTGCAGCTCGTAGAATGCTTTTTCTTGGTCGTCCTGCATTCTTAATAAATAAACAGCAGCCAGGAGACGTCTCAAGCGCATGACTAACACAGACACTATACCGGTTTGCGAAGGGACGCACTATCAAATCGGTTCGCTCTTTACTCTCAATTTTTGTTTCCTGTACGGCCAGGAGGTCTATTTCCTTATCATTTAGTAACCTGCTATGTTTGTATTGCTTGCGCCTTTCCGCAAGGCCTCGTACGTTCAAAGTTGCAAAACTCAATGGTTTCTGAGGACTATCATTTAAAATGTCAAGTAAAGAGCACAACAAGAGAAGAAACACAACAGTTGCCTTCTGACATCTCACTGAGGTCGTTTTCCTGTTGCTTGAGTTGCCTCTTTCTTCGCATACAAATCCAAGCGCTCCGTGGTGGTGGTCCCTTTCGTCTTTGCCGCTTCCCTCTGCCACCTCCCACACACTGCCTCTGTTCGCCGCTGTCCGTCCAGGGCACTGCACTTACACCACATACATCCCTCCTGGCGTCATGCACGCCCACTCGCCGTCCACCTTTCGCCGTGCTGAACTACGTGGGTGACCCCTTACTTTGTGTCGTTCCGGTGTCACAATAGGCTTCGTTTTGAGGCCGTCGGACTTGTGTCGTCGGCTTCAGTGGTGGCTCCTCGGAACTCGCAGAACCTGCGCTCTGCGTGTTGTCCCTGGTGAGCTCCCAGGACCGTTTGCTCGTCGCCGCACCCGAACCCGGCGCCCCCTCTTTTTCCATGCCCTCACTCTCCACTTTATCGTCCCTGGACTCCTCGTCGTCCTTCAATTCCGCCTTCTTCAACGAATTTGTTGTTTCGTCCATCTTCTCTTTGGGAAGCACCACCTCAGCGTGACTGCCTTCTTCCGCCGGGAAAGTAGCTGGCTCGGGGGGGTTGGGGGCGTTACCTCCATCTGATCGTTGTCACCCTTCCTTGCGGCATCCTCAGCCTCGGCTTCGTCCATAGCGAACGACGCCGTGACCGTGTCCTGCGTTGCACCGGCTACATTAGCGTATGAAGGCACACCCTGACTCTCGTCGTGGCCGAAGCGACGACAAAGAGCGCAGCGCGGCATTTAACACTCTCGCCTGATGTGTCCGCTGCGGTGGCAACGCAGGCAGATGGGCACTCGCCCAGGCACCACGACCAGGGCTTGCTCTCCGGAGACCCGTACTTGGTGGGGAATGTCGTCGACCGGGACGCCCGCTCTCAACCTGAGGGTAACCAGGCGTGTTGTCGACAACTGAGCATTGCATCATTGCACACGCCACCGGTTCCTAGCAACGTCGGTTACCTTTCCGTAAGGCCCTAGGGCGGCCCGAACTTCGTCGTCGGGGACGTGGTGGAGCACCCAGTGGACCTTTAAGTGCACCTTCTGGTTCCTCGGGTCGATGACGAGTCACCGAAGGTCCTTCATTAGTAGTTCCCCGGCGGCCACCAACTTGTTATCACCTTCCGCATCCTTGAACGTAACCGCCCACACATGGTTCATCTGATATGGCCCCAACGAGATAACCTCGGGGAGCAAAGCCAAACGAACCAGCGTATCACCGAAATATTAAACCTTGTATGGTGTTTTTTTTACGGCTGCGTGCAAAAAAATTGTTTTGAGGGCAGATGGTCCAGATGGTAGATGAGGCACCATAACTTAATAGTCCTGCGTATCGTTTAAAGAAACAGCTGACCCGTTACCACGGGCTCAAGGGCCCGCCAAAACCGCTCCGTTGGCTGGGCCTGACATTCTTACGCCCTCGTCTGTAACGGTGCGGAGTACCTCCCAATGTCCGACCGCGTCCATCCGTGCGCACACCACCATCAAGCGAATATCAAGCGAAAGTCGATTTGAGAGGTGAGTTGCCGTTTCATTTAAGGAATAATAAAGGTTAAGGAATAATCAATACGCCGTATCCGTCTGCCATTGGCCATTGCCCACTTGAAAAGCACCGAGTTTTCAGTCGTCGGGCGCCTACGCAAGGCACCTCATGCCTTAATCAGTTCCTTACGGGCCTGCCTGCAATCATCATTCCACCAAGGTTTTGGCTTAGTAACCCTACTAGAACACGTCTGGGGGATGGAATCCAGGGCAGCTTTAATTATATGGGTGGTCAGAGTCTCAGCAGCTTCATAAACACGAAGGTTGTCTATAAATGTACAGTGACACTCAGGGAGCTCTTTGAATTTTTTCCAGTCTGCGGCCTCCTCCTTGAACTTTTTTGGGCATGGAGTGTTGTCTTCTTTATTGTTAAAAGCTTAAGACTTGCTGGAAAGTGGTCACTTCCGTACAGGTTAATAATGACATTTCATTGGAGTGCCGGAAACAGAACCGGAGAGGCTATGGCGGGATCTATGCAGGAGTACGTGACATGTGTTATAATATGTTGGGTTTTTCTTGTTAAGTATGCACGCTGCAGATGATAGCAGAAACTTTTCAAAGAGGCGTCCTCTAACATCCGTGCGTGCAGAACCCCAGAGTGGGTGGCGAGCATTACAATCCCCAACTAGCAGATACGGCTCTGGCAGCTGATCAACTAATGCTTCCAACACCATACTGGAGAGCCTCTGGTCTTGAGGTATGTACAATGAGCATACTGCTACCAGTTAATTAAAGATAATGGCTCGTATGGCTACAGCCTCTAAACTGGTCTGCAGCGGTAATAACTGGCACGTCACTGATAATTGCACGACAATCGCAACTCCTCCAGAGGGGTGATTGCAGCCATCCCTGTCTTTCCTAAATACAGAGTATTTCTTTAAGAAGTTTGTTTGGTTTGTCCATACGTGTGTCTCCTGGAGACACATAATACTTATTTGGTGTTGTTACAGCACTTCATAGATATCATCCAAGTATTTCAGTAGGCCTCTGCAGTTTCATTCGACTACATTATCAGCTACCATCAGCTTATGCTGAACGAGGATTAAGGAAGTGCCATGCTGTCACCTTCGAGGGCTCAAGACACCTTCCCAGGAGCTGTGACCCTAGGTGGCCTTTGCTGTAAACGCCCAAGTGACGTGCCGCGCCCCCTCGGCGTACGCCGCAACGGAGAGCTTGGCGTTGTGTTCATGGCTTCTTGCGAAGCCTCGACAGCAGGGCTAGGCTGGCTGGTTGCGGCAGCCTGCCTATCAGCAGGGACCGGCACTGCAGTTCCAGGAAGGGCCCTAGCGTTGGGATCAAGGGGTGCTGGGACAGCCCTTGACGCTTTTTTGTGGCATGTGCAGTGGCCTTCGCCACCGGCACTGGGTGAGCTTGGGGTTGGGGTGTCCCTTGGGGCCCCGCTGGGAGGGTTCCAAGGGGAACTCACACCGAGGGTAGCGCGGGCCCCCATCGCGCTACATCGGCAAAGCTAGTGTGGGCCAGGAACAGCCTCTGCCATGCTCCCCTAAAGGTAATGTTTTCCTAATACTTCAGACAATTATTTCTTTTTCATTCTTCCATTGCGGGCACCAGCGCGAGTACGCGGCGTGCTCTCCCATGTAGGTTACACAGTGAAGTGGAGCTTCACAGGTGTAAGACAAGTGGTCGGGAAGGCTACACTTTAGACATGCTGCCTTACCTCGGAAGCTATATGCACCATGGCCATATCTTTGGCAATTATAGCACCGCAGGGGGTTTGGAATGTACAAACGGACAGGGATTTTAACGTAGCCTGCCTCGACAGACTCGGGCAGTACACTGGTCGAGAATGTGAGGATTACATGCTTGGTCAAAATTCCCTTCCCTTCTCTACGTATTTTGATTCGTTGAACATTCACAACATTCTGGCCCTCGAACATTTCCAGGAGTTCTTGCTCAGACAAGTTCAGAAAGTTTTCATCAGAGATAACACGTCTGGTAGTGTTCATGGATCGGTGGGGAGTGATTCTCACAGGATTGTCACCAACAGTGGTTATTTTTTTCAACGTGCCACACTGAGCTGCGTCTTGTACTTCTAAGAGAAGGTCACCGCTTCCCAACTTACTGTATAGCCGTTGCCTAGCTCTTTTGTTAGAACTTTGGATACCAAGAACGGCGACAGACGTCTCATTCACATGCCTTTTTTTCACAGTGCATGACGTGGAACTTTAGAAAATATTCTGACTTTTTCGGAGTGAAGAACTGCTGGACTGCTTTGTTGCGCCCCCGTTTTGGAGGACGATCATGGGATGCAGAAAATCTTGCTGCCATAATAAGTGAAATCAGTTCAGCAGCTATGCTGGCCGCCCACCACCGAGCCCAACCTGGGAACGCGCTAGATGCGCGGTAGCATTACATAGCTGCTATAACCCTGTTTAAGTCTTGAATGTTGATTACTTACTAAGAGTTAACCCTCGCTGCCTGTAAATGTGCGGAAATGAGGAAAAGAAGAGAAAACAGGACAGGGGTAGCAAAGAAGATAGGAAGGTGGAAAGAGCTTAGAGGGAGGCAGGAAAAGGCGACTGGCTCCCCCCGGGTGGGTCAGACCGGGGGCACCGTCTGCGAGAAGAAGGTGCCAAAGTGGCGTGTTGCCTCTACCGGGGGGCCGTAAAGGTCCAAAACTACCCCGGATTTGGCTCAGCCACGAGGATTCTCTTTTCCCTGGACACGGCTCAGCCACGCACAGCTGGCGCGTGTGTGGGTCCAACCCACATGGGCTTAAAGGCCAACTGCACTCAAAATTTCGACTTCTTGAAAACCCTATTTCCGTATAGTCTGCTTAAAAAGAAAGCAACATGCAAAATACAACAGCTGAAATACGCACGTGGACGCCGCAAGCGGCCAGCAAAAATCGGCGATTTTGAAACCGAAACCGAGGAGAGCGCGGCCATTGCAGTGACGTTGCAGCCGTCCAGCGAGCGGCCGGACGGTCACCAGTTCGGGAGAATGTCTGCGCGCAAGCTCTACGCGCGCACGGGGCAGCAGAGCTCGCCCGGTTCTCCCGCTGCGTGGCTGGCCAGAGGAAAAAGCCACCGTCGGCTGGAACGTCACAGGCGCGTCATGGCTGTTTACGCGATCCGCCGGCAGGTGCAGAGTGGTCTGCGGCGGAGCCTTTTTAAACGCTTCTGACTGATTAACGAGGCGTTTCACGGGGCACCACTTGTGTCTCAGCTTATTTGGGGGTACTTACTACGCATTAAAAAAATATTTGGCCGAGGTGAAATTTGAGTGCAGTTGGCCTTTAAGGGTCCGTGGAGTCGCCACTACCGTCACCTTGAAACGCAATGTGCCCCTGCGGGGGCAACAACCAGGCTCCTCGTTGAATCTGTGGATATTCAAACGACATCAGATACAATCATCCGTACAGAAGGCAATATGCCGGGTATCTACGCATGATCATTAGGACGCATTTTAGAAGCATAAAAACCGTGACGACGTCCTCCCTCGCCTCATTGTGATCAAGGATTCCATAGAAAATCCAAAACATCAATTTTATTTATTTGACTTTGTTAGTGACCGCAACTTTGTTATAAACTGCCTGATTAATCAGAACACAAGATTCTGGGATGAATCTTCAATTTGAGGCTCTCGTTCACGGCCCACCTGAAGTATTTCCGACTGAAGTGTTTCAATGCTATGACTGTGCTTAAGATATAAGCTCACATAAACTGGGGCAGTGACAAGCAGTTTTTTTAGACCTCTACAAAATATCTCTTTTGTCTCGCTTAGAATCTGGATGCGTGGTGTACGAGTCGCCCTCTAACATAGCATTGAAAATGCTCGAACCTATCCACAGTTTAGGCATCAAGTTTAGGCATCAGTTAGGCACAGTTTAGGCATCAAGCCGGTGCCTTCCGCGTTAGTCCAGCTATTAGCCTCTAAGCTGACTCAGATTGTTGGTCTTTGAAGTACGAGCGCACATTTAATGGTTTTATTTATGCCCTGAAGCTTACGTCACAGCTTGAGCCCCATAAATATCAATCATCATAACCAAACAGGGTCTGCTCGCACCTAGGTTGCTTGTTTAGGTGTTAGACGTGATTTTCGAAATCTCAACGTTCCCCCTTCGCGTTTTGACAGAGAGGTAGCTTTTTTTGTCACTGTAAGAACTTTATTGACTCGATTTAGCAGATCTTTATGGATTTATGTATCATACTTTTTTGTCATGTTGACGGCAAAATTTCTGAACTGTAGTCTATGCATCATTTCCTGTTTTTCTTGGCGGGCTAGATGCCAGCCCTAATGCGGCAGAAGAATCGGTGTGCCTTTGGATCAGAGTCTTCCTCTTCGCTTGAATCTAAACTTGCCAGACAAGTAACCCAGTGTTCCTCCGAGCGAGTGATGGCCGCGACTACTTCGTCAGAAAGAGTCGTAGTCACCATGATAACCCTTTTCTGGCATGTTTTAATTGTGGAGAAATAAGAGCTTAGGTATGTCTTGTCGCTGCGACAGGAGAATTTTATTGTGTAATAACCGCTGAAGACATGTTATCGTCAAAGAAGCACAGTTGGTCGAGTAGTCCTAGTATAAAGAAAAAAGACTGTAGAACATTTAGGCTTAAAATAAACTTTTGCAGTTGATATAAAGTTGTGTTGCAGTCGTTACAAATTTGTTTCTCATTGTGATCCTATGTCGGAAGTACACCAAAGTGTTATTTGGCCACAGTCACCTGAAGCCACGCGTAGCCGCCGCCGCTTCACCGACCTGTGTCCACGTGACTCACTGATCGCTTGAAAGGGAGACTGCGCCGCTCTTTTTGCCACCTATTTTTCTCTACAGCTTGCCTAGGGCTTCAGTTCAGACTAAGCGGGATAGAAAAACGGGAGCTGGCCCATGTCTGCCGAAGCTGTCTGAGTGGTCCCAGCGACGAAATTAGGAAGTTGCGTCTGACCATCGTGCAGATATTACTCCGCTTGCTAACAAGACAAAGCGAAAACTTTACTACTAGAGATCAAAGTGGCAGGCTGTAACTAGTAAAGCTCTGGAACTTCAGCGAGCCAATCATCGAGAGAAACATGGAGAAAGACGAAAGCGACGAGCTTTAGAGGCGGAAACAGACGCCTCGCGTTGTACTTTGACGATGGTTTCAGGAACTGATGAAACGATGCTAGTGACTGCTGGCAAGCGTTCGGATGCGTAACCAGGCCTAACAGAGCTAATCCTCAGCGATTTTAAACCATGCTGCCGCGAGGCGTCATGCATGTGAAGTCGAGGTGGCGGTAATGTTAGCAATAAATGTGAAGAACGATAGTCCCAAACGATGAGCACGGTAGCATGGCTCTTTATATATTACCAAAGAGGACGTTCTTGCTCCACTTCTGCAAGTGACTCTACAGAGTTGAAGGGTGCTAAGCATGCCTTTTCAACGGCATCAGTATTTGTTTGACTGGGTAGCGTAGCAGACGGGACGTAGTATAGCCGGGTAGAAGATGTAGTTAACCTTTTGAGGTCATTTCCCCGCAGCCGCACTTGATACGTTCGAGTGAAAGGAAACACAAAAGTTAAAATGGATAGACGAGATATTGCTTTAACAGTAGTCGTCAGATGGATCCAGTTTTTCCCAATACTGTCATTGAGTAAAGGCAGGCTAGCTACACGTCTTGAGGAGTGCCTGTAGGGGCGCCACTAAAATTCCCATAGCGGCCAGTTTGAAGAGCAGCAACGGGGCGCTCCGCCCGCTCCCCACTGTCCCCACTGCTTTTGCGGCACGTTTACGACTGAGATGTACCCTTTCTACACACTAAAATATTTATGTGTAGCAGTGACTGTGTTCGCACGTTTCGTGTACTTACAAGAGCGTAAAAGTTTCTGATGCGATGTGAGGGTAGTACACTCGATCTTTATAAGACCCAGATGTGTGTTTTAAAAAGCATTGCGAAGCCGGCACATGCATAGAACACGTGAAATTCCACTGCCCTAAAATTCACTAACAACTTTTCCGTAAGCAGCGTTTCCTCAGATGGTCATGCTACGGCTGTACAATATGATTTCAAGCAGTTTTGAGCACCTACATATTCTCGCTGAGTGCTCAGACCTGACAGTACGCCAGTTACGCTTGCCAATATCATAACCCAGGTATTGATGCTATAACGAGCCAATATGGTATACATTTCACAAGCACTCTGCGAACAAAGTAAGGTTGAAAATAAAACATTACACTCGGGGATCAGCACACGAAAAATTCAAGCCTGGGTCGTCTTGTCTTCAAATGAGCGTCCGCAAACCCTATGCTCACAGTGTAAGCCGCGTCCGCGACGGAACCCTTCTTCGACACATCACCATATGACACACAAAGTCTGCAGAAATTATCTCACTCCAAAATCAGAGGGCCTTATCCGATACCACACCTTTCCAGCGACACGTTTTATCGTTTGTGAACTTCCTACCCTGAATACTTACAAAATTGTCCTCCGAGTTGCCGGTTTTTGTTAAAGTCGAAGACAAAAAGAAAGTCAACCCAAAGCCTGTACGTGGGAATACTAAACCGTTCATTCCTTGCTTCCGCTTTTTATTCGTACACAACGATAGTTAAGCCTCTCCCTCCCCAACGTGTCCTGCGAAATAGCAGTGCATTTCCAATGTAGTCCTAACGGGGCAGCTCTGGTCTGCTCTGGTCTGTTTCTACCTCGTCTGGTGAGTTCAGACGATCGTTCTTAGCATTTACGAAACTACACTGGTATTTTTTTCCTTCCCGTATGAGATATTTTATTTCTTCCCGACTTGCAGACCATTTATTGTTTTTGGTGGTTTTTGCGCGAGTGGCCACGTATTTAAAGACTCAGAGCATCGAAATTTATGTAATGTTTTTGCATGGCTAATGCTCCCATAAAAGGCACAAGTGGTTGTCAGATAGAGGTAATCAAATCCCCGAAACGTATGTTTCTACGCCGCATATATTCAAAACACAGCCTCACTTGTTGTCCGTACTCCGAAACAAAACCGATCAACGAGACCAGCCTCGAAAACAAAACGACATTTCCAGTATCAGGTCTAAATGAGGCTGTTGCGGAATAAGTAGGTAGGCCTCTATCGTGCCCGCTATCATCAGGAGAAATGTGTTCGATTAAAGACAGCATCGGGAAGGCGGGTCTCCACGGCTCGTCTGTTTCTCCACAGGTTTTGGTGCCGCGAAACCCGGGATGAGGAACCTCCAAAGGTAAGCTACAGAAAGCGTATTCCGCTTCAGTTCGACCGTCTTCTCACTTCGGGAGATCGGGAATGAAGCCGCACAGGGAATGAGCCGATTCGGGGAGGAGCGGAGTTAACAAAACAAACGGTCTTGTGAATTCTCTTCACGAAACAGAACGCGAGAAATGGACCACTATCACTACGTTCTTGGAGCGAAAGGTGTATATTTTTACCAGGACGGGACTTGCGCAAAATAAAGAAGCCTCCAGCGACGTTGGCATCGATTACCGTACACCAAAGATTCCCCATCGGAAGTCTTGTGAAGGAGAAACAGGACTCCGATAAACCAATGATAGAGGGTGCAAAAGCATGGATCCCGCGATGTTTGACACTGATTTGCCTGGCGAGAAGAAAAGCATATCTTCGTTAGAGTCTGACGTACTTAGTCCTCCATTGCTCACACGTAACGCGCTAAGCAAGCAGCATTTGCGAAAGGAAGACGGCACTGCTCAAAGCAATCGTTCATGGACAGCGGATCCCAAAGGCTGCGCTCATAATTTGCCGCAGTTTAAAAATATAAAACAGTGCCAGCTAATGTTTAAAAACGGAGAAAGCATCTTCACATTCTTACAAGAGGGCGTACAGCGCCTTCCGACTCCAAGCACTTTGCTGAGACATTACCGAACACTAGAAACCGAACCGTGCACTTCGAGAAAAGCCGCAACTCCAATGCGGCCCACGTGCAACCGGCTGCAACAAAGAAAAATGATGCGTTGCGGAAAGCGACAGGAACACCTGCGACCAGGACAGGAAAAGGGAGCTCAACTTGTGTTAAAAGAGTGCATTCATGGGTCGTAGCACCAGGTATAATGGCCACACCAAAACCAATACATTGTTACCATCGATGGAGGTGGAAGCCGCCGTGTGCTTTACTCTGTTGCCTGACCCGGACTTTAACTCGGCTCTCCTTGGACCAAACAATTTCCTGCACATGAACTGTACCCATTTATTGTTGCGTGGGGGATGATGTTGTGGAATAAGTAGGTATGCTTCTCTCGTGCCTGCTATCACCAGCAGAAGTGTGTTCGATTAAAGAAAGCACCGGGAAAGGGGGTCTTCACGCCTCGTCCATTTCTCCACATATTTTGGTGCCGAAACCCGGGAGAAGAGACCTCCAGAGGTGAGAAGGCGGTCGAACAGAAACGGAATACGCTCGCTGTAGCTGCCTCTTGGAGGTCCCTTCTCCCGGGTTTCAGCACCAAAATATGTGGAGAAATGGACGAGCCGTAAAGACCCCCTTTCCCGGTGCTTTCTTTAATCGAACACACTTCTGCTGATGATAGCGGGCACGAGAGACATTAGAATTCTCTCATGCCTGGCGTATTCGCAGGTGGTGGTGGATGTATGCTGCTGCCATAGCCGACACCCATAAAAGCTCCCAGGGAGTGCGCTAAACTGTGTCCACGAATAGGTTTGGATGTAGGTCGAGCACTCTAGCATGCCGCAGCCTCTTTTTAAAGTGCCTTAAATGTATTATTTGCATACAAACGTGACTGTAACAAGATTTCCGGGCGCGGAAAGCGAATGAGAACCAGAGCCCAGCATGAGTGCCTATTCGCCACGCAGCGCTGCTCCCGTAAACGCCGCTTCCCTGCATCACGCTTCCCTGCATCAACTGGTTTTTTGTGTGCATAAAAAGAATCTCTGATCTTTTTTTCAGCGCTGAAGTATTTATTGTTGCCGTTCACTGCGGCCACTGGGAACGCCGACTGCTTTTTGAGCTCAGACAGCTCGCCAGTAGGAGACGATGACGTGATACGCGCGACGAGATCTGTAATCTCCTTGAACCCGCAACGCGCACGCGCGCTGTTAACGCGTGGCGCCGTTAGGATGCTCTAGTAGTACCTCGCACCATGATATTCCATGTTCCCGCTGCGTGACCGCAATGTACCAAACTTTCTCAACCGTATCCTTTCCTAATAATATTGGCGCAGCTAAGATGCTAGTACATAATTAGTCTACGTAAGTGTAATACAATTTTCCTGATTGATTCTACTAGATCCAGGGCACACACCCGTCTTGACTAGTATAACAGGATTCATTCAGCAACACCTAGTTCCGAATGATTTTGATTTATTCAGCACCACCTAGTTCCGAATGATTTTAATAACAAATAGTCGTCAGCCAGTAATCGCCACTTCCATAGGCGGGTGCATATACCTTGCTATATCATTGACGTACATAAAAAATAGAACGACCTGATGTCAGACACGTGAGGTGTTCGATATGAAACGTTATAACTAATCAACCTTTTTCTGGAACTTTGAAAAACTCTTGCTTGTTTTATTATAAAATGTTGAGTACAGGGAATGAACTGATTTCTCACAACTCATAAAGATAAAAAAGGCGTGATGTTTTTAACGTTCTATTTCAAACCACCATTTAGAACTTTAATGCCCAACCTCTTTTTAATAGAGCAGCCTTTGGAATATGAGTGGTTAATTTGAGTCTCAAATGGAAATGGTCGGAAAAGGGGCACTTCATAGCTTTATTTACAGCATAAACATGCTGAGAACAGTCTTATGAGCACATTTGGCTATGAGAACCAGAGCACACCTTTTGTTCGCCAGTTTACAATCTTTGCTTAGCACAACTGCAAAAAGTGAAACATGTAAAGTGTATGAAATTTATGCGTCTTTGGTCTTCTTGCCGACAATGATGTAGGTGGTTCCGTAGCTGATGTATGAGTCCATTTGGGAGAGGTGTTTGTCCTCAGCCCAGTGCACCACTTTCAGCCCTGCTTTGGTTATAGATTTTTTAACCAATGCTTCGTTGACCGTAAGGGACGAGAAGGTCTTCGTGCACACTGTGTAGCTCGAATTCCCGGTCAGCCCGCACGCTATTAGGAGGCCACCAGGGTTGAGTAGTCCAGCCAGATTGGCGGTAGTGCGTTGATGGGCAGCCTCGTCTACTGAACTGCTGTCCAAACACAGGCAGGCTACCACCACATCGAAATACTCTCTTCTGTCTAGTAGCACTCCCGGTTCGCAGATATTGCAAAGCGTCATGTCGCGTATAGCGTTTCGGGTTCTAGCAATGATCGTGGAAGCTCCTTTCTCGACGTCTATATGGCCTTCAAGCTTGGCTTGGCGCTCGGCGAACAGCGACCAGTCCTTGGCATCTGGCTCAGCGTTCACCCATTTCCGTACCTCGCGGATATTGGCCGGTACCAGGTCGGCCATCACGATGTCGTCGAATGCCAGAGAAGCCGACATCGCCGTGTACATGGTTGGGCCGCAGCCGACTTCCAGGAGCTTTCCGCCGGCTTTAACCAGGTCCGAGGTGAAAATCTTGTGCAATTCCTGCCGCATGAAATCTAACAAGGGCATCATCTTCATCGAGTGAGCAGGATAGTTGTCCGGAGAAAACTTGGAACGAATGTGCTCCACCAGGCGCAGCTGCTCCATGCTTGTCCTGCATATAAAGCACATAAATAGAAGTAT
Organism: Haemaphysalis longicornis; assembly: GCF_048455015.1. Lineage (NCBI taxonomy): Eukaryota > Metazoa > Arthropoda > Arachnida > Ixodida > Ixodidae > Haemaphysalis > Haemaphysalis longicornis. The sequence goes on from NW_027526407.1 coordinate 96,051,882, forward strand.
TTACCGCATTTAAATCAGCTCAAAAATCTCGCACAGATTGCTGGATCATAAGTTTTTATCCCAACCTTAAAACGCACATTAGCCGCAAATTTCGCAGGTACGGGCCGCTGTCATTGATGCATAATTGAATCGCCGTGGTGAAACGTATGTTCAGTAACACTGTACAAAAATGTATCTAATAATACACGTAGCCCAAGGAAAGAACCATCCTTCCAGTTTCAATTTTCGAATGCCTGACTTTCGGGCGTTCTGAAAGACCGCTGCTTGAATGGTCTGTAACTGCCGGGTTAGCGCACGGAGCGCTGGACGCACAGACACGAACACGCACACATTCAAGGATGCGGGCACACAAACAAAATACTCGCAGTTTAGGACGCATCTTCTACAATTATACAGGAATCCATTGTATAGATGGAAAAGGGCTGAGAAAGCTTAATGTTTCACAGTCAGAACTTCTTGCCGTAATATTATTCATTTAGAAATGTGTACCTCCAGTATTTTTCGCTTGGCGATCACATTAGGGGATTTGGTATGCCGGCCTAATGGTTTATGAGCACCGTTTCTGGGTGCGCTTCAGGGTGTGAGCGAAAGATGGTCCATTTAACAAATTTTAGTCCCCGCTTCGGCTCCAGACCGTTCAAACACAGAAAGGAAGAGCTTTTGCCTGCGGAGGCTCTGCCAAAGTTGCTAAAGAGCCGTCATGTCCGAGCCGGGTTCTCCCCCTGCGTATGTCCATGCACTGGTAGCACGCCGCATGAACGAATCGCGTGACTTCTCTCGCTTCTTTTGCGCACTGTGCAAAGAAGTGCGCAGCTTGAGTAAATAGAAAATAAAGTTGCAGAGACCTCTACATTTGCATCCCAAGATGTAAGATGCGATAGCGATACTTCGACTCCAACGAAGCGTTTCTGCACGTAGCTGCAGCATTTCCGGTCTTGCTTCACTAGCACGAAGGATTTTCGACAGAAAAATACTAGCAACCAGAGTTTTTATTCGCCGTGTCCAAGGAGAGACAAAGGACCTCTCCGCTCCTCAGGCTTAAAATGTAAGCGTGAAAGGTTGCAAATGCGAGGTGTTGGTCAGTTTGTGCGATGACAAATCAGTGCCAGTGTATCTAAATGTTTGTTCCGTGATGTCTATGCGAGGATGCACAATTTTGCGTTTTTCAAATACAGAGAGGAAGAGAAGGTCTTTGTTGAGGAAGAAATATATGTGGTTTACAAAAATAATGCAAAGATATGGGACGGATCTCCAAGGTGGGAACCTGAGTCTATGGAACCAGATGCAGCAGCTCCTTCCCTTGCCCTCTCAATCAGCTTGCGCTGTCTTAAAGGAGCCATGAAGAGAAAATACAACGTCGTTTAATTTGAAAGAACTAGTATTCAGTATCTCACTCAGCTCCATTACAGCCACAAAATATGTTTTTTAACGAAGAAAAAGCAAGAAGTGTTTAAAAACTTTCAAATTTTGCGCCAAAGTGACGTGTTATGAGTAAGAATGACGTCATACGGGCCAACAATAAAACATAATTTTCAGTGCGTTAACTGCACGTTAGCATTCAAGTGATGCGGTCAAATGGAACTAGAGGCTCCATTAAAGACGGCCAGTCTTGTGTCGTCGCGACAGGTCAGTTAGGCGGCCGCCAATCTCACAAACAAGGTTCTGTGACGTCATAGAAAAGTTGCGGGAAATTGGCTAGGGGGTCGCGACTACTTCACACGTTTTCTTTAATATCTCCGTTATTTGTTCGAAGATTGTGATGATACAGGCATCATTGTTATCGGAACAAAGCAGTCTTTCTAATAAACCCAACTTGTATTTTGTCTTTATGTCTCCTTTAAGGTAGCGAGCTGGTTAAATCTGCCTCCCATGCTTCGATGAAGCGGACTATATTATGTTTGAGTTGTTCACCCGCCATACCCTTGGACACAGCGAAGTTGCACGCAAGAGGGTGGATGTTTCTCACATTTTGCAGAGTTCTAAGTTAATGTCTCATGTTCCCATTGAACACCTTGACGCACATGGATTTACAGATAACTGTGTCGGTGTTTTCGTCCACAGAGTGCGGGATTCTTCGAAATTGAGACCTCGTTGTAGCAAGGAGAAAGATTGTGTTCTTAGGCATAGGATGAGGATTCGTTCTCTGCGTTTTTTGAATAGGGAAATGGGGTAGTCATGGTCACAAGCAGCCCGGTATGTGAGTTCGTGTACCTCTTGCATAGTGCGTCCGTCGCTTTCAGACCATTGGACCTCGGTATCCAGGTGACATTGTTAACTTTCTGCATCATGGATGGGAATATCGTTGTTTAGTATTCTGCCTCCAGAAAACTGTATAATGTCCTTTGTGAGCGTGTAAAAATAGTATGATTTTATTTCATACATCCGCTATTTCGATTGCCAAGAGGATGGCTCCAACTTCCACTGCTTTTTTCATGTATGTTAGAGGGTCATGCAGATTGCTGAAGTAGTCAACTACGACAATTGCGACCTCGTGCTTTCGTACATACCGGTGACGGTGTATGCTGTGGTCTCATCATATTGAAACTTTCGCCGAATGAACTTGGGCCTCCCATTTCACCCCTTCTTGCGTAGGATTGTATTCATGTTTTTGGTAAAAGGACAATTTTTATATGGGTTAGCTGGATCGGTGGCATTTCTATCATGGCATGCAGTTGTTTCCTTTAAAAGGGGTGGGGCGCCTGTGTTTTTTTTCTGTTTATGGATGCCTATTTGGTGGTGCCTGTTTCTGTTCAAAGGGAGTATGATGGCACCTACCGGTTTATAAAATAATAAAAATAATAATAATAATAATAATAATAATAATAATTATAATATTAATAATGTAATAATAATAATAACTTTATTTCTACTTACATACCAGAGGACACCAGGAGAAAAAGCTTTACTAGCTTAAAATCGTCAAAAACTAACAATTATTAAAAAATTCAAGGAGGTTTTTATACCAAATAGCAGCGTGCAAACAGAGGAATCAGGGCACTCAACGTGACACCAAGTCGTAGACATCTGCGGGCATCGTGCAACGCTAAAAATGGGGAGCGGCACACCATAAAGAAGTATCACGAACACATCGCACCTTCTTGGCCCACTCTGAAACCTGAACTGAAACATGGAAGTTTATATGTACGTATGCTTTGACAACTATTTCGTCGGGCATAGGAGTGAGCCTGTTTCATATGGACACCATGACCTCACCACAAAAAGGTAAATTAGTGAGGTTTGTGGCATCCAGAGCAAAGATTGACATGAATATGTTCTTGTTTTAAAAGGTGTAAAAATGCGATGAAATGGCAATTTTCTGGCATTCTGAAGTGACGAAACGTTGTACGTTGTAGCGAAATAGAAAACAATAACACTTCGAAATACACCGTTTTTCGAGGCTGCTAATATAGGTGGCGAGAAGTTCCACCTGTTAAAGGCTACTTCTGTATCTTTCGTAGCTTTTCATCTTCTGGGAGTCATAAGCTTATGCTTTAAGATATGAGGTGAAACTGGTAATGGGAGAAATAATATTACACAGCTCCAATCCTTTTGAGCAACATATTCTAATTAAACAAAAAACTCTGCACGATTTAAACCTGCATAGTCAAGTCATAAGAACGAAATTCTGCTTTGTCCTCAATACGCAGAAATGTGGAATTCATAGTGAGTGTGCACAAATTTTAATCATGTTTTGTTTTTGGATTTTTTCATATCTTTGCAAAGACCAAGGGGAGGCTGAGAGTAAAGGCGAACGTGGCTTGAAAGAGGCCTCAGCCACCCGATTTTCAGCGTACATAACAACACGTGTGTTCACAAATTTAAGCATGATAGCACAATCGTAATAGAGAAATAGCACAAAGCAAAGTCATTACTACACTTCTTATGTATTATACAAAGCATAGGTCTCAGATTTACAAGGGGATCATAATGTGCACGTAAACGCAGCAATTCGTACGCGTGAACTTTCATCAGTTACACCACTATGTCACCATTACGTATTATTATATTTTTGTTTTTTATTGCTTTTAATTTCTACCTTTAGGGGAACATGTAGACATATAATTCGAACCCAAATTTATATATTCATATTGCGAGCGTTTTGCTTAGGTAACACTTCTTTGACCTATTTTTTAAACGTAAGTTCACTGGCGTCGAAGTTTAATTTTTCTCCTTATTTATTTATTATTTCAGTTGACTGGTTCAGGAAAGATTGCTCACCATAGTTCATTCTTACTTTTGGAGTGTGGCGTATTGTATACCTGAGATGGTAGCCAGAAGATTTATTGTTAACTTTATTGTGGGTCTTTTGCTTATAAATGGTGTGCAGAACCTTCATATAATAGATTTGGTTAGCTCGAAGCATTGAATATTCAGTAAATAAAGGACTTGTCTTCAGATCTGGGTAACAGCCACGTCAAACTAAATAAATTGCATAAAATTCTTTTTTTCCAATACAGTGAGCCTGTTATAATTAGTTTTAGTTGTGGTCCCCCACCCCATAATCCCGTAGCATAGTTTAGAATAAATGAGAGCATTGTATCAGTATTGTTTCAACCATAGTGGTATCAAATGGCTGATTCTATATATGAGACCTATACTTTTAGAGAGTTCGGAGGGCAGGTGAGCAATATGCGTATTCCACGAAAGTTGTTCTTGAAACCAAAGACCTGTTCATACGCTTCTCCTGGAATAACGGGGTGCATGCTTCGGTTTTTTGTAACAACATTTCAAAGCGCAATTGAGAAAATCACCTCTTATTTTTCTCTTGCACAATGGTGTAAGTGTGTCTTCTTTTGATTCACTGCCGCAAATTTTCAAGAAAATATGTACAGTTCGTTTTTTATGGAATAAATGACGCTGAGCTAGATAAATGAGTGACTTAGAGCTTATATAAACGGAATTACCTCATACTCTCATATTCTTAAAGGCGTTAGTGCGTTCTTTCTGCTTCAGTGCCGATATTTTTAAAGTGCTGTTATCATGCACGTAATATTGATTGATTTGATTGATGATTGATTGTAGGTTTTAACGCGCCGACGCAGCGCAGGCGATCAGGCGCGCCGTAGTGGAGGGCTCCGGATTAATTTCGACCACCTGGGGATCTTTAACGTGCGCCGAAATCTCGTACACACGGGCGTTTTTGCTTTTCGCCTCCATCCCAAAAGCGGCCGCCGCGGCCGGGAATCGAACCCGCGACCACGTGCTCAGCAGCGCAACGCCTTAGCCACTGAGCCACCGCGGCGGGTTGCACGTAATACATATTGTTCGGTTTTTCTTAATCAGTAACGCTGAGTTGGGCAAAATTGTGATTTACAGGTTATTGGAAAGGATGTACAGCTTATTCTCGCCTTGCGCAAATGCCTATAACTTCCGCTTCTGATGCAGTGCCTAAATATAAAATCCTTTTATCATGCACGTAATACCGTACTTACCCGATTCTAATGCGCACTTTTTTGCCGGAAAAAAAGGTCGAAAAATCGCATGCGCGTTACAATCGAATACGAAACCAAAACTGCCGAAACAGCGGAAATTTCATCCCACCCATCGCCATCTCAAGATGGCGCCAAAGCTTTTAGCAACGATTTTTCGGACGCAGGAAGCCATAGAGTTTCTTACAGTATACTTACTAAGAAACTCTATGGCAGGAAGCATAAGCACCTAGGCTTTTCTATCTTCGTTCACACAAATCGTCAAATCGTTGCACTTGCGGGCTTGATAACAGCAATGGCAGCAGCGGCTCTTCGGCTGAAGCGTGCGCCTCTGGACAAGCTCGGAGGATGGGCGTGCGAGGCGTGGGCCACGATCGCATCGACCATGGTTGAACGTTCGTTGACGGCACCGAGGACGAGATGTGGTCAGCGGAGAGCGACGGGGAGTGAGATGTGAGATTACTTCGGGAAAAAAAAATCGTCCGTTTCTCTCGCATTCGTTTTTCGTGCTCACAAAGTTCCGTGCGCGTTACAATCGGAGGTGCAAGTTTTTCGGTTTTTTTGCCAAGAAAATCGGGTGCGCGTTAGAATCGTGGGCGCGTTAGAATCGGGTAATTACGGTACATCTATAGAGTTCCTTTTCCGGAAGGACACTCGTTTGGTTAGACAAAATACTGAATTAGCGCCTATTTGTTTGGAAATACATAGTGATTCTAGCCTCAGTAAAAGGAACTGCTTTTTATTCTCACCTTGAACAAATGCCTAATCGCGTCCATCTTGGTTCCAGTGCAGGAAATTTTAAAGTACTTGTATCATGCACGTGGTAGATCAAGTTTGTTTGTTGGGAATGAGTGACGTTGAGTTGGACAAACAAGAAGGAATGTGCTTGCCACACAAATGAGTGTCATTTAGTTAAAACCTACAAAGTTTTGCTGCGGCAACAACAAAATATCGTGCGAAATCGTGCGAAAGCACATTTCTGTCATCAGAGTGCAGCCCGATTAAAGAGTACGGGGATGTTCTACAGGCACGTGTCGAAAACTTTGTAGGCCTCAAGGGGCTCTGCAACAAGTGCGATAAACGCTTTCAATCTTTCCTTCGTATCTTGTAGCACTGTGAACACTGGATATGAATTGCCTGCGGCGATGCATTATTTTCTCGTCTTACCACAACCTCCTCCCGTTTCTGTTTTGCCTTTGTGGCTTTTCTTCCGGTGGCTATCGAATCTGTTTATTGCTGCCTCTGGTAGGCAGCCTGCCAATAACAGCTACACCATGGAATGACGTAATTTCAGCGGTTGAACAACGCCAACACCGCGAAATTTTCGCTGGATAGAGCAATACGTTAATTCGCACGAGAACCTAAAGAAGGTGTACAAATTTATATGACTACTACTTCAGTTGCAGTTAAGAGTGCACTCCTCCTTTTACAGCTCAATAAACATTTGTCTCTTTCTTTTTCTGTCCCTCCTCTTCTCTCTATCTCTTGCATTGCAGGTTACTGAATAAATGAATAAATTAATGATTCATTTCATTTTTTTATTGCTGAGGTCCAGTAGGGCAGAGGATGCATGGAAAAAAATTTCCTCAAATACACGCAATGGCGGTGGTTGGAAAGCAAAGCTTTAAACACCCCCCACAACTATGGACTATGCGAGATCACTTGAATTCACACACATGGCTCTATAAAGAGTGAAATCAGAGATTCTGCCATCCATTACCTTGAATTCGCGGGGGAGCGGAAGGAAGGGGGGGGGGCGTCCCCAACGCAGCAGCGTCGGCCAAGGCTGGGCTAGAGCGGCGGACGCCGCCGCTGTCGGCCAGCCGAGAGTCGGCAGTCACAAAACAGAGAGGAGCGTCTTTCGAACGGTGCGACAACTGAACCTAGCCATCCTGATGTACTAGCTTGGGGCTACACCACCGCGCGACACAAGCGCAGACAGCAAAACAATTCGACATGTGAGCTCAGTGATTCCCATTTATACCGATTTAAACTAGTTAGTTTTGTATGTTTGAGAAATGCGAGAAAGCATAGGGAACTTTTATAATGGCTTTTGATCAGAAGCACTTGGTCCTTTCGCATTTTGTACGTAACACATCGTAAAGCACACCCGAATCGATATTCACCTATTTAAAAATGGAATCCCATTACTGGCAAGCAGTGTGCCAAAGGCAGCGTTTCTCTAGCGGCCAGATGGCTGTATGTGGTCTCTACATTTTGTTTTCCCGCCCTCCAAACAAATCCTTAACATATGTTTGCTGTACGATCACTTAATTACGTCGGGTCTGGGTTACCCAGGAGGGGCTGTGGAACAAGTTTATCAATCCGGTCTAAGCCAGCGTGCAATGGACGCGAAGCTTCGCCAAAACAGCCCCAAAACACCATCTCTAAAGCATACCACAAAGCCGTCCAGCCGACGCACTCGCCGGTGTGAGCAACGCGCGGGGAATACTGGGTAATAATTCGTCGTGCCATCTACACTGTGCCCGGTGAGTGAGACCCACCCTCCCCCTCCTGAGCCTCTTTGGGAGTTTCTTGTAGAGGTAGAGGTAGCTGGTAGAGGTAGCAAGATTTGATTTAAAGGAGTACTGACACGAAATTTCTCGCTTTCAGTTTTTATTCTGTAAAGAATACCTATGGGCCCAGTAATTACGAAAATCGAACCGAAAGCCGTCAGCCGCCAACACAGAATTAATTATAGCACGTTTATTGCAACCAATTTCAAATTTGGTCGCCGCGCGGGAAAATGGCCGTTCGAAGGCCAGCCTGCAAGCGGGCCAGCCTTACGTCATGGTCTCACCTGTGACGTCAGGGACGTTTTTCTTTCCTCCATGCGTTCGCCGCATCGTCTGCTACGATTGCACATGGTCCGCACTCGCCCGCGCAGTCGACATGCAGTCTGAATCGTCAGACTCGGATGAGTCGCTGCCACCCGACAGACAGAACAACTTTATTTGGCCAGGCGATTAGGCCGCCGATGTCTTCGCCGTCGTCCGTTTTTTAATATCACTGCGGCTCGAACCCGCGCAGACCGTGATAGCAACAGCTTGTCGCCACTCTTCTAATCAATCTGATCGCGAAAGAGAAGTTCCACATGCGAGAAAGTAGATGTTAGTGTGTTGAATATTGTGCTAGGGGTTGTTATCAGCGTTGAATTTAAAAGTGGCGTTCAGATATTTGCCGCGATGGTAAGCCTACGCTGACCGGCGGCGGAGGTTCGGCGCTCCGACCCAGCACTGCCGGCACCGCGGTGCGGCGAGCGGCCGAATGATGGCGCCACCTGCGCGCTAGAATCAAAACAGGCCGCGGCAGATGTCTTGGTCACCGATCGCTGAAACGGAAATTATTGCCAAATAAAGCTCCATATGCGAAAAAGGGCATGATAGTGTGGTGAAAAGTTGTGTAAGGGATGGTCATTCGCAGTTGTACAGATACCAGCGATCAAATAGTCGCCGCGATAGTAAGCCTAAAGTTCCCAACACCCAAGGTGAACCGTCCAACCCCAAGCCCGCTGGCTTGGGCGACCGTTCTTGCGGCCGCCGCAGCGCATGAACTCAGTCCACGTTTAGCGCTGCATGTCGTCGCGTGGAAAATAATGAATCTTTGGCGTCGTCGTCGATTTGCTCGGACCGGCTTCCACGAGCAGTACTTCGCATACCGCGAGCTTGCCATAGCACAACTTGGGAGAGCTCTGCCACGCACACCGCCGCGTCGCCGCGGTGCCCGTCGACATCGCGCACCGCGCGGTGCCGGCACCGCGCAGTTTTCCGCACCAGTGCAAGGAAACACCATATGCCGGCCACGAACTGAAGAGGAAAGACGTCGAACACGCAACGTTTACAAGCATTGCTCACACAGCTACGCCCACGTCTCCTGCCCAAACGAATACAAGCGACAACAGCAGCGCAGGATATCATTTCCGGTTCCGAAAACGACTATATGACGTCACCCTGAACCGGCAGGACACGCAGGCCGATGTTTCGTCACGCCGAAAGCGATTTCGCTAGTGCTACCAATTTGTGGAACCTCGCGGCCTGGACAATCAAAATCGATTTTAAGTGCAATGCACTTCTTAAGCGACCCTGAACCTACGTCCACCGGCGATGTCCGCACCACATACCCACGTGGGGGATTGGCCAGGAATCTCCCGTCTTCCTTGGCAACGGGGGGAGATGGGCGCGCGCTGCCTGGCCGCTGACATGGCACATACCCACGTGGGGGATTGGCCAGGAATCGGGCGTGAGAAGGGCTAATGCACCCGCTTAAAGGAGTACTGACACGAAATTTCAAAGCTGAGATCCGCTCTAGCAATCAAGTACAACGACAACACAAATAGGTGTCTGTGAATAAATGCATCTTCCTTTCTTTGTAGTTGTGTGTGTGTGTGTGATCTCTCTTTCGCGAACATTACCGAATCGCGCCAATTCAACTGGTGCATTCGCACTTTCACATTCTTCCCCTCGGGGAAATGCGGGGAATTTTTAGATGTGATTCCGGCCTCGGATCGCTGCAAAAATTTCTGTGAGGTATCTGTACAAACTACTGAAGCCAATTATATCATTTTTTAGGCGCCAAATTTGGTGTCAGTACTCCTTTAAAAATTGCAAGCAACGCAACTTGAAGGTTTCGTGCGACAAAACTAACAGCACTGCCTATGCACACGTGACTTGATACAGTGTCCATTCGACGAATTGATACAGCTGTATAATACGCTGTTCCCCCAGAACGATAAGAAAAAAAGGCTTAGGTACACACTAACACAAAACCTAATATAAAATGAAGACAAGCGCAGAAAAAAAGGAATATAAAATATTTTCTTACGGTGCAGGCTACTATGCAAACTCTGTTATGCGGTGTCGGCATACGGATTCAGGCTTAGACTGAATGGTGAAGAACACGGGTCATTTGTTTTTTTTGGGTATTTCCGAAGCAAATTTTGTTACTTTCAAGTTTTAAATATAGCGGTTGGACAGAGCACCATGATTGTGATTGATAGTATGTTAGGGACATGACAATGTCAGTGGTGGGTGCTCGCCTTTCTGAGAAGCAGTTACGCGTTTTGTGAGTTCAAGCATATGCGAAAAATGGCTCATTATTTCGTGAAACCGCATTTTTATATATGCGCGGCGATGGAAAGGTGTGGGGCGCCAACTTTTATTTTATATTACCTAGCGAAATAGTTATATGTGTGCGCATACCATGATTCGTTTGTAATCAGTCTAATTGCTGGTTTTAGTGCTATAGATAACTTTGGTTTATTCCGTACTGCTTTGTTTCCCACAAAGGATATAAATATGTTAATCCTGGCAGCAAAAATCTATGTATGAAACTAGCTTCACTCGCGTTGGAAGATAGTAACTGTTTTTAAAAATTCCTTTCCTAAACATTCTCGTTCGTATGATTTCATTTTTAAGTCTTGACTGTTTCCGAAAAGACTACGGAAATGGACTTTAAGGTGGGTACAATGACAATAATTGTGTTTCCTTCCCCAAATTGTATAATATAACATATAGATTTCGCGAGAAATAATTATACAGTTATTTTCTTCGTATTTTCTTTGAAGTGTTCAAGATATCTCAGAAGTTTATTACAGTTTAGGGACAATTCCGTTCCTGTCTGCTCTCAAACCAGCAAGGTAATCCACGACGAGTTTCTAATATTTCATCTGATAAACGAGTAGGAATGAATGGATGAATTTGTTCATGTAAGAATTGCCGAACGCCTTCTGTTGGGGAAGTTGAACGGGAGGAGAGGAAAAAATCTTTGCATGTAAAAAGTCATTATTCCTGAAAGAAATAACAGAGGGCCTAAAATACTGTCTTGGGGTAGACCCGAAAAATCCGTTTTGCCTCTGAATGGATATGATTATCAACTATCTTTCGACAACGGCGTTCTGAGTAAGACCCTAGAACAGCCTCGCCAAGCCCTCTAATTTCGTATTGACTTAGTTTGTCCACTGAAATAGAGTAGGTATGTTGACTGCAACAATAAAATCAATTTATATTTTGAGATCAATATGCTTTGCCTCGTACGATTTAATTATTGTGTCTTTTTCTTTAGCAAGGTCCATCTCTGTCTATCTTCATTTCCTAAAACCAAACTCACACTCTGAGAGAACTGGGTGCTTAGATTTTAAAAAAAAGTTCATTCTGATGCATAATATATTTTCTAGCCACTATGGTTCTACGGGAAGGACCCAGATTATTTGTATTTAACAAAAACACGAAATACTTCAACCTATATTAATTGCGACACATTTCGGAACCGGAAGTAGTCTTGGAAAATCCCCGTACTTGGTGAAATGTTATAAATGAATGACAATACCGGGGCTAGTAGGTCTCTTATGTACTTAAATTGGAGAATAGGAACTCATCTATCTTGAGACTTGCTAAGCTTGAGATTTCTGTATGTTGTTTAAAATTCTGCCCAACAGGTTAGAGACGTAACTACGGGAAATCTCACACTTGTGGCCAGATAAGCGTAAAAGAAAAGAAAGTGAGATGAACAACATAAGCACTTCCTCGCGTTTAGAAATAAGCTGGTAAAATTGTCTGAAAGTGTTTAACGCTTAAAGATGACCTGTCACGATCAATCGCTCTTGATTACACCTTTCATCCGATGTTAATTGCGTGGTTTAACTGAATACACAAATTGCGGCAGTCAGTGATGAAGATACAAACGGAATCCTTGTAAACACTCTGCAATTCCTTTTTTTGTTCATTGTCTTAATTGATGGCGATAATTTCAGAGGGAACGTAGCTAAATTGCCTCGAGACTTCATAAATAGCCCGTATTCTTCAAGTTCGTTTTTTATTTTGCGTAAAAATTACGCCGCTATCTATGGTTGTTAGCTTTTTTGTACTGGTAAAATAAAAATACTGTTTGCATAGGCAGGTTTATTTTCATCGTCCAGGGCTTCGTACGTGCTGTGCGCGTGAGGTAATGCCAGTGATCCCTTCCAGTTCGTTGCTCGATTCTTATCTTGATAGCACTCAAGGGTGTTCTCGTCAATATGCCGATAACATAAGCGAGACACTACATGCTGAGAGTTCAAATAGCTTTTGTTGCCTAAGCAAAGATTTGCGCATCTACATTTTTGTTTTCGCTGTTCCTATAACAGATGTTCCTATAACGCTGTTCCTACAGTAGATGTTGACAATGTGTGGGTGGGAGGCATTCAATTATATTGAAAAAAGCAATAGTATTTTGAAAAAGAATAGTATTATCAATACTCTTGTAACCACAGAAATAAAAAAAATCGAAATTCTCCGGCTTGTAATTGACAAGACGTTCTCACATGTAAAAGAAGCAATCTAATTTAAAACCCCGAGAGCGGTAGACACAAAAATTACGTCTAACAAAATCGACGGTTACTGGTTCAAAGACCAGCTTAATAGCCAAGAACTTGCCATTTTCTCTGCACAGTTATTAAAATTTCTATGAATACGCCTCCCTTTGAATGCCAAATCTAGCACGAGCAAATTAGTTGTAGCCGTTTACAACAATGTAATCGGAATCATTGTGGTGCCATGTCCCGGTGAATATACCACAAAAAGCAAACTGAATGAATCAAAATTACTTGTAAGTCATCTGACTTATTAGAAATTGAGCGACAGTTTGAAAAAAATAAACTGTGTTAGAGACTTCTATGGGTACAGATTAGAGATTTCTAATTCTAATTAGATACTTCTAAAATTAGAGACTTCTATGGGTATAGAGTTGACGATAGCGAAGTATTTTATTGACTGCAGTTAAACTGTTGATTTGTTAGCTCTACGTCACTGTCGATTTTACTAGGTCCGTTTCTCAACAAATTTTCAATGCGGTTCTGTTGCCTAACTTACTGCTCCACCACTTCCCACATACACAACTTTCCTGGTAACATCAATGCTTTAAAGTGAAACTTTCAGTGCGTCATTGATGATGCACAGCGCATGGCAAAATACCCTACAGGACCGCCAACTGTACACAGCGCCTCAAGAAAAAAAAACGTTCCCCGTTGTCGGAATCGAACCTGGGTCATTTGCTCTACGACGCAGATGCCTATTTAATTGAGTAATTACGACAACGTCGACACAGAACACAATTTTAAAGAGAAACTTCCTTGGTCTTGCTGCTGGGGTCCAGCGTACGGCAACACTCTGGAGAACAACGGGAACGCAGCGATCATAAGGCCCTACTGTACATGTGTACAGTCATCATTGCAAAAAGGAATGTGTAAATGATGCGTTTTTTTCGATTTAATAAAGGCAATCATGTCTTCATTAAACTTAACAATGAAGCACAACCCTCAGCGATCACTCCATGCATTCATTCTTGCTTTGACTTTGAGCATTTCACCATTTGCGTCGCGCGCTAGAAAGTTTCGCGTTTAAACCATCGTCGTTAGACGGAGGGGTGTTTGAATTTTAAACCATCGTCGTTAGACGGAGAGGTATTTGAATTGTTATGCATAGCTTGTCCTAGGCAAAAATTTACAGTCTTGGTACACGCGCTAAGTCAGAGAGATAGGTGTGAAAGTGCTGAACCTAAACTGCGCTTCAATTTTTTTACTTAGCGGCATCAAGACTACCACTGCGCATGCGTCCGCAAATGAAATAAACAACATATCTACCCATTTGAATATTACCGACAGGCAACAGATGGGAGACGTAGACGTCAAAAGAAAGGATGTGCTTATCATGCGTTTGCCTTGCTCAGCTAAGATATAGGACAGCCGCTTGTATCGCGCACATGCATTCCCCTGAGTTCAACGGTCGCAAGTCTGTATGGTTGTTCTAACTCGACGAGCCGTTACTTGATGGCCTTCAGCTGCGTTTCTAGCCGATTGGACCTCTCCGTAAGAGCAACATTCTCTCCACGGAACGCTTATTTTTCTCACGTAGAGAATTCAGGTCGGTCCCTTTTTGACTGCACCTACCATCAATGAATGTTGGACTGGCTGTTATATCATTTATTTTATCCGAATGTCCCCGTTTCTCTATTGTGGAAAGACGTTCAAGTCCGCTTTGGTTTCATTCTCTGAGTCTTCGACTGTTGCTGACAGTTCCTTGCTTCGGTTAGACATGAATACCCGAGTCAGAAAGATGCAAACAACGCTATAGGCAACGGCAGCAGTGGCGAACAGGTGAATATAGGTTTATGTCAAAAGAGAGTATGCAGAACACTAACCTGTAGCAAAGAATTGCTGGTGAGTTTGTCCAACTCTGCAGAGCTGCGCACGCCAAAGACGCCGACCGAGAGACGCTTCTGGATGCCTCTGCTTATGTAGTAGCCCCGATGTTTACCTCACGCAAATGTAGCCGACCCAAGGCTGTCTATCTGCTATCTTCCGCGGGATCGCCGTGCGATGCTTGGTATGTACAGCATCCGGTCAATGGCCACGCAGCCAGGCGGCTTGCAGCGCTTGGCACGATTAAAGAGGCCTATAAAAAATAAAGGCTGGCTTGTTTGTGTGACCCGCCAAAGATGCAAATGCCACTGCTGCAGAGTGAACGAAGCTTGTCTATGGCTTTGCTTACGTAGCAGCACCGATTGATGACGCAGAAAATATAGATGATCGCAGAGGGGGTGTTTTCATAAGTGGGATCGTCATCCGATACTCCACGTGTAGAGCACCTTGTCAAGGAACACAGTGTCAGCATTTCTGGTTTGTTCGAAAGTTTCAGCTGGACAGGTCTGTTGCACAGAAGAGGTTACGAGTTTCGCAACCTTCTCAAGAGCTACACACACCATTGCTGCCCCGTCACTGCTAGTGGACGTATAGAAAGCTGTGCAATGCGCCGCCAAGATGAAAGGCTATAAGATTGCGAGAAAATGGTAGGTAAAAAATTAAGTTTTGACTTCGCACCCACATGGGTAGCAGCTCGGGATGACGGCGGCGGAACTCGGGAGACAAGAAAACGGGACGGTGTGCTGCTTCGCAGTTTGTTTCAAATCCAGACTGTGTATTTTCAAGATATCCGTGCATGGAGTCTCCCCCACCACGAGTAAAAAAAGGTGGACCCAAGCGTTCTTCTGAAAGCGAGAGGAAAAAGTCCCCCCCAGCAAGCCGCCGGCGTCGGCGCCAGGTGACGGTGGGGCTCCAAGGTAGGCGTCCCCCCGAAAGGCGATGGTTAAAGAGGAGGATGAATTCACCCCTCAGCGAGAAGGCCTCCGCATCCGCTATAAAGCATCCTCCGGAAAAGAAGCATTTTAGGTGCGGAGCACCATAGGACCGCACAATGTCCCTCCGCATCCATGCGCATAGCATTTACAATCGCAAAAAATCACACAGGCACTGGCAGGAGTCGAGCCTGTCCCTGGTAGATCAGACAGAGTTAGTGTCAGTCGTCTTGCCCATTAGGCTACGACTGTGAGTTAGTACACGGTAGTCAAACGGCTTACTCGCTCGTCTGCAACCGTGCGGAGTACCTCCCAATGTCCGACCGCGTCAATCCGTGCGCACACCACCATCAAGCGGTGAGCGGTGAGTTGCAGTTTCATTTAGGGAATAAGCAAGGTTCAACTCACGGCTAAAATCGAATGACGGTCGGGGCGCAAATCGGATGTCACTCGGGGTGCAACTTGGATGTCATTTCGTGTCCCGGTACTCCGCACTCTCGCTATCATCCACGGAGTGGAGATATATGCCATTTCTCTGCAAGCGGGCAGCTAACAGGAGGCAAAGGGAAAGACCCACCGGTGTGCCCTACTGGCGACAGCTTGTGCGCGGCGGCGCCCTAATGCTTCCGGTACACCTTTCGTCTTGATGGGTCCTCGTTTGTTTTGGCAAATATTTTGTGTAGTATTGAGCACCGAGGCAGAAACGAATTCTCGCATGAGCAATGCTATGCAAATCTCCACTACAACCAAAACGTCCTCAAGGGTTTGCGAAATCGCCTGCTGTTCCTTAATATTTTAGACGGCCAAGGATTCAGTGTCACGCCGGTGTTTTTAAAAATAAAAAGGCAAAGTCTTTGTGGCTAAAAAAAACGAATATTGGTGTCTCGGCCCAAACTGGGGATATTTCCAGTTATAAATTGTATGCGCGAAGTTTTAACACGAAGAGCGAGCTGTTCGTGTGAGAAACAGCTTTTTTTGTTTTGTTTAGGCACAGCAAACAGTTAATGGGCCAAACGAGAAAGGGGCAGTATCGTAGGAAAGTTCTGTTATTGTTATTGTTTTTGTTACTGCATATTTTTAAACATCAGTGGACATGCAGTAGGTGCTTAATTTTTTTCTACGACTATGTTTCTGGGGAAGCAATGGTACGAGCAACGCGAATCTGTACGAACGACACAGTTTCGACAGAAAACGAGGTGCCTAACAAACATTCATATTGGTAAGTGGTGGCAGAAGACAGGACATGTCCATGAAAGATGCTACCACTGTATTCTCTCTATCTTAACAATGTCGACCCTGACAGCGCCCCCACAAGCGGCGTGCAGAAGCAGCGTCTTTGTCTGGACAGGCACGAACCACAGCGTTCCAAGGCTAGTTCCTTCCTCTCGTAACAATATTACAGCCGGAAATATTTTTGAATTATTGTATCGTACGAAATCTTAAGAAAACACTGCGAATCGGAGTGGCCTTCCGTAATTTTCGGAACTTAAGGCACCAACCCCAAGTCAATGCAGCTGCAGGTGCAAGTCATGGGTCCTGCACTGCCGGCGGCTGGAGTGTGCTCGTAGTTTGGCAACAAAACCAGGAACGACAACTTTAGTTGCTTTGAAGCGGCCACGTTGAACATACATGCCTTAGTGGCTTCCTCAGGGACTGATTCCACGCCTAGCGACGAAGCGAAAATTAATCTTTTAGGGCGGGTTTACCACCCAGCGGGTTGACAACTAACTAGGAACTTCTCGTCAATCAGGTCTCAGCAGCAGCGGCATCCTGCGCATTTTAGAAATGCAAAGAGGCCGCCCACTTTTTTTTATTATCAGCTCCAATAAACGCCTTAATTCGCCTCCTCCTATGTCCCCTTTAAGCCGAAGACGGTCAGCCGAATGACCTTGAACTCCTTGTTGGTGGTGGTTGCTTCGACACCTAGTGCTCCGCCGCACGGAGCGGACGAAGCGTAGGTGAGTCGCAAGCGAGACACAAATATGACTGCATGCTTGGTAACCGCAATTCAGCTCACTCATCCACGGAACAGATGCGAAGAAAGTAACGAATGCGTGTGTGCCACGCCGACACTGACCCCGAAAAACGTTTGTTGAGAGTAATACCAAGCAGTTGGGTCTTCTCCTAACTTTGTCTTCTTGACGCACAAAGGACTCCCCTTGTGCAAGTATACTGCCAGGCTGATTCTGGCCTAAAAAAATTCTCCACCTGACTTAGCGCCCATAAGACCCTTCGCAATCACAACCTTTTCAGCATCATCCTTTCGCCATTAAAGCTGTGGCACCATGAAGACCCCGCACTGTGGAAACCACACTGGCTTCGGCGACCCATCACTAGCGATTTCTCATTGCTTTGTTTACACCTGTTTTTACCTTGACTAGGCTCTACATCTTGGTTGCGCCTATGTATGTATGTATGTATGTATGTATGTATGTATGTATGTATGTATGTATGTATGTATGTATGTAAATACGTATTTATGTATGTATCTACGTATGTACGTACGTATGTATGTATGTATGTATGTATTTACAGGTGTATGTATTACTGTACCGACAGCAAGAATAAAGGGACACTGAAGAGAATTCGTCAAGGTACCGTTTTTGCTTGCACTGCGTAGACTGGCTCAAATTAGCACACTTTTAATCGTTTATTCGGCTGACAAGTCGGTAATTATTTTACCAATCGCGAAAGAAGAAAAACTACCATGCGCGGTTTGCGGCGACCGCACCAACTAAAGGCTGTGACGACGGGAGGAGACGCACCGTGATTGGACGATGTCGAAGGTAAGCATTGAAACAAGATTCGGTTTCGGTTCTGTAAAACAACATGCTTGACATCCGACGGCATCATTGGATGGGCATTGTCGACATCTCAATAATCGTCGTACCGCGCTTCTGCCATGTTGTCGGCTGTAAAATGCATAAGACAAGTTTCCCAGGACGGCTTCGAATCATAGAAATCACTAGTCGAGGCCTATGCAGTAGATGAACGCCCTGCGCGTCCCCGCGGACGCTGAAATGCCATGCGCTTTTCCCCCATATTTGTAGCTTGCCTCATTCATACCTGTATCTTAAAAATCGTGTTCGCACCAGGCCAAGGGTTTGTTGATTCTGGCCTGTGCCCAGCGCCCGGAAACCGTCGGTGCTTATGGCAACAGTACGCCAACGACAACTCGCTAGCGCTTCAGTGTCAGGCTGCGTGCGTTCTGTGAACTAGTTCGTGTAGCAGTGAACGTTACGACCCAAAAAAGATGAACTCAGTATAGAAAACATCGGCCGAAAACAAAAAAAGTTAAGTTATAAATAAATAACATGTACCTTCGGGGATTCAAACTCGTGACTTGCGAAACACTTGCAACAGCATTCCTAGCGCTCGAGACCACTCGGTCACGGGCGATTTTTTTTTCTTTATTGCATATTGAATAAACGGCCACGTCAATTACTACGATGCTGGTTTAAAACACATCAGTGTCGTTTTAAAACCCGCTCACCGAACTTTGGTGGGCGAAAACTATCACAAACATCGAAAGAAGACAATTCTTCCAAAATTGGTAACCACGTAAGCTCCGGGCACTGCATATTAATTAATTCCTTCAGCACACTGACATTCTGAGCAAAGTACTTGCTGACAGTCTTCAAGTCAGCATCAGAGTGGCGCACCGCCATACGACTCAGCCAGATGGCGTATAGGCCCAAAAGCATTATCAGATCGTACGGCACACTGTCAAGTTTTTCTACTGGAATGAAACAGATTCCATGCGGTGTCACAGGCAAGTCTTTTTTCAGGGTACGCTGAAGGACGTCCCAAAAAAAGACAGCATCCCAGCAGTCTAAGAAAATGTGGTCTATTGTTTCGGGTTTTTTACACAACAGACAAACTGTTGTCCATGGCACAAACAATTGTTTCAGCCATCCATGTTTTGACTAGAAGAGTTCCAAAATCAAGCCTAAAAAAGAATGTTTTCATACATGCTGTGACTGCCATCTTTTTGACGCGACACAGTACATCTTGCCCTGGCCAAATGCGGTACATAGTTCTGTATAGCGGTACTGGAAAAAGAACATCTCTAAAATCTTCTGACAGACGTTTTCTTGAAACACTTGAAAGGTGTTCTCGAAAAAACCTTACAGCGAGGAAACTCAAAGCTTCAACGGTTTCCTTGAGGTAACCTTTCAACGTGTAACGTTCATCAACACTAGAAACAAAAAACTGCGGGAGTGAATCCGCCAAGACACTTTGTAGAAATGTGCGAAGAAGGCATCACTCGCATCGCGAAGAAAGATAAATCTGCTGACAAGTTGTCGCAAAAACAGGTGTGATAAGCTCACCCCTCCCGCTCGCACTTTACGAAAGAGATTCGTACGGCTGTTTCTTTCCCATTGGGAACCCCAGATAAATACAGCAAAAATACGGTGCAGTTTCTGCACATTTACTCGATAACAGTGTATTACTTGCATCACATACCATAGCTTGGCCAGGAAGAACATGTTGCAGACAGTGGCACGAGCGAACATCGATAGGTTGTGGCCTCCCCACCTCGTTGCCTTTTTACTCAACAGCTTCCTCCTGCCAATGCTTGCTACTATCTTGGTAGCACTCAATCGGTGCACCAAGATATGTTTTCGGCACCTGAAACCACTGGATGTTCTCAAAAAACTCTGGTATGGTGGGCCATGCTCCGTGCCACAGTCCCGAACATTTTTCCCAGTTTACAGCACTGCAGGTTTGTGCGCAGAAATCTTTTGTAATCTCCGTCACTTTTTGAACGCTCTCCTTATCTGTAACGAACACTGCCACGTCATCCGCATAAGGCAACAACCGCACTTCGCTTAAGTTCAAACTAAATCCCCTAATTACATTACTTTGGATTATTTTTAAACAAAAAGGCTCTAAAAACATCCAAAAAAAGAGGGGCGACATCGGACAACCTTGCCTAACTGACGATAACACAGAAACGCATTAGCTGACCATTTTGTTTATAACTAACTGCGTGGAACATCCCTAGTAAGCCATATGCACTCCATTGCATAGCACTTCCCCCCCATTTGCATGTTTCATAATACAGAATAACACTTCGTGACACACTCTGTCGAAGGCTTTTTCAAGGTCAATCTGCATCATCGCAACGTGGCGGCACATCAAATCACAGCATTCCAAGGCACTCCGAGCAACATGGATATTGGTGACGATACTTCGTCCCTTAATGCCGCACGTCTGATGTGGCCCAACTAAGGTCGTTATGACTGTTTGGAA
Organism: Haemaphysalis longicornis; assembly: GCF_048455015.1. NCBI lineage: Eukaryota > Metazoa > Arthropoda > Arachnida > Ixodida > Ixodidae > Haemaphysalis > Haemaphysalis longicornis. The sequence continues at coordinate 96,072,671 of NW_027526407.1, forward strand.
CCTTTTTTCTAAAATTTCTATCACTATTTTATAATCGACGTTCGCTAACGTGATGGGGCGGTAGCCATTAACTGACTGCAGTTTAACCGGATCATCACATTTGGGTAATGGAACCGTATATGTTCGGGAAAATGAAACGAGAAATATTATTCTCATATGCTTCTCTAAAAACGTTCAGCAAAATAAGTGAAACTCTATCGCTGAACGCTTTGTAAAACACCGCATTTATGCCATCCGGTCCTGGCGTTTTAGCCCCCTGCAATTCGTCAATTGCTTTTTTCACTTCGCCGAGTGTAAGCGGCTGTTCTAAGCCTTCCTTCACGTCGTCTTCTCGAACTGCGGTATCAACGGAAGAAAATCTGTTTTGAAATCTTCTATTCGCGGAGCACAACGACCAAACAGTTTCTCATAATGCTCCACAAATGGCTTTTCTATGTTTTTTCCTTCCCTTGTAAGTGTTCCGCGAAAACCTATTTCCTTAATTTCATTTTTTGTGCATATTTTTTTTCGTTGCCTAACGCCCTTTTATAGGGTGTTTTCCCAGCTAATAATCTTTCGCCATGGGCAGACACTGTGGCTCCCTGATAGCGAACTTAATCTATTGCCTGTAGTTTGCCTTTTATAGCTGCTATATCTTCTCAAAATAAACCCGGCATTTCGCACTCTAGTACAAGTAACTGGTGAAGATTACTGCGCTTTTTTTTTCCGCTGCTCTTTCTAGCCGTCTTAAGGTGGTTGACCTGGCTAGTGCACACAACTTTACGTCCTGCTTTATTGATTCCCAATTTTCTGCCCAGGAAGGACCCACTGCGCTTTCGTGTTCGACGAAAATTTTCTCTACTGTTTCTCTAAACCAGGAATCTTTCAATAATCTACAGTTTAATTTCCACAGTTCCCAAGAAAACTTCTTACCCTCTTTTCTACCGCCTACCATGAAGGACACGAGACAATGATCACTGAAAGATACATCTTTTACGCTGTAGTTCGTTCACATTGACACCAGGTTCAGGCTCACGTATGCTCTGCCTAGGCGAGCGTGGCTAGCGCCTTGGAAATGCGTAAATCTTAAACAGTTTTCTTTTGACGCAATGTGAGCAAAGTCTTCTATTGCATGGCCTTCTAACATTTCATAAAAGGAATTCGGCCCTTGGATCCTTCTGTCTAAACCCGCCTATTCTGTCTTCTTTCGCACAAAGGCAGTTAAAGTCTCCCAAAAGCATTACAAGTTTTTCGCAATTTAGATAGGTTTCAAGGTCGTGAAAAAACTCTTTGCGTTCTTGTATTTTGCTTGGAGCATAAATACAGAGCACCCGAAATTCATCTCCATCAAAAAGGAAGTTACATATAACTAATCTGCCAGACTCGCCGGAACTAACAGTTTTAACCACCACGCCACTTGCTGATCTTATAAGTATACACCTTCCCGATGTTCCAACAGCGTGACTTACGCACGCGTAAAAGCTGTTACCGAATGTATTGACCATGATGTCAGTCTTGTCCTCTGCCTCTATTTTGATTTCTTGTACACACAAAACGTCAAGTTCCTTCTCAATCATGAGGCGCTTCAATTGGCATTGTTTCCGCCTTACACCTAACTCGCTCACGTTCAGGGTACCTATTATGAGAGGCATTATTTTCTTAACGTCCCAACAATAACGGTGGAAAGACTGACAACACTGTCATCAAATATAGAAACGTTACAACGTGATGTAGTTCCACGCAATGTTCTAGCTGTAGTTGACACCCTGGAAAGAACCCACCAGACAACACAAGGCACTATTTCACGTGATGTTGCACCCACGTGAACAGCACACCTCGCCAGTGCCCGTCGACGCACGTTTGTTTTTCGTCCTTTGGTTGGTTCGGCAGCGTTGTGGCTATCATCCGACGTTTCTCGGCGCTCGGTCTGGCGGGACATTAAGCTTGGCTTTGGGTATCGCACGCCTCCCTTGTCCCAACTTTCGCGGGGGCTCTCCGATAGCTTCGATGGATTCGTGCTCCTCGGGACCGTTTTCTTCTCGCGACAGCTTGGCTGCCGCAGAGGCCTCACCGCTGGCTTCCACCTCCATTATGTCGGGATTGGAGTCGTCGTCCTCGCTAGGAGACGCCGCGGCCCGTTCAACGCAGCCCACGTTATCACTACCACTCACGATGACTTCAGACTGGCCCGGCACCCTTAACAGCGTCTCACTGCCGATTTGCTTCGGAAGACTCTCGTTGTCTTGCGTCGGCTGGCCGCGTTCACCCTTTCCCACCGTCGCCTGCTGCTTTGTTGATTTTCTCTCCTTCCGCCTCGTCCATCGTCAGCTCAGATTTCTCCGAGCTGAACGGCGTCGTTGCGGCGACGTTGTAGGTCTTGACGCAGTGTTGCGCTTGGTGTTCGAAGCGGCGGCAGACGCTACATCGCGGCACGCGGCAGTCTCGCCTGATGTGCTCGATCTGCTCACAGCGTAGACACTGCGGCGGCCTACCTGGGAGCGCGGCGAGGGCTCGGCCTCCTACAATGTGCATCTGCTGCGGGATGTCTTCGGGTGCTACGCCCGCCTTGAGTTGCAGCGTTATGACGCCTGTCGTGGTGCACTGTGCGTCGCAACCCTGCACGCGCCACTTCTCCCTTGTGATCTCGGTCACCCGGCCGTAGGGCTGGAACGCTTTCTTGATTTCTCCGTCTGGCACATTGTGCAGCACCCAATGCAAATTCACACGAATGTCCCGATTGCACGGGTCAATCACGAGGCATTTCCTTCCTTTCACCTTTATCTCCTGAGTGCCGACAATCTTCTTCACAGCTTCGGCGTCGTTGAACGTCGCCGCCCATACATGGTTCATCTGGTAGGGACCAAGCGCCACAACGCTGCCGAAAACATTGGGTTGCTGTAGCGCGTCTCGTAAGTCCTCAAGGTGGTACGGCCGCCCCTTGACATCACAATGAAAAAAGACAGTATTATTAACGACTGACCCGGTTGGCAGAGTTGGCACTAGGACAGTGTAATCTTCCCTATCTTCAATCCTGTTACCGCGGGCCGCCTGGCCCGCTGAAGCCGCTCTATCAGAGCCCGACATCAGACGTCCGTTCACGGCGGTGGCCGGAAGTAGAGTCGAGCGCTGCTAACTTCGGAAATATAAGGTATATAATGTATAACCAGTTTACACTTTTATTTAGTTTTAGCATTTCAATAAGCTTAGGTGACTATTTGTTCTATTGCGTACGTGCGGTAAGCGTCCTCCAAGTTTCCACAATATCTCACGTCTAGCAATTGCATTTCTTAGACGGAAAAGGTTCGCAGATGCATGGTCGTGCTTCTGACTGCTTTGCTTGTTCGCAAGGCGCAAAAAACGTGCTTCCTGCGCCCTAGTTTTATGCTGTACGGTAAATGAATCAGTTGATTTTATTTCCTTAGTACCTATATTGACTTCGCTGACTCTTCTCCTGCCCTTCAAGTGGCCTTAGATTTTCCTACCGGCGTACCAGTCAGCGAAGCGTCATATCCACTCTTAGGCAAAATAGACTAAAATAGGGACTAAAATACAGCCGTTAGTCTTCAGGGGCAACCGTTCATCTTCATGGGGAGTATCTGCGGCAGAGTATGTGCCGTGTGCACAAATGCGGACTAACTTCGTCCCCGCGGACCGCTAATGAGTAACGGGAAGACGAAACGCATGCAGTTAGTCTCTTTGCTGCATCGTTAATCCCCTAATGGCGTGATCGTTATCCTTTCGCGCATATGCCTGTGAACAGTTTTAGATTTCTGAAACACAAGTCATTGCAGTCAGTGGGTTCTTTAGATGATATCACGGGAGAAAATATCGATGTTAATTATAAGAAAATCGCCTAGGGTTAATAGAGCGTCCGGTAATGGCAAGAAGCGGCGAGCGCGATGGCCAGACGCTTCTCGGCGAGGTTATGTTGATACGCTGAGTTGCATACGATTCGTGCAAGGTAATAACGTCCAATGAAAGCTTTCAAGCACCTTAACAGTAACGCGAAAATTAGTGACAATAGGAAAAGTGGATTCTTGAGCGTAATGAATATGTATATGTTTAACAGACGAGAAAAAACGCATGTTGCTGATGCCAACTGCAAAACAAAAATGCTCGCTACAGGTAAGCGTGTCGAAGTTATCTTTTACACTCGGTACAAAATTGCCTTGGCCACCAAAGCTATGACAATGCTGCAACTGCTGTAAAACCCGCTTGCATTTACCAGTCGCAGTCGTCTAGCAACGCGAATTTGAAGAATTCAGGCTAAGCAACACCGAATTCGCTTTCGCCGATGCAGGGAAATATGGCATGTTTCCTTATTCTGACACTCACAGAGACGACACCTTTCACATACGTTTTAGAGCACTTAACATTTGCATCGGACACTAAGAATACACCTAGTGTGCGCTAATTTGTGCGGAAACAAATGAGTCGTCCGATCGCCCAGCTGCCTACCTCAACTAGGCGACGACGAGTAGATTGTTATTTACAAGAAAAAACTACGGTTGTGAGGCTGTACTTAAAATAAAACTGAGCAATAGTCCCGAAACTTAGCAAAGCGCTCAACGCAAAGCGCAAATCCCGGTCAAGTTCGCTTGCACGGATAGAAATTCGGACACGAGATGCAATGAATCTGTCGCGTTATGCACATAACTACACGCTCTACACTTGAATATTATCTACCACGGACTGCACCCGGCCGCGTGGTCCAGCGGTAGCGCGTCGGGGTTCTTGCGTGTATTCGGTGGGTTCCCTGCTGGTGCCGACGTTTTTTTCTTTTTTCCGCGGCTCTACGCAGTTCGTCTTTGGGGAGTATCGGAACGGACCGTCCGGGTGGGGGACTAACCGTTCGTCCCCTCGCAGTTAGTCCCCAAGGGGACTAATGTTTGTGGCAGAGGCCGTTATTCCCCGAAAGGACGAACTTTTAGTCCTTTTTGCCTAAGAGTGATATGTGCGCTTGTTCAGCGCTTGTGCGAAGCGAACTTGACTTGGAGCTAGATACAGTGTGCAAACTACCAAAGTAAAGAAAGGCACATTCTTCCATTCACAAACGGGTCCTGGCTTCGTTTCAACTGAGCGAACGAATTGCTACGACCCGTCGGCGGCCGGCGGACGAAACGCTGGGCCGACTGACTCTGTCGGAAGGTCGGCGAGCCGTCCAGCAGCCGATTGCCCGCTCATCTCCTCCCGAAGTCACACGAAAACGCCACAGAAAATGGGCGAAGGTGCAGAGAGGAGGACAGCATTTTTTAATTGATTTTTATACTAAACAAATTTGCGTAAACGCGCTCAGAGTGGTCGAAACAGGGCCCAGGGATTCCGGACTACCATTTGCGATCGTAATCCCGCAATGTTTACAATTCACTTCAGTGTCCCTTTAAACGGCGTAGTCTGTTTTATGTCCATGTAGTGTTCGGTTACCGCAATCAACCTTAAAAATACAGTGCACTGCCAACAAAAGAATCTGTCCTTATGACTTCGGAGCCAAATACGACGGGGTACAAGTGCACCAGTGCTCCGTCCATGTCTCTTTTGGAATTAGGAATAGCGGTCTTTGAGAATTCGAGGTACAGTGACGTCACATGGTTTTCTGTTATTTTGTATAGGCCGCGACACTTTCTCTATGAATATGAATTTTAGGTTGGGCACCGTGTTTTTGTACGTATTTCTTCTTCGGCCTCCTTTTTCGCCATTATTACCATCGAGGATACCATCCATTACCATTCATTACCCTTACCATTTCGCCAATAATACCACGAATAAAGGCTACACGAAGATCCTCATACAAACTAACCGGTGCAACAAGCAATGCTTTAATTGTAGGTTGCGTTCTTGCCCTTCAATTTTGCTATGGTTCTTTACCTAAATGTATGCCCGGCATGCAGGCTTTGTAACATTATAGTGGCGAACTACACAAGTTAGACCAGGGCTCGACCTAATAATGTTTGTTTATATTTTAAATTAATTTTTTTTCTTTGGGAGAAACCACATGCGTTGAGGATATTTTATTTTTAGGCATACCTTACATCTTCCAACCCAAAGATTAAGTTAATGGGCATACAAAAAGTTAAACAAGGCGTGTAAGGCAAGCAGTGCACCAATACAGAAACAACCCTTGGGAGTATCAAGAGAACTCCGTTAAAGGCAAGAAAATACACTAACATTGAAGTATCGATGTGAAACCAACAGTTACACAAAAGTACAATTAGGTGCCCTATGCATTGCCACGACAAAACATTTCTCTTCAGTTGGTTGCGGGAAGCTCCGCCATCGGTCCATCTTCGCTCTAGATTCCTTTCAATGCCGCAGACGAATTTTCATAGCTCTGGTTTCTGCAATATCGCACACAGACAGGCCGGCAGCCATTTGTTTCATGAAAAAGCAGGCTGCACAGGACCAAATTTCAATGGTGAATGGTGCTGCAGGCCAGGGATCTCGCCCATCCGGATCGCCAAGCTTTCCTGCAGATCGTGGAAAAATAAGATTCCCTCGGCTTTTCTTATGGAAGGCAGTCACACCAGCAAGTGAACACCTCCCACCTCAAGGAGCCTTTACCACCACATCTGCAAGTAAATATTCCTTTCCAGGGCGCTGAGCGTTGAACAACCATTACGGCACGCATCGAAGCCAATGTTCCGGTAGCTGAGGAGTTTTTTATTCACCGCCCAACGCCCCAGGAGCATGTATGTTTGCTTTGAGTATTTAGAACATAACGCGGAGGGGATTACATTAATAAGGCCCTTTCGCTTTGTCTTACATAAATGAAGGCAGGGCCTACCAGCCTTTGCAGGCTTCAAAAAGACGCTGAAGAGTAGACTTTGCGGTCGCATTCCTCCTCACTTGAGCAGCCTCCAGGACCGAAACCTCTGAAGCTCGTTCCGCTCACTCTGCAGAGCCAGGAGACGTTTGTTTGCGTGCGTGGGTACCTTCCCCTTTCAAAGTGAATTGTATTGTACATGCGGCCGCCACTTCTCCCACTTTGACGCTGGTGTTTTTGTCCCCGCAAGTGCTGCGTAGCCCTTCATCAGAGAACTTCTCAGACTCGCTTTCCACGCTTCTGTTCGCGAACACGCTCGTTCAAAGGGAACTAGCTCTGGCATGCTTAAGCTTTGGAACTCTGGGATTTAGAAAGGTTTGATCTTTGGAAGCCGGAGAGCGGGAGAAGAGCCTGTGTCCCTGGAAGAAGAGCCCCACTTCTAGAGGAATCACAACATAACTTTTCTGCATCCAATAAACCTTTTCCTACCCGTCGCGGTTGCTCAGTGGCTAAGGAGCTGTGCTGCTGAGAACAAGGTCACGGGTTCGATTGCCACCCGCGGCGGCCGCTTTCCTGATGGAGGCAAAAAGCAAAAACGCACGTGTGTACGAGATTCCAATAAAGATCCCCAGTCGGTCAAATTGAATCCGGAGCCCTCCATTACGGCGCATCTCATCGAGTGCGTTGCGTCGGTGCGTTAAACCCTACAATAAAATCATCAATAAACCTTTTCTTTTCTGTCTTCTCTTTCCCTGCCCGCCATCCCCGCATCAGTCTCGCTTCGACCATGGCTTCATCTTTTTTCGTAGCACCGTTTTTATGCGCCATACAATACGCATCTTTGAAACATATGGCTTTCGCAGTAAAACGAGTCCACCACTTATAAGTAAGAACAATCGTTTTAGTGCGCAGAGCTGCACAGTTCGGTTAATTTCTGGAGCATGAGCTAAGCAGGGGATTAGCTGAAAACCACCTTACAAACCGCGACGGTTAACATTACCATGGGTCACTGCCTCACAGAAAGCTAAGTACCCACCACAGCTCCACTCGCAACTACGAAAACTTGCTGAAGGCCAAAAAAGAGCTGCTACGACGGCCGCAGTGCGTGCTAGGAACCTCTTGCGACTCTCATATCCAACAGTCCCAACGGCGCCCACATTGTGCAAACACCCGTCAATCATGTGGTTTTTTTGGGAAACAGTATAATTTCAGCCTAGTGATGTGAGACCACCTTTGCCACGCACATTATCCCTTGCCATGCAGCCCTAAGCTATAGGAGAGGTAAAAATCATTCCGAAGGGCTGTCCGCGGTTCTGTGATGCGAAATAAATACCACATCTCGAGTCGCAAACGCTTGCCGCCAACTAAAGGCTGTGAGCTCTTTATGAGGAACTAGTCGCAGCGGAAGACGAAATTTGACACGGTATTTGGCTGTGTGTTCAGCGACAGAGCCTTACTTGGTCGGCATTTCAAGGCGTTTGAGGATTATACAGGCCCCACAACTCATTATCTATGGCCGAACAGTAGCCCTATGAACCTGGGAATGAATTTTTTTTTAAAATAAGCGCAGCTTGAATGACCAAGCGTCGCGAAGCTGCTTGGCGTTCATAGCGAAGCTGCTTGGCGTTCTCTAATCAGGAGTCTGAGCAGCTTAGGACTTCTCAAAGCTAGCAGACCTATTTCCGCTAGCGCCAATTCGTTCCCGCAATCGCTTTTTGTATATTGAGTATGAAACATTTTTTAGGGCGTACGAAAAAAAAACGGTGCAAAAGACAGGACAAAGAAAGGAACCACAATCCACCAGGGACGGTTTGTGTTTCCTTTCTTCGTTCTGTGTTTTGCGGTGTTTTTTTTTTTTCGTATTACAATACACAAACTAGCCCGTCAGCAAACCGTTTTGAAGACGTAATTTGTATGTCTTATCACATGAATCATGGAGCCATCTATGTTAATTAAAAACACTGCAAATAACAGTAATATTTATTTATTTATTTATTTATTTATTTATTTATTTATTTATTTATTTATTTATTTATTTATTTATTTATTTATTTATTTATTTATTTGCATACCCTCAAGTCCCGAATGGGCATTACATAGGGGTGGTGATAGTGTGGGGTTATGATCGAAGGTACAGTACATTTTTTATCAGAACATAACAATTAAGGCAGGGAAGCTGTACACGATTATACCATCGAGAAACTGAACGTACAATCACGAAACAACGCCAAACAACAATACATTACGTTTAATGAAAAACGGGTTCACACGAAAGACACGGAAAAACCAAAACAAGAAACCGCAACAGTACACTCAACTGGAGGAAGAAAATATATATACAGAAAAGAAGAAAAAAACGAAAGAGAGGTGCATACGACATCAAAGAAATTCAAGAAATGTTTTAGGCGCATGTTGACAGGATGATGAATGGGACAGTTCTACGATATGAGCAGGCAAGGGGTTAAATTCTACGATTGTAAGAACTAAAGGAAAGTTTTTATATATTTCTGTTTTAGCGAAAATTGATCTATCTTTGAAAGTGTGGTCGGCCAGGGTGAAGTTATGAGACGGGAGAATGATATGAAGATGGAAGAACGGTGTGCTAATGTGGTGCAGTAAATTAAAAAAAGATTTTGAGCCAAATTGCGCCGCGTGGCAAGCGAGGGCAGATTAAGTGAATCTTTTAAAGAATACACGCTTTGGTAGAGCGAGTACGCGGACGCGATAAACCGGATTGCCTTGTTCTGGACGGATTCCAAGAGGTTAGCCGCGTTTGCGCCGCGAGGATGCCATATAATATAAGCGATTCTAGTGAGGGCCGGATAAGGCAATTATATGCGTCGAACCTGGTTTTCTTGGTGGCTAATGTAGACGTCTCTTTAGAACGAGCAGTTTTTTAAGAGCTTTAGTAGTTATGTGTGCTTTGTGGTACATGCACCCTAAATTCGCCGTAAAAACACACCTAAATATTTGAACGATTGCACTGAACCTATTGGAGAACCATTTATTTTATATGTAGAAGGGATGGGCTCGGGAACAGAACTAAACATTATGTGTTTGATCTTTCCTATATTATTTCTATTTGTCACCGGCTACACAATTCCTCTAGCCTAATAAGATCAGATCACGAGATAATTGTGTCGGCTGGGTTAGTTATCTCTCTATATACTGAACAGTCGTCCGCAAACAAGGAAATCGGTGATTTCAGGTTTGAGGCTACATGCTGTGTCATTGATGTAAATCAGCAATAAAAGAGAACCTAAGGCTGACCGTAAAGATACCCCAGATGAAACAGGCGCTTGGTTAGCAATATAATTGTTTAATTTGACTGTCTGGAAACTGTTGGTTAAAAATTATTCCATCCAGCGTGTTGTGTTTTGGTCGAGTTGGAGTTAGCGAAGTTTTAGTAACAGACATTTATGTTGCACGTGATGAAAGGCTTTTGAGAAGTCAATGAAAATTGCGTAGACAGGACGTCACATGTTTAGAGAGGAATGAAGGGCGGTTGCCGATGCGAACAGCTCTGTTTGACAATATAGATCTTTTCAAAATCCATGTTGGTTCTTTAAGAGAAGGTTGTTCAGGCTAAGGTGGTTGATTATATTCGTGAATAATATGTGTTCGAGTAATTCACAACAGTCTGATGTTGTTGAAGTGGGTCTGTAGTGTTTGGGGGTGGTATTGTCACCTGATTTAAAAATTGAGGTCACATGCGCTGATTTGCAATCTTCCGCTATGAATCCTGAATAAAGTTGTTGTTGAAAAATCAAAGAAATTAAATTTGACGAAAAGTGGCTTGCTAGTTTTTGAAGTTTTGCACTAATTCCGCCTGTTCCGGGGCTAGCCTTCAGAGCCAATTCATCAAATACGCAGAATAGGCCATGCGTAGTGATTACCATAGAGGAAAAGCGGTGTGGATCGCTAAGTGACTGCGAATCGAGAGAGCTATCAAATGTTTGCTCAACAGTGAAAACTTGAAAGAAGTAGGTGTTCAGTGTTTCAGCGCATTCGGCAACAGGCAAGGTTTTGCCATCATCACTTGTGAAGGGTGGGGAAGTGTTATTCTTTAAATTAACATTTCAAAATTTTTAAGGTCCCTTTTTAAATAGTTAGGGAGCGTTTAGAACTCATTTATGGCCTTTTGAATTACATCTGCACTCATTTTGGATGTACTCTTGTATTTAGGCAAGTCATGGGGTCGCTCGTTTTCGTCGTTTTCTGGTATGCTCTTTTTTCTTGTTCAAGCTAGTGTTTACTTCTCGAGTAAACCAAGGATCATTTACGTTTTCGCTTATTGCTAGTTTAAGTAAACACCAATTAGGCTGCTCTGAACAATTGGCAAAGTCGAGCTAAAAGACTTCAGGGAAGCTCGGCAAGAAACCATTTAGTTTGTCATTGTCGGTTTGGCTGTAGCTAAAGTTATGTTTCTTTACTTAAGATTTGTCGCTACGTGGTAGCGGCAATGAACAATGTACGGCATTATGGCCACTGATTTTGTCCAGTATGTTTGTTTTAGAAAGCCCTGAGTGATTTATGGGTACAACATCGAGTATGTGGCCGCCACCCGTCGGTTCATTTACAAAAAAAGTTCCTTCTTTATTGCAGCCGCCCCTTTCCATAGGGGTGATTTCCCGTTCAAGCCGGATGAACTTCCCAGGGTTGTAGTCCCGCACAAGGGCCGAGCAGTCGCTTGTACCTATTTTATTCGTAGATTCCCGGTGCCACCAAGGCTCACGATGCGCATGGTGACTTCCACAGCCACGGTGGACGCCCAACTCGCAACCGCCTGTGGGAGGGCAGTCCGTCGGACTCTTTCACCTCCCGGCAAGGCGGTGTTGTAGAAGGCCGGGTGGCCCCGCTAGGTGGACAAGGGTCAGGGGCCCCTTGCAAGGGTAAAGGCAGCTTTCCAGGCGTGAATTTCCCTTTCAAGGGTCCGCACTCAACCAGGGATGCCTGTACCCATTGAAGAAACCGGTGGGTGACCGGCGGTACACAGATTCGAACCCGGTACCTCCGCATACGAGGCGAGTGCTGTACCTCTGAGCCATCGCTGCGGTCTACATGCTACGACTCCTTCTACCGGGGCATTTCCTCACAAAGTCGGGTAACTTCCCACCACGAGATCTTCGGTTCAGGAGGTCCTTGTACCAATGTTACTGTTTGGTGCCCAGCGGTACCGAAGTACTTAGCACTTCCTTATACCCCATTGTACAAACCGGCGTGGTGTTACGGTTCCTCACCCTCCCAAACCCGCCCAAAACCTAAAAACATCCCCAATAAAGTTTCTAGCTGAATTTCCACATGGTCGAAGCGAACTCCAAGCAGCAGGCACCAATTGGCGCCGTATACCACGAACGTTAGGCCTACGGAGTCCACACCTGAGAGAGAGAGAGAGAGAGAGAGAGAGAGAGAGAGAGAGAGAGAGAGAGAGAGAGAGATCATTTTTAATGAGCCTAAATATGGGAGTGGAACCCTAGTCCGGGAATCCATGTGTTGCCCTTGCCGTGTCATAAGGAGAGTCTGGTCCTCCGGTTGACAGCTGGTCAACACTGTCTCCCACAGCTCAGGAAAGGAACGGATGGTAGGGCTGGGTTGTGAGCGCATTCTACAATTATGTGATGGAGGGTACGTAGTTGTGGAAATAATTTGCATAGAGCGGTGTACTCTGTGGGAAACAATAAATTCATTCGAACCGGGTGAATGTCCATGCCTGCTTGTAATTGTCGAAGTGTTATTTCCTGAGTTTCGCTGAGGGATGGGTGAGGGCACGGGAATGTTTGTCTCGTGGTCCGGTAAAATTGAGTAGTTTCCTAATAGGTGAGATGTTGCTGTGGGTATTCTCGAAAAGTGGCGTTTGCCTTCTGATTAGACGCACTGGCAGTGTTTGATTGGCCAACCCATCACAAGAAAGCTTCGCATTCAACCATCGTCGTCGGTAGACGGAGAAGTGTGTGATTTTTTATGCTTGTTTCCCTATATTGGACGCTCGAGAAGGCGACAGTGGACAATGAACATTAATTTCCGCACTTGGCTTGTTGAACTAAGCCAATGAATCGCATTTGGTTAAGCAGTTTTATGGGACAATTTGACGGATGTGTTCAACTGTTCGCACCTTGGTAGCATCCTAAACAAAAGCAATTTCGCTTTGGCTGCTGTAGATAGGACGTGCACGTCTTATTTTGAAATTGTTTTGCATTTATGCAAGAATATATGGTGCCTATACTTTCTACGCGGGAAGCTTAGAACGTTGTGTCGACTGCCTGTTCTAGGCGCCTGAAACGCGCTTTTTTAATTCCTAACATTCGGCCTCTAGTTGTAAGCTGGGACAAGCTAGGAGGCTTCTCGAAAGGGGCTTCATGAATCAGGCGTCACCCGGTCAGATCAGCTAAACTAGACTAATAGTCCTTTTGCAACAAAATATAGGCACCCGCCACGGTGGCTCAGTGGCTAAGGTGTTGTGCTGCTGAGTACGAGGGCGCGGCTACAATTACCGGGCGTGGCGACCGCTTTTCTGATGGAGATGAAAAGCAAACACACCAGCGTGTTCGAGATTTGGGCGCACGTTAAAGATCCCCAGGTGGTCAAAATTAATCCGGAGCCCTCCACTACGGCGCGCCTCAGCACCTGCATGGCGTCGGCACGTTAAACCCTACAATCGATCAATGAAATGTAGGCAGGAGGGTTGCAAGCTGGGCTAGTTTGAAAGACATTCTTGGATAAAACCAGCGCGAACTCAGACGAAGATGAAGGAAGTGTACCACAAGGACAGCCGCTGTCCTTGTGGTACACTTGTGGACCAGCGGCTGTCATTGTGGTACACTTCCTTCGTCTTCGTCTGAGTTCGCGCTGGTTTTTTATCCAAAAATGTAGGCAAACTGCGGCTGTCCTTTTTAAGTCTGCGCAACTAAAAGGCGGCATCTCCGAAGTAAAGTTTTTTGTTAACAACTGCTGCCCAGCGACAGGAAAGTTTTCAAGCTTCAGAACCAAACATTTGGTACTGCGATCTTGAAAAGTGCATTGAACTGAATAATTTAGCATTGGAAAAAGCTTCCGTGTCGCCCGAAATGTGGGGAGGAGAAACGAGACCGAATTTGAAAAGGCAAGCTGCAATCAGTACATCGATAAGTTTAGGAATTTCTTCATAAATTGTAAACAGTTAGTTCAGTGTGACGTACAAGCTACAAACAGTGCATGTTATGCATCTTACGTAGGAGCCACTCCTACTAAAATGCTCCAAAGGATGCAAGGGGCCCCTAATTGAAGGAAGCCTTCCTGTACCAAACGCTCAGCTGTCACATTTAGGTGCTTACGCATTGCGTTTTATCCCCAGTTCAAGATTCACCTTAAGTGTTTTTATTGTGCCATGAGGTCCTTGGAATTAGCAAACGGCCAGGTATGAGTGCGCCGAAAAAAACGGAACGGGCACCTAGTATAACGCAACCAAAGTCCCCCAACTCTATCTCCTCAGCCTAAGATTTTTAGCATTTGGTAGACAAGAGATCGACTGGAATCTCCATCATCACTCAGTAAAAGCAATTTAAAACCTACGATCGCTGCCACACCGTCGTCTGCTTGTCTCGGCAAGTACTGAAAACGCGTTTTTTGCTGCTATATTTCCACCCGAACAGCCGCGCAAAGCGGACGTAACAGGTCTCTACAGACGTAGAATCTCACTTTTCCGTGCCTGCTGCTTCGTGCGGCAGTATTGTAAAGTAGCAGCAGGACGGATTTTATCACAAATTGGACGATCCTAAGAAGGAAAGCTACCGGACATGAGTTGTATGTTGTTCATCCTAGCTGCTACGCGACCACCGCTAACACTCCCTGGCCAAAGTAGAGTGACTTGGTCGCGTGGATGCAGCAGGGATTTTTATCAAGACATGACCAGAATGAAGAACCAGTCGGGGCAGGAAGCACCGCCTTGGTCACAGTTCAAAACACGTTCGGCATTCATGGTTTTAATGTTACCCACTGAGTAGGTCACTTGGTGTCTGATCGAAAGTCGATCGTAAGGGAGTTGCAGCGCAGCAATCCAACAAGCTCTGCGTTCTGTTCGTGGAACTATAGGATGAGGCGATTTGCCGCTACAGAATTCGTCGCCGAGCACGTATACCGTGCCACATCCCCATGTGCATTGTAGGCTTTCTTGTGAAACATGCCGTGGTGTTACCAGGATTTCATTACATTGTCTTTTTTTGGCAAACATTTAAAACTCACTGTTCACAGCGGTATTTTGATGTAATAATGAAGCTACGCGGTTTTACTCTTCCACCAAGTTGGCAAAATGTTGCGAAAGTCTTTTCTACCCAGAGCGATGAGAGCGTCCGACACTTCATCGGGCAGGTACACAAGGGGAAACAAAACAGCTGTACTGGCACTGACGGGCGTGGGATACCCCGTCTTGGGGTGTGTTTCACGCACAGCTGCGAGCATGACGTCCACGACTTCCTGGATGTTGTCCCTGTTGAGTACATCGAAGTATTCTTTCGAAGTGCGAAACCAGTCGTCTATCTCCTCTTGCGTGAAGTCTTCGGCCACTTCAGGGTTCTTCTTTCTCAGATCTTCCATGGTAAACCTTGCAGAACTCAACTCGGCCGTAATGTTGGTTCTGCAAGAACGTTGGCCAAGCGGAAAAAAGGATGCGGTCAAAGAAATGAATCTTTGTTACCTTATCACGTGTTGCATTTCCTGCATCCGCAAACAGGCCACAGGTTATTTTGAATGAAAACAGCGGAAACTAAGGTTCAAAATCACTGAAATAAAACAAGGCAAGAAAGAGTTTTGGTTTTATTAATTCCGTGCTTTTACCGCATCATTACTATCATTTTTTTCTTTGAATGACAATGTACCAACTAATCTGTCACTGAACTCCTGCGCGATTCATGATCTAGGCTGCCATAGTTACTGACTATTTAAGCTATAGAACAGCGGGTTTGAGGCGCGGTCTGTTTTTAACGTGTTTTTGATCCCACACATATAGGCGCTTTAGCTTCGTAAAAACAAGGTGCATATTTCGCAACTACAAACACCAGTCTTGATAGCAGTTTACAGCGGCCAAAATCCTGTAATAGTATATACATTGTCCCCAAGTAACACTAGACCGTCTATTTACATCTAAATACTCTGTCTGCGCCCACGCAAGCGCGTACTTTTTGAAAAAAAAAGACAATTTGGAAAGCATATACGGTGAATGTAGCACAAAATTTTATGAAACATCCCCCTCGCGAGGGGCACGGTCAAATGCAGAGCATTTTCGGGGGTCGCACGACGTTAAGTAGGTTGGGTTACGTTAATGTTGTTGCAGTTGGTTGTTATTGTTGTTGTTGTTATAATTATTATTGTAATTATAAAGGAGTCGTAATTAAGTGGTCACGTGACATCATTTATTAACTGGTTCGAAAGAAATTGACAGCGAGAGCGAACGCCGAGAACCGCCCCATCACGGCACGACCGCGCCACGACCACGTCACGACTACGTCACGATCACGCCACAACTGTTGTTGCTCCCGCGCCAAACTACGACGAATGCGCACCCCACCTGTTGCTGAATGCGATCCGAGCACGCAGAGAACACGCGAGGAGCAGCGGACAGCAGGCGAGGAGGAGTGGGGGAGAGGGAGCACCTGGAACGGCTGTTGCGGACGAGGCCGCGCGCTCCCGTTTGACTTCGGCGCTGCGAAGCGCAGCCGCGGCGGAGAGGAAGCAGACCAAAAGCAGACGACGCAGGCGACGCGCCTCCGTTGTCATAGCAACGCGGCGCATGCGCAGAGGAGTGGGGGAGATAGGCGCACCCGGAACGGCTGTTGCGTACAACGAGGCACGCCAATGCCGGGTGACATCGTGAGTTAAAGAAATGCTCTGCATTTAAAAAAGATTTTTGTATGGCCATCGAAGTGCATCAAGGTGAAAACATACTCTGGTTAAAAACAATGCTTTAGAGTATTTCCATACCTTACTTGCTCCGTTAGTTGCCGCCCTTACAAGCTGCTAGGAGGTATAGAAAATGCGGGTACTTGATAAAATAATGGAAATTCGCAAAGCGGAAGACCATTACGTCGATCTACACCGCAAATAAATTATTTGTGAAAACCGAGATTTCGGCGAAACGTGGATACAAGATGAAGAAACTGGTACTCAAAAATGAGTACAAAAAACAGACGTACCTACATTACAAACTCGCCCCAGCTTCCGCTCGTGCAACATATCTAAATGCCGAATGGGTGCATGCAGATCACTTTAAAAGTATGGGTTGATTATTTAAAATAGTTGTGTGTAGTAACAGCAGCAATACCCATCGGCGATGACGAACATTTTCTACTGCAGTAGCGGTGTGGGCTGCCCGAAGAATAATTAGTAAAGGAATTTAGAATATCCCTTCTGGGTTCCCGATGCTGAGTAAACTGCACAATTACAGCCAGCGCGAAAACGGCGGGAGCACAACAAAGAAACATGCAGCGCGTTTTAATTGTGCTGCCGTGCTTTTAGCGCTTCCTTTAATGTCATTTATTAAACAAGTAACTGGTGGCGGGTGGATATTTTGAGAGCACGGCAAAGAGGACGGGGCAGCAGGCAAACAAACCTGGATGAAGTTTTAGAAATCCTTGTTTTTAGTGGTCACTTCATTCCAAAGTTATGTTAGCGTTAAGACTTACTTGTAGGCCTGCGGGATAACCGAGATGATGTCCACGTTCTTGCCTCGGCACTCCCGTCGAAGCCCGTCCAGCATGGACACAAGCGCGTGCTTCGTGAAAGAGTACGGTGTCCCCATGGGCATAGTGACATAGGCTGAAACAACAGAAATGTCCCGGCCTAAATTCAGTCTTACATATTCAAAACAAAACCGGCACACGATGGTTCATTCTTTTTTGAGTGAAAAACCAAAATATATTACGCTGAATTGGAGCAAGCATAGAACTTCCCAGAATTTCACAAACCATCAACCCTTAATGCGGCTACAAAAAAATTTTATTATATGGTGTACAGGTCAATCGTAGTGGAACAGCGCATCACCCACTTTGTCACAAAAGGAATACTTGGCTATTCAAACTTTCAACTTATATTTAGGCAAAGTGTGCCCGTTTTTGTCTCCGAGACGAACTGTCTACGTTAAAATAGCCTCTCTGACCTTTCGTCCACGTAATCAAAAAGGCTTTACGACAAACAGTAGCCAGACTTTTCTTCGGGCTTAGCTGGTTTTAATAAAGATAAAGAATTATTATTTTTTTAAGCCAGGTGTCTTGGACAATTTTTAGACAGTTTGGGGGTCAATTTTATTTCCTTTTTGTCAGCTCGACAGTTTGCACAGCTAAGCGTTTCCATGTGCAGCTACATTAAATGTCATCAGCAACGGCGGCAGTTTTTTGAGGTTTAATACTCCTAGCTGTAGCCCGTCTTGTAAACTAGAAAGCAAAAAAAAGACCACTGTGCAAAAAAAAAAAACCTCTCTACCGACATTTGTAGCACCGAAACGGCCCCGAAACCATTTATTGGCTGTGACGTGATAGCACATATATGCCTAGGTGTATTGTTCGACGTTTCGTTGATTGTGCACTGAGCGGCTTGGGTCCCGGCTGAGACGAGCTTTACACGAGCGCCTCTGCCTCGCTGCACGACGCAGCATTCAGCAGCGATGCAGGGGTATCAGCGCGGCACTCGTTAGCGCTGACAACGCCTAAATGGGTGATCGGCAGTTTGGCACTGTTGCTATTGCATTCAAAGCTCAAACAGGGTGACACGTATTAGCATTTTTGTAAGGTTCGCCGCAATTTATTTGTGGAATGCAGCTTGACAAGCCGGTATTGCCAGTAACCTTATTAATTTGGGAACAGTAAAAACTAAACATCCTGTTTTGTTTTGGTCAAATCTCTGCTGTGTGTATTTGCATATTTTTGTGCTCTTTTAGAGGGACGTTTTTTGCTGTTTATTCTTCTGGGTAATTGCACATGACGTGTTTGCTGTTTTTATTTCCGTCAAAAACTGCGTAATGTCAAAATACACATTGTGCTTGCCTACTAATAGATTAACTTCTGTCCGGTATCTCATTTACAAGAACTTATAGGGACACTAAAATTAGAATATGAAGTTATAAGATCATTGTCTTGAGTGGCTTTGGGCGACCGCACCCTCTACAAAAACGTGTCCCGTCGCTGTACTCACTTTAGTTTAAACCCCTTTTAGAAAGGTTGCGATTCTTGAAGTACAGAATAAGGTCCGCATTGATGCTTGCATGTATTGTTTATTCCTATTTAAGACCATGAAAAGTCTGTGTTGCAGTGTTTTCAGATTCTTGATATCTCCTTAATATACCAGCGTGAACTACCTATTTTTCTTGCTAACGGCGACTACTTAAGATCGCGTACTTTAGCCGGCCCATAAAGCGGATGGCGATGTTCCGTGGCAATATGCTGCACATGGCATAGGTAAGTACATTTATCGTGCACAACCTAAATAATCCGAAGGGATTGTGCTTACGCTTTCGCCAAAACTGAATAACATTTATCCCCTATTAGTAATTGAACTCTATCTCAGAAAACTATTTTTCAATTGTTCACACAAGCAACTTGGTCGGCGCGGAGGATCCAGATGTTTATTACAAGTTCCTTATAAGGGTCTATTTGCGGTTTCTCAAAAACACTGGCTGCAGATTTCCCAAAACACTTTAATTACCAAGGGACGTACGCGTACAAAAGCAAATATTTATAATTTGCTACCTCGCTCTGCTCTCCAAATTTGGTGTTTTGTTTTAATGAAGAAACAGAACATTTGTGTCATGTTTAATAGACACCTAACAACAACCGACTACGTCGGTTGTTGCCTCTAGCATGCCGGCTCTAGAAGGCATCAAAACTCGGCTGAACTGTTCAGATTGTCAGTCCTCTCAATGTCCTTCGTAACGTTCCCCTCATCACGCCCCGCGACACAACTCTGCGCTCAGCCTAGCACTGGCGGTAACATCTTTCGGGGAATGCCGGCGAATGTCTTCATGGTCGCGGGCGGGCGGCTCGCCAGCAGTTGAAGGAGGGTAGGGTAGAGCTGTCGACGAGCCGCACAGCATACGAAGCGACCCCGACAAACAACCCTTTTGTGAACGTTGTTTGAGCTTTTCCCGTTGCTAAATTTATTTATCGTTTCAATGAATCACATGAAAAGCCGCAAGCTCTCTGTTGTGAATCGTGTTCATATTGTAACGGTGAACTCACACGTTGAGGGTTGTACCAGGTGGAAAGAGAGAGTTTATTCTAAAAGGCGAACTTGTGCCCGACAGCAAGCCAGTCCAAGTAAGCTTCGACTTCTTTCTCGTCTTCCTCCCTTGGCCCCCAAGCGGCCCGAAACCTTCTTCTTCTTCTTTGATGCATTATCAAAATCCCTAACAGGATTCCACTGAGAACGGAATCAACCTTACAGTCGTGGCAATATTCATGGGATGTCTGCTGATTCGCGCCTACGATTAGGTCTCTGCTTTTGGGGGATTTTTTTTGTTAAAATTGACAGGAAGCTCTTTCTGTATTTATTTTTGTTGCAAACATTTGTCATTATTTAAGATTTATTGATACAATTGAACCTCGTTAACTCGAAATCGCATAATTCCAACCAAAGGACAATTCGAACTGGTCCATCGGTCGCGGAAAAGGGATGTGTATTTGAGTAGGGGAAAGCTTTCGTTAATTCAAACCTGAAATACGTGCCACGGCTACTTCGAACAATATTGCCCGTCCGAACAGAAAACATTTCGTGAAATTCTTGCCGAAGGTCAAATTTCAATGCATCACTTGCCTCGTCAGCCTCATATTGAAGGCGTTGCTACCTTCGCTCTATGGATCGTAGCCCTGAAGTGCACGCCGGCTTCTTCGGGTTCGCATCTCGAGAAAACCTTTGCGTATGCTACACTTTCGCAGCACGTAATTATTGAAAGTCAATTCCGATGAACGTGCAATATCTTCTAGTTAATCGTGCACATGTTTCTAATAAAAGTGGCGTGCGCTATACCTCAAATCAAATCAAAGGTTGAACTCGACAGGCTAGTTCGAACTCTGGATAATTCAAACAATTTTTCTATCGTCTCTGAGGTCGTATTAACGAAGTTCTGATATAGTAAATACAACGGTTTCCAAATTTTAGTGCTGAATTTAGCGGCATTGTGAGGCCCAAGAACATTAAAAAAAGCGCCAATTTACCACGGAAACACAAGAATTCACAAAACAGGTTTATTTTCCGCAATATTTGAATGATACGCACAGAGCCGAGCACAAATACTTGATTACAAAATGTACTTGTTACCACCCCACAGCTTGTTTTGTAGATGCAAGCATACTGAATTTGGAATGTATTTGTGGCTCGCGAGTGAAATAGCTCTCCTTTCTATTTACGACTGAGAGCATTGAATGTGTCCTTTCAGCGTCTTTGCTGGAAACGGGTCGAGCGAGAACGCTTAGCGCGTATGAGAGAGAACTGAACAGTGTGAAGTCAATACAACGCAGGCGCTCTCAAGAGCTCGTGTTTTTATTGCTCTGATTGTAAGAAAAATGTGTCATGAGGTGGTTAAGATGCTTAGATTGAAGAATGTCTGACTAAAAAATCAACGCTTAGGTTTCAAACTGAAGGTGCTGTTCATGACTCATGTTTGAACAATTTAAACTCTCAGGAGAAACGGAAACTTAACGTATTTCTTTTCCTCAGTGCGGTGGGCTTGAAAGAGGGCAAAGGAACCCCAACTATGGCCGCTGTCTGCTCGCACTTACCGTCCGCCGCCAACATACAGCAGCCTCGACAGATAATCCGACATTTGAAAGTAGCTGACTTTATTTACGAAACAGCCATTAATAAATACAATGAGCAACAAGACTTATATTGGTCGTTTTCTTTCGTTTTTTGTGGCGGTGTTATCAGCAGCTCGAAGTTATCTTGCAAACGTAAACGAGGTATTAGAAAGCTGAAACAAGTGCAAAAAAAAAAAATCTAGCTTTTCAAATCCCAAGTTTACCTATCACTACCCACTCATTAGTTAGAGCATGCAGAAACTGTGCCCGAGAGCGCAAACGTTCACGTTTCAATAGCTTTTGAGAACTTCATGAGGGCTCCTTTATTCCAAAGGGCCTCTCAACCAATTTCTGTGAAAAACGCCGTGTAACGCCTCAGTGATGATATTTACCGTGGTATTCTGCGCCTTTCCTCGACTAGAGCTTCCGGTGGAGGAGGCCCTGGAAATTTATTTCCTCATGCATAAGCATTGCGAAATCCTCTCTTCAACCGAGTGGAGGAAAGACTGAGAATACCGCCCTTAGACTCTGATGACATTCGGTTCGGTTCAGAGGCCGTGAAATCGCCCGTGTAGCAGGCGTATAAACATATACAATGCAGCCAAATGAATTTTCAAACCGAACACTGTAGGAGCCTTTTAGAGCATAACAACGTTTTTCTTATACCTTTTCAGTATCCATGGCAAAATGTGACTTTTTTTTACTAAAGCCTTCGATTCTTTAAATCACGACATACTTTTTGCAATATAAATGCGTTAGGTGTATGTTGGCCAGCGCTTTCCCTAACACGCAATTACGTGATCGAACACGCGTGGTCTCTATTTCTGATACTCGTTCCTGCCCTAGACTAACCGAAATTGGAGAACCACATGGTTCAATTTTGGGACATATTTTATTTCTTGTATACATTAATGACCTTCCAGACCAAATGCAACATTGTACTCGTAGTTTTTACGCTGATGACACGACAATTTATTCTTCTAACACATGTCTGGATTCCCCAATTTCTCACCTCAATGCTGATGCCGCTAAAGTTGTTAAATGGGGCAGTGATAATATGCTGAATAAGTTTGGCACTGAATCATATTTTGTTATTTTTTCATCTCCGCTTAAAACCTTTCCTGGAAAGCCTTTCATATGCCTTGGGCCGAATTTGCTTCATGCTACTGACCATGCCACATTTGTCGGCGTTGAACTCGACAGGCATTTGAAATTCACCAGTCACATATCTTTATTAACCCCTAAAACGGCGTATGGCCTGAGAATACTAATTAGAGTCCGTCACTATCGTAACGAACGCGTATTAGTGTCAGTTTACTGTGCATTCTTTCACAGATATATCTCATATTGCATTTCTTCTTGGGGCAACACATATCAAATTCACGTGGCACCTTTGCAGCACACAAAAACCAACCTTTAAGAATAATCATTTACAACATTTTTTCATGTAATGCGTTAACAATTCTCCGCAGATTTATTATTTTGTCAATTGGTGATTTATATCAATATTATGTTTGCGTCCTAACTTATAAATTTTGTCAAGGAAAATACCTATTTCGTTATTACGTAAAGACCAAACCCCACATATTGATTCCACTCGATTCTCATACCAAAACAATTATCTTTATTAAAATCTAGGAATAACAATGGCTAACTAACTGCGAACTTTTTGGCGAATTCATTCTGGAATTCGATACCCCCAAACCATTAAATCCTGTCCTTCGATTAATTCTTTTAAGAGGCAGTTTCACCGGATCATTTTGGCATAACAATTGTTTTGATGTACTTGGATATGTGGTATGTGGATGAATATCCACATTTAATTACATTTTTGTATAATCGTTTTGATTTTTACTAACGATATATAGCTTGATTGTGTAATCATGTTCTTTGTGTTTTTTGAATTTTTACTGCTGTTAACCGCATTAGGTGTACTTTTCGTTCGTAATTGTTGGTAGGAAGTCCCTACCCAGTCTATGACTATGGGACCTCCTAGAGGTATTTATGCGCGGTACCATTTCAACTGAAACAATAAACTGAAACTGAAACTGAAACTGAAACTGAATCAAAGCTTACCGAAGCCACTTGTAACGACGACAAGTCGGCCCTTTGCCTTTCGCAGCAGCGGTAAAAATGTCTTTGCAACTCGACAGGTACCCAGGAGGTTGACATCGACCACTTTCTTCACAGAATCCATTGATATCCACTCGAGGAGGCCATCGTTTCTGATGCCAGCGTTGCACACGACTGCCCAGAGAACTGCAGAAAGGACGCGTGGAGATTCATAAGCGTCAATAGATAGCAGCCTGTTGACCCACCAAGTATTTCAGC
Source organism: Haemaphysalis longicornis (assembly GCF_048455015.1). NCBI lineage: Eukaryota > Metazoa > Arthropoda > Arachnida > Ixodida > Ixodidae > Haemaphysalis > Haemaphysalis longicornis. The sequence continues at coordinate 96,096,497 of NW_027526407.1, forward strand.
ACTTTACTAAGCGCTAGATATACAAAAAATGGGGCAGCATGCACTGCTGGTGCAAGCTTGGAGAAACAGCACCGCTGGCGGCTCCGCTCCCTTCGTCGGAGACCTGGCTGTTGGTTGCACCTTACGTGGTTTTCCTGACTTAACGCTGAAAAGTCTCCATGACTGGCAGGCCCAGACCCTTTTGTCTGCAGGCTTTCACATCTCTCCCGAAGCAGACCACAATAGCACGCGCTAGAAGCCGCAGCAATGATCGGCGTCTGTGCTCCCCTCTTCAGGCGAGAACGCACATGAACTGGAGAGGACAACGGCACGCGACAGATCACGCCACGAATGCCGGGAAGAGTGTTCTCGAAGGTCTAGCTGGCCGACGCCGGGCGCTGCTAACCAGGCGCATGCTCCAGTGCACTGGATAGTTTTTCTTTGTATTGTGTTTTCATCACACTGAACAGCGAAATTAAAAGCTGAACAAGCTCTGCTGTTACAAAGGGTTGCTGGATGCGGGGAACGTTCCCCGAGCTGTGCCAGTTTAGAAGCTACAACTCGACTAACTCGTCTAACTGTGCAACCAACTCAATGAAAGCTTTTTGGTGTAAATATATCATAATTCCAAATAGTAATTAGGGCCTGCAGTTAGTTTTGTATTGGAAAATTAAGGAATCGGGAATTTTACTCCAGAATATTTTTATCCTTGCTTCAGACGCAAATAAATATTGTGCCACATAGTGAAGTTTTCGAGATCGCCATGCTTCTTTTAAAGGAAGTGCTAAAAACTATTTATTTACAACACATCGGTATTACTAGCCTATATACCGGACACCGAAACATTCACGAATATTCTTATAGTACGACACAATTCAAGTTGCCATTTCTACAAAAAACTATTTTATTTATTGGTGGCTCTCGTAGCTATTTCTATAGAAGCGAACAAACAAGACGATTTGAGTTTATAACTCTATTCTTGCACGAAGGGGGACATATTATGAATAAACTTTTCTCTGCGTTTCAGGATTCCGCGAGTCCCACCTGCCTGTAGCTTTAAAGCGAAAACCATGGTTCTACCCTTTATTGTCATTCCCTATACAACGCGTCGCTGTAATTGACGAAGGGATCAGATCAATAAATATTTGAAGTTATTCATTCATTCCACTGTCTCGCAATTCGCTGACTCACTTTTTGCTACGTAACTTACCGTTGCGAATCTCTTACTTGCAATATAACTCGGCAATGAGTAATCCAGTGATTTTAAAGTAATTGTAAAACACACATGACTTTTCGCGAATGCAACGCTGTTCGGCAGAAGTCAAGGTACTACTGCTGACTGACCGTTATCAATAGGAATTGTTGATTATGTGGAGTACACTGGTAAAAACTTGGTCAAACACTGGCAGTGCATCTTCTTGACCGAATCACTTCTGATGTTTTTGCATTGCAGCCATATATCACTTATTATTAACCGTTCATCCATAACGAAAAACGAACGTATCTAATTGGCGCTGCACTGTTCGTTAACATGCGCTTAATTAAATACAGCTTGGATATTAGCCGATATTTGTTTCTTGAGTTTGTCAAGGATGATTGCCATTTATGCCATACTTGACTCCACTTCTGTGCTTCCATTGGGTTTTTTATGCTAAGTGCCCCTGACCCTGGCCTCTGCAAGAATCCTAATATTTGCTTAGCGATGGACTTTATGTAAAAAAACAAGTCATTCAATGCTAAATAGACACCGGAGTTACGCGAGTACAACACTCTCTACACTTGACATGTACCGTAGAGAGCTGCGGAAATGTTTCACTAGCCTATATTTTCTCACTTCCGGTCAATATTAGCGCAAGTGCGCATTTCTTTTTTGAAGTCCCTTCACAAAATGGCATCCGCCAGCCCAAAAAAACGTGCGAAGCATTACCGAAACCACAACATTTGGCTGGTTTTATTAAATAAAAACATAGCCTGCATTTGAAAACCGTTGCAGCTGGTAAATGTGCGACATAAGGTAGTGTTCAGTACTTTCAGCTTTTCAAGTCAGCATATGTTTCAACTCAGCATACGTTAAGCCACCTTTTAAGGAGGAATTATAAAAGGAAGTGGAAAAAAGAAACTCCCGGCGACATCCTCTGACTGTCGCTTATTGGAGCACGGTGGATAATTAGGACGGTTGGTTGTCGTGCATTACGGAAAACCGCGCGAAACAACCGAGACAAGTTTAGGGGAAAAAGCAAACAGCAGAGGACAGGACAACGCCTACTTACCATTAGGTTCAATTTGCTATAAAAATGCTTTCTCATTTGAAAAATTCGCAGTTACCAATAACAGTTCGGGCTACACGAGCAATACTTTGTGCCATAAAATTCGAAATTAGCATTTTGTTCAATAAAAATGCAATCTCTGCCCTTGTCTATTGGCGAAGGGTTGCTTTCAAAGCCGCATAATTGCTCAGTCTAAGCGGAATCGCATCCTGAAAGCCTTCTAAAGAAATCGGGGTTACGAAAGCGGCGATTTTCGGTCCGCAGAAGAAATCATATATCCCACACGTTAGCCACACACAAGAAATAGCGCGGCAGTACAAACGCACTCCTTCTTTTTATGCCGGCGGCAACGAAACGTTTTAAATTTCCTTCCAATCGAGTGCAGCAGCTATTTCCTCAATACACCACGTTTCCGTGCCGGCAACACCACACTCACTTTTCGACCCAAGGTCGGCCTTGATAGTCGTCGCGGCATCGTTCACTTCCTTATCACTGCAGACGTCGAGTTGAAGGACTTTCACCTCGGCAATCTTTCGAAGCTCTCTGGCTCCGTCGCTGTTTCCGTCCAGGCAGCCCGCGTATACGTGAAATCCCAGCCTCGCCAGATTCTTCGCAAGAAGGTGGCCGAAGCCTGTATCACAGCCTTGAATAGAGAGCCAAAATAGGTGAACACTTAATGAAACAAAAAAAAAAGATCAACGAGGTCTGTGGTAAAATGACGACGGTTCCAGAACGCGAAGCTTTTTAAAATAGAGTCCAACACCACAGCAATCAACCCCTAAACGACGGACACACATCAAACCAGAGAAGTTATTTCTTATTGGGACGGTTTACTGCACTGCGATTGTGCTCTCTACGGCGCTTTAATGATACGGGCTTTCCCTACCGTTCGCCCGTCGTCGTCCTTAGACGGAGAGGCGACTTTTCTGTTTTATTTTACACGTACAGGTGGACCCAAAAAGTAAACGGAGCATGGGTTTGACATTTCGATGGGATTTTTCCGGCATGTGCCTGCCCAACAACCTCTATGTGACTTTTCAAGAAAGTCATTTTAAAATAGAATCGGGCCACGCATATTCCACTTTTACTGGCAGCCGCTTAAAATAAACTTTATTCTAATTTCACGAAGCCGTGCTCCGTTTACATTTTGGGGCACCTCTACAGTAACGGACACATGTAATGAGAACACAAAAATATGAACCACAACACACAAAATCCAGGATTGTGGATAGGGGACATGAAATAATGGCTCGCTACTCGTATATTTCAAAGAGGACACATTTCAATCTTTGTTACTGTAATCAATCTAAGCGACAATTTCACTTTCACGGACAGAAACAGCGCTAGTCGTGTGTTCTGTTGATTATCTTGGTGTTCGCGCCTCCTTTGCCCATGAGTGAATAGGCACCCCTCCCCAATTCCAAGCTGGTTCCACCGTGCGGAAACTGCGTGTTCGGATAGACAACGGCCTTGTAATGCAAGCTCACTGGGTTAGATCCGGTCACGGGAAGCGTTTTAACTTTTCTTCCCTCCACCCACAATCAACAGCACGGTCAGAGAAAGCTGGCTTTCTTACAACGCGTTTTCGGTGAACTACAGATGACATAAGTTAGAGGCTAAAAGCTTCGCTTTAACAAGTAAGAATGTGACTTTTGGATGCAAGCAAACTAGCTTAGTCTTGCGAACTCATGCACCGAGATTGAGCTGATCAGGGTGCAGTCGACTCTTTGCTCGTTGCAGACCTGTTTACAATTAACAGTTACGTACGAACCTTACAGCATTTGAAAGGCTCTGAAACAAGTATTAGTATCACCTAACCTGCTGAAGGCTGGAATCTTAAGTGCAGAGCACCTTACGGGCTCGCCTTTTCGTCGTAGTTCGCTCGCTGTTACGCTGCTCGATGTCAACCGACTGCCGCAATCAGGCGGCGTAGCCAGATAACGGATCCAAGTAGCGCCACGTGGCGTAGCGTAGGTGCGTAACACAGAGTCTCAAAAATTGAAACAGTTTATGAAGTCATAACCATTCGAAACTCGTAAACCACTGCGGCTTGTCATACATCTTCCCGTCGTATAGCGCAAAGGAAACTGCACGTACGTTTTAGGCAAAATATATGTGATTAATCAGCAACGCCCGCGTTCAATTAGTTAGAAATGCTCGTTGGGTCGATTTTTACGATAGCATACCAAAAAAGTGTAAGGCCAAGAAAAAAATGGCGCGTTCCAAACTTCGGAGTAATGCGCCGGAACGTTCGGTATGAAAAACAAGCGCAAAAAGAGCAGAACTTTCGCTGGCGCAGTTTCAGGCAGCGGGTACGCGTGCACTGCTAAGGCGGGAAATTTCAAATGCGTTGGACGAACATTCGTTCAATTCATCAGGAGAGGAGTGACACAGGCGGCGAAAAGCGGGATAGGTGGTAGCAGTGAGCGGATAACGGCACCACCGCCAATTATGTTGAATCACTGCTCTGCACTTCCCACAACTTTCACGTTGAGGGGAACGGCTTTTTTTTTAATACATCGGGCTTATGCAGATATCTGATAATAGGTCCCAGGGCCTTCACACGTTGGTATCTGGCTGCTATTTTATTTTACGTGCACTAGCTCGGATCAATGCTTCCTTCACTCGTATACTACTGACGAGTAATAATATGACCATCTTACAAAACTTTAATACTCCGCAACCTGCTTACATTTTGTTGTGATACCTATACCGAGTGCTTTAATTTGATATTAGCTTTATTCGTTTGCCATTCCCTGATCCCTTTTCTGGACGGCGTACCTCCTGACTCGTCGGAATATTTTTCGCTTCATTGCCCACGCATAGCATCAAGTTGAAATCCAACAGTTGAGCTGTTCTCGTCATTAATTTCTAACGTGATCGTCCACATACGTTGCCTCCTAGAGGGTCAATAAAAACCTGTTTTTACTTCACTCATGCGTGTGCCGTTCAGTCAATTCGTACAGTGTTGTGAATTTGACAAAACAACGCCCTATTCGCAGTTTGTGTCATTACGTAGGCAGTTTGAGTCATCATGTTGAAGAAAGTGGACTATTGGTCTCATCGCGACCGGGAGTGATAGAATTAACACTATAGTAAACGGCAGCACGGATTGTAAGCGGGCCAGATCGTACATATTTCTGAGGTTAACAGCGCGAAATAACGGGACGACAGAGGAGTACACTTACACAGGGCCATACATTGTTAGGATGTCATCGGATCTGCCTCTATCCACACGAATACAAAAAATACCCCTGGGACTCTCACCTACCTAATAACAGTTGAACAATATATATTTGAACCCACCGTATTTTAATAGTCGATCTGTCGGAAATAAATGCTGCCAAAGACTGTCTCTGCTTTTACCTATTCACACGTACCTCTTCTACTCCCCTCCATCCCCCCCCCTCCCGGTTTGTTTCGAAGTGCTAATAAGTCCACTTCAATATATATACCATTTCCTAAAGAAACTATGAATACGATTCACACGTATGATATGTAGATTTATTTTTCGCCTAACCTGCTTTTCCGGACCCAAGGATGTCGCAGTTTTGAGCTATCACAAGCGCTGTGGTCAATTCAAAAAGTAAAAAAGCGTGAACAACGCGCAAGCATAACGTCAGTGGTACCTACAAAGAAATATAGAAGTAGGTGTTTGCCAAGTTGGCTTCCTTACCTGTAATCAGAACCGCCTTTCCTCTACCGTCGACCAGTTTTACGAAGCACACAGCCCAGATGTACCGGGCGAGGTAATATGAGAGTGAAGAAACCAACACAACGAATCCAATCCATTCCGCCAGAAGTGCTGCACCGGGCACATACCCCCAGCACTTCCACAGAGTCACAATAAGCGCGACAAACAGCGTCCATGAAGTCCGCATCGCTGGCTTGAGCTTGAAGCCGCAATCCACTTAGTCGACGGGGTCGAAATCCGGTATTGGTCGCGCAGATGCAGTTGGAGCCTGGTATTGGGAAGAGAAAAAGTGCTACATCGGTTGAGACAAACGACGAAATGCAATAATGTCGTCAGGGTTAGTCTAATCGGTCGGTGAAAAGCAAAACACTCTAACAAACTGGTGACTTGTAAAACTTTACTAAAACCGTAACCTTAACACCTCGATGCCGACAGACCGAGCGCCTGCTAGGCGGACCGAGCTTACTGTGTATGTTGCCCAGTTCCTAACGGCTAAAACCACGACGCATATCAGAAAAAGATATCCAAGTCGAGGAGTTCGCAATTCACCCCATAGAGCGGCTTGTTTATGGCGCCCTCTTTCCTGCACTAACCTGTCCCTCTACTACCACAGAATACGCCAAGGCCAAACGCTTCCCGTTTGATTGCTGCAGCAAGACATACAAGTCCGCGAGCGTGCGCGCGCAGCGTATAATTATACGGGCATTTCCCCCTTACAAACCTTCGGAACGGCTTGGCTATCGCCACAGGCAAGTTACGCCACGAGCCAGACGTCGCACGCTGCCACGTCGGACGTAAAGACGCCGTATTTACGCGCTAATAAATTTTTCCAGAAGCGCGAAAACGACCGGAAGAAAGGAAAACCGACCTCAATGTGTTTTTGCCCCCTCCTTGGCCCCGTTTCTGCCCACTGGGAATAAAACTTATGCGCAAATTTCAAACAAAACAATTCGTGCCATTTCCAATAATCGCAGCTCCTCTTTCCGACACACCGCTTGAGGCCAAGATTTCTTCTTAATTAAGGGTGCGCGGCTGCGATGCCTGCTTGAGCTTCACAACTTCCTTCGCTCAAAAGTGGCCTTTGGGTATACCAATTCCGAGCGGCTGGCGTGCGTGTGCAGCCAGCCCGTAGCTAGTTGAGTGATGCTCAGAGTTGTTTGCTTTACTTGCCTTCCAAGGTTGTCTGCTTCAGTGCTTCGGCGACGTTCTGTGCTGCGAAATGTTTTCGTAAATCCTAATGCGGCACGTGCCGCACAAGGAAAGCGCGCGATCAGAATATAGAGTATACGAATGTTGGTCGGAAAGAGTGGCAGTCGAAGTAATCGCGAGGTTGAGGTAAACGGCCCGTCATATAGTTGCTCTTCTTTTATTTCGTGGGATGGACTGCAACGCATAGGTCCTCGTCAGGGAGTGTAAATGCGGTCAGGGTGTCCATAGCCCACTTCGCATTGCAACCAAATGTTATAAGTTACTGGTGCTGTACTCAGTTCCTTCTCGGCTTCGCAGAAATAACCTGCAAGCATCACAGAACTATTTTTACACGGTATTCCTACAATAGAATAGTCGCAAAAAATTGCTCTTCCTGTTGAGAAATGACGTTTTCCTATTCGATTTCCACTTCTCTCTAAAAGAAGCGTTGTAAAGCCTTATGTATAAATTTTGGTGCGCGTTCCAGGCACGATGCCCTCTCGTGGCGGCGTTAGTCGAACTTCTATGCAACAATTAAAGAAATTATCTTATTTAGCGCAAGCAAATCCCAGCGTTCTCTTTAATGCGTCTGTTCGTCTGTATCGGGTTTTGTCAGTCCATAAGGAAATGAATAAGAAACGCGCTCCTTATTTCTTTATCATTCAGATGTGATTAAATGATTGTAGAGTTTAAACGGTCGACGCAGCGCATTCGATGAGGCACGCCGTAGTGGACGGCCCCCGATTATTTGTACTAACCGGGGATTTCTAACGTGCGCCGAAATATCGTACACATGAGCGTTTTCGCTTTGAAGTGGGAAAATTACAAGGCACATGTCCACACGAGGGGCTCTACTACCACATTTAATTAGTGTACTTCCGATCGTGCGGAAAAAGAATAAACACGACCGTTCTCAACTACTAGCAAAGGCGGCGCGAATCATTCATTTCAACACTGCTTAGGACTGAGGAGTCATTGGGTACGTTTAAAAAAAGAAACCTTACACAGCCGAACTTTACGCACTTCTTTCCAAGCAATATAGACTGAAGTGTCGTTACAAAGAAGGCTTAGAGGTAAGCGGCAAAATGCGACGACGTAAATTTGCGGGATCTGTTTGAGATACCCACCATGGTGGATCATGTGGTTAAGGCGCTGTGCCTGTAAGTCCAAGCAGCCGGGTTGGGTCCTGGCCGCGGCGGCTGCTTTTTGATGGAGGCTAAAAGCGAAAACGACCGTCTGTCGGAACACGTTAAAGCAGTCATGAAGACAAAACACAAGTTTCTGTTATTCAAAAGATTACGTGTTTTGTAGTGCCCGCAGCACTTGTCCGAATGCAAATGATGCTTTATTCACTCATTAACTAATTAATTTAAGGTAAAATTTTGATTTTTCTGCTAAATAATCGTTCTCCTGGTCTGCAATGACATCTCAAGGCCTTGTTTGCGTTAGTGAACCTAGATGGCGCCACCACACCGCGGAAAGCCGTTTTCTGCCCTTGGTTTGTTTGTGAACGTATTTGTACTTGGATTGTTTTGTTCATAGAGACAAGCGTTTCGTAAAACATTGGTGCTCGCTCGACAATTACCGTCACGTAAGACATCGTCGCTTTCGTCAATCGGCCAGTGTCGTCTGAAACAACCCCAAAGCCCCGCAGTCCTGTGCAGCTAAACCAAACAGTACGCGCAGTACAAACAGCAGCATACGCATTGCTACTTCTATGTTTACTTGTGCTTTTGTAACTTCCACTGTTTGTACCACCATTATTAGGGCTTTCGAAAGATTGTGCCCCACATTTAGGCGCCAACAGCTCGTTCGGCAGGCTGATGAGCTCTGCCTAATTTGCGTTTGCTTTTGCCGCCCTCCGCCAACCGCAGAGCTGTCTGGTATGACATCATAGGTTCTGTTGAGGGAAATGAGCTAGTGGGTCGCATGGCCATTCCCCTTTTCCCTATTTCTGCAGCTTATTTCAGCGAAGTTTACCTTAAAAGCGGTGTCAGTACAATTCTAGCGAGGCAATCTTTTGAATGAACCAAACTTATGTTTTCTCTTTATGGCTCCTTTAAAGAGCCCCAAATGGTACGAATGAAACCAGAACATTCTACTACGCTGCGCCTCATAGCTCAGATGTAGCTTCGGCGCGTTAGAACTCAAAATTTGAATTCCTCATTTTTATAAACATGCATTGTATGGGCTTAAGCGCATAGTCGACATGTCCTCGCGGAAGCTGTGTGCAGGTTTTCTGCAGACAAAATGCTTCACGTTGAACATCGGTGTCCATTGACGGTGTCGGTCCACATACGCTGGGGACAGCCGCTCTTATCTAGTGCTTTCACCCAGTGCCGCGACCATCGTTTTCTGCATGACGTGCTTCTGCTCCGAGGGGTCGACACAAGAAACCTGTTCAAAGTTCGAGTCGACAATTCCGCTTCGATAAAAGGACCGGATGCTCTTCTGTTGTGCAATGTTCAATTTGGGGCAGACTTCTTGCGTGTACAGTGACACAGATATCGACCAGCAAGAATACGAAGGATACTTACATTTTTTATACATTGCGGAGGCAAAAGCTGATGCGCATTTTCTCTTGATTCACTGTTGAACATTCTGTGAAACTTTTAAGTTGCTTTCACCCAGCCACTGATGCAGTTTCGATCAGAGCCGCTTCCTCCCGATGGCAGTTACGAAGAGAGGCGTTCAGAGGTGCTCCGGCCTCTTCCTCAGCGCCGGACTTCTTCGGTATTTCCCAGCGGCGAGTAGGGCCTTCCACCGGCCAAAACCTTACACCGGCATTGTTGTTTCTCTTTTGGTGCAGTGGCTACGCGCTCCCAATTTTTACCACAGAGATTCTGTACGCATATCTGAACCTGAATTCTTATATAAAGCATAGAGAACTAAGGCTTTCGCCACATAAACAAATGGTTTGAATCCTCACCTTCAGTTGTTTGACCCCATTTTGATAAATGCTTTGTCATCAACCAGGTGACCCTCCTTTACCAGAACTCAGCAGACCATCGGTTCTTTTGCACGACAGTCTGCATTTCCGCCCCCAAACAACTGCTGTGTTAGTGTCTGATGTTAACCTTCCCGCATCAAAGCCCGGGTGACACCTGTAGACACATGCGGATGCAGCCTCCACATTATGTTGGACAACGCTGGTGGCCGTTGGTGGCGCTGTCATGACTAGAGACCGGAACTTTAGGCAAAATGCCTATTTTTTCCTTGAGTACGCATCAAGCCTATATAACATGCAAGCATAAACTAAGGCAAGGGCAGCATTTTAAGCAATAGTTTATTGTGACTATAATGCCTTTTTTGACTATATGGGCTTTTTCGTGCCTATTTTGACTATATGGGCCAATGTGCGCTTTTTAGCCCATAACATTGCCTATTTTGTGTTATAAGTGCTTTTTTTAATTTTTCGAGTAGCTGATCTGCACGGAATGTTCTCGCTTCAGGAACCGGCAACAAAGTGTTTGTCGCACCCCGTTCGCAAAAAATAAAAAAAACCGCGAGCCGTGCCAAACAAGCCCAGAAACACAAACTCTGCACAATTCACCGCCACCTAGACCTCATGCCATCGGCCGAGCTGCCAGAGGTCCGTACGCATCGAACCGCAGCCAACCTTACCCCGACGCCACCTTTGTCCACGCGAGCTGTTTCGTTGTATGTCCTTCTGACGCGCTGTGGTTGCGGACGAACGGCGAGAACTTTGGCCCATGTGCCCCCTGCATTGCTAACGCAATAACAACCACGGCACCGATTAATCTACGGGATCAAACGGTGCTGTGAACAGCTGAGCAGGTTGTTCTGCTCTGTCAACGAATAAATACCTGCAGTTAAGATGTTTCTTCGGTTTGCAGTTGTGTCTTCAAGCAGCAGTTACCGATTGTGCCTCTTCCACCACATGTCCAATTGCTGCAACTCGGCTAAGGGAGGAAATTTAGCACACATACACTCGCCGCTGCCACTAACACCATTGCCGACGACAAAACCGTCGCAGCCGAAATTGTTTACACCACATTACACTTGGACGTGACTTGGCACATTTGTGTGCTTATTTCACACTCTTAGCAAACAGCATTTCCGCAGCTGTGAGCTTTTGCGCCACTCTGACTAAGAATGCTGAGCTCATTCCGAAGGTACAGGACTTACCCGCCACAATCCCCAAGGGACCGGTTTCCGATAGAGCCATTCCTGTCTGACAATCTGCCATTCCGTCTGAAATAAAATTCCTGGATTCCCTGCGCTAAAAGAGCTAACGAAGGTTCTGAGCACCAAGCATAAGCTATATTCCTGATGGAATCATGAAGCGTCCCGAAGAACAAGCACGCTCTCCTAACTTCAGTGAATGTTGAGTGTTGTTTCTTCGCACACAATTATCGACCGAAATGAGGTACAACTTCAGGTCGCAAATAATTGAGGTGGGTGTGCCTTGCCATTGCTTTTAAGCTTTTCTTTGGTTGTCGAGTCACCCTGCATTTCACGTAAATCTGTTAAAATAGCAACTCTTGTGTGGCTGATTTTCACAAATAAAATAAATTTACTTTCCCACTGTTCAAGACTTAAATTGTCCGCTGTTTTTACTCCAAGGCATGAATTGGTCGTAAATTATGCTGCTGAAGTAAATACGAATTGAGCCTATATGCTCCCTAAACAACAGTATTTGGTGCCTATAAATGCTTTAATGGCACTTTTTACTGCCTGTTATAGGCGCATAACACCGTACTTATTCGTGCCTAAAGTTGTGGTCTCTGGTCATGACTGTGCAGCATGCTTTGGCAAAGTGTAGTAGGCTGCTTGTCAAAAAGCGTTGTTTTTTTGCAGGATAGAAAGGGTCTCATTTTTTTGCTTTTTTGCAGAGTTGGTGTACATCTGCTTTCCTTTGTGTTGTGCTTGCTCCCAAGTACTTTCACCGAAAAGTGATTTCCCCATCAGTGAGCACAAATCATTGATTGATGAAGAGGCTTCACGGGAAACAATTCGATATGAAAGGCATAGGCGGAACTTGGTCAGTGTTTGGGCTTTACGTGTGTGTCTGTGTGTTTTAACAGGCATGTGTACGGGAGAGGTATTTTTATAACTTTTTTATCACCTCACTTTCATCTGGGACAGCTAGACGGGCGACTAACCTGGCTGACCTCGCCTGTCGATTAAATATCTCCCTCTCTCTCTCTTCCGTCATGTCAGCTCTTTTTATGAGGTGAGTACTCTGCGCAGGCCGCAAGCCCAGCGAATGGGAAATTCTATTTTGCAGCTCGACAATGGCACATCAACGATTCTACAATATCTGAAAATTTTACGTTCGTGCTCGTGCGTTAAAATTACGTTCTCCCTGAAAAACTGCGGGGCCCTGTGACGGTGCCTGTACAAATATATCTCTGGAAATAATAGATACGGCCGGTGCAAACACAGTGAATACAATGTAATCTGCCAAAACATTTGAAACATTTCCAGAATTTACAGAGAAAAAATTGCAGAAGCTTGACTTAGTGACGCACGGTTGGAGAGAAACATCAGAGCTGGTGGCCCCGCTCCCTTAGCCGGAAGTCCTATTGTTGCGCCTCACGTGTGTTTCAAAGCTTGCCGCTGAACATTCTCCATGACTGGCACGCCTGGATTGTTTCGTGCGCAGGCGTTAACGTTTCCCCCAAAGTGGACCCCGTTAGCACGCGTTAGAACCCGCGGCCCAGTCCAAAGCCAACGACAACGCTACAAACCCAAAGGTGCCCTCGGAATGCGAAGACAGCTCAGTCGGACAGACGCCAGTTTCATAGCGCTAGTTACCCATGTTCCATTTTAAACACGGAAAGTGTTTTCTTTTTTTTTTCTCAGTTGGCTGCACATGTCATTGTTTTGTGCCACTGCTAACCCCGTACCCCCGGGCCTTTAGGGTGGGCCAGTTGTTAGGTTCCCGGCTTCACGGCGTAAAGGTCCCGGACCCCCTTACACATTTTTTTTCTTGAGGCTGCGAGGTTTTTGGTGCGACGGACACACAAAGCTCGGGCTAAACAGCTGCGCTGTTAATATCTGCCAGCGAAAGACATTCTGCTGGGCGAGCCCAAAACGCCGTGCTTCTATCTCTAGGACAGCTTCGCCTAACACCACTTTTCTACAGGCCTTACTTGAAGATCAGTTTAAATACAGTGTTTTTAAGAATACAATGTCGTTTGCCAAAGCTCATTGCTAGCATCGAGAAAATAGGTTCAGCGAAATTGAGCGGGGAATGATAAGAAATTGCCAGGACAAGATTTAAAAAATAAAAATGAAACCAAAACCACTAAATACGTCCACGCGTGCATTTGAAGAACTGTTGTCGGAGCTGCTACAAAGAGCAGTAACTTGTTAAAAACGGGGTTGTTTCAGCTCGAATGTATAACACTGGGTCTGCGGGTGACAGAGAGTTCGTTTGGGAAGTGAAGCTTGGTGTTGGAACATTGGATTTCTTCTGTCTTAGATCCAGTATGCATTTACCCCTTTTTAGGAACGCCGACGAAAAGAAAATATTCCTTGTTTATTGCCCCTTGCCGCTGCAACGTAGGAACGTATTACAGTAGAATCTCGATAAACGGAAATCGCTTAAACGAAATTGCCGCTCAAACGGAACAGAATTTGGTTGGTTTTGTATTCAGATAACGGAAAAAAACTCTCGGTAATCGGAACTAAAATTTCCGCATCACCGTGTAAACGGAACGAGAAATGGACCTTCTTGTGAAATCCTTACGGTTCCGGGTGCTTCGTTCTTGTTTTTGTTTCTTCCTACATGCTTTTTTAGCCTTGTTGGCCACGTAAGCCTCGTCTCGTAAGTGGTTAGCCGTGTTAGCGCAATGAATGCAACATCGCAGTTCTTGTTCCAGTCGTTCGGTCTCGATTCTAGACGCCGAGGCTACAGGGCTCACCTCCTGTCGCCTCGTTCGTGCCATCGTTGTGCTATTCGTCCTTCATTACACGTTGCAGTCTTCTAAATTCGGCGGCTCGTAAGCCCTCGCGAAGTTGAGGCCTCTAGCCTGCGTGAAGATGGAGTTGCAAGGACTCAAACAAAAATAATTGACGCACTTTGAAGTGCACAGCGACTCATTGTTGCCAAATCAACTTTGCGAATGCTGTGCCTACGCTTCTTGTAGTTTTCTTGCTTTCTGAAAACTATCAGCTACAGTAACTTTCTAGTGGTTAGAGTTCCATGAAATGCCCTTAGAAGTGTGTATGCACATAAATTTGAACCTTAGAACATCTCTCTCAGTAAACGGAACTCCTGTTAAACGGAACTAATCTTTCCGGTCCCTTGAAGTTCCGTTTATCGAGAGTCTACTGTATTCCGTCAGCCCGGTGCTGAGTACAGGCGAACGCACTTGGAGCTCGAGGAAATATGCCTGTCCTATTCTACTAGCTTTCTTACCTTTCGGTTATGGCGTTAAAGCAGGAGACAAGAAGTATGGACTTACTCCTATCCGTTCAAGCAGCAGGCCGGTATCACTCGCCTTTTTCGCACAACCGCCCTCGGACCTACGCGACCTCGGTTATGACAAGCCGGCAAATGAATGGTTCACGTGTGCACAGCGTAAATAATTCCTGAGCGCGTGCAATACCCGGAAGTTTTTTTTTCTTGTGCACGGCTTCCTCTTGGAACTGTTGAATGCATCGAGCGGTGGTCTTTTCCTGCATTGCCATATATAGCGGAGCGGAGCCGCACAAAAAGAGCACTCACGATTAACTTGATGAAAAATATTTATATATCGATGTGGCAAGCAGGGCAGCCACCAAACTTCGAACATTGGTAAACACGAGGTGATTGGCGGTTTTTTTACTTAGAAAAACAAAACTCATTGGTTCTCGCCCAACGAATACAAAAAAAGCGAAGCCCCTTACTCAATTAAGGTAAAGATGGGTAAACCGCGAGGCTTTCGTCTATGCGACCATAGTTAAAGTGAAAGTTCAAAATCCAAACTGCTTCGGCCGTGTTGGAATGGTGCGATTAGATTTTGAACGCGATTAGATTTTGAACGCGAAAGGTACGCGAAATATTTATTCTTTTGATCGGTCTCTGCAACGAAAGATAGATACACACTTAAGTTTGGTGTTTCTCGTCAAATGTACAGCCGTCAAAACTGTGTTAACAATAACAAAACACCAGGTGCCTGCCTGCGCACAGAGTGGCAGCTCACGATAGCTACAGCCGCATCTTTGGCGCCTGGTTATCGGCACTCGTGATGCTGCCCTACCGCACTGGGGTGCTTGAGCGAATGCGCACAGCCTGGCTTAGCAGCCCGAGCGCTATCGTAAGCTGCCACTCTGTGCATACGCTGGCACCTCGTTCTTTGTTGTTGTTAACAGTTTTGATGACTGTACATGCGCCTCGCGGTGGAGAGATAGTGGCGTAAGCATCGACATGGCCGACGCCGTCCACAAAGCGGTCAGTGTTTCAGAAACCTCTTTAGTTGGAATAGGTAGAAAGCCTGGTGAACATCGGCTTGACAACGCGAGGTACTAAAGCTTGATTCCAACCACGGTAAGTGTTTTTTCTGGACGCGCTTGATGTGTCTTGGGTTATTATCGTCATGTTTCCCCCCACTGTGTAAAGTTGGCTTTTTTGCAGTGCGTTATAGTGTTACAGTCTACGGCGCAAGTGAAGCATACGCAGCGTCGCTTGAAGAAATCTCCTTATTGCAGGTTTAACAGCCATCACTCATGAGTCATTGTCCACTGCGAAGGCGGTTGACTAGTGAAGCTGTGGTGCACGCAATTTTGAACAGAGATGCTCAATTACAGTGGGCTCCTGTTCAGACGAACTCGGCTAAGATGAACACTACGACTAAGACAAACGACATTTTTGCTCTTTTGTAATGTCCACAATCCAGAAAAAAAACCTCCGCTTAAGGCGACTTTATGATAATACGAACACAATTTTACGGTACGGTACGCAGTTAAGGTTGGTGTTTCTTGTTGAATGTTCGTGTGCGTCCTTGTGCAGAGATGGTGGTGCAACCATCGACATGGCCGACGCCGTTCACATGGCGGTGAGTGTTTGAGAAACGTCTTAAGTTGAAGCAGGTACAGAGCCGTTGGAATACATGCGAGCGCGCAAAACAGCCAACGAATGAACACGGAGTAACATCTCGCGCTGTGGAACGCCCGGCGCTTGAAAGATACGTATAGCCTCTAAATCGTTCTACAGCGTGAACGACTACCGTCACCTTCACAAGACGCAGCAAACAAGCCACGCAAGTGGTATGAACGCGCACAAAAACAGTACGCACCGCGTTTTAGTTGACGGTGAAGGAAAACTGCGCCCCTGCACTCAGTACAGAAGGTTAACCAGCGAAGCTAAAACATTTTGCAGTTGTTTTACTTGTGACACGTGCCATACCCATTTCAAAATTTCGTGGGTCTGGCGTTCGCCATTCCTACGTCGACGCTGCACTTCCCTCACCGCAGCGGCCTCTGGCCGCCGCTTTGCCTGATCTGTGATTCACGCAGCTGGTCGTTTGCCCGTGGTCTCGGTTGCGAGAGCGATAAACCGAGCCACACGGAGACTCAGCCCATCCCACTTTCGTTACTTCAAACTCCTCTCCAACATTCCTTTTTGTGCATGCGGGGGGGGCTTCAGCGGAGTTTTCAGCGTTTAGTGTATCATCGGATATTACGTTTGTCCATCCATGTAACTATTCGCTATAATAAAAGAATCTTTAGCCACATAAAATCCCGCTTATAAATTCTCGTGACCGCATAAAAGAAAAAAATGCTAGCATGCAGTGGTCTTATGAAAGAGCCGCCGAGCCGATTGCCGAGATATCATGGACTGTGCCTAATTTACCAGCGCGAGACATGAAGAAAAGAGGCCCCAAGGCTTTTTGTTCCCCGAGCTGCTGCCATCGCGCTTTCGGGATCAATTACGCCATAATTTCAGGACATGTATCTCCTGCATCGAAACGTAAAGCTGACACCACTGCGCCGCAATGCTTTCGGTACTACAGGGCCGGAAACTGCTCTTTGCAGCGTGCTCTTGGTTTACTGTTTCGAGGTTGCCCGGGCGTGCTCATTCACTCAGGAACGCTCGACTTCACCCTACGCCTGTGCAAAATTGTAACCGAACATCCATTGGTGCATATTGTCTGTGTGCCGGCTAACGGCGAGAGAGAGAGAAAGAAAAACTTTATTTAAGAGTCGTTCGTTGCTAACTCCACACTGAACGGAGGTGGTTCCCTGTTCACGGGAATCCATATACTGCTCTCGCCGCCTGGCCCCTGGTGACCAGTAGTAGCTGATCCTCCAGGGCGGGGCTGGTCAGCAAGATCCTACATCTCTCGTTAAAGGGTAGAGTGGGGTTGGTGGGGCGAGACTCGGGTAAGGGGGGCGGGTGCTTCAGGCTAAACCTACACTCTCCTATCATGTGCTGGAGAGTGCCTAGTTTTTTACAGATTGGGCAAGCTTCTTCGAATTGGTTTGGGAACATGCGGTTGAGTAGACGGGGGTGCGGAAAGGACTCTGTCTGGATTTGCCGGTATATCGTTTGCTGTTCTTTCGTGAGTGCTGCGTGGGGTGCTGGTAGCGTCCTCCTGTCGTGCCTGTAATAAGTGGTTATTTCCCTGTACAAACACATGCTGTAATGCAACCTCAGCCACTAAAACCTCATTTTGCGTCAAGCGGCGCCACCTATATAATTTTAGCTGGCGCGTCACCCGCTTTGCAATGGGAACACTAGTTGGCACACCTAGTTGAGCTAGTCATACGCATTGGCCCGCTAGTTAACTGTACAACTCAGTTGTTTGTGAAGCTGTGCTGCCCAGCGAATACTGGCACAGCCAGAACCACACGAGAAGGATAGGGAGTAGGGGAGGGAAGTAAAGAGACAGTGGAGAGACGTTTAGGCAGATGTGTTCTTGGTAACTAGCGCTCTTCGCTCTCAAAAGCAGTCCTTACAACATGCTCGGTCCACAGCTAATTTGTTACAGGATTTTGCTCGCTCTCTTGTGCTTAAGTGCCACATTTATTGCGCACGCAGTAATCAAATCGTGTTGGTGTTATCAAAAACTTGTCATACACACTTATCCACTCAAACAAAACTGTCCATCACACACATACAGTATCTTCACAATGATCTTCTGTATATTAGCATGGATTTTCCTATCCTATACTTGGAGTAATCTTTTCTAATTTTTACAAAGCCGAATTCAGTACGCCTAAACGTAATAGGTATTATTTCGAATAGTTGGGAAAGCGGTGATAATCTTAGTTTTAAACAACCACTTTATATAAATTTCAAGAACTACTAGATAAAGGCTGGTTAGTTCTAACTTTAATATTTCAAGTTTAGGGATAAGTTGACCTGTACAATTTGGTGCGTCTAAGCCTCAATATTAGCATGTGTATAAAAAATCCCATTAATTCGAACGGAAGTAGGTTCAGCCACGGAAAATTTGAACTACGCGTCGCCGCACCTTCGGCTCATCGCCTAATAAATCGCCAGATAAACGCTCCCGCTTGCCTGTGATTTGCATCCATGCTTGCACAAGGCACGAAAGAACTGCGAATAAATTTAGTCTCCGAAAAACAAACCGAAACACCTGTTGGGCCAAGGCGCGGCGGAAACCGAGAAATGGAGCTCGTCGCCGAACAAAAAGATGAAGACGATTTATTTGCGTGGCACCCAAGACGGGCGTTTCTAATCGTGGGCTTACAATGGGTGGAAATATTTTTTTTACAATCGACTATTCATCCCCGCGCATGGGTATGTACAGTGTTCGCGATGAAAACCTACTCGGCTTGCGCATGAGTGAAGTGGCTCGTTGTTCGGCCCTGTAAATTGCAAGAACTGGGTGCTGCCCATATGACTAGCGGGGGCCAATGGATCGCCTGAATTAATTTCGCGCTTCATCTTCAAAGCCCATGCTGTGACGATGTGTTCGTTCAAAACACATTTCTTGATTATCTCGAAGTTCAATAAAATGTAGGTGTCAAACCGGCTCTTTTGGTTCAAGCCGTTGTGTGCCATAGCGCGCAAACAGGTGTCACGGAGCTTCGATGCTGCCAGTAGGACACGTTCTTAGATATAATAAAATTTGTATGTTACGCATGTTTTACAATCAATATTATCACCACGGCGTTTGTCAGCACTGGTTTGTGTAGTCAGAAAAGCTCCAGGCACGCGTCTGGTAGATGGGCCACTAGGCGAGTCGCTTCGGATTACACTATATCCACTAGGTCGCGCAGTACGCGTTAGCGTATTGCGACACAAAATCGTCGAAGCGTTCTACTAAACCTCTCCTCGCAGTGCGGACGTAGCCGGCCACAAAAATTTAGCGTTGCACGTACGCCAATGCATCAAACGCTTAACCAAAGTCGCTAATGCCAGAGTAGTAGGCACAATAGTCCGCCGATGACTTCCTGCGACGAAGGAAGAGTGGCCCTAGCAGACGCTCAGCGCCGCCGAAGCAGCAGCCATGCGCCGTCACCGAGAAGTCTCTGCAGTTCGCGTTGAGCTCAAGCTTTGCGTTAAGGCGTATCTTAATAGTCAGCCAGATTGTCTACATCTAAAATGTTTTCAGAGCGTAGGGTACACAGAGTAGGGAGCCCCAAAGTGCCTCGGACAAAAACCACTGCTCTAGCCATTACCTAAATTAGAAACATACAGAAGATATTTTAAGACGGAAGTGTTTTATTCCCGGATACACGACAATTTCGCTGACGTCATATCCGTCACGGAAGTGACGCCAGTACAATGAAGCAAGGGTCCTCTAAAGAATGCACCCCCACACACAGGGTCTTTTTGCGGGGAAGCAACCGTTAGTCCTAAGAGTACGTTATACTAAGGTTCGTTTTCGTGTTTTATAATTTAACACGAAAGTGTTTTATGCCGCGATACCCCAAGATTACACTGACGTCATATCCGTCACAGAAATCATGCCAGTACAACTTTGCCGATGTGACGCGACCACGGAACGTTGCTCGCCAAGCACACCCACAAGACATCTGCCGACCCGCAAATCATGCTCAGCTGCAGATTTCGCTGCACATTTCACTCTCGTTTTTAGCTTATTCCTGTTACAGAGGAATCAACCACAGCTTTTTTTCTTTCTCTTGGGATTTCGACTTTGCTAGCATGCTTGAACGGCGACAGTCGAGTGATGTCACAGCAATTGGTCAGCTTTGTTTTAGCTGCAGCATTAAACCCATTAAAACAAAGAAAAAACAATGAATGCAAAGCATGCAGAAAGCTTCATCTGTCGCGGCGATCAAGTTAAGCAGCGATGCGCAATGCTGACGATAATTACTTTTGGCAGTTATGTCAGGCGTGAAGAAAATAGTGAAAACGTTTATCGGCAGTGTTGCAAGGTCCCTTTAAAAAACATCGATTGAACGGCAGATGCAATTTTGTCACACATCTGCTCTTACGTCGAAAACTCACTCTATTAAAAAATAAATACACATAAATACACTTAGGTATTCTGCGTTAGAATTTTACCTTCTCAGGCAAGACATCTTTCATCCTGTTTGCAATGGCCGTTTAAAGCACGTGCTATTTCTAGATCGCATGTGACATAACTGGGCACTCTTTCTGTGCAGCCGCTTTGAAAGAGAAACAAAAAATGTAGTGGTTTTTCTAATGCTCTTCACCATCATAATCATCATCATCCTAATCATCATTAGCCTACCAAGGTGCACTGCAGGACCGCCCCTCCAACTGACCTCCAACCGCTCCTGTCCTGTCCTGCGCTGATCGAGTCCACAGTTTACCACCAAAGTTCCGTATTTCCGTGTGGTACACTCTGTATATTTTCTCATCCTTTTTTCGTCTGTTTTGTGATTTGTGCGGATGTTGTATTTTAGTTTAGTTACTTTGTAAAAGCAGGATGATTGGGTGATTTTATTTGTAATTGGGCTAAACAAAGGCGTTTTATGTATCTGTGTATTTTTGCTTGTATGTATGTATGTATGTATGTATGTATGTATGTATGTATGTATGTATGTATGTATGTATGTATGTATGTATGTATGTATGTATGTATGTATGTATGTATGTATGCATGCATGTATGTAGGTATGTATGTATGTATGTATGTATGTTGGTGTAGATGCCTTCTTTTTCTTTCAGGAACACTCTAGCCCTTACTCAAAGTGCTCACGTGTAAAAGCTGTCTAATGGTAACAGCTGCCCAGTTAGGCGACTATAAGTGGCTCTATTGCTCTGGCTCAGCACCCAGGCATTTTTGTTGTCAGACGCACGAAATGAAAATTTCGAACCATAATTTTGTGAAAGAAAACCGCGAATCATACAGCCAGGCCGGAAAGATCAGTAATTTATGTTCGTCCGCAATTATTGCGACAATTACTTCACTCGTGTTGGCAAACCCTTTACATGTTAGTTGCGCGTTCACTGTGTCTTTCTCTGAGCATTACGAGGTGAACGTGACAGAAAAGGCACCAGCTTGAGATTTGCCTGCATGAGGACGTCTGTTAGCTCAGTAGGTACTATTCTTGGCACGTAGAACAAAAAGGCACCCAGCCTGAACGGTGAACAGTAAGTTGTCTTTGGATACGTTTCTCTAATCGCTTGAACAATCGGTTCAACTACTTCTTCTAGATTGTCTCGGGCTACGACGTCGTAGATTACATGGGTTGCTTGTGTCCACCGCTTGATTTCCTGACTGCTGTAGTCGTCAATGACCTCCGGTGATTGCTGCTGCAATTCTTGTTGCGCCTGCTCGTAGAGTCCGTCGTAACACGTGATTGGTGTTCTGAATGGTAGAAGGATAAAATAAGGGTGAAAAGTGATATTGTTAGAACAGGTGGCAAAGTTCTCAATATATAACAGCATTTGTAAGAACAATAAAGTTAAAATTATAATTGATAAAAATGTGGAATCTGTGTTTTTTGTTCCCAGCATAATGTGAAGGTCTTGAATAACATCTGTACTAGGTGTAGTAAAAATGCGAACAGAAAACTAGGAAATAAATTTTGAAAAAGTGAGACTGATGTTTATAGCGCTCCACAATAATTTTCAACAAAATATATTGGGGTGTGGGAAGCGAAATTATCAAGAAAGGCGTTTGAAAATTTTACTATCTGGACTGAAGCACGGGTAAATGTTGTTAAGCTGTTCCCAGCTTTTTTCCTGATTACCTTCTGCAATGTTTATTACGCAAAAATAAACTGAAACTGAAAAATATTGTGGACATAACGTAGTAGAGCAAGTTAAAAACGAATAAGAATAAAACGAATTCTTCTTGTTCACAAGTTTCACGTAGCAGGCAAAATCGTTACTTAATATACGTGCGCCAAATCCGCCAGTGCATCCTCTTAGTCTTTGACAAAAGAATAAGCTTGGCAGGTTGGCTTTGTGCAAAAAACTTCAATAAGATTTTTCAGCAGCTTTATTAGACGCTTTATTTTCCATTTAAAAATAAAGAAATATTAGAATATTTTAGTCTCTACAACAAGCATGCTGAGCCATTCACTGCTGATTAGCTCTAAATTCAGCTTTCGGCACCATTGCACTGGTACAATTTGCGAACTTAGACTCCAGTAAGCATGATATCATTGTATGATTATATCGGATAGAAACAAGCATGCTGCTTCAGGATAGGAAGGCAACAGCGGAGTGTTCACTCACACACTGAAGTGAAAAGACCGCACAAAACCACACGTGGGAGAAATAAATGTGCTCGGTAATAGTTCCCTGGCGGTGCATGGAAAAAAATTAGTGGAAAATTTATTGGTAATTTTACCGGTAGGCACCTATGACTTAGGAGCATAAAACCACTAGCATAACGAATTTTACGTATTAAGGCCGCGTGGCTGAGCGCTCGTGCGATCGCTACACGGAGCATCCAGGTGCTGAACGAGCCAATCATGATCGAGGTGTGCAGGAGCATTGAAATCACCTACAAAAACCGTATAGCTCGCTGTAAAAGTGGTATTGTAAGCGCTGAAACAATCGGGTGTACAAACGATGCAACAAAACGACAGTTTATTTTTAAAACCGGAGGTGTCTAAGCCGCGCCTTGTCGTCCGTCAGCTGTAGCTCGTCCGTAACGCAGGGACAGAAGCGGGTTCTCAGACCCACCGGTGGCCTCAATCGGTGGCTATGGAAACAGCCTCACCGGTGCTTCCCAGAACCACCCGCAGAAGGCACAGCCGTCTCGCAAGGTCGGGTTTCTCCCTCTCCCTCTTACGGAGCGTAAGGAGAGGAATCCTCCCCGGCAGTCATTTTTAGCTGTTGAATCCTTTGAGCGATACGATGTTTCTTTTTTTGCGCGGCGAGGGCGCTGCCGTTCTAAGGCGAGTCAATGTCTCCGTTCGAGCCGACACAAGAGGAGCACATTACGCTGTTTTAGCAGATTTTAAACTGGGTAGAACTGACTTACTTTTTTTAATTCTTAGAAAAATGTTTTAGAGAACATTCATGTGTAAAAAAGAATATTTTAAAAGCATATTTTGTTGCTTGAGTTATCTATTTGAGTCCTGTCAAAATAGTATAACACAGGACATTGCCACTTTTACAGTCAGTGCAAAAACTCACTTGTGTTGTGCTAAATTTATTCCGTTCAATTTATTGTCTCCCATAAAGCTGCACGTAAAGACACATTCTAGGTAACAAAATAGTACACGGTGTTACATCTACGAATGAGACATTTTAAACACTTTTCCTGAGCGAACCGCTGCTCCGTTCTCCCTGAAAAGTTACACGAAGGTACGGTGTTACATCTGTATACGGAACACTTTAAAAACGTTTCCTGACCCAACCGCTGTTCGGTTCCCGCTCAAACTTTACACGAAGGTCGCATTTCGTGGTATAGTTTGTTTGACGCCGGAAACAACGACAGTACTTACTTGCTATACTGGAAATAAACAACAACAATTTTCGCCTAAGAGAAAATGGCGGCCAATCTAGACGTGCTAGTTTATTTTGGAACGGCCGCTCCCCTTAGGATGAGCAAAACAAAACTTGCGATGGGGATTCTCGGTAGGAAGGAGCCAAATAAGGCAGCGGACGACCAGAAAACCTCTTTTGTCGATACATTATGATGGGCACAAATAAGTTGCATAATAGCTGTGCGAATCATAATAAAGCATTGCCGCGGTTCATCGTTGTCAATAACAGTCATCTGCTTTAATTTCGTCCGTCGTCTCCAGAGCCAGGTTACCCTGTTTCCTAAACAAGGTTCACAATTATAGGTTCACGTTTGTTGCTTTGTTCTCGTTTTACTTATTATTCTACGCGTGTGTGTCTGCACTCGTGACACGGCGTCATAAGATCATTCATAGTAGGTGTGCAGCCTTCCTTTAGGTCTTACGTTAACGACCTCGGGACGCCATTTCACAAGCGCTGACACGCACGCACAGAATAAAAAAAGTAAAGCGAGAACTAAGCAACAAACGTAAACACCGAATACTGAGCCTTATTTCGGAAAGAAGGGAAGCCTGGCACCGCAGACTACAGACGATCTGAAAGCAGACGACGATGAACCGCGGCTGTGCGTTACTATGAGTCGTATGAGCGCTTATGTAACTATCTGTAGCCATCATAAACTATAAAAAAGAGGTTTTCTGATCGTCTTCTACCTCATTTGGCTTCTTCTTACCATGAATTGGGATCGGGCGTTTCGTTTCGCATATCCCAGGTGGCCCCGTCGCTTCAAGATGAGCTTGAACGTCCTAATGGGGCGCCATTTTCCTATAGGCAAAAATTGTATTTATTTATTTTCAGAAAAAACACGTAAGTAGCGTCGTTGTTCTCGGGTCAGATAAAAAGACCATAAATTTCGACCTTCGTGTGCAGTTTGACGGCAAACGAAGCAGCGGTTCCCTCAGGAAAAAAAATTAAAGTGTTGCATTTATCGATGTAACAGCCTGTATAAGTATCACTTATGCTGTGGTAACACACTTTAAACCCAACTTACGCCCCCGTTGCGAGTCGTATAAATGTAAAGGTGTACAAATCCGAGTCGAAGCATTTAGGCAAAATTGTTCTAATGTACGGTGGTTTTCGGGCTCCGTGTGTGAGTACTTGCGTCTGTGTGTTTATTCCCGCTTGTTAGTACGTGACGCTCTCCGTGTTCTTGTGTTGAATAACATCTGTATTGACGTATGTCTGTGTGCATGTCTGTGCGATAACGCATTCACACAAAATTGGAAGTGGTGCTGCGCACTCACCTGTACGCAATAGGTTCGATGGAAACGAACTCCACGCCTTTGCCTTGGCACTCTCTTCGAAGTCCGTCAACCAGGCACACCAGGGCATGCTTTGTCATGCAGTACGGAACTGCCATAGGCACGGAGATGTGTCCTGTAAGTGAGTAAAACTGCAATTTCTACCGGTGTTTCATGGAACATTTTCAGGATTGAACCACACTTGTCAATAAAATGGACGCTACACATTGCAGCATTTGCTTAGTCTTGCAAGTAAAGAATGTGCGTCGGCTGGAGATGCACTGATTGCGGAATCATGCCCGCATTTCTGCTCCCTTTCACACAAACGTGCGCAGCATGTGCCCTCGAAGCATGACGGGAAGCGGTGCAACTGTCCACATGACATGGTGGGACACTAGAAAATTCGCAGACTTCCAGGCACGCGCCACCAGAAAATGGATCCCCTGCGATTTCATTTATGACTGCCACTCCAAAACTTTAACATGGCGACATCAAGCCTAGATACCTTTATAACTGCTCTATTGCTCAGCTCTCTTTAACTGTTGAGTTCCTGGGTAACTGGACTCATGTGAGATGGGCTAGCGTGAACGCGGTCCATCACGCGAAAATTTGAGTATCATGACAAACTCTTTTATATTAAACCATCCTCTAGTCATTTACCACGGACACCGGAAGGCTATCATTAAAAAATCTGAGCTTAGTTAACTGTTTACGTTTTAGTGTAAATGGACGCTAAACACCGCCAAACAGAACATCCCTAAAACTGCTTATTAATATACCATGTGTCCTCTAACTTCGAACGTTGTGTTACCTCTATTTGATATATCTGCGTTTCATGTTATCATTCAGGGTTGCATTCAGATTCGTGTGGCAGGTGATTTGTAAGCTTAAGTATCAGTAAAAAATGTGTTAAAATTACATAAAAAGTGAAGATAAGTTGATTTCCTCTTCTGCAGGTTACTAATCTTATCTTGAAAAAGGTGGTTGGCGCTATTGCGAATTTTTCAGTAATACAGGTCCACGGATTAGGAACGTTGAAATTTCACCAGGTAAGTTGTTCCCTAAAACGATGTTGAGTTCATAAAGCATGTTTCGGCTACTTTATTTCCATTCAGTGCATTATCTCGATTTCTGAGAAACGTGCTTACCCGTCCCTTGAAAAAATTATCTTCCCCTCGGGCTATAGCACCTCGTACTGTTGTACAGTAACGCGGGTAGAAATACTGAAACTGAAGATTTTAACATCTATTACTCAGACAACACCTAAACTTTTTGTCCGCCTGAAATGTTTACGTTCCATTGGACTAAAAGCCCCTAAAGTGCGGCTTGGGTTCACCACTGCAGAAAAAACGACCTTTCACAAAAGCATTCTACGCAGACGATAATATTTTATTAAGGTGTGTCGTTTAAGATGTGTCAGTCTTTTCGAGTTGTTTATTTGGCCTGATATTAGTCTTCTACCGCCCTTCGTACCTAATCGGGTATAGTTCATCATATAAGTGATATTCTCCAAATGACATGTCTCGCCGATAATTTTTATGCTGAAGTGCAAGTGGCCTGTCAGTAAAGGTGGCATGACTCGTCTGAGGCATCCCGTATTTTCTCGCTCATGACCTGCTTGTGAAAATAGTTAGAAACAAAACAACTACGATATAACCGAGTTACAGAAGCAAGAGACGAGATCTCGGAGGGTCTTTCGGCTGAGTTCAGGTGATCTCTTTGCCGGGGTTTGATAAGGTGAGGGGAGATCCGGCATACCACTAGAAAACGTTATGCTCGGGAAGCACGGAAGCTGCTTGAGAAATATGCACTACGTGGAAACTCCAAAGACTTTATGGGTGTTTTTTTTTCATTTTTAGCTTATCGCGTTGGGACGCTGGACTAGACAGATCTTGGCGACTTCTTTGTTTGACCTTCAGTTTTCGTTTGGATATTAATTTTCTGTTTTATGTGTGTGTTCTTTTTAACGATAATAGCACGAAGGCGAAAACTCAACAGACCTTAGCGATGTCGCTACTTCACTGTCGTCTTTTTCACGTAGTTTGTTTACTCCGACGAGTGGTAGTTGTCAGATTTGGCTGCCAAAAGCAGATTTGGTGGGGGGGGGGGGGGTATCTTATCGTGTAGAATAAATTTTTTGCTGTCTGAATTTCTGTCTCTCTTTGTGTCTTTTTCTTATGCATAGTACTGGCGGTTCTCCGAGCTTTGAATACCTGGCGTGAAAAATTTCTGTCAACTACAACGCTTCTCCAGAAAGTTAACAGTTTTCGTATATAGCTCAATGGCTTAATTTCAACTCCATGTTCTAATGTATTTATAATACACTTACTCCCAATTTGGTGCTGCTTTTAAACTCGCCAGCGAACAACTTTACTACACTCTTTCATTGTTACCAATCGCAAAACCCCCGAAAATGCACACGATCCCAAAGAAAATTTTACAAACAGCTTGAAGGGAAATCAAATGAGGTAATATTACCCTCATGATTCCACGGTCAGAGTGGCAACAGAACTGCATTAACTCGGCAGTTCTTAAGCAACCCAGAAACACCTAAAAAACATAAACCGCTGCACAAAACTGGTGTTAAAATATGAATTCTCGAAACAGAAAACCTTCAGAATTATTATAATTTATTTTCCGCAATAAACTACATAATATGCACGGCATTTTTGCGATATGTATCGTTAAGTCATCAACACCTATCTCTAAAACGCACAAAAAAGATGTGATTGAACGATCGAATCGTTAAAAAAGCCATTGTCGTGTGTTTGAACTCCACAGCAAAATCCAATTTAACATAACCCGCACAACAGATAATTGCTATACAGATGAAGTTCGGCATACCAAACGGGCTGGTCACGATGACCATTCTTCCTTTGGAAACTTTGAGCAACGGCAGGAACTTTTTGGTTACGCGTAGTGTCCCAAAAACGTTCACGTCGAACACCTTCATGATGCTGTCCATCGTGAGCCACTCCACCAGGCCATTGTTTCGAATGCCAGCATTGGCGACGACAGACCAGAGAACTGCGTAGTACAATGCAAAGTGTCACTAAACGAAGAACCCAAGTTGATCAGCCACAGAACCTACTATTGCCATAAACCATCCGGAGAACAAAGTTTAGTAGAAAGTACACTCAAAAATCTGTTCTGTTAGTACTTTTAAGGTATTTGAGTAGCCCGTCTTAAGGGTACGTGCCGAAGCCAAGGCGAAAAGAGAAATAAATAAGGACGGTAATGGCTTGACTGGCAGTGCCTGCGCACACGCTACCGACCTCAAACCAGAAGCTCGCAGCAGATGTCCCCCGTTCAGTCGGGAGCAGGCCTCACGAGTGTTATAGAAAAGATTTTCGCCGACTGTACACAATTGCCACCTCAGAGTACGGCGACAGCGTCATGGCACCGAGTTTCTTCAAAGATTGTCAAAGTAGCTATGTCTAGCTTACGTTGAACTGATCACATATACCTAAAAAAGAGTATAGAACAACTATACAATTAACACATTCAAACTTGACACATGCCTCTGGAGCCCAGTTGTTGCTGAACCGTCTGGAACGCTTCATCAACTTGCTCTTCTTTGGTGATGTCCAATTGCAGCACCCTGACATTGGACAGCTTCTGCAGCTCCTTTGCCCCTGAGCTCTGGGAGTCGAGACAGCCGGCGAATACCAAGAAGCCATCTCGATGTAAACGACTGGCGAGGGCATGGCCGAAGCCCGTGTCACATCCTAAAAAGATTGAAGAAATACCGCAAGACATTTGATAATAGGTAATGCAAAAACAGTGCAATGGCTCTTCAAAGTATAGGTGGTAAATTAAAACGAGAAAAAATAACGAAGCATGAAACTAATGCTTTTGTTTTTTTGGAATGAGCATGAAAAATATGGTAAACTAGGGGGAATAAACAGAATTCGAATGCCCGAAAACATGTTCTCTGCCAATTTACATTCATTTACAGTGTATTGTGTAATCGTATTTTTGCCAACCTTTGACTTCGCTCATAGTTAGCACAGACAGACCATGATACTATGCCGGCGGGCGTGTGCTTGTATCTGGGGGATGAACAGGATGTTAATTGACATCCCTGTACCGCTTACGTGCTGCCTACAAAAGAGAGCATGGTAATTGCAAACATAGAGGTTTTAAACCAGAGTAAACAGCAAACCCGAGTAAACAGCAAAAAAACTTTACTGACACAATCGCTACAATAGGGCTTTGCTTTAAAAAAAACTGAAACTAGCCCCTAAGCTAAAATGGTTTTAACATTTGTGGTGTCGCGATGCTCCGATAAACAGAAAAAGCTGTACTAATCAAGCACCTTATGACAGATTTTTCTAAGTCTCGCGTACTGTCAAAATGTGTTCTCAACCAAAATAGTGAGTTAGCGATTTACTAGGATTTTATTATGGCCACGCCTGCTCAAAAGTAATTGCCTTAAACGAGTTCATTATTTTTACAGCGCCTTTACGCAACAAATCAAGCAAAGTACTTAAACACTCTCAATCGTCTTTGTCATCCTACTCCAGATGTAGGTTGCGAGCGAGTAAAGCACTTGTTAAAAATATACGAAATTTCACTATGCCGTCGTTACAGCGGTTTAGAGCAGTCCAGCTTGTTCGTTTACTTTTTGTATCGTGTCTTGCTGAAAGAAGATGCTTAGTTTAACATATCACTTTTGCAATGCAGGAACCAATACGAGTGCCTGCTCATGTCGAGCGCTGGTGCACTCTTCTCAACTGTTATAAATGCGGAAATCATTCATCTAAAAAATTCATCCATAAATCACATGACCTTAAAAGCCCTAGTTAAACCGTGCGTTCTTATTACCTACAAATTCAATGGTATGAGGCGGTGATAATGCAATATTTCTTTAATGATATTACGTGTGCTACTTGAGAAGCATGCCACATAAAAGCTTTGTGTGTATTGAGCAGCCACCCTGGTTGTGTTTATGTTTACTTATTTTCTCACCATGTTTATATTGCTAATGAAAAGTAGCCCCAAGCACTCACCTGGACGGCCATGAATACATCGCCAAGGATTTTTTGTCTTCGTATCTCCGAAAAACACCCTCAGGAGTTAGGCACACAATTTTACTCTTACTGGCGCGGCCTTCGAATTGATCAGACTGGCCCTAAATTCGTCCTGCAGTCATTGTGCAGCAAGTTTCTTTTGCCAGAACTGGTCATGAAGCCTTACGACATGAATACACAATAGTTGAGCAATACACAAACGGAAATAAGCCGGAAAGGGTGAAGGGCTCTCAAAATCAATAAAAAATTTTATAATGCGCGTTAATCAAATAAATCAATGTAAATATTTTACCCTACCCAACATGTACTCTCAAACGCGAAAAACATTTTACCCCAGGTAAATAAGCGAGCTTTATGTAAGACAAATCACACTACTAAGGAGACTATCTTCGTAAAACAATCGAGACACCTGTCCAACCATTATTGTCATTGCACACGCCAGCCTTTTCAATTTGAGGTGCCCACAAAGTGCGCATCAAAATTCCCCGAAGAACACGTACAAGATACACTCAGCATAATAAAACAAAGCACTTCTGTGTTGAAATAGATTCAAAAACTCACCAATTACCACGACCGCTTTTCCTTCACTTGAAAGTTGTCTCACAAAAGCTTTCTTCCAGACAAATCTGGATAGCCAGTGCGATGCAAACAGGATGATAGTCGCAGATCCGACAAAGCTGCCAATTGTCGTCAGTAGGGGTACGCGGTCCCACAGGTCCCAAAAGAGTAGTGCAAATATAACAAACAAAGTCCAAGACGTCCGCATGGCTCTACTCTACGTCCCCTGGCAACGTCACTGAGGGGCCTCTATTTGCAAAGAGAGGGCGCGAATACTGCCTTCTCAGAGTCTATCATTTCCCCGATGAGGGGGAAGGAAATTCCACGGCGTTAGTAAACAGGATAAAAAAGCGAAACTCCTGAACGGGTCGATCAGTAAAGTCTACTAAGCAACCCCGTGGGCGAAAACCGGTCTCGGCCTTTCTTAATTCCTAGTGTCAAGGGCGTGCGCCGCTTTCGCCGACAACAGCGCCCTAAAAACACTCTCGACGGAAAGAGACGATAGGCTGGAAGATAAGCCCCGATACCTGAAGGGCGGCTACAGAATCTCGGCAATAGTGTTATCTTGATATGGGTTGAAGAAGCCGTTGGCTGGAGTCTTTTCTTTTTCGAATGTTCTCTCTGCACTCGCCACTGCTACGAAGCCGTTATAAAATGCTGCTTAGGCACGAAATATTGACGACATTGGAAGCCGCTTTCTTGCATGTCAGCCGCCTGATGGGGTGCTTTTTATGCTAGCAAGCGTCTTACAAACGCACGAATAAAACGTAAGTTAAGGTAACTATCGCTTCATACTATACAGTTATCTGTTTGGGTTTAGTAACAATTAGTATTTGTTTAATCTGGCCCTTTTTCTTGAAAGTGTACTAACAAACAACTGTGTTGAAGCCTTCCCAGTAAATGCTACTGTAAATGTCAGTATAAAAGATGGTTGACAGCTTTCAATAGGGCATTTCCTTTTAACCTTTGGTACAGGCCAGGTTATATCGGTTTACCTGGCAATTTGGATAGAATTATCGGCCTGTCAATCTCAGCTGTTTATTCAATATTTTTGCCGCCATTTTGTGTTTCTCACGGACTTGTTAAACAACGGTGATAAAGAGCGCGTGAATGAGTGTACAGCTAAATGAACACTGCGTGCATGTGAGATAGACCGAATGTTTTTGCCTCTGGCCTTGACAGTTTTGTAGCTTCATATACCAGAGAAATTTCAAGATTTATGCAAGATTTTTAGCCAGTTCCCTGTGCTCTCATCGGTACGTATCTACGCATGGTTCCAGAAAAATCCCCTCCACGCATGCATTGCAAAATTCCTACCTCCAATCATACTCCTCAGGGTCTGGAGGTTCATCAATAAAAGCACGAGAGAGACATAGACCTATACATATAGATATTGTTACGATCAACTCCAGGAAGGACAGTAAAAGCGTTTATTAACAGGCCAAACTTGTGCCGGCAATCACTGGCGGTGCCACACTTAGAACAAGCTTGGACTTCTTTCTCATCTGTTCACCAGTCAGCACATACCCATAACAAGAAACAGCCCGATTACCCGGTCGGGGATTTCACTCGCAATAATAAAGTCGCAGCATTGCTCCCCATCCTAGTTGGCATCGGCCCGATGCCACGAAAGCAAAACTAAAAACAGGCACGTAGATGTTGAGTGATCGGCGAGCGTCAGGGCACGTGAGCTCGCCTAGCATCATGCTTCGGGTTCGCAAGGCCGGGTGTAGTACGGTTTATTGCTGTACCACATGCACAACGTCTGGGTCCAACCTCCGTCCTGAAGAACGTGCTGTTGTGTCCTCGGGTACGACCTCGTAGTTAACACGGCTTGCAGGCGGCGGAGAACACGATAAGGCCCAGAGTATCGCCAAAGCAGCTTCTCCGAACGTCCTCGGCGGCGGATCGGCGTCCACACCCCCACAAGGTCGACGGTCTATACTCGACATTACGGCGTCCCTTGTATTTCTTGGCGTCGATTTCTTGTTGATGTCGAATGCGGACGAGTGCGAGCTGGCGTGCTTCCTCCGCCCATTGGGTAAAAGCCTCGGCGTCGATGCTGGTCACGGCGTTTTCATCGACAGGCAGCATTAGATGTAAGGTTGTTGTTACAGAGCGTTCGTAAACAAGTTCAAACGGTGCGCGTCGAGTTGTTTCTTGCTTGTCAGTGTTGTAGGCAAACGTTACGAAGGAAAGAATTTCGTTCCAATTTTTGTGCTCCAGATCGACGTACATGAATAGCATGTCAGTTAGTGTTCTATTAAGGTGTTCGGTGAGGCCGTTGGTTTGAGGGTGGTAGGCAGTGCATTCGCGATGAGTGCTATGAGTTAGTTTGAAGACGTTCTGTAGGAAGGTGGCGGTAAAAGCGGTGCCTCTTTGGCGACTTCAGAAGCGGTGCCGTTGGGAAGGGCTCTGGTCTCGGCATAACGCGTCAAGTAATCCGCGGCTACAATGATCCACTTCTTCTTCCCTGACGCTGATGTTGGAAAAGGCCCAAGGAGATCCATCCCGCCTGCCGGAATGGCGCGTCGGGAGGATTTACTGGATGAAAGAATCCCGGTGGCCTGACGGGAGGTTTCTTGCAGCGCTTGCAATCCCGGCAAGTCCTCACGTAGTGTCGTACTGATCGAAGAAGGTTGGGCCAGTAATACCTTTCACGAATCCGAGCGAAGGGGTGACTAACCCCTAGATGCCAGGCGGAAGGCTCGTCATGACAGGCTCGTCAAATTTCGCTTCTCAGAGCAGATGGCGCGACCAGAAGAAATTTCTCTTTGCTGCAGTAGCTTCTGTTGTAGAGCAGGATGTTCCGCCGGGAATACCAAGCCGAACCTTGAAGAAACAAGCGCGGTGGCGTAGTGTTTTTGAAGCGAAGGACCTCAATCAGTGGCCGTAGGTCTGTGTCCTGCAGCTGGTAAAGGGTCATGTCCGCAATACGGGCGATCCCTAGGAAAGGGAAATCCTCTTCCGTTTCCTGTGTGTCGTTCAGAATTGGCGCCCGCGACAAACAATCGGCATCCTTGTTCTTCTTTCTAGATTTATACACAGCCGTTACGTCGCACTCATGCATCTGTAGGCTCCATTGAGCAAGTCTACCGGAGGGGTCCTTGAGGTTGGCAAGCCATATATATACATACACAGAAAACGAGATAACGAGTAAACGCGCATTCACTCATCTCATTCATTGGCTGTAGGAAAAGCACCAGAGCAATGGTTTTATTCGGGAGAGCTAGGTTCGATAGGAAATCAATAGTAAATCCAAAGATATCATGTTTAACTAACTTTTCCGGTACACTTTAATGAACGTAAGTAGCGTAGAAGTCTGCATAGCCTGAATGAATAGCTAGTATTATAGCAAGTTAAAGCACAATCACATTAAGTAAAACAAATATCACTGAAAATGATTGAGTGCCTCTTCGTGCAATAAACCACATTGTTTTAGATGAGAAGCATCTCAAACTCGGGGCTGTGTCCTCCCTCCCTCGTTGTAATTGTCCGCCGTCCGCACTCTACTGCGCATGCGCGTCTCTTCAGCCCCATCAGCGTTTGGGCTGACGCCAGCACAGTCCACTATCAAAAGAAATACCTATGCGGCGCCTGGTTTCAATCCCACGACTCTCTGGTCGCTTCGGAAGGTACGTGGCGCTCTTCCCACTGCGCTATTAACCGAGACGGGATCATGTGCTACGAACCCGCCTTATGTCCTTCACTCGTTCAAACTACGTCATGAGACAACTGATACAACGAAGGGATGCGAAGCTGAACGTCAACGGAAACGACGAACTGTAAACTAATAAGAACTTCAGTCGACCCCATGGCTGCTTGGCATACTACTCAGGGTTCCCCTACGGGAAGATGGTGTAATTTTTTTTTATTCGGTGCAGAAACTCGCCACCATTTACAATATCAATTGAAATCTGCTTGCCATTGCATGGAAATTACCCAGGGTCTGCAGACAAAGAGTCCTCTGCTTTACCCCGCGCTTTCTCCGTACTTTTTCAGAAGCAGAACAAGGCGTGCCACACGGATTGCGTGTCGTGTTACAAATAAACTGCGTGTAAGTATGACTGGTCTACGTCAGTAATGAAGAACTCCGATCCTGGGCAGATGCTCCGTGAAGTTTGGCTAGTCTTCCCGTCGAAGTGTTTTGAGCAAGAAGACCAACGAACAAAATGAAAAAAAATTCACCATCTTCCCGTAGGTAAACCCTGAGTAGTATCTGAAGGAGCCATAAGTCGACTCAAGTTCCCATTAGTTTTCAGTTTTATCGCGGCGTTGCGGGAGAAGAATTAGGGGAGCAGAGCGCGCGCGCGCGTCATTTATACCACGGAGCTACAGTGGCGCCCCCAGCGGAGTATGCAGCGGCTACCGTCGCGTCTCTAATCCTAAGCTGCTTCACAATATCGCGCGCGGAGCCGCAGGTGTTGCCATTCGTTGGGCAATCCCGGAGAGGAGAGGAGCTTCGGTGAGGAGAGGAGGAATGCCTCGCATACTACTCAGGGCTCTCCTACGGGAAGATGACGACGGTGGTTGAACGCGAAGCTATCTCGGGATAGATTCTTTTGTTGCCGAATCCCTAGGTGCATCCTGCCACAATCATCATCAGCAGTGATTGGCCAGGCATGCACAGTGGGGATACGGACGCCGCACAACGGCGCCCACAAAGGCGGAGGGAACAGGCTCGACTATCAGCTGCTTCGCATCTAAAAAAGGACGCAAACATGATGTATCAGTAAAGGTTTTGCTGTGTATCGCAACAGGGATAAAAAATGTTTTCGCTTTCAA
Source organism: Haemaphysalis longicornis (assembly GCF_048455015.1). Taxonomy (NCBI): domain Eukaryota; kingdom Metazoa; phylum Arthropoda; class Arachnida; order Ixodida; family Ixodidae; genus Haemaphysalis; species Haemaphysalis longicornis. The sequence goes on from NW_027526407.1 coordinate 96,132,142, forward strand.
AGCATGTATAAGGAAACATAGCTGTCCCGTGATTTCGTTTTTTTTGCTCCTGTATGTGCGTACAACTAGTTATCTCGCAGCCGTTATGGACCAAATTTCCGCCATCGTTAGCCTACCGCCCATTTTCTGTGTTCTTTGTTTTAAACTACAGCACAAATTGGGCTAAATATGTTTTCTGGTGTGGCGGCACCGAATACTTTGTTCCTAGTTCACATATTTTAGCGTATACGCCTTATTATAAATATATGTTGGCTTCTGGATGCATGCCCAACTAATCGATGAAGAGTCCGGAACGCCCGGCATTTCGCTATGTCTATTTTCCAACGCAAAGCTGCTTTGGTCGTCTAGCCGGTTTTGAGTTATTTTCGGCGCATCTCCTCTGCGACAGCCGTTCCGACAGAACGACAACACGAAAGCCAAAATCACTGTCAGAGTAACCTTGCCTGTGTGAGAACACGCTTTTTGGACAGCCTCAGTGCCGTAAGCCCAACTCACAATTGTCAAGTGCATCTCTGTGAAGAATTGTACACGCACCCTGGAAAATTTTATAACTTACGAGGAATGAGCCCGCTTAGCTATTTTCGTAAAGCAGAATATTGAAAAAAAAAACCATTTACGCTATCCCTTTATGCTTCTTGCAACATATGACTTGCTGTCATATGCAGGGTGATCAAGGTTAAGTCGACAGGTTTTTTTTTCTAAATAGGCGCTTAGATTTCCGCGAAGAAGACCTCTGCGCCCAGGGGGACATATAAATAGGAGGTATTTATTGATGTAGGTGGCTCAAATAACTAAAATTGATTAATTATCTTTTTAGGGGCTGCAGTAACCAGGCATGTCTGTATTGGAAAGTTAGCCGCATCGTGTTTCTACGCAGTTTCAATTGGCCGAATTATTCTAGTCCATCCGTAGTCCGAGATATAAAACGGCGTAGTTTAATTGCCGTTCGCATGATTACTCATGCAAGACAGTCGCCACCGGCGCAAATCTCCTGCCTTCTGTGGCGTGCCTGCTGTGTACGGTGTTCAGTTCGACAAAGGGGTGGAGGCACAGGAAAAAGTGATAACTGGCATCCATTTATTTTTGGCTGGCGTTATCGCAATCTGCAGTACTCGGAACCGCTATCGAAACACAAAACAAAAGGGAGGAGCTATGCGCTTGTCCTGACTTCTAGCATGCGTAATCATGCGGAGGGCAATTAAACTTCGCCATTTGATATCGCGGACTACGGATGCGCTAGAAGAATTCTGTGAATAGAGACTGCGTAGAAACACGATTGCGTCTAACTTTTCAATACAAACATGCCTGGTTAGTGCAGCCACTCAAAAGTTAATTAATAAATTTTAGTTAGTTAAGCCACCTTCATCAATAATTACCTCCTAATTAGGTGTCCCCCTGGGGGCCAAACCTCACTGTAGAGGTGGTCTTTGCGTAAATCTAAGCGCGTATTTTTTAAAAAACCTGTCCACTTAACTTTGATAACCGTGTATATAATGCCGACTATAAAACAAAAGGACTGAAACGAGTTGAAGTCTTTTTTTTTGCCTTTTAGCGCCAACCGCCATCTATTCAGCATTCATGTTAGAGTATTCTCAGCATTCGAATGGTTTCATGTTCGGGAAACCTATAGCACTGCGACACTCCGGAAAGAAATGTGGCTTACACAAACCAAGGCCGTCCCCTTTCGTTAAGCCTGGTGACTTTGCGGCTGTCTCAGGGATAGATAGCCAAAGCTTAGAAGAGGGCCAGTTGGATTTTAAGTTTAAACATGGGTGGCGCTAAGCTAACGCGGAAGAAGTTGGCAGGATACGATTGAAGCTCACAACCGTCGTGAGTTTGACTTGTTTTGGCCATGTGAGCTTAGGGTAGGCAATGTTTGCAGCTTCCCTATTGTGGCATTTTCCCTCCAGTTTCTTTTTCCCTGTCACATTCTCTCTTCATGTTTTACTTGTAAACGTTTTGGTGTTCTACCTGGTAGACGTTGCGTACAAATCCTCCGACAAAAAAACGGCCAGGAGGGAGCACCTAGCAAAAAGTCCTCATAGATCTTCTTCGGATACCCTGGGCAGCTGAAATCATAAACAAAAGTAGTCATCAATGTGGCATCCGCTCCGTTTATCTTTAACAGATGGATCCCTGTTCACCTCTTCTCTAAGCAGGAAGTTTGTGAAACAATTCTCCGAGCAGAAACTTTTATGCGAACGCCTGAACTTATCGAAATTCCGTTTAGAACTTGAAACTTCTCTCACCTGACCCCAAATGAAATCGACTATAGAGTAACCGACGACGCTTTATATTACACAAAATTTTACCGATTCCTCTTCAGAGTTGCCCGCACAGGCTGATCAGCTGGGGCAAGCACCGCACCCTACTATGCAGAGTCTCTCTTCCGCACCCTACTTTCTCCACTCTAAGGGTTTTACTACTGTAACTACAACTACTACTGTATATTACTTTTGCTGCTGCAGCTGCTGCTACCGCTGCTACTACTACTACTACTACTCATACTAATGCTACCCCTACTACTACTATTACTACTTCTACTGCTACTACTACTAGAGATGCTGCTGTATTACTACTAGTACTACTATTACTACTCCTATTACTACCATTACTATTACTACTACTGCTACTGCTATTACTACTATTACTACTGCGACTACTACTACTACTACTACCACTACAACTACTACAACTAGTACTACGACTACTACTACAGGTAGTAGTTAGATTCTTGCCGCAGTGGCTGCTTTTCTAGCGGAGTCGTGGAGCGAAACCGCCCGGGTGTCGAGATTTTGGGGCAGGTTAAAGACACCCAGGTGGTCAAAATTAACCCGGGGCACTCCACTACGGCGCGCCTCAAAGGCCACTGTAGCTTCGGCGCGTTGAAACCCACAGTCAATCAATTACTACTACTATACTACTACTACTACTAGTAGTAGTAGTAGTAGTAGTTACATTCTTGCCGCAGTGGTTGCTTTTCTGGCGCAGTCCAGGAGCGAAAACGCCCGGGTGTCGAGATTTCGGCGCAGGTTAAAGATACCCAGGGGGTCAAAATTAACCCCACAATCAATGAATTACTACTGCTACTACTACTCCTCCGGCTACTCCTCCTGCTTCTCCTCCTCCTCCTCCTCCTACTACTACTACTACTACTAATACTACTACTACCACCACAACTACTAGTAGTAGTAGTGCTACTAGTAGTAGAAGTTACATTCTTGCCGCAGTGGCTGCTTTTCTCGCTTATTCGAGGAGCGTAAACGCCCGGGTGTCGAGATTTCGGCGCAGGTGAAAGATACCCAGGTGGTCAAAATTAACACGGGGCACTCCACTAAATCGAGCCTCAATGCCAACTGTAGCTTCGAGCGTTAAACCCCACAGTCAATTAATTACTACTACTACTACTTCTACTAGTGCTACTACTACTACTACTACTACTACTACTACTACTACCACCACTACCACTACTACTACCGCTTCTATTACTAGAACTACCACTACTGGTTCCACTGCTACTACTACTACTATTACTACTACTACTACTACTATTACTACTACTACTACTACTACTACTACTACTACTACTAGTACTACTACTACTACTACTACTGTGATAAATAGATACCGGAACTTTAGGCAAAATGCCTATTTTTCCTTCAGTCCGTATCAAGCCTATTTAACCTATAAGAGTGAGAAAATGGAAGGGGAGCATTTTAAGCAATAATTTATTGTGCCTATAGCGCCTATTTTGACTATATGAGCTTTTTCGTGCCTATTTAGACTATATGGGATTTTTGGCGCCTAAAAATGCCTTTTTGTGTGTTATATATGTCTTTTTTGAATTTTTCAGTCGATGTTCATCAGGTACTGTTCTCGTTTCAGAATCCCGCCACGGGGTGTTTGTTTCACGCCGTTTGCGAGAAAAATCCGCGCGTTGTGACAAACAGGCCGAGAAGCCCAAACCGTGCCAAAGCCCCCCCCCCCCCCCTCGAACACGCAACCTCGGTCGAGTCACAGAAACCCGTGCGCTGCGACACCGTAGCCAAGCTCACCGACGTCAGCCCGGCCCGCGCAAACTCTTTCGTTCTATATCCTTCTGACATGCGGTGTCCACGGACCAACAGCGAAAACTTCTGCCCACGTTCCATATCTATTGCTAACGGAATAAAAAGACAGCAAACAAAAAATGACTGCGGCACAGCCACGTACTTGCCGCTCAAGCTCAATGACGCCTTTTGTGGAAAACCACGTGGATATCTGAGACACCAAAGTGTTAAGGTGATGCCACGAACACGTGCACTGTCAGCCCCCGATCACACGTACACCGCCAGCTGGCACGACGCAGTACGCGGAGCACGAAGAATGAACAAGAAACGGAGCTTAGGAAGGGGGACCCCAGCACTTACAGGTAGGTTAGTCGTGACACCCGTCATTTGCCGGGGCTGGGTAATCTTTAGGGCATCTGAGAACCTCCCATTAAACGAATTATTTCCAAAGAATCTTGCGTGCTGTCGAATGTTGATAATCGGTACGTAGCGTATAGTTAGTGCATGATGTTATTCCTGCAGCTTCACAAGTCATCCGCTTCTGCAAAACAGAATACCTCAGCAATTTATACAGAAGTATTGCACTTCCCTGTACTATCCATGGGATTCATCTGTGTTGTGAAGAGCTGAGGAGCTCGTTCTGCTCCGTCAACGAATCCTTCTCACCTAAGCCAGTCTAGGCTAGTACGTGCACCTCGTAAATCAGACGGAACGGAGAAAAATCCGGCTAGGGCCCCTTGCAGCCTCCGTACGCCCAAGTAAGCTCACGTTCGACAACCACGCGGAATCTTTCTTGGAAGCGCATTCGTGTCTTCAGGCACCAGTTACGGATTGTGCCTTTTCAACCAGAGCCCGTCCTTACCCCTAAAACAACTCGGCTATGGGCGGAAAACTATGCCTTAAACACTCCGGTTTTACCAACAGCTTTTCAATGGACAAATGATTCGCAGCCTAAAGTATTTGCTCTACGCTACACTTCAACGTGTCAGGGCGCATTCGTGTGCTCATTTTGCATTCTTAGGAGAATGCATTTCAGCAGCTGAGAGATTTGGCGCCGCTCTGTCTAAGAATGCTGAGTTTATCTGAGAGGCCTAGCACAGATCCGTCACCATCTCCGAAGGGCCGGTTGATTAAATCTGCCCGACATAAAATTACTGGATTCCTTCAACTTTCAGCCGTCCAGCAGGTCCAAACGGCTCTCGAACGGCAGCGCCGGAGAGAAAGCGGCGAGCCGATGCCCTCCCTTCGGGGACAAGGGTGTCCAGCCCCGCAGTGGGTAGCGAAAGTGTTGCCTAATAGAATGCCACCAGGATCGACGAGTGGCTTCGTCCGGGCGCAGTCGAGATATTACGTCTGTTTCCGGCGATCAATGAAGTCTCAATCACTTCCCTTCACTGGATTCTACAAGCTAAAGTAAGTGCAGGATGTTCTGAGTAGGAAACATTGTGATATTCCGAATGTAATTAAATCATGGAGCATCCGCAAGTACAAGAACGTTCCCCCAACCTCAGTGGACGTTGAGCGTCGTTTTTCCCGCACAGTTATAGACTGAAAGGGGTACAACTTCAAGCAGCAAATCATTGAGGTTCGTGTGGCTTCTCATGGCTTTCAATCTTGCCTTTTGGTGTTGAATAACCTTGAATTTCTCGTAAATTTTAAAATATTGGTTCTTCTGCTGCTTGTTTTAAGGAAGAAAATAAAATTACTTTCCCGCAGCACATTACGCGCCGGTGGTTTCACTGCAAGTCAAAGATTGGTCTTAAATAAACTTCTGAAGCACAAACAGGAATCGAGCCTATATATGCCTAAACGGGAGTATTTGGTGCCTATATATGCCTAAATGTCACATCTCAGTGCCTATAGGCGCCTAAAACCTGGATTTTTCGTGCCTAAATTTCCGGTCTCTAGTCATAAATTCCTTTCCCTGTAGAACAAGTTAATAAGGGGAGGGATTACCATTCCCCAGGCTGGACATTGGTCTCTAAGCTGGCACAGCTGATATATTGCGATCAGCTTGAATCTACTCCCCTTTCATAAATATTGCGCGATCCTCCCCAAAGTGGTAGTGTTACCTTGGAACTACGGCTTCGTGATAAATGGGTGGTGGGCAGACATCACCTAGTTTCGACTGCGCCTAAAAGTGCACCCCGGCAATAAAATGTGACAGGTTTCCAACAACGAACTTATTTTCCAATGGGAAAAATTCTTGAAATTTGAAATTATTCTATAGGAACCGCGACACGCGGCCTTTACCTCCAATATTTTCCTTCGGAGAACAGCTGCATTCATTGCCGCGTGAACTGCGTGCTTGCTTTATGATTATGAGGTTCACGGTTAGGAACCACTGCGGGAGGTAAAAATTGCTTTTCAAGCCATCGACCCCCCGTGACAGGCCCCGCGTACCAATAAAGTGAAGTTTTGTGAAGCTTTCAGAAGTGAAGTGAAGTGAAGCTTTGACGGAATAGCACCCGAAAAGCATACACAATAGTGAAATAGAAAATCTATGGGATATCCCATCAGGAAAATCATCATCTGTTCTTTTCTGAGAAGATGGGTAACCACAATTGTTATTAGCAGACGGCATTGAGATATGATGTACAATGTGCAATGGCGGACAATGTAGTGGGAAAGCTAAATGCTGGTGGGTCAACGTTACGCTTTTGCGAAAACTGACAAAAGGAACGCATGAAGACGCTCTGCCACGATTTTTCACACCCTTCCCCGGAGTTCTGAATTATGCAATGTCCCAGAGTTTTTCTTTGCTGTAAAGGGGAGGATGATGAGGTAGTGGCGGCGCAGTTGCAGATTCGAAGGCTGTAGGGGCGCAAGCTCCCGCGTGTTGTGCGCATATAGCGTGCTCCTCGCTGTGCAGTTATAGCGGGACATACGCAGGTGCGGATATCTCGTTCCCGCGTGTCCTGTGCGGTGTGCGTGCTAGTAGTGTGCACATTGAGCGCTGTATGGACACGCAATAAAGGCATATCATGTCCTCTGCATGTGCAAAGGAAAACGATTCTCCGCAAAGAAGTGGCTCTGGGAAGACAGGGGTAAACAAAGGTGGCATATGGCCGGTATGGTTGCAGCAAGTGGCAGTTGGCCGCAGCCATTTCGCTCTTCAGGAAGGGCATGCCAGTTCGTCTGGTGTCAACACACGGTGGCGCTTTTGGCCACGTAATAAGAGACGCCATTGTGTGTTGATGAAGGGCCATTTTACTTTCAGCACAATTGGGGCAGGGCGTTGGTCGTATCTCGCCACTTCCTTTAACATTATGTAGCCATTCACAAAAAAAAACGCTATCACGAAAATGTAAACCAAGGACTAGCGCGATTTATTTCGGTTTAAGTGAAATTGCCGCACATTATTATTAGAATAACAAAGATTGAAAACATCCTTTTCCAAACATACTACTAGCGAAACGTTATTTTATCTGCAGTATCTCCAATATCTCGAGTATCAGACAGCGCTCCTTTTGTCTGCTTCCTTTTCCCCCGTGTTTTTAGCGCTGTTTCGAAGATGAAATCCTATCAACTCTCCTAGCGATCCACATTTTTAATGTGACATGTGTTTCTTGTATGTATGAGTTGTTTTGTTTGGCGAGCCGGGTTCCCGAATCTTTCCCGCATGATGGAAGTTCCTCCGTGGTAATTAATTCAGTTTAGAAAAACTTCAAATAGTTGTCATTTTTTATACGAAGAGACCTCGGATGAAAAATTAATATGACTCACTCATTGCATTGAATGAGGACGTATGACATCATCCGGCCAATTTCAAGTTCATTTACGGGTTGTTCGGTTCAGCTACCATACACTAGGTGATCAAGTCAAAGGCACCTGCACTAAAAGAGTGCTTAAGTTAAACAAACCGGTTCTATAGGGGCTAGTGATTTACCCAATAAGACAAAACAGCTGCTAAACAAAGTGATGACAGAACAGAGACTCCTATATAAAGATTTCTCCAAATATACAGGCATGCTTGCAGCCTTATTAAACGATCTAAACTTTTTCGCTAAGGCAAGCAATTCGACAACAATGGAAACTACAACGATGTCTGGCGCATTCAGAAGTGAAGCTGGCTGCTTCGTTTACGCCCAGTAAAAAAAACTGATGACTTGAGAAAATATCTCTCCAGAAATATCATCAGATCATGGGTTTTTGTCATATTTCTTGGACCTTACACGTATATAAAAACACATAAACACTCCACCTACAAATAATTTGATGATCCTATTTATGAATTGTGATATTACAAACCGTAAAGCTGAATACTACAGTGGAAGCGTACAAAAGGTCTAACACGCTTTCAGGATGTGTGTCTTTATAATCTGCCTATACCGCGAGTAATATATTGTTACTACTTACATTGAAAAAGTTGCAAACAAAAAAAGTTTCAACAAATATGCACCGCACGAAAAGCTGAGGTAAACAATAGGCCGAAATGCCGTCTCACTGGGGTATACGTGCAAAGGCCATTTCATCTCTTTTGGCGCAAACACTTTCTTGTTATGACTAGGACTCATGTACACACTTCAGCTATCACGCGCCTAAGCGTGTACGAGTACGAATACAAATATGACTAAACCAGGCAAAAAACAGAAGAATAAAGCTCCCGTTTTCCGCTAATGTACGGCGTGGTCTGGGACGAAAAAGGTTCGCGATCTTGCGGGGAAGATCCGCAAAACACCGCTGTAGAGGATGGCACACCCTGACAGTAAAGGTAATACCGGCTGTTGGACGTGCACGAGGCGTTTATATCCTTCAGGATTTCGCAGCAACATCAGCAAGCCTTCATTTCTACCACTTTTCTAATGCGCTCAACATGGCTGTCGGTGGTCTCAACGGGCACATATACGTATATTAGCAACATACAGGAAAACAAAGGAAAGCATCATAGAATTTTCCACCAGGCTGCATATTCTCTTTTTTTACTATTTGAGGAAGCAAGGTGCAATGCAGGAAAGCCATGTAGTAACACAATATTGACCGGTTAGCGACATTGTTCCCGAAGGTTCTATATGCTACTTGTTTGTTGGTTACTCAGTTTTGTTTAATGTTTCTTCACCCAATGAGCCTACTATAGTTGAGTGAATCATTTTCCCGAAAGTAGTTGAGGGGATCTTTGTTCCTGAGCTTATATATGGTAGTACGTCGTTTTCGACATTACTGCGAGGTAATACGAGCGACAAATACCAGCTACGGGCAGCTTAAAGGGTGCTGACACCAATTTTCGGTGCTGATATTATTGTACAGTTCGTTTCCGTTACCCAACAGGATACCCTGCGTAAATTATGAACAGCATGCGTCGCGTGGAACGTATCCTTGATTGCCAATGTAGTGCCGACGAGGCTGCTGCGCTGCAAGCATCCACCGAACTCGACGTCGTGTGACATCAGGATGTGGTAGAGCAAACGAGGTGACGTAGCCGCGTGCTCCCCGACTCCGTGACGTCTAGCCGGCACCCGGCTAATGGCAAGGCCCAACCGTCCTGCGCGTGGGTGGAGCGACGCAGGTTTTCGCATACCCACGTGATAGCGCCGGCCCTGTTCAGCGGAAACCGTGACGTCCCAGCGTACTTTTGGCCGCCCGCGAACTCCGGGCTTTTTGAAACAGCGGCCGTTGACGACGGTTTTTCCTGCGTTATAGTTCCTCATTTATCGTCCGCTGATGTATTTGAACTACGGTTTTATGATAGTAAGCCCCGTGGGCATCGATCTAAGCAATAAAAACATGACGTAAACATTTGGTGTCAGTACTCCTTTAAATTTGTTTCGCCACTTCTCTTGCTCCCGGAAGCATTACGGGAATACTGTGCGAACAGGAAATATACAAAAAGTATACATTCCTCATTTCATATCTCATCACTTCGTTATGCATGGACAACCAGAACAGCACAACATGTAAATTTGTTGGCGCCAAATAAAATACGGTGCTCTTAGGGATAGATACAAATACCTTTGACGCTTGACGCAAAGAAACCGGTACATGAAAGCAAAAACAGACAAGCGCTTCGAACAACTGATACATTATTCGAAATAAACGGACTTTTTGTATCCTGCTCAACAATTTAATAACAATCGGCGGCGCTCACACTACACGTGTTCAATCTTAGCACTTCCAGAGTCATTCAATTTTTTATTCGTCACGAAACGGCCCTGCAGCTGTATGGGCGATCTTTGTATGCTGCTTTTGGAGGACACGCGTGGCGCTACGGTCTGTTCGATGGCACTCCTCGTGCGGCAAAGGGCTGGGCAAAGGTGGAGACGCGGTTACTTCGAAGTATTTTTGGGGTGAAAAAGAAAGACAACGATCTTGTCACGGTATTTATTACCATGCTACTTAATTAGTGCGCGCAAAGGATGATGCCCAACACGTGTTGTGTTCCGGGCGGTGCCTCGGGTACAATGTTACAACGGAAGAATTTTCCTGGTTGTGCTTACAAGGCGATAGATGGCAGCGTAAGGAATGAAACAGCGCAATTCGGTCGCAATTTGCAACCGGCGATTCGATTTGAGATATGTGCCTGTGTGCGAGAAACATTTTGAAGCTACTTACATCGTCGGTGCAAATGAATTTTTTTGTCAACGGCGATGCGGTGACACTGCAGAGCAACAAACCGACTAGACTTTACGCCTGCAGAGAAAAATTTGATGGCATGCCAACCTGTTACCACCAGTCGGATGTGCGATAGCGGATGCTGACAACAAGAACAGCAGGGTCACGACCTTGTCGAGTCACTCCGAACGGTCGAAGAGCAGGTTACACAATATGCTTGGAAGGAGACTGGTAGACAAAACCGATGAGTTATTAGCACCCCTTTTTCTTTTGTTTGAAACTTTGCGCAACAAAAAGCTTCCTTTAGGTAGTCCTGGCGAGCCAATTGGATGCAAATACAGTGATTGGAGAGCCAAGGAACCTACGAAGTCGCCAATTTTCATAAGGAGGGATACCGATGCCAGAGATTCCAAAAAATAGCGCAAAGATAAGAAACAAAGTCTAAGATTGTCCATGTTTGTATCTTAGACCACAAGCAACGTCACTACCGAGAGGCTATTTGAGGAGGGAGTGCGCGAAATTACCTCGTGAGAGTGGACTATTTGATCAAGGATGGGGGAGAGAACTGCGCTATCCAGTACACAGGACAACAAAATGCAAAGCCTGCAACGGGTGACTCATTGCCGTCCAAACAACTACGTGCGCGAGGTTCGGTCGCTGTCTCATTGAATACAACATTGCTTGGTGTGAAGGACGTGAAAGCTTTTATTCTACAACGTCGCCCCCAAAACACCTTAACCGTATAAAGCGGCGCTCTTCCCGATAGAAGTGCCGCACACAGAACAGGCGGCTATCGGACGGACTGTTTACGCGTAGTGGCGGCTCCCCATTCGTGTTGTCACCTATTAAGCGGTAGCAAACGTTCCCGGGGTCGTTTTTCCCTACAAAAGCATAAATGAATCCGTAAAGGCCAACTGCACTCGAATTTCCCCTCGGCCAAATTTATTTTAATGTGCAATACGTACGATTAAATCAGCTGAACACGAGTGGTAGCCCAGTGAAACGCCTCGTTATTCAGTCAGAAGCGTTTAAAATAGCTCCGTAACAGACGACGCTGTACCTTCCGGCGAATCGCGTAAACAGCCATGACGCACCTGTGAGGCTACGGCCGGCCGCGGCTTCGTCGTTTGGTCAGCCCCGCAGCTGGAGTGCCGGTCGAGCTCCGCTGCGGATTTTTCACACATTTGCTGCTCCGTGCGCGGATTGAGCTTGCGCGCACGCTTGCTTCCGAGTGGCTGACCGCCTGGCAGTTCTCTGGCCGGCGTCCACGTCACTTCAGTGACCGGGCTATTTTATATTTCTTTAAAAATCGACGGTTTTTTCTGATCGCTTGCGACATCCACGTGTGTATTTGCGGTGTTATATCTTGCACATTGTTTTCTTTTTAGGGAGACTATACGGAAACGGTGCTTTCAAAAAGACCACAGTTTGAGTGCAGTCAGCCTTTAAGGACAAAAGATGGCCTACGTTGTGGCTTTGGCTTGGACGTCGGCGTCTGTAACTGAAAATGGCTCCTTGGTGAGCGCAGTATAGCGCGAGCTGAAACTCGACAGAAAGAGGTCCCCTTACAGTCTCTGCCTATGGGACCTCTTTCTGTATATCTTGCACATGTTATCTGAATTTGCACAATAAAGTTTTTTTCTGAATTCCGAAGAAAGAGGTGGCCGCTCAGGCCAGTAAACCGCCGATAAAGGAAGTGAATGGAAGAACACCACCAAGGCAGCGAAGATACATGTAAAAGTAACAATTGTCATCAACTCCTCCATTACACCGTGGCAGAAACTATGCAAGCGATGAAATCTGTAAAAGACAGATCGAAGCTATTCCAAAAAGCGACAAGGCGGATAGCGAACAAAAGCGCCCAAAGCGGCAAGGTCCCAAAGCATAAATGGGATGAATGGGCACTTGGGGTTGATATTCACGCAGGACCTAAGTAGAATGCTCATGTTAATCATATAACGTCAGCTCCACTGAGAGGGCTGTTCTCTCTCAGAAGACGTCTTGGGTCGGGACCGCCAAAAAGAGAATTAGCCTATACTAAATTAGGCATATATAAGCTAGAGCGAATATAATAAAGGGCAATTTGGTGTACTCATAATGGAGACGACTCAAATACCTCATCAATGGAACTATTAGGGAACATCGGAAATCCTCGCCCTAGAGAATTGTCCATAACTAACACGTTTAAAGTTCTTGTGTCAACTTCCTTGTGGCAATCTGTACCTTGATGGTTCAAATTTCTCAGCGCAAAAACAAGACCGACACACCATAATCAATTTATTTCCAGAGTACATTTGTCCCACTGTTTGCTTTAAATATGCTTTTTTTTTCTAATAGCTGTAAGAAAGGGTAATGATTTGCATTTGTCGATTACTGGCTGCGCATTCCTAGAACAATTAACAAAGGCAGTGTAAAAGCCCTTACACTGAGTAATTTCCCCCAAGCAAGTCTGATTTAAAACAAAGGAACCAACACAATTATGCGATAAATTGGAGTCAGTAAAGTTAATTTGTGCTTTCTTTTCCCATCGAGCGTATTTCTGAAGCTCAATGTAGGTAAGTGGTTCTTGTGTCCAGAATTTTTAACTGCAAACGCATTCAATTTGTTTAATTGTTGTTGTAGGAATAATTATTGACAGGAGAAACTTCACATTTTTTAAGAATAACACCTGTTTTGTACGTATTTAAGATGGCTATATTACCTCACCTGTAAAACTTCCAGACAGGTTTGGCAGTATGAGGAAATAAATAAATGTATAAATGGGGAAGACCACTTGACATTTTGAAGGATTATTTCATGTAGACACAATTCATCCCATTTCACGAGTTGTCCCTAAAAACTTGCTGTGCGTAAAATCATGATGTGGGCGGAAGATACAATAATGAAGAAATCAACAAAAGCTGTGCTTACGACATAGGAAAAATTAGCACCATTGTTTCGGCTTTCTCGCTTTTTTGCTTGCCTGCTTGCTTGCCGGATCGCTCAGCCACACCATGCATTTTTGCATTTTAAGAACTGATAGGCCTCCTGGGAGAAGCCTTTACTGTAGTTCTAAATGAGCACGACTTAAGGGCCGGCATGTCGTCGTAGCTCGCCCGGGGACACGGCATCACGCACCCAAACAGAGGCCCCTGAAAAAAAAACAGCCTACCCTGGTCGGCATCCAACCTGGGTTCCTCCCGTTACGAAAATAACGTCTGTCCCCTAGTCCCCCACATTCACACGTTACTCATGTGCGAAGTGTTGGGGGTGATTTTTCCGCTGTGCCGTTTCCATGGACGCTGCCGTTGCTCGGTCGCCAATCAGTAAACCATAATATAAAATAAGGAAAACATACTGAATTAACGCAATAATTACCCCCAAAATAACAAAAGCTTAATTTAGTGTCTCTTAGAAGGCCTTTCTAGGGGATGCGACGCCCTCTCTTGACTACTTTAGGTGTCAATATCAGGAAGATACTGTAGCGCCACCATCATCATCTTCGTAAGCGCCACCATCATCATCAACTGATTGGTCAGCTGGCTCGGAGGGACACGCGACACTCAGCACTCGGCACACCTCGGGAACGACCCCCTCGTTTCTACTCGCTTCGTTCCGACCATGGCGCAGCCAGCGCAACCGTAATAAACGTGGGCTCGGCCGCTCCGCCTCATCGGCCGCCTACAATACTAAAACTAGTGAAGAGAGGGCACCACCACCCCTATTAGCGGGAGAGTAGGGGCAACGCCGCCTCTATGAGTCAATGTTATACAGGTGGCGTTGGCAGAGTAGGCCTATAAATGCAACCTGCAAACAGCGAGTTTTTCACTCCATGGCTACGCACTTCTCCCAGCTTTCACGTTTAGTAAAACTGCTTCAATTTTGTATACGACAACGCGCACATAAATGTGCCTTTCAGATGCAAAACATCTTGCAATGCCACGTATTCCTTGTGTGTGTTTTGGTGGCCCAGAATTTTTAACGCTACCCGCTTATTTCAGTTTACGTTTGGTGAATGATGTGCGTGCCAGGTTATTTTTTTAAATAGTCATTACGAAGTTGCTCGCACTGCAATAAAATCTTTCAACTAATGCGAAATCGTGTGGGGTTTTTTAATACAGATTTACACACAGAGTTTGAGGTTCTATATCGGCCTTTAGACATGTTATTCGTTTCAGAGCTGCGTTGGCGGCACAAGTGAATAAAGAACTATTGTACCTGTGGATTACAATGTGTAAAGGCTTGGTGTGAAAAGCACCAAGACTGTTGTAGTTAACGCAGTAAAATACATTCGACGCTGGCTGTAATGGGGCTGCCAGGAGATAGCAGCATAGGCCTAGGCGGGCAGCATACGTCTACGGAGGGTGTCCCCATGCCCTCCATTACCCATATCAGCGTCCTCTTCGTAAAAATTCCCATCTGTACTGCCCTGGATAATTTCAACATGGCCACCGTTTAATAGGCTGTCAAATTTTGACCCCCTTGACCCCGCAACCCTATGGGTTAAGTGACTTGTATAAGCACCAGCATCATATATCTTGACACACCATGCATCGACACACCACTGAAAGCCTGCATAGCATCATTCGCATTCAAAGAGCCCAAAACATAACGCTGGAATGAGTACCCGGTTACGCCAACATGAAGGGCGATTCCTTGCTCTCGTGCTCATTCCAGAATTCTCAGCATTAAAACTATCTTAGATCGTGAGAGCTTCCGACAAAACCGCAGCGGGCTATGCGCCAGCAGGCGGTGTTTTTTAATCCCCCGCCCAGCCCTTTGCAGTGGAGCCACATCTCTCCTACCCCAAGGGAAAAAGTTAATCTTCACTCCCCATCCCTCGTCCATTAGATATACAGAAATTTCTATCATCCCTTTTCTACCCACGCACCTTACCAGCCCACACTTGAGTTCGACATCTTTGCTGTGAGCGACGTCGATAAGATCTACAGCCCAACTTCAGTTCACTCACCATTTCCATGGAGGGCTACCTAAACCAGGGTCATAAAGATGAACGCCAAGTCAATGAAAGAGCTCTTGGTGGCCCACACAAATCAGGCACCGACTCCGGGAAAGATACACCCCGGTCGTCGACAAGTTTAGAGGATTCCTCACGACAGTCTAGGCTCGGGCTAGGCAAACAATGAACTATCTTTCTATCTTTCTGGCTGTTTCTGTCGCGATAAAAAAAAACTTTCCGGTCACGCATGCGCTAACGCAGGATGCAGGCGTGATAAGGTCATTTGGAGAGACTTTGTCTCTGCAGGGAAGCTTCGAAGCCGCTCCTCGCTCAATTTCCGCACTCTCTACAACTTGCCCCTACTACCGATGCCCCTACTACCGATGCCCCTACTACCGATGAAACTTATTATGAATACCTCTATATTGAAGCGCAAGTGATGGGGGAACGCGAAGGTCTCAAAAATCAAGTGCAAAACAAAAAAACAAACCCAGAAGCTCACGGTCTTAAGTATGACGTAAGACTGGCTGCTCGTTATGCGAACACTAGTTTCTTATCGGGACGGTTTGCTGTATTGCGAATGTGCTCTCTACTGATAAGGGCATTCCATGGCTTTCTGTAGAGTTCCACCATCGTCGTAGCTAGACAGAGGGGTGCCTGTATAGGCCAGTATTCCACGTCCATCAACACATCTCCAATTACAAGCTGCTTCGACAGTGTCGGAATGGCACAATGGGATAGACGTCGGCTTCACAACACCACAACTCCACGTTCGATCCTAACCACTAGGAGCGCTTGAATTTTTCTTTTCGTCACCTACAATCATCATCATCGTCCGAGAAAGTTGGCTTTCCTGCAGTGCGTTTTGCGTGCGGAACACAGTAAGTGGCTGAAAGCTTGGCGTTCAGAGATATAAATTGCAAAAACTGGAAGACTCAGATACCGTCCTCGGAGCAGCAGGTTTTTCAAAGCTAAGACCGTTACGCAGCCTCATTCGCTGCTCAGGCAGAGGATTTATTCGAGTTTCGCTCTTCATGCATAATTCCCACTTCCCATTTGCCGAGGCGTCTGCGACCTTACCACATCACAGTCATTCCTCCTTAAAAGATAGATTTCATGCATTAAGAAGTGCAGTTGCGCTACTCATCGTCTGTTAGATTCAAAGGGTGCTTAGGCGAGCATAAACATACGTAACCCATCTTAAAAGTATTGTCCTTGGAAGCAATGGCGAGGTCGTAAAGCCTGCTTGTGTAGATTGCACCGCAGATGTCTTAACACGGAGACCTTTTTAAACCACAGCTTGGTGTAGCGCTACGAACGCACAAGCAGAGAAAGGGGCGACCGGCACAAGCGCCTGTGCTCGTGACCACTTTCGGTGCTTGTTCGTTTGTTCCGGTACACGTACTTAATAATAACCGATACCAACTAGCCCAATTCTAATCTTTTTAATCCAAACTCTAAAAACTGCAGCGTCTGCGTCTAACTGGACAGTTTGCGATCTCAAAGCATATTTTCATCTAGCCTTTTATTTCAGGAGCGTAGTATTTTGTTTTCATGCCAGCTAATTTTTTTTCTCCACGGTTTGACATGTTTATGGTAGGAAAGACGCCAGCTTCGAACTTCCGGCCACTATGATATCCACAAACTCAGTAGGCAGAACTCTTGGTAGATAGAACAGCAGACTTCCAAGCCTGAAAGGAGAAGTATAGGTAGTTTTTGGGTGAGTTTCCGTAATTGCTTGCACCATCGGGTTGACCACTTCGTCCAGGTCGCTTCTGCATACTGCGTCATGTAGAACTTCGGCGGTGTGAACCCATCGCTTTATTTCGTCTTCACTGTAATCGGAAATGACCTCCGGGATCTGTTTCTGCAATTCTCCTTTTGCGGCGTCATAGAGTCCATGCTTCGACGTGATCGCTGTTCTGTGAAAGTGCAAGGCAGGCAAAGAAAAAGATAAGCCTTGACGATTAGTAAAAGGCTACTTACAGCGACATCAAGCGTGATTAGAACCCCAAGAACTGCTGTAGCGTACACAAGTATGGTTACTTAAATATTATAACCTTATATATATATATATATATATATATATATATATATATATATATGTAGCGAATCAGAATAGGAAATGAGGGGCTGGTTGAAAATAACACAGAAATAAGGGTTGGCAGTCGAGAAAACCTCGGAAAGCAAAGGGGAGGATGTGGTAGATCATTGAAACAGATTAAGAATTTGGAAAGAAAGAAAGAAAGTGAAGAAAAAATGCCCGCCAGGTGGGATCCGAACCCACGACCTCCAGAATACCGGTCTGGTGCGATAACCACTACGCTACCGGCGGGGCGATTTTCCCATTCACTTTCTGGGGTATTTATGTTAGGTATGTTTGTTTCCTGTGCTTGGGGGTGGTAGCCAGCGCCATTCGGACTAATCGGGGTGAAGGGGACCTTCTTTTTAACCCCCGGGTCGTGACTCGAGTGTCTACGACATGTCCAGAGTGGTCGACCAGCTTTGAACCCTCTTAAGCTCCCTTTGGCAACAAGACTGCCAGAACAGAGGCCCTCGCTATGCATGTAGCGAATCAGAATAGGAAATGAGGGGCTCGTTGAAAATAACACAGAAATAAGGGTTGGCAGTCGAGAAAACCTCGGAAAGCAAAGGGGAGGATGTGGTAGATCATTGAAACAGATTAAGAATTTGGAAAGAAAGAAAGAAAGTGAAGAAAAAATGCCCGCCAGGTGGGATCCGAACCCACGACCTCCAGAATACCGGTCTGGTGCGATAACCACTACGCTACCGGCGGGGCGATTTTCCCATTCACTTTCTGGGGTATTTATGTTAGGTATGTTTGTTTCCTGTGCTTGGGGGTGGTAGCCAGCGCCATTCGGACTAATCGGGGTGAAGGGGACCTTCTTTTTAACCCCCGGGTCGTGACTCGAGTGTCTACGACATGTCCAGAGTGGTCGACCAGCTTTGAACCCTCTTAAGCTCCCTTTGGCAACAAGACTGCCAGAACAGAGGCCCTCGCTATGCATGTAGCGAATCAGAATAGGAAATGAGGGGCTCGTTGAAAATAACACAGAAATAAGGGTTGGCAGTCGAGAAAACCTCGGAAAGCAAAGGGGAGGATGTGGTAGATCATTGAAACAGATTAAGAATTTGGAAAGAAAGAAAGAAAGTGAAGAAAAAATGCCCGCCAGGTGGGATCCGAACCCACGACCTCCAGAATACCGGTCTGGTGCGATAACCACTACGCTACAGGCGGGGCGATTTTCCCATTCACTTTCTGGGGTATTTATGTTAGGTATGTTTGTTTCCTGTGCTTGGGGGTGGTAGCCAGCGCCATTCGGACTAATCGGGGTGAAGGGGACCTTCTTTTTAACCCCCGGGTCGTGACTCGAGTGTCTACGACATGTCCAGAGTGGTCGACCAGCTTTGAACCCTCTTAAGCTCCCTTTGGCAACAAGACTGCCAGAACAGAGGCCCTCGCTATGCATGTAGCGAATCAGAATAGGAAATAAGGGGCTCGTTGAAAATAACACAGAAATAAGGGTTGGCAGTCGAGAAAACCTCGGAAAGCAAAGGGGAGGATGTGGTAGATCATTGAAACAGATTAAGAATTTGGAAAGAAAGAAAGAAAGTGAAGAAAAAATGCCCGCCAGGTGGGATCCGAACCCACGACCTCCAGAATACCGGTCTGGTGCGATAACCACTACGCTACCAGCGGGGCGATTTTCCCATTCACTTTCTGGGGTATTTATGTTAGGTATGTTTGTTTCCTGTGCTTGGGGGTGGTAGCCAGCGCCATTCGGACTAATCGGGGTGAAGGGGACCTTCTTTTTAACCCCCGGGTCGTGACTCGAGTGTCTACGACATGTCCAGAGTGGTCGACCAGCTTTGAACCCTCTTAAGCTCCCTTTGGCAACAAGACTGCCAGAACAGAGGCCCTCGCTATGCATGTAGCGAATCAGAATAGGAAATGAGGGGCTCGTTTCTTTCTTTCCAAATTCTTAATCTGTTTCAATGATCTACCACATCCTCCCCTTTGCTTTCCGAGGTTTTCTCGACTGCCAACCCTTATTTCTGTGTTATATATATATATATATATATATATATATATATGTATCGTGTAGCAGATACAAGTAATTTCAATGAAATATCACATAAAATAATGAGTAACACAAGGAGCAGAGACGCTTCGCAATGTTTTTGGTGTGGTACAGGTGTAAAGGACCAGGACGAAAATTTCGAAATTTATAACACTACATAAAGTTTCATAATGACGCCAAATATTCAGTACATAACAACTTGTTTATAAAGCAAGCCAGTATGCATTCTCAACTGAGTGACAAGCTTACGTGTTCACATAAAAGCATAAAAAAGGCGCATAGGTTTTATTTTCAGTTTTATAAAAATTATTCGTGCATTTTACGCCCGTAAAGAGTAATATTTTCGCCAGCGTACTTCCCTTGAAGACCGGAGAAGCATTCAAATCAAGCCTACTTTGGCAGTACAATTCCACAACAAAGTAATATGTTTATGTCGTGTGCGCCATCGTTTCCGATTTTCTGACAACGACAAGCCTGCACTGCAGGGGCTGACCACACCCATTTTGCAAAAAATTGGGGCATCCTGCACTAGTGGTACAAAGCTGGAGAAACCGCAGAACTGGTGACTTCTGTCCGTTCGTCGAAGATCCGGCTGTTGCACATCCCATTTTTGCCGAGTTTGTCACTGAACGTTCTCCATGACTGGGAGGCCCACGAGAGATTCAGCCGCAGGCTTTCACCATCATCACCAGCCTATCTACGCCCATTGTAAGGCAAAGGCCTCTCCCATTATTCTCTAATTATCCCGGTCCTGTGCTAACTGCGACCTCCTCTGCCCACCTATTTTTCTGCTGCCCCAGCCCCGCTTCCCGTCTCTAGGGATCCACTCTGTTACCCTTAATGACCAACGGTTGCCTTGCCTTCGCGCTAGATACCCTGCCCACGTCCATTCCTCCTTCTTAATTTCTAATAATATGTCCTTAGCACGCGTTTGTTCCCTGACCCACTCCGCTCTCTTCTTGTCCCTTAATGTTACACTTATCATCTTCCGCTCCATTGCGCGCTGAGTCATGCTCACTTTAATTTGGACCCTCTTAGTGAGCCTTCAAGTTTCTGCCCCGTAATTGAGTACCGGTAAGAAGCAGCTATCAT
Source organism: Haemaphysalis longicornis (assembly GCF_048455015.1). Lineage (NCBI taxonomy): Eukaryota > Metazoa > Arthropoda > Arachnida > Ixodida > Ixodidae > Haemaphysalis > Haemaphysalis longicornis. Next base: position 96,152,874 of record NW_027526407.1, read on the forward strand.
ACACTCTCTTCTTCAGGGGCAAGGGCAGGCTGCCATTCATTATCTGAGAATGCCTGACGAATGCATTTCACCCCATTCCTATCCTTCGAATTATGGCTGTCTCATGGTTGGTATCCGGGGTCACAACTTGGCATAAGTTTAGGCATTCACTTGCCACTTTCACTGCCTCGCCACCTATCTCAGAACTCTCCCTAACACATCTCTCCCTAAGTCGCCTTCGTTAGCACGCGCTACAACCCGCGGCTAAGTCCAAAGCCAACGGCCACGCTACGAACCCAAAGTAAATAGCTTGCGCTCGGAATGCGAGAATAGTTCAATCGAATCGACCACAGTTTCATAACGCCAAGGACCCAGGTTCGACTGGCACCACGGGAAGCGTTTTTTCTTTCCTTGGCTTTCTTGACTACCTACCCTTTTTCTGTATGTATGTATGTATGTATGTATGTATGTATGTATGTATGTATGTATGTATGTATGTGTGCATGTGTGCACGTATGTATGTATGCACGTATGTATGCATGTATGTATGTAGGTATGTATGTATGTACGTTTGTATGTATGGGTGTGAGGGTGATGTATGTATGTTTGTATGAAATACTGCTTAGAGCTGTGCACGGGCCAAAAATTTGGGCCTGAGCCCAGCCCGGACCCGGTGCTTATCGCAGTAGGTCCGGCCCGACCCGACGAAGAAGGCCCGGGCCGGCCCGTCTTCGTGTTTCCAACCCAAATACCGTAGGGGCCCGCGCCTGATTGAGGCATGTTTGGAAGCGAAATCTACCTGAAGGCGGTAAAATGCAGCGTAAGGGAAATGATAACAGGCAAAACCAACATTAAACGTGCAAAACAACCCAAATTAAGCATAACAAGTCCTGATCCGTGCTTTTATCGCGTCAGCAACATGTAGTTTCTGTGATATAAAAAACCTTAGTAATGCTTCACTGTGCCGGGCTAGCCCGGGCCGTCAAAACGGCCCGGCCCATCCGAAGCATTTACATTTCGGCCCGAGTCCGGCCCGGGCCCGGGTGGAAAGTAAGTCGGGTGGCCCAAGCCTGGCCCCCGGGCCGGACCGGGCCCGGGCTTTCGGGTAAGCCCGAGCCCGTGCACACCTCTAATACTGTTATCCGATATGTCTCACTTTTACATACATACATACATACATACATACATACATACATACATACATACATACATACATACATACATACATACATACATACATACATGCGTATATACATACGTGCATACATACATACATACATACGTACACAGATACATACATACATACATACATAATACATACATACATACATACATACATACATTCATACATATATACAGAAATAAGCGTTGGCAGTCAAGAAAATCTCGGAAAGGAAAGGGAAGAATGCGGTAGGTGATAGAAACAGATGAAAAATTTTTTGAGACAGCAAGAAAGTGGTGAAAAAATGCCCGCCGGAGTGGGATCCGAACCCACGACCTCCAGAATACCGGTCTGATGCGATGACCACTACGCTACCGGCGGGGCTGTTTCCCCACCACTTTCTCGGGAATTTATGTGAAGCTATATTTTGGTTCCTGCACTTGGGGGTGGTAGCTAGCGCCACTCGGACTATTCGGACATACATACATACATACATACATACATACATACATACATACATACATACATACATACATACATACATACATACATACATACATACATACATACATACATACATACATACATACCTGCATAGTATGTGCGTCTGTGTGTGTCTGTGTATAAAGGGAGATATAGTGGATAAGAGTAAAGATAGTCAAGGCAAACCAAGGAGAAAGGGTGGATGAATCGTCGGTTATTCTGTGTAAAACATGTTTTATTTCCTTTTTTCTTTGTTGTTTTTGTTTTGTTTTCTTTCTGTATCGCCTAGCGATTGCAAAGACGCCAAGTTGATATCTCGAAGCTGCGTCAATGAGGTAATCTTGAGCAAAGAAAACTAGCAACACGCCCTACATGTGGCACAATTTTGCGACGATCTGTTCCTCAGAGAAATCTCACCGAGGTTGCGTATCATTTCCAAGAGTCGCATCCGCCAAGCACAAAATATGAAATAAGAAGTCTTCGGTAAATGATTCAGTATTGGGCAATTCGGTCGTATAAAAAACATACAAGTAAAGATAGAAGGAAATTGCTGAGCGCTCACTTGTAGCCAGAAGGTTCGATGGAAACAACATCCACTCCCTTTCCTTGGCATTCCCTCCGAAGTCCGTCCACCATAGACACCAGAGCGTGTTTCGACATGCAGTAGGGCACTCCGAGCGGCACCGTAATGTGTCCTGAAATTTATATGCGGATGAATAAAACAGTAAGCACAACTTTTGCGGGTGGCTACACCACGAACACTATTGCCGATTTCGCTAACCGCGGCTCGGTAGCTTAGCCGTTGTTGTTGCGGCCCAGAGTACAATCACATGTTACGCCCCAAAGCATATTCCCCACGTTTAAGAAGCGAGTAGCGGTTCTATGAAGCTTGTTATTCAGGGACGCACGGGCCATTCCAGATAACCACATACACTCTTGGGTAAAAAGGACGAAAAAAATCCCGCATACCCAAGAAGTGAATCAAGAAAAGTGGCGAAGCACTGGGGATTGTTCTTACCTTAAATTACCCGTGACATCGCGCACTCGCGCGTGTACATGAGTGACAACGTGTGTGTACAGTACATACAATTCCAATTCAATCCAATACAAATCAATTTATTCCAAACTATTTCAATCCGATTCAATTCAATCCAAATCCCAATTCAAATACAATGCAATTCAATGCAATTAAATCGTATTCTCCTCACGCATGCGCAGCACTGCTGTCGAGGAGACACGCGATACTGCTCAACCTCTCTCTCTTTCTCTCTCCCTCTCTTCCTCTGTCTCTCTCTTGCTCTCTCTCTCTAACGTTTTGTGATACTCTATGTCTCTTTCTAACCTTTTGTGAACCTTTGCTTTTGTTCTTGTTAACCTTTTGTTAACCTTTCGTTCACAGATGTTTCGATTTACCCGGTGCTGTGCGTCTCTCTCTCCCTCTCTCTCTCTCTCCCTCTCTCTCTCTAACCTTTTGTGAGCCTGTTATTTTGTTCTGGTTAACCTTATTGCTTTTCTGCCGAGTTTTCAAACTTTTAGGTGGTTTGACGTGCACATATTCGGTTTATACTGATGTGCGCACGGACGCCAATGGATGGACATTGGGAGGTCCTAAGGTGCTTCGCACCTATACGGAGAAACTACAGCCGTTAGTCCTCGCGAGCGACCATAGCTCCTCAAGAGGAGTGGGAGCGTGCGTGCCGTTTGCATAATTCGTCGAGTAGATGTTCGCACCCGCAGGTCTAGCGAGTAACGGGTGGACGAAAATCCGAGCAGTTACTGCCCCGCTATGCACGCGATCTGCCGCATATGTCTGTTCAGCTTCATAATTGGCGACCAAACATAGCTGTCAACACAAAATCTTTTATACAGTGCCATAGAAACAAATTTTAGTTTCAAAACAACAAAAATAAAATAACAAAAACGCGCCATTTTTAAGTGAAGAGGCGGCTCGTGGCCCGAAGTGTCGATGTGCGGTAGCCAAACACCCCTTGTTCACTTTAATACAAACTGTCACACACCTAGGTATCGCGAGCGATAGTACAGGCAAACAAAAGACTCCGCGCACATGACACAGTGAGGCAGGTGTTAGTAAAAAATCGCTAACCTTACTCACTAAGTGTAGTAAGTTCACATATGTTTATACCGTCCGACAAACGTCAACAACGGCAACAACGGCAAATCTTAGGCGCGCACTACAGGTAAACGCTTTGCTGTTAGCTTTCGTTAGCAGGACATAAATGCATTTCGTACAAAAGCAATGGCAATGCCTCAACAGCCGTAAGGCCCGGCTGAATTTTCCAGTCTCATCCACCAACGCTAGCTGCAGAAGGCAGCAGCGCCGCAATTTGTTTCTTCTACGCAGGAGCATCAACCCTGTCCTCCCATTATTTCTCTCGCGCAACCACGAGATCGCACATATAGAACAAGAAAATTTGGGGTAAGTTGCGAACATTAGGAGCTTGTTAGTTTTCACCGAAGCGGATGTGTCGTTAGAACACTCAGCCTCCTGTCGCAACGAGGGCGGTTTGTTTTCTTTCCTTTTACGAGGACAAACAATGCTTGTGGGCAACTAATTGCAGTCGAAGCTCAGCAATAATGTCTAGAGTTAGCAGTGCATAAATTGGAAGCAGTTGCACTGCTACGAATTCCGATGCCAGCAATAAACTCAACGACTGGAAGTTCAGAGTACCAAACGTTTTGCACTCGACTAGAATTTTTTGCCCGATTCTCCATCTGGTCTCGTGGTCTAGTCGGTGGCGCGTCGGATTTTTGTTGCTGGGGGCAGTGGTTCGATTCCCCGCCAGCGGGTTTCTTTTGTAGCGTGAGCTGCACTGCCCGAAGTTGAGGAGTTTCACGTGGCTCCTGGAGAGCCGTGCTGCGCATACGCGAGGAGCCGTGACGTCTGACGGCGCACAGCTGGCACGCCGGAGCCGCTGCCGCCGTGACTGGACTTGACTGCACTGGAGTGGATTGAATAGTAAATCGTTTTAGCAGCAGTAAGCATGATAATCACCTAATCTTAGAAAATTAGGGAGCCTAATAATAACCAGCGGAACCTTAGCTCACGCTTCGTATATCCTGGCATAGCCGAGCTAAGCCACTGCCCTTTTTTTCGCCGATCCTAGCTTATCTCCGTTGGGGTAACGGATCGGAGCAACTGTTCGTTCATTAAGGACGAACGGTTGGGGGTGCAACCGTTAATCCCCACGCACTTACCCCGGAGGGGTTGATTGATTGATTGTGGGGTTTAACGCGCCGACGCAACGCAGGCGATGAGGCGCGCCGTAGTGGAGGGCTCCGGATTAATTTTGACCATCTGGGGATCTTTAACGTGCGCCGAAACCTCGTATTGCTAGTTTGGGGGACCAACTGCGTTGCCATACCCCTGAAAGGGACTAACGGTTGTGGCAACGGAGTTGGTCCCCCAAACGAGCAATAAAACTCTCCTGTTTCCCCTATTGGCTAAGAGCGTAGCAAATGGTCGGACCTTAACGCACAGGCTTCACGAAATTTTTTAGTACACGCAGACTGTAGCCGCAACTAGATCGCGGCCGAGCAGGCCCGCTGCGCTTGCAGCTGTGGGCTGGTTGCGTGGCTAAAGAGAGTGAGCAGTACTTCCGCTTTGTCTTCGTAGTCTTGGGTTTGCTTTCTTTACTATATAGTTCTTTGTCTACAGTGTAGCCGCTTGGCCCGAAATGGCCGAAACTCGCTTCGCTTCCCTCACTTCGCTTAGAAACTCAAAATTTGTTAAGTTCACGCTAACACGGCTGTGCTTTATTAAAAGCAAGTGGGAGGACTAGTGCCGCCGACTAACGATCAGTACATATTTGCATAAGTACAAGCTCACAACGAAGACGCGTTAGTTTGTGGTAAGGAGAGTGAGCTTGGCGGTTACTTTTTGCAGTTTGCAGTGCACATGCTAATAGCGCCCGGACATCTTGCCTGAGCTCGTAATCTGCCGCTGCGAAAGTTGTAGCAGACCGTCTGTTACGAAAACACCAACGACAACACCTCGAAGGAGAAGTTCTCGTTTTCATAGGTGTGCGGAAAAAGCCGGTCTGGCCGCTTGAAACAATTTAATTTTTGAAATGCTTGCAAAATAGGAGTCGTTAAGGATTTGCACCAAACATTTACTTGCACCTAAATTTGCACCAGATTTGCTAATTTGCAAATTTGCAAAATTGTAAAATTGCAAAATTGCAAAATTGCAAAAATATGCACCAAAAAATAGTTGCTTGGTCTGCGGAATAGTAGCCATAATCGTCTTGGCAGACTATCAGTAAAAAAAGTACGCGTTATTTTTTAGTTTTTTAGCTCTAAATTAGCATGTTTTATTTTACAATTATTACTCATCTTGACGTCTTTGTGACGTTCTATTCCAAATTTTGGTCATTCAAACATATCAATCCAAGAAAATGATTAAACTAAAGCGAGCGCAGGGTATACTGGCACCCCATGACGGCACAGATGGCGTTGATGCGAGCCGCAGAGATGGTAGCACCAGATTGCTCTTTAGAGTATATAATAAAAAACTCTATGAGTGCGGCAAGTGCGGCACACAGCCTGTTTTGTAGCGCGGGCACTTCAATGTAGGTGCAGCATGGAGACTTCAGTTTACATTTGCTACCCCGTTCGCCAACGCAATGCCGTCGACGCTCAGTGTACTACGTTTTTTTTAGGTGCGGAGTACCTTAGGACCTCACAATGTCCGTCCGCGTCCGTGCACACAGCATTTAAAATCGCAAAAAATCCCACAGGCACCGGCAGGATTCGAGCCTGTGTCTAATAGACCAGAGAGATTTAGTGTAGGACGTCTCACCCATTAGGCTATGACCTTTTTTTTTTCTTTTTATTGTGGGTGTTCGACATTACATAACAATGCGCCGACAAAAGATGTACAAAATCACACGTTCGGCTCCCAGCCTGACTTATGCTGGCATTGTTTAAAATTACTTCAGTGCCATCTCGGGTTCCGCCCTTGACAGCCACTCTAGAAGGCACTCAGTTGACTTTTGCCTTTTCACGAATTCCGGGATACTCTCTATAAAATTCTGACTTGTCGGCTTCGCGTCCACGTCCGCTTGAAGCCAGGGAAATGGCGAAAGCCAAATTCGGTGGAGTCCCAACAACACGCCCAAATTGTAGGGAACCCCCTCTTCGTTGTCCACACTAAAAAGCCGGATGCCGTGGGTAGCAGTTGAAAATCCTTGTGGGTAGTCCTCTGAAGGATATCCCACAAGAAAACGGACGCCCAACGTTCTAGAAAAACGTGCTCGATATTCTCCGATTGCTTGAAAATAGAGCAGTTGACTCCCCATGGTACAAACAGTCCTCTTTCTTGTGTGACGGTTTTCACTGAGAGCGTACCCGCATACGGTTTAAAGGAAAAGAACTTGACTCCCGGAATAACTTCCATTCGTCTTACACGTTGCAAAACGCTTTGTCCTGGGCCTCCACAGTACAAAGCTCTGTAGAACGGTATTGAAAAGGCAGTATCGTAGACATCCTTGTACAGTTTTCTACGTGCAACCGAACTCAAATGTTTAAGCGAAAAACGGGCAGTTAGATACTGCAAAGACATAACAACCTCTTTCAAATAACCGTGGATGCCACCCGTCATGCTTCCTGAGGATACGACAAATGCGGGTAAAGCACGCGCCATCGGAACTTGAACAACTGTGCGCAGAAAAGGATCTCGAATATCTCGTAAAAACAGAAAGCGATTAACTAGCTGTCTTACCTACAAGTGTACCAGCCCCAAGCCACTCTCGCGGTCCCGCCTGAACAAACTGGTGCGACTGCATTTTTCCCATGTTGACGACCACACAAAAACGGCAAAGACCCTGTGCAGTTTCTGTACATTAACCCTTGAGCAAAACAATGTTGCATCCCTAACGAAATTTTTTAAACGAGGAATAAATTGCATACAGTGGCTTTCCCGAATACAGACCGCCACACCCCATTCCCTTTCTCTGCCCTTTCCTTCAAATCGTTTACGTGTCTTCGGCAGTAAGGCTCGCTATCTCGATAATGCTCAAGGGGAGTATCCAGGTACTTCATTGCTGTTGTCGCCCAACTCACCTTTTCATAAGTGCTTGGTGTCGATAACCAAGCTCAAAGCCAAATGCCGGCACACTTTCTACAATTAACCGGACTTCCTGTGACATTACCGAAGCGCTTGACCGTCTGCACCACCAACGAATTGCTCTCTTTGATGGTGAAAAAAACCGCCACATTATCCGCGCAAGCCAAGAGCTTAACTTCGCTTGCCTACAATGTGTAACCGTTAATTGCCTCTTTTCGGATGATGCTCTGGCACAAGACCTCGATATAAATACCAAATAGCTGTTGGCTCAGCGAACAACCCTGGCACAGGCGACATCCAGTTGTACACAAATAGGACCACAAGGTTCATGTTCACTATTAGGCCTGTGGTGCAATTTTGATATCGCAAAGCAACGCCCTCCGGTATGACATCTCCGACAAAAACATATTCCAATACGAAAAACAAAAGTTCATAAGACACGCAGTCAAAAGCTTTCTCTAGGTCGAGCTGAAGCATTGCTAAGCCAGTGTTAGTTGCGTCACAGCACTCCAGAACGCACATCGCCTTGTGCATTGAGCTACGACAGTTAGTTAGCACGCGTGAGTCAAAGGGCTTACTCCCTCGCCAGTGACGGTGCGGAGTACCTTAGGAACTCCTAATGTCCGTCCGCGTTCATCTGTGCGTACACCACCATCAAGCGAAAATGAAGCGAAATTCGATTTGAGCCGTGAGTTGCTGTTTCATTTAGAGAACAATCAAGGTGCAACCCACGGCTCAAATCCTATCAACGTCGGGGCGCAAATCGGATGTCACTCGGCGCACAACTTGGATGTCATTTCGAGTCCCCGTACTCGGCACGCAGCCAACATCCACGCAGTGGAGATGCTGCCATTTTTTGTCTCAGAAAGGCCGCGAACGGTATTTTTTTGCGAAGCCTGGGATGTTAATTCTTCCAGTTTGTCGCATGCGCAAAAAATACCCTCCGCAAAATGCGCCTGCAAACATTTTGCTTTGTGGACCCATTTGAGGACCTGCGACCAACAAAAATAAAGCGAGTAGAAGAGTCAACATGTCTGGGCGGGCAAAATGTGCTAAAATACTTGCTGGCAATTACATTACCGATTGGTCACTCGTATGCAGACAATTTAAGACATAAAATCTACGTAGTCACCCGTCAGTGAATTGTGAAGTCATTAGCTGCGATCAAAGTTGCGCTCATCTCGTGTCCTCCAATGTGTCAACGGCCAAAAAAGATTCCTGGTTGTTTTTCGAAAGGTATTTTGTGGGTATACAAATAATGGCAAGACGTAACAACTAAGGCTTCGCTAAAAAGCGCTTGTGAGCTTTCTAACACATAAAGCAAATTGTCGGACAGGGAGCGACATTGCTTCTATGAACGCGGTAACAGATTCTACCCGAAGCCTCCATGCTACCCCCTATTCGAAATGCCTGCGCTTCAAAACGAGCCGTACGCCGCACTTGCCACACCAGACACACTCACAATATGCAAGCGAAATTTCTTCTTACTCCCTTTAGCCGCACAACCAGCCGACAGCGGCAACTGCAGCGCCTCTGCTGCACCCACGTTGGACGTAAGCTTCCAACTGAATTTACAGAGACGGCAGGGCGTCTGCCAATTCTGCCTGACGTCATCCCATTAGAGCGGAACTTGATTGCTTCAGAGTCGCTCACCTATGCTCCACTTCTCTCCTCTGTCGCGCTTTTGTGGTTGCGTGAAAACTGCGACACTTTTTTTTTCACCCTTACCCATGTATTGCAAACGCACTATATTATTCTGAGTTGAGGAAACCATCAGAAAAGCAGGCTACTCGCCAGCCAGATGCTTCACTTAATTTTTGATGCCATGTGTCTAACCTGTGCGATTGGCTGATGCTGTGAAAATAGCTGCTAGGCTGAACTTCTTTTGTGTCGTTGCAGCTTCAGCCTGCAGGGTATTAAACGTAATAATGTGCTAAGGCGTTGGGCTGCTGAGCACGAGGTCGCAGGTTCGATTCCCGGCCGCAGCGGCAGTTTTTCTGATGGAGGCGAAAAGCAAAAACGCCCGTGTGTACGTACGAGATTTCGGCGCACGTTAAAGATCCCCAGGTGGTCAAAAATATTACGGAGCCCTCCACTACGGCGCGCCTCATCGTCAGCGGTGCGTCGGTGCGTTAAACCCCACAATGCAATCAAACGTAACAATCTATTTTTGCGGCGCTGAGACAATTATCGCCTGAGTGTTTCTCCCTGTTTGGTAATCCTTGCAATAGCAAGATGAATAAGTTCGAAGAATTACAGGCAATTATCGCCTGTCATTTGTCGTGGGGGACTGACGGTTCCAGGGAGCTCAATTTGTCTACTTCGAGTCGCTTGCATTGTACAATGCAAGCACAAGGTTCATGGCTATGCCATCACATGCCCTATGATTGCAGGCTAAAGCACCATTCTATGTATTTTTATGTTTAATCACGGGTTCCAAAATTCCGGATGTCTTACTATGGAGCCGCGTGAGGGTACCGGCTGCCCGTTTTTGGTTATTACTTAAAGTACGTCCCCACGGCACTATACAGGATATATCATAGCTACGTAGACGAACGATTTAAAATCGGCCCCTTTTAAGGAACGAATTTGTAGAGTGCATGTCCCCCGGCTCATATGAAAGTCAACGTTTTATATGCTGTAGAACCACGAGAAATTTCTAAAGCAATAAGGGGTAATAACTTTATTATCACACTAAACTTTGAGTAGCCTGAACAGTGGCGTCTTCTAGTGACAAAATGTGACACCAGCTTACAGATGCAAATAGATCCGTCGGTTTCAATGCGTGATTCAAAAACTACAGAAACGGATGGGAAAGACCGAGCTTTAATCTTCCTGTATACGTGGACAAGTCTTTCAATACATCTTTTTAAGTCAAGTAAAATAAAAGCGAGTTGTCACGTGGCGTACTGTCATGATTGCTAGCATTTGTAGAAGGTGGAGAAAAACAGTCAGCTTCAAAGTTTTCTAGTGCCCTACATGGGAAACCCTTTAGATCAAAGGTTTTTCAAGTGACCGTTTATTTGTGATACAGAACATTTGCTTTACAAAAATTGGTTGTCTGTCCCTTTAGACACCAATTCTTATTGATGGCCTCAGCCCTTCCCCTCGAAAAAAATGTAGCACGTTGTCACCTGACGAATCTTTCGGATAAAAATGATGCGAGTTGCTTTAATGGTCACTTTAACACCACTCGTGTGTTATTATAGCGAGCAACAGTTGATTTGGAACCTTGGTTAGTCAACGGAATACTGTTATGCACTACGAAACTATCATTGTAGAAATTTGAGCGCACGTCATCATGCAAGTTTTAAAGAAAGCACGAATAATTATTATTTTATTACCAAGGTGCATATCAATGCAACTTTTGTTACTAGTGTGTAGCAAGGTCAACACAGGGCAGTGATTGATACTCGGAAACGTTCACAAAACCGCGTGCAAACTCTGAGCCGCATCTGTTAACATCCTTTGCACAATAAAGGAAGCATACTATAACGCATTTTTAACGTAATGCAGTTCCATGAACATAAATCACAAAACAAAAAAACCCTCTCGCACGCTGCCAGCCATTAGGAACGTTTGCTGAGCTTTTTAAACAAATATTGTACAGTCGGCTTACGTTTATAAGAATCCCACGAAAACGGCAAAACCTTTCTAAATAACCAAAGTACATATGCACAACATGCACAAGAACAGCATCGTAGCTAGTCAGCAACCCTTGTCCGGTTTTTGTTTCTTTCAGGTCTAACGTACGATACGGCTGGACATGATAGTTGAGACTTATAGACTTATAGCTAAATCGAAGCTCAGAGTCCACCACACAGACCGCTCATACGGCGCTATACGCAACAAAGAATAAAAAATGAGGGTAACCCGAATGTTTTTTGTTCAATATACCTTCCAATTACCGATATAAGCGATTTTAGGATCGCATCATTAAGCAATGTCTTCTGTTGAATTGTATGTAAAATTGCCGAGACCGGTACACCGCTTTTTATTAACCAAACAATCCAATTACACCCTTTAAAATTACCGAGAGTCGACTGTATGCTGTGACTAATACCGTAGCTCCACGAGCACAGTTAACCACGGTTAAGCAAACCGCGGTTAGACAAAACCGCAGTTTGCAGTGTTACACGACAGATGAAACTGCGGTTACCTGGCTAACCATGGTTAGCGCACACTGAGCTTGGCTACCTCAGTTCGGTAATGCTAACCGCAGTTCCCGTAGCCGCAGTGCTCAAAATCGCACAAGTCAGTTCGGACGCAAGCGGCGGCGCGTCAGCGGAGCCGAAAGAAAAAATGGGCCCATCTCCCCGCGAGGGGGACTCGAGTAAATGCGTCGCATAGGGGCGGGTGTATTGCGCTATCGTTTAGTGTTTGGGGGGTTGGTGCTATCACGTGTACACCACGCAGCTATCACGCCGCTAGCACGCCGCTGAGTCGCCAACGCATGCCGCTGACGACGTAGTTTGAATGAGTCAAGGATATAAGGCGCGTTCGTAGCCTTTGATTCTGTGTCGGCTTTGTGGTGCAGTGGGTACAGCACCATGTACCTTGCGTTCCGCCCTCAGGGTCGTGGGATCGAAACCAGGCGCCGGTAACTGTTATTTCTTTCTCTTTTTATAGTGTAGGGGGAGGCTGGCTGCTGCGGACGCCGACGCACGGGTGACATCGTGAGTTATACAAATTCTCTGCATTTAAAAAATTACCTGGTGTTCGGAGGAGACGACGGTTCTCAAATAGCGGGCGCCACAACGCGCCAAATCTGCCCCCAAACGGCGCTGGCCTTCTTTGCGTCACTCTCGCAGTCAGCGTGACTTCCCGTCAGCAGCGGCTCGTTTTCCGATCCACCCGACCAACTACGACAACAACCGTGCTAAATTTGTAAGTTCCGCGCGTCGTCCGTCACAAAAATGGATAAAGCAGGCAATGATGAAGCGTTTTCAGCACTCCGAAATGATCGGCGCGCACGTCGGCCGTGCCTGCAAACACGCCGGTGCGCCTGCCCGCGCGACAATGCAAGCAGGTCTAACCGGCCCAGACCACGGCATCAACAGCTTATCGCCGCTATTCGAAATCAATCTGATCGCGGAAAAGACCTTCCACATGCGAGAAAGTGGATGTTAGTGCGGTGAAAAATTGTGCTATGGATTGTAATTCGCAGTTGTAGAGATAGCGGCGGTCAAATATTCACCGCGATGCTAAGCCTAAAGTTCCCAACAGCGAACAGACCTGAGCAAACCAAGCCGGTGGCGAGCTGTTCGGGAAGCCCGTCTCCTCGCCGCGCGGGAGTGCGTTGCTTTTGGGTCTGAAGCGGCTGCTTTTACGATATTTCCTTTTGTCTACACTTCTTATCTTTTGTTTTTTATCGTGAAGTTAAAAGTGCGATTATTTTTGTTACGCTCACAACCAAGTGACCGCGGTCACCACACTTGGAATTTCGCGTGTAACCGCCAAAACTGCAGTTTGGGATAACCGCGGTTAAATTTGGAACCACGGTTAAACTTAACTGCGGTTACTTCCACCGTGTAACTAGGGTATAAGCAAGCTTAAGCGCAGACAATTAAGTTCATTTTTAAGAAGGAAAGTCATACCAAAAGGGCTTGTGACGACGATCATCCGTCCCTTGCTGTTTTTGAGCATGGGCAGGAACTTCTTGACAACTCTCAGCGTCCCGATAACATTTACTTCGAAGACCTTCCTGATGCTGCTCATCGTCAACCACTCCAACAGCCCGTTTTTCGTAATTCCAGCATTTGCCACGACGGCCCAAAGAACTGCAGAGAATTTGCAAACATAGGTGAGTCTAAGCATAGTCCAGGCGGATGATGCGAAGGCATGTGAAAAGAAACAGTATGCTCGCTTACATCTCTTGTTAGGAAGTTAGATTGGTAACTGAGTTTTATATATTGAAAGGCGAAGATTCGATGGCAATCTTTTCTTCGTTTTAATGGGGGCCGAAGAATACCAAATACCAGAATGATGATGATAATCTACAAAATTAAGAAGTGGCTGTGGCCACTGCGTGATGATGGGGATTTACAGGTAATGCATAGAAACGCACTTTTGAGACGGGGATTTGTCCTCACACTTGTTTGTCTCTCCAGGCGAGGCAGCTCCCTGTCGCAATCTGCGCTCCCACTCTCGAGTTTATAAAGTGGAGTCTTGTGATAGGGTACAGTAACGGGGCTAAAATATGCAGTTACATTGCGGTAGTTCGTGATGTTTTTGCAAGTCTATAGGTTATGTGACTTCATAGGGAAAACATCTAGCGTACTCGTCATAATGAAGAGATGACGAGCAAATTGACCGATGTAGGGCACACGAAATGCGGATGGCGCATGCAACAAATAGGTTAAAGAATGCTTACGTTGTGCGAAACCACCCAGGTGGGCCCCTATGAACCAACCGAAGTAAATGAAATGAAATGATATAAAAAGAAGCCCCTGAATTCAAATTGAATGCAAAAGAAATATTTTCATTTTTTAAAGTGAATTCGTTTTTAATTGAATTCATTTGAATTCGTTCAATTCATTTTTTTAAATTGAAGCGAGAGGTAGTGGAAGCCACCCCTGTGAGACCATTGCGTTCTCTATCGGCGGGTTTGAGAACCGGTGTCTGTGAGTCCCCCGGCGGATGTGGGAACCTGCTCCTACTCTTGGGTGACCCACGACCTTTAGCAGACGAACCAAAAGGATCGACATCAGACCACTCCGCTGTTAAAAAGCGGCGATTGCCAATTTGCTTCGCTGTAAATGTCGTCCAAGGACTCAGTACTGGGCAGGCATTGCGAAGCAAATGCTTTTCCTCATTCCTCAGCCTAACGTGCACATTCTTCCTCTCCCATCTCCCTCCTCCTATCGTAAATGCAAGGAGGCGTTTCTGGACCCGCACGGGTTCCTTGATCACCCTTCTTGCCTGCTTAGTGTGCTCAAGAAGCCCCTATGGGTTCTAAAACGCCTTTGTGCTTTCATCTTGACTTGGTCAGTGACCGCATCTTCGTCCTCAACTGAAATATTGTGACCGCCAGTTTCGCCGTGCGGAAGCCAAGCTAAAGCGGTTTATTTTAAGGGCGCTTGAAATTAGCCAGCGCTTGTGCCGACTAAGGAGTGCAAGCGGTGCGAGCACGGCATGGCTCGGGTGACGGCCTCACATGGACTAGCTGTTACGCTACCGTCGTATCTAAATTAGCTAACGCGTGAAGCACTTCATCAAAACCATGTGATATTTGTACTCAACCCCGCATTAGAGCGCACTTGTGTTTGGTCGCACGTGGATGCAGAGCCGATATCTTGCGTGGTGTGTCGCTTTCGGTAACAGCTGCGGTTTCACTCTCCGGTGAGGCGAATTCCTTGCGGGCAAGGACATCGATACCAAATAATTTAGTGCGGTTATTATTAAATCTGTCAATATCACGACAGGTTATCGGGCTGAGGCGGAGCACATGGCACACGCAATCAGCATGTGCAGGCACAGCGGCAGGGACATGGTGGTTCCCAGTGTTTCCAAGCGAACAAATCGCCCTCTTAGCTTTTCAGTGTATAACACCTATAGGCGTAATGCTACACTTGCTGTGGCTTTGAAAGTAGGGCTCATCAAGAGAGGTGTAACGCTTCGGTTAATCATTCACAAAAATACCACAATTCAGAGTAGAAATTGAAGAAAATGTGCACACCGGTGGCGCCCAGCTGCTGCTCAATCTTTTTGAAGGCGTCCTCAACTTGCTCTTCGTCGGTAATGTCCAACTGCAGCACTCGGACATTGGCCAGTTTCCGCAGTTCATTAGCTCCGGGCCCCCGGGAGTCGAGACATCCAGCAAAAACCAAGAAACCATCGCGGTGCAGTGGGTAGACAAGAGCATGTCCGAATCCGGTGTCGCAACCTTCATCAAAATTTTGCAATGACTTCAACGGCTCAATCAAAATATTTGAGACGGTAAAAAGACACTTAATGGTTCGAAACAAGGAAACTTAGATACTGAAATATTGGAGTAATTTCAAGACTAGAAACACTGAAGGTAATAAAAAGGGTTGAACCTTTAATTCTCATACTGGTGAAACAATCATGGCGAAAGTAAAAAAGTGGCAATTTATTTTCCATCGCTGTGAAGGCTCTCCTTGACTATTATTATTCTCGCAAAAAAACTATTCAGTGACGAAAGCCCCAGCATTGGGCAAAACCCTGACAGTATAACTTCTCTCTATATTTACGATGTATTTCTTTTTGAATGTTTAATTCTACAACAATCGCGGCCCCAGTATGATGGAACAGACTTGCGGGTACGAGTAAAGGTTGCAACAAAACAAAACACGGCAAATTTGAAACAAATACGCTATAAGTATAATACAACAAAACCTAACGCCAAAAAACGCAACGGCGAGAAATCGCCTCTCTGGTCCGTTATATGCAGTGAAAATTAAAACTGCAAAGCAAAACATAAGGAGAAAACAGAATCTGAAAAACGGGTTCAGTTTGGTGCACGCATGCTGGGTAGGAGGTTAAACATCAATATCTTTATAATTAGTTTATAGCTAATAATACGTTTTAACATAGCTATTTGCTTCTTAAAACATAGCGTAGATTAGCAGCTATTACTAGTTATTACGGCTTTATAAAATCTTAATTCTCTGTGCCTATGACTCAAAATGAAGCACTCATTAGGTGCGTAACGGCCTAATGTATCACACACTATAATATTTTACGGCGACTGAAACATGAGGGACGAGTCAAACATCATAGAAAAGAAGCATTCTGAGAGAGATGGCGATAATATTACTACACGAAAACTGTGAAGTCTTGTTTTGACTACACTTAAGCTAAAATATCTACCGCAAATTAACAAAAGGTCGTGTCTGCCATAAAAGCTGAAGCTTTACAAAGAAACAAAGAAAGTGCCCGAAAAAATAACCAACACCTGAGTCTGCTTTCTAGAATCGTATCTGTCCCAAACTTTCTGGTTTGCTGCACCCCCCGAGCAATAATAAATGTGAACTCTTGCCAACCACTCCCCACCTCAAACACCAGCAGCGAAGGCATAAAAATTTTACAATTTGTTAACCGTGATTTATGAAAAAACTCACCCACGATCAGCACAGATTTCCCTTCGCTTGAAATCCGCGTCACAAACAGCTTCTTCCACACAAACCTGGCCAGCCAATGTGATACAAAGAAGATGATTGCCAAGGAACCCACGAAGGCACCAGTATCGCTCAGTAGAGGGAAACGATTCCACAGGACCCACAGAATAAGCACAAAAATTCCAAACAGTGTCCACGATGTCCGCATGGCTGGGAGATCACCGAAAGCTTCCCCACAGCGTAGGCTTGCTATGACAGAAAGCAAAAAAACAATCCTATTGTGGTCAATTGTTTTTCGTTAGAAGAATAGAAAAACTACGCCACCACAGTAAATACAGCAAATACCGACGCACAGTGAATCCGAACAAGCATTGGTGTTTTCAAGATATTCACAATGATAAGTCAGCAGAACAAGTAGAACAGCACCTACCTGCACAAATTAACCAACTTGGATGCCTGGTCCACCCCACCCGACTGCTGTGGTGCGGTCAGCCTTGCGGGGATGACTTTTATGACGTAAAGGTGGCGTTGCCGGCGCAAAACTAGCAAGGCCAGTGAATGCACAGACACCAGCCGCATCAAGGAAACTTGTCAGGAATGTATTTCGAAGCTGTGGCTCGAGCCGACGAAGCGGTGGGGAAATAGCTATGCGGGCAATGCGTAGACGCCACACTGCGAAAAGCAACTCAAACTCTACTCGGCTTCAAGATAGTCGTTTTATAGAGCACAAGAACTCCGCCTGGGCTGCGGCAACACCTGCAATACCGGCAAAGGTAGTTAATAAACTCAGCACATGGAGACCCTGAAAATGGCACCTAGAGTAAAATAAAACAAACGAGTACCGAGTATTTCAGCAGCAAAACGGGGTCCTACACTTTGATGGTAGCCAAAATGCCGAGAAGCGATCAGAACAGGATCCGCACTTGATCATTGTTCATAAGCAAACGGACCCAAAAAATGATATTTTCAAAAAAAGGCGGCAATTTATGGTTTATTGTGTTCTACAACTTGGACGGCGCGTGATGTCTGCTGGATTTGTATTGAATGATTTCAAAAGCAGTTGTCTCTGAAGTTAGAAAAGCTGACCGGGTGCATAATTTTGCTGAATAATTAAACATAAAAATTCGAAAAACAGGCTGTGCCCACACAAAGAAGTAGGTTTTTTTCTGAACTGTGAACAAATAAACAAACACGCTCGTGTTATCTCAACAGATATCGAACCCGAAATGAGTGTTTTACTTGTGTAGAGATTTCGCGCAACTTCTCCAGCCATATTGTTAAAATAATAGTTTTCTTTCTTTTTACTCATCCTGTAGAGCGCAATGCCGGGTGCAATCCATGTGTGCGCCACGAAAACCTGCTTATAAAACAAGGGAACCAATACGTGGCTACAGAAGTAACTTCAAAAGCAACATTGATGTGAGAGGTATGTGATGAAACTCTTGACATTTCGTGTGCTGTTTGCGCACTCAAAATGTTTGGCTTTTGGAAATTTCGAATGTGTAGCAATTTGACATTGAACAAACTCGCTGCAACGTACAGTAAAATGCGTTCACCCCAGCGGTGACGCAGCAAGGGACTGCAGGAGTTCTTGTCTGACAGAATTTTTGTTCTCCCTTGGGGCATTACAAATATCGCGGTTGGTAAACATGTTTTGCAATATGGTTTAGACGACATACTTTGCGATCGTAAGAAAGCAATATTTGAGTTATTTTTAAATTATAAAAATATTGGGCACAATCAGTCATGTACGTCGAAGAGGTCAAAATCCAGCAGTTCTGTTTGTCGCAATGAGATGTATATTAGAATATACAAATTATAGGCTTCGTCTCATGTTTTTACACGGCAAATGAGGTGGCCTTGAGACAAGACTAATTGAACGGCGCTAGTTGCGTTAAAAAAGGCTCGTGTGTCTGGCAAAGGATACAGCAAGGTGGACTAAATTTTTTGTCGATGATTGCTACTGTTTTCTTGTACCAAAGAAGCCTGCCCAGTATTACACCCAGGTATACGAGAGTACAACTTTCGTATTTTCTGTGGTGCCTATATTTCATGCTCTATTTTTAAATTTCAATTACCTGACATCAAAAGCCCGATGTTGTTTGTTTTGTTTAATTTCATCATTGTGTTGTTGGTAAAGCATCATTCTAGGCGAGCGAGATTAGTTTTTGACTGCTTCTTCAAGTCGAGATTATTCTACCCTACAATTTGAGTAGAAAACTAGCTCATTGGAATGGCACCACTTCCCGGTACAGATGTGAGTTATCTCCATTGCATACGCTAGTATAGTCACCCTTTTTAGGCTTGATTTTGTTTTCAACATGTTTTTTTTTTCAGCATAAATTTATAGTAGTTTTTTACCCCTTAATGTATCTGGCAAGGACAGGAAAAAAGCCATCAGAGCAGATTACAAGCCCTCCATTTTGCTTTAGTACAAAGAAGCACTGGGCGAAACAGAATTTAAACGCATGGTACTACGAACATGGAAAAGACACAGTCTAGAAACCTTCATATAAGACATTTTAAAAACAAAAGCAACAATGCCGACAGTTCAGCATGCAAAAAAAATGGCCTACATAGCCTTTGTGCGGCTACTCAGCATCATATATTGCTTTGCTTTCACGAAAATCACTCCTACGTCTATTAAATAAAAGCACGGGGCAATCCTCAGTTAACTACTTCCAATTTCGACCAAATATACCTGTCTTCTTTTGTTGAACAAAAAGCAATAAACAATAAAATGGATGTACAGAGAACCAAAAAAATGCCCGATAAACTAGAATATTCACCCACATTGAGATCGCCGAGACACAGACCGCTAAACGACGTTATGTCAATATAATGGTACGGTGCGGACGCACTGCAAGACCGATAAAATAAAAGTAAAAGTGAGCCCCTAAAAGATTAGCAATAAAGCAGCAGTTAGGAAACGACAGCAAATATGAAGTTCTTGCAGACATGCTCTTAATATTCTCAGTTTGTTTAGCAAAACTAATTGGTTTTAAAATGTCACCGTGTGCTTCATAAACTTCGTAAAACCGAGTAGAGTTTCAGACCCAATCCAGGTCTGTAGCCTCAGCTAATTAGGTACTATATGGAGATTTTTATAGGCGAAAGCCATTCTTAGGATTAAAATGTGGATCTCGAGGCAGTATGTCGCCGGTAGGAGATTTGAGTGCGCTCACTCAAGTGGGTAGAAGCAAAAAATTAAGAACTCTGAAGGGCAATAGCCATTAAACTTCTATGAAATACAAATAAAACGAATGCGTACGCTAAGAATACATGTTTATTTCTCTCATCGTTTCTTAATGTTAGTCGATATAAAGAAGGTGGACACACCTTATTCTATGTATATAAATGTATATACAACACACTAGCGTGACAACTGCCACGCGATACTTGTTGTTCTGATCGGGGTGGTGTATATGGCGGTGGAGACTAAACCGCTTACATCAGCAAAAGTTGTAAACGTGGTCGCCCGCAAGCTAGCAGGGCGGAGCTCAAGAGTAGCCAGCGCGCTGAAAAGTGGCGACGCGAGTCAAACCGGACGCCAACCCACTAATAAGGGACACGAAATCACCGCTGAAAAAGAAAAACCCGAACATTGCTACGGCAAACTTAAGGGAACACGGAATTTTGTCAGCGAAGAGTTTGAAGCTACGGCAAATTGCCTAAGAGGTGTCTGCCTTTGCACGACCTGTGAAATTTCTACGATGGTGCGGCGCTGCATCAACAAATCGCGCGCAATAAGAACCACGTACAATTCCAATAAAACATGTCCCTACATCATCCTTCGTGCAATATAGCGACGCTCAGAATACGGATATATCTGTTTAAAATTTCAAAAGTAATGCGGTCGCATGCATAATTTTTTATGGTTTCAGTACGCGCTGGAATCGTGCCCGGTATAATTTTATTTATCCACTTCCTTCAGTGCATTGGTACATTCGCTGAAGGGAGACCCAACTGCACGTTTCTTCAATTTAACCTTAGATTTCTCCAAAGCGAGAATCATTCCCCTAGTCCTGGGTGAGAAGCGGTGGCGTAGAGGTAGAGCTCCGCCTCCCGTGCAGAAGGACCGTGGCTCGAATCCCGGTGCCGGACAATTCCCATCGGATTACAAAAACATTCCGCGTACTGATGGAATTGCAGAATGGGGCTTGAAAGGCGGCCTGACCCAGGCCACCATTTTTCACCAGAGCAGGATTGGCCACCCTGGCGTAGTAAAGCCCACAACCTGCCACGAATACGCCAATTAACCCACGGCCCTCAGTCTCCAGTGGCTGCGAAGCAACTGACTACGCCGACGGTCAGACCTGTGACGCAGCAGAGGGTGCTAAGAATACCTGGACCCAGACAGGCCGCCAGTGGAATGTGAACCTGGCAACGTTTAACACGAGAACCTTATCTAGTGAAGGGAGTCTAGAGGTGTTCTAGGAATTATGGGGTGTTAAATTAGATGCCGTAGGGCTTAGTGAGGTTAGGAGGACAGGTGAAGCCTTTACGGTGCTGAAAAATGAACACGTCCTATGTTACCATGGTCTAGTGGACAGAAGAGAAGTTGTAGTGGGATTTCTAGTCAATAAAAGCATAGCTGGGAACATAAAAGAATGCTACAGCCTTAACGAAAGGGCAGCAGGTCTTGTAATTAGGCTCAATAAGAGGTACAAACTCAAGGTGGTACAGGGCTGCGCGCCCACATCCAGCTACGACAACCAGGTAGTGGAACGCCTCTATGAAGATGTGGAATCGGAAATGGCTAAAGTAAAAAGAGAGTATACCGCAGTTATGGGGGACTTCAATACTAAAGTAGGCAAGAATCAGGCTGGAGACAAGGCAGTTGGGAACTATGGTCTGGGCTGTAGAAATTTCAGGGGGGACCTACTAGTCGAGTTCGCGGAAAGGAGCAACCTACGCATAATAAATACCTTCTGCAAACGGGAGAGCCGGAAGTGGACGTGGTGGAGGCCGAATGGGGAGCATAAAAACGAAATAGACTTGATATTATGTGATAACCCTGGCATCGTGAAGGATGTGGAAGTGCTGGGAAGGGTATGGTGTAGTTACCACCGTATGGTAAGATCTCGAATGAGGCTAGATTTGAGGAGGGACCGCAACAAGCTAGTACGAAAGAAGCCGAATAATGAGCTAACAGTAAGACGTAAAGTAGAAGAATTCAGGATCGCGCTGCAGAACTGATATTCAGCTCTTCCCGAAAAAGCAGAGTTTACGACACAGGAAGCCAGCGACAACCATAGAGGTAATACTACTGACTGTAAAGGAAAAACTGCCCGGCCAGCCCGTAAATTCAAATCGTGCTAAACCTGAGCGCAGCCATGGTGCCACCCTACACAGTGCTGCCCGCTATCTTTTTGCCTACTAGAGTAGGCGGCAGTAGTAGCAACCAACGAATTCCATCATGCCAGCCACCGTTGCAGTGAATGCGTGGTGTTAACTTTGCTGTGTAGAAATGTTGTGTGAAGTTTTTTGTGTGGTAGGTAGCGAGATTTTGTGTCATGGTAACGCGTGAGATGAAGTGTTGAATTCTCCGCAACTTACAACGGTAGCGCAGAGATTATCGGGTACTTCTTACGCTCCGAGAGGTAGCTTTTGCGTATGCGTCACGGGAGTTCGGTCGTCTCTTCGGAGTTTAGCGGACGTGTTTTTTCGTGCTCCTGGGCATTAAAATTAACCACTATGGGTTAACTGATAAGGTACAATAACTAATTCATAGGTACACTCAAATTCATTTACTTGTGAAGAGATACATATATCCTTGGTCGAATTCGCCTTGCACAAATACACAACATGCCATCACGGGTTCAGAATGCGGATATGTACGTTGGCACAAGGGGCTTCGAAGAGGGTTTAGATTTCTGGCAAAAACCGCAGGCATATAAGGCAAAACCGGACATGAACGAAAGCGGCCGTTTCCCATCATTAGCGAGGGCGCACAGGAAAGGACACAATGTTTTTAACCCCTAACGAGGCTGGTGCCCAAACATCAGCGCCTAAGGCTCGCATGAATGAATTTTATTACCGGACCTCCTCCTCTGTGCAGGTATTTACGTGGGCTGTAGAGTGGAAGTACAAGTATACATGAAAAAATGTAACTTCGCTGATCTCTCGAGCATCGGTAATATGTCATTCAGATACTCATTAGGAGTACATACGGATTCAATATATCTTATGTTTAAAAATTTTGGGCTGCGTGTTTTAGTGATCGAAGTAGCATGCATCAATCGAAAACTTGTGTCTTTCTGTCTCGCCTTGTCCTCCTGTAGAAAACTATCTTATTGTGCAAATAAAATTATATTATTACTATTACAAGGCGCTTGTTTCATTTCTCACTCAAACAAAACAGCGTTTAGTAAGAGTATAACAGCACACGTAAACAAGAACCTAGTTTTAGGCTAGACATCGTAAAATCTTTCCGACGCTTCTGTGTTTTTACTGTACAAATCACGTACACTCAAGGGAAGCCGATCTTCCCAGCTATGTCTCACGTAACATGACATGACCGGCTGACGGCGAGTTCCAATCGGCAGGAGCCACTCCCAGGCATGTAAGAAATGGTATTCTTTAAGATAGGTGGCGGCGGAGGCTCCATTCTTATCGTCAGCAGTGTGCGGGCTGCAGCACGGGGGTAGATAAGATAGTTTCCGCAAGCGTCGAAGTGACACAATAGACACCATGCTGTGCTAGTGTGAAGCTTTATACATTAGTTCTACATGACGGACGCTCCGCACAAAATACCGGAACTGAATTTCGCGTTTCAGCACCCCCCCCCTTTTTTTTTCCGCTTAATATTTCATTAATTTTTGTTCACCAAACATGAGTGCGTTTCAAAAACTGATAAAACCATTCAATACCTAGTAAAGGTACTCCTACGTTTAGTTTAGGGCCCTGAATTTGTGCCTGATCTACAAAAAATTGTTAACGGTATCTTCAACTACTGATCTGGCAACAACAACGTGATATCATGGCGGCATCCGTGTTTAGAAACCTTTCAGGGCCAGCTTTACCCGCCTGGCGAAAACCTCAAATGCATTATACGGAGTGTGCAGTAGACGTCTGGGGCACGATGGCTAAACAGGATACTAGTAAAACTTTCCCGGGAGACGAAAGATATAATTAGAGAACGGCAAACCATGAAAATCTCCACCGCAGCTGACAGAATAGAACTAGTGGAGATTTTGGAGTTAATCAATAGGCGTAAGACAGCTCACATACGGAAGTTTAATTTCGAGAGGATCGAATGCGCTGTAAAGAATGGGGGTAGCCTGAAGGAAGTGTAGAGGCGTCTTGGCGAGGTGAAAAATCAGGTGTTTGAAATTAAAGACAAGTAAGGTAATGTCATCACAAATAGGGATAAAATAGTCACAGTAGCCGAGGAGTTCTATAGGGATCTGTACAGTACCCGGGACATCCAGAATAATGCCGAACGAGACAGTAGTTAGACAGACAGTAGTTAGACAGTAGATAGACATACCACCAGTAACGACCGAAGAAGTAAGGAAGGCTTTGAAAGAAATGAAAGGGGGCAAAGCACCTGGGGAGGATCAGATAACAGCAGACCTCTTGAAG
This sequence comes from Haemaphysalis longicornis, assembly GCF_048455015.1. Classification (NCBI taxonomy): domain Eukaryota; kingdom Metazoa; phylum Arthropoda; class Arachnida; order Ixodida; family Ixodidae; genus Haemaphysalis; species Haemaphysalis longicornis. The sequence continues at coordinate 96,177,250 of NW_027526407.1, forward strand.
AATTGCGGAGAAATTGTACTTGAAAAACTGGCAAACCTGCATACGCCATGCCTAATTACCTGTATACATAATGCCTAATGCCTAAATACGCAATGCCTAAACGACATATTAGCAGAAATTAGGAAGAAGAAATGGACATGGGCTGGGCATGTAACACGAAGGCAAGATAGCTGTTGGTTATTAAGGGTAACAGAGTGGATCCCTAAAGAAGGCAAGCGTTGCAAGGGGTGGCAGAAAGTTAGGTGGCCAGATGAGATCAAGAACTTTGCGGGGATAAATTGGTCGCAGTTAGCACAGGACCGGGTAATTGGATATTAATGGGAGAGGCGTTTAGCCTGCAGGGGGTAGATAAGCTGGGGATGATGATGTAGATGATGAGATTTGTTCATATTTCACAGATTTCAAAGATTTTATATCCTCAGAAGTATGAGGAGGCAGGCTTGGACCAAATGCTACAAAGCCTGACAGAGGCCCCAGCCCCCTTTGGTACAGTACAATGAAGAATCAAAATCAAACGAGCTGGAAATTCTAATGTTTGAGTTATAAAAATACGAGCAACATGTAGAACACAAGACATTAAAGAACAATGTGGGAAAGGCACATAAGGTCCATTAGCGTAAAAAACAGTAAAGTAAAACTAAAGTGCAAGTGGACAGTCGGGGTGGAACTATGCGTTTAGATCCCATACGAGCAGATTGTATGGACAAGGCGAGGAAGGATAAATACAAAATAGTGACTTTTCCAAACAAAAGCGATTTAGAGAATTTCTGCACCCGAACAACTACCGCTTCGTCTGGTAATCTTTCAGTAGTGCTTTTATGCCGATGTCGCGGGTTACTGATGGCGGAACAGAAAGAGGGACCTGGCCAAAGTAATTATTCATGCAGTTTCCTGCAGACGATGGCGATCAATTCCGTGATCAACAGCCCCAGTGGCGATACTTAGGCGCCCAGCTGCGAAAAGGTGCTACAAATCAGTTCCACTTGAAGAAGTTTGAAGTTTTGTGAGGGGTGGGAAATACACCTGGGCTTTCATCAGCAGTAATAATACCGTCCTTACACTCCTTCCGTTAGGGTATGTTAGTTCCCGGTCACAAGCCACATAACTCCAAGTTTTCCCAATTTCAAGACACTATCGCTATCTCTTCCACAGCTTTGATTACACTAAGGTAATGCTCCACCAATCACTCTTTCGCCGAAATCTATACTCGGCCGGTAGGGCGTGAGCGGCTCAGTAAACGCAATCTCCCCTGAAACCCGTTTCTGTCAATATATATATATATATTGTCTTGGCAAGAAGGAGAGTGCTGTAGGCATAACCTCTGGGAGACGAAAGAAAAAACAGCCAGCTGTGCGGCTCTCTAATGGCCGACATCAGGCACATAGTGTAAATACATCACTCACATCTTCCATGGTTAGTTTCTTGTGTACTGCCACCAAGTAACTGTGTAATATATATATATATATATATATATATATATATATATATATATATATATATATCACAGTGTGTACGGGAGTTTCAGCTAAACCACGTGCCAAAAAACGGTTGGCAAACGACGTTTACAGGTTCCGTTATTGCCGAAGCGAGCAAAAATTGTGTTGTGATTGAGAGACAATAAAATAAAATAGTTCTTGTTGCTTATTCAAAATACTGTTTTTACCTATAAAGTACGCAGAATTGTAAGGACAACTTTAGGCAATGAGCCACACGCTAAAAAACAGAAGAAGTAGCCATGATTCACGGGCTACTTTTCCGCCCAGCCCATATGTTGTCATAAACCACTGTAAAAACAGCACGACCATTGGAGAATAAGGGGGCTTTAGTAATGAGTTCCGCTGGTTTTGCGCTGAGGCGCCTAGCGCTAGTGTTCCATCTGTCGAACTGAAAGCGAAGTGACTGATTCATCTGACCGAACGAGCGCCTGAAGTTTTTCGCGACTACCCAAACTAGTGAAACAAATCGCCTTCTCATTATATTGAACAAAAAAGGCATAATATATTAAAGGGACCCCCAACGCTTTGTTCAACTTTTTTGAAGTCTTAAAATCTTGTGGAACGTTGTCAGCCAACACACCCAGTACTTAGATTAGGGGGTCGCAAAGTACCTCAGCCAAAAACAAAAAATGTCCTTCAGATAACTCGTAAACTGGCTCAAAAGATTTTTCTTTCTTTCCCTGTCTTGACGTTCTTGGACGGTCGAATTACGTCACTAAGGTCACATAGCGGCTCTTGGTTAGTCTTCCTCCAGTTGTAGCAATGAAAGCTTTTCTACAGCCACCATAAACACACAGGCACAAAAAAAAAGCAGAAAAGGAAGGCGTATCTGCTAAGATGAGTTTTCCCAGTTGTTCCAGACGTGAAGCAAAGAGTGAAAGCGCTTATCGGAAGTGTTTCAGGGTCCCATTAAAGGGACTGTGAAAGCTACAGTTATCGCCAGCACGTAGCGGCACTGCGTGATTTGCTCGTCGCACCAGATATGCCTTCCGTTCAGGCTCTGTTTTTGTGGCGTTATTTTTAAGGTTGCTATTGAAAAGCGCTCATTGCTTCAACGGATGGAAATCCGGCCAACAGCCGCTAAATGGCCTCAGTGGCTTAATTCAGGCCGTCGAAGAACGTCAAGACCGGGAAAAAGAGAAAAATCTTTTGAGCGAGTTTCCAAGTTATCTGATGGCAATAGACCAGTAATCTTTCGCTGAGGTACTTTGCGATGCCCTAATCTAAATACTGGGCGGCGTGTTGGGTGACTACGCTCTGCAAGCATTTAAGACTTCAAATAAAAGTTGAAAAAAGAGTGTTGCGGGTCCCTTTAAGAATATTATTCTGCATAAGCACACTCTATAATGGAGCATCGATGCCCGGAAGTGCAGGCGATCCGAAAGTTAAACGGAGCAGGGGAACGGTGTCCCAACTAGGCAAAAATCACGCATCTCGACGAAGTGAATCATAACGAGTGGTCGAAGCACTGGCGATCGTTCTTGCCGTAAATCACCCGTGGCATTGCCCACTCGCGCAAGTAAATGAGTGACAACGCGTGTCTACATTATATGGAATTCCAATCCACTCTAATCCAATACAATTCAATTTAATCCAATCCAATCCAATCCAATGCTCCTCGCGTATGCGCAACACTGTGTACACGGTCGCCAAGGCACGGACAAAGCGAGGTCCTAAAGGGCTTCGCACCTAAAACTACAGTTCCTGTATATGCGTCTTAGAGTTGCAGGCCAGATTTTCATGAGCCGCCGCGCCCCCGGGTCCACCTTCAGAGGAAAGACCGCATTGAGCGCTGCGCACCAACTCGTTTTCTTGTTGTGCGCAGGTCAGCGGCGCCTGCTGCACCGTTGAGAGAGTTTCTTACTGTATACAGTAGAGATTAATCTGGCGCTAGTGACTGTGCGGTTCATATCAATGCCGTCTGTGTAGTCATTGGCCGCAATTATAGCATGCACTCGCCTTAATTTCGTCATTGGCTTGGATTCAAACGTTCTAGTTTTCGTGTATTCAAACACAGCGCCACAAAAACGCAAAGAATGGTGTGCTATTATATAAGTGGAAGCAAAAATGGCCTATATTGAAGCTCAGAAAAAATGAATTAAACGTATTTTTGCCAGAACGGTTGTTCCTACTATTCTGCAGGCCAAGCTGGCAGTTAACAACGATGTTAATGTTTTGGCAGAAACTCATTATAGACTTTTACTTTATTAAATTTTCCATTACACCAAATATTACGTTGTTTGAAGAGCTTCGAAATGTTTCTGAGCGCGCGTATGAAACGCCGCCTTCGTAGTGAACTGGTGCACGGAGAGTAAGCTACGGTTTAACAGAACTTTTTGCTGCGCGAGTTGGTTCATACTTGAAGAAAAAAGGAAACGTGGCGATAAACAGTCACGGATGAAGTCAAGATAGGACGGATAGAGGCGCCCGTATCTGTCGTATCTTGTCTGCGTAGAAGCAAGTTTGGTTTCTTGTTTCCGCCAGCTACAACTCTCACGGTGGTATGTTATCCCCTCGGTCATACCTTCCTTCGACTCCGGCATCACCAACGTTAAGTACGATCACGCACTGCCTGTTCTTTCACCGAACACGCAGTTGTCGCAGGTCACGGCTACCACAGAGCAGGGAGAATTTCGGCTACCTCGTAGCTTGTAGACGTGTAATGCATAGTGAAGACAGCAAATCCAAAAACCGCTTAAGAATCCAATAGGCATGCCAAGCCCCAGCCAGAAGCAGGGCTCTTGCCATAACCCCCCACGACAAAATGTATTCCCTGGTGCAGTTTCCTCTCTAGTATACTTACTTAGAAGCTCTATGACCCCGTGCAGCGGCCGCCGCACTCGGCACCAAACGCAGGCGCGTTCTTCGTCCCGCTTTTGCAAGCAATGTGGCGGGTCCTACGTGCGTTACGGGTGGCTTTCCCGCATTACTCTCGAACTCACGATGCGGCATGGATGTGCAACTCTGCTTCACTAAAGAGCTATTTTCCGGAATTCTTGCGAAAACTGCATTTAAGCGCGATCTATGAGCAGATGCGCCACAGATTCCCAGGGCATAGAGCTTTATACTGTATATACTAGATGAAAATCTGTCGCTGCAGACGCGGGTCGCCGCAGGCGGCGCCATTGCCGCTAGTGACGTTCCTCGCCTACTTGGCTTAACTAGCCAGATGGCTTCTTTTTTGTCTCTAAGCCAAAATCAACAAAAACGGTAACATTTTTTACGTGTTCATTGTGCATGAAACCTCTAAATAATCCCTGACAAAATAATCGTTTTGGAGGTTCAATTTTATAATAAACAAACCAATTTGACGAACCTTCTACACTAATATTGTTGCTTTTTTGCAGCCAGAGCCAACTTTTCAGCCTGTTCATGAGTAATGCCAAGGACACGTGGAACGTGCATGCCGATACATAAGGAAACGCTCGCAGAAGCTGGCGCCAGATTTACCTCTAGTGTATATCAGTATGAAACTTTATGACCGAGGATTCGCTGGCACTTGTGGCTCACCCATCTCGATGTAATAACGCCTATCTTATCGCCGGCTCGAGCCAAATTGCGCTGCTAGTATCACTTTTTGTCAGGGGTGGTTTTAACAATTTATGCATGTATTTATGTCTCTGCATGGCTAAAACGACTTTTTCTGTGGCGCCGTGTGCTTTCTGTTTCATCGGGAATTCCCATACCTTCACCCTGCATGACTTCCGTGGCTCGCGATCCACTCGATGCCGAATTTATGGCAGCATGTGGTTTAAAAGCCCATAGATGAATTATTAAAGTAAGGCTAAAATCATGCATACCTAAAGTTAACCCCTCAAAACTACAAGATCAAACGCCAACTGCGTGCTGGTAGTGGCTCCTTTGCCTCCGCTAAACAAGTAGGTGCTCAATAAAAGGTAAAAAGCGACCTGATTGGATACCAACTACTTCAGAACAAAGTGTCCTATTACAGGGAAGAAACAAACAGGTTACCTTACGTTTCTCCCGGCGCTGCAAGACCACAGCCCCGTCCACACTGCGTCGCAGTGAAGGCCATGCTGGCAGAACGGCTGTGCAGTTGCTGAGCGGACGCCGTAGGTCAATGAGTTGAATATAAATAGTTAAGTACATTCGTTTGGGAGAAGCCTGAAAGCCGTATCAGCCGAGCCAATCATAGCACTCCACTTTGCAGGCTTCAAGTGAGTGGCAGTAACAATATAGTGGGGCGACCTCCGCCAGCTGCAAAGAGACGGTAACTTTCACAGTGGAGCAGTTGTAGGCTCACTGCCCCGTTGCAGCTTTTTTGATTGCCTAGAGCGAAAAAATCCCCTCGCTCCGATTCACATAGGCACACCCTCTCCCTTCGGCCTTCCTGTTTATCTCCTGTGCACCGTATAGAGATACACCGTAGCGTAAATTGACCCTGGAATGTCTGTCCTGTCAGGTATTTGTATTTGTGTTTAGAAGTGAATCTGATTTTACTGACCTCCTGAAACGCTGCGTATATACAATAATAAGGCAGATGTGATACTTTCACCTTTTCTGACTCACCGTCAGACTAAAAACAGAGATATTAGTCCCCAAACACGATATAGAGTACGGCATGATGTTAAATATTTCTGACACAGGTTTTAACGCTGTACGGCCGCCATAAACGCCTAATCATGGCTCGTACAAAGTCCGTATGCATTGCGTATACGGAAAACATACGCCAAACTTGTGGGTGCGTATTTAGCGCCTCCATTAAGACAGAAACACGAAAACGGCGTGAAACGTTTCTATTCTGACGACTCTTTCATTTTCGAGCTCTTGGAAAAATTATCTGCAATTGTTACGCCTGGTTGCGTAATACTCCGTATGAATTCCGTATTCTAATAATTCCGCATATACACAACGTTGCGCTGGGGTAAAGGCCAGTTTGAGGTTTTGTAAGCTTGTTTCCCCGCATTGTTCGTTGTAAAGTGCAGGGTACTAATAGAGAAGCTAATAGCCCGCATTTACCGCGAAGGCGGTAGAAGAAAAACACCAAGGATGATAGGCCCGCGGCCGCGAAGCATTAGTGCGAATCCCGTATTCGGGATGCCGAATACTGCGAAGCGGTAAACGCAAGAAGCCTGAGTCGCTACATCCCTGCTGAATGCTTGCCCTTGTCGACAGCGCGATAAAGGGCGTTTGTGGCCACCCAAGAACCGAGAAATAGCTGCGCTGGCTACCCACTTTCACAGAGTGAATGGCATTGTAATTTTAAATCATCCTCTGCGTCGGCGTATGGCGTATGTAATTAACATGACAGGTAATTTCACCCCTTACAGCTGTTTTTGTATAAAAATAAATGAATCTTCACAATCAAAAAATTATAACTCGTCGTTTTAACTGTTGCTACATCCGATTCTTTTCTCCCTGCATGTCCGCAAACTGCAACCGATCACTGTACGTGTCAATCAGGAACACCCTCTTGTTTAACGAAATTTCGTTAAATTCGCTTTCCCCCCACTTTGTCATATCCACTTACGCTTGCTCATTAAGTTGAGTAGTTGAGTGCCTATATTGTGTACAGTAAAGGCAATTGTATGACTCTTGTGTAACTATATTATTTTATAAGCGGTTCTTTGAGCCACGCGGGGTTTCGCTGGCACTTTCCAAACTAATCCAACAGCGTTAACACCACACTGCAAAACGAACTCACTCCGAACGAATAAAAGTACCACATGTCGCAAAGATGGAAAGTGATACGTTCAGGACGAAGTCGGAAGCACACGCCGCTGAAGTCAAAGGGTTCGTTCGATTCACCTGAACCACGTGAGTACAGGTGGTGCAGCACTTCGCTGTTCGTTTCAGTGGTGCAGTTTGCGGCACCCGAACGGCGCCTTTCGATTCAACGGTGGTGCCGCCGGGTGCCGCAGTATTTCATGGTTTTGCCCGCACTCTTTTCCAGGGAGGTGCAAAAGCAGAGGAAAAGGCGGGAGGCCGGGTTCCGCGTATTATGCAGGGTGCAGAACCTGCTTTGCACTGTTGGGAACTGGTTGAAGGCCTATAGGGTGAATCGAATGGGCCCAAAGGTGATAGAAACCAAACAAACACCGGAGGATTGGATAGAAAGTAGGAATAATTTAGTATATAAAGACAAAAACAGCAAAGCCAGGATTGATTTACACAGACCACTCACAGTAACGTCAGTGGTGTATAGATTTCTTATTGCAGTCGTTAAAATCAGAAATTCGAGCATGCATGAACGAAAATGAAATTCTTTGGAAAATACGGGCGCTTGCATGATAATTTGTTCGCGATAACACAGTGCATTGAATTTCGAAATAACTTGAAAGATCATTATGAATTACGCTCTAGGACATTAAAGGGGCATATCACAACGTAAACAGAGAACTGCTGTGGAGACTGCTGGAACTCCAGGGATCAGATGACGAGTTAATACGCTTCCTTATAGCAATATCTACAGATAATAGAGTGCACCTTACATGGGAAGGACAGAAATTCTCACAGACGGTCAGCACCCATCGGGGACTGAAACAGAGATGCCTTTGAGCACAATACTGTTTACGCTTTACAAGACAGGGTTATAAAACAAACGAGAAGAAAGTCAATTAGGGTTCAACCTACAACAGCGTATTCCGGGAATGTTATACGCGGACGGCATTGTTATTTTAGCTGATAACCAGACCGATACGCAACTGCTCATAAATATTTGTGGGCTGGAAGCCACATACCTAGGGTTCAATTCTAGCACAGCAAAATTGGGAATAATGCTTTTCAATGACATTAACACTGACGCAGTGTCAATCTAGCATGGCGAATTACTCAGAATTAAGGATTATCAATATTTGCAACTGTGGATAAAGGAAGGCGACAACTACTTTTGAACGCACAAGGAGCAACTTTGGGATAAACGGAAGCGAAAGTCAGCTATAAGGAAGCATAAAGCTGTGTGGGTATGAAAACATGAAATAGTGAGAGAAATGTGGAAAGGAGGAAGGCTTCCGGGTATCACATTTGTGAATGCAATACTCTGCTTAAAATCGTGTGCTCGAGCATGCCTTTAATTTAACCACAGAAAGGTAGGCCGTTTGGCCTTAGGACGCATGCTAAAACAACTAACGAAGCAGTACAGAGAGAATTTCAAATCGCGCGCCATCAGCCGCAAAGGGTTCGCACAACAGCCGACAGATGGCGACGAGTGTACTGGCCAGTAGGAAGACGCAGTGAAACATCCCCCTCGCGAGGAGCACGATCAAATGCAGAGCATTTCCGGGGGCGCACGACGTTAAGTAGTTTGCGTTACGTTAATGTTGTTGCACTCGTGGCAACTGCTGACGAGAGAGCGCTCGTCAGCAGTAATTTGAATGAGTCAACGATATAAGGCGCGTTGATAGCGTCCCATTTTGTGCCGGCTTTGTGGCGCAGTGGTTAGAGCATCATGTACATTGCGTTCCGCCCGCAGGGTCGAGGGATCGAAACCTGGCGCCGGATAGCATTTTCTTTTTATATAGTAGGGACAACGAAGGTGGGGACTACGGACGTCAACGCGGGTGACATCGTGAGTTACTGAAATGCTCTGCATTTAAAATCGGCTTGGCGTCATTTGAATTTCGAGAAGCTCAGAGGAAAATATATTTTGAGGGGAGTTTAAGGCAACGAATCAACCTGGGTGAGCAGCTAAGGTTTTCAGGTACCTATACATGGAAAGCATGCACAGGCAATGGCTAAGGAAGACTATAATGCTGATGATGAAATACGGAGAGAACCGTGAAAAATCAGAGACTACCAAGGTAACCAAAAAAAGAGGCAAGGGAGATAGAAATGAATAAGTGAAGAGAAAAAATAAAAGCCAAAACGTTGTTAGAGAAGTACAGGGGTGACAAATTGGACACCAGAAAGAAAAATTTCTCGGATAATTCCAAGGGCAGTGCTTTGCTTTTTTTAGGCAAGAGCAGGTTGCTTGCGAACTAAGCACTTTGTGGGGAAGTATACACACAAATATGGGGTGTGCGTGGTCTGCGCAAAAAGAAACACAAACATTGCGGCACATGATGTTAGAATGCCATGGTATCCATCCAAATGTACATGAGGGAAATATTCGGCTTCCAGAAGCTCTAGGATTTAAGAGTAGCACAGAGGCAAGTAACTTCAGGGCTATCGAGGTGACGAAAATATTAGAATGCTGGTGGACGAAAACCATGGCGGAATATTGCCTAGGACAGATACCACCTGTAACAGAAAAAAATGAAGTTGCGATTAGGTTACTCCCCAAGTGGAAATTTGGGCGCAGCACCAGTCCGCTGAGGCACCACTCACTCGTGGGTTCTCTCAACGGCAGCTATGGTGAGCCGCTGCAGCGACGGCGCGAACTGCGGCTCAGGAATGTACTGCGAACTGCGTCTTAAGCCATCGCACATCATAGTCACACGCACGCCCCCACACGTTTTCGCCCCAGCGTCACGCCGTCGAGCCCATCGTCCAGGCACAGCATCCCCATCCCTCACCGCATACTTTCAGTGAGCCCTGGCTCCTGGTGTTGGTGGTGGTAGTGATTTATTAGCAAAGGAGGGAATCGAAAAGAACTGCGGATTTTGTTGAACTCAACGGGGAGTTCACCCTCATACAACCCAGTCCAGGGAAGGGGAATAGGGTTTCAAAGGATAGAAAGAGAGAGGGGGGAAGAGAAGAGCGGTAGGAGAGTGGGGGACAGTCTATGTCGTGTTCGTTTGTTCCATGACTCGACGGCTACAAAAGCAGCGCTAGTCCTGTCAACACCAGGAAGTTGATTAGGAGTTGGAAGACCTCCCGTCGGATGGCGTCCGGTCCCGTGGAGAACAGGAAGTCTTCCAGCTTGGGGCATGGGGCACCGAGTCGCTGGTGTGCGGCCCGGAGTTCCGCCCTCGTGGTGTCATGCTGGCGGTAAGAGCACAGTAAGTGCTCTAGCGTATCGGGCTCTGGGCAGTCGGAAGAGGTGGGGGACGCCCGGCGGCCTTTGTGGCGCAAGCGGGCTCCCACGTTGGAGCAATTAGGCCGCAGGTGAAGCAGGAGCGACCGGGCGTCTCTGCTGATGCGTACGGGCAGGACCCCTGGGGCCTGCCCTTAACTACTCGTTCATCTCTATGCATGGCCTCCACCACTCATGCAAGGATAGTCCTTGCACCGTCAAATGACACCACATCCCGGGACGCTGGGACCCCTGCCTGGCGAGCAGTACCTTTGGCCAAGGCGTCTGCAACCTCGTTGCCGTGATGTTCACGTGCGATGGCAGCCAGTGAAGTCGCAGTGGACACCCCTGCGCCCCCACTGCAGGAAGCTTGGCCGCCAACGACCGCTCAACGTAGCCACTGGAGCTGGCTGGCTGGTCGGCGGCACGCAGACGGAGGAGGGCAGACCGTGGGTCAGTCAGTATGATGGCCCCCCGGACCTTGGTTCTCTTCTTGAGAAGAAGATCTGCGGTCAAGTGGAGTCCAGCCAGCTCTGCGCGGGTGGATGAGGCAGGGACGGGCAGGCTTCACACCGGGCTGGTGCCGAGTTCTAGGGCCGTGCAGGCGGCTCGGCTCTGCCCGTCCCCTGTTGCACAGAGCCATCACTGTACACTTGCAGAAGTCCGGCAGCGTCGTCCTGCAGCAGGGTTGCACTTCTTGGTTGACGGCCTAGGGTGGACTGGACCTTTTGCTACGGACCCCCGGCAATGCGGTGGCGATGCGTAGAGCCTGCCCCGTGTGCGGGGGTGGTGGCACCAGGCGGGGCTGCTGCGGCAACGCTATGTGGCTCTCGTACCCACTGAGCCGCATGCCCATCCGAGAGTTGGGCCGGCTGCGGTAACGCTCGAGGAGTGCCGCGCCACCCGGTGAGCCCTGCAGGCGGTGGATGTGGTTGATCCCAACCTGATGCTGCAAAGGTGGGCCATCCAGAGCAGGCGTCCGGAAGACTGGACGGCGTACCGACAGGTAGATGAACAGTGCAGGAAGAGATCCAAGCAGCGGCGAAGGCAGATCTAGGAGTCGCTCTGTTCCTCCATTACCTGGCGTAGGGACCCGGCAAAAGCTTGGAGAGTCTTCCGGACACTTCTCCAGCCTGCCGTCACCAACCGGCACCCCTGCTGGCCTCCGAATTTCTTTGGCCATGACTGAGGACGCGTTGGCAGAGCGGCTAGCCGACCAGTTCCTCCCGGCTCCACCTGCCCCTGAGGCCCAGGTGCACGTGCTGCCTGCGGCCCCCCAGGACCCGCAAGTGGCGGCCATTTGCAGTGGCGACGTCACACTCCGGGAGCTGCGGGCCGCCCTGGATCGATGCCCCAAGTGGTGGAGCGGCCCTGGCATTGACGGGGCTACTTACCGAATGCTCCGGAACCTGGATATCACCCAGCTGCAGCCGCTTCTGCAGCTCCTCAATCAGGTGTGGAGGGAGGGCAGCCTTCTACCTACTTGGCGGGTGGCACTAGTCAGGCCGATGCTGAAGGTCGGTAAGCCGTCCATCGGGCCTGCATCGTGCCGGCCGGCTTCCCTGACGCCCGCAGCGGGGAAGCTGATAAAGAAAACGATGTTGGCCCACCTCCAGTGGATTGCTGATCATTCGGGTGTCTTAACGGAGCATCAAATCGGCTTCAGGCGCCAGCGCTGTACCACTGACTCCCCGGGAGATGCGATGTCTATGCTGGAGCAGGCCCGCCATGACAAGATGGCCTTATTGCTCCTGATGGACATGAAGTCGGCCTTTGACTCCTGCCCCCACACGGTAATCCTAAAGGCCCTGCACAGCATTAGCGTTTCGGGGGCCTTCCGGATTAACGTGAGGGCGTTCCTGACTAACCGGACCCTACGAGCCAGGCTGGGCCGAGCAATGGCAGCCCAAGAAACGTCAGCTCTGGGGATTTCCCAGGGGGGTGTGCTCAGCTCGTTCCTTTTCAACCTCGTCCTGGCTCCACTCCCGTACTGCATCACAGCTGGGCTTAGATTTCCAGTGGGGATGGCACTCAATACTGATGACATCGCCATCAGGGCGCACGGACCAACGAGGCTACTCTCCAAGGTGAAGGCGTGCATCCAGGGGGTGCTGTGGGCAGTCACCGCCTCCCTGACAAGCCGTGGCCTGCAACTGTCCGAGAGGAAAACGCAGGCCGTGATCTTCCACCCGAGGGGCTTCAGGGAACGCAAGACGACACCGCCGCTGACATTGAACTGGCAGGCCCTTCCGTGGTGCACCAACGCCAAGTGTCTCGGGCTCCTAGTCGACTGCCAGTTGTCCTGGCTACATGCGGTTAATGCGCTCCGGCGACGCACAACGAGGGTCCACCAGGGCTTGTGAAGGTTGCTGGGGCGTGTACAGGACTGCACACGCACCGTGGCCCTGCAGGCATTCCACGGGATGGCGTCGTCCGCCGTCCTCTATTCTCTGCCTTTCGTGCAACTCAAGTCCCGCTGATGGGAGGGGGTGGAGGTGAGATCAGCGCCGGGCTATCCGCCTTTGCCTGTGCCATCCGAGCACATCTCCGGTGGCGGCGATATACACAGAGGCCGGCTGCTGGCCTATCCAGATGTGGCGCTGCATAGCGCCGCCATGGAGAACCAACCAAACCTCTGCCAATTTCGCAACACTCTGCTTCTCCGCTTTATTTCATCGTTCGCGTTTCTTTCACTTGTCAGTACAGGCCATCATTCCCTCGGTTACGCCAACAAGTGGCTCAGCCCAGAGACGGCCAGAAATGGGCTGCACCCTCAAAATAAATATTATTGGCCTAATAAAGGTACACTGAAGTGATATGTAAACATTGCGGGATTACTTGCACAAATTGTAGTCCGGAGTCCCCAGGCCATGTTTCGACTACCCTGGGCGCGTTTACGCGATTTTATTTAGTGGAAAAATTATTTCGAAAATGCTGTCCTCCTCTCTTTACGCTCGCCCATTTTCTGCGGCGTTTTTGTGTGACGTCGCGAGGAACCGAGCTCGCAATTGGCTGCGCTACTGCACGGCTCCCCGGCCTTCAGACAGAGTCAGTCGGCCCAGCGTTTCGTCCGCCTGCCACCGACGGGTCGTCGCAATTCGTTCGCTCAGTTGAAACGAAGCCAGGATACGTTTGTGAATTGAAGAATCTGCCTTTCTTTACTTGGTTAGTTTGTACACTGTATCTAGCTCCAAGTCAAGGCCGCTTCACACAAGCGCTGCACAAGCGCACATGCGACGCTTCGCTGGCTGGTACGCCAGTAGGAAAATATAAGGCCTCTTGAAGGCGGGAGAAGAGTCAGCGAAGTCAATATAGGTACTAAGGAAATAAAATCAACTGATATTTTTACCGTACAGCATAAAACTAGGGTGCGGGAAGCACTTTTTTGCGGTGGGCGAACAAGCAGAGCGGTCAGCAGCACGACTACGCATCTGCGAACGCTTTTCCGTCTACAAAATGCAATTGCTAGACGTGAGCTATTGTGGAAACTCGGGCGACGCTTACTGCACGAGCGCAATACAACAAATAGGCACCTAAGCTGCTTGAAATGCCAAAACTAAATAAAAGTGTAAACTGGTTGTACAATATATACCCTATATTTCCAAGAGCAGCGATCCCACCCCGTGGCCGAGTGGTATAGGGCGCTAGGTATGTCACCGCAAGTATTTTGCAAGTCATGGGTTCGAATCCCCGCGGGTATGTTTTTTTTGTAAGTTAACTTTTTGTTTTCCGCCGATGTTTTCTATATTGAGTTCACCTTTTTTGGGCCGCAACGTTCATGGCTCCATGAACTAGTTCCCAAAACGCGCGCAGGCTGGCACTGGCGCGCTAGCGAGTTCTCGTTGGCGTGCTGTTGCCATAAGCACCGACTCTTGCAGGCAGTGGGCACAGACCAGAATTAACAGACCCTTGGCCTGGTGCGAACACGCTTTTTAGGATACAGGCATGAGGGAGGCAAGCTCCAAATATGGGGGAAAAGCCCATGACATTTGGGCGTCTACGGGACGCGGAGGGCGTTCATGCACTGCGTAGGTCTCGGCTAGTGAATTCTACGATTCCAAGCCGTCCTGGGAGGTTTACCTTAATGCATTTTTACAGCTGACAACATGGCAGAAGCGCGGTATGATGATTACTGAGTCATTGAGAATGCCCATCCAACAACGCCAGCGGTTGTGTTTTACAGAACCGAAACCGAAACCGAAACTTGTTTGGTTGCTCACCTTGGGCATCGTCCAATCACGGTGCCCGCTCCTCCCAACGTCACAGCTTTAGTTGGTGCGGCCGCCGCAAACCGCGCATGGTAGTTTTTCTTCTTTCGCGCTTTGTAAAATAATTACCGATTTGTCAACCGGATAAACGATGAAAAGTGTGCTAATTTGAGCCAGTCTACGCAGTGCAAGCAAAAACGGGAGCTTGACAAATTCACTTCAGTGTCCCTTTAAAAGCAGCGCTAGTATTAAACGAAGAGTGTAAAACATGGGTATATTACTTTTTTAATGCAAAGTTTTCTAGCTCTATCAACCAACGGTTCTTTCATGGCGTCGGGACAACGAACTCCCAACGCGGCGGAGGTGGTGGCGGGGTGTGAGGGCGGCTTTCATTCACGGAGCTCACTAGAGATGCCGCAGCGAATTTAGCCGGCGTCCTCCATCCGGAAGTGCCTGCTCGCCGGCGGCGGCGTCGGCGTTACGGCTTTGTCGTCTGCTTTAGCGACGGTTGTTTTGGGCCTGTTTAGGCGCAGCTTCGCGTCCAGTGCGCAATGCCTTCGCACGGCTAGATTAACTTATTCGACAGCACCTCCAGCGTAACCCGCACCCGAAGAAGGGGTCTAAAGGCAAATATACCTCAAAGATTGATTTGCAGGGCGGGAAAACCATATCTACAAACCACATACAAGACATCTGGCCGTTACAGAAACGCTACCTTTTGGGCACTGCTTGCCACGAATGGGACTCGGATTTCTAAATTAGGGAATACCGATTAGTTCGTATTTTAAGAGGTATTACAAAAGGCAAAAGTAGCAACTGGTTCTGATAAATAGCGATTTTAAAAGTGCCCTCAGCTTTCTCGCACTTCTCAAACTTACTAAACTGCCCAGTTTAAATCGGTATGAATGGGACTCCCTGAGCTCACTCGCCGAATCGTTTCAGTGTCTGCGCTTGTGTCGAGCGGTGGTGTAGCCCAAAGCTTGCACACCAGGATGGCTAGGTTCCGCTGTCTCACCCTTCGAAAAACACTCCTCTGCGTTTTTTTAGATGCAACGCATCTCATGCTCGCCCCTCTGTCCTTCCTGCGTCTGTCCGGCGTTGTCCGCACAGCTGCGCCTCGCCTCCTCTCCTCTCTCCGATAGCGAACACTCTCTCCCAAAAAGGTGCGGGTTGGCGCAGCGCGCTCTCACCCCGTTGCTAGGCGCCAGTGGGCGGCGCTGCGCGCGCTGCGCATGTGCAGTACTCTCTCTCTCCGCGCTCTCCTCTCCTTCGGGCGCTATGAATATAAAGTGGCATCCTGCGCTCCGACGGTCTCAGTCGGCGGTCGTCCGCGTTACGCTTGCACTCTCTCGCAGTACTCGACGATTGCTTTATGCAATCGTCAAGCCCCTAACTGTGGACTTTCTGGACCACAAGGCACTCATTCTCGTCCGCCATAAAAACCGCACCTGAGCATACGTGTACTGCATGTGCATTGCATGGTGGAAATGGAAACTTACACCCACCTCCCCTTCGCGTGAGAATCCGTGCTATAAGCGTAATCAATACGATGGAAAACGCCAATAGAACCCCCCTTGAGATGTGTTGCATCACACCAGGGTTCCCGCGAGGGGATGTGGGTGTAATTTTTTTCTCCTGTTTCACGGCAAGGTTCCAGCGGCAGCGTCCGCCTCTCTAGCTCGGCCGTGGCCGACGCGGCTGCGGCTTTTGGGACGCCGCCCCCGCGAATTCCATCCAGGTAACGGCTGGGATAATCTCTGGTTTCACCGTTTGTAGAGTAGTAGTAGTAGTAAACGTTTATTGGAGCATAAAGGAAAGGGAAAAGGGTGGTGGCGAAGCGTCCCTAGTCCAGGATGCCTCTTATTTTACAATCACGTCATCCTCCACCAGATCGCACCCACTATCTACCCCCGTCATTGCCAACACTGCGACACCCCACTCACCACATTCAACCTCGTATACTCCTGTTTGTGGAGCCACGTGTGCACATTCAAGTGGCGTCGCATGGGCAATTGTTGTGGGTGTCGTTAAAGCTTTGCTTTCTAACCACATTCACAGCGTGGATAGGAGCCACTTTTTTGGTAAGATGACCCGCCATCACCCCGCTACAAAGGGAATACCGCAGCAATCATCAATCACCAGCATCAGCATCCTTATCAATCGCGGCATGATTGGGTTGAGTTGCATAGGTCATGCTGGTGCACTTCGCGGGCACAGGACTGCCCTAAAGCCCGCGTCCGGCCTCGGCAACGCGCCGGGCTAGGACGGAATAGCACTCATTTTTTTCGTACCCGGGCCGGGCTCGGGCTTGACCAAAACGTTTTTCAGCCCGGGCCGGTCTGAGCGGACCCAGGCAGTGCCTTAGGTGCGGCAGTCGCGTGCCACAAATTCTAAATTGTTGCTAATAAATAGTTTGCTCATTGATCTTTAAGGTTCGATGGACGGAAAAATCGAAAGAAAACAAAAGTGAACGTATCCTCAGCGCGGCGGGCTACATCATGCAAGACGGGCCTGTCTGGAGAACTAAACAGCTCTCCATGGCCAACTTTGTCCCCACAAAACATACAGGAAGGAGAGTTTTTGCGTGAAACGAATTGAATGGAATGAAAGGTGCAATATCTGTTCAAGAAATGCATAAATAAATAACTCTTCATTTCTCAAAATCATTTAAAGGATCATCGGTGTATCTGAAGTTGCCTTGAACGAGGAGCTATTTCTCCCAGGTTCTCTAAAATACAAAGCTTGGTCCAAGTAAATAGAAATCTATATCCAATATACTCGCTGTATTCTGACGTTTTCAGTTTAACCACCAAATTTTGGGGCTCATATGTAAAGCTTATGTAAAACATTCTTATGTAAAACATATGTAAAGCTTATGTAAAACATTCTCACGGGCTCATGCTTATTTTATTATATTCGTTAGAGCTCTAGGCAGAGCCTGCCTCATATTGCAGAATTTTGCCGCGCTCAGGCGTTTTTCGAAATATCTTGTCGGGCTTGATTTGGCCGTGTCTCACTGCCGGGCCGGGTCGGGCCCGGCCTACACTTGCGGCCCGTGAAGAGCCCGTGAAGTGAAGTGAAGAAAGACGGTAGTCTTTCTTTGGCTACTTAAAGGGGGCCTGAGATGGATTTCAAAGTGTTTTTGTTTGTGTCAGAAAACTACTCTATAGTTCTGGTAGAAACAAGTCCAAAAATAGTAAGCATATTTGCTCACGCTAACAAAAGTTATTACCCCGACGAGACAGAACTATTCGATGGTTCGGCGGCTTGCGATGACGACATAGTCCGACCTCGTCCGAGGCGAAGCACTCATTTCATGGTTGGCCGCCGGAATGACCGCGATTTTTAACGGCGGCGGTTTGGTTTAGAGCGTCGTCGTTACCATGGTTACTTCAGCGAGTGGGTCTCACATGAGACGACGACGTCCTTTTTTTTTTAAGCTACCTTTTCAGTCCTTACGGACTTTGAGCAGGAGATACTGGTGATTGCGGAAGTCGACCTTGCATAGGCAAGAGGTTCCGTGAACGGTAACTTATTTTTACCGTCGCTACATAGCGATACAGAGGCTATAGAATTTCTACCGACTGTAGTAGCGAGCCCCCTGCGCCGGCGAAATGTACGCTCGCGTTTTGATTAGATTACCGGAAAGTTCCGAGTGAACGCCCTTTCCCGAAACATCGCCCACCCCCTTTTAGGGTGAAATATTCAATTTACTGAAAGACGCGCGCCCACCCCGTAAAATCCATGGCTTTAGCGCCGCGCGATGAGTGAACAAAACAAACCCGAATCATCTCTTCACGTGTAGATGCGGTCACTTATTCGTCCTTTCCGCGCTTGACCCGAAATTTCGCCCATCTCGTATTTTTCACTTGATATCACTGTACTTAAATTTGGGTGGGCGTTCTTCCGGAACTTTACGGCACAGCAAATGCGCTGTGCTCGGCGCTTCATGCAAGCAATCTTAGTTGATGTAGTTTACTACATTCTTGCTAAATGATGATCAGGAGCACGATAAATGACGATTTTTTTTAGAATGAGCGAGCAAACTTTCCGCCCCTACTCCAGCTTCCCACGCTTCCAATGGTTCAGATGCCTTTATGAACTAGCACAGCTCTTTTATGCTTTCAAAATCGTCTTGGGCAAGGTAATATAGGCAACTGCGGAATCATTACACTATATCTTACTCATTTTATATCAAATATTTAGCGTTGGCGTGAATTCTTGTAATGCAATACTTGGTCCTAATTGTTCCCACTAGATGGCGGCGTCAACGTCATGTTTTCGATTTTTTAAGCTCTACAGTAGAAGTATACGGCTCTTTAAAAAAAAATGATTGTATTGTGAGAGTTCAATCTAAGACGTCCAAGATTCAAGCCATTTCAAGCGCAAGCGAACAGTTCTGGGCAACAAACGTTCGTGTCATTTGCTTTGAGACAAATACGCCAGATGTCGCTACTCGGCAGAGCCGGTAAGCCGGAATGCAGAAACCGCAGAGTGCAATCCTTTCGTTTTCAGCGGCAAACGGCTACTCTTGCTTCATTTAACATGGTAAACAGGAAAGCGCGCTAAGGACACTAGGCAACAGGTTCATTCAGAAGGCCGGTGCAGCAAACCACCCTTTCCTGCGATCATGACTTAATGGGAAGCAATGAAATGAAACTCTCTGGCAGTTGTTGTTACGGGATGAGCATGCTGTTGCCCTTGTCGCGACCGCCGCAGAGAATCAGCTGCGACAGCGTTTGGGCTTGAACTGATTTTATTCAGCCCGCGTGAGCGCACTTGAGCGTGCGCCTCGTGATCACGAGCAGTGCCCGGTGTCGTCCAAGCGCTGCGTGCTGAGCTCCGCCTTCGTCGTCGGCGCTGCGCTCCGTTCGTTACCACCTCGTAACTGAAACAACGTCTAGGCTACGCTCGAAACACAATGGCGCAAAGAATCATTTCGGGTACAGCGTCCAAGAAAGCAAATGCAAAGAAAACTGATGATACTCTAACACCAGACACGGAGCGCTGAGCGATCACGCTGGCTGCAAGCGTCGTTGCTCCTGCGCTCACTGTATCCTTCCTCCGAGAACGGAGGAGCGTCAAGCCCGGTTTGGCCCGGTGTGTAAGTGCTTTATACTCCGGTATAAAACAAATATGTGCGACTATGTAAAAGCACACACACACAAAAGATGTTTTTTGTAGCTTTCTGATGTTTTTACGCTCGTAAAAAATTGATTAAATCAAGAGCGCACAAACACGTCACGATTAGTTCATGAAATAGCCGTTGCGCTCCGATACCATCGACCCCCCAAAAACCCCCATCTCAGGGGCCCTTTAAACCCAGAAAGTTTGGTCTGTCTGTTAGTATTCCTGTCTGTCTGTCGGTGACTCGATTCAGCCACCCGGCCAAAGTAAAATTGACATTGCGCAATAGTCTTATATAATCAAAGCCAAGTGCAAACGTCTAAGCTCGGTTTATATGTTCATATTCGTCAACTTTGTTGAACAAGAACAAGACATTACGCAAATATAAGACAGGAAATTAGTACACAAGGGATATTTACAGTGTTCCTTTATTAAAAATTGACGGATGCTTGGTTTTTCGATAGCAAATGTTATTCTACATCTACTGCAGAAAACCGCCTCCTCATGGCAGTATATCAAAAATCACGCGGCAACAACAACGAAACCTTCCACTAGCTAGGTTCCACGTTCTGCTTGGAACGCACGTGGAGCACGGCCGCGCGGTTCTATAAACCTTGTAGTCAGCCATCTTCATTCACGCGCGTCTCCGCCGTACTGCAGCGCTGGCATCGAGGAACCCGGCCTGTAGTAGTGGAACGCGGTAAATTGACATCGCCTTGCGCAAACCTTTACTGAGTTTACCTTGGGATGAGAGAGATAGAGAGAATAGTCTTTAATGATACTGGTGAGGTTAGCCTGGCCAAGGCGCCTAGCTTGCTACACCAGAAGTATAAAAAAAAGAAGTAATCGATGAAGAGATGATGATAATGACTGTGATGAAGATGACGCGCTCATTAAGAGAGTCCTGTTTAAAGAGTCTGATCAAGTCCTGTGCTTCGCAGGAAAGGCAGTAGAGCTTTTGTCGCTCGAGATGCTCGTTTAAAGTTCGTCCAAGGGCCTAGCACGTAACTGAGAGTTAGGCCTCTAGACAGCGGAAGACCCAAGGACACTAAAAGGGACGTTCTGGCGGCTCTATAGCGCGTACACTCACATAGCACGTGGTTCAAGTCCTCGCGCACGTCACAAAGAGTGCGCAAGGGGGAAGCGGCCTGTTTCGTCTTGAATCGAAAGTAATTGGTGTAAGCGACATTTAGCCGCACACGGTTAAGAACCGCTTCGTCATGCTTGGAAAGTCCTTCAGGCATTCGAAAGGTCCCGTGCGGGTCTATGGAGTGAAGCGGCGCGTAATTATGAGGCGCAACAGCCCACATGGATCGCTGAAATCTCCAGGCAGCCTTGGACGCAAGGGCAGAAGCATCTTTTCTGGAGAACGGTATCGGTATCACTGGCCCGTGCAGATCATGCGCTATCGATGCCGCAGTGTCCGCCTTGACGTTTCCAGTTATACCGCAGTGGACAGGAATCAACTGAAGCTCTACATGATGGTGTGCATTTAGAGCTTGTAAGTGCAATGCATGGATGTCTAAAACAAGCTGTTCTTTCGGGTACGATTTTAAGCACTGAAGGGCCGCCCGAGAATCCGTGAAGACTGCCCACTGACGTGCTGGTTGCTCGATGATGTAGGCGAAAGCAGCCCGCAGAGCGGCAAGTTCGGTGACCATGGATGTCGTTCTGTGGCTAAGCGTTGCGCTGAGGCGGTACAGGAGGACGGGAACGAGATTCCTATAGCCGATGAGCTAGATGTCACAGACCCATCCATGTATAGATGGGTGTGGGTCCTGTATTTTTGGAAGAGCAGCTCCAAGGCGAAGAACTTTAAGGCAGGGGTGGCGATATCCTGTTCGCGGGTAATGCCGGGCACTCCAGTTGTAATTTTCAGACGCGGGTACATCCAAGGCGGTTGTAGCGACGGAGAAGGGTGCTGGAAATGCAGAAATGTTCAATGTTCAATGATTATTTTCAATGTTCAATGTTCAATGATTATTTTGGGATCCCAATAAGGAGGAAAAGATTTTATGTTCCTAATCTCACAACACTTCCTCTCTCATTCTTGATTTTCGTGTTACTTGGGCTATGCTGCACCTTTCGGCTTCCTAAAAGCAGAAAAAATGTCTGAATTTGTGTTAGTCATGTTCTTTTATTTAAGCAGAAAAAGCGCATACATAGTTCTATCGCATTTCTCACCATAGTAGCATTGTGGTGAAGTAGTAAATCACATCAGCATTTTGTAATCTAATGTCAGGGTAGGAAAGATGTCCTCAGTCTAACTGAACTGATCTTCGCCAGAAGTCTCGCTTTTCATCATTGTGTTTGTTACAAGAATACGTTGTAAAAAGGATTTTTGGTGTTTTTTTGCATTTCCAAAAGTTGAAAAAAAAGTGATATTCCTAGTCTAACAGCACTTCTGTCACTGAAAGTCTCCTTTTTGTTAACTGTGCCACAATATTATGAAATGTGATTTTTTACTCATAGATCCTCATATTTGATTGATATTGTTCATACGTTGCTTGAGACTGACTTGTTCATTCGTCGTAGCAAAGACCCTAAGTTAGGAATCAAAATAAACAATCTCATTCATACTTTCATTCTGCCCTCTGGTGTGCCTGAGTGGTGAATTTATACTACGCACTGTACACCAGTAGCTGTGTTGGAAGCTGCAAACAATATGATACAGGGTGTTGTTTTCATTTCAAGGCATAATTATTCCCACCCATGAAGCATATAAAGTCAACCGCAGTATTCCAAGATGTGATAATGTAACAGGAAACATATTTTTTGAAGGAGCATTGTCGATATTGTGTCAAGGGGGTGAATACTTTTACACCTTCGGAAATAGAGCGAAAAACGTGGACAGAGAGAGGGCAGACACGCGAGCTGAGTCATGTGTACTCAACTGTGTCCTGTGTACCCAACTGGCCCAAAGTCAAACCGGAGTACTTTTGCTTTGGCTTACTTTGAGAGAGATAGGTGTTTCAAACTCAAACCTTGTTAAATAGGCGAAACAATTTTACCATAAACGCGAAAGAGGAACCTATATTCTCGGTAAGAACCAAAAGATGTATGCACAACACAAATAGTCTGTAAGAAAGCTGACAATGCAAAAGAGAAGGTTACCATGCTTTCTGCGGAGGAAAACAGAACCTTCCATAACATAACAATTTTTGTTTAAAAAGCTTACACTAAAAACTGAAAACAGGGAATTGACAAATGTTCTGTCGTGAAAAACAGAGAATGCGTATAGAATAACAGAAACATGAAAACAGAAAACAACTTTACAGAAAATTTCTGTCAGGACAGCCGCCAGAAAGTTACAACTTTTTCTAGGAAACATTTTTAGAGTGCAATACAGGCACTGAAAGGACTAGCACCTTGAAGGAAAAACTCTGCGCCTCCTTGTCGTTTTCAATAACGCTGCTACTAAGCAAATATGCAAACACTACGTACAGCAGGCGTGTAGTATTTGAATCATTCCCAGTATGTCCGAATTGTCGAAATTGCTGCTTTTTCTACTCTCTTCCAACTGCATTTTTAATTCTATGCCATTCTTTTGGTTATATTCCGCGTACGTAAGCCCTTCTGTCATCGCCAGCTATGACGACAACGACTGTGGTCCGACCCTCGCCGAGTTACATAATTAGGCGCCAAGAAGGGGGCGTTCAACCTTGCTCTGAGTATTCAGACTGCAAGCCCTGGAAGCATGGGAATCCCCGTGAAGGTTCCGTACATTAGTTTAAGTCGGTGTAATGTGGCATTAGACGCAGTTGCCTTTTTATCCCGCGCAATCTTTCGGCCTTCAAAAGTGTCTGGGGCCCACGTTCATTTACACGTTCTGCTTCCTCGAGCTTTCTGCTAGCGCCCAGGAGAGGAATACTAGAATAGTCGAGGCGGAGACAAGACGGGCGAAGGACCGCTCTTGCTGCTTCTAAACCCGAAACAGGTCTGTCACATCCGGAAATCCGTAATATTAGCAGCTCCCAGATGCTAGTGAAACGGAAACACACACAGCCGATACCCTCGGGCGGCATCGCGACCGCCTTGGGTTAAGGGGCAAAAGTAAACAGGGGGCCTTATTGTTATATTTTTTCGTGCACTCCCCCTAATGATTTATGGTTGCGTTGGTTTTCGTTGTTATTACGTTTCCTTTTTTGCCCCTGATATTTGAAATCCAAGTCTTGATCTCGATAGACGGACTGCCACGTGCGTAGGCTATAGCGCCCGCATTCGTGAGTTGTGAACAACTATAAAAAATTATAATGGCGCTACACATATATAACCACAAAGCAAGCGGCGAGTTTAAGATCGGTCACATTCAGCGTGAATAGAAGACCCTCGTCAGCGTCGCTGTTGGCTTTAATTCAATTCGTTGTTCTTCTAAGAGCTATTTTTGGTTGTCACCTGAAAGCACCGTTATTACAAAGAAGTAAAGGTATTTGGAGTGTATTATAAGGCCAGCCCAGAAGCATTAATTACGGCGTCCCTCTTCGCGGCACGGCTACCGAATTCGACAGGACGTTTGTCGTTGGATTTGTGTGGTTACCTGTTATTATGGTGCTTGCCTCTCAAATCTTAAAAATATTACAGTTTCAATTATTCGCGTACACTGTCCTAAAACGTATGGTGCATTGCTTCATCACTTCTTATCTATTTCGGGTGGCCACGGCTGTTTACATTCTCGTACAAACATTGGAATTGCCAATATTTAGGGGACATCCCCAAGGTGGATTAAGTTGCTGCGAAGACAAATTTGACATCCACCTGATGGTGTCCGTACGGCAACAAAGGAAAGTTGTATACCTTTCTCAGAAACTTCGCAGT
Organism: Haemaphysalis longicornis; assembly: GCF_048455015.1. Classification (NCBI taxonomy): domain Eukaryota; kingdom Metazoa; phylum Arthropoda; class Arachnida; order Ixodida; family Ixodidae; genus Haemaphysalis; species Haemaphysalis longicornis. The sequence goes on from NW_027526407.1 coordinate 96,201,810, forward strand.
TGAAGAAAAAATTGGCAGAATTTCTACTCCGAGGGTTATGGCCAGGGTGCGGAGTGCGGAGACTCGAAATAGCATCCAAGTTGTGCCCCGAGTTACATCCGATTTGCGTCCCGACCGTCATTCGATTTGAGGCGTGAGTTGCACGTTGATTATTCCCTAAATGAAACTGCAACTCACGGCTCAAATCGAACGTCGCTTGAGTGTGATGTGCGCACGGATGGACGCGGCAGAACATTGGGAGGTCCTAAGGTGCTCCGCATCTTTACAGGCGAGGCAGTAAACCGTTTGACTCTCGCGTACCAAGTCGCGCTCGTAGCCCAATGGGTAAGACGACTGACGCTAACTCTCTCTGTTCTACCAGACACGGGCTCGAATCCTGCCGGTGCCTGCGTGATTTTTTGCGATTGCAAATGCTATGCGCACGGACGCGGACGGGCATTGTGTGGTCCTAATGTGCTCCGTACCGAAACCTCGTCCTGGTTTCGTATTCGAACTCTGGACCAACGCTTATCTCAATTAACCCCTGTCCTTCACTTCGAGTTGTTGAACAACTCGCTCTCGCGCTATACGCAACTAGCCTTCGGGTTAGCTCAGTTGGGAGAGCGCCTGCCTTGCATGCGCGGTTGTTTCGGGTTCATCTTCTTCAGCTTCTTCAATTTTTCTTCAACTGCAAAGTTTGTGACATAGCTGTAAAGCTTTCCTTTGTTTCCGTGCGGATGCAGTGAAATGGATGTCAAATTTGTCTTCGCAGAAACCTTTGAATTCAACAAACATCTATAGAAACTCTTCTCCCAGTGCCTTTGATGAATGCGGGCTAGGTACAGTCTTTGTCAAAATTTTGTGGGCCACGGCGACCGTGGCCGGAGCAGGCGGGCGGCCACGCAGTGGCGCTCCGGCTGCCGCTATCGGCTGGTAGCGCGGCTAAAGAGAGCGAGGGGAACTTTACTCTTGCCTTCGTTTTACGGCTAGCGGGAGAAAAGCATTGCAAGGCACTTCGCATCAGCACAAGCACTTCGCGCCGGGCACAATGAAGGCAAGAGCGTTTCACGAGCTCATTCTGAAGCTTGCTGGCCGGCACGTGTCCAATGCGTATGTCATAATCCACAAAAATACGGGCCAAAGCTGCGCCTATACCACGTGCACGCAATCCAGCGGCTGTGCCATTGATGTACATGCGGTCATTGCGTCACAAACTTCACCTTTAAATTCGACAACACGTACGGGTTCCGAATCGCGTTTGTATTACTTTTTTTACTTGTTGAGTGACTGCATTGCACTTTCTTTACACAATTCTTGAGAGTCCAACTTTCGTCGAACGCTTCACTACATTCGCTATGCTCTTTGATTTTTCGGAGGAGATATGTTATGACTTTCCCAGTAGTGCGAATAAGCACAGGCCTTGTACAGGAGTTCAGCAACTCAAAACAAGTTAAAGGAAAGTTAGTTTTATAAAACAAAAAACAATCTCTAAATTCCACCTAAATACGTATTTATAAAGACCGAATTAATGCTCTATGTTCACTACCTGCTCAGCTTCAAGACTCTAGTACTATCACACACTTTGAAAACGTTATAATGATATAACTGTTTAAACCATTCAAAATGCAGCAGCTCAGAAACCATTTTGGCCCGTTCACGCCTATTAAAGCTAGATAAAAACATCCAAACGGCAACAGAACTATTGAGTTTTTCGATAAAAAATGGGATGACAAGTTTCCTTCGTTTTTTTTCCTTATTAAAAGCAGTAGCATATTTCTACTCTCTTATTCAGTCCCCACTTACGTCAACCTGTCGGCAACCACTTCTGTCTCATTCTGGAAAAGTTACGTAATTAAGCGCCAGGAAGCCTTCTTCACCGAGCGTTCAACCTTGCCGTGTGCGATCAAGCTTGCCAGTGCGGGAAACTTGAGACGTTAAGTGAAGGTTCCGTGCTCTAGTCGACAACGTTGCAAAGTAGCATTTAGCGCAGCTATCTTGTTTCCACTTGCACATTTCGGCCTTAAACAGTGCGACCTTAGACCACACGTGTTTACGCATTCTTGTTTCTCGAGCTTTAGGCGGCCGCATCTAGAAGCGCAACACCGCAATTGTTAGGGCGGAGATGAAGATTGCGACGGGCCGGCCTTCCTCCTTCTAAACGAGAGACACGTCATTCGTTTGCAGTGTTTGCCTAGAAACTTGCGTCATGAACCCCGCCGATACGACCAGCGCAAACAAAATGTAAGAACACCGTGTCCTTGGGCGGCTTCGTAAGCAAAAGCGAGCGCGGGGTTTATTTGCTCTCCTTGCGTAAAACCGTTTAAAATGGAGTCATTATAACACCGACTACTTCTTTCTTGTGCACGCATTTTACATACAGCACGGTTGCGTTCATTTTAGGTTTCTCTCAATTTCATTTTGAAGGATTAGAGATTCTTGAGCTAGGCCTAACGCGAAAATTTCTTACTGTCTGTTTGTCTGTCTGTCTGTCGGTCGGTTTGTATGCACGTATGTCTGCCCGTCCGTCAATCTGTCCGTCAGTTTGTATGCCTGTGTGCATGTATGTATGCTTGTGCGTATGTATGTATGTATGTATGTATGTATGTATGTATGTATGTATGTATGTATGTATGTATGTATGTATGTATGTATGTATGTATGTATGTATGTACGTATGCATGCATGCATGTATATATGTATGTATGCATGCATGTAGGCAAGTATGCATGCATGCATGTATGTATGTATGTATGTATGTATGTATGTATGTATTTATGTATGTATGTATGTATGTATGCATGTATGTATGTATGTATGTATGTATGTATAAATGTATGTTTGTATGCATGCATGTATGTACGTACGTCTGTCTGTCACTTGATAAAACTTTCTTTAGGTCTCCTCCAGAATTGGGCTGCCTATCTGCTTGCTTAACGGCAAATTTATTTCTTCAATACCTCATGCATACCTAATTGTTCAGTGCGAAGGAAACCTCCGGCATACCTGAAATAAAAGAAATAGGTGCATAATAGGGAACTCCAGTATTCTTTTTATTAAAAAAGCACGTCTGATAACTTTTTACAATGGCTAATGAAGAAAACACATTTTTTAAAACGGTTTCGGTCGCAAGCAGACCAAAGCACGTTCTACAAACACATGGCGTGTGAGCAGTGCAAACGCGGGGAACCTAATTGAATGCAAAAAACCTTTACTCCATCTATCAACACAAACGCCAGAATGGAGGAGAGAGGCGTGTGAGGTTGAAGGGGAAGACAGGAGAGGTTGCTACGTGGCAGACGCGGCCGAAATACATGGACTTTTGAAAATATTCCGAGTGAAGCTGGGACTTATGAGATGCAATTTTGTATTCCTTGTATAAAGGAAGAGGTCAGCTACAACGACTCGGTGGTCATTGCGTAGGAGGATGCACCCTTTCCGTAAGGTGGCTCCGCGGGGCGCTAAAAAAAAAATATTACAGCGGCAGACCTTTCTTAAAAACTACGGAAGGGACAGAAACGACCCGCAGGGACCTGCCAATCAAATGGTAAAATACTTTCCGCGCTGGCTTTTTAACTAACACGTGAGTTGGGGTATAAACGTTTCTTTTAATTCGCTGCCTGGTAACTATTATTTCGGAAACGTGGATGGCAGCATGAGAATTTAAACGACGAGCTTCAGTCGTTTTGTACCGGCGAATTTTATTAGCGGGATAAATAAAATTTAATCATCATCATCAAGAGACAACCGGGTCTTCTGCAGGACGAAGGCCTTTCCCATCTAATTCCATCCACTCCTTCCCTGTGTGGCTCGACTCAATGAATTCCCTCCGAATTTAACCTTATTTCTTCCCTCCGTGGAGTTACCGCCTTCCTTTTCTTCTAAACCCGCTTCTCGGTATTCTCTCTGCTACCCTGTTTGCCCACCGGTGCTAATTTCGTCTAACTAGACGTCCCGCCCAAGTTTTTTTCGTTACTTCAACTATGATATCCTATACTCAAGTGTGTTCCCTTAATATGTCTCAATATCGCAACTGATATTAAAAATGCCAAACTGCTCTCGCAATTTGGTATTTTTAATTATCGTCTGAATATGGTTAGAACCAGAAATTGCGCAGTAGCTGTACAACACGGATGAATAATAACGAAACATTCGGAAATATTACATGAGGTACATCACAAACATAGTACCTAACGCAGGTAACCAGGTAAAGCGCATTTAAGCAGATCTGAAAACCCTTGAAATAATATGGGGAATATGCTTAAAGTGGCAACGAACAGAGACAAAACCGAGTCATAAGTATAGATCGTAATCAAACACATGCAAACATGCAAGCAAACAAACTATGGCTCAATTAAGGGGATTGTAGTTACCGGTACTTAGCCACCGTGGCATGTAGCAATGTAGAAGGAAAAGTACTCAAGTTTTATCTGCATTCCCACGCGCACACTAGTCACACGCGTACACGCATCCATTCACACACGCAATCACGCAAACTCACGTGTACACGCGGACGCACGCACGCACGCACACACACACACACACACACACACACACACACACACACACACACACACACACACACACACACACACACACACACACACACACACACACACACACACACACACACACACACACACAATATGCATACGTACTGTGTATATGACTTTCTGCGCTGCTGCTTTTCCTTTGTGTTCCTTCAACAACTTCCCGACTCTCAATAATGATTTTCTGCGTTAATACAAATGGCATCAGTACTCTAAACCTTGTCTAAAGGGAGGAGGTTTTACGGTGAGTCGATGGTGCGGGACTGGGGAATGGTCTGATAGCACGGTGACGCAAAAAGCATAGCGCTACTAATCTCGCGCGTTAAGACTTGCCCTGGGGACAACAGGCTGACATGACCTAAATTACACTCAAAAGTAGAGAGAAATACAGGCACCTCGTAGCCGATTTTGAAAAGCATGGGACCGATACAACCCGTTACAGTTGCTGTTCTCTGGTTTCTTTTTATTTAAACCCTTTTCAGTTTTTTTTACACAACTGCATACGCACGCACTAATACGCAAAAGACAAATCGCTTGCTCTACCCTCAATTCTGTGACGTTCTCGAATGCGGGGTTTTTGGTTTCTGATCATTTAACAATCCTTTCAATCACAATTGTAGATGGTTATATCTTTGTCTTTCGTGGTATGTGTCTGCGCACGTGAAGGCACCTGCTCCTATCTACAAATGTACCAACGCATTTAAACACGTATCCAGGCATTTTAAACACACATACACGTTATTGGCCGTAGCGGGGGAGAAAGTTAATAAGGTGTATTTGTTATGAATGGGTCATCAAGGCGCACTTCAGGCCACAATCCACACGAACGCGAGCATAGTGGTTTTTGCACAGGCATATTGTTGGTCGAATTTATTTTTAAGGGAAAGGGGAAGTGGAAAGGAGAGTCGGTGGTGGCCTCAGTCCAGGCCGCCTTCAGGTCCTCCGGCAGCCCGCGCCCGGAAGGTCAGGTACTCCTGATCCTCGAGCTCTGAGTTAAACGAAACAGCCAATGCAGGCTATTTGATATTTGATCACAAGTTTGAGGTTAGGCGTCTGGTGTCTCTTGGGGGGAAAAAAGGCAGGACCGAAGAGCTCGGTTCTGCCTAGAGGTCTTTCTACCCAGTTGTACCTGGTGTTAAAGCCTAATTCTGCCTCCAACTTGAATGTTAGAATGTGCACGTGGAGGGAACCAGTCAGTCAAATGAGGATTTTGACACAGCATGTATAATGTCAGGGCGATTCGCATTTTCAACGTAACCAATGAGACAAAAAGGGCTCGCGTTTGGGCTCATTGGTGTACGTCCATAAAGTTCATTTTAATTTCACAAAAAAAGCGGGCCAGGACATGGCGCCTGTCTTTGACTTCGTTTTTCTGTTTTTTTTTTTTTTTTTTTTTTTGGGGGGGGGGGCTTAAGGTCTACGTCAATTACACAGATTGTTGTACAGGGGGATTAAAGAAATACGAACAACGGAGCGCGCAGCCTACGACGCATGCTGCACCGTCGGGCTGCACTGTCAGTAGACTGCGCATGAGCAGTTCTTTACCAGCGTTTGAGAGTGGGGCCTACTGTTAGGGAAATGTATGATGAAGCGACGCCGGTCATTTATTTTGACGCGTCTTTTTATACTCTTTCCCCACACAGCATCTTGTTATCTAATACAATCGGGAGCCCAGCGCGCTGCAGGCTCATTGCCGCTAGCATGATGCCCTTCAACGATCCTCCCCCTCAGTGGCGACGCAGAGTAAAAAGGTGCCGCAAAATAAACTATCGGCGTCGCTTCTTCATCAAGCATTTCCCTAAAATGTAGGCCACACTCTCACATGCTCTTCAAGAAGTACGCATGCTTGCAGTTTACTGACTTTGCAGCCAGATGGTGGCGCATACATCGGAGGCTGTGCGTTCCGTTGTTCGCATTTCTTTTAACCCCCCCCCCCTCTAGTAACATACAAATTACTTCAAAAATGTAATTTTCGTAAACACTTTCTCTGAAGTCTTCAGGAACAACGCACGTGAGGGCTGTCTAGAAAGTACTCGGCGGGCGCATTATTTCTTGCATGTAGCAAAATGGGTTTAAGCAGTCTCTATTGTTGCATTTATCAATTGATGTTATCGTATATGAACTACAGTGCGTAGGGCTCTTCCGAAGACACCGCGATATTGACGCGCTACAACACCTGTAACCACTCTGCCATCCACAGTGTTGGTCTTGCCATTTTTTTTATAATTCAATATTCTGCTGTGTATACTATGGTAGGCACGCAACTACCAACGATAAGTAGAACGTTGGATTCTCACAACCGAATGTTAGCATAACCTACCACCTTCCTCAAAAAAGATTCTGTTGAACACCATTCTCACTTTGCCGTCTTTGGTCGATCAGTTTATCGCTCGAATGGCGCACATGTCTCGGGTTTATTCCGCACTACCCGGTGTATCATCATTTCTGGGAACCAGCAGTGTATTTTTATCCTTCTAATTTTGAATAATGTTTTATGTTACCAGCAATGCTAAACCCAGAATACATGTTCGGTAAAAAAACACCGGCTTTATATGAGTGCCTATTAAGGAGTAAAATAGGAATTGTGCATTTAAAAATAAAAAAAATGATGCTGTAAAAAACAGTTTTCTCTAAACTTCACACAAAACAGGCGAAATGAGTGTTCGGAGATGAACACGCACTATACATATCTAATAATTGTTCTGTTTGCTTCTCCTTTTTATAATCCATAGTAGAAAATATTTTGCGTGGTTTGGAAGGGATTTTACATTTCTTTTAAGGTTTGCAACTCATTGCAGGTTTTTTTTTTTAACCAAAAGTTACTATGGTTCCTTTCAGAAGCTGCGTGCAGAAATGCGGAACATACCATAGAACAAACCGCACACCGTATATGCCTAACTTGCAGGGAGGGGTGACATTTCCGTCTCCCCTCGGGGCAGGTTGTATGGCGAGGACCCGGCGCCTATCGTCGTTTTCCTGACTGACAATGAACAGACTGTTGAAAAATGCAGACTCAACAGTGCTGCATGCGGCTTCTGAAACAACTATAGCTGCTATTCAAATCAAATTTAGGGAAAGTGTGATATTTTCCCCTCCAATATTGTTTTGATTGCATAGTGTACTGGAGCATGACAGCATCACATGACGTGCCAGATTGCCTTGAGATAAAATAACCTATTTCAATCATGGGAATTCGCTCAAGCACTGAGCTAAATCTGAAAACCCACGGGAATTTCGAAATAGCTTGAAAATTAACATACTTATATGATACAAGCACTAACTTTTTTCTACATGAGGACGGGAGCAGGGAAGATGTGTATTAGGGCGATTCTAATGTGCAGTTTCTGTCACTCGGCACTCTTTTAACTCTCAGCGCATCACGGTAGGAGAGACGGCCATGCTTGCTAGAAAACGTACATACTACAGCGCGTATTGCTGGTAATCAGCCGCAACTCTCTAAAATGGAGTTGTTGCCTCAATTGGATATCTTTCTTTTTCAGGCAATCCAAAGCAGATGCTGCGGGATGCTTTAGGTGGTGCAGGAGAGGAGCAGTGCCCCTTTATGGTAAAATCAAATATATTTTTTCATCCACCAACTGCATTCAATAATGCTGAAGCCAAGCGCTGCAGTTTAACTCGGCATGCAGGAAGTATTCAGGTGTGTTGGTCGACTGCGCTAAGGTTACAATGAACACGTTTTTTAAAGAAGGCAAATGGGCGAAGTAGACAGCACGGTTTGTCTACTTTCCGATTTGTCCGTTTGCCTGTGTCCGGTGTAACAGAAAACGCAGTTCATCAACATCCAAAACCAACTAGCCCAATTCCTTACCTTACTGCTATTTATTCCGGAATAAAAGATTGCCTTTATATTAAACCTAATGAGGCAAGTTTGTCTAGTCCGGCTAGCCTTTCTAGTGAGGCTGGTCTCGCTAGTGATGCTAGCTTCTCTTGTGAGGCTGGGGTTAGTAATTTTAGTGTTGCAATGGTCCGGAAATACGTTATGATGTTTGGCACCAGGCCCCGTGCCACTGGTTTCTACAACAGGGTTATATCAGAATCAAGTATGTCATGGCGAGTGAAAAGCGAGGGCAATTGTCTTCAAAGTGACAATAAATATTGTGGGGGTGGACTCATGGCGGGGATACGATACCCAACACGTCCGGCAGTATTTGGCTAGGTTGCCTGCACACCTGAAAATAAAACAGATTATCTTATCAACCGGGGGGCCTGCATTCCCCAAATGGCCGGTGTGAAAACTGCATGGGAGCATCGATTTCCTTCCGGTGAGAAAAGAATGGCGGTATTTGCGTGTCCGATACATCACTCACGGAGCGAATGGACGGCAGTACCAAGTTGGAAATCTCGTGCCTCACAACGGCTTGTATCAGCGAGAGAGTAGGCAGATTAAGTTCTCACGCTTGTGGTGGATAGGAAGCTGTAGTAATGGCCTCCATCTCACGGCGTGTAATTGTGGTTGGGTTTTCTAGAGGGGTCGCTTGAAGCGGCTGGAAGGGAACGTCCTCGCATGACGATGTCGTAGACGTGTTGGTATCTGAGCCAGCTGATGCGCAATACGACGACTTTTCGCTTCTTCAAACCATCGACATTCCTTAACGATAGAGTCGACTGTGACACAGTGTTTGTAGACAACCAGACGCAAGGCGTCGTCCGATATTCCTGGGAGTACATGGGAAACCTAGTTCACCTCCGTTATGTTGGGGTGGACTCTTTGGCAAAACGGAAGCACGTCCTGCATGTATGAAACGTAAGTTCAGTGATGTCTAATGTCTGCGTACGTGATGCGAGTGCTTGTTCAGCTGCGAGCTTGTGGCCGGGGGTTTACCAGTAGTTCGTGGAGCGTTTCTTCGCACTGGACCCAAATGGCACTTCGTGCTCACGAGTCTCGAATCATACTCTAGATGTTCCCTTGATATAAAATACAACATTCGGCAGCATCAGCGCAGGGGCCCATCGCTTATGCGCAATTAATCGCTCGTAGATGTGGAACCGATTATCGATGTTGATCCAATTCCCACCATCCCTGCAGCAAAAGGTCCCGGGGTAGCGAGGCTGGGACGCACTGGCGACGGGCGTGGTGGTTCTGTTGTTTTCACAGCCAGCCATCACGCCTTAGTGAGTGGGGCGTTCACTACGGAGATCTGTGCTAGATCCTGTTACATCCTCCGTAGGGTGAAACTGCTTGCACCAGCGAAGTCAAGGTTACCAGGCTTGTGGGCGAGAGGCTACGAAGTTACGCGAACGGGATGCATTATCTTCGCCAGCACAATGTCAGAAAGAATAGAAGACGTACTTGCAGTATTTATATGGTGTAACCAACGCAGATAGCACCACAGCGATAACGAGCAGACTGTCCTCAAGCCTACCAAAGAACATCCTCTTTCCTTTCTTCGATCCAAGCATCAATCAGTACGCACAGTTGTCACAACTTCGTTATCTTTTGCCAATCGGTGCGCTAGCGTTGCATAACAATATTACCACCGTTAATGACCAATCCGCTTCTTAACTCCGTACTCGGTGATATCCTCTCCTGGAGCCACGAACGAGGCCTCGTGTTAAACCCGTAAAAACCGTCTTCTTTCGCATCGCCAAAACACAAAATCCACCCCGATTTTTGTACTCTCTCTCTCTCTCAGGAAATGCCCAAAAGGAGTTACCGGAATACAAATATTTCGGCATTACTTCAAATAATAACCTCAGCTGAAATTCGCACGTCGCTAATGTTTCTTCGTCTGCCTTTCGCCTATTATGTTTACTTCAGCGTGAGCTCTGAGACACCCTACCTCAAGTTAAAATACTTTCATGCAGTAGGCCTAAACTGGAGTACGCTTGCGCTATTTTGAACTCCAACACAGCAAATATTATGAACCGTTACTAAAAATATTCCAAGAAAAGCTTTCAGGTTTCTTTCTTCTAAATATGTCGCATAAATTCCGTTTCTAGCTGATGCGAAACAAAGTTATTCGAACACTGGAGTCCAGGGTACAGCGTCTCCGCCTTATGTTCCTGTATTTATTATATCATTGCAAACTCGCTTTAGACTCTATTTCCTTTACGAAACCCCTTGTACTCTTCACTCCCATTCCCTGTCTTTGACTCCACTGTTCTCGTCGACCAGTCTGTTTGAATGTTCTTTTTCCCCGAATTATGAACGATTACAACAACACACCCGAGCAGTTCCTCAACTATCTCTATTTATTAGAAACTTTTGTTCATTTTGATTCTGGCAACTAGTGCAAATACTTTTTACAGGCAAATCCTCTTAGGGGCTGGGACGGTTGGCGTCTCCTAGCTGTCATCGTCAAAAACACCGTCTCATGTAGTCACGGTACTAAAACACCTGCAAACTCGTTTATGCCTCGCGCTAGAACGTAACGCGTACTAGAAAAACAACGGGACACTCGTTTAGGCCTCGCGTAGGTGTGCTTCGTAACGCGTGCTAAAAACCCATCGGGACACTCGTTGACGCCTCGCGCTAGAGAGCTTTGTGCTTCAAAGACAAGAAACTTTTAAACGTTTTCACCTCCATTGGCAAAAACGCCAAGGCGCCAAGGATGCACTTATACACTGCGGGCTTCGCCCCTCCCCAGGTTACACATTTCTGGAGAGGGCCCGGCATTTTAATGGCGAAGACCCTTAAGGGCTAGGGCTGCTGGCGTCTCCAGCCGTCATCGTCATTCTAGTCGTCGTCTCATGTAGTCACAGCACAGGGAATCTCGTTTACGTCTCACGCTAGAACATAACGCGTACTAAAAAACACCGGGACACTCGTTCACGCCTCGCGCTAGAGAGCTTCGTGCTTCAAAGACAAGAGACTAACAGCAAAGCTGTATACCTATACCCCCAAAGGGTTCATCTCCGTTGGCAAAAACGCCATGGCGCCAAGAGTACCCTTACACACTTCATGCTTAGCCCCTCCCCAAGTTTCGTGTTAGTGGAGAGGGCCCGGAATTTTTTTCACTCCGACAATTTATTGCTAGGGCCTTTTTTGGATGTTTCCACCTGTGCTGTATTTTCGATTATTATTGTACCTTACGCCCCTGTGTTCTTAAATAAATAAAATAAAAGCAACTATGTTAGCCACGAAATTCAGGTGACAGAAGATATAGTGAAACGTGAAATAATAATTTGATTTTCTAGAGCATTGATGGCGGACGTCCGTAAGACAGACGCACACATATGCGCACATCCTTCTGTTTCGCTGTACTGATGGTGCCTATTACCAATGGTGCCTATTAATGACAACTATTCACACCAAATGCTCAGTCTAAGAAGTACCAGTATGGCTTCTTCAGCACGATGGTCCACAATAACCAATGAAAGTGGCCTAGTGTACAAATTTGACAAATAGCTCGGCTGAGCGTTCAATTTGAATGAAAAGGGGAATATTCGCAGCGACTAGCGCAATGCATAACGCCATTCACGCCTGGCGGGTTGTCTCTGCGCACATGCACTATTTTAGTCATATCATATGTCGGGCTTCGTCAGTCGCTGATTTGCACACTTGGTCACTTAAATTGGTTAACCCGGGGCGCTGTAGTGAAGACGACCTACGGGGACTTCGTAGAGTGCATACCTGCGGGATGAGACGTAAAATTTTAAGGTCCAAGTCAAAATCTGAACGCCGTGGAACTTTGATGTTGACCGTGTTCTCATAACCCACACAACCAGACGTTTGTTTTCCAACGTCGCATGCATGGTTACCTTATTAGGCGCACTCCGCGTGATGCGTACCTCATACATTTCGTGCACCCATAGCTCCTACGGGAGCAATGACCTGCCTTTGCTTTGGCTCTCTGCGTTTGCTTTAGTTGCTGGCACTTTCGCTTCCACTTGGCTCTTTCACTTTCCTCTTTCATAGGCCACTTTCCGCTTCGACGTGAGTGGCGATATGCGTTTGCTTTGGTGATAAGCATTGTCGTTTTAGGATGGCTTCCTGACATTCCGGTTTGTCCCACGGGAGCGCATGCCATAAAATCCCGATTCTTAGCCATCGAAGCTTCGCCAAAAAGTCTGCTAGACCATGCTCTTTAAATTGAAAATAGACTTGTGTTTGATATTTGCGATAGCAAATAAGAAATTTGCATTGAACAGAGAGGTACGACCCAAAATACAAAGAGCGCTCTTGCCTGGGCGTAGATTTCGCGGTGGAATTTGAAGTCCAACAGTAACGAATTGTTCGAGTAGATGGCACGCAAGCAGTGGAACGCGGTTAAATTGATTTGCCTTGAGCAAATCGCTATCGTGTTTAGGCTGGGAGGAGTGGGACGTAAGGGGAAAAGCGTGAGAGGTGAGAGTAGAGAGAAGAAAGACGTGGCAGGAGCGGCAGAACAACATCGTATTGCCACGACATTTGTTGCAGAGTCAGCAGACGTATTGCGATTGTTAATCACGCTCTGACTCTTCAGGCCCTCAGTGCATAACATCGAGGTCTGCGGGCAAGTAATAGTGGCATTCGTTTTTTTTTTTCTGTGCTCGGCATCAGGTTTGTGAACTTGTTTTTGAGAACAAAAAGGGCACTTAACATAGACGTTGTTGTTCCTTGGTATTGTTCGAGTTCTTTCACCGTCCAAAAAATCTATTTCGTTTTTTTCGGCAATTTTTTGTTCTTTGGTGTCCTGAATGAGCGAGGTTCATTGGCACGAGGTTTCCAGAAGCTAGCTTATTCAACAATTCAATGGCAGAAAATAGTTAAATCATTTCTGACGTCACTAAAACCTGCTCCAGAAGCCTGTACCCTGAGCGCGATTTCGTGGATGTTCGGTCCGTTCTTTGGTCTTTGTAGCAAGTGTAGGTGTTAATGCTTAGCACTTGTAGGCACGCTTATTGATTGAGCCTGGCTAGGCACAACCAAACAACTGCGTCGAAGGTGAGAGGTAAATTGGTGCAAAGGCAGCTCTCAACAGTCCGCTAAGTGATCCAACAAATTCAAAACAATTGCCCGAAGCGCAGGTGAGGGTTTCAGCAGGAGCGCAATGCTCTGTCGAAGGCATCATGATTGCAAGCAGTGGATTGTGACATTATTTGTGGTGAGTATTGTTGAGGCAAGGACCTGAAGAAGGTCCATGTTACTAACAACGCCATTTTCTCGTCGGCAGTGCCCGTTATGCAGCCCTCTCTCTAAAAATAACAGCAAGGTTTACGCCCAAAAAAGCTCCTTCCGTGTTTCCGCATGCCTACATAACAATTAATGTATCTGGAGGTACATACACCGCGGCAACGTTTATGTAAATATTGGACCGAACAAAGCAAAATACAGGCAAACGTTCCAGATAACCGTTTTTCAGGCTGTGTGCCAGCGCTTCAGATAAAAGAGTTTGCAAATCAACGACGCTAAACAGAGCGATAAGAACCATTTACTCTCGTACCGAAGATGTCTAGGCTGAGCCAACTTCTGTCTCTGCAACTAGGCCATCTGTGTTATCGCTGTATGTGTTGCGAACTGTTGAGTTTGGACCGTGCCAGGCACTTAGGGGCCTTCCCTTGTTGCCAGCCGAGAGCAGAAGCACCGGAAGCTACTGTGCGGACTCTCTTGTGAGCGAGATCGCATGCCACTGTTCATCTCTCTTTGAACAAGGTAAGCGGATTCGTGGAAGTTGGAAACCACGCATTGTGGCTTGAGATGTGGCAGATAAGTTAAAATTCAAAGCTCAAACCTCGCAATAACCTCCTAACGGAATTTATGAATGCCGTCATTTATACCATATTCGGTAAGCCAGTATCAGTATGCCTGCTGATGGTGATAACTTTGATGACAGAAAGTTTGTGTCTGACTACGCGCTTCAAGGAAAGCCTAGGTTTGCTCTAACAGCACTAGAAACTGGTGATGGGAGTAGCACTTGGGGATAGTAAATGGTTGTCCTATGTCATTCAACAAAGTTGGTTGGGAGAAGTGGAATTGGGCTCTGCTCATATTGCTACTAAACACGGCACTACTACTAAACACGGCACTGGAATTGGGGAACGACCGTTAGCTCGACAAAAAACGAAGAAAATCAAATGCCACTTCAATCATAAAAATAATTTTGTTTCTTTTTTGTTACTTTTGTGCTACTTATTATTTACTCTGTTGCTTTTCTCTTGAATTTCCTTTGTGTTACCTCTAGGAGATAAACAAGCAGTGTATTTTGAGTAGACTGCAGGGCAAATACACGTGCGGTTTTGCCTTTGTTGTGCTCGGGTAAAAATGAAGTTTAATCGCTATACGAACATTTTATTTTCGGCGAGTAATATCGAACTTTAAAACTCACTTGCTTACTTCTCTTTCTGAGTTCCGCAAGGCTATTGCCCATGTGTGTACTAAGAGAAAAATGATGTAGAAACACTGATTAATTGCGTTTGTTTTACCTCTAGGACATTGGGTGGAGTATATAAGTATTTGTTCCCTTCTATTTATTTTCTAAAGATCCGTAAACTAAGCAATCTTGTTGTTCTTACTCAAGTCAACATGAAGTGAAGCATTTAAGCCTTATTCGTACTCGAATGATTAAGTTTTTCGCTTGGCTAGTTGGTAAGAAACAATGTAGATGGTTTGGAGAAATTGTCAAACTGCAGCACTTTACATGCTATTCCGTACTTGTGAGGTCTGGCAAATTCATGAAAAATTACTACCAACTGGAACATTTTATGAAAAGATGACGTCAGCAGGATACAGATTAAGCGAGGGAATTCGGAGTGCACCGTCCGTTTCCTACCCCCCGCTCCCTCTCGAAAAAATATGGGAGGGAAAAGAATATAAAAAGAACAAAAAGTAAAAAAAAGCCGAATAGTAACGAAAGCAACGTGAAAATGAAAACGAAAATCACGGGTCATCTCCTCTAACGGGAAAACCGGGAAGGGACGAAGCATGCCGTGTATAAGTATTATTTGCGCCTTGCTGTTTTCGCCCACGGATATGAAAACGTTGTGTGTAGAGGTATGCAGGTTTGCTGTAAAAGTCGCTTGTCCTTTAAACACGAAGCGTTCTAGCTCGAGGCGTTCGAAAATGAGTGTCCCGGTGTTTCATTAGTTTGGCTACAGGAAACGACGACGACGACGACAAGAGACGCTGACCGCCCGAGCCACTAAGGGGCTTCGCACACTAAAACAACTTAAACACTGGCTAGCGTGGACAATGTAACCTTCCGATTGTCTTAGTTATTTATTTTTTCCTTCAGCGTCGTTGCAAAATAGCTGATCCTTTCAGCGAGATGCTGAAGCTGCGAGATGTGTATGAGGGCATAGCTTGCGACACAAACGATTTATGCATAGATGGATAAGAGACACAGCCAGAGGATGCCTTGTTCGCTGCCACCCCCTCTCTCCCCATCGGCTGTGTGCGCCAGTGGCATTTGTGATCTTAGATGGGATACATGCACATCGACGGGAAGCATGACATCTCGCGTGTGCTCTCGTGGGTGATCAATGAGATTTCACACGTTTCTAAGATAGCTCATTATGCTTCCAAGAGACATTGTGTTAGCTAAATATTGATTTTTAATAACATATTTCCTTCACTCTTCATAATTGAGTGAGTTTCAAACATTTAATAATTTCTCATACAAGGTAGGATTTAGTCGCATGACATGACATGAATTCATTAAGAAATAAAAAATGCGCGCAAGCCCACCCTGTGGAGGTGGTTGAAAAGCGAAGTTGTAAGCGACATCCACAACGACTACTAATGCGACATCACTTTATTTCGCGCACGTCGCTCTACAGAAACGAAAACCAGAGACATTTAAAAGCACTTAAACACAACCTTTAGTACATCAAAAAGGTATTCTTTGATAAGGTTATATCAATGCATGATTCGTGAACTTTAGTTGGTTGAGTTGTATTGGTGAGGCACAGAGTGGAAACTTCTTTTGTAATATGAAAAGCTCAAACCCGGTGGTAGAATATCCTTCTTTTCCTCCGTGTGTGCCACAGCCGAAGGAGGCAACGAGATCAGCGGCAGAGACGTAGGATGCGTTGTTGTGAGCTTCCTTTAATTTTTACTTACTCCGAGCGCATGCGTGGCGCGCACACGGCCGCTACCTGTGCCGTGGGTGGAGTGCACAGCGGAGCGAGACGTCGAGTGTCGCTATCGCGTAACATTCAACGGAAACGCAGGGGTAAACACGCAGATATTCTCGGTGAGTGGACCGTCGGCCTCCCCCGTCTGCACGTGTGTTCGTAGCTCAATCAGTAAGAAGGCGGGTTCTCTATCCGTCTGTCTATTCGTTCCAGGTTCGATTCCAGGCGGTGCCAGTAACTTATTCCATTTGTTTGCGGGAGTTTTCTGTTGACACCAATGGTCGCGACAGAACCCTTCTGGAGTAGAGGTGAAAAGCTTCGCTTTAAATAGAAAAGCAATTAAAGGGTATATCATGTAGCTGTAAGACGCTTCAACGTGATAAACGTATGACGATATCTGAGAGCATAAAACATGCACTATCCGACATTTTTTTTTTGCTTATATATGTTCAGAAAAAGACTATTCTACCAAGTCCAGGCGTTGGCCTAAGATTCCATAAAGATGAAAATAACGCCTGTGTTTAGAGTGCCTATAAACGACGTCCACCGCAATTTCATGAAAAAAAACACCCGTCTGCCACTACTCCGCTCTCCCTAACATACGAAAACCTAAGTATAACTTACATATCACAGCCGAGATATAGCAATTTATTAAAACACCAAAAGTTAACCGAAGATATAAAATTTAAATTGAAATCCAAAGAGTAAAACGCCCAGGAATGAAGCCTGGGCCTATGAAAATTGATTGCGAAAACACAACCTCTGCGCCATGGCCGCCGCAGGGACTGGGATGTAACTTGGTTCGATATACTCAAGATTGCATAGCCTCTCTAAGCCTACGTTACAGTAAACTATTTACCTGCGCGAAGACCTGACGCACGTTGTTTTAGGGCGCAGACCTTTAGAGCCTGTTCCTGGGCTGAGCAGCGTCACCGTCGTCGTCGCAACCGTGCGAACGATGACAAGACCGAAGTGTGAAAGAAAGCGAATGAGGTGACTGTCGTGAAATTGAAAGGACAGGGTGGTAAACCGTGGCGTCCCGAGACGCTTCTCCGAAGGCGTGCGGGTGGAAGGGGTAGTATTCTGTGCCCGCACAAGACTGCGGAACGATTGGCGAAAATGTGATAGGGGCGTCGCGTGACGATGATGTGCGTTAGCTTCCTAAGACGCAGTTCGCGGTTCCTTCCTGAGACGCGCTTCGCGCCGCAAACGCATAGCCTCACCAGTGCTGCCATCGAGAGAACTCACGAGTAAGCGTTGCCTTAGCGCACTGCAGCCATCATGAGTGAGTGCTGAGCTGCGAGTGAGGGAACCCGTCCTGTGCTTACTCAGCCACTGCGGCTAAACGAGCTGCCAGAATGGACGCTCAGCACCGTCGCCACCAGAACCCCGAGTGACTGCTGAACAATTAGCGAGGCAACCGCTGCGTGTGCTTCGTCGGCCACTGCACATACAAGCTTTCTGTAAACATAAAAATTGGCCACGGATCTGCTCCTTTCGTTGCAAATGTCGTCAAAAGACGATAGTCTCTGTACACATTTGCCAAGGAAATGCCCCTTTCTGCATTTCCGACCACCTCTCATGCTGTTTCTCTTCCGTCGCGCTCATACCAAGGTAAGCACAGTAAAGGTTACCTCTAGGCGATTTCAACTGACCGCGTTGCACTGCTACACTCCTAGGCAGAAAGGACTAAAAGTTCGTCCTTTCGGGGACTAACGGCCTCTGCTACAATCATTAGACCCTTTGGGGACTAACTGCGAGAGGAGAACGGTTAGTCCCCCACCCGGATGGTCCGTTCTGATACTCCCCAAGGACGAACTGCTTAGAGTGCAGAAAAAAGAAAAAAAAACTCCGACACCGGCAGGGATCGAACCCCTGACGCCCGGAAATATACACAAGGAACGCGACGCGCTATTCTCTGGACCGCGCCGCCAGGTGGTAGGCGAGGCAGATAATATTCAAGTGTACAGCGTGTAGTTCTGTGCATAACACAACAGATTCATTGCAACTGGTGCCCGAATTTATATCTGTGCAAGCGAACGTGACCGCGTTTTGCGCCTTGCACCTAGCGCTTTGCTGGGTTTAGGGACTATTGCTCAGTTCGATTCGAAGTAGAGCCTCACACCCATATATCTTTTCTCGTAAATAACAATCAACTCGTCGTCGCCTAGTTGAGATAGGCAGCTGGGCGATCGGACGACTCATTTGTTTCCCCACAAATTAGCGCAAGCTAAGTGCTTTCTTAGTGTTCGATACATATGTTAAGTGCTCTACGTAACGTATGTGAAAGGTGTCGTCTGTGTGAGTGTCAGAATAAGGAAACATGCCATATTTTCCTGCATCGGCGAAAGCGAATTCGGTGTTGCTTAGCCTGAATTCTTCAAATTCGCGTCGCTAGACAATTGCGACTGGGAAATGCAAGCGGGTTTTACAGCAGTTGCAGCATTGTCATAGCTTTGGTGCCCAAGGCAATTATGTACCGAGTGTAAAAGATAACTTCGAGGCGCTTAGCTGTAGCGAGCATTTTTGTTTTGCAGTTGTCATCAGCAACATGCGTTTTTTTCTCGTCTGTTAAACATATACATATTCATTACGCTCAGGATTCCGCTTTTGCTATTGTCACTAATTTTTGCGTTACTGTTAAGGCGCTTGAAAGCTTTCATTAGCCGTTATTACCTCGCACGAATCGTGTGCAACACAGCGCATCAACATGACCTCGCCGAGAAGCGTATGGCAATCGCGCTTCGCCGCTCCTTGCCATTACCCGCTGCTCTAGTAACCCTAGGCGATTTTCTTATAACTAACATCAATAGTTTCTCCTGTGGCACCATTTAAAGCACCCAGTGACTGCAATGGCTTGTGTTTTGGAAATATAAAACTGTTTGCAGACGGGGCAACGAAGGGGCAACGACGACGGGGCACGAAGGGGCAACGACGACGCCATTAGGGGATTAACGACGCAGCAAAGAGACTAACTGCATGCGTTTCGTCTTCCCGTTACTCCTTATAGATCGTCGGGGACGAACAGTTAGCCCGCATTTATGCACACGGCACGTACGCTGCAGCAGATCCTCCCCTTGAAGATGAACGGTCGCCCGCGAAGACTAACGGCTGTATTTTAGTCCCTAGTTTAGTCCTTTTTGCTTAAGAGTGTACAGGCGGGGTTCCTCAAGGCCAGCGCGGCAGTACTGCGGAGACACACGTGAATCGAGGCGGCCGACTTCAACCGCGTTGCCGTGCTCCACGTGCATTCCAAGAAGAACGTGAAACCTAGCTAGTGGACCCTTTCTTTGCTGTTGCCGGGTGATTTCTTTTATGCCACCAGGAGGTGGCGCGGACAACAGAACAGCAGGTGGAGGCTTTCTGCAGTAGATGTAGAATATCATTTCAGATCGAAAACCAAGCATCCAGGAATTTTAGATGCAGAGCATCTGATTCACCCGCCTTGTCCCTCCGGCGTCGTCGTCGTTGTCGTCGTCTTCGTCGGCGTCGTCGGCGTTGTCCACCCCTCCCCCATTCTCCTCGCCGCGCCAGCTGCGCTCTCCGCAGCTCACCCCCTCTCCTCTCCGATAGCGAACACTCTCTCGCGAGGGGCATTGGATTGGATTGGATTGGATTGGCTTGGCTTGGCTTGGCTTGGCTTGGATTGGATTGGATTTGGATTTGGATTGGATTTGAGTAAAGTGGATTGTGTTGGATTGTGTTGCGTCATAGCCGCGGCACGTTGCGTCATAGCCGTGGTAGACGCGCTAGGGCCGGCGCATGCGGCGCTCTCTTCCGCGGTTTCCTGTCCTTCGGGCGCACTGCGCATATCATCGATGTGCCGTTCTCCGGCGAAGCAACATCCACGCTTGGCTCCAACACCTAGAGTCCACGCCGCTTTACAAGTACACCAACGTCGTCATCGACTGGGACCGGCTTACGCAGTCCCCTCAACGTCATGCGCGTTATAAAAATTCCCCGCATTTCCCCGAGGGGAAGAATGTGAAAGTGCGAATGCACGAGTTGAATTTGCGCGGTTCGGTAATGTTCGCGAAAGAGAGATCACACACACACACACAACTACAAAGAAAGAAAGATGCATTTATTCACAGACACCTATTTGTGTTGTCGTTGTACTTGATTGCTAGAGCGGATCTCAGCTTTGAAATTTCGTGTCAGTACTCCTTTAAGCAGGTGCATTAGCCCTTCTCACGCCCGATTCTTGGCCAATCCCCCACGTGGGTATGTGCCATGTCAGCGGCCAGGCAGCGCGCGCCCATCTCCCCCCGTTGCCAAGGAAGACGAGGAGATTCCTGGCCAATCCCCCACGTGGGTAGGTGCCATGTCAGCGGCCAGGCTGCGCGCGCCCATCTCCACGTGCGCGGACATCGCCGGTGGACGCAGGTTCAGGGTCGCTTAAGAAGTGCATTGCACTTAAAACGGGGTCCCTTCGCCGCTCCGCCTATGCGTCGCATCTACACAGGGGTTCTCGCAAAGGGAAGTGGGAGTTTTTTTTTTAATAAAGGAACACGGCAAATGCCGTATTTACCCGATTCTAACGCACTCCCGATTCTAACGCGCACCCGATTTTCCTGGCAAAAAAAAACGAAAAACTTGCACCTCCGTTTGTAAAGCGCACGGGACTTTGTGACCCAGACAAACGAATGCGAGAGAAACGGGCGATTTATTTCCGGAAGTAATCTCACTCATCTCACTCCTCGTCGCTCTCCGTTGACCACAACATCTCGTCCTCGGTGCCGTCGAGTGCGTTCGCGATGCCACAATTCTGAACGAACGCTCAACCATGGTCAATGGGATCCTGGCCCACGCCTCGCACGCCCATTCCGAGAGCTTCTCCTGAGGTGCACGCTTTAGCCGGCAGCTCGTTTTGAACGCATGGGAGCCGCTGCTGCCATTACTGTTATCAAGTGCGCAAGTGAAACGATTTGACGATTTGTGTGAACGCCGATAGAAAAGCCTAGGCGCCTAGGCTTCCTGCGTCCGAAAAATCGTCGCTAAAAGCTTTGGCGCCATCTTGAGATGGCGATGGCAATGGGGGGGCCGAAATTTCCGCTGTTTCGGCAGTTTCGGTTTCGTATCCGATTCTATCGCGCATGCGATTTTTCGGTCTAATTTTCTGGAAAAAAAGTGCACGTTACAATCGGGTAAATACGGTATCCCTTGTGTACTAATTTTCTGTCTTATATTTGCGTAATGTCATGTTCTTGTTCAACAAAGTTGACACGTATGAACATATAAACCGGACATAGACGTTTACATTTGGCTGTGGGTATACAAGACAATTGCGCAGTAAGCGTTTTACTTTGGAGGGGCGGCTGAATCGAGTTACACACAGACAGACGGACAGACAGACAGACATGCAGACAGACAAAAATTTCTGGGTTTTAGTAGCCCAAGAAAGACTATTACTTTAAAAATCTAGGCCGTGTCTAGAGTGCCGTCCGGCGGTTTTATAAGCACTGCCCTATATCGACGTCCACCGGCGTTTTATGACAAAATTGCCGTGTCCGGCAGTACATCGAACGTAAAGCTAGGCAACCTAACCCGAATATAACATACGCTAACCTAACGCACACAAAGAAATCATTTAAAACACCAAAAATAACCTAAGGCACAAAAATTACACTTCGATTAAATAATGAAAACGAAAAACAACCGAGACGAGACGCGGACTCGAACCACCAACTCTGGGATCAATAAGCCAAGACGGATCCTCTACACTACGACGACAGACTCTTCGGCAGGTGCTAGCCTAGTGTTAAATATTCGAATGTCGTTGGATGTCACTCTAGCCATGCCTGAAACGATCTGCTAGAGTGCCGTAGGACGGCACTCTAGACACTGCGAAAAATCTATCCGCCTGAAATTCTTTTCCTCAACATATTTTGCAGTCAAAGCAAACATTCAGCTGCGCCAAATACCGCAATAGGGACTATCGTAATCGCCAGCCGATGTTTTGTGGGCGTGTGTGTATGTCTGCAGGGAAATATTTTTTTATGCGCCCGTACTGTGCGTGACAAGTGAAGAAGTGAATGCTTGTACGCTCAACTTAACACCAAACAGTCAATCGTAATGTACATGACGATGATAGTAACTTTGTGATTTGGTTTTTATTTGTTTTTTAGTAACGACAACTTATGACACTAAAATGCATTGCTCGCTATAAAGAAAATGCACCGCGAGTGTATATATACTTGCATTTATCAACATTAACAAAATATCATTATGGCGTCTGCCTAGTTTGCGTCAAGGGCGATCATGGACTAGCTGCTATACAGGCAACTTTACTAACAAGCCTAGTATAGTCTAGCATATATACAGTCAGTGCGGTGCGCACGAAAACGTGGCTGGTGCGTTGTTCGGGTTTTGGTGGTTTTAAGTGTGAATGCACTTCTTAAGCGACCCTGAACCTGCGTCCACCGGCGATGTCCGCATAGCATACCCACGTGGGGGATTGGCCAGGAATCTCCTCGTCTTCCTTGGCAACGGGGGGAGATGGGCACGCGCTGCCTGGCCGCTGACATGGGACATACCCACGTGGGGGATTGGCCAGGAATCGGGCGTGAGAAGGGCTAATGCACCCGCTTAAAGGAGTACTGACACGAAATTTCAAAGCTGAGATCCGCACTTCTTAAGCGACCCTGAACCTGCGTCCAACGGCGATGTCCGCATAGCATACCCACGTGGGGGATTGGCCAGGAATCTCCTCGTCTTCCTTGGCAACGGGGGGAGATGGGCGCGCGCTGCCTGGCCGCTGACATGGCACATACCCACGTGGGGGATTGGCCAGGAATCGGGCGTGAGAAGGGCTAATGCACCCGCTTAAAGGAGTACTGACACGAAATTTCAAAGCTGAGATCCGCTCTAGCAATCAAGTATAACGACAACACAAATAGGTGTCTGTGAATAAATGCATATTTCTTTCTTTGTAGTTGTGTGTGTGTGTGTGATCTCTCTTTCGCGAAAATTACCGAACCGCGCAAATTCAACTCGTGCATTCGCACTTTCACATTCTTCCCCTCGGGGAAATGCGGGGAATCGTTTAATTCGGTTTGCTGGGTTTATGTGAATTACTAGGTGCACCTCCTGCCGTAATAGTACCTAATAGTAAGCGCTAGTGCTCTTCTGCCACCCGAAAGGTTCTCAGTGCTCGCAAAGCGCCTGTGTTTTCACCGTGCAGCATTGCCGTAGTAGACGCACATGAAGGTCGCCGTTTGACAAAACACCTTACAGTTTGCATCTCCCTGCGTGAATCAAGAGCCTCTACTACAAGTTCCAGGCTGTTGGCACGACGTGTGAAATATGTCTGGTGTTCTGATGTGAGTTACTGTAGTGATTGTTTGTCGTGGTGGATGCTAAAACTTTCGTCCGCGGTGCCGCAGCGCTGTTTGGTTAGCATTTGTTGCTGGTTATGCGGAAGAAAGAACGTGTTCAATATTTCATTTGGTGTTTTTCACGTCGCGCTCGTTTTGTTTTAAGTGAACGGCTGCGTCGGCGCGCGCATATGAATGGGTTTCTAGAAGTGGCGGCCTATATGCTGTGTAAGTGATTAACCCAAGCGGCGGCCTCCGCTTGAGTTGACTCGACAGCTAAAGCTTGTTGCATGAAAAAAATGAGAGAACTGCGCTAATAAATTTCAAAAAATGCGCCCCTCCACGACGGGTATAATAGGAAAACTGGCAATATTGCCCAAAGGAATGAATGCTCTGGGTGCAAACGTACGCAAAAATGCTTGTGCACTTACAGCATTCGAGCACACGTTAAAGAGTAGTCAGTTTAAATTACTCTCCGCAGTAGCTTGCCTCCCGGCCTTCAGGCATAAACCATGAATGTAAATCTGGTGCTAGTTTTCTGTCGCGTTAATACCAATGACATACCTGAAAATACTTTCAAATTATTCAAGGATCCCCCCCCCCCCTGCAAAACAGCTCTTTGGTGTACATGTGAGCCGGCGTATTGGTACTCCATAACTAAATAAAATGATTGCACAAAATGGGAGACACGGACCAAGTAAAGGCGGACGCGCACGGCGTGTGTGCCCGTCTTCACTTCGCCCGTGTCTCCCATTTTTTGCGCAGATTTTTTATTTATTGCATTTTCTGGTCACCCAAACGAGGAATGTATATTTACACCTAGCAGTAATTATGGAACTCGCTGGAGAAAGGGGGGACACTACCTTATGCCTTATTTCCCCATATTCTGGTCAACCCATTTTTTGAGGACAAGGAAATAGGAACTTATGAGATGACCTAGAGGTTGGTCAGTTTATGGTGACGTACATTTTCTCAACTCCCAACATTTCACTTTTTGACAGGAAACGCAGTCGGAACAAAAAACAAACTGGAAGATGCAAGCACTGGCTCCCAAACGTCAAGTGTTTTAAAACTGCTGCCTTTATAAGTATCCAAAGAACACGTAAACAGTAGCAACTACTCCTGATGAAGACTAATAAATGCCTTGTGTTGGCATGTTGGTGCTATTTTGTGTTACTTGCGCCCCCATTCCGTATTGCTTTTTTCCTACAGTGCAACTGAAATAATCTCAGCTGTCTTATGTTCCCGAGAGCCTGTATGAATGCCCCTCATGAAAAAGCTATGAATCTAAACAGTATTTAGTTCTCGGTTATGTTGCCTGTACATTAGTATTTCATATTTTTGATGTCTATAAGCTTACAAGTTAATTTATTTGCTCTATATTTGGTGGTTAATGTTGTAACCTAGAGGTTGTACCTTGTATTTTAAGATACCTGGTTCGGTTTTGTTTGGGAACACTCACTCAGATCCATCACAATTACCAGCAAAATTTCTATTGAGATGGTCATAAAAAACCTTCATGTGCGATCAATGTGTTTTTCATTTCAGGGTCATGTATGATGGTGTCGATCCCATCTCATGAGGGGTGAAGACGAGGAGCAGACGTGTGGTGTGGCAGATGTATTTAGTAGCACATCTGGATCTGACGTGAATAAAATGCTGAGGTTTGCAGAGCTGCATGTGTTGTATTTGATTTTCTTCAGCTTGCTCTTACAGAAACAACTGCAGCACAAACCAGTGACTGTGGAGCTGCCAGATTTTTCCTACACTCAGCTAGCTGTATGGGGCTGTTATTCGACAGCCGGCAAAGGGCACTCAAAATGTGGCAGCTTGCAGGGCACATAGAGGACGAAAACATGAAGGTCGCTTGGAGGACTCAATGTCGGTAGCCAAATTATAACACAGGGGATGCATATAGGACGAACGCCTTCGGTAGATGCAGGGGACACATAAATAGCGTATGGTATCTGTGGCTTTTGACTGGGCGCACGGAGGACGGAAACACAAAGGATACTTGGAGGAAGCAGAAAGTCGGTAGCCAAATTCTAATAAAGAGGACACGCACAAGGCGTACGCAGTCCATTGCCTTCCGGACATAGACTGTTTTTTGTTGGGCAGATATTTTTTTTATAAAGGAGAAATGAACTCGAGAACCTAAATACAGCAGAAATTCGGAAGTGCCTTTTTCACGTGCAACGGACGCAAACAGGCTGACTAGAAAATTACCATTATAGGCAGCGCTACGTCACCACAAGAGAAACTAACGAATTTCACCGTGAAGTCCCACGTGACAATCAAATGCAGTTTGTTCTGCTCTAGCCTTCGAACAATGCATAGCCAAATACAACTACTCAGCGCCTTCACGATAGTTCCTGGAAAACATTCGATCGTCTGTCAATACATCAATCTAAACACGGATTCTTCACGTATTACAACCATTACTTATTATTTGTTTGTCTTGATGTGCATCTTGCAAAAGTAAACGACCCGGGCGACAAGCAGTAAAATCAGCCAGAAATCGACAGCTTGACAGAGTTGCAAGCCCCCAAGCACTGGAGAGAATTACAGCAACATCAGCACAACTTGTGTCTTGAAAAGCAGAGCGTAATACTAGCTATACAATTAACATACAGAAACCGTTATAGGTTCTATCCATACATGAGTACAAACTGTAATACACTTAAAGACAGGGCTATACAGCTGAAATACAAGGCGGAAAATAGAGCAGAAGCAAATATGATATTTGAAGGTGTACCAAAACAAGCCACTCGCAAGCGCAAAGAAAAGCCTTTTCGACATTCTAGGTTTGGATGTGCAGAAAACAATTATTATATTCAACACTTTGCAAAATATTGTCGTCGTTCTTGGAAATTCATTTAGGGGAATTTAATATCCTGGCGATTGAGTTCATTTAAGCGTCTCGGAAGATTGTTTTGCAGGGTTTGTAGTCCGTATGTTGTTTGTTACATTTCGTAAATGCCTTGTTCTGCGTGTTTTCAGATTTTTTTGTAGGTTTCGTGATTTGGGAAAAATGGGAGTTGTAATTGTAGCCTGATCAACTGCTTTACACAGAAGGCAATAAACTGGTACTCCCATGGTGATCACAACAGTTGTTACGGCCTGAAGGTTTGGTTTCACCGAAAGTTTAATATCTGTTGAAGTCGCTTCCGAAAGCATCAGAAAAATGTATTGTGGTTTGGTTTCCTGCTGATTAGGAGGCCCAGCGCCTGCTTCTGAAGGTTTAGGACCACAGTGCAACATAACAGATACGAACATTTGTTCAATTACAGCCCATTATGAGGAGTTTGTTAAACGTGTCAGGGATAGTAAAATTTTATATCCGCATTCGTCGCGAATTTCCCGCAATTTCACTGTGTTTCTAACCTTCGTCCCAAAACATTTGAAGGAGAGCCGTGGCTCAAAATTTTATGATAGAACTGCGAAGAATCCAGGGGTTCTCAGCGGGAACTCTCAGAACACGGCACGGCGTAGGTGTGAGGACTTTCCGTAAGCGGCGGCGAAGGGATTAGCTCATTACGGAGTGGGCTCGGCAGCATGCACGCGATGCTCCACTCTTACAAGTTCCCGCCACTTTTTCACGCAGGTTGCAGCTTTTGTCCGCTTCACGCATCACTTGGTTGGAGCGACGCGTGCAGTCGGCGAAATCTTGCTTCACTTCCCTGTACTGAACGGATATATCCCACTTGTGGTTTCGGGGCGCAGCGATTCACCTTCCTCGGCACAATGGTTTGAGCAAACCTACTCCATTCCTGGTTCTTTCGACGAGCCTCAACCCACGAAACTTTCTTCGACGTCGGCACCACGTGTGACAGATTCGTTGCCAACATCGGATCAACACTGTATAAAGCAAGCCACGGCGAAGGCACCGTTTAGCGGGCTCGGTAGCACGCACGCTAACCGCAGCTCTTACAAGTTACCACTACTTTTCAGGCAGGTAAGTAATCTCTTTGCCCTATTTTCAACGCGTACTCGCTACCGTGCTTTGTTGGTGCTGCTGAGCATATGCTGCTGTGTTTCTGTTGTCTGTGACTGTTGCCGCGTTATGTCGGAGTTATTGTTGTCAAGAGATATTGAAACGAACCCTGGACCTAACGCCCGCTTTGCCGCTGTGGAGAATTCTGCTGAAATTGTGAAACTTTTTCAACAACGGCAGTCTGAGCAAGCGTCTCTTCTCGCTTAAGTTAAGTCAATTAAAGAGAAGCTGTCCGAAACATACATCATTTTTACTGAAATTAAGCAGGGACTTTTTAAGATTGAGCCCGACTGCTCTACGTTAAACAGCGTTTAATGTGAGGTTCATACCATCCGAACACTGGCAGAGGGTAATGAGTCAGACATTGCCAGGTCAGTGTATAAAATTGATGATTCGGACGACAGGGCATAGCGATCTAACCTCTTGTTCTTTTGTGTTGCGGATAACTCAAACAAAACTTGGCCGCAGATAGGAAGTTATATAATTAATCTTTGCAGTACGAACCTGAAAATTGATCTGACCCCTAAAGATATCGAGCGTGCTCACAGGCTTGGGAAGTTTACTGCCGGTAAGAACAGGCCTAATATTTACTTCCCCCACTTCAAAAATAAAGACGTCATCCTATCCAACTCCAATGACGTAAAAGATGCGGACTTGAGTATTTCTGAGGAATATTCTCCAAACATTCGTTTAGCCTGTAAAAATTTGCTGCTGTTTGCTAAATCCAAAAGAAATCTTTAAAACGTCATTACGACAAGCTTGCAATCGGAGACACAGCTTATGTATTTGACCACAGCTCAAACAGTGTTATTCTGCGCCAAGTATAGCCATCAATCAAGACCAAAAAACTCTCGAATGCTGCTTCCTTGTGTTTCTATGCTGATTTCAAAAGTGTTCTACACAAATGTGATTCGCTTGCTGCAGTCATTGGTACCATAGAATGTGATCTTGTGTCTCTAAAGGAAAGGTGGCTTAATACTGCGTTAAGCGACTCCGGAATTGAATGGGCCTTTCGTAACTTTGACATTTTTCGCTGCCATCGATCTGGTAAAACTGGTGGCGGGGTAGTGATAGCGGCTCAAAGAAGCTTACAGTGCTCCCTCATAAACGTTACTCAAACTCTTAAACTGGTCTTTGTACGCTGCAATTCTTTATATCCCCCATTTGCCATTGGCGTTTGTTACCAGCCGCCCGACGCTCACCATTACTTTATCATTCATCTACATGAAGCGCATCGTTCTCCAATTCCTTCCCATCTCCAGGCTTCCATTCTTTTGTTCAGGCATTTTAACTTCCCGACAATAAACTGGTCAAATCTTGGAGCGACAACAAGGAGGCATAACACGGAAGCCGACTTTGTTAGCATGTGCCTCACTTTTGGTTTAGGAGAGCTCATCACGAATCCGACAAGACAGACGGATCACATTTCAACAATCCTTGACCTTGTGCTTTAATCTGACCCAGATAGCGTTTCATCTATTAGAGATCACACAGGACTATCGAACCACTCTATTATCCACGTTTCAGTTGAAGGTACTGTACCAGTCCAGCCGCGAATTAAAAAGACGATAACCCCATACGGCAAAGGTGGTTACCGTAGTATCAATTCCGACTTTGAAGCTTTTTATAAAGGATTTGTTCTAAACTTTCTTCATCGTTCTGTTGAAAGTAACTGGTTACTCTTCAAAAATGAAATAGAAACTATAATAAAAAGTACCTCCCCACTATTTCTGAGACTGAACGACAGTCTCCTTGGTTTATTAATTCACTCGAATGCCTCAAGAACAAAAAGAGGCGGCAATATAAAACAGCTTAGCTAAAAATATAGCTAGTGCATGAAATATGTATAACAATGTGAGAAACTTTTCGCTTTGCGCTTATGTCAAACGGTCCTTCCTCTTCACGTCCCTGCCCAGCATGCGACAGAATAACCCTAAACAATTCTGGAAAGCAATAAACCCGAACCATTCAAAACCCATCTGCTTGCGTGACGAACATAATTGTCCGATTACTGTGTGTGATGTTGTCCGCAAATTAAATTCAACCTTTTGCTCGGAGTTCCCGAAGGGGCCCGATGCAGAATTACGTAACTTTGCTTGCTACGATCACCCAGTCATTCCCGGCATTACCTTTGAGGCTAACGGTATATTGAAACTGATTGAATCGCTCAAACCCAATCGGTCATCAGGCTTATACATGGCATAAATTCCAAAACCCAAAAAATACTCAACGAATATCCAGTATGATACTTTCGCTCATTTTCCAGCAGTGGGTATCATCTAGAGTTGTGCCACGGAACTCGAAGGAGAGCAAGATCATTCCAGTGCAAAAAAAAAGTAATCCACCGTCGCCAAACAGCTACCGTCCAATTTTGATCACTAGTGTATCGTGTAAATAATTAGAACATGTTATTTATTACCACATCACAAATTCGTAACGTCCCTTAACTTTTTTGAACTCCAATAAACATGTTTTGCTTGAAGGACTAGCATGCGACACCTAGTTAGCTTTAGTCATTAACGACATAGGTACTAGCCTGTACATGAAGGTACCTGTAGGCTCCTTATTTTTAGATTTCGAGAAGGCATTAGATAAAGTCCCACATATCAGGTTATAAATAAAGTTATCTCGTCGAAACCTCGACCCTGCTGTGTTCGCTTGCTTTCAAAAGTTTTTAACTTACCGTAAGCAGTTTGTATTTGCCAGCTCGCAATTTTCTAGCCTATCTTTATTCTCCCAGGAGTGCCTTAAGGAACTGTTTTGGGACCCTTGCTATTCATAATTTACATCGACGACTTGTCAAATATTATCAAATCTAACATATGCGTTTTCGCTGATGATTGCGTCCTATATCGTCCCATCTACAAAAGCAACGATAACATAATGCTCCAGCGTGACTTTAGTAGTATTAAAAATTGGTGACTTGGTAAATGTGACTAAATGTCACTAAACATGAGTATTGTCATTCCATCGCAGGTAGAGTTACATTTCGCATCGCTATTTATTGTTAAATCTATTTCACCTGTAAAAACCTGTAAGTGTCCAGGTGTAACTTTAACCGAGAATCTCACTTGGACAACTAACATTTCGAATGTCACAAAAGATACCAATCGCGTTGATGGGTATTAGTGTGAAATTTACGGCTTTCTCCCACATCCGTCAAATTGCTAGCCTATCAAACACCCGTACGAACGAAGCAAGAATACGCAAGCGCAATAAGGAATCCTAACCTTTCAAACGTGCCTGATACACTTGAATAATACAAAACAGCGCGCAAGGTTTATTTTTGGGTACATTTCCCATCAGATCAGCGTCACTATCTAAAAAGCCAAACTAATCTTCCCACACTTGAAACAGAAGGATTGCGGTGTATGTCACCGGAGGGTGGTCTGGGGATTAGATGCGTGATAGGCCGAAATAGTTGGGTAAAAGGAGAAGGATGGGATGTCGGACGCTGAAGACTGCATGAAGGCCCATGCTAGCGATTTCTTCGCAAACAACGGCCGGGATCACCGAAACAGAAGGTAGTCGGCAGCGCTCATCTATGCACGGCCCTGTGGTTACCGGGCCATTGCTTCTGGTTCACGACACACGATTCTGGTGATATCCGCAGACGGTGCGATAGGGTCCGGCTTATATGGCATGGGAGCGGGGAGATGGAGGTCATCGCAGGAAAACGTCGCAGCTGTGCGAGTGAGCCGAGTAAATTGGTGGGCTATATGGCGTTTCTTCGCGTGCTCTAATCGTCTACACTCCTTGATGATTGAGTCAACCGTGACGCAATCCTTACGAATACGCAGGTGAAATGCGTCATCTGCGATGTCCTTGAGGATGGTGCCAACCTTGTCTTCCTCCAACATTCTTGCGTCAACCTTGTAGTATAGGGCCAAGCCGTCCTGGATATAGGTGACGTAACATTCAGTAGAAGATTGAGCGCGTGTTGAGAGCGCTTCTTTTTCCGCCAGCTAGCGATCCACGAACTTGACGAACACCTTTCGAAGCTCTTCTTTGCAAGCATCCCACCTGGCTAGTCTCTCCCCGTTTGTTACAAACCACCTCCGAGTGGTTTTTTTAGGCAAGAAATAACGTTGGCGATCAGGAGCATTTCGTCCCATCTGTTGTGAGCACCCACACGTTCAAACATGCTGAGCCAATCCTCTACATTAGTGTCCTCCTTAGCAGTGACGTCGATGGGGTCACCAGGGTGGGACAGAACGATGAGCCTTGAGGGCAATCCGGGCTGATTGGTAAGCATCGCATGGCGGCAACCGGTTTGCCCGGTCCGATGTTCCGTGGTGGGATAAAGCCGCGCTGGCGAAAGGTACAGGAAATAGAAAGTCCATCTCTACCGGACATGTCACGTGACAACGCGAGGCAGATTGTCAGAAGGAAGGTGTATTTACAAAAGACACCGTAGTGACCGGCGTAGAGGTAGGTTGATGGCGAAAACCCAGTCTAGCCGAAACTCCAACTTCGTCTCTCTTCTCTTCCTTTGCGTCGGTCCTTCAACAGAAACACATACACAGATGAAGAGAGATTGGATGTAGCTGGATATGCGGCTATAATTACGGTCAGTTTCTGGCGAAGCTGACCAAAGGTCTGCGACAGAGGAGTCGCGGAAACGTATGAACGTGGGAATGGAGGGAGATAGTCGGCCGCACACAAAGGAGCTGCACACCCAGGCCAGATTCGAGGTGCGCAAACAAACCGCACCAAGGCCTACCAGTTCTACTCGGCGGTCAAAAGTCGCGCGTTTCCCGCCGTTATACGAAAACTACCATGAAACACTATAGAGAACGAATTGCAATCCAAATGGGGTGCATCTGTGGAGAAGCGTCGAGAGATCGGTGAGCAGAAGCGAGTGGCCCAACCGGCTCCGCACTCGCACGAAGGGCCAGAGGACATTTAAAGCCCTTCACTGGTGTCGGTATTTCAAGAAAGGTTGCAGCAGGTACCAATTCACGGAGGCGTTCTGCTTATGTTGCCAATTATGTCCATATTATTGATTTTACTATCGTCGACATAGATGCATCACGGGTGCAAGTCTGAGCAGCCGCTTATTCAATCGCAAGTGCCCTCAAAATAGTCATACACACCAATGTTCCTTTCACTAGCTCTCCTCTTTAAAAGACTCTAGAGACCCTCCTAATAATCACTAGTATTCACGAGTGCTCCTGGGCACATCCTAACCACTCGGGATATGCCATATACATTAAATAAATGCAAGCTATCCGCGCCATTCCCAAGGGTAGGATTCCTGAAGAGCTAGAGTATGATCTACGGGACGCCTTAAGAAGACCACATCCCTACGCAGTTTCACTAAGTTGTATTACTGGTCACGCAGCAATCCCAGGCAATAGGGCGGTGCATAGCCTCGCCCGCGAACGTCTGCACCGGGCGCCTGGAATTCTTAGGCCTCATACTCCCACGTGGGACACTACTCTTTACAACAAAGAAGACATAAAGCTTCACTATGAGAACATCAGAGGAACACTCCGTACTCTTTGTATTGCAGACAAATCTCGAACTAGCACGCGATTTCGCATTCTTCAACGCATTAACTTAAATACTCTCCTTACACGTGCTCATTCCTTCTCTACCATATCCGGCACCCCCAACATTTCCTAACTATCCCGAACCGAAAGCTTTTTTAGAACACTGCATTTTCTACTGCCTCATTGGAATTGAGTTCCCACGTTTTTTGCAATCTCCTCCTTCAACATGACGGACTTGGCTGTAGACTCGGAGCAGCTCACGGAGAAGTTGGCGTTGGTGAACCTGACCCGGGATATTTTTTACGCTTAATGTTGGGTATAAATAACGTTTTCTCTTTCTACTCCTTACGTAGTTAGGCCCTAATAGTTCGGGCGATCGTGTAGGGTTCGCAACAGGCTCCGGTTCTTCTAGCGTGGCTACTCGATCTTGATTCGAAAATGCATGTTGGTAATAAATCAGAAATGATACGCACTACCTGGCACTTAACCAGAGTTGTGGTCGTTTTAGTTTCGTCCTCTTGTGCCCAAACTAACAGGTGCGTTATAAAAGAGGTAAAGATAGGTTTTCGCAGCCTAAACAGCAAAACACATAAACGGAAAACGACGCGTCTGCGAACGCGTGTCTGGCTCCATGAACGGTGCACCGGTACCGTGTCTGTGTACCGCTTTGTCTGGCGCAAGACCTCCGTATTGGCGGCTACCGAACGCGTATACGCCGTTAGATGTTTTGGCGCCATACGTCGTCAACCGGTTCGTTCGGAAGCATATGTGTCGACTGCTCAGCAGGGATTCTGAATCCTGGAACACGCACTGCTCCACACTAATGCTTTAATTTCAATGCTCTTTTTTATCGAACAGTGGTGGCGATGTGGTCCATCCGGCCGCTTCTCGTGCTGCCGGTGCTGGCCGCGGTAGCTGGCGGAGCCTACGACGTGGTGAAGAGAACGCGGCAGGGCTACGTCGGAGGCAACAAGTTGCTCGTGCTTGGAGTCGAGGTGGAGGAGTTCCGTGGGATACCATTTGCGCAGCCACCAGTGGGTCCCCTCCGCTTCTTGCCGCCCCGTCCCGCAAGCCCGTGGGAAGGAACGCTCAACGCTACAAGCCGCAAAACGGCCTGCCCACAGGTACAGTCGGCAACGGCGCGCCGCCGGCAGCAAATCGCGGAGGCCACGACTGCAGAGCCTTGTTTACAGCCAGTCCCCCTAGATGGTACCACCATACTGCCCCAGGCCCTTTTTTGCCTTTGCTTTGTGTGTGACGGTATTTGCACCTTACTTGTTTTTTAAGGCAGCGAATAATCGTTTCGGAAAACATGCTGTTCGCTCGACATATATGGTCACGCAAGACACCGTCGCTAACGCCAATCGGCCAGTGTCGTCTGAAACAACCCCAATGCGCCGCACTCCTCTGCAGCTAAAACAAGCATAGTGCGCAGTGCCAACAGCTGTACCCACCGGTACTTCTGTGTTTACGTGTCGCTTCGTAGCTTCCACTGTCTACCCCACTATTGCTACTGCTATTAAAATAATGTACCCTAAATTCAAGCGCAAATAGTTCGTCCTGCAAGCTTGTAAGCCCTCCCAATTTGCGTTTGCTTTTGCCGGCCTCAGGCAATATGACAGCTTCGCATGACATTTCAGGTTCTGTTGCGGCAAATTAGCTAGTGGGTAGCTTGGCCATTGCTTTTGTTCCCCTAATTATATAGCTTATTTGAACGGAGTTTACGTTAAAAGTAGGCTTGGTACGATTCCAATGAGGCAATCTTTCGAGTTAACCAAACTTTTGTTTTGTCTGCATGCCCCCTATAAGGCACCGTTTCGCTTGGCCTACGTAAAATTTTCTACATTTCAGGGTAAGGCGATGAAACAACGTCTTCAACACATTTACCTTACTCATTTCGATGCTTGATGCTGCACTGCTTCTTATGTTTTTAGTGTAGGCCGGTTAGCACGCATACCCTTGACAACTTTTGAGGCGCAGACAAGACGACATCCGAACCTACCCTGCTTCCTATTTTCTTTAAGTTGTGTGCAATTCTGTGGTTATATTGTACAGCGGCAACCTTGCCCCTTCGTCTGTTACCCTCCCCCAGCTGCTGTGAATATGGAGCGTCTTTCTTAATTTTTGTGAATGGTTGCTGCCAATGACGTACGCAACTCAGCTGGATAACCAGCTGACCAGAACCACGCTGTTTGGTGGTTAAATCTATCATTCATTGAATGAGCACACGATTTGGCAAAAGAGTTCAACAGACAACCCTGTGCAATCGCTCTCTTTGCCACCTTTGATTATGCCGAAGCAAGCGGCAGCAGCGACATTTTGCTACGTGGCTCATACTTTCAATGAAGACGGCTCTCTCTGAGCAAAAGTCGGAAGTAAAGAAACCTGGGGCGGTGTTCTCGTAACTGTCCCTTTTGAAAACGCCCCTTTTGAGTCTCTTTCACCGTGACGTACTTCCGGTTAAGCAGTGGACGTTGGCAGTAGGCTTGCCGCGCTTGCGTTACGTCACTTCCGGTTGTTTGCTTTTAGCCAATCAGGGCTCGCCAAAAGGGACAATTTTTAAAGCAACGCAAAAGGGACAAAACTCGAGAATTCCGCCCCTGCTCTCATATAGTGCTCAGGGACCTTGTGGGTGTACACCAGTGGAGCCAAAAATTTTCGGAATGTAGTCAGAGTGTGGTCGACGTGATGCAAGAACCTCACTTGCGCATTGCAGCACAACAAGGTAGTCGTTCACGAACCTGAAGGTTCTTGCAACCCTACAATAAGACCGCTCGGCAGCCACCAGACGG
The DNA here is from genome assembly GCF_048455015.1 of Haemaphysalis longicornis. NCBI lineage: Eukaryota > Metazoa > Arthropoda > Arachnida > Ixodida > Ixodidae > Haemaphysalis > Haemaphysalis longicornis. The sequence goes on from NW_027526407.1 coordinate 96,237,948, forward strand.
CTAGGATGCGCGAAAAACAGCTCAGTTACAACAGGAGCATTACAAGAACCAATACAGACGCCTTGTTTTTAACAGCGAAGCTGTTTAACAAATCGTAATTTTTCGTGTCCGCGTTTAAAAATACCAAGAAATAGCCGAGCACCCGCATGTGAGCGGAGGCCTCACGGCAAGCGCCCTGCAGTTAACAAAATCAAGCCCAAGCAATCATTTGTGCGTGCCTCGTGACGAGTGCCCAGCGTCCCCTGTGCACTTTTGTCAAGCCAAGCATACCCACTTGGGGAGACGGGCCAGGATTGGCCAAATAAAATCTCCAGCGGTCGCTGTAGTCGTTGCAACACTTGCACGGAACAAGACACGTAATAGAGCACGCACCTCAAAGGTGATGTCCAATGATTATCACTTCCACAAAAATAAATGGAGCCTTCACTTATAGCCTCAATGATGTAGTAAAGCGGCAACGAAGTAGCAAACTGACTACAATCGTGGGCTTAAACCTTCGTGATGGTCATGGAGATTGCATACAGCTTGGCTACCTTGAAGTCTTATGCGTTTGACTGAACTCCTTTCATTTTTGAATAAGTACCAGTATGTTCCATCCATCTGCAGAGGAGGTTAGGTACAAGCGAATAAGTTCCAAAAACTGGAAATGCTGACACCAGCCTTGGTAGCTGTGCCGGGGGGTGTCTCACTTGGTTTTTGGCTTCCTTCGGGAGACATAACTGCGGACGGTGACCAGAACACTGACTCTTTAGGTTGCGCTAGGTCAGAGAAACTGCCGCCACATCTTTCCAGACCAACAAAACAACCAACCATCCAACGTGGGCTAACAATGCCAGCTTTTGGGTTTTGCTGCTGATAATTGTGGACGTCTGTCTTTGTAATTTATGTCCTGGTATTAATAGCATGCAATTTGAGTATGGCTCTTTCTTAGGCAGGGCAAAAGCGTCCTGCTTCGCATGTAAATTGTTATCGGCGGCGTCATTATAAGCATCACTCTTATCACTTTTTATTCCCACTAATGGGGCAACACATTTCCGAGATTCTGTTCACTCCCCCTAAATTATTTACAGTTTGCCTAGCACCACCAGCCCCTCGTTCGTTGTCAGCAGTCTTGCGCGTAATCGTAAGCGAAAAAGTTGCTCCGGATGCCATCATTTGCCTACAAGTGGCAAAAATAATTCGGCCATAGTTTCCCTGTTTCCTTTAAGGCAGTGGCATAACACGAAATTCATTGATTTGTGGGGTTTTACGCGTCGAAATGATATCGCTATTACGTGCGCCGTAGTGGAGGGTTCTAAATTAATTTCGAACGCTTGAGGAACTTTATCCTGCGCCCAAATTCGACGTAACAGCACTCTCGCTTTTAACTTCCACATAAACCGCGGTGACCGCAGCTCAGATCTATACGGCAGAGGTCTGGCTTCCGCAATGGCCGGAGCAGCATTGAGAACGTCCTACTTGGAACACTTTTGAAGTACGCGGAAAGATCCGATGGTACAATACCATTTCAGTCATTTTTGACACCAAAACGGTTATTCATGACGATTTCCGGGCAGCAATTAGGTCTGCAGGCATCGCGAGACGCATGTAGCATGTACGACTGAATATCTGATTACTTTTCTGATCGCAGCATTTATTTATGTAGTAGCAGATGGGGAGACATCCCCCCTAACATGCCCCGTGCTATCCATGAGGGTAGAGTATTGAGCCCGACACCTTTTGCTGTCTTGCTGATTGGCGTTGAGAGATGTCGGCCGACCTCAGTTAAAATCTCCGTGCACGCAGATGATATCTGCTTATGCCGCTTGGGACACAACAGGCGTGTTCTCCGGTCGAAGCTGCGGCGTGTACTAAGCTCAATTGAAAGACATTTACTGTATTCCTCTGCCATAGCATTGGGTAAAACACGAAAGTGAAATTCTCAGCGAAATATGCAGCAAAAGGAGCATAATTTGCGGGTCGATGGCTGCCTTTTTGGGTGTTCTCGGCAAGCCACGTCCTGCTGGCGGGTCGCTTCATCAAGGTGCAACCATTTTTGGCTCCGCGGCGTGTATGGTACACGGTTGCGTTGCGATGAGCTCAGCTTGTGGAACGCGAGGGGCACAGTTCATGGTTTCGACCGCGAACTCGTGAACGCGTTCCGCTTCCCGCTGGGGTGTCACCCATCGCACCAAGGCAGTCACGAACGCGACATTTCGCCCGTCAGAATCATTGCCTTTCAGCGGAGCCTGATGCAAGTTTTCATACAAGGAGCCATCACACCCAAAGCTGTCAGCAGTAAAGGGTGCCTCAATTCACGCTCGTTACAAGTACACAAAGGTGGTGGCAACGAGCCGCCAACTGTCCGCGCTCATTAGCGTGATGATGTGTTACTTCGCTCCGCCTCTCCCAAACAGCAGCACCATCTGAATGAGCCATAGGGTAGGGTATAAAGCGCGTTCGGAGAGCTGTTAACGTCCCAGTTCATAGCCAGTTGAAAGAGATGGCTGAGACTGGTCTATATAGCATTCTATAGTGCATGAAGCTGCTTGCATCCCGTCACTTCCGTTTTTTTATCTTTCTATTCCTTTGATGCCATGTGGCAGAATATCGCAATACAAAAGAGCGTCTCGTACCGCCTGTTACGGCGAGAGAGTTCATGGGCTCGAATCCGGGTGCCGCTGCGTTAATGGCCCTTTTTCTGGCGACGTCATTTTCGTGAAGGATAGGACGTCAGTAAGATCTTGAGGTACACGGGCATACAACACTTTCGTGTTATAATTTCTTGCTACACGTGGCCTTGATATATCATCGACCAAGTGCTCCCCAATTGTGTTCACAAATCGGGGCGTCACCAACTACCAGATAACGGCCGCAGGTGTGCCAATAGCTTAGGTCAACTATCACAGGTTCTTCGGTGTTACCTTCAACCACCATCTGGCATGGGCGCAGCTAACAGCAGGCTCATCTGCCAACATCGTCTTCATACAAGCGCTACCGATGCCATTCACAAGAAAGGATTCGGCAATATTCACGTCATTAGGGACATGAAAAGCGTAGATGTCTGTCTAATCTGGCGCAAGGCAAGAATACGCACATCTTCACCTTAATGATCCCAAGTGCCCTTGAGGATGCCACCAAGGATTAGCAAGCGCGAAGAAGCCATTTTGCATAGGCTGCCCTTGAATTTGGCCTACAAAGGACATTATCTACAAAATCGAGCAGGCATCTTCCCATTTTGCTGCAAATATGGCGCATTAGAAGCATCCATCATGTGATATGCATGTGTTCAATTTACACAGTGCACAGGCAGAAATTTACATTATCTGTGTGTAGTCTTGAGCTGAGGGCTGAATTACGGCCTTGGTCGGGTTCCAGTCAGGTTGCCCTAGCAACCAAAGCTCTCCTGCTCTTTCTTCAAAGCACGGAACTGGGCAGAGTTTTGCGGAAAACTTTTTGTATCTGACTGAGAAATCTGTGCCTATCACCCGACATCTTTTTCTTGTTTATAATTTTTTTTCTTTTTCTTCTATCCTCTGGCGTAGCAAGCCAGCGCGACGACTCGGCCAGCATCTCCGTTTTCTGTTAAATTTATGATCTTTCTCACGCGGAGAGCATGACGTCTATTGCGATTTTGTGACACCCTTCTTTATATGGAGATTAAGTAGAAATAATGGGCGCAATTACAGTTATTTTCAGTTTGGGAAAGCCAGCGGAAATTTTGACGTAGACATGACGCAAAGAAAAAACAACACATACGCTGGACTAGTCCATCGTGTTTTGTTTTTACGTTGCCTTGTGTCTACATTTTAAATTTCCCTGGTTTTCTTAAACTCCACCATGAGGAAGCTACATTTCTACAGTGTATAAAGTTCAAACGCACAAGTGACCGTTTTTCGTAGAACAAAAGCGAAAATTCCGGAGATGTTTAGAACTTTCTAAAAATGTGAAGGAGGCGAAAGCTCAGTTGAACCTCAAGTTGGTCTGGTGTTTAACTTTATTTTTAAATTTCATGCTTATGTCGACAGCAGGTTCATCAAAGCCGCTTCCCCCCGACGGCGGTTCCGACGTGAGGCATTGCGAGCTAACCTGTCCTCTTGCGGCGGGGCGTACTTCCTCAGACTTCTCCCCCACGACTATCGCTTGGACGTCTTCACCGCGAGAGATGTGGAATGAAACACTGGACTTACGTGTGGACTTATACAAGGGGCGTCGAGAACGTCTTATGGGTCGACACCCTTTCTCCAAAGCCTTCTCTGGCTTTGCCTTTTTGTTGCCCGCACGTGCTCTCCCACTCGGGCTCCGATTTTTGGGCTACCCAATGTTTTCACGCTATTAACAGCAAAGCTGTTTAAGCTTGAGATTGGTCCTTTATTGCTCGCTAAAAAATTCACAGAAAAACTGGCCGTGCATCTGCTCCTTTCGTTGCAAATGTCCACAAAAGACGATAGTCTTTCGTCCACGTTCGCCAAGTGAATGCCTCTTTTCGCTTTACCGCTCACCTCTCATGATGTTCCTCTTCCGTCGCCCTCCTCCCAAGGTAAACACACAAAAGGTTTCCTTAAGTTTAAATTTACAGCGATCCACTGCTCTTGGCAGGCTGCCCCGCTGCCAGCGCTGCCGTACGGCGGAATGCGCGTGAGTCGAGGCGCCCTACTTCAACATTTATAAAATCACGTTGCCCTACTCCGCATGCTTTCCGAGTAGAGCATGGAACCTATCTAGTGGAGGCTTTTGTAACTGCTCCGGATTCATTTCTTAAAGTGCCACCAGAAGCTATAGTGGCGCGGGCGGCAGCAGGCGGCGGAGTGAATTTTTTTGCTGGAGTGGATATAGTATTTCTGTTCGGAAAAATGAAGCATCCATGAATTTTCTTACAAATTAACATTGTAAATATCACTGATGTATTGATTTTCTGCCTTGTATTTGAGTACCGTATAAACCGGATTATAGGTCGACCCGTTATATAGGTCGACCCCCTGCCTTGAGGTGGGAAAAGTTGACAAAAAAAATAATTCGGCACAGAAGCGCACTCACAATGTCTATATTTATTTTCGACGCCCGTCCGCCACTGCCACTCACTATGCCTGCCGAAGTCACTCGTCCGAGCTCTCAGAGTCGTCCAAGGATGACTGCTTCGCACTGTCATCTTCCATGCCATCAGGCGTGTTGCTGATGGAGCACTTCCTGAACGCTCGTGTAACCATGTCGTCGAACAGCGACTGCCCAGAGAAGGACACCCAGCTTGACACGGTCGCAACCGGCCCGTATAGGTCTTTTTGTTGTCGCCGGCTATCCACTCATTGTACAGTTCGCGGAGCCGGTCCGCGCATGGCCTCCGGAGCGATCGTGAGCGAAGTTCCCGGACGAAGTCCGCCACTTTGTTCTCCAACTCGGGTTGCAGCGCTTGGCGTCCACGGAACGATCGGTTTCGGGGGTTGCATGCGCACAGCTTAGCTTTCTGGCTCCGCCAGTACCGCACACTTTTCTCCGAAACGCCTAACTGGCGTTGCGCCGCCATATTCCCACTCTGCTCGGTGACTCAATCGCCATCAGCTTAAACACCGCGGTAAAATGGCGTCGACTGCCGCCACTCATCTCGGAACAGATACGTACAGAAATGTACGTACGCGCGCACAATAAACGAGTAAAATACGAAAAACTAGAGAAAAGCGAAATCAAATAAAGGCCTGATAGTGCGAGAGAGCAGTCCGACACGAATGGCGATGGCGACGGACTGCGCTTGCACATTGTTGCCAGACAACGAATTACATTCTGCCAATGACCGCTATATAAGACGACGGGTGACTTTTGTGCGGATTTTTTTGGAAAAAAACTCGAGCTATATTCCGGTTTATACGGTAATGTCTATTTCTTGTTCAACAGCGTTGACAAGTATGGAAAATGACACCGGATTGTAGACGTTTAGATTTTGCTGTGGCTATATAAGACTGTTACCCAGATTTTGTTTCACTTCGGACGGGTAGCTGAATTGAGAGAAAGACAGACAGACATACAGACAGACAGACAGACAGACAGACATACAGACACATTAAAATTTCTGCGTTGAAATAACAACAAAAAATTGGCCACGTATCTGCTTCTTTCGTGTCAAATGTCGTCAAAATGCGGTAGTATTTATCAACATTTGCAAAGTAAATGCCTCCTTTCGCTTTCCCGCTCCCCTCTTATGTTGTTCCTCTTGCGTCGCACTCCTCCCAAGGTAATGGCGCCAAAGGTTTGCTTAAATCATTTTAAAGTTCCCGCGTTCCACTGCTCCAAACCGGGTGTCTCGATGCCAGCGCTGCCGTACGGCGAAGACGCGAGTGAATCGAGCCGCCCTACTTCAACGTTTATAGAACCGCGTTTCCCTACTCCCCGTGAGTGGCAATCAGTACGTGGAAGCTATCTAGCGGAACCTTTCGAAACTGTTGCAGGTTGATTTCTTAAAATGGCGCCAGAAGCTATAGTGGCGCGGGCGACAGCAGGCGACGGCAGAGTGAATTTTCTTTCTGCAGTTGATGAAGTATTTAATTTCGCAAAAGTCAAGCATGTATGATTTTTTATAAAGGAACACTGCAAATATCACTTTTGTATTAATTTGTTGTCTTATATTTGCGTAATGTCTTGTTCTTCTTCAACAATGTTGACAAGTATGAACATTACACCGGACTTGGACGGGTAGATTTGGCTTTGACTATATAAGACTATTGCGCTGGCATTATTTTACTCTGGCCGGGTGGCTGAGTCGAGTCACAGACAGACAGACAGACCAAAATTTCTGGGTTTAAGTAGCCCAAGAAAGACTATCGTCATTAAAAGATTATCGTCTTTAAAAAACTGCTCCAGTGCGAGGGGCGGTTAATCTTTGCGGAGCCGCGTAGGCGAAGCTAAGCCTTGCCTAGCTATGAAGTCAACGCGCGCCGGCACCGCTCGACCTTCGAGAACACCCTGCCCAGCGTAAGCGCCTTTATCTTTCGCGTCCTGTTCTTTCGCCATTTGACGGGCGTTCTCTCTTAAGTGGGAGCACAGAACAGCTCGCGCTACAGACGCCGAGTTCGCGAAGCCGGTTATCACCAGTTCCAGCGCGTGCTAACGCGGTTCACTTCGGGAGAGCCTGCGTACAAAACGGTCCGCGCCTGTCAGACATGGAGAACTTTCAGTGACCCGCCGCGGTGGCTCAGTGGCTAAGGCATTGCGCTGCTGAGGACGGGGTTGCGGGTTCGATACCCGGCCGCGGCGGCCGCTTTTGTGGTGGAGGCGAAAAGCAAAAACCCCAGTCTGTACGAGATTTGGGCGCACGTTAAATATCCCCAGATGGTCAAAATAATCCGTAGCCCTCCACGACGGCGCGCCTCATCATCTGCGCTGCGTCGGCGCGTTAAACCACACAATCAGTAAACCGAGAACTTTCAGCGGCAAGTGAGGAAATCTATGTGTGAGGTGCAACAACCGGGTCTCCAAAGAAGGGAGAGGGGCGCCCGCTTGCACACCTTGCACACATTGTGCAAGCTGCGCCAATTCCTTTGTGCCTCCACTGTTCCATGAAACAGAGGACTTAGACTCTCGCCTTACGAAGCTGTTTAAATAAACACACGAAGTTAGATCGTGATTCTTCGCCTTTGAGGGCTCGTCACTGGCACATGTAGCAGGTGTTTCCCCCAATGACGAGGGTTTCGCTACGTGCGTATGAAGTTACATACGTCTTTTCGTTCCACTAAATTGAGGTAGTGATTACATTTTTTTCAAAAAATTATGGGCATTGCGGGTTCCTTTCTGTCTACACCTAATGTAACGCATGTGCTTTCAATCCTGTTTTTTTCTTTGTTCACGCGCAGGAACTTATTACCGGGGCTTTGAAAGACGTCATTGAATTCACGGAAGACTGCCTCCACCTCAATGTGTGGACTCCCGTTTCCCGCGAAGAAGAAACTCCAGTGCTCGTGTGGATCTATGGGGGCGGCTTCAAGTATGGTTCCGCAAGCTACGACCTCTACACCGGGGCCGTCATGGCGGCCAACACGGGACTCGTGGTCGTCTCGGTCAACTACAGGCTCGGTGCCTTGGGTTTCCTAAATGCTTACTCCCCGCAATCGCCCGGCAACATGGGTCTCCTTGACCAAAACCTCGCCCTTGTGTGGGTACAAGAAAACATTCATCAGTTTGGTGGCGACCGTTCTAGGGTAACGATCTTCGGCGAGAGTGCTGGGGGTATGAGCGTCCACGCTCACGTCCTCTCACCATCAAGCAGGGGTCTCTTCAAGAGAGCCGTCATGATGAGTGGAAACTTGCTCACCCGTCTCTACTTGGACTCCGTTCCCGAGAGCATCATTAAAGGAGTCGCGTTAGCCTCAGCGTTAGGCTGTGGCTCTGACAACAAAACCTTGATTTCCCACCCTAAAGAAGTGATTGAGTGCCTCAGAAGCAAGAGTGCCGAAGATATCCTGCTCGCTACGAGCGAGACGCTTTCCGCGAGGGAATTGCGCTTTCTGCCCACCTTCGGGGACCGGTTTCTTCCCATGGAGCCGAAAGTGGCCGCCGTGAACGGGCTCTTCGACCCCGTGGACCTCCTCGTTGGCGTCACAGAAGATGAGGGAGCCATTGCACTTATGCTTCCACTGAGGAAAGAGTTGATGTCGGACAATTTGGGACACCTCGGTGGACGTGCGCTACAGCGCTCTCTGCACACCGCTTTTTCTCCCTGGCTGGAGAACGGACCCCAGGGCATGTTATCGGAGTACACCACCCACGCAAGAGATGGTCCCTCGCTCAGGCGCCAGTACGTCGATTACATTTCGGACTCGGTCTTCGTGTGTCCCATGCACTTCGCTGCCGAGCGACACTCGAAAAGGGGCCAGTCCATATACTCCTACGTGTTCGGCCACCGGCCAACTGTCAACTTGTTCGGTCAACGGGACCAGCCGCTTCCGTCTTGGATGCGGACACCGCACTCTTTCGACCTGATGTACCTTTTCGGCGCTCCTCTGGTCGACCAAGAAACGTTCGACGCCGAAGACGCTTCCGTGTCAAGCATGCTGCTTCGCATACTGGCCACGTTCGCAACGACGGGGTAAGCATCGACGAAGGTGTCAGTTTTGAAACACAATCCCTTCATGGGGAACGATGCTGAAGCTTTTGTAGCCTTACCGGCTCTACTGTCCACTGTCATTCAAATGCTAAAAACAAAAAAAAAATACTGAAAGATAAGATGAACCTGTAAAAGGCCCGAAACGAGTCCCCGCGTCTTGGGATGGCCACTAAAACGCAACCGGACACAAGGCACATGTATCTGAATAAAAAGTTCAGCTTGGAGTGCTTGTCCGCAAGCTTAGCCTAGAACAGGGAAGTCGTGCTGCCCATTACTGATGAGGCAAAAGAGCTGGAACGCATAACCGCAGTTCTGGGTTTCCAAATCATTTTTAGGGCGTTATCTTAACCTAATCACATTTTCCAAAAAAAAAGAACTAAGAACTAGTATGTGGCCTGCCTATCCTACCCGCACGGACGTTCCAAACATGTGCAGCTTTCCCGCTCATGGCAGTCCTTTCAACAGTGATTACTCTGCATTTGTTTAGCGAAATGAAAAGTTCTTTTGCACAGCTAATATTTGGGGTGAATACTTGCTTTGTGCACAGTTTCAAGTCGTGCACTTTCCGCGACTGGGTTCCTGGGCCATGGGACCTGTCTCATAGAAATGCATGGGGAGTTAGATTTGACAGCGAATTACACAACAAAATATTCAGAAACCTGAAATGTTCTTTTAGCGTTTTAATCTACACGTTGACATCTAGCTTTCTGCCAAATATCAGTTTCCTAAAGTGGTTTTTCTAGGTTCCCGAGAGGTTGTAATTTTGAGCGAGAAAGCTGGGTATGAGAAAGTTTTTTTTTTCATTCTCCAGTGCTTATACCGACGCACTCTCATTTATACAAAAAATTTGGGCATTTTCTTTTCTGATTAAATATGCTCCGCAAGTCCCAGACTGGCGACTCGAAGTTAATAATCAAATAGAATACGCGGAATAAATGTTTAGCCACAGGTATAGCAGACCCAAACTTTTATTGGTGAGACGGTTCAAGCGCTAAAAAAGGTGGACACATGAAAGGCGACAGAACAAGCCCTAACTATTACCTGGTGTAATTTCAATGAAGTAAAACTACTACAGAGGAGAATAAGATCCGCAAGTGAGCTTGGCGCAGTACTCCACTAGAGCATTTAGAAGGATAACTTTCCTTCAACCGCAAATTTTGCGGGACATAGTATTTTCATTCACTTCTTTCTCTCTTTTCCTCATGTCTTAGCAGCGTACTCACAATAGGGAAATTAAACGCATTGGTTTCATCCAGAATTTGTCGCGCACGTGATTTTGTAGGGAATGAAATATTGGTGTTATGAAGAATCTAGTCTTACGTAGCTTTGATTCAAAAACTTGTCCCGCCGTCTTCGAACGCAGGGTTCCCGAGTTGCCAGGGAACCAGCTGTGGCCCAAATACAGCGCCGAGTGCCCCATTTCTGCCTACCTCTGCGGCGGCAACGTCACAGACCTTGTGTATTTCCGCACACAGCACTGTGATGCCTGGAGGCGTTACCTTTAACTGACGTCTCAGCGCTTTGTTGTCTGAATTCGTTGGTCGGACATACTTTGGTCTCTTTTTATGCAGCCGTCCTTTCCGAATGTCCTTCGATTCAACTGCACGGACAAATGGTACAGCAATTCTTGATTGAGGTGGTTATATACGCAAAACATTTCGTAACTATTAACTGAAGTACTATACGCTATATTTGACAACCTAGTTCGGCATAAAGAACCCATCCGGTTATCTTCAGGCAAAACATAAACAAGCAAGTAACAGTGCAACATTGCTTTTTTTAAACTAAAGACGGGGGCGTAATTTTGCTTCAGCGAAAAACGAGTTAATAACATTATTTTAACCAAAAAATACCAAAAGGGCTCGAGCTACAAGCCCGATCCTAACAAAACGTCTCACGTGATGGCTGAACAGCAGTGCGAATGCAGGAGAATTGACTTGAACTTCCAATTTCCGCAGCAAGGGAAGTCTGATAGAGAAGGAGAATATCGTGAGAGGAGGACAGTAGTGAGGAGAGGAGTTTCCGTGGCAGGGGAGAAGGCTGTCGTGTTTCGACAACTTTTGCGGTGAAGCAAGCAGGCGCGTTGTCACTTTTATACTCGCTTTTTTTTTATCGCAGCAACTTTCATGGCTATCTAAACTTTCTATTATTTCTTACGCTCATGCTCAAGCAGAGGGTTCTTCATGATTAGTGATGTTGCATGTTTTCGCTGTACGCTGCATGAAACTTGGACGTGTCGTGTTGTATTTTATTCCTGGGGCGGGCAATGGCAAGTAAAGCTGTTCACGCAGCTTATTTTTCATTCCCTGCTTCATGTCATAGTATAGAGAATAAAGTAATTATGATTATTGAATGTCGTTCTTCAGGCTATGATAGGCAGCGCAAAATGACGGTGGTCACCAGAAAGAAGACGACGTAGAGATAGGATGTATTTCGCGTGTCCCATGGTGTTGTTACGGTGTTTTAAAGAGGGCAGACTTCCGCGCGCTACTTAAATCTGAAAATTTTGGTTTGTCTGTCTGTCTGTCTGTCTCTCTGTCTGTCTGTCTGTCTGTCTGTCTGTCTGTCTGTCTGTCTGTCTGTCTGTCTGTCTGTCTGTCTGTCTGTCTGTCTGTCTGTCTGTCTGTTTGTCTGTCTCTCTAGCCCTACATTCTGCCACCCACCTAAAGCTTAACGAAATCCCGTAAAGAGAAGTTTCTACAGGCACAATATTGTCAAACCAGTATATTTGGAAGCGCTGAGCGTACTTGCCAACATTATAAAGGAACAATGAAACATTAAAAATGGCGTATTTGGGGAGAAACACCCATACATCAGTGAAACTTGCAGTGTTTTAATTAAAATACATAGCTGCTTTATTCTTGCTGTACAAAAAATACGCATTGCAGACAATAATTTGACCCAAAATTCCAGCCTTTATAACAATGAACCTTCTTTGTGATTTCGTTGTGTTTACTTTGTGCTTGTGAATGTCCCTTCAGTTGAATTTTCCATTTAACTGAATAGAGGAAATAAAAGTGTACAGCATCTGTATAGACTGCGGGAAAAGGGAATGAATAAATTACCTCTTCCACTTTATTACCAGGAATGCTGTAAAAAACAAAAAACTAGCACCAACATTCCGCCTGTTTTTCGTGAGAAGCTGCATTTGAAGTCTCCTGGAAATGTGGAAAGGAAAGGAACCTTTGAAATATTGTAAATAGACCACGAATCCTTCTTAAACATGGCTCATCTCATCTGTTCTGCTATCCCGTAACAGTATTTTAGTGCTTTTTCTAATAAAAGAAACTTTTTTGTCGCTGCCAACGTTGTTCTGATTTATTCGAGAATCGTTTTCGATGAATAGCAACCTTGCTCTAAAAGCACGTAGAGCAAATGAAATATTTTTCGGTGGAGTTATAGACACCACGGCCGTCCAACAAACTATGGGCGACGTTTAATCATGAATCCTACATTCTACACAGCAAAACAAAGTTAAAATAAATTCCCCTGAACAAATCTTCAAAAATAATAAATAGAAAATGTTATTGGTAATTATTCTTAAATATTTCAAACAATACTGGTGCCCAAAAATTATTGCCTTTTCTAATATGGCTTTATAAAATGTGTGTAACCCACGTCGAATAGCTTTGAACTGTTCCGAATGTTTTTTTTGAGACATTGGTTTCTCATTGACATGTTTCAAGCAGTTTTTTTACCGTTCAGTCTATGCACAAAACAGCAGCATATCGTAACTCTTATGAACGAAAGCGGACGTGCCCAGAAAGGTCCGTGCGCCGAGAACACGAGACTGTTCAGTCAGTGACGAAAAAGCTTTTCCGTGGTTTCTGTTCTCTTAACCATACTAATTAATTGATTTGAGCAAGGTTAGGATGGCTTTGACTATAGAACTGGTTTCGGCAGCACCGCTGTAGATGTGCGACTTCCGAAGCGCTGAGGCTAAACAAGGGGAACACCCAGAACACTAGAGTTGCCACCCTGGATAACTTCACCTGCAAGTAGAAACATGCCAAAACATTAACCGAAAACTTTGAACCTGCATAAATATAATAGACCTAAACCTCGATGTAACGAACCTCTAAGTAACGAGTTCCTGGATTGAACGAAGTTTTTCAATTCCCCATTACCAGCCCCATTAAAATCCATGTTTTTGCGACCTCTATGCAACGAAGGCGCTGCATCGGTGAACCTTGATATAACGAACTCGTTACGCGGATGTGCCGTTGTTTTTTCCCACTGTTTCTGAAAAATGGACTGGAGAAACGCATTAATTTATCGAACTTCGCCCACACCGTAAACTACCGCGCGTTTCCAGTGCCAGTGCGGTGTCCATTAGGTTCTAGGCCTGCCTGTCGGCGTGTACTTACGCGTCTCCAGTGCCATCTGTGGTGTCAGTTGGTCGGCGATGAGTTCTACTGCCTGATAACGAAAAGTTTTGTTTTTCGGAGACAACTCGCAAATTTAAAGGCTGTCTCTGCTGGCCAGAAAGAAGAACGTCCAGCCCGGTACAGTACCCCAGCAAGCACCTTGTCTCCAATTTTGGGGCAGAAAAGAGCTCCAATTTCGCGACGAGGCGTCTTTTCGGCATACGTTCGGTGCTTTAAGCGCGTTAAGGCTCCGAAAAGTGTCAAAACCAAAATTGATACTTAGTTACATTTGCGAATAGGAGTGTAAGTCACCTTAGTCACCACACGGAACTTTGGAGTGCCGCCAAGTGACTAACCTCGTGGGAAAGCAGCAGGCGTAAATCACGCAGTTTATCACAGCGCACCAAATCCTTGAAGGGTGAGTTCACCGCCACTGATGCCTGGCGTTTCGGTTTCGTTTCAAGATATTTCATGGTTGCCTTATCTGGAAACCTCCATGTAACGAACACCTGCATGTAACGACAAATTTTCAATTTTTGCCAACTTTGTTATATCCTGGTTTAACTGTACTTCCTTTTTTTGTGTGCTCAGTAATACCTGCCTACACCAGTTTTCTGTCCCCATTGTATTTACAATCAACCTCACCTCTGTAGCCCAAAAGGTTAGTGCATTGGCCTCTGCTCCGCCTCCGTGGAGCGGCCATGCCGCCAGGTAAGAAAGCAAAGGAGAAATATTTGAATAACTTGACTATACGTAACCTCAAACGCAAGACACCACCTTCATGACTGCTGATTTAGGTAACGCCGTTACCATCCAATCCCATAAAGGCTACGTGTAGCAGGAGTGTGGTATTCAATGATTTTGGGTTTGTGCAAATTAACAAACAAAATGTTGCTGTCTTCTTTTTTCTTTGTACTGCAGTTGAAATTCTATACCATTGTTTTATTTATATGCCACGTACGTGAGCTCTTCCGTCATCGCCAGCTGTGACGACAGCGCCTGCTATCCTACCCTCGCCGAGTTACGTAATTAGGTGCCAGGAAGCCTCTCCCACAGAGCTTTCAACCTTGCTCTGAGCCTTCACACGGCGAGCGCAGGAAATTTAAGAAACTGCGTGAAGGTTTCGTACACTAGTTTAGGTCGGTGTAGTGCGGCATTAGGCGCAGTTACCTTGCGTTCCCACGCAAACTTTCGGCCTTCAAGAGGTCTAGGGCCCACATGGGCTTACATGTTTTGCTTTTTCGAGGTTTCTACTAGCGCCCAGGGCCGGAAGGCTAGAATAGTCGATGCGGAGACAAGACGAGCGAAGGGCCGCTCTTGCTGCTTCTAATCCTGAAACAGGTCCGTCGCATCCGGAAACCCGTATTAACATCTCCCAAGTGCCAACGAAAAGGAAACGCACACAACCAATGCCCACGGGCGGCATCGCGACTGCCTTGAGGAAGCGGGCAAAAGTAAACAGGAGGTTGCCTGTCAGGTGATTGCGTTGGCTTTTATTGCTTTTACACTCTCTGTTTGCCTCTCGTATTTGGAATCCTCTTGATCTCCAGAGAATGGCTAGCGCGTGAGTAGGTTCCGGCGGTCGCACTCGTGAGGTGGGAACGAATATGAATAAAAAAATGGTCTCGTCATAATGAAAGTACCTACATATTGACCAAAAGGCAAGCAGTTAGTTGACGGGTGGCTGGATTCAAGAAGAAGGGAAGACACACGTCAACATCGCTGGTGACTTTATTACTATTCAGTGTTTTTAAAACGGATTTTTACCTCTGTTTTACTGCGAGCATTCTTTTCCGAGCGCCCCCAAAGCAAGCAACATGTAACACGCTACATTTCGCAAAAATAGGGATTTGGCGAAAATAACACCTTCAATCACTATAACAGTGTACATGAAGATGACGGCCCAACAAAATTTAGAACAAAAAAATTTTAAATTCTTCATAATTGATGTGACAAAATAAAAAAAATGGCTTTTCTACAAATCTCTCTAAAACCAAAACATAAAGAAAATTAAGAAAAACGACTTTGAAAATACGAACGAAAAATAGCGAGAATGAGTGAACCGCGTAACGTAGTGCATTTTCTCAAAAATGCAGATTTGCGGTATCAACACTTTTAATAGTTAAATAGCGTAAATGAAGATATTTGGCCAAAGAGAATTCTGGGCAAGGGGAAATACCAGGAATAGAAAAAATAAAATCTGCCCCTGCAAAGTGGGAGGCACTGCTCGTTGACAAGGATCTGGAGAGCTAGAAGAATCTGGTGAATCGGGCGAAGACGGCAGCCACCTGCAGAGGTTTCGTGGACTGAGGAGACTTACCATCTCTGACCAAGGAGGACCAAGTCCTAGCCAGTCCTTTGAGGAAAGAAACGTTTATTTTTCTCACACACAAAACAAAAATATGCAACAAAATAAAAATATGCATCTAACACATGTTCCCGAAAGACAGCGCAATACAATTTATAAATACGGAAAACGAATAAAGTCTCCGCTACGTCGTGCATCTTTGGAGGGGTGGGGGAGTAATAAGTGTAGCAAACGCACTTATTCACTGTAATGGTATAGATTTGCATCAGTGGCGAAAAGAAACAAAATTAAACATAAAAGAATAATATAATCCAACTTCTTCCGTTACTTATACTCAGATTTGTCTATAAAGGCTCCACACTCTGAACAAGCTGCATACAAATGTTAGGTATTACTCAAAAAATTCTCTGAATTTCTGCATATTTATTTCCATGGGGGTGAGAATTTCCACTGGATTATGAGGGCAGCGCAGAGGCATGAATTACTGCGTAACTGTTTGTCGCACGGCTACCGAATTCGACAGTACGCTTGTCGTAGGATTTGGCGTAGGATTTGGTTGCATGCTATGGTGCTTGACTTACAAGTGTCAGAAATGTGACTTTATCAATTATCTGTATAAACTGCTCAGGGGCGTATGGTGCATTGCTGCATGAGTTGTTTCTATTTACTTCGGATGGCTGTGGCCAGTTACGTCCTACTACAAACGTTGTGATACACCAAAAACCACTGAACCTTTCTCCACGTACAATCGGTGAATGCAGATTAGCTACATGCATAATATCGACAATTGCAGTTCAGGCTTGAATTCGCCTGTTATATGCGGAGCGTAATATATCTGTTTACTGAAGCATGGAACCTCTTCGCTTATATTTACTAGATTTAGGTGGAATTGAAGTGACCCTCCTTACAGAAATATTTGCCTAAAAAGTAAATCATTCGCTAAAATGACAACTGCTTGCTGCTTAGGGTGCACCGCCGTAAAAGATTTGGAGCCACCGGAGTGCAAAATACTTGCAGACGGTAATTTGCGATGCTCTTTGCTATTACGGAGATGCTGTAATGAATACTCCAAAAGTGCAAATGTGCACAGGCTCTTTACAGTACTTAAGCAACACGAAACCGGTAAAAAAATGGAAGTGTTATAAAAAAAACAATTGGAAAAGACCACTGAAATACCACCGCAAATATTGGGGAATACTCTATGGGCGATATAAATCTAGAGATACAAGGCTTAAACAGTAGCAAATAACGTAAAAGAAGGTATTATATAATTTTTTTAGATATCAGAAATCCAAGGAACCACGCGTCGCTGTTCAGCCCTTGAGCCTCACTAAAAACCTCAAAATTCAAACACATATATTTTTGTTCAACTAGTCATTAAGAACAGGTATGCCAAGCCAGCAGTTGTTTAGTGATTCCGTATTCGAGCAAATGGGATAAAAGGCGTATGATTTTTTATCCTTTTAAACTGCTGTAGAAATAGTAGAGTTTTATTTACATTCCGCTTACGTCAGACTGAACAAGACCACTTCTATCTCATACAGGCCAAATTATGGCATTAAACACCCGGTGAAGGCTTCTTCACTGTGCGTTCGACCTTGCCGTGCGCGTTCAGCCTTGAAAGTCAAGGAAACTCTAGGCGTCAAGCGGAGGTTTCCTGCACTTGTCGAAAACGTTGCGAAGTAGCATTTAGCGCAGTTATGTTGATTTCCCTCGCAATGTTTCGGCCTTAAACAGTGTGGCCTCAAAACACGGGGGTTTGCGCATACTTCTCGAGCTTTATACGAACACCCAGAAGCGGAACACGACAATTGTAAGGGCGGAGACGAAAATGGCGATGGACCGGTCTCCCTTCTTGTAAAGCAAAAACAGGCCACTCGTTTCCAGTGTTTGCCTAGAAAGTTGCGCAATGAACCGTGGCAATACGTCTAGCGCGAAGAAAACATGTGAAACCAGTTTGCTTCGGCGGCTTCGACAGCGATAGCGACCGCGGCTTATTCGCTCTGCTTGAGGAAAAGCGCATAAAATTGGGTCATCATATCATCATAGCAAGACGACTTCTTGCTCGTGCACTCACTTGACATACTGCACGGCGTCACTCGTTTCTGATTCGTCACAATCCCTGCCTTAAAGACGGCAGTCTCTCCTGAGCTACCTAAACGCAAAAAGGTCCGTCTGTCCGCCCATCCGTCTCTTTCTATCGGTCTGTCTGTCTGTTTGTCTGTCTGTCTGTGTGTCCCTCCGTCCGTCCGTTTCTCTGTGTCTACTTGTCTGCCCTTCCGCCTCTCTGTGTCTGCCCGTCCGTCCTTCCGTCCGTCGGTTCGTCCATCGCTGTCTACCTGTCTGTCTGCCCGTCCGTCTCTCTGTATGTCGGTCCGTTCGTCCATTCGTCCGTCCATCTCCTTGTGTTTACCCGTCTGTCTATCCATCCGTTCATCTCTCTGTGTCTGTCTGTCTGCCCGTTAGTCTCCCTGTGTCTACCTGCCCGCTTATCTGTCCGTCCGTCCGTCTGTCCGTGTATCTCTGTCTGCCTGTGTGTCCGCCCATCCCTCCACCCGTCCGTCTGTCCGTCCGCCCATCCGTCCGCCTCTCTGTGTCTGGGTGTCTGTCTGCCTGTCTGTCTGTCTGTCTGTCTGTCTGTCTGTCTGTCTGTCTGTCTGTCTGTCTGTCTGTATGTATGTATGTCTGTCTGTCTGTCACTCACTCCATATAAGTATTTTGAGCCCTCCCCCGAAATTATCCGCCCGCCTGTTTGTTTCTCTGCAAATTTACTTACGGAATATCTGAGACATACGACATTGTTCAGCACAAATAAAATCTCAGGAATACCGGAAATAAATTATTAGGGACCTAACTTAGAGTACCAGCATTCTTTTGACTAAAAAACACACGTTGGATTAGTTTTTTGACGTTATACGAAAGAACCGATTTGTTAAAACGGTGTCCAACTAAGGCAGATAAAAGCGCTCTGTTCCAGCCGAAGGCACGTAAGCCGTGCGAACGGGGTACAACTTAACTGAGTTCAGAGTACCTGAGTCCACAGAATGGAGGGCGGCATGAGAATAAAAAACACGAGCAGCAGAGGTTCTGTCCAGTGACCGTTTGTTAATTAGCCGGAAAAATATGTATGTTCTCAACGTAATATCCAAACTGAAGCTCCAAAGTGCAAAACTCCCGAGACGGTCATTTGGTTATCGATTAAAGAAAAAAACAGGCGCAGCTGCTCTAAAACGCAAATGAATAAAAGCAAGACATTCCGATATCCCAAAAGACGTACAGCACCAGGATTTACCATAAATAACCAGGTAACGCTAATTGAAACTGACTTGAACAACCTTCGAAGTAACATGAGTAAAACACTCCAAGTGGCAATGAAGAGAGACAAGTTTAGAAATGCGTTTAAGGTCGTAAACAAACCTACGCAAACACACTTAAACGAGCATAACATACAAACGAACATAAACTATGATAC
Organism: Haemaphysalis longicornis; assembly: GCF_048455015.1. Taxonomy (NCBI): domain Eukaryota; kingdom Metazoa; phylum Arthropoda; class Arachnida; order Ixodida; family Ixodidae; genus Haemaphysalis; species Haemaphysalis longicornis. The sequence goes on from NW_027526407.1 coordinate 96,257,162, forward strand.
AATTATTTGAGAGTGCAGTAACAGGTACGTCTCCGTTTTGACATGTAGCAATGTAGAAGGAAAAGTACTTGTGTTTTATCCGCACTCCCACGAGCACACTCCGCACGCACGCACACACGCCTACACTCACTTACGCACTCAGAATCACACAAACACACACGCACGCCGGTGTTCACCACAGAAACACACACCAGGACGCATAAATATACATGCGTAGTCTATATATGAGTTTCCTTGCCGCTGTTTTTTCATTACATGTTAATCCAACAAACTCGTGATCCTCAATAAGGATTGTCTACATAGATACAAAGGGCATCTGTTCTGGAAGTCTTGCTCCTAACGGTATCATAAGATGTGCTTTTACGGGGAGTCGACGATGCTTGACAGTCGACAGGGCTCATGTGACGGAGAATGGCAAAGTAGCACACTACCTAATCTTGCGTATTAAGACTTGCACTGGCGGACACTGGTAACTGTTAATATAGGAAAGGCTGACATAAACTAAAATACACTGGAAAGTTGAGAAAAATGCAGCCACCCTGTAGAGCATTTGTCAAAGCATAAGACTTGTTATCCAGCCATTATAACAGCGTGGTAAAAGCGGTCAACAGTTCTATGTTAACTATCTCCTACCCTTTCAAGGAGATTGGCCATCCTACAGTAAGAAAAAGGAAGATGAAGAACCTGTGAACCGTACAGGGATCATCATCATCGTGGACCACGAGAAGAGCGCGAGAGTGCTTTGGACTGCCTTCGCTGAGCATCCTGCTGCATTTTCCTCGGAAATAAACCCATCTTACAATAGGTTGAATACAACCCGTTACGCTTGCATATCTCTAGTCTTTATTTTATTCAAAACATTTCAAAATTATTATTTCCACTCACATAAATACACACTTACTCATACGTACAAGACAAATCACTTGTTAATGCCTTCCTTGGCGTTCTTCATTGCGGGATTTGCAGTTTGTGATTATTGAACAAGTCCATCAATCCAAACTATTATACGGCGTGTGTCGGGAAGACTAAGTTATTTTAAAAAATAGGCTGTAGGGGGGAATATTGTTTTTCCGCGAAGTGATCATGGGTAGGGGGGGCGATCAAACGAGATCCAATTGCTATTTATGGCAACTGTTAACTGGTCCTCGTCAATGTGTTTATTCACCACAGTACCCCCAGCGGCTTTCCAAAGCATTAAAATCGGGGGAGTAGCAATTATTACATAAAAACAGGCGAGAAATGTGATTCAATGTATAATGTCAAGCCACAACCAGGAGGGCCAACAAAAATTCATCAAGAAAATACATCATTAGGCATAATTGATACATCATTTGGCAGCTTATTCCATTCGCTAGGTTTTGCACTCTTTATAGTTTTTCTCTATATCAGATTTCGTACGTGTATCCCATACCATACAGGCAAACTTGAGCATTGAACAAACGTCGGTCTTATACAGAAACTCTTTAGTCTCCACTGAAAAACGATTCGCATTACCACATAGGAAGCCGAAACACGACAAGCTGCCGCACACACATAACTTACGTGATGGGTACAAGATAACTGAGAGGTAAGATACGGACCGAGATATTTGTGTTCAATGCTTTGATGAAGAGATGTGCAGTTAATGGTATAGGTATAAACATCAGGTTTTTCTTTTTTGTGAAGCACAGGTACGCAGATTTTTGCAGGTTTAACTTTATACCCCAAGTTTAGCACCAATCAAATAACCTGATAAGATGACGTTGAAGCACGGTGCCGTAATACAGGTGATTAATAATGATATAATAAACAATCTTCTGCAAACCATTCTTATTGTAGAGAAAATACCGGTACAAATATATTCCTAAAAATTAGAAATAATAGTTGGTCCAGAACAGAACCCTGAGGTACTCCAGCACTGACATTGACATCTTCGGACTGCTGATCATTTACAACAGGCTGTTTTCGGCAGTTCAAGTACTCTTGTATCGAACGGACAACTTCAGGCCTTATGTTATACCACGGCAATTTGTCTAAGAGAAGTGAATGAGAAACAACGTCAAACGCTTTTTCAAAACCCAGACATATACAGTTCACTGAGACACAGTTGCGGGGATAAATTGGTCGCAGTTAGCACAGGACCTGGGTAATTGGAGATTAATGGGAGAGGCCTTTGCCCTGCAGTGGGCGTAAATAGGCTGGTGATGATGATGATAATGACCTTATTGTCGTTCCAAATAGCAACTCGTACTCGTTTAATTGCGTCCACCACGGCTCCTCATCACTTCGCGCAGCAAAAACAATTTTACCTCCGAATGCAGATTGTTTTTTAAACTTATGTAAAATCTTCCACGAAACACTCTGTAGGTATGCCTATAGCGGCATATCCATGCACACGCAAATGCACGTGCTCCTATCCAGGTCTGTACCCACACATACACACACGTATCCAATTATTCAAAACACACGTATACAGATCTACCGCATCTACACTTCCTTTAAGCTATCTTCCGTAGGAGCGGATAAGGTAAATATCGTTTCTTCTTTACGAAACGGCTATCAAGGCGTACTGCAGGCCGCATTCCACACCAAAGCGAGCGTAGGGGTTTCGCCTCATGTATTTATTTGGTGAATGACATGTAGCTGCTATCAATTAAACGAAAACATCGGGATAGGCTAGATGATACTTCATCGTAATGGTTTAGGTTGTATTCCCAAGGGAACTTGGGGAAAAAGGGAGGACGGCCGAGCTCAGTTCTAACCCGTTTTTTTTTCCACTGTGCTGCTCCTGTTGTTTAAATTATGTTTACCACGATGGAAAGTAGGGTGAGTTGGTGTTGACTAATCGTGAAAACATGGGCAGAAAAGATGTTTACCAAGATAACATCGCCAAATTTTATTACAGAATGTGGACGCGTCGGTCAGCATGGGGAAGAATGGAACGTGGGGGGGGGGGGATTTAAAGGTTACATTCGGCGGTCGACGCCTAAGGAGCGTGCGAACTTCCACAGGGAAAGCAGCGTCTGCCGTGCGGTGGCGGGTTGCAGCGGGGTTGTCCACTCCACAAATCGTTGGACGCCGAGCGGAAGACACTTTGAACGGAGCGTTTGAAGGCCGGGACACTCCAACAACCAAGGTACGAAGCGCACAAAACGACGCGCTCGTACTCAGTATTTCGTTTCTTGGTCAAGGCGTTTTCCGCGCCTGTTTTCGCGATGAGTTAAAATCATAATTCTACCTCAAACTAGAGACTGCATGAGGCGCGGACCAGGCGGGCAAATGAGGCTCTTGATAGAAGAATTAGTATCAAGTATATATACTGTGCTGGCGCTTCGCATTTTGAACCAAGTTATTCACACGTAGATTTTTGTGCTAACCAGCAAATTACTGCATAAATATTCATTTTCTGCCATACTTTCGCTGGAGTCTTCAGGTCAAAACGGAGGTGGGGGAACACAAGAAGGTACGCGGTAGATGCAATATTTCTCGTACGTGCCAAACCTGGTGCTGATGCTGGCTATATTGCTGCATTTGACAATTATTGTTACCGTATTCGAACTGCACTGCGGATGGTCCAATTACGAGATCGCAGTATTGGCGCACCATAAATCCAGCAACCACTTTACCATCCACATTGTTTTTTTTTTTTTTCAAAATCTTATAATTTAGTATTCTGCGGTGTACATATCGATAGTGACGTCAGCCTCACAATTAACTACGGCGATGGATTCTCACAAGCGCCTGTTAAATTTACAGCCCTTTTTACACCCGAAGTTTTTCTGCTGAGCGCTATCCTTATTGTCTGTCTTCTAGGTCTATCTGTAATTCGTTCAATTGACCCTCCTGTCACGGTTCAATCTTAACCACAGTGTAAGAGATCTTTACTTACAATTCTCAGTTGTGGCCGCTTCAAAAATGTCAGTTTCGCCTCCGCCTCAACCTCTTGGGTACTCTCTCTTGCTGGTCTAAACCATAAACCAAGCAACCAAGTTGGAATACTGGATGGTTAAGATCTAAGAAGTGTGAGCTGTCGCGGGACCACTGAGTCTTCGACTCTTGTTGGATTTGTTGACGCGTTAATGGCCCTCAATTGCCATCAATGTCATCACGCTTTTGGCACCATTCTGATGGATCTCTTTCATAGAGAACGCTTGCATACTTTTTCAGTAGGCTTCAGGCCGACCTGGTGGTTACGGTCACCATGGAGTTGTCCGGAAATTCACTAAGAGCGCGTTCAGGCAATACATCATTGAAGTTATGCCTTCGTGCTTAAAGGGGCCATTCAGACAAAATACAGTTGTGTTTTATTCGAAAGAGTTAGGGTTTTATAGGGCCCTAAGCGCTTATTCGGCAGAAAAAGTTGCTGTATTCACTGATTTCAAATCTCCCGATCCAAATTTCAGTCAAAATTTCAAATCTCCCGATAAATCGCGTGTTTTCATGACGTCGACAATGACGTATTAAGAGAAGTACCCTAAAACTGAGGTAATTAAGGCAGAAGGCCTTAAAACTAAGGTAAGATGCCTTATACCGGGCATCTTGCCATCTCACGGGCACCCGTTTCATTATCTTGTTGATCACCCACCTTCATACGTGTGGCTGCAATACTGCCGAAATGCCATTGTTTGGCTATCGTGTTTAGCGCCCGCTTTCATAGTTGGCGCAGCAGTACAACTTAATTGTGTTCGCACTGCTTCTTGCCGGACTTCTACACTTGCCGTATTTTTATTAGGGTCCATACTAATTTTTTCTTAAAAGTTAACCTATGACGGGACAAACATGGTCACAAAAGCGACCGTGCCGCTTGTGTGAGTTAGTCAGTGTCGTTTCAGTCAAGTCCAGCGCGTCTGACGGCTGTGTTAGCGGTGTCAGCCTGCGAAGTGCCGCACTAACTTCTTCAGTGTTGACGTGTTTGTTCGTAATTTCAATTGTTCACACCACAATTATTACTGCTATAAAAAAATGTGCCCTACGTTTAAGCGCGAACAGCTCGTTTGGCAAGGTTATAAGCCCTGACTAATTTGCATTTGCTTTGGCCGGCCTCAGCCAATCGTACAGCCGGCCTTATGACATCATAGGTTCTAACATCATAGGTTATGACATCATGGCCATGAGAGAGTAGGTCGCATGTCCGTTCCTGTTTACCTAATTATCTAGCTTATTTGAGTGAAGTTTACGTTAAAACTGGTTTCATTATGGTTTTAACGAAGAAAAAAAAATCTTTCGAAGGAACCGAACTTGTCTTTTGTCTAAATGACCAATTTAAGCTGGGCACCTTTGTTTTCTCGTGTTGCAGGAAAATGGTTTCGCTCATTACTTCGCGCCTTTTTTCTCACAATGGTTACGTCCCCGTGTTTAGTCTCGTGCCGCGCACACTCGTCACAGCCACGCCTCTCAGATATACTTGATGACCCCGTGTATTCCGGTGCAGTTTCTCGACTCTTCCGCGTGGTGAACCATCATCTAGGGCCCTATTTTTCCCTTCGTTGAGGTGGTTTCGTAGGCCGTCTGCAGGATGCTTCACGGCCAAGAGCCGGAATGCGAGGTCGCGCTTCATGCTTTCAGACACGTAGACTTCGCTGGTCTTAAGGGCTGAAGCTAACCAATAATTTAGGAAATTACAGCCCATGTAGACGGGGCGGGGGCGAGAGGGGGGCAGTTTTCGCCTTGCACTCTGTTGCTGATATGGTAATCCCGTTTATGTGGTTGGAGCTGTGACGTCAGAGTTTGAGGTGGATTTCTTCACATCTTGAAGGAGTACAATTTGAAATATGTACACGCGTAGCCGTTGCACGTAGTATAGCCATGTTTTAAGGAAGTCCTTTTGGCCGACAACTTAATACTATAATTTCTGTCGACGTCATAGAAGTCATTTGTTTTTACTGACACTCTTTTTTTAGGTTCTTCAGTTTTACTTTTGTTTTGTTCCATTAGCAATTTTTTTCATCTTGCCATTGCCCTTTTTTTGCGACACATTCATGCGGTTATACGACTTCCTACAAATCAGCTGTAGCGCTGTGCAAGTTTTTTAGACTCCACAATATAATCGCGATGATGCCTGCAAATCACTCGGCGCTGCGCTACAGCCTGGAAACAAAAACAGTGTCCTCACAGTTTTTAAAGCAAAAGCTTTCTCACTGGGACGCATGGTGCCCTGTAAAAACAAACTGATGCACTTCCCCATAGACCGGTTGGTTACATAAAAGCTCTGACAACATCTCTGGACTCATTGCCCGTGCGTGAGTCCAGCCTTCCACTGTGTCAAAACGGTCACTTGAAAAATTCGGAAAAGGGGGGATTTTACATACAAGCATCGTTCATGAAGACGGACTCTAAAAGAATACTTTCAGATAATAATCCAAGTATCGGTATACATTTACATTGTTCGTAGATGTGTTTACTTCGTGCGCGAAAAATCGCCGCGTAGGTTCGTTCTTCGCTTGCGGTTTGGGTCTGTGAATGTTTAAAGGTCCATTGGACGAGCTTTCAGCAAAGATTAGACGTACCTTTAGCAAACGTTTTGACGCACTTCTGGCGCAGCTTTGATGTCAGAACGCTTTCACGCTCCTTTCAACTTTTTTAGGAAGGTATGATAGCGTATGAACCGCTTCTTTTGTTCCTTTATTCCGTGGTCGTCCTGCAAACTTAGCACTCTACGCTCTCTCGTGTCTCGATACCAACTATCCGAACACCAAGACTTACTGGTGGTAGCGTTTGTTTTGTTTTCATTTTCGCCAGAGGGGGCATTATTCCGGCGGTAAGCTTCCGTATATATGCGAGGAAGCTTTTTTCAACAAACTACAGCCGATTCATTGCTTCGGGAACTTCTCTTTTTGGGTGAGAAATGCGGGCGAAGAACTGGCTTTTCCTTCATGGGTCACCTGGTCGTGCCGCTTGACGCCCTCCGTTTTGGCACCAAGTTTTTGTAATCTAGACGCTGGAACAAGAACCTTCAGGCAGACCGCGGTGATTGTATATATTTCTGACCAGCTGTTATAGTGAGAAAAAAGAAGTTGAAATAGCTCGAGCTCCACCAAACCAAAAATAATTTCATCAGGGCTTCAACGATGATTACCCTTAACATGTACCCCAATGTTACCCCGACCTTGGATATAACACCCTGCAAAAAGCACAGGGAATAGCGGAAAATTGTTGGAAGATACAGTTCTGCGGGCGCGTGCTACGCGTCGCGAGCAATGGTAGGTTTAGGAGTCGTTCTGTTCCTAAACGAGCCGGACGCCGAACGTCTACATGCGCTACCGGACGCCTAATTTTCATACAGCATGACACGTAGGGTTTTGGAAATAAAAATTCAAAAAGAAGCCTTTCAAACACGGAGCGCTTCAAGCTTTCTCCAAGGTTCTAATGCAATCCTCGTTCTGGAGGAATATGTCTACTAAGCAAATCGCTTACAAAGCCCAACTTCAACATGATACTGTTAAGAAAACCTTTCTGCCTCACCTTCCAACAATATGCTTAACCGTAAGTTGTTTGGAACTTGTAGGGTTTCATCTAAGCTCGACCTTTTTTGTTAGCCATTACGCTGCCACTACACTGATAATTATACTTAATTAGACAGGCACCTGCGACATTCACTGTGGCAGGGCACGAGCAGTGTAACGGCGATCGGAAATGACCTCACATCTGCTATGAATAGACAACGAACATACCCTTTCCCACCCACGGCCATTCTCCCTCATTTCAACAAATAGCCTCTGTCCTTCCTTATTCAGCAAAGATGTCAAAACAACAACGATACTCTAAAGCCATGGGCCACATACCCAGAACGCGAACAAACCTACAAGAGTACATGGAGAACACGTTGCCATTTAAAACCCTGCCTACCGAACGCGTTGTTTTAACCGGAATTTGGCACGTGGATATGAAGATAAAAACTTATCGCAAACACTAACCTCAACAGCCGAAAAAAAAGAACTTGCACCCGGAAACTATGAGCACCAATGATGACGCACTGGGAACAAAAGAACGACAACGAACTCTTTCGTGAAATAGATTTTAATATTATGATGAGAACAAGTGCTGAGATCGGGTTTGGAATGACCGCACGAGCCCTCTCGGAAAGAATAACTTAAGAACGTGACACAAAGCTAGGAGAGGCGAGAAAATAGGAAGCATAATGCGAAGAAAATAAGCTTATCCAACGGTAAGCGATATGCAGATTGCGACGACCACAAAAATTCTGAAGGTTGAGCACAAAGGCGGGAATACAAAACATCATCTTCCACAGGCCACCAGCGAAAGAGCACGTTTCTTCAAGGGTTGGCAACTTCATTCCATACAAAAAATATTCTCTGAATTGCGAAACCACCAAAGGATCTCTACTACCGCCCAAAACACGTAGAGAACGTAAGGCCAAATGAAGAAAATTGCTCATACCGCTCACGCAAAGAAAATCGTCAAGCAGCGCAAAGGGGGGCCTCGGTAATCTTAGCGGCAATTGACGAAACTGGAAACGAAACAAAACAGCAAAAGACAAAACCGGTAGTCGTCTTCGGCCCTCCGCCCATTTCGCCGTCACGCAGATAGTCAGTTCCCCAAGAGCGCGCTTGCTGTACGCAGCACCGGTGATCTCTCGCGCATCGTCCTCTTCTGCAGAGCGATTTCTCCTCCCCCACTTTCAGCCGCTGGGAAGTTCCACCTCCCGCCAACGACGAGCCAGGCCTTGGTCACCTGCCCGGTGAACGCGCGTGTGTGGAGTATTTTGTGACTGCGTTCGCGTGCGAAGCTCGCGTGCGGCTCCACCGATGCAGGAAATACTACCTTACTCATTGTAGCCATTACTAGAGAAAGCCCGGATCCGGAAAACAGCGTCTTTGTCGCCTCCATCATGCGGACATCATGGGTCCTTTTTGCCATCCTCCTTGTCGCCTTACGGTGTGTCTGGAACTGGCTGCCATTCCTGGCAGGCGCGGCCGAGTGGCTGGGAAAGACACTAATACTGGTGATCGCCGCACACTTGCTGGCGCGGTTTTTGTGGAGACGGCTGTTCGTCACCTTGGTCAGCGGCGATGGAAAGGCCGTGCTTATCACTGGTGGGTGATGACGCCTCACTCGTTTTGCCACCTTGCTTATGCTGTGCGCTCGCGAGGGTATAGAGCTGGAAGCATCAGGCGGGGTTAATGCGATAAAATGAAAGAGCAGTTATTTCAGCAATTGTTCGCTGATCATGGCCAGATTTACGTGCTCGTGTTCATTGTCGATAATGAAGACGTATCAACTTGCAAGAGTGGCCGCTTGGTGGGGTTTGGTATAACATCATGGTTCAGGAAAGCACGAAATATGGACAACCACAACAGAAAACACCCTGCGGTTGTCCTACTTTTCACTTGTACCTGTCGATAGGCGGTGATTTATAGAGCCAAAAAGAAGGTTGTCCATCCGCCTCAGCGTGGTACAAATTCTTTCTCGCTTTTTTTTTTATATGCTGACCCGCGGTATAAGTTGGTTCAAGGTGTCTTATTACGTCCGTGCCATACACCCTTTCGGGGGGTTTTTGAGGGTATGGAAAAACTATATTGGAAGTCTTCGCCATCAGCACAGCTTACCATGAAAATTCTGAGCGCCTGTTTGTGTCGATGCGGAATCAACGATGAAGGAGGCCTAAGCTAATGGTAGTGCGTATTGCTATTTTGTTGTGGTGTGATGTTAAGTTCTGGGGTATGGGAGAGAACACCTCCGCCTCACTGACGTTACAGAAAAAGTAAGTTTGGAATAAACATGTTACAGTATCAGATCATTAAAGAATAAGGAAGTCTGCGCTGTAGTCCTCACATGTCACGAGCCTTTAGTGGGCATTCATCTGCGCACAGCAGCGTCCCCACGCTGCCTTGTACTCACATCGTGCTTACGGACGAACGCAGCATATGACCCATACACGAATAGCTGCAGACTCCGTTTAACAGCACATTTGTAAGTGGACTAATAGTATTACGGCCCGTGCTCATATTTCTTTCATTAGTGATCGTATACAAAATGCTTAGTAGGATATGGGTCCATGGTATTCACTATTCCTGACAGAAACGTATATTCCATGCACTGTGCGATAAGCCCAACTACAGTAAACCTGGATGTAACTAACCCCTACGTAACGAATTCCTGGACTTAACGAAGCTTTCCAATTCCTAATTGCCAACCCCATTTATATCCATGTGTTTGCGACCTCTATATAAACAAAGGCGTTGCTGTGCTTAAACTACATGTGACAAATTCGCGACCCTAATCAGTCATTGTTACTCGAACTTTTTCTAAAAAATCGCCTGGAAAAATGCACTATGGTAGCGAATTCCGCGCGCACCGCAGGCTACTATGCGTTTCCACGTGTGAGCGCGGTGTTGGTTGGAGACCTCCGATGTGCGAAGCCCTCCTTGACGGTGTGTAGTCGTGCGTCTTCACTGCTACATGCAGTGTCGGTTAGTCGGTGATGAGTTCTTCTGCTAAAAAAACAAAACGTTTTGTCTTTTTAAGACAAGCCTGAAATTTTAAATGCCGTCTCCACTGGTGAAAAAGAATGTCGCTGCCTGCTTTATATAGTACAAGTACATAGTTTTGTGGGCGGAAAAGAACATCAAGTTCCCGAAAAGGCGCCCTACCAGCATAAGCCTGGTTCTTTAAATTTGTTAAGGCTCCAAAAACTGTCAAAAGGCAAACGTGATACTTAAGCTACGTTTGTGAATACGAGGATCAGTGACCTCGCTTTTGAAAAACGTTTGTTTCCATTTTTTCTATGAATTAAACAAAGGTGATACTTAATTTATGTTTGTGAATAAGGGCATAAGTGACCTTGCTTTATGAAACGTTTGTTTTCATTTTTTCTCTTAGAATAACACAAAGGGAATATTGGTTCCAATTTAGTCATTTCCTTTCTCGGCCCCAGTAAGAAAATTGTGACAAAATGGAAAGTTGGGCGAGTTGGTTTCATTATTCGTGGTGAAATGTAACGGCACAATAAACGACGAGGGACACAGAAGAACAGCGCCTGTCATGTGCTATAATTCTGTGTCCCTTGTCGTTTATTGCGCTGTTAAATTTCATCAAGTAAACCACGTCTGCCCATATAATTGATTACTTTCCATGCATCAGGTTGTGACACAGGTTTCGGGAACATACTTGCCAAGAGGTGGCACAGGCTGGCTTCCTAGTTTTTGCCGGCTGCCTGGACTCTAGTAGCAAAGGGGCCATGGTGATTAAGAAGAGCCGAAACATCAGGGTACTGCAGCTAGACATCACCAAGGACAACCAAGTTGACGAAGCTCTCGCATCGGTCAAGAGAGACCTTGGGTCCAAGGGTAAGCCCATGACATTCCACTCAGATAGCAAAGTTTACAGTACTGACAGCGTACGCACAAAATGATAGTGTACCAGCGGCTTCCTTTTTTCTAGCCAGCTAGAGAGAGCGCTTTTGTCCGTTGAATGTGGCTTTGTAGATAGTGCTAAAAAAACAAATACAGGCAGTGCAATTTCTGCACATTTCTGTAAACTCGATTAACTTTGTGATTATAAAATACGCCCTTTGCTTCTCCCTGAAGCGTACCAGTATTCCTCTGCTCAAATATGCCGGCCTAGGCCGTAAGAGGGAACGATCTAGGTGTACTCGGAAATTACAGTAATGAAATCCACGAGATGACAGCAAAGCAAGACAAGAAAGAGGGAGACCTTTCACACATGTTTAAGGTCGTCAAAATTGCCACTGAAACGCGCAAAAATGGCATTCCCTTGTCTTTTGGATTTGGCAAGGTCACCGCAAGCGCCAAAAACCGATCAGAAGTTGGAGCTTTACCTTTGATGCTAGCGTAGCTGCTGCTTAACACAGAAATAGTGGCGGCGGTGATATCTGGAATACTCGTCCTGGCCGCGCCGTTGTCATGCGAGGACTGTTCTATGTCATTAGGAACATCCACGGATACAGAGAATCAGCTTGAGATGTTTCAAAGTCTGTGAATAAATATTTGATGTTTTTTTTGGGCACTAATAATCTGTGTGGCTACGCCGCTGCTTTCATGTTCACTACGTCACAACAATAACACTTTTTGTAAGCTCACTGCTTTTGGGGAATCTTTGAACACTGTGCAGTGCTGTGGTCTGTGATAGCGAACGCCGGCATCGCCAACAGCGGCCTCCTGGAGTGGATGACGATGGAGAGCATCTTGAAGGTGTTCGATGTCAACGTCTTCGGCACCGTGCGTGTGGCCAAGAAGTTCCTTCCGCTGCTAAAAAAGAGCAAGGGCCGCATCGTTATTGTTACTAGCGGATACGGTGAGAGTAAATTATTACTTTTGTTTTATTTACAAAATGAGTACATCGTCGAAGCGCAAACGACCAATAACAAGTTTTTTTTCAAATTAAAGCCTCCTTTGTGTAGTGTGGTGGACGATGTTCAAGGTTTTTTTAAGGGGGTGGGGGGAGGGAGTATAGCAACTCAGTACACAGTTTTTATAACACAGCGAGAGAATGCTACATACAAGGCGAATTTACAATGAGTGGTACGCTCAGTACGCGATAAAATGGATAACTGTAAAATGGAAATACTGTACAAACAACGCTACGTAAACACAGCAAAAGTATGTTACCCAAAACGTGCAAGCACCTGGGTATGCTAGCTGAGTGTGAAGTCAATTTCGTCATAAACATACTTTACGTGAATGTGTGATCTGGCTGTAATCTGATCTTAAAACGTTAAGTGAGTGATCGACCCTACAGGCCTTCTAAGAGCTACACAAGTCTGTTAAAAAAGAGCGCATCAGTCTTAATTTTATTTCACGTGCAAAAGTACATTGCGGCCCTGCGAGGCGGTGGGAACTAAAAACAATGCGAGGCATGCATTTGTACAAGTCATGAAGACAATAAAATGGTAATACTCCCACCTCTTGCATACCGTTATCAGCTTTATTTTTACAAAGCCGCCTTGCATTCTCAGTGCAACAATTTTAATCTCAAAATGCGGGTACTCTCATTGCGTTTCTTAATCGAAATTTCCTTCTTGCGCTTCAGTGTTAAAAAGAATTTTTTTAAAGAAATCTTGCAGCCTCTCACTGGTTTCGTCTCCAGTCCCCTCAAACGCACTGCAGGAAAGCCAACTTTTTCTGACGATGATGATGATGCTAGTGGGTTAAGTGAAAAAAAAATTAAAACGCTTCCGGTGGTCGTATTTGAACATACGCCCTTCGCGCTATGAAGCCGACGTCTATGCGATTGCGCCTTGACGTAAGGGTCGAAGCAGTTTGTATTTGGTAAAAGGTGCGTGTACGTGCATAAATAGAGAGAAAAGGCACCACTCCGTCTAATGACGACGATGATTGAATTCTAGGGAAACCCATAGAATGGCCGTATCAATAATGCCCCTGAGAGAACAATCACCGGGCAGTGAACCTTCCGTATAAGAAATGGGTTGGTTCGTTTGGTGTTGCACTTGATTTTTAAAAGCTTCGTGCTGCCCCATCGTTGTCGCTTCGATGGAGGTGAAGTTTTTTTTTTGTTTTGCGTAAGTTGTCAGTGGCGCGAACAAAAATGCCTTTGAAATTGTCTTGGCTGTTTTTTTTTTCATTCTAGTGCACTTGTTGGACTGGATGGGCCAAAATTGCACTGACTTTTGCTTCATCCAGTTGAGCACTCATCGCATCACTACATCCTTTAAAAAAATTATGCTGCTTTATCTTTTTTTAGGATCCTACACAGTCCCGCTCGGAATAGCGTACTGCATGTCAAAGTATGCTCTGGTGTCCCTGGTCGATGGCCTCAGGAGAGAGCTTCACGCAAAAAGAGTCGACGTCGTAGCCATCGAACCAGCTCTTTACAAGTGAGTGCTGCTTTTGGAAAACATAATGAAGAGCACTGCTTATAAATACGGGCCCGCGGAACCCAGAGATTGTCCGACGGCAGAGGAGAGGTCTCCGAAGCAATCCTCTAAGTTTTTCGCTCCCTACCTTCCTACTCCCCTTTCTTTTCCCCATTTGGCAAGCCTTGCTGACAATAGAAATCGGCTGTTTCGAGGCATTACTTTTAGGTTAATTTCTTGAATTTACACCGTGTTCGACGAGCTTCAAAGTTGGCTTTTTGCAGAACACACCAGCATTACGCAAGCATCTGACACACAAAAGGCTGCACGTAGATGTTTGGTTTACCTCTCGCTGCACTAGTAAATTGTGTAACAATGTAACACGCATCAGAACAAAAGTGAGGCACATGGACATTGAATGAGAATGTGGGCCACTTGAGCTTCAACTGCTTATTGTTTCATCTTATGACATCGATCAACATCACCCATAGTGGGTTACCCGTAGCGTTTGCTAGTTCGAAAGGGTTCCCCGGCACACTCATGGTTGAGAACCAATCATAGAATACTTTGTTTTTGGTAGTTTAATAATTTCAGGGGTGACTGTATATCACGGTGCCTGCGTGACCATGTGTCTGTCCCAGTGTGTCTATGGTCGCTATCACGGCTCATGCTTTGCCTAGCCAAGATCTCAAGAACGGACTCTTTTGGACACATCCGAAGGTCTGGGTACTAATTCCGGGCCTACTTGCCTTCAAACGAGAATCTGAGGGACCAGTCGATTTTTCTCGCATTTGACATTTATCCAAATTCACAGGGGATGATTCCGATGATTACGCCGGTGAGTTACGCCGGTGAGTTCTCATGACAGGATTTGTATGTGCATTTAGTGGCTTGTTTGGGGCGGTAGAGCGCCGAAGGGAGATTATAACAAATACGTGCGTTTTGTGTAATGGGCAAAAAAAACAACAACCACAAAAGGGACCATCGCGGCTCCAGACGTCTGCCAAATGATACATGCCCACACGAGAGGTTGACCAAAAGTGGTAGTACCAGTACCTTGCTTGAAAATCTGAAGGTTTGTCTTCCTTAGTCCAGTATCCGAATATGAATACGTGAAACTAGCTCCACTCTAGAATTCTTTAAAAGCTCCAAAGATCTCGCAACAATTATTACCCTCAGAGAATCCGTGTAATCGCACAAATGTGCGTCAACAGATCTCGCTGAATGTGGTATCCGGATTAAGTGATGTGGTGGGATTTTTTTTAAAGCTGCGGCAAAAGGTAAAACAAAAAGTTCGCTATATTACCAAATAGGCTGTTGCACCCGCAAAAATGCGTCTTCACACACTCACGGACATCCTTATTCCAATCGTTGGGAGAGCCTGAGACGCTACGGTAACATTCATTAGAAGAGACCGGACATGCCCCTGTATGGTCTGTTGAAAATGTTTACCTTTGTGCCTCAACTTTTCCAAAATTCATCCAAACCAGCTTTCCCATCAACTCACCGTACTCCGGGCGCTCCTCTATTTAGTGTCGAATAACGATGCATCTTTCTGTTGTCCACCTGAGGGGTGGCCCCATATCTCTCACGATAAACGTCTGCGCACTCACTCCGCGACCAATGGTGCAGTCATCCAAGCTGCCGTCTACACGAGAGTATCACTTCCCTCTGTGACCCTTACTGAACATCGCAGGCTTTAATTGAAGTCAACACATGTTAAATTTCCACAAACCATTGTTAGGCGCATTTGATGTAATACAAGGTATTTTTCTCTTTAATGAGGGAAAAGGTAAAGCTGACTGGTCTCTCGGAGGAAATGAGGAGTTCGTGAAACGTATTGGCAAGTAATGGCCCCGTACAGGCAGACACGGACCTAACAAAACTAGGATGTTTTTTTTTCAAAATTGTATAATAGGGGGGTTGAAGATCGGCGTGGAGATCAATGTTTCTCAAGAGAGCACGCGGACGCACTGTTACGCAATCAATTTTTGCGGCGTTCACAACGAGATTGCGCTGCATTTGGCGTTGTGATTTTTGACATCGTGATGGTCCCTTTACATTCACGAGAGTTGGACGCAATATTGTGGTTCCTTTCCTCATTCAGCACGTAAATGACGGCAGGAACAAGATTTTACTAACAGTGTACTAGCCGTTCATCTCGGAAAAAAGGGCCAGAGCACGAAAGAAAAGAAACAGGAACGCGAAAAAAGGAATCGAAGCAAGGAATCCTTAAAACGAGAACGTAATTACTGGCACTTTGTATTTATAGACAGGGAGAGTGCCGGCCTGGTGCACTGCCCACCCCCCTCCGGGACCTCAAAAGAAGTAGTGAGTCAATGGGGCCCACTTATCCTTCAACTTTGATATACATTGCCTTTATCATATTGTACGTTATTGCCGATCCCTAAAGAGCAGGAATAAGCTTTCATGTTTGTGCTGTGTGATGCGTTTGCTTAGGAATTTTCTCCGATCAACAAGCGCGCAGTACCAAAACAATATCTCTTCAAGAAACACAAATTGTGCTTGTTGTGGCAAACCTTCAAGCCGATCTTTTTTTTATGTAACCGCCGAAATCTAGAAATGTTATTTCTACAAAAGTATACTACTGAAAGCTGGGGCCTTGAGTACCTCAATCCTGTATTCTGGCTAGTGTAGTGGCAAAAGAGAGTGTCCATGGCAAAAAAGTGTTACTGTGCAAAGCGCAATTTTTTTATCATTGAGGGGAGTAAAACACACAGCCCCACTTATATACATTCCATGTATAGACGCATTCAGTTTTTATGTCAGAGAATCATAAGTACAAACTAATGGCACCGGTGAAACTCGGTCTCTGAAACAATAGCTTTTTTTGCATGAGCGATAAGTGGGACATGTTGGTAAATTTTTTTAGCCCATCCGTCTCGATGCGTGTCGCTCTGTAACAGAACGTCAGACAGAGTAGGGGAGAAAGATATATTAGAGGGAGTGCGCAGAGATGGGTGTTTTCGATAGTACAGCCTTCGGAACACAGACCCGTTGGCAGAGAGACTGCAAGTCGAAAGTCGGCTCGGCAGCGTCCTTTTCCACGACGGGTCCCGCCACTCCCACCCCTGTTTGTAGGTGTTGCAAAATGAAGCCTGCAACCAGTGCTTACGGCAAAAGATAAAATAATGACATTAAAGGGTGACAAAATTCTGACTCTGGTGGGTAACAAAGGTCGCGACATTCCGTCAAGGCCGCTGCTGAAGCAAACTATCATGACCATTGATACGGGTAGAACGCTAAGCAAGGCATCCCCGGTGTATGGAAGACGTGCGAAAAACACGTCGTTGCGGAATTCTTAAGTAGGAGTAAGGCGATCCCGTGGAAGCTTCAGGCTACCGATAGATATGGAGAAGTACACGCACTGTCAAATATTCATTCATGAATAATCAATAAATTATTGTTCACAGACGATTACATGTTGGAAACTAATTTCATACCTGCTTTTAAGACTTCTATTCCTCTATTGTCTCTTCTAGGACTGCAATAAACGACAATGTCGGCTCCATTCACGTTGCTCAAGAGGAGTTGAATAAGCAGGCGCCAGAAGTAATTGCTGACTACAGCGAGCAAGAGATGAAGATGTGGATGAAGACGGCGACAAAAATCTACTCTTTTGCAATGCGAGACCAAGTTCATGAAGTGGTCGATCAAATGGTGGCTGCTGTGACCGAAACGGACCCTAAAACGTGTTACCCAGCCACAGGGCCGCTTGAGTACACAATCTTGTGCATTCTGAGGACGTTGCCAAACGAAGCAGCCGACCATCTAATACTTGGCATGCTAAAAATCATCAATTTGTTATTTTGAGCGCACTCTAAATGCTCATACTTTTAACCATTTTAAACTGAAACTCTCCTCGGCGCTCCTGTGAAATAAAACCCAGTGAACGCGAATAATCGGTAGCAGCGAATAGAAGGGCCCCTCTAGTTTCAACATTCACGTTGTAAGTGAAAATTCTAACCACTTTTTAAGTCGCAGTGTGTGCCTGGCCCGATGATCTATATTATTTAAGGGCTTCCAATAACAAAATGTTACGTCACGGAAGGACACCAGGTGAGAGGAACCGTGGCAGATAAGGGATGATCTATTTATATTATGTACAAGCGGCGATGAGAGAGCACACGAAGGCTGCACACCAGTCGCTGTTTCGTCATCGTCATCATCAATGTTGTCGTGGATGGTGGGCCATGACCCCCTGGGGCATTTTCCACCATGTCCCATGACATAACCCCCCCTTTCGTGGCCGCAGTCAGTGGGTGGGTTGGGTGAAAGTGTGAATGAGAGACAGTAGAGTAAGGCTCGAAAAGTTCTTGCCACAACGGATGACGAGTTCGGTGAGCAGCGGCCCCAGAACAGCGATGCCGGCCGATGCAACGAGGCAACGTCCCAAAGCCCTTGAAGCCACGCCGGAGAACAGGGGATCGGCATCGGCTTGTTGAGTCGCAGCTAGTCAAGTCGGAAGGTCTCGGCGGATCATTGGCTGGGGATAGTTACGTCCATGGCTCACCTGGACGTGGCCCAGGCAGCACAGGACTGTGCGGCCTAAAACAGGCCGGTGTACTTTGGCCGGTGATTTTCTGTCCGGCCGTTTTCCGGCAGCCATGTTCGGCCCATGTCCAAATGTGGGCCTTTTGGCCGTATACGGCCGTACTCCGATGGCTGTCCAACGGCCAGTGTCCGTCGGCCAGTCGACCGGCTTACGGTCATACGGCCAGATTCCAGCCGTAGGGCTCCGGCCATTCCAAAGCCACCCGTGTACGGCCGAAGTACGTCCGCCGGAGGACAGCCGAGATGCGGTCGTCGGACTCCAGCCGGACTACAGCTACCGGAAATACGGCCGTGCTACGGGCATTGGAGTTCAGCCACAGTACGTTAGCTGTACTGAGGCCGGTCACTGCATGTCGCGCAAGCAGATGACTCATTCGCGCAGTGCAGAAGCAGCACAAACCCAGCATTTCGGGTCCAATGCAGCCACATCAAAGTGAGTTCGCGCGCAAGCACCAGACGTCAAGCTTTCAGCGCAGCTTTGCTTAATTACCAGCCTCAGTAGACAGCAAAATTCATTTATTAAACAGTGCTCACAAATTGTCGGTCCTTTAATTGCTGTGCCTCTTTTACGGCCGAACACAGAAAATATTCAGTTCTTTGTAGAGCTTGAATAGATGAATTGTCCAGATCCTGATATCCTCTGTGGGGTGGCTTACCTGTAATAAACGGGGAAAGAGGAGGGGGGGGGGGGGGCGGCGGAGGGCGCATACTTTAGTGGGTTGAATTTCAGAGAGATAAATTGCGCCGCTTTTAGCCAATTTCTTTTAGGGCAATATTCCGGAACACTTTCATGCTATGACTACATAAACTATTTTTATAACAGTTGCTTGACCAATTTTGATGTATATAAAACCGGCGTGAATGCCTTTACGAAGCGTTTTGGTTCTCAATTAATATAACTCCTTCACAAAAAAGTATGTCCAGTTTTTGCCCATTTTTCTTGCAAAGACATTTTCTACTCGATTAACTTTTCTGATGATCTTGCGCAGGGCTGATTCTAAGAAGGAGCGAACAGGTACTTTCATTTTCAATCTATTTTAATGTTGTTTTCATGAGTATACGCCCACACCACTTAATAGTCCATAAGAGCTTAATTTTCTTCTAATGTCATACTACGTTCAAAAAATTCTAGACGCGTCGCGAATGAGGCCCTGCTTCAGGTGGCTGCAGTTGTATCCCTTTGTGTTCACGCAAGGAAAGGCGTAAAATTAGAGTTACATAATTTGTCTCAGACCAATAACATAGCAATGGTAGCATGTATACAGGAAACCTTGCATACTGCAACGAATGTGGTAATAAATATTTTATTTGTCAAGGTTGAATGCGTAGGGTTCTCAACCCGTCGGAGGCAAACTTGCGCCTCTGGAAGTTTATTTATTTATTTATTTATTTATTTATTTATTTGTTTATTAATTTATTTATTTTTATTCATTTATTTATTCATTGTTTTATTTATTTATTTATTTATTTATTTATTTATTTATTTGATGCCCGCTTTCCTTTGCATGCATTACAGAAGGGAGATACATAACACTAAGCATTAAATATGAGACAAAATAACAAAATAATTCTACAAAGCGCGCTGAAAGTCGTCAATATAAACAGTTAATGCAATCATACGTCGAAGATAATTATACTGCAGTATTGATGTAAAATGAAATGAATCGCGCAAGGCGTCACCTTTAAAGGAAAGTTAATAATTTGCTTTAAGCTAGCGGTCCCACTTTGCGATATGTAGAATGGCGCTTGGACATACTTCTCCCCTTCTACAACAGTTTTCGAATGATAGATATTACGAAAAAAGTTAAACCTGCGGTTTCGTCTGTGATCTTTCACGTCCTGCCATTTCAGTTTACTTTTACTTTCTCTCATGCTAAGTTGAGCGTGCCAATTACCTAATACGAATTGCACTGACATATTCTGTATGTTTTCGAGCGTATCAACGAGCTCTTTGGTGTAGGGATCCACGAAAACACATGCGTACTCCAAGATTGAGCGCACATGAGTGAAATACGGTTGTTCTTTTCAGTTAGATGGAGGTTCACTGAAATTTCGTCTCAGAAAGCCAAAAACATATGCAGCCGTAACTTTTATGGTGTGAACCTGCCTATTTAACCTCTAACCACTCTCTAAATAAACTCCTAGGTATTTATATTCCTCGGCCGTTGTCACATCAGCATAATTTACGGTATACGTATCCAATTGGAATGAAGGTTTTCTTGTAAAGGTGCCGTTAACACACTGTTTAACATCCAAAAACTTTTCTGAATCAGCACACCAGGATGTTATTAAATGCGAATAAAGCTGCAGGTATACGGAATCACGTTCATTCGCTATAGTCCGGTTAACTACACAGTACTTTTGAACAAAGCTATAGGGCCAATAGTAATAACAATGCAAAAACCGATTCATTCAGTTCATAGGATGAAATGTACTACGCAGAAGGTGATATGCAACACCATCATTTGCTTTTCTGCAGTCCAAGAATATACAGTCAACCACTTTAAGCTTATCTATTGCAAGAGCCAAATCGTGCGTGAACTCAACAATCTGCGTTGAGCAAGAAAATCCTGACAAAATCCATGTTTCCTAGGATGCTGGCGATTATGTTTAATCAAATGAGTCATATCCCAAGAGTAGCTGAGCTCACCTTCAAACATCGGAACTAAATTAACAGCTAGGCTTCGTCAGTGACAAGGCTCTGTTGTTATCGCAAATTTAAAATAATTTTTTTTTCTAAATAGGCAGTCGTAAAATCCCCTGAAGTAACATAGTGCAGGGCATGAAGTTGATCCTACCAATGCACGAGCGAGTCTCTTCTACGTTTATCACCAACAACATAGTGCAACATTGCTTGTCGCAGTTTAATTGTAAGCAGAATAACTTGCGCTTTTGCTCGCACTTGCCTTTCTTTGGTGGGGAGTCCTTGACATGGTGGCGGTTTAGCTCCTGCGTGGTTGCCGCTTGCTCGACGCCCTTGAAGGCCAGTTATTTTGGTGAACCATCTCCATCTCGGATCGGACATCTCTGGCGGATCGATGTCTCCAATGCTCTCCATTTGTTGAGCGGGCGAATAGCCTCGAGATGATGCGTCGACGAAGCCGGAGGCAGAAGCGTGGTAGCGGCGATGACTGGCGAGGCTTAGCTCACCCGTCGGTGTGGCACAGTCTTCTTGTGACAATAAATTACATTTCGATGGCCTAAAAGGTTCCCTGCTAATGTCCAGTGAGTCCTTGCACCTTGCCCGTTCACCGAGAACACTCATTACTGTTTGACAAACGATGTTCGTTCATTTAAAACGTAGAAACACGGAGCGGATGAAAAACGCGTCCCCGTCGTCCGGCTCCCTAACGGCTCTTTGTCCCCCCAGGAAAAAACCGGTCGGTCTCCTTCCAAACACGTCTGTGCATGAATTCTCGGCGCCCAGGCGCGAGCCGTTGTTCGGCTGGATGCCGTTTGCCGAAAAAAGGACGTATAACCAGATACCTTACGTAGGCCGGTCTCCTCTTGAACACCGGTTGCCAAATATTCTGTGGCCATTCGCTGGCCGTAATTCGGCCGAAGACAGCTAACCGAATGCAAAACGTATATTCTGGGGCCGCACGTCCGCCGGACGCGCGGTTCACCGTTGAAACAACGAATGCACGGCAGCCGCGCTCCGGCCGGTCTCCTTTCGAACACCAACTGCCGCAAGAATACGCATATTCTGTGGCCGGTCGCTTGCCGTGCTTCGGCCGATTACCGCTTCCCGAAGAAAAAACGGATGCCCTAAGGCCGTACTTCGGCCGTTCTCTTTCTCAACATCGGCAGCCGTAAGAGAACTGAATATCTGGCAGCCGGTTAGCTGCCGTTGTGCGTCCGGACACGGGCGGACGGAAAAATGCCGAAGCGCTGGTTGCCGAATGTTGGCCGTTCAACGCATGATCAGTGGCTGCCAGAACCTGGATGCTGGCCGGACATGCCAGAAAGCGGCCATAGACGGGCCGGTCTTGGGGCGCACTTTCTGTGCCGCCTGGGGCGGGCAGTCGTGATCCAAGAGGCTTGGCGTGTTCCCTTCAGGAGCCGAGGCCAGGCGAGTCTGGGGCCACGATGTGGATCGGTTCCCAGCAGCTCAATGCAATGCTCTGTTCAGGCAAACCCCTTCAGCGCTTCCGCTCCAAGGCGAAGAATCTAGCCACATGCGAAAATTAGAAGGCAGAGCAACAATGATGCCATTTTCGCACTATTGCCAAAGAAATAATATCTGTCCATTGAATTTAGTACAGATGTTGGTAACGTGGGGCAATTTCTCCGCTTCATGAACCGGTGTGAAGCAGTGTGCACTTTTTTATGAAATCCTCATCCAATGTCAAAATTTGCGTGATAAGGTAACATCATCCCCTCCTTTTTCCAATGTACTCGCATCTTTCACGTCGAAAAATTTTGCTTTTGGTTGCCCTATTGTTATGTAGTTCTTCCATCTTAGGTTAACCACATTCTTTTGGTGCATTTTCGATGGCATAGAACTTGGCTGGTTTGTTGTGACGCATTCTACTTTTAACAATATGACGTCACTGGGATCATTAAGTAATTTTCTCTGGGAACCAGGCAACTTCAACGGCTGTAATCCGCAGCCATGGTTACTCGGCACCTGCGGAAACGATGTCTTCACAGCCGACCGTAAGCAAGGGCGCCGGCAACGAGACGCGACCATCCGCGTGCTGCTGGAATCGGCTGCAGCGACAACTGGAATGAGTGCAGCACTTAAAGGAGCCATGAAGAGAAAATACAACTTCGTATAATTTGGAAGAATAAGGATTCAGTATCTCACTCAGCTGCATTACAGCCACAAAAGAGGTTTTTTAACGAAAAAAATTACACCATATTCCCGTGGGGAACCCTGATGAGGATGCGAAGCATCGTGGCGGTTCCGTGTGGTTCCATTGTGTTGCCGTTATGTTGAGTGATATGGTTTTTACCAGCGCCAGAGGGAATTCCGCGTCCGGGTCCACACCGGTGGCAAAGGCACGCAAGTGCTGTTGTGTTACGGTGACTAGGCGGTGGTTCTCGAGGCGCCGAAACTCGTTCATCATGTTCTTGTCGATGTTGTATCTGTGGTAGAATCGGTAGTCTCCATCAGCTTCGGTGAGGTAAAGGTTGTTGACATTGGTGCACCGGCTGAGAGCAATGTACACGCCCTCCTCTTCGCAGCTTTGTCTTCTCGTTCTTCTTCTTCGGCGGTTTCCCTACCGGAAGATGACGACGGTGGTTGAACGTGGACCTACCTCGTGATGAATTCTTTGGTTGGCCAATCCCTAGAGGCATCCTGCCACAATCAGCATCAGAGGCGCTGCGGACGGGGCTGGTTGAGCTGCAAGGCGCGTGGCGCTTCCCGCCACAGCTTTCCAACGGGAAATTCAGCATCCCCCTCTAAAGTTTTCAGTTCGTCGTTTTCGTTGACGTTCAGCTTCGCGCGCCTTCGTTGTATCAGTAGCTTCTTGACGTAGTTTGAATGAGTCAAGGACATAAGGCGCGTTCGTAGCACTTGCTCTTGTCCCGGATTTGCAGCGTTGTAGGAAGAGCACCGCGTACCTCCCGTTGCGGCCAGATAGTCGTGGGATCGAAACCGGGCGCCGCTAACTATTTCTTTTTTTATAGTGTAGTATCGCGGAGCTGTGGGTGTAAGGAGGAGAGTTGCGCATGCGCAGTGAGCGTGTGGACGGCGCCGCCATCAACGGCGAAGGGCCAGGCGAGCCTAAGAAATGCTCCGCATTTAAAAAAAGCAAGAAGTATTTTAAAACTTTCAAATTTTGCGCCACAGTGACGTGTTATGAGCAAGAATGACGTCATACGGGCCAACAATAAAACATAATTTTTAGTGCGTCAAGTGCACGTTAGCATTCAAGTGATGCGGTCACATGGAACTAGAGGCCCCATTACAGACGTCCAGTCATGTGTCGTCGTGACAGGACAGTTAGGCGGCCGCCAATCGCACAAACAAGCTTCCGTGACGTCATAGAAAAGTTGCGGGAAATTGGCTAGGGGGTCGCGACTGCTTCACACGTTTTCTTTAATATCTCCGTTATTTGTTCGAAGATCGCAATGATATTGGTAACATTTTTATCGGGACTAAGCAGTCTTTCTAATAAACCCAACCTGTATTTTGTCTTCATGGCTCCTTTAAGAAAGCGTAACTGAAGTCTGCGAACATTCAATTGCTCAGTTGTGCACTTCCCAGTTTTTAATTATGCCTTAGGTGGGTTTACGGGAGGGCGCAACTCCCCTTTATAACATCAGATAATCTCAAATTTTCCATCTGGGACCCTAACTATTTGTAAATATCAGAAGTTGCCCCATTATTCTGTGTCGCCTGTCGATCTTGCACAAGATGGAGCGTTATACCAGTCTCACTACTGTGAATGAATAAAACCTGGAAGTGCAAATTTAAAGCGCAACAAATTTAGACAAAACCCGAATGACGCAAGGACAAGCGCTACTTTCAACTAGAAATTTCATTTACGAAACAACATATCTATACGAAAAGGTGAAAAAACACAAAAAAAACAGTGCTGTGCGCATCGTCCTAAACTACAGTATGTGCGCAGTGTAAAGACGCGCACACGCTCCTCATGCCATGGGCGTACCCAGGAAGGCCAGCTCTTTTGCTGACAACGATACGGAGGTCGTGCTCACACAATCTTTGCCACCACGATGTATCTCCACCGCCTCCACAATCTCCCGTGTGCGCTAATCGGGATCGCGAAAGACAACTGTACATTCATCAAATCGAGGCGAACACTTGCAGTTCTGGCAATGACTGGCGAGGTTCCCGTCCGTGCCTTTTTCCGCTCGATTGGCATGCTCACGGAGGCGTTGATTAAGGCACCGCCCTGTTTGTCCAATGTAGGCCCTATGGCAAGACAATGGGAGCTTATACACCACTCCCGCAGTGCAATCAACGTACTGATTTTGGTGCTTCACTCCGCACTTTTTCTTTTTTGCATTTTGCACCCTTTCTCGCTGGCGTTGATGCTTTTGTTAACGGTTCTACGGGCGCGGCCAGCCAAGTGCGCAACGCCTGAAGGAGGCATCAGTGGTGGCGACGGGAAATACCGTTGTGATAACCGTTGTGAAAGAGGCGTCGCCGGTGGTGAGGAGGATTCCCGGAGCGGCAATGAGTAAATCGGCTTCAGCGGAAGGAAAACTGGGGGGATGAGACATATACTACTTCGCAGTAAATAGCGGTTGATCTTGACTTAGCAATCCGTTAATGGATTTGTTCAGTATACTAAAAATTTACCCTCGCTTTTTTTGTTACGCGTGGGAAATGTTCTCTGGACGGTTCATGGGCTCCACTTTCACCAACCAGTTCAATGATTGTCACAAAATTAAGAAAATTCCAAATTGTTGTGACCCTTCACCAGGGAGCTCAGAATAGTGTAACGGTAAGGCTTCTTTTCCAGAGATTGATATTAGAAATACATTTGTATAACCCGCCGCGGTGACTAAGTGGCTAGGGCGTTGTCAATCTGAGCCCAAAGACGCGGGTTCGATTACCGGACGCGGCGGTCGGTTTCCTGATGGAGGCGAAAAGCGAAAACGCCCGTGTGTTCGAGACTTCGGGGCACGTTAAACATCCCCAGGAGGTCAAAAAATTAATCAGGAGACTTCCACCTTCCACTACGGCGCCCCTCATCGCCTCTGTAGCGGCGGCGCATTAAACCCCATTATCAATCCATCATTTATACAACAGCCACATTTGAAACCATTTTATCTCTAGAATGACACCTCAGTGAATAATAAGGCAAGGCGCTAGGGAACACGACGTTTCGGCTTGGTTCCTGGCAATGACAGTCGCTTTTTCCATCAAGTAGAAACAAGGTAGCTAAACGATTAAGTAGCATAACCAAAACTTCTATGTACCTCCAGTGTTGCGCATGCTCAAATCAATTATTCATCATCATCATCATCATCATCATAGGCCTGGTTGTGTCCACTGCGGCACGAAAACCTCTCCCAAATATCTCCAGCCACGCCTATTCAAGGCTGGCTGAGCTCATGCTTTCCCCCAAAATTTTCGTAGCTCATCTCTCCATCGATCAGGTGTCATTGGTTGGTCTGTAGCTCCTCCTCCCTCTCCCACGGCTCTCCACGAAGCATGACAGTATCATTTCCTTGGAAATTTTGAGTTTCAACAGAATATGAACAATTTAAAATGTTTGTCATCCTCACATCATTTTTCGCCCTCCGCTCCTGTAATACACTCCAACTCTACAGTAATAAACACCTTTATTTAAATGACGGAGCGAAAGAGTGAAGGGGCTGGTTACCGATTCTGCACAGATTTTATTATGAGTTCCGCTATCTCTAGAGCTCCGTTTTTCTGCACGTTTATTCCCGTCAAGCCTAAACTGAATCAAGTTTGTATAGTGCGCCGGCCAGCTCAAAGGATAGATCATGCTTTGATTTCAGAGAAAATGGCAAGTGCAAGAAGTCTGTTTTTCGGTCCAGCGGGTAATTATCAAGACGGGATTTTCCGACACCAATATCCACGTCTATTTAGTCGTGAAACCACACTGTGTGTGAGGAAACCAAAGAATCAGGCCTTGACGGATTGCAGTACTGAAAACAAAACTTTATTGTGTGTTGTAGTGACAAACGATATTACTGAAATTGACCTGAGCATCGCGGGACAATACGCTAACGTGCAACAGGTTACATATACCCAAAAGTGAGTTCCACTTGCGTAAAACTAACAAACTTGTCAAAACGGTCAATTAAGTTTGATGGGGTAAAATTTTACGCAAGTGATCCAAACCCATCGCTATCCGCTTCATCAGAAAGAGCACATTAAACCTGCCTAAACCTGTTGGGCCTTTCGTCTCAGTGGATTTTTCATCTCGATAGATATTCCGTTTCGATTGGACCTTCCGTCTCGGTGGATCTTTCGTCTCGTTGGATATTCAGGCTCGACTGGACCTTCAGTCTCACTTGATCCTTCGTCTCGCTGATCACGTTACCGAGTAGATCTTCCGTGCCGGTGGATCGTTCGCCTGGTCGGACATTCAGGTTACAAGCGCTTGATCGGCGACGGGCGACGTTTTTAACGCCTCCACGCGTCGGGCGCGCGCCGCCGGGCGTTATTCGTCGTCTTTTTGCCGCATATTCGCTCCATGTATTCTGGCCTGTACGTCGTCAACAGGCTTAGGACAAGTTTGTCGGCCGCTCAGCGCAATTTATAAAGCCTGGAACACGCACTGCTCCACTCTATTTCTTTGATTTCAATGCTTTTATTTATCGACCAGTGGTTGCGATGCGGTCTAACCAGCCGCTTTTCGTACTGCCGGTGCTGGCCGCAGTAGCGGGCGGAGCCTACGACGTGGTGAAGAGAACGCGGCTCGGCTGCGTCGGAGGCAACAAGTTCCGCGTGTTTGAGAGCCGAGGTGGAGTGGTGCCGCGGGATACCGTTTGCGCAGCCCCTCCGCGTCCTGCCGCCCTGTCCCGCAAGCCCGTGAGAAGGAACGCTCAACGCTACCAGCCGCAAAACGGCCTGCCCACAGGTACAGTCGTCTCCGAGAATTTATTTAGCGTTGTTTTTATCTCGGCTGAGTGGGCCGGCACGCGGCTTATGTAACTTCGCATAGCTCTGGAATGAATCATTCCATTGGGATAGCCTGCAGGCAGGCATCGGCAGTGGGGTTTCCGGAAAAGCCACGCTCACGACCTCTGCCAATGCCGAATCTGTAAAGAAGCCAGCGCACAAGAATCGAACCTCAACGTTGTAGTGAAACTGCGCGCCTCCGTTTATCGCTGATTGCGATAACAGCAGTTATTGGGTACATCTACTAACAAGAAGAGCAAATCTGCCAAGTGCGGGACGCTATACCTCGGTGGAACGGGAAGGGTTTCAGTTCATGAGCCCGTTTAATCAAGTCGTTAGGAGAGAAAGAAGCAGACAATTCGTACTTGACAGGGGGCGTTACGTTACTTTGGCCCTTAGTGGGATACATGCCGCTTGGCAAGCTTCATTTATTAGCGTTCCTGGTTGCGCCTGTTCAGTGCTCGAAGCTTTGTAGCGCAGCAAGAGTGAACAATGAATCTTTATTTAGGCAGCAACAGGTGTAGATGTTGGGGCAGCCGCCGACGGAGGGTCTAGAATACCCTGGCTGCGGCTGGCTTTCCGGGAAGCGCTTAAAAACGGTATGCAGATACCGATGGCAGTCGCAGCCCTTGTCCTTGAATGATAACCATCACTAGCCTTCCGGCAAAAAGGTACTAGGAAGACCAGAGTAAGCTTTGATGTAGAACATCTGAAAGGCGACAGCTTGGCTATTCAATGTGGGCCTCGTGCGATCGCCCCTGTGCTCGTCATGAGCACTGCTAGGGGGATGTATACAACTCAAAGTGCTGTCCAAAGCATGCTGCAGAGTGAGCGGCACTCCTCTCAGCGATGAAAAAGTCGGCTGCGACAGTGACCGCAAAAATTTACAGGGACAGTGAAAGGAAACGACACACGTGCGCTACTACAACTTAAGTCGATTGCACAGACACTCTCTTTATAAACATGCTTTATAAACATGCTAAGAACAGGTAAAACTGTACAAAATGTAAAAAGGAGAAGAACAAGAAAGGCAGCTGAGATTGAACGCCTGGGTGAGAATTGCGTCAGTATAGCCTCAATTGCACTCACGAAAAAGGAGATAGAATATCTTAACACTACACGTGCCGATAATGGTTGACTGGGTGGTTGGCTATATGCTTTTTCATGCCGGTTTTTTATGTGTTTTTTATGTTTTGTTTTATTCAATTTTGTTTATATTTGGCGCCATTGGAGAAAATAAAATCCAGCTGTAAGTCAGCGCTTCGTGTGTCCTCTAGCTATCGTCCTTTGTCTCGTCGTTTGGGCTGTGCTCCAACATTCAACAAAATAGTACCATACGCTATACTTGACAACCTAGTTCGGCAAAAAGAACACATCCAGTATATTTCAGGCAAAAAATAAACGCACAACTAACAGTACAGCATTGTTCTTTTAAATAAAGACGGGGGTGTAATTTTCGCTGCAGCGAATAACGCGTTAATAACAATATTTTAAACACCAATACCAAAAGCGCTCGAGCTACAACACCGCCTGTAACAAAAAGTCCCATTTGATGGCGGGACAGCAGTGCTAATTCGAGGGAGAATTGACTTGAACCTCCAACTTCCGCAACAAGGGAGGTCTGATAGAGAAGGAGTACATCGTGAGAGGAGGACAGAAGCGAGGAGGGGAGGTTCCAAGGCAGGGGGCACAAGGCTATCGTATTTTCATAGCGTTGGCATGGAAGGAAGCAGATACGTTGAAATTTTTTATACTCGCTGTTTTAGCAATTTTCATGGTTATCTAACCTTTCTATTATTTATTACGCCCATACTCAAGCAGAAGGTTCTTTATTATTTGTGATGTTGCATATTCTCGCTTTACGCTGCTTGAAACTTCAACGTGTCGTGTTGTATTTTATTCCTGGCGGGTGGGGGCAGTAGCACGTCAAGGTGTTCGCGCAGCTTTTTTTCATTCCTTCCATCATCTCATAGTACAGGAAATAAAGTAATTACGGTTGTTGAGTCACATTGCCAGGCCATGCTGGGCAACGGAAAATTATGGTTCTCACCAGAAAGATGATGACGTAGAGATCGGATGTATTTCGCGTTTACCATAAGGACCATGGTGTTGTAGCGGTGTTTTTAAAGATGATAGTCTTTCGCGCGCTACTTAAATCTCAAAATTTGGGTCTGTGTGTCTGTCTGCCACTCGGCTAAAGCTTAACGGAATCCTGTAAAAAGAAGTTTCTATAGGCGCAACATTGTCAAACCACTAAAGTTGGAAGCGCACTGCGTACTTGTCAACATTGTAAAGCAAAAGAAAGCATTACAAATGGCATACCTGGGGGAAAATATCCATACATCAGTGACACTTGCGCTGTTTTAATTAAGAATACATGGCCGCTTCATTCTTGCGATAGAATAATGCACGCATTGAAGACATTGTTGTGACCAAAAATTCTAGCCTTCATAAAAATGAGCCTCCCTTTGCGTTTTCGTCGTGTTTACTTTGTGTTTTCTGTGTTTCCCTTCTGTTCACCTTCCACCCGCCGCGGTGGCTCAGTGGCTAAGGCGTTGCGCTGCTGAGCACGAGGTCGCGGGTTCGATTCCCGGCCGTGGCGGCCGCTTTTCTGATGGAGGCGAAAAGCGAAAACGCCCGTGTGTACGAGATTTCGGCGCACGATGAAGATCCCCAGGTGGTCAAAATTAATCCGGAGCCCTCCACTACGGCGCGCCTCATCGCCTGCGTTGCGTCGGCGCGTTAAGCCCCACAATCAATCAATCAATCTGTTCACCTTCCCTTTCAATTGACTACAGGAAATAAAATTGTATGTATAGACTGCGAGAAAAGGGAATGCAGAAATTACCTATTCCACTTCATTAGCAGGCGTGCTGTAAAAAGTTAAACTAGCACCAACATTCCGCCTGTTTTTTGTGAGATGCTGAACTTGAAATCCCTGTAAATTGAGAAAGGAAAAGGAGCTTTTCAATATTGTAAATAGATCATTATTCATTCTTAACCATGGCTCATCTCAACTCTTCTGCTAACACTTAACAGTATTTTAGAGCTTTTTCCCTTGGAATAAACTTTTCCAGGGTACAGTACTAATCACTTTTGTTCTGCTTTATTCAAGAGTCGTTTTCATTGAATAGAAAGGTTGCTCCAAGACGACGTAAAGCATATAAAATATTTCTAGGTGCAATTACAGACACCAGGGCCATTCAACCAACAACGGGCGACGTCTAATCGTGAAGCCTACATTCTGCACCGCAGAACATAGTTATAAAAAACGCCGTGAACAAATCTTCAAAAATATCGGATATAAAATGTCACTAAAATAATTCTTAAATACTTCAAACAATATCGGTGCCCAAAAATTATTGAATTTTCTATTATGCCTTCATAAAATGTGTGTAACCTACGTCGAATAGGTTTGAACTGTTTCGAATGTTCTTTTTTTTTACACATTGGTTTCTCATTGGCATGTTTCAATCCGTTTTTTACCGTTCAGTGTACGCACAAAACATTAGCATGTCGAAAACCCTGTGTACGAAAGCGGACGTGCCCAGAAAGGTCCGTGCGCCGAGAAGACGAGGCTATTTAGTCAGCGAAAAAAAAGCATTTCCGTGGCTGTTCTCTTTACCAGACTATTTAAATGATTTGAGCAGGGTTAGGATGACTTTGACTATAGAACTGGTTTCGGCACCAGAGCGGTAGACGTAGGACTTCGGAAGCGCAGAGGCTAAACAAAGGGAACACCCATAACAAGAGTTGCCACCCTGGATAACTTCACTTGCAAGTAGAAACATGCAAAAACATTAACCGAAAACTTTGAACCTGCATGAATATAACAGAGAGAAACCTCGATGAACGAACGTTTACGTAACGAGTTCCTGGATTGAACGAAGTTTTTCTATTCCCCATTACCAGCCCCATTGAAATCCATGTTTTTGCGACCTCTACGCAACGAAGGCGCTGCAAAGGTAAACCATGATGTAGCGAATTTTCCACGTTGATGCGCCATTGTTTTTTTTTACCCTGTATCTAAAAAATTGACCGGATGAATGCATTAATTTAGCGAACTTCGCCCGCACCGCAAACTCCCGAGCGTTTCCAGTGTAAGTGCGGTGTCAATTGAGTTCCAGTCCTGCCTGTCGGCGTGTAGTCGCGCCTCTCCAGTGCATTCTATGGTGTCAGTTCGTCGATGACGAGTTCTGCTGCCTGAAAACTAAAAGTTTTGTCTTTCCGAGACAAGCTCGCAAATTTGAATGCTGTCTACGCTGGCGAGAAAGAAGAACATCCCGCCCTCTAGAGTACCACAGATTGCACTTTGTCACCAATTTTAGTGCGGAAAAGAGCCCCACGTTCGCGAAGAGATGTCCTTTCAGCATACGTTTGGTTTTTTTAAGCGCGTTAAGGCACCGAAAAGTGTCAAAAGCAAAATTGCGGCTCAGTTGCGTTTGTGAATAGAGGTGTAAGTCACCTTAGTTACTACACGGAACTTTGGAGTGCGCCCAAGTGACTAACCTCGTGGGAAAGCAGCCGGCGGAAATCACGCAGTTTATCAAAGCGCAGAAAATCCTTGAATGGTGAATTCACCGCCACTGATACATGGCGTTTTGGTTTCGTTTCTTCTTAGTTCACGGGATCCTTAACTCGAAACCTGCATGTAACGAAAAAGTTTTAATTTTTCTCAACTTTGTTATATCCAGGTTTACTGTACTTCCCATTTTTTATTGTTCTCTGTAATAGGTGCCAACACCAATTTCCTGTCCCCCTTGTGTTTACAATCAACCTGAGCTCTGTAGCCGAATAGGTTAGTGCATTGGCCTGTGCTCCGCCTCCGTGGAGCGGCCATGCCGCCAGGTAGGAAAGCAAAGCAGAAACATTTGAATAACTGAACTATACGTAACCTCAAACGCAAAGCACCCCCGTCATTACTGCCGATTTCGAGAACTCCGCTACCAACCAATCCTATAACGGCTACGTGCAGTAGAAGTGTGGTATTCAATGATTCTAAGTTTGTGCAAAATAACAAACAAAATGTTGCTGTCTTCTTTTTTCTTTTACTGCAGTTGAAATTCCGTGCCATTGTTTTATTCATATTCCGCGTACGTGAGCCCGTCCGTCATCGCCAGCTGTGACGACAGCGCCCGCTATCCTGCCCTCGCCGAGTTACGTAATTAGGCGCCTGGGCGCCGCTCACACAGAGCGTTCAAGCTTGCTCTGAGCCTTCACACGGCGAGCGCAGGAAATTTAAGAATCCACGCGAAGGTTCCATTTAGTAGTTGAAACCGGTGCAGTGTGGCATTAAACGCAGTTACCTTGTTTTCCCTCGCAATCTTCAGTCCTTAAACAGTGTCCATGGCATACATGGCTTACACGTTCTCCTTTCCCGAGCTTTCTGCTAGTGCCCAGGAGCGGAAGACTAGAATAGTCGAGGCGGAGACAAGACGGGCGAAGGGCCGCTCCTGCTGCTTCTAAACCCGAAACAGGTCTGTCGCATCCGTTAAGCCCCGTATTATTAACTGCTCCCAAATGTCAGCGAAAAGGAAATGAGCACAAACAATGCCCTCGAGGGGAATCGCGACTGCATTGAGGAAATGGGCAAAAGTAAACAGGAGGTTGCCTGACAGGCGGGTGCATCGGCTTTTGTTGCTTTTACACTCTCTGTTGGCCTCTCGTGTTTAAAATCCTCTTGATCTCGAGAGAATGGCTAGCGCGTGAGTAGGTTGTCGCGCTCCCACACGTGAAGTACGAACAAATACGGATTTAAAAAAATGAAATCATCATAACGTAAAGAATGTACGTATTAACCAAAATGCAAGCGACTAGTTGAAGAGTGACTAGATTAAAGTAGTAGGGAAGACACCCATCAACATCGGTGGTGACTTTAGTACAATGCTCTGCTTTTAAAAGGGATTGTTTCATCTGTTTTATTTCACGAATTTTTCGGCGAATGATCCTAAAGCAAAGACCATGTAGAGTACTGCATTTCACAAAAAAAGCATATTCGGCGAAAAAAACACCATCAATATTATAACCGCGTACATGGAGATAGCGGCCGAACAAAATTTAGAACCAATACATTTTAAAAATATACAAAATTGATGTCCCAAAATAAAAAAATATGTTTTTATACAAATCTACCTAAAACAAAATAATGAACGGTAATTAGAAAAAACGACGTTCAAAATACGAATAAAAAGTAGCGAGAATGAGGGAACCGTGCAACATCCTGCATTTTTTTTAAATGCAGATTTGCGGAACTAACACATTTAATACTTACGATAGCGTAAATGAAGATAATTGGCTAGAACAGATTCCCGAGAAACAAAAATACAGGAATAAAAAAACTAAAATGTACCCCCCAAAAGTGGGGGGCACTGCTCGTCGACGAGGATCCGGAGAGCTAGAAGAATCTGGTGAATCGGGTGAAGACGGCAGCCACTTGTAGGGGTTTCATGAACTGAGGAGACATACCCTCGTCCAAAGGCGAGGACTAAGTCCTATGTAGTCGTTTGAGGACATAAACGTTTATTTCTATCGCACGCACCGAAATGATGTGAGAAAATAAAAATCGGCATCTAATACCTGTTTCCCAAAAAGCGATGACTAAACAAAAAAAGTCTGTCAAAGAACGTAGGAAATGCGAATAAAAATAGCGAAAACGGTTCAACTGTGCACTACGTCTTGCATCTTCGAAATAAACAAAATCAGTGAAGTAAAAATATTTCTCCGCTATTCTGGTATATATTTACATCATTACCGAAGAGAAACAAAAGAAAGCATAAAAGAATGATACAATCCAACGTCTTTCGCTTCTTATACCCATATTTTGCACTAATGACCTCACGCTCTGGACATGCGGCGCACGAATTTACCGTATTACTAGATAATTCCCTGAATTTCTGCAGATTTTTTCCGAGGGGGTCCACAAATCTTCAGAATATTATGCGGCCAGGGCAGAGGCATGAAGTACGGCGTATTTATTCGCCGACCGGCTACCAAGTTCGACAGGACATTTGTCGCAGGATTCGACGTAGGATTTGGTTGCATGCCATGGTGCTTGGCTTTCAAACGTCAGAAATGTGACTTAGTTAATTATCTGTATACACTGGTCAGGAGAGCATGGTGCCTTGCTGCATGAGTTGTTTCTATCTATTTCGGATGGCCGTGGCCACTTACGTCCTCCTACAAACGTTGTGATACACCAAAAACCACTAAACCTTTCTCCGCGTACATTCGGGGAATGCAGATTAGCTACATGCATAATATTGACAATTGCAGTTCGTGCTTCATTGTGCGTTTTATATGCGGAACGTAAGATCTCTAATAACAGAAGCATGAAATCTCTTGGCTCATATTTACTAGATTAAGGTGGAATTGTAGTGACCCTGCTTACAGGAATATTTGCCTGAAAAGTAATTCGTTCGCCTGAATGACGACTGCTGGCTACGTAGGGTGCACCGCAGTGAAAGATTTTGAGGCACCGGATTGTAAAATGCTTGCAGACGGTCATTTGCGGTGCTCTTTGCTTTTACGGAGATGCTGTAATGAATACTCTAAAAGTGCAAATGTGCACAGGCTCTTTACAGGACTTAAGCAACACGTAACCGGTAAAGGAATGGAAGTGTTATAAAACAAAAACAATTTGCAAAGACCACTCAATACCACCGCAAATATTGGGAAAAACTCTATGGGCAAAATAAATTTAGAGATACGAGGCTAAAACAGTATCAAGTAACGTGAAAGAAGCTATTATGCAAATTATTTAAAACATTCAAAATCTCAGGAACCACGCGTCGCTGTTCAAGCCTTAAGCCTCAATAAAAACCTCAAAATTCAAACCCATATACTTTTGTCCAACTAGTCATTAAGAACAAGTATGTAAAGCCAGCAGTTTTTTAGTGATTCCGTATTCGAGCAAATGCATAAAACGCGAGTGCTTTTTTATCCCTTCAAACTATTGTAGCTATAGTAGAGTTTAATTTATATTCCGCTTACGTCATATTGAACAAGACCACTTTTATCTCCAACTGGCCAACTTATGGCATTAAACACCCAGTGAAGGCTTCTTCACTGTGCGTTCGACCTTGCCGTGCGGGTTCAACCTTGAAAGTGAAGGAAACTCGAGGCGTCAAGCCAAGGTTTCCTGCACTTGTCGAAAACGTTGCAAAGTAGCATTTAGCGCAGTTATGTTGATTTCCCTCGCAATCTTTCGGCCCTAAACAGTATGGCCTCAATCTACGTGGGTTCACGCATTCTTCCCGAGCATAATGTGAACGCCCAGAAGCGGAACACCACAATTGTAAGGGCGGAGAAGAAGATGCCGACGGACCGGTCTTTCTTCCTCTAAAGCAAAAACAGGTCATTCGTTTCCGTATTTGGCTTGAAAGTTGCGCAATGAACCACGCCGATACGACTTGGGCAAAGTGTCCTTGGCCGGCTTCGTAAGCGAAAGCGAGCGCGGTTTCTTTGCTCGGCTTGAGGATAAGCGTATAATATCGGGTCATTATAGCACCGGCGACTTCTTGTTCGTGCAGTCACTTGACACACCGCACGGTTTCGTTTGTCTTAGATTCCTCACCATTATTTCAAAGACTATAGTCTCTCCTGAGTTACCTAAAATGCAAAAAGGTCTGTCTGTCTGTCTGTCTGTCTCTATGTCTGTCTGTCTGTCTGTCCGTCTCTCTGTGTCTGTCTACCCGTCCGTCTATTTGTGTCTGTCTGCCTATCCGTCTCTCTTTCGTTCTTTCTCTCTGTCCCTCCGTCTCTCTGGGTCTGTTTTTGTGCGCATCCGTGTTTTTCTGTCTGTCTGTCCGTCTGTTTGTCCGCCCGCCCTTCTCTGTGTCGGTCTCTTCCTGTACTTTAGTCCGTGCGGCCGTCTCTCTGTGTCTTTCGGTCTGCCCGTCCATTTCTCTCTGTCTGTCTGTCTGTCTGTCTGTCTGTCTGTCTGTCTGTCTGTCTGTCTGTCTGTCATTTGATATAAGCATTTTGATCCCTCCCCCGAAAATTGGCCGCCCATCTGTTTGTTTCTCTGCAAATCTACAAATTTACCGCGCTGCTGAGCACGAGGTCGCGGGTTCAATTCCCGGCCGCGGCGGCCGCTTTTCTGATTGAGACGAAAAGCAAAAACGCCCGTGTGTACGAGATTTCGGCGCACGTTAAAGATCCCCAGGTGGTCAAAATTAATCCGGAGTCCTCCACTACGGCGCGCCTCATCGCCTGCGTTGCGTCGGCGCGTTAAACCCTACAATCAATCAATCAACTGTTCATCACAAAGGAAACGTCACGGATATCTGAAATGAAATATTTGGTGCATAAATTAGAGTACCAGCATTAGTTCAATTTAAAATCACACCTTGGATTAGGTTTAACGATGTCTAAAAGAACATATTTGTTAAACCGGTGTCCATCAAAGGGAGATAAAGGCACTCTGTACAAACAGATGGCGCGTGTGCCGTGCGAAAGCGGGAAAACCTAATTATTGCAGAGAACCTTTTCTGCAATCATCAAGACAAGAGCGAGATGGGAGGAGAAAGGCCTGGGTGGTCCGATGTGAAGACAAGACACGGAATCGCCCATCCCAGGCGACCGGCATAAATGGTTTTTCATCGACATCCGCAGTGAATCTAGCATATATACGCGGTCATATACCAATATGGCCCCCTCCTTTTCCTCCTTGCAATACTTAGAGGCCTCACCGCCAGTCCATTTTTTTAGGTTACATCTATCTATATATGTGTTATTCAACGAGCTCCTGATCCTCAATAATAATTTGCTATGTGAAAAAAAGGGAATCTGTTCTGGAAGTCTTGTTCCCAAAGGGAACATAAGATGTGGTATTACCTGGAGTCGACCGTGCTTCACAATCGAAAGGCCTCATGCAACGGAGACGGGAAAGGTAGCACGCTACTTAATCTTGCATGTTAAGAGTTGCACTCGCGACCACTGGTGACTCTGAGTATAGGATAGGTTAGCATAAACTAAATACACTCGAGAGTGGATATTAGTACAGCCACCCTGTAGCTCATTTGGCGAAGCATAGGACTGCTATCCAGCTATAATAGCTTGAATACAACCCGCCACACTTGCTTTTCTCTAGTTTTTTTTTTAGTGGACGCATTGCACAATTTATATTTACACTTATTTATACCCAAAAGACAAGTCGCTTATTCATGCAATCTTTGGCGTTCTTGATTGTGGGCTTTCCGGTTTGCGATCATTGAACAAGTGCATCAACCCCAACTGTTATGCCGGGTGTATTGGGCAAGGCTAAGTAATTTTGAAAAGTCAGCCGTCAGAGGTAATGTTGTTTTTCTTCCGCGAAGTGATCACAGGCGGGGGAGGGGGGGGGGGGGAACAAACAATTTTCAATTGCTATTTAAGGTAACAATTAATTAGACCTTGTCGATAAATTATTTTTTATTCACCATAGTATCCACAGTGTTTTTCAAATAACTTACAGAGGGGTGGGGGGTGGAGTAGAATTTCGTACATAGAAAACAGTAACAGGAACTATAATTGAAAGCATAATGTCAAGACAAATCTTAGCAGTGTCGACGAAAATACATCACAAAGAAGACGAAAACCCATCATTAGACAAAATTGATACAACACCAGTCGGCAGCTTATTCCATTCGCTAATGGTTTTAGGAAAAAAAATTCCCCCGCATTTCCCCGAAGGGGAGTATCAGGAAGTGCGAGGCACGGGGTGATGCTATGAGTGGGAGTTTGTTGAAGTATGGTGGCATTTTGCTCGTTAGTTACATTAACACCCCCTCGTGATCACGTTCGGCTTAACACGCCTCGTTTGTCCCTCTGCGGAAATCTTGGTGAATTAACGTGTATGTTCGAGAGGAGGAGCGCACCGCACCGCAGCGCACCGCAGCTGCGAAGCGCCGACCGGAGTGAAGGGAGAGGAGGCGCAGTCACGTGAGAGAATGCAGAAGTAGCGGGTTTGTAGTATCACGTGCACGCCACGCAGTTATCAAGCCGCTATAACGCCGCTGAGTCGCCAACGCACGCCGCTGACGACGTAGTTTGAATGCGTTAAAGATATAAGCCGCGTTACTAACACTGATATCAGCGTCGCGTCCGTGAAAAAAAAAAAGTCGCGTCCGTGGCTTAGTCGGTAGAGCGTCGCGCTGCGGCCGCAAAGTCCTCGGATCGAAACCTGGCGCCGGATGCTGTTTTTTTTATATAGTGTAGTGGCCTGGCTGGCGCGCCGAGAGAGGGTGTTGCGAGCTGGAGAGTAGTAAAGGGGCTTTAGGATAGTAGGCGAGGGGGGAGAGGAGGCGCTATGCAAGCGCCCTCACGCGTCGGAAATCCGGCGTCGTTGCTAGGCACGGTAGCTAGCTCCGTTGCTAGGCTGCGCATGGAGGACGGCGGTGGAAGCAGGAGTAGGCCCGACTAAGAAGTGCTTCGCACTTAAAAGCATGTATAAGCTGTCGCGTATAGCGACGCAAGAAGGGAGCCCGACAGCCGGTCGCGCGTTCATTGGGCTGGTCACGAGGAACTGCCCGGAGCGTGAGGCGCGAGCTAGGCCCATGTCCCCAGTTCCCGTGCGAGCAGCCTGTTTAATACCGTCATCAACATACTCCTCCCACCGCCGAGTTGCGCAGGTTCAGCGAGAGGAACCAGCTGGTAGGCGGTAGCCGATCACAAGAAATGTACGCCACCCCGACCTGCGCAAGTGGATTGTCCAGTGAAGCTCTTGTGAACCACTACACCTGCTGATGGGGAGGGTATGCAATGTTCCTCGTCGTCTCGGAGGGCTTGTGGACTTCTCTGGCGGCAAGTGCTGGGCCCTGACGCATGCACTGGGCGTCTTAGGTGACAACTGCTTGCTTAGCCTCACGCACGCGCTAGCCGTCGAATGACGTCAAATCGCCTCCCCTTTCGAGAGAAGCTGCAAACGTAATCTTTACCACCACAAATTAGTGGGGCGGGGACTCCCATTCATCACTGGCACCTTATCATCCATCAGGCAGTTTTGATGCCTGCTTTGTTGTTGTTTTTCTTTACACAGATAGTAAGCGTTATTCTGCACGCCTGAGTAGCCTGACGCATGTGCTCGGCGTCTTGGGCAATAACTTCTGGGTGCTGCCCGGGTTTTTTTGTTTACGACCGGAAATTTTGCCACCAACGAGAGGCTAACAGCTTCGCTGTAAAATGAACTAGTGTGGAATATACAACGACGTTGTCAGAGGCAGCGGTTCGACTACAGTTTATGCTGAGCTCAGTGAAGAAAGTGCAGAAGCCCAAGACACAGAAAGGTACTTGTGGAGGTGGCTCCAGAGTGAACCTCTCGTTACACACACGAGGTCGATCACAGAATTGAGAACAACAAAGCAAAGTTTATCGCAGAGAATTTGGTTTGGTTTGTCGCCCGTGGTGCTTCGCTGGAGGGACGAGACGTTCATGTATGACATCCCATTGAACAGCAAGATGGCGGTTGTCTTATCGCCGCTATAAACAGCGGTTGCGACGTCTGGATGGCCGGCTTTGGCATCGAATGTGCCAGATGAACGATTTTCGAGTGAAGACCCGAGCGAATACAACGAAGGAAGTTCTCTGAGGCAGCAGCTGGGAAGAGGACTGGCGGGGCCACGCTACTGTTCGTGGGCGAATTGTTCTGCTTTGAAGGCGTGATGTGTCTCGTGCACCGCGCTGTCCGTGCCGGCGTTCGAGGCGTGATACCGCCGTCGGCCGTACCTGGTGCATACTCGTTTGGTTGATATTCCCGCAAGGGATCCTCGTGGCTGGGCAGCTTACTTGCTGACCTACTCGGCGCTTTCGGCGGTGAATTAGAAGGCGTGGGTACTTGAGCTTGGCGTGCAGCACTACTGAGAGCCGGTGAAAGGCACACGATGTCCTTTGCTTCTAAGGACCCCGGCATAACATTCGATGATGTCGCAAATTTGGGTGGGGTCAGACTTCTCGTATCTCAACTTTGTGCCGAAAGCTTCTGCCCACAACTCTCCGGAGTACCTTCTCCGGCTGGGCAACGGTTCGATTTCGGTTGCAGTCGCCGGATGGAACAGCCGAAGCTTGTTACAGAGTATCCGTGCTGTCTTCGGTCCCCGGCCACGACATCTGCAGTCGCCCTTGTGGGAGGCTTCGAGGTCCTGCAACCTTGCAGTGAAGTAGATCCGGCCTCAGTTGCCGTTAAGTTGCTGAAAACGCATGTGTTCCAACCGTCCAACAAATTATGTTTCGGAGGCAACAAGAAAGAAAGTCAAACGCCAGACTCTTCCGAACGAGGCCTTCCAATAGCAGTCAGCGCCAATCAAGACGCTAACTCGGTCCTTTTAGTAGATGTCAGAGGGGTAACAGTCGGCCGAGGCGAGACAGCGGGCTTCCAGTGATCGAAACACTCGTCGTTGTTGGGCGGACTTGTGACGATGCAGATTTCTGGCCCTTTTACAGCATCGATTGTTACGGCCTGGTCGTCACGCTGATTCTTCAGTGTCACTGAGACTAGATTGCACAGCATGGTTTCCGCTGGAGAGGTGTTGCAAAACGTGATAAGGGAGAGCCGCTCGGCTCCCTTAATGGGACAGGCCAAGGCGCGGGAAACATCGCGACGAATGAACGTGCGCTGGCTGCCGGTGTGCGTCGAGAAGAGCGCGCAGCAGCAACTGACCCGTGGGTCCCTTCCCCAGGCGCGTGCGGTCTGCAGTTATATTGGGGCGGGCAGGGTGACGCTGACTAACGTGGTAGTAATCACAGGCGCCGTCCTCAAAACTTGCCCCTCAAGACCGCCGTGTAAGGAAGAAACATGCCCTTCGCCTAATAGTCCTCTATGCGTAACACAGCAAACAAGCCTTATTGCTGTGCGGCACACATGGACAAAATGGTTCCGCTCGCCGCAGTGGAAGTAGAGCCTGGAAGCTTGAAGCTTTTTCCTTTTTGCGCCTGCTGTTAAAAGCGCTGCACACCCGGCAAGCTTGTGGTCGCATGAAGTGCAAAGCTGACATGACGACCGGTTCGAGTTCGAGGTGCTGTCTGTGAGAGCGGCTGCGCGAACGCCGCAGGCAAGGCCGTGGCAGGTGGTGGATGCGGGTCGGAATGCGGAGGCTCTTGTCTGTCAAGGTTGCTCCGCTGCGGAGCACTTGGAGGATCAAACTGCCCATCCTCGCAGACCTGTACCTGGATGCGTAGGAAGTCCAGTAATTCATTCCCTTCCTTGACCTTTTCCGTAGAGCTGGCTATCTCGTTCACTTGCCTCGCCCTTTCCAAAGAGCTTACTGTTCCGTACATTTCGCATTACGACGTAGGAAGCCGACAACACGACAAGTCGTCGCACATTCATAATTTACATGACGGCGCCAGACAGCTCAGAGGTAAGATACACACCGAGATATTTGAGTTGAAATATTTGGTTAAGAGATGTACCATAATTGGTATAGGAATAAATATGAGACGTTTTCTTTCTCCTGAAGCACATGTACAAATATTTTTGCATGTTTAAATTCATTCCCCAAGTTTCGCACCAATAAAATAGCCTGTTCAGATCATGTCGAAGCGCGGTGCAGTAATCCAGGTGTTTAATAACCCTATGCAATACACAATCATCTTCAAACAATTGTTATTGTAGACGAAATACCGGTAAAAATATAAATTGAAAAAATTAAAATAATAGTTGGCCCAGAACAGAGACCTGTGGTATTTACGCACTGATATCGACATCATCCGACTGCTGAGCATATACAACACGCTGTTTCCGGCAGTTCAAGCACTGTTGTATCAAACGGACAATTTCAGGGCTTATGCTATACCACAACAATTTGTCTAAGAGAAGTGAAGGAGAAAGAACGTCAAACGCTTTTTTTCCAAAATCCAGAAATATACAGTTCACTGCCGGCCGCGGCAGCCGCTTTTCTGATGGAGGCGAAAAGCGATGACGCCCGTGTGTTCGAGATTTCGGTGAGCGTTAAAGATCCCCAGGTGGTCAAAACTAATCCGTTTACGTTGCGCCTCATCGTATGTGTAGCGTCGGCGGGGTAATTAAACATCATAATCAATCAAAGAAACAGGCGGGTGATTAGTACGAAGCTATTTGGTTTCTACTTGTGTAATGGCGTAACGTTTGCAAATTTCTAGTCATCGGGTAGAGCGACCTTCTTTCAGGGACCGCGAACAATTATTTCGACAATAATTTGATAACGCGACCGTACGTGATTATAGCAGCGCTGCGGGTAATCCATCGAGCCACATGTACGTGGAAGGTTTCAAGCGTAAAAGAAGCTGCCTGATTCCGCGTACATCAAACTCAGTATCACCCTTGGGTTCAGCACAAACCAAACCAAACCTGTACCATGCCGCTGTTTAGTGGAAACAGAGGTAAAAACTCATTGAAGCATATATCTTTGTCGCGACTCTCAGGCACTAACTTGTCGTGACATTCCAGAGACGGGACTAACACATGGTCCTTTCAATTTGATTTGATAAAGCGCCCAGTTCCTTCGGGTGAGTTTTTGGCTTTCCTAACGCCTTTTTTAAACTCATTCGTCCCAGCCTCGAATTTTACTATAATACACGAGTGGGGATTTCTTTTGTAAGCCTCATAAATATTCTTTTGTTACTGACATGGCAGACTGTTTTAGAGAACCATGGTTTATTTTTATGATGATGTGATGTCAAAAGCGCACGATGGTACGTGCTGATCACATTCTAATCAAATTTTACACTTGAGAACTTACCACAGCTATTGCAAACTGAAACTGTCGGTAGATGTTTCCAAGACGTCGTAATACCTTTAAAGGAGAGCGAGATCTTAGCAGTGCGGGCTTTGTGATAGTTCGAGAGGATCATTTTTAATTATTTTTTTATTTTTAAATAGTTCAGTTAGGCATGTGATTATGATGTGGAAGTTGTAGAGGATCATCAGCCAACCTATCCAGCGTTAGCTTTGCGAACGTGTAATTTCGCGCATACCTATGGTCTTGGTACTTGTACTCCGGGCTCCAGCATCTGGAGCTCGGCGGCTTCAAAGTGTCGTCAAGCTATGTACCCATA
This sequence comes from Haemaphysalis longicornis, assembly GCF_048455015.1. Taxonomy (NCBI): domain Eukaryota; kingdom Metazoa; phylum Arthropoda; class Arachnida; order Ixodida; family Ixodidae; genus Haemaphysalis; species Haemaphysalis longicornis. Next base: position 96,301,096 of record NW_027526407.1, read on the forward strand.
TTGACGTCACTGAGAGCTGTGCACGTAAACCTATGCCGTGCCACTTTCCGTTCGCGACATGATAAAGCAACGGCCGGGCTAGTCCGTTCCTCCGTTGAAGTCTTCCTGGGATTAAGGCCGGCGTACGCCTGACGTGTACGGCTGTGAGCGACGTCAACACAAGGCCATGGCTTTGCGTCGCTTTGCAGCCGCCGAGCTCCAGATGCTGTAGCCCGGAAGACTGAAGCACTCAGCCCATATATGCGCGCAATTACATTTTCGCAAATCTAGCGCAGGATATAGCGTAGACTGGTGGTCCTGTATAATTGTCACAATACAACCACACGCCTAACTGCCATAATTAGAGTTAGTTAACAAGTTAGTTAACAAGTAATAGTTAATTGTAACCCTAAATAGCAATTGACACTCTTTTTGCTGAACCCGCCACGAACCTTCAATTCACTTCGCGCAGCAAAAAAAGAAAAACAATTTTATCTTCGAATGTAGATTTTATAAAATTACGTAAATCTTCTCTGAAACACTATGTATGTCTCCAGCGGGATATGCCTGCACACGTGAATGCACGTGCTCCTATCCAGGACTGTGCCCACACACTCGCACACGTATCCAATTATTTAAAGCACGAATACCAAGCTTTTTGTAAATTTCCTATAAGCTATCTTGCCTAGTGGCTGAGAAGGAAAATAACGTTTCTTTCTTGCGAAAGGGGTATCAAGGCGTACTTCAGGCCGCATTCCACACCAAAGCGAGCGTAACAGTTTCGCCAGAGGAATTTATACAGTCGGATGACATATAGCTGCTATCAGTTAAACAAAAATGTCAATACAGGCTGGTTGATACTCTTTCGTAGGTTTTAGGTTATGTGCCCGAAAAATTCGGGTAAAAAAACGGAGGACCGACGACGTCTGTTCTGCCCAGTCTTCTTTGCGCCGGGTTGCGTCGGTTGTTTAATTCATAAGGCTACCTCTAACTAGAGCGTGCACGGGGCGGGGGCCAGGCGGTCAAATGTGGTTCTCAATACGGGAATTAGTATAAAGCACATATACTGTCAGTGCGCTTCGCATTTTGAACTAAGTCATTCAGACCTTGCTTTTTGCGCTAACCAACAACTTACTGCAGAAATATGTAATTTTCGGCCAGACTTTCGATTCGCTAAAATCTTGAAAGTAAATGCAGGTGTGGGAAAATAGAAAGTTCTCATTGGAGCCAGTACTTCTTGCTTGTGTCAAACCTGGGGCTGATGATTGGCGCGTTAGAAATGCAGTAACAACTCTACCATCCCCATTGCTGTCCTTTCAATCTGTTATAACTTGGTCTTCTGTTCTGTACACACCAATAGCGACGCGAGCCTCACCGCTAACGATCACGTTGGATTCTCACAAGCGCCTGTTTAATTTACCGACCATTTCACCCCTGCAATCCTTCTGCTGAACGCTATTATCAAAGTCTGGCTTCTAGGTGTGTCTTTAAATCGTTTAATTGGCGCCCATCTCATGGCTCAATTTTCACCACACCGTCAAGGATCTTTTCTGGAAATTTGATGCTCCTTGCTTTCCTGTTCTAACAATAATCAATCCGTTTTAAGCGATTGAGCTAAAGTCAAAATGGCCGAGTGGGCAGCAGGTTTTGCAGCCTTACGTAGGACGCCAAGTAGAATTCTCAGTTGCGGCCTTTTCAAAAACGTCAGTTTCGCTTCCACCCTAAGCAGAAGAGTAGTTTCGTTTGCTGGGCTTAAAGTAAAAACCAAACAACCAAGTTGGAATATCTAATCGTTACTATCTCAGAAGTGTGAGCTGTCGCTGTACCACTGCATCTTCGAGTCTTGTTGGATTTCTTACCGCGTTTATGGCCCTCAATTTTCATCAATTTCATCCCGCTGTTGGCCCCATTCCGACTTATCTCTTTCCTAGAGAACGTTTGCATACTTTTGCAGAAAGCTTTAGGCGTATGTGGCGTTGTCCGGTCGCCATCGAGTTGTCCGGCCTTTCACGAAGAGCGCCTTCAGGGAGTACATAATTTGCGTTACGCCTTCTTGTGGAGCTGGGCGCCTTTGTTTTTTCGTGTGGCAAGAAAATGGTTTCGCTCACTACTTCGCGCCTTTTCTTCTGACAATGGTCGGGTCCCCGGGTTTAGTCTCGTGCATCGGACACTCGTCGCAGCCACGCCTCTCGGACATACATCGTGACTCCGTATTTTCCGGTATAGTTTTCTTGACTCTTCCACGTGACCAACCATCATCCAGGGCCCTATTTTTGCCTTCGTCGAGGTAGTTTCGTAGGCCGTCTACAGGATGCTTCACGGCCATGAGGTGGCATGCGGAGTAGTGCTAAGTGCTTTCAGACACGCGGACCTCACCCGTGTCAACGGCTGAAGCTAACCAATAAGTTAAGAAATTGCAGCCCATGTAGACGGTGGGGATACTTCACGTCTTGCACTCTTTTGCTGATATGGTGGTCCAGTATCATGCGATTTGGAGCAGTGATCGCACAATATTAAAGTAGATTGTGTAACATCATCAAGGCGTAGACTTTATAGACGTACAGGTGCAGCTGGTGCACAAAATATAGCCATGTTTTTTTTAAGGAAGTCCTTGTGGCCGACGACTTAATACTTTGTCAAAGTGGGGAGGTGGGCAAGTTTGTACGGCGCCATTCTGGACAACAGCGCGAAAAAAAATGTGGATGAAGAGAATGGACAGGACGAGCGCTGACTCACAACTAATTTATTCACAGGAAGCGTGCGGATTATGAACAATTGCAACACGAATGAGAGAGAGAAAACAAAGCAATGAAATCGAAGAGACTTCGTCGTACGCCCTCCCCTACATAGTCAACGCTCAAAGCCTAACCGGAAACTCACGAAGAATAAACAAAGGGCCACTCCCGGGCTGATAACTGGGTTACAAAACGTAGGAACATCATTCTTGGCGGCACGTGCTAGTTCATATTCTCTGTCACAAAGCGCTTATCGACGCTTGGCTTACACAATCGCCTCCCAGTTTCCTGGTGTGAAACACTTCAATTTTTTCCCGGCCTGTCTGCCTGGTGCGGCTGGTATCCTGTGCTAAGAGACAACCGTTGTCGCCAGACATGCCAGGCAGACCGTCCGGGAAATTATTGAAGCGTTTCACACCAGGAAACTGGGACACGATTGTGTAAGTCAAACGTCGATAAGCGCTTGTGACAGAGAATATATAACTACCACGTGCCGCCAAGATTGATGTTCTTACGTTTTGTAACCAAGTCATCAGCCCGGGAGTGGCCCTTTGTTTATTCATCAGTTTCATTATGTGGGGAAAGGGTACCAGGGAGTGTGCTCGATTTTATCGCATTGTTTCCTCTCTATCTTTTATGTTGCAAACGTTCATATTCCGCACGCATCTCGTGAATAAACTAGTTGTGAGTCAGCGCCGGTCCTGTCCGCTCCCTTGACCAAGTCTTTTTTAGTGCTGTTGTCCAGAATGAAGTTAAGACTTTAATTTCTACCAACGTCGTTCAATTCATTGCTTATAACTGCCATACGCCCTCTTTTTTTAGTTCTTCAGTGCTACGTTTGTTTTGTTCTATTAGTAAATTCTTCCGTGTTGCTTTTTCGTTTTTTTTTGCGCCAAATCGATGCGGTAATACGACTTATTAGACGTCAGAAGTACCGCTGCGCACTTCTTTTAAAGACTCTACAACATAGTTGCGTTGGCCCCTGCATTTCCGCCGACGCTGTGCTTGAGCCTGTCTAACAAAAAATAGCCTCCCCAGATTTCTAAAGCCAATTTTTTTCTCCGTGGGACGGATGCTGTCCTGTAAAAAAAAACTTATCACTTCCCCACATACTGGTTTGTCTGCCGAAAAGCTCTGATACGATATCTACCCGCATTCCCCGTGCGTGAACCAGGCCTTCCACTATGTCAAAAGGATCACTTGAGAATCACGGAGAAGGAAGTGTTCTAGATACACGCATCTGTCATAAAGAAAGAGTCCAAGAGAATATCATTAGCTTGTAAACCAAATGTTGGTATGAATTTAGATAGTTCGAACATGCGTTTACTTAGTGTGCAAAAAGTCAAAAAGTCGTCGCCTAGGTTTCTTCCTCGTTTGCGATTTGGGTCTGTGAATGTTTGGAGATCCATTTGACGCGCTTTCAGCAAAGGTTAGACGTATTTTTAACAAATTTTTTGAAGTACTCTCAGCGCAGTTTTGATGTCAAAAATCTTTCGCGCTCCTCTCGAATGTTCAGGAAGGGATGGTAGCGTATCAACCGTTTTATTTGTCCCTTTATTCTGCAGTCGTCCCGTAAACTTCAGCGCTTTACGTCTCCTCATCTCTCAATACCAAATAGCCCAACACTAAGCGATGGTGATGGTAGCGGTTTTTTTTTTTTTTCGTCAGAGCGGGGATTTTGTCAGCGATAATCTTCCGACTAAATGCGAGGATGCGTTCTTCAACAAACTACAGCCGGTTGATTTGTTTCGAGAACTCCTCGTTTGGGGTGAGGAACTTGGTCGAAGAACTGGCTTTTTTGTTCATGGGTCTCCTCGTCGTGTGGCCGGACGTCCTTCATTTCGGCACCGAGTTTTGGAAATCTAGACTCTGGAACGATAACCTTCAGGAAGGCGGCGTTGAAGATGTAGATTTGCAACAAGCTGTATAGTAAGAAAGAATTAGCCCAAGCAGCTCGAACTTCTGCACCGCCTTGATGACCAGGCAAAGTAAAATGTCATCGGTGCTCTAATGATGATTACCCTTAACATGTAACCCTATGTTACCCCAACCTTCAATATCATACCCTCCAAAAAGCACGAGAAAACCGGATTAACTTTGGAAGATACACTTATGTGGGCACGTGCTACCCGTCGCGAGCAATGAGACGTTTAGGAGCCGTTCTGTTGCCACACAAGCCGGACGTCCAACGTTTCCATGCGATACCGGATGTCTGCTTTTTCATTCAGAATGCCATGTTTGGCTTTTTGAAATAAAGAGCTTAAAAGCGGCGTTACAATGACGCACCCCTTCAGGCTTTCTCCCGGGCCCTAATTCACTTCTTGTTCTGAAGGAATGTTTTTAATAAGAAAATCGCTAACGACGCCCAACTCCACTCTGATAATGTTCGGAAATCGTTTCTCCCTCGTCTTCCACAAATATGCTTATACCGTAACTGTGAATGCAAAGTGATCATCCCCATCTTGCTTCGAACTAATCGGGTTTCACCTATGTCGAGCCTCTTTCTCAGCCATTACGCTGCCACTACACTACTAGTTATACTTAATTAGAGAAAATTAGCAACTGTTACATTCTATTTGGCCTTGCCCGAACATTGTAACAGCATTCGGCAAATACCTTTTATCTCCTATGAATAAAGAACTGACATAACATCTTCCACCCACTGCCATCCTTTTTTCATCTCAACAAACACAGCCTCTGTCTTTCCTCATTCTCAAAAGATGTGAGAACAACAACGTTACTCAAAAGCCATAGGCCACATACCCACAATGCAAAAAAAAAACCTACCAGAGCACATGGAGAATGCGTTGGCATTTAGAAGCATGTGTTGCCGAACTTGCTGTTTTCATCCGAAGTTGTCGCGTGGATTTGAAGGTAAAAACGTATGGCAAACAGCAGCCTAAACAGCCAAATATAAAACAAAAAAAAAATCTTGCAACCGCAAACAATCAGCTTCAATGATGACGCACTTGGAAGATAGAACGGCACACAGCTCTTTCATGAACTGGAGATTAGGATAAGAACAAGCGCCCAGATCGTGTTTGGAACGTCTTCAAGAGCCCTCTCGGACAGAAGAACTCGCGAACGTGACACGAAAGTACGATAAGTGAGAAAATAGGAAGCATCGTGCGAAGAAAACAAGCTTATATGGGGGCAAGCGATAAACAGAGATAAGTAGATTGCGACGACCAAAATAATACTGCAGTCGGGACACAAAGACGGGAATACAAAACATTATCTCCCTCATGCCACCAGCGAGAGAGCACGTTTCTTCAAGACTTGGCACCAAGGCAACTTAATTTCTAATCAAAAAGAATCTGCGAAGTGCGTACCCTCCAAAAGCATCTCTACTACAACCCAAAACACGTAGAGAACATAAGGGCAAATGAAGGAAAGTGCGCATTTCGCTCACGCAAACAGAATCGTCCTGCCGCGAAAAACGGCGCCTCGGTAATCACAGCGGCAGGCGATGAAACTGCAAACGAAACAAAAGCAGCAAAACATGAAACCGGTAGTCGTCTTCGGCCCTCCGCCCAGTTCGCCGCCACGCAGATAATCAGTTCCTCAAGAGCGCGCTTGCTGTCCTCGTCTCCCGCGCTTCTTCCTCCTCTCCAAGGCGATTCCTCCTCCTCGCTTCGAGCTGCTGGGCAGTTCCGCCGTCCGTCAACGACAAGGTTAGCGCCGATCGCTTGCCGTGCGCATGCGCGTGTGTGGAGTAATCGTGACTGCGTTCGCGTGTGAAGCTCGCGTGCAGCTCAACCGATGCAGAAACTAAAAACTTTCTCATCGTAGCCCTTACAGCGGAAAAGCAGGAGCAGAAAACCAGTGCCTTTGTCGCCGGCATCATGCGGACATCATGGGTCCTTTTTGCCATCCTCCTCGTCGCCTTACAGTGTGTCTGGAACTGGCTGCCGTTCCTAACAGGCCCGGCCGAGTGGCTGGGAAAGACGTTGATACTGGTGATCGCCGCACACGTGTTGGCTCGGTTCTTGTGGAGACGGCTCTTCGTCACCATTGTCAGCGGCGAAGGAAAGGCCGTGCTTATCACTGGTGAGTCTTGACGCATCACTCGTTTCATCGCCTCGCTTGTCCTGTGCGCTCGCGAGTGAATACGACTGGAAGCATCAGCCAGGGATTATGCGATAAAGCGGACGACGAGTTATTGCAGCAATAGTTTGCAGTGGCTAGAGTCATGTGCTCGTGTTCGCTGTCGATAATGCAGACGTATCAGCTTCCAAGAGTGGCTGCGTTGTTGGAGTTCGTATGGTTCTGGAAAGTACGAACTGGTTTTCGTTTAGTATGGCTCTGGAATTTACGAAACCGCGAAGAACATCATGGTTCCGGAAAGTACGAAATACCTACATGGACAAGAAAAAACGAAAACGACACTCCGCTTGTCTTCTTCTTCCTCTGTACCTGTCGATAGTTGGTACTTTCCCGTACCACGGTGCGGCTTGTCCTTCGGCCTTGTGTTCCCTTTCAGTGGCGTTTATCATATGCCGGCCTGCTTTATTAGTTTTTTCGAAGCGCCTTATTACGTCCGTGCCAGTCACCCTTTCTAGCCAGTTTTTGAGGGTCTGCCATAAATATATGTGAAGCCATGACCATCGGCACAGTCTACTTTAAAAATCTGTTTGTGTCAACGTGGAATCGACGATGAACGACGCCTACACTAATGGTTGTGCGGATAGCTTTTCTGTTTGGCATGTTGTGAAGTTCTGTGGGATGGCAGAGAACACCTCCGCCTCACTAACGTTGGAGAAAAAGTAAGTTTGGAAAACGAACATTACAGAGTGCGGCCATTAGAGAATAAGGGAGTCGGCGGCGTAATCCTCACGTGTCAAGCGTCTTGAGTGGGCCGTCATCTCCGCACCGCAACGTCCCCACGTTGCCTCGTACTCACATCGCGGTTACCCACACAGCATATGATCCATACACGAATAGCAGCTGACTTCGGTGTACGACACATTTCCAGGGGGACTAATAGTGTTACGGCCCGCGCTCATATTTGTTACACCAGTGACCGTATATAAAATGCGCCGTATAGTATGGGTCCCGGGCATTCACTATTAGGCCTGATAAGGTGTCGGCACCCTTCGCCAGACAGTTTCGGGCCTTTTCCTCCTACCTCCCCCCCCCCCCCTCTCAAAGCCTCATCGCATCGCATCGCATTCACTATTCCTGACGGAAACGCCTCTTCCTTACACTGAGCAGTAAGCACAAGATATGAAAACCAAAAATAAAGTTATTTCCAAGCAAACGTAACGCGCAATCATTCTGTTGCAAACGAGCACTTACTGCGTTCTTTTTCTATTAGGTTGAAAAAGAAATTAGTTACTTCTCACACTAAAAACACACCAGGCTATTGTGTTACGCCACGACGACTTCTTGTAGCACGTAGGCTTAAAAACTCGCAGTGCCATTTACCCAGTTCAAACCTGCACATGGTAGAAAATTTTTTTGAACAAAGTAATGCTTAAATTCCTTAATTTCTTTCTAAATGCTCCCAGATGTCTGTGACGGGGTCTATTCACTGAGTCCAAAAGCACAAAACTTTTTGCTTTAAAAAACACTGCTTCTGATTAAGCTAGCGCCTGCACTTCTCCAAGCTAGCGCCCTTCATATCGTGTAGCACGACTGGAAAGGCAGGAAACACGTGTACATCGATCTAGGCTAAATCTCGGCGACCTTGCCTCCAACAGCCAGTGCGTTACCTTGTTCCCCTTTAAACACCCCTAGCACACCGCACTAGGGACTGAGCTTTACGTCAGTGCGCTACGCTGTGAGTCAGATTATGAAGAACGATTGACAGTGTTTTTGCGTTATTTTTTGGATTTGAAGGCCTACGAAGTTGTTAAATACACCTATTTCTTGATCAAAAACCACTGGAAATAAACATGATTGAACCGAAATATGAGCTTCAATCGCAGAATATATGTATAGCAACCCTTTGGACATGAACGACACGTGCGCATGCCTAGAAACGTTTTAACTCAAGTTAAGTACAACAGCGGTCCACTTAGCGAAGTTGACATGATATAGGTGTGAATACACCTTGCAGCCTCTAAGGCATTTTTTTAAATACTACTGCTTCCTCCGGAGGTCTAAAAGGGGACTTTATATTCGCTCCATAAGCCTTATATTACAAAATATTTTTTGTTGCCACTACTTCTAGAAGATGAATCTGGCGACTTGGCTCAGATTGATTTAGCAGTGCCATCTAGAGTACGTTCGTAACAACTTTACTCATTTCACCTCCGCGGCAGCTGCAGGCCTAAAGCCCTACTGAGCACTACGCCGCAGTTTGGAGTCCTACCCACGGAGGTCTTTGCACCGATAGATGAGATAAATAATTGTAATTTGAGACGCGATAAATCAGATCAAATTGAAGTATGGTGAACGCAGTCGCAGGCCGCTCCTATTTAGGACATGGTATTCTGTTGAGCAAAGGAAGCGAACGGGTTAGTAATATTAACACCGAAAATTGGTGTCACTACCCCTTTATTGAAAAGGCCGAAGAACAGAAAGATGAATACGGAGAAGCCATAGTTCCTGCTTTCGGGAGCAAAAAAAATATTGTTACAGCAGCATAATGGGCAAGCTAGTACTCTTGAGCATGATTATATAATAAAAATGTATGACGGTAAGAGAAATAGACACAAACCACGTGAAATACGTAGACTGCTACTGTACACTATGGCTTTACGGATGTGTATTATTCTTCCTTTCATACCTTTTTGCTCCGCAATCACGCTCTATCTAAATGATACACTCCTTAACAGCTTCAAGGTAGGTTCAGAATGCAGCTGTAGAAAACTGCTTACAAACCATTCCGGCTAATTTTCTTTTTTTTTCTCCTTCGTGCGCAATATTGAAGAAACTGCTACCGTAATAACTGCTACACCATCGATAAAAAACGCATGCGTCTTCCTGGTGAGCAGTTGAACAAACTTTCGCCTCTTGTTCTTTTCAGTCTGAAGTCACTGATCCTGTCACGTGTCGGAGGAAAAACATTCAACGTATACAAACAAGGCACCGGCCACCCATACTATTAAAGCTTCTCATTATTCCATTCACGGTCCGTGACCGTTACGCAAGACTCCTAGCCATTGTTCGCGCTTTTGTGTTACCGAATGGTCTTTCGTCTGCCGGTAAAAACAACGGGAAAATCACAGAACCCTTCTGCGTTCGGGATAAGTGCTGCGTTTTCTGGCAATTGCGAGCAGTACGTAAGGCGTTTTTTGTATTCTTCTCCAGATATCTAATGCGAGAAAATCTCAGTGCTAAAGTTGAGTGAAGTTTTCGCAATCATTTTGGAAGGAAAGCAAAAATTTGAATGTAGAGAAGTGTTTATACTTCAGAATAGTAAGCTACTAAGAATGTAGCAAGTATTCAACGATTCAAATCCTACAACGACAGCTCTAGCTCTTGCTCATACCGGGAGTCTCAATACAACAAACGTATAAATAAACGAATATTTCCTTTTTTTCACTACGAATTAGACGAAGAAGGTATTGGCGACATTTTGTTCATTTCCTTCCTCAGCCCCGTGAAGAAAAATCAAGGGCCTGGCCGTGCTATTGATTAGTTTTCATGCGGCAGGTTGTGATACAGGTTTCGGGAACATGCTTGCCAAGAGGTTGGCCCAGGATGGCTTCCTAGTTTTCGCCGGCTGCCTGGACTCTAACAGCGAAGGGGCCATGGTGCTCAAGAAGAGCCGAAACATCAGGGTGCTGCAGCTAGACATCACCAAGGACAACCAAGTTGACGAAGCTCTCGCATCGGTCAAGAGAGACCTTGGGTCCAAGGGTAAGCCCATGACATTCAACTAAGATAGCACTGTTTACAGTACTGACAACGCACGCACAAAATGATAGTGTACCAGCGGCCTCTTTTTTCCTAGCCAGCTAGAGAAAGCGCTTTTGTCCGTTGAATGTGGCTTTGTAGATAGTACTCGAAGAAAGAAATACAGGCAGTGCAATTTCTGCACATTTCTGTAAAGTATACAGAATTTCCGATTTTAGAAACGTTTACCATTGGCTTCCCCCTGAAGCCTGTGCTTATTCCCCTGCCCAAATATCCCGCCATAGGCCGCAAGAGGGAACGATCTACGTGTACTCGGAAATTCAAGTAATTAGTCCGGCGGAGTGCTTGACAGTCCGGCGGAGTGCTTGACGGGCGCTACAGCTCTGCTTTATCTTCTAGGCATCCACCACGTCAGAACGACCAGCGGAAGCTTTGCAGCGGGAGCGGCTACATTGCGGCGAGCAGCGCAAGTGGGACCCCCCCTCCCCCTACCCCGATAACGTCACCTGGCGCTGCAAATCACTGAACGTCGACAGGAGCACCGATGCCTTAAAAGACGTCGCGGAAGATCGGAGGGTTGCAGTCCGGCGGAGTGCTTGACGGGCGCTACAGCTCTGCTTTATCTTCTAGGCATCCACCACGTCAGAACGACCAGCGGAAGCTTTGCAGCGGGAGCGGCTACATTGCGGCGAGCAGCGCAAGTGGGACCCCCCCTCCCCCTACCCCGATGACGTCACCTGGCGCTGCAAATCACTGAACGTCGACAGGAGCACCGATGCCTTAAAAGACGTCGCGGAAGATCGGAGGGTTGCAGTCCGGCGGAGTGCTTGACGGGCGCTACAGCTCTGCTTTATCTTCTAGGTAAGACACAGCGACCGTTTTGTGGTCCTTTTTTCTGACAAGCACTTCGCTGGACTGCACCTTGTGTTAAGATGTCCGACGCATTATGTCTTTCATGCTTGAAGCCTCTGCCTCTTTCAGAAGGCATTAAGTGTCTTGCTTGCAAAAATGATTATCACAAGGGAAAGTGCTCCGGCTTAACGAAAGCGGCACTCAAGAATATGTCGAAAAGTGACGCGGATTCTTGGACGTGTCCCACGTGTGTAAGCGGCGCGTCGCGATCGTCGAGGAAAAAGCGCGATAGCCAGTCTAGGCGTAACCGAGATAGCCTATCTGACAAGAGCGATGACGAGGGTGCGACGAGTGAACCTTCGCTGAAAGATGTCATGAGTAGCATCACGGCGCTGTCGGCTAAGCTACACGAAGTGTTAGACCGGCTGGACAAGCTTGAAAGGAGCGGCGAAATGCAAAATGTGAAACACGATGACGCTCTTTTGAAGCTGACAGAACAACAAAAAAGTATTGAAGCCATGGGACAGGCTCTAGAGCATATGTCTGACAACTACGACGAAATTCTGAAAACGACTCAGGAAAATAAAACCAAACTAAAAGAACTGGAAGAAAAATCGGCATCGTTTGACGCCGCATTGTCAGAGCAGCAGTCAGAGATGGATAAGCTTAAGTCGAACTTAAACAGCCTTGAGGAATATTCTAGGCGGAAAAACATTGAAATTCATGGCATTGAAGAAACAGTGAACGAGAACCCCTTGAGCATCGTCTCCTCTTTGGCAGTAAAGCTAGGATTGAAAGCGCCTACCCCAGAGGAGATCGAAGCCATCCATAGAATTAAAGCCAAACCTGACATGACACCACCCTTGCTGGTGCGGTTTTCAACTACGACAATGCGGGACAGTTGGCTCAGCAAGCGACTTGCACTCAAGTCAGATGATATTTACATAAATGAAAATCTGACTGCGTACACTAAGAGGCTTCTTTGGATGGCGAAAAGCGTGGGAAAAGAAAAATCATACAAGTTTGTCTGGGCACGGAATGGTAAAGTGTTTATGAAGAAACAGGAAGGAATGGCTGCCATGAAAATTGTAAACGAAGGAAGTCTGCTCAAGCTCCTGTAAACATGGATCAGGAATTCAGCACCTTTGATGACTGGATTACACAAAGGCAAAGCTGCATCAATAAGCAAAACAAACACCAGTCATTAGATTTGCTTCATGTAAATATTAGAAGCACGCATAAAAATTGGGATCTTCTTGGATTTTACACAGCTAAATGTATCTCCTTCCTTGACGTCATTGTATTAACTGAGGTTAATGTTGACAGTAGCACTATAAAGCAATACCAATTAGACGATTTTTGTCAGTACTACTTATGTAGGGAAAAAAGAAAAGGTGGAGGATTGGCAATCTACGTGAGGAAAGAATGGCTATGTCAACAAACGCTACTCTCGTTCAGTGAGGCAGAGGTAACTTTGCTCACTATCGAGAAAGCGCAGGTTTCGTACGTTATTGTAGTCGTCTACAGGCCACCAGGGAAGAACGTGTTAATGTTTTTGCGTGAATTAGAGCAGCTATTAATCCAACTAAACAAACATGACAATCTCATCCTTGTTGGCGACTTTAATATAGATATATCCACACCTGGAAAAATGGGAGTCTCGGAATACCAAACTCTCATTTCAGGCTTTGGGCTCGAACACAAAATAGTTGGTATAACTAGAGAAGAGGTCCTCGGAGACAAATTAACTAGATCAAGCATTGACCATATTATAACCCGAATAGACGAAGGGCAGACATCAGCCAGTATTATAAAACAAAAAGTCGCTGACCATTACTTTGTGACGCTTACCGTGTGCATGGATTACGGAGATAATTCTGACGAAAAGAAAACTAAACAAGTTTCAATTGTGGACAATGTAAAGGTTGACAAGTTCATAGCTGAGGAGCACTGGGACAATTTGATAGGTCTGGACCATACGAAGGCGTACGATGAACTCGCTTCAAAATTGCAGCACATATATAAGTCAAGCCAAAGAACGGTAACGATTAAACAAAGAAAGAAAGACAAACCATGGTTAACTCAAGAAATAATGGAGTTAAGTTACCTTAAGGAACGTTTGTACCGCAGAAGTAAAGCTAATCCAGCTGATGAAATTTTAAAACATGAATCGAGGCAAATGAGAAATAAACTTACCGCCAAAATAAGGCTGGCCAAGAACAATTACTATAAAAACAAACTAAATAGCTGCCGGAAGGATATAAGAAAATCATGGCAATTGGTAAACTCGTTAACGGGCAGAAAGCCAAAAGATGGCATAGACGAGGTTATTACGATCAACTTCCCTGAAAGACAAGCTGAAGAATTAGCAAATGACTTCAACAATTGCTTTGCGGACGCCGCCAGAAAATTAAGAAGTCAAAGTGTCATAAAACAGTCACAGATATACAGTCCGAAAAGTAACATGCGTTCAGCATATCTACCTGATATAACCGAGCAAGAAATATGGGAGATAATTAGAACATTTCCTATTAACAGAATGCCAGGTTACGACGGAATCCGAATTAGAGACCTGGTTGTGCATTTCGAAAAGCTGAAAGCACTGCTTATGTACATTTTTTCAAAAATACTAGAAACAGGAAAAATTCCGAGAGGAATGAAAATTTCATTGATTAGACCTGTCTTCAAACAGGGCAAAAAAGACCAATGCGAAAATTATAGGCCCATTGCTATACTGTCCTGCATAGCCTGTATTCTGGAGAAAGCCATTTACAGGCGGATGATCTCTTTTTGCGAGGAGTTTCAGCTTCTGTCGGATGCACAACATGGCTTTCGTACTGGGAGAAGTACCATTACATTATTAGAGGATTTTGCAGATGGTGTAAACGAAGCAATTGATAGTAATAACATAGCCCTTGGATTATTTATAGACCTTAAAAAAGCATTCGATACCATTGACCACAGTATTATCATTAACAAATTATCATTGATCGGATTTCGCGGCATATATATAAATTTGTTTAAAGATTACTTTGAAGACCGTTATCAACTTGTTAGAATCAACAGTACTGATAGTAACCGCTTACATCTCCGATATGGCGTGCCTCAGGGCTCTATTCTGGGACCATTACTTTTTAACGTGTACGTTAACGATATCTCAGACGTTAAGCTGAATTCTAAGATCTATCAGTACGCTGACGATACAGCCCTTGTATTAGCGGGGAAAAACGTATCCGAGGGAGTGGCATTGCTGCAAGAAGATATTAATAAACTAATAGCCTGGTTTGAAGATAATCACATCTATATTAACAAAGACAAAACCCAGCTTATTTGTTTTCACAGTCCGCATAGAAAAGTTGAACTCCATGCCCCTTTGTATTTACATAATAATCTATGTATAAATTGCAAATGTGCTAGTGTGAATTTTTCGACAAAAGTAAAGTACCTGGGCCTAATATTTGATGAAACGTTTTCATGGACCAGCCATATCGAACACCTCGCAACTCGACTAAGACAGGTTTGTGCATCAATATATAAAATTAGATCGGTTTGTGACGTGAAATTGCGTAAAATTATATACAAAACTTTAGGGGAATCGATATTGCGGTACGGTGTCTCAATATATGGGTTAGCTTCTCCGTATAAACTAAGTGTATTGAACAAAATACTCCGCAGAATTACCAAAAATATAGCATATGGCACAAGGGAATTCTCAGATGATACAACGAAGCTTATGGCAGCACACTCAGTTTTCAGCGTGCAGCAGCTATTTTTGTCTGTAACACTTACAAAAAACTTTTTCTCGAATGACTTTAAAATAAAGAATGTGAAAATCCGAAACCTTCGCAAAACTGAACTGTATAAAATTCCAAAAGTGTACACCAACTATGGCAAAAGGACTAGAGCATTTTATTTGCCATTTTACTTTAATAAATTGCCGAATGACACTCAAGTAGTCTCTATGAAAGACGCTCGAACGTTAATCCATGCCTGGATTTCCGAGAATATTGCCTAAATAAACGCGACTCCAGAAGAAAATATCGAATCTATGTTTGTGTGTGTGCGCGTATATACATGTATATATGTGTGTACATTTGCATATGTATATGAGTATATGCATATGTGTGTATATGTATATATATATATATGTATATATATATATATATATATATATATATATGTGTGTGTGTGTATATATGTATGTGTATATATATATATATATATATGAGAAGGTCTGTTTCATGTGCTCTATTATCACTTTGGGGCTTCTGTGGGCTCAGCTACGCATATAGTGCAAGATGTGGAATTCTACCCTGCGGTTGATGTTTTTGCAATAGACGGGTGTTGTTATTGCATGGTACCTGTCTCCCTCTGAATATATATATGTGTGTATGTGTAGATATATATGTATGTATATATATGTATGTATATATATATATATATTGTTTATTATAACAGTACAAGTTTTGGACGTTATTTCGATTTGATAGCAGAATGTATTGTGCCTTTATTATCTTCTTTTTTCTCGAACCGACTGCCCTGCCCCGCATAAAAGCAGAGGTTGCTTACGCGGGCTGGCACTTGTATCTGTTTGTCATGAAGATGAAATAAACTGTATGTATGTATGTATGTATGTATGTAAAACTACCACACGGCAGCAAAACAAGACGACAAAAGGGATATTGTTCATAAAAGTATAAGATCGTCAAGATGGTCCAAGAAATGGGTAAAAATGGCATTGACATTAATATGTCTTTGGGAAGACTATCGCCAGCGCCAGAAACTGACCAGCATTCGGAGCCTTGCCAAAAATGCTATCCCGGGTATTATTATCCCGAAAAAAGTACTAACGCCGAATACTGTAATACGCGTCCTGGCCGCACCGTCGTCATGCGAGGATTGTTTTACGTCTTGTGGAACGTGTATGGATACATAGAATGATAATTCAATGTTTATAAAGTCTGTGAATATATTCTGATATTTTTCTTTCGGAACTAATGATCTTAGTTGAAAAGCCGGTGTTTTCATGTGGATTACGTCTCGTACAATAACACTGTTTAGAAGCTAACTGTTTTTGATAATGTTTGAACATCGTGCAGTGCTGTGGTCTGTGGTAGCGAACGCGGGCATCGCCAACAGCGCCCTCATGGAGTGGATGACCATGGAGAGCATCTTCAAGGTGTTCGACGTCAACGTCTTCGGCACTGTGCGTGTGGCCAAGAAGTCTCTGCCGCTGCTGAAGAAGAGCAGGGGCCGCATCGTCATTGTCACTAGCGTATACGGTAAGAGCATATTGGATACTTTTTCTTATTTATGCAGTGAACACGTTCTCGAAACGTAAGATACGATCCTCCATTCGTTTGATAAGTTCATCCGACTTATATAGCAATTCATTACACGACATGAATAACACAGGGAGAAAGTGTTACACACAAGAATAATTTACAAGACGCCATACACTGAGTACATGGTAAAAAGCTCAAATTAATAAAAATTCTCTACTAACAACGCTGCGTACCCAATAAAAAAATTGTTAACCAGAACTTGCAAGCAATGGGCCATGCTAGGTGAATCTAAAGTCAATGTTGTCATAAACCTGTCACCCGTGAAAGTGCGCTTCGACTCAAATCCGTTTAATTATTCGACGGTGAATCATTGGAACGATTGGTCTTCTGAGAGATACACAAGTCTGTTAAAAACAGGGAAGTGGACCTAATGTCATTTTATGTTGGAAAGGATAACGCGCCCTGTAAGACAATGGGAACAAATACTCTGAGGCATTCATGTGCGTAAGTTATAAAAATAATAAACAACGTAATACTCCCAGTTCTCTCGCACCATTATTCGCTTTATTTGCATCAAGGAGCCTTGCATTCGCCGTGCCGCAATTTTAGACTCAAAATAATGGCAGTCGAGTTCCGGTTCTTGATCGAGAAATGCTTCTTACGCTTCACCGTTCCGTAGAAAAATTCTTAAAGCGAAGCTTTCAGGCGCTCAACGGTGCCGTCTGCAGTCCGTTCAAAACGCACTTCAAGAAAGCCAACTTTCTGTGACGGTGATGATGATAGTAGGTTAAGAAAATAAACATTAAAATCATTCCGGTGGTCGCATTCGAACATGGTCCCTCGTGCTATGAAACCGACGTCCAGGCGATTGCACCGTGAAATCAAGGTCGAAGCAGTTTGGCCTTGATAATGGTTGCATGTACGTGCAACATTAGACAGAAAATGCCCCCCTCCTTCTAACGACGACGATGGTTAAGCGTTAAGGAAAACCATACAATTCCTGTATCAGTAACGCTCTAGAAAGCACAATCGCACTGTAGTGAACAGAACCGATAAGAAATGGTTCGTTCGTTTGGTGTTGGACTTAATTTTAGAAAGCTTCACGCTGCCCCATTGTTATCGCTTCGACAGAGGGGCTGTTGATTCTTGTTCAACGTAGGTTCTCAGTGGTGTAAATAAAAAAGAACGTTTAAAACTTGTCTTGGCTCTTTTGCGCTTGTTACATTGGATATATCAAAATTTCTGGGTCCATATGACCCAAAATTTGCTTGATCCAATGGAACACTCATTGAGGGACTATATTATTAAATATAATTGTGCTCTTTTATTTTTCTTGCTATTCAGGTTCCTACACATTCCCGCTTGGAACAGCGTACTGTATGTCAAAATATGCTACTGTGTCGCTGGTTGACGGCCTCCGGAGAGAGCTTCACGCAAAAGGAGTCGACGTCGTAGCCATCGAACCAACTCTCTACAAGTGAGTACTTCTCCGGAAGACATAATGTCGCCTAGTGGCTCTAAAATGTGCATCCGCAGAACCCGGAGGGCCCGTGACGGCATTTTCGGGGTCCGCGAAGCTCTCCCCAAGACTCTTACCTGCTCAACCTCCCACCTCCTTTCTTATCTCTGTTTTGCAAAACCTTGCTGATAACGGAAATAGGTGGCTTCGCTGCGTGACTTTTACGTTTAATTTTTTCAATTTCTCCGCATTGATGATGATGATGATGATTCCTATTTGTTTCCCCTTTGAAGCGGGCTGATGACATGTCATCTTACCAAAAAGGACTAATATAACCATGTTTTACACTCTTGGTTTAATACTAGCGCTGCTTAGGGCAGGCACTAACGCTTATTAGGCCCGAAATACTTTCTTTTCCCTGTTACAGGTGGTAACTGTCCTATGCAATATTCCCCTCTCTGCTTTTCGTCCACCAGCATTCTAATCAAACGATCCTATGTTCTAACGATGGCTTTTTTCAAAACGCAGCAGCGCTGCGGAAAAGCCTGCCATACAAAAGGCAGCATATACGTGTTTGGGTTGCATCAACCTGCAAGAGCAATTTTTCTCACAATATAAAACACTACAGCGCGAAATTCAGACGTAAATGCAGGAATTGAACAAAAATGACCACTGTACTCCTTCCTTGCCGTCTGTCTGGGCCAGCCTTTTCCCGCAGGACTAGAACTGAGGGACGTATTAGCTCCTTGGAGTTGTTTCAAACGTGCCTCTTGGGCCACAAAATACACGTTCGGCGTACCGAAAAAGCACAAGTCTTGACCAGAACTTTTAAATAGTTAAAATTGTATGTACAACGCATCATGATTATAATCCTCATCTCAACCGCAATCATGTGGCGCGACAAGCAAGGCAGATTTTCTCGGCTAGCTTCACCAGCTTCATGAAAAAACGTTATCTTTCTCTCTCTCTGGCCACTTTAGCTGCTACTGCAAAATTGTTTCACGTAAGACACCGATTACCATGGTTTGTCATGGGTTCCCCATCGCATTTGATAGTCGAAAGAGGTCCCTGGCACACTCATGGTTGATAATCATTCACGTAGAACATCGCACACGCTGACCTTAAAACCACATAGTCCTATTTTTTGAAAAAACAAAAGCCGTAATTTTGTAAGCGATACTTTTTATAAGAAAATGGGGGCTTTTAATCAGCAAACTGGATAGTTTTAATGATATCTACAAACAGATTATTATATTTTTAGAAGATTATTTTTGGGGTCGAGTGTTTATCATGGTGTTTGCTTTACTGCGTATCCGTCGCCATGTGTCCATCGTCGCTATCACGACGCATGCTTTGCCGAGGCTCGATTCAAGAACAAAGTTTTCTCGGTAGATAAAAAGATTTGAGGATCATTCCCCGGCCCGTTTGCTTTTCAAGCAAAAATAGTCACCCTCGAGAACGGGTCAATTTTTTTCTCGCATGAGACATTAGTGACTAATTGTGATTGCACTGGTGACAAGTTCTAATTCCGGGATTTTTATCCACGTTAATGGCTTGTTTAGAACGC
This sequence comes from Haemaphysalis longicornis, assembly GCF_048455015.1. Lineage (NCBI taxonomy): Eukaryota > Metazoa > Arthropoda > Arachnida > Ixodida > Ixodidae > Haemaphysalis > Haemaphysalis longicornis. The sequence continues at coordinate 96,320,779 of NW_027526407.1, forward strand.
TTGGACGCTGAAGGTAATTTTGTAACAAATACCTATATTTTAGTGACATCGGCAGCAAAAAAGCAGCCGCTCGAGACATTGGTCACATTACACATGGCCACAATACGCGTTGATATAAGCTGGTTTTATTCAAGCAAAATATTCAAGCAGATTACTGATAAAACCCGCTGGATTCAGCTAAGCTGGTTTTATCAGTATTTTGCTTGAATATTTTGCTTGAATAAAACCAGCTTGGATTGACGTGCATTGTCGGCAAGCGTCATGTGGCCAAGGTCAGAAATTTTCCCCAATCCATCGCCCACATATGAATACATGAAACAAGCTCCACTCTGGATTTTTGTCTGCTCCATAGCTACAAAGAACTTCCAGCAAATATTCTCTTCAGACAATCAGTGTAACCGCATAAATATATCTCAACGCGTCTTGTTGTATTTAGTATACGCATAAGATGACATTAGGTGAATTTTTCATGGGTTAGACATGGGTACGAATAGAAATTCCCACTCTGTTTACAAACAAGTCTTCGGATCCGCCCAAACGCGCGCTCACGCACTCACGGACATCCTTAACCCAGGCTTTTTCTTATGTTAAAACGCTAAGGTAATGTTTCACTAGAAGATACCGGACTGGCACCTGTCCGGTTTGTTGTTACATTTTGCATTTGTGCCTCAACCTCTCCAAAATGCATCCAAAGTAACTAGCCCAGCAACTCATCGTAGTCTTACCGCTCCTTTGTTTAGGGATGATCAACGACAATGCCTCAAGTGTCACCCAATGTCTGTCACGATGAACCCACTTCGCGATTGATGGTGCAGCCATCGAAGCTGCAGTCTACACGGGGGTATCGCCCATGTGTGTGACTGTTACTGAACAGCGCAGGCTTTATTTGAATGCCTCAAATTTTAAGTTTTCATACAACGTTAGGCGGCGTTTATCTGATAAGAGGTATTTTTATTTTTGATAAGAGAAAGGTTAAGGTTGACTGGTCTCTCGGCGTAATCGACGAGTTCGTGGAATGTGATGGCAAGTGATGTCTCTGTAACAGCGAGCAAACAGCTAACAATATTAGGAATTTCTTTTCGAAAAATAACGTTATATGGTTTCAGAGTCATCGTGTACACAAAGACGCGCCGCTATTCAAAAACGTTTACGGCGTTGACAATTAGATGGCGCCGCATTCCCCATTGTGAGGTTTGACATCGTGATGGTACCTGTACATTGACGAACGTCTGAAGCGAGACTGTATTTCTTTTTTGGTTTAGGACGGCACTCATAGTAGGACGAAGATTTTAATACAATTGTTGTGGCCTTTCATTTACGAGGAGAGGAGCGGAGCACGAAGGAAAAGAAAAGGAACGCGAAGACAAAAAGACAGAAATTATTTCAAGGAAAACATCACAACAAATCAATTCGTACTTAAGAGTAAAATACGGCGTACTTAAAGAGAGTAGTCACTTAACCTCGCCATTTTTTCTTGCATATTTTTTGTTGCCATCAGTGTTTTATGATAGCATACATTGAAGCGAATGAACTCTACAACGAGGAAGTAATTTTTGGAAGTTGGTATTTTCTTACAGGGAGAGTGCAGGCCCCGTCCATACCCCCCGCATCCCGTATCCGAAAATACGTTGTTCGGAATGGGGCTCTTTGAACCTCCCCCATTGTTATGCCATGCCTGCTATCATATTGTTTGTTGTTGGCTATCCATAGAAAGCAAAACTTAACATTTCATATCTTGGTTCTGTTACGTGCTTGTTGAGTTATTTTATCGGAGTGACAAGCGCACTGTACCAAACGTATGTTACTTCTTGCAAAGTCTAATTGTGCTTGTTGTGGCAGGCCTTCATACGTATCATATTGTACGTAAACCAAGACATCTATAAATTTATGCTTTTCGCACAAAAGCTGAAAAGTGAAAGCTGACGGGTTGTGTAGCTCAATCCTGAATTTCGGCTGGTATGTGGCACAAGTGTTTGCGTTGGAAGAAATTTTTCACGACGCCGAGCGCAAATTTTTTATTCATTGAAGGGCCTAACCCAATAGCTTACACACTGCATGTATGGATAACACACATTTTATGCGACGGAGCCATCAGTACAGGTTGATCGGTTTGAGGAAGGTACGTCTCAGAAACAATAGCTTTTTTTGCGTCAGCACTAAATCAGGGAAGTCGGTAAAATTTCCCCCTCGATCCATTTCCATGCACAGCGCTCTGTAACAGAGCGTGTGACACAGGAGCCCTGAACGATGGATTAGCGAAAGCGCGTAAAGAGAGGTGATTTCAACAGTAAAGCCTTCGCAGTGAATCCCCATAGCCAGGGAGAAAAGTCGAAGCACTGCTCGGCAGCATCCTTCGCCATTTCGGGTCCCGTGACTCCCACTTCTCTTTTTAGGCGCTGTAGAATTAATTCTGTATCCAGGACTAACCGCAAGAAATAAAAGAACAAGATTGAAGAGCGGCGGAATTCTGATACTAGTGGGTAACAGAAGCTGCGACATTCCAGCAAGGCCGATGTTAAAGGGAACTAGCACAACCCCTGATACGAGTAGAGCGCCAAGGAGAGTTGCTACGGTGGAAAATGGACATGCGAGAAACACGCCGTTACTCATACCTAAATGAAGCCACAGGCTCCCGATTCATAAGAAGAAGTACACGCACTTTAAAATATCCATGTATGAACGTTCAAATATTTTTTTTTCAAACACAGATGCATCAATACGTTGAACAGTTTTCTTTTGATCTCTGGTTTTAAAAATTACTATTCTTGTATTGTCTCTTCCAGGACTGCAATCAACGACAACGTCGGCTCGATTCACTTTGCCCAACAGGAGTTGAATAAGCAGGCGCCAGAAGTAATTGCTGACTACAGCGAACAAGAGATGAAGATGTGGATGAAAACGGCGACAAAATTCTACTCTCTTACAATGCGCGACCAAGTTCATGAAGTGGTCGATCAGATGGTGGCTGCTGTGACAGAAACGGACCCTAAAACATGTTACCCAGCCACAGGACCACTTGAGTACATAACCCTGTGCGTTCTCAGAACTTTGCCAAACGAAGCGGTCGACCATCTAGTACTTGGCACGCGAAAAATTATCAATTTTTTATTTTGACTGCCCTCCAAAAGCTCATACTTTTATAATTTCCAACTGAAACTCCGCACGGCGCTCCTGTGAAGGAAAACCCAGGGAATGCGAAGAATCGGTAGCAACGATTAGGAAAGCCACGCAAGTTTCAATATACATGTTGTAAGTGAAAATTCTAACCTCCTTTTATGTAGCAGTATGCACGTGGTCGGACGGTCTATACAATTTCAGGCCTCCAATGCAAAGCTCTGTTCAGGTAAACCACTTTTGCGCTTCCGCTCCAAAGCGAAAAATCTAGCCACATGCGAAAGTTTTGGGGCACAGTAACAACGATCTCATTTTTGCACCATTGTCAAAATAATTATTAGCTGTCCGTTGAATTTAGTACAGGTGTTTGTAACGTGGGGCAATTAACCCGCGCCATGAACTGCTGAGAAGTTCATACCTTTTCAAAAAATCCTCAACCAGAGTCGAACTTTTTTCGTTCACTAACTCTTTTTCCCAACATACTTGCATGTTTCACGTAGAAAAACCCTACGCGCGTTAAACCCTGCAGTGATGAATGAGAAAAGTTTTGTTTTGAATATCCCTAATGTCATGTAGTTCGTCCATCCTAGGTTTACCACATTGTTCTTGCGTACTTTTGTTGGAATAGAACTCAACTGGTTTATTGTGATGTATTTTAAAAAGATGGCGTCAGTGGGCTCGATAACAAATTTTCGGTGGTATCTACGCAATTTCAACCGCCGTACTCCTCAGCCATGCTCATTCGGCACCCGCGGAAACGACGTCATCGCAGCCGACCATAACCAAGGACAGCAGCAACGAGACGCGAGCCACCGTGCGCAGCCATAATTGGGTGCAGCACCAACTAGAATGCCGAAAGGAGGAGGCATGTCGGTGTGGTCGACGACAAAAATGCCGTGACAGAAAAGAATGACAGGATACGTGGCAGCAGCATGCATAGCGCCTGCGTTGTGGGTTTCGTGGTCAGTGATAGCGTGCCGTTTGTGCTAATCACCACCCCTCCCCGCTTGGAGGGCATAGTTTCTGAATGCAGCAGCTGTACCACGAAACTCATCCTCGACAACTAGATAATGATGTTGCGCTTCACGTCTTAAATCCGAAACTTGAATCTCCTGGGCAACTGTATGTTTGTGTCTTGTTATGTTTGCAGCAGCTGTACCACGAAACTCATCCTGGACAACTAGATAATGATGTTGCGCTTCACGTCTTAAAACCGAAACTTGAATCTCCTGGGCAACTGTATGTTTGCTGTGTTCTTATGGGTACTTTGGACGCGTTATTTGTGCACATGCCTAAACGTTGTTCATATTGCTGACGAGTACTCCGTGATAGTTTTGTTTGTTTTATTTCTTGTTTTCGTGCACACTTCAGAGTCACTCACGTCATTTTTTCCACTGTTATATTTGTTGCCTTCAATTTGTTGTTATATGTGTTATATTTGTTGCCTTTCATAACGTACTTAGAGGCAACTTACCTCTCTTTCACCCCTTTTTTTGGAAAATTCTTTCGCTTTTACCTGTCCTGGACAGAAAAACGACTGGCTTTAATACCATCCTCCATTTCGGTCCTGAAAAACTGTCAGGTAATCAAAATGGAAAGTTCAGCGAGCTGCTGGTCGTCTTAGTGAAGATTACAGAGAACGATGATGCAAACATTGGACTGCACAACATGGGCGCTAACTTGGAACTAGTATATTTTATTCGAAGAAACTGAATACATGATATACACGTGCACTCGGCTGGAGAAGAAACAAAAGTTGCAGATATAGGACCACTGGGTATCTGATACTAGCGAATAGCTAGAACTGCCCTGAAGCTAATCATCAATAAATTCAACTTTATCACGAATATCGATTTCGACAAGCTTATCCTGAGCTCCTAGTCCCACCAATATTTCAAAACACCGTCATTTAGTTTGCAATATGTCTTACAAGGCACCCCAAGTACACTTCAAATGACTTTATGATTAGGCAAACTCCTGCAGGAAGCAGGAAAAAGCAGGGTGTGCTTTCGGCACACTATAAGGCTACTCCCAACCTCGAGTAATAGCTCTTGCTATAGGTAACTCACAAAGATTCCTTTTACACCAAAATCGCACTTCCATGGACACCGTCGTACTACCTCGGAATCCCCAGCCCAGGTGGTGCACTGACCTCACGATTGCAAAATTAGAGGTGATTGTAGCTATCCAGCATGCACATGTCGGTGCACAAGTAAACTGTAGGTTTTGGGTTCCAGTATAGGCGAACAAGCCTGAAGTTTACGAGTTCTAACAGCTGGCTAAAAAAGATGCGAAATATTTAGCAGCGAAGAACGTGATTCTGCAATCAATGTAGTGCGCGCGACGTATCACCGACCGCTACAGCATTTTGTATGCAAGTGTCTTACATAATAAAGCACTTCAATTCGGGCTGCAGCAAAGCGAATAAAATTGCGACACCAGGACTTCTCCTTTATCCGGAGTTTCCCTTCATATATATCACCGCGCAATGTTTTCTTACTAGCACTTCACAACAGGGAAAGAGATAAAAAAGACGCATTTGGCCGAATTCTTTCAAAGTATACGCGTGGCATGAAAGAGAAATGCAAAGAAAAGTATTTACATTTTGTAACTGCTTATTCCTCAAGCGGGTAGCGTAATATAAATAGATGCTAGGGGCCGGTAGCTCTTTGTGCTATTCAAGGCGTATGAATGGCTGTGGCTTATGCCGTTTCTACTTAATTCAAATGTCTATCTATACAGTACGTGCCAAAACAGAAGCGGAACATTAAAATGGTCATCACGGCGACCGGTTACGGAGCCCGTTGTGGCGAAATGGTGATGTAATGCTTCCGAATAAAAGCAGTAACACCATCGTTTCTCACCGCCATATTCCACAAGTGAAGGAAGAAAAATTTCGCCCTGTCTTTTTGAACATAATCACACCTGGACTAAACACATCACTCCTTTATACAGCGAAGCGTGTAAATGTATTGGCGTAATGCTTTAGAGTTACCCTTTTAATACCGCTTTTGTTGAAGCAACAGTTATATAATGTATTTTGCAAATCAAAGCCCTGCTATGGCGCACTGGTGTGAGGCCTAACGAAAAAACAACTACGCCAAACTAACTCTTCTACAACAACGAATACTTCGCATACTTTGTACCATGGTCGCCGTGCAGATAGATCGTCGAACGGATCCAGTTTTTGAGCGCTTTTCTATGCTTCGAGCTGGTGGGATATGTTATTTAAACCTTCTGGGCACTATACATTGAGGTAAAATATAAAATACAATCACCACAAAGTTTCTCACTATTCTCTTGCACATTACATCCCACACCGATTAAAAACAACTGAAATTAGGGAAAACAAACTTTCTTATTTCAGTCGACAGAAGCCTTACACAAAGTTCACAAAGTTTGGAGTGTTAATGTTTCTCAAATTTAATTAAAAAGCACGTAAACAAATACTGCTCAACGAAAATGTGTGGTTTCCAAAATATACTTTTTGTGTCTGTTTGTTCTTTATTGTAGGCACCTCTGCGGGGAGATTGATGGGAATTTTACCTGTGCTTTCTTTATCACTGCGCATTTCTAAGTAGGAGATATGCTGAATCTAGTTTCGATTGGATTATGGCTATGTTCCAGGTGCCCACAAAGTCTTCCTGCTTCCATTCCTTGTCTTCTTGCAGTTAGTATTGCTCGAGCACTTTTTTTTGTTGAAGTATCCGTGTATGAGTGTGCGTATATGTATAACTAAACAAACATTTATTTTTGTTCCTGTTTCATCGATTACTCAGAGTGGTTTAACAAGTTTTGTGTAGTAATCCTTTGATTTATACTTCCTTTTGTTCCCCTCATTTCTGACATTTTCTTTATGGCTGCTTTGTCATTTTTACGTATCTCCTATTGGTGAGAGTGATCGCTGTGTTTGATCATATACATAGACAGCTGTACTGTGATATACATTCTGTGAAATAGTTGCTGAAGTTGCAACGCTGCTGATACATGAGTATGGAGCTGTTGACCTTTGCTTGGCCATCTGTGCCTTTAGTGCCTATCTGCTCTAGCTTTGACGAGAAAAAAAGGCTTTTCGCATTCAAATTTTAAAAAAATTCGGAAGTATTTTGTACCTTGCGAAAGAAATGTATCCCAGTTTTATTGTGAACGCTCATATTACCGGTTTGTTTTTTGCACTGAATACGCAGTCCCAGCCTTTGGAACACCGCATTCTTTGCAAGGAAACAACAAGCTGCCTCACAAAACGTCCTCATAGTCATGTTTCACCCGTTTCCAGATGGTATTGTCTCAATGACATGGAGTTACGATGACGCTGTTCATGATGCATGACGCACCGGCAGCACGCCAGAAATTCTTTGTTGTACTCGCTGAACTCAGAAGCGGTCGCTTCAGGTCCGAGACTGATTTTATCACCTGCAATAAACATAGCAAACAATAGCGCGGGCCTTTGCCTTCTTTAATGTGTTCTTTAAACAGCTTAACGTGCGTCATAGCCCCTGAAACTCATGCCTTTCAACAATGAATAAATTTACTCCTGTTGCCGGGTTTTTTTCCATGGAAATATAAACACCCAAAAGACTGCACGATTGTGTGTCTTTCAAATAAGATTATCCTGTCCAAGAGTATATCTACGCTTAATTGCTTTGAAATGCAAATCTACTTTTGCGCCGCTAAGGTAATGTAGTTCGAGCGAATAGCTTGATTTGGAAAAAAATGAGGATGTTTTCAAATGGCTCAGCAATTAAGCTTTCTTCGCTGTGCTCAATAAGAAGTCCGACGATATGCTTATGTTAAACGCTTTATTTCTTAAAAAAACGGCCGTGGACTCCGCACAAATGGTTAACAAGAGGAGCTAAAATGCGCATCGGTCGTTTTACCAGTTACGTGGTGCCTGCCCACTTCGGAGCAACGTGTGGCCGCTGTTTGCCATTGCGACGTTGACGCTGCCCAGCCCGCATCGCTACCGCTCCTACCCGCCGTTGTCGCTTGAGCTGAGCTTCACGCAGTAGTTCCGTCGCTGCGTGCGCACTCTGCTGGTAAAGGAATCCTCTTCGTTACATCCGATACGCCACTCTCACTTCCCAATGTCGGTATGTCATGTGTAAATCACGCCAAAATCTCTCACCTTGCCTCCAGCTCCTCTCCAACCGGAGTGGCGCCGGAGGGGTTTTCTGCGTACACGGGACCCGGCATCCTCTTCTCGCCCAGCCGTATAGGCGTCCCTTTGAATTGATAAGACGCTTTTATTTTACTGTTATTTCGCTTTGTGCAGCACCATAGTCTTAAGGTGGTATTAGTTACGGTGCCAAAATAAGTTTCTCAGTACTTGAACGTTTGAATAAGGTTGCAATGACCGCAGAGCTAGTGGCTAATTTCCCCCGTGTTCACAAAGGACCAGCACTAGATCCCGCGATCATAATATGAATATCGCGGTTCCCTTAACTGCAAAAATACGCGCTTTGTAAGCTAACCGCACTGAAAGTGTGCATGCGTATATGAATACGAGTGAGAGCTGATTCTACTACTATTTATCGCTGTTGGGACATGTTTCGGTTGGGATAGCTACGTCGTATTGCGCTAAGGTGGAGAAACATGGAGGCATCGTACGCTGGGTGTCGGCTCCGTCCCATTATCAATACTTCCGCGTGATTCTTTCCTTACAGCCTAGGTAATTTTTAGGTGATTAAATGTTTATTGGACTGTTGTTTTTTTTTTTCAGGGAAAGTTGCATAGAACAATTGCGCTATTACAAAAGTTTGTACATGCGTGACGTAGTACATTCCGCACACAGTAAATTAAGGGAAGCGTTAGCAGGCTGCCATCAAAACAGTGCAGTTGCCATGCAGGCAGTTTATGCAAGTGAATATGGTAAATTAAATATAAGACTTCTCTCTGGATTGGGTATTAAATGTTGAGTACATGGCAGAAAAAACATCACATGCAAGTGAATTAGTTGCGGGAAGTGGGGCGAGGGGCGAGGTTCAAGGCGATGGGAGCGTTCGGAGCTCGTTACGTTTCTTTTGTCTACATGTGCGGCAGTTAGCGCACTAGTCTTTCTTTTGGACAGAAGTAAGGGTCTTTTGGTGAAATTTTGAGAGCAAGGGAGTGCTTATTTTGTTAATTTTCGTCGAACTAATGCTGATAAACGCGGTCCACATGGACATTGGCCCGATTGTGTTAATGCGACAGCCGTCAGCCGATGTACCAGCATGTGCAGTTTCTTGTAGGCGGCTGCACCACCCGCGTGGGGTGCAGCCGCCTTGAATTACGTTTTAGGCGGTTTTCCTGCACGATGTTTGGCGGGATCTTTAGAGTGATAGAAATAGTGAGAAGGCAATCAGGGCAAGCAATGACAGCGTATTTTTTAGCGCAAGTATTCATTCATGACGAGGGATTGTTTTCCGTCGAACAAAAGCCAAAAAGGCTCTGAGTGATTTTTGACGTAAAACAAAACAAAGAAAGCTTTCACAGTTAAGTGTCTATTTAACCACTCGTTTCGACAACGTGAAGAGCCACTACCTCAGCCCCAGGTTGGAACCGGGGCGCAGGAATAGCCCTGTTCGCTGCCAGGCGTCAACCAGTCTACTACGCCCCACCAGCTCGGAATGACGCAGTTGGCCGCCACTGCGAGCCAGCGCTTACTCAAAGAAACTGCCCACCCTCCCAGCGCGACAATAGCCACGCGAATAGCCAAACAATAATGATGGTTGGATTTTGATGGCGCAAATCACACTGGGGCAGAGAGCGCCAAATCAGTGGTTATGTATGACGGTTGAAGAGGTACACAGTAAAATCGCTCAATAAGACCAAGAGTAAAAACAGTTGAATACAATGGTGCAGGCTGGTGTATAGGGCCAGTTTTAAATACACGTGATAAGAAATTCGGTTAGAAAATTTAGCGTCTGACAAGTACTTCAAAGCTCATTTTGCAGGAACCATGGCATCATCACCCAAAAACGCCAATGGTTGGAGTGGAATGTGTTGTCTTCAGAGTTGGGGAAAGTGTTTGTGTCTTGTTGTGTCAAGTGCCTTGCATTGAATGAGAAAGAATAGCCAAACGTCCCCTGTGCATAAGGTGTTACTACCATACCGGATATCGTAACACATAGAACAAGGGCTACTTCCCGAACAGTTCACTTCCTCTGCCCTGACGCCTCGTGCCCAATATGCGCGTTTGTGGTTTAGGTAGACACGGTATGCCGCGGTCACATTTTTCAAGTTCAGCGTGTGAAGTGCGTAGGGTTATTGCACGACGCAGCATGCGAAAATCGCTTTGCTTTGTTCGTAGCGTAAAGTGTCTGTGCATCTCCTCTAAGTACAAATCAACTGCAATTTAAAGTGACCCTGCAACACTTAAGATAAGCGCTTTCACTATTTCCTTCGCGTTTTGAACCACTGCGAAAGCTATAGTTCTCGCCAGCACGGAGCAGTACTGCGAGATTTTCTCGTCGCACCAGATACGCCTTCCATTTCTGCTTTGATTTTGTGGCTTTCTTTCTAGAGTTCCTATCGAAAAGCGTTCATTGCTGCAACTGAAGGAAAACCGGCCAACAGAAGCTGCATGGCCTCAACGACGTGATTCAAGTCGTCGAAGAACGTCAAGACAGGAAAAAGGAAAATCTTTTTGAGCGTGCTTACTAGTTATCTGATGGGCATAGAGCAGTAGTTTCTGGCTGCGGTACTTTTCGACCACCTAATCTAAGTACTGGGTGTGTTGGGTGACCACGTTGTGCACGCATTTAGATTTCAAAAAAATTGAGAAATGTGCTGCAGGGTTTCTTCTAGGCAGAAACCTTGAACGACTCCTTTAGCGAAAAAGCCGGAGTCCGGCATCGGCTTCCGAAATAAAAAGAAATAGGAAAAAGACTGCTTCGGAGGTGTTCCGTGCCACGAACCGTTGTATAGCGCGAACTTAACTTTGGCAGTCGGAAGATGTAGACGTCAACTCCAGTGTACCACGTATGATGTGAGCGGGAGAAGAAGCAACAAAATTCATCATCGTCGTCAACTCCCGCATAACAAGGTGGAGAGAATAGGCAGAGGCGCAACGCGTGGAGGCAGACCGAGCCCATTAGAAAGAACCCAAGCAGCTCACAAAGCAGGCCGTCTCAAGCGGTAAGACTACAAAGCTCTTCGACAGTGCGTGGCGGCAGCAAGGCGTCTCAGCCATTCAACCATACTTTTATGCTTGCGCCTTCCTAAGCCCATGTGAAGCACTGAAGTGTAACCAATATTTTTTTTAAAGCGAAAGCTTTTTTAGTGAGACCATTGGCATCCTGCCAAAAGTAATGCATGTATCCATAGACAAGTTGGTCGACCGAAAAGATCTGATAAGATCTCTGAACACACGTGGCGTGCGTGAAACAAGGCCGTTGTGCCAAATGGTTTCTTGAAAATGACTAGACAGGAACTGTTCCAGATAAGACAATACACGTATCGATCATGAATGAGGAGTACAATAGTATACCATTCGCTCATAAATAAGGTATGAACCATTCGTGTATGCGTTTTTCCAGTGCGCAAAAATGCGTTGCATGGGTTGGTTCTTCGTTTGCGATTCTCTCAGGGTTTAACAATCTACCATACGCTCTTTCAGCGAAGGTTGGACAGACTTTTAGGTTTCGCACTTCTCTCAACTTTCTGAGTAAATTCTCGTCATGTTTTGAAGACGTTCGCATTAGCGGCGGGATTAGAGTGGCAATCAAGCAAAATGAACGGTCGGTGCGGTGTTAATCAATAATGTTGCGTGGCACCCAGCGAGTTAGGCCACACATGTCGGCACTGACGACGGGCACACGCAATCCGTCGCGCTAGCACCGGAAGAGCAGGCCTGTTATCGCCGGCACGCTCCCGCAGTTCAGCCTTTTGTGTAGCAAAGAGGCGGACCGCACGAATGACTCCAGCTCACAATAGGCCGGAAAGCTCGTCAGTGGGGCAATTTGCATGACGCGAAACAAATGATCCCCTTCCGGGAAAGCGGCTTTCCCGTACTGTTTTGACGTCCCTTCGTTGTTTCGCTGTGCATTGTTTCCTTTTTTTTTAACTTTTGAAAGTTCTTTTTTATGCTTTTTGGCAAGCGCAGTCTCTTGTAGACGATGAGTTAGAATCTTTACGCAACTCTGATAATTTTGCTTTCATATTAGCTTAGAGGTTAGCCTTGGCCAGGTAATGTTTGCAAGAGAGAGAGAGAGAGAGAGAGAGAGAGAGAGAGAGAGAGAGAGAGAGAGAGAGAGAGAGAGAGAGAGAGAGAGAGAGAGAGAGAGAGGGAGAGAGAGAGAGGGAGAGAAAACGTTTATTGAAAAGCAGGGACGGGGTAGGGGAGAAAAAGAGTTAGGAGCTGTGGGCGGCCATCCTATTCCGGTAGGCCGCGTGCCGCGGCTGCCACCTTCGCCCGAGAGATCAGGGCCTCCTGGTCTTCGAGCTGGCAGCTCTGCAACGCGCACTCCCACTGCTTGCTCAAGGGTAGGGAATCTGCAAGAGACCGAGTCAAAAGGAGATCACTGAGGCAAAATGAGTTGTGGATGCAATGTTCGTTAGTGCACACACAGAAAATAAAGAAGCCACGTCGACTGGTGGTCAGGCCACGCATACGATAAACGCGGAGGTGCTGCGGCAAAGAAGGGCAGAATGAATCGTTTCGTAATGGGTACAGTTCATTATGCGAGCGTTACTGATACTCTCAATAAAAGGATTGCACGTAGAGACGGTGAGTTCCGAACCAGTTTGTCTACCTCGCCTCCACTGTTCTGTTTAATGTGTTTCGAGGTCCGCTTCCCTGCCGGATGACTTCAGGTTATCAAGTCCTACTAAAGCAATTTTGGATTGAACTACGGACGCTAAGTGTCCATAACGCCGCGTTGTGGCAAGCTAGAGGCTTCCGGTTCTCGTTTTTTTTATATAAAGCGAAGATTTGTTTGTTTTACTTGTTGCGGTATCTGAAAAAACACACTGCAGTAAAGCCAGCTTCACAGAATGGGGTCCAAAAAGGGCACATCAACCGCACACTTTATACACAATGGGATGCCTTTGCATTTATAACGAGTAATAATGTGATAGATGAATGCTGTTTGGCTGTGTATGATTGAACGATGATACTAATGAAAGCATTCTCTAACAGGCGCAGATATCACTCCACACGCTTAATCAATGAGACGCCAAAATGAACGAGAACGCTGAGGTAGCCTAATCAGTACATTGAGATGACCTGATCGCAAACCGGTTGATGCAAAATCATAAACTCACATTCCGTTAGCTATCCGTTGTCGTAGGTTTAGACTTTTATTGGATTGTAGACTTTGTATTTGATTCAGAGAAAGCTTCGCGGTTCTTCCAGAAAAGGGCGTTAGATTTGTTTTTTGCTTAAGCATAGGTGGCTCACGGGGTGAAATTCCTCGGGGCACTATATCCTGCTTACATGCTTTGAAGCGATAACGTGGATACTTATCAACGACTTCTTTACTTCTGCTCCGCACATACCTCTCTTTCTTTGCTTTCGTAGGTTTGCCGTTTGGGGTAAATTACTTCAACAGGCTTCTTTACTGCTGCCTCGTGTTTGTGCTTCTTTCTTTGAATGCTACTAGGGGTGAAGCCCCATAGGGGCTTGGGCTATTGGCGTCTCCTGTCGTCATCGTCACAATCGTCGTTCGCCTCATGTAGTTCCGGTAGTAAAATATCGGGAAACTTGTTTACGACCCGCGCTAGAACGAAGCGCGCACTAACAAAACACCGGGGCACTCGTTTACGCCTTGCGCTAGACAGCTTCGTGCTTTAAAACAAGAGACTTTTACAGCAAAACTGTATACCTGCAGCCCCCAATGCTTTCATCTCCGTTGGCAAAAACGCCAAAGCGCCAAGAATACACTTGTACACTGCATGCTTCGCCCCTCACCAGATTTGACGTTAGGGGAGGATTTGTTGCGTTACTGTTTCTCCTATTGTTGATTGACTTGGGGAACAACACAATGGGGATTCTAAAAAAGGTGTTGTTTTTATAGTCTTTTATGAGTAATATTACTCGGAACCGAAGATTATATCACGAGTTGAAAGTTTAGCACCCTAAAAAAGTTTATAGCGCGTTGTTGCGGAAGTTACAGGGAGGGATTTTCAAGGGAAGTTCCTCTGGCCTGATGGCGATACCAAAATGCCGCACTTATCACGCGTCTAAATTCAATTTTTTTGCAGCTATCAGTGTATCTGATATTTTAAAATAATACATTTTTTGGGAGTTTATTTTCCCGAGACAAACAAGCTTACAATAACAATATCGCTGTTTACCCAGTTGTTTTAAATGCAAATTAAAACAGTGGCGTTTAATGCCTGGAAGCTGCGCATGGGCTTTGAGGCGGACCGTTGTAGAGATCTGAAGAACGATTTGGTCATATGGTATAGCATTACCATGCCCCTCCATCCTTAACACACCGACGTTTTCACTGTGCGCATCCATCTGAAAGGCCTTGAAAAGTTATCATTGATAATCTGTCGTTGATGATCTAATCGTTGATTATCTAATATTCGAAAACCTATGCATCAAACGAGACGAATCCAAATTCGAGACACTGTTGTCTGGCACTCCTGTTAAAGGGGCTTCCATAGCCTATAACAGTCTCAATAAGGCTCTACACATGCTTCTTCTCTTACCCCATTGGTGGCATGGAGTCTGAGGCGTTCTGCTGGTCAGCTCGAGAACGCTGGTTCGATTCGAGGCCAATGCGCGCATTTTTTTCGGAGCTGAAAAGCGAACTGACACTTGTGTAGAACTTTCGGCGCTCCTTAAAGTTAGTCCACAGCCCTCCCGTACGGCACACCTGATAGCTTCAGCAGTAGCTTCGGCGCTTTAAACCCGCGCAATTTTCCTAATCCATCTGCTTCTCTTCTTGGCGGTTTTTGAAGTAAAGCGGCAATGAATGGCTTCCTTTTAACTACCAGAAATTGAACGCCTCAACCCTACCCAATTTGGAGTTGATGTAAGCCTCAGTTGCCGCGGTGCAATGGCAACCTGAGCCAGGGAGCCTGGACTTGAGTCTTACCAAGAACTCCCAAGGCCAGGTGAGTTTCGATGAATGCTCGCTAACATGCTGAAAGTGATCCCGACTCCAGTAACTCATGGTGCTTCGGTGAAAAAAGATTCCGCCTTTAAAAAACGATCGACAAAACTAGTTCAGCAAAGAACCTGCAAGTTACGTCTCTCGAGGCGATCATTCAATACTTGTTAAACTATTCTATTGACACCTTGTGACCGTGCCCAGAAACCCCTAAATATCCGCATACCATCGTCTCATTCAAGGCTTTTGTTGAAACGCGCCAGCATCTTACAGCGGTGCACTATTGTTTCTTGCATAGCCATCACTGAAATATTGGCTGCAAGGATCATATTTTCTTTCCCTTTGAACAGTGGCTGCTGAGGTGCGCGAACCCAACGCGCGAGCTCCCGCGAGAGGCAGTATTCGGGGCTAGGCTCGACGTGCGAAGGAATGATAAATTCTTTTTACTGACCTACAAAACTGAACAGTGGGGGCGAGACTTAAACGGGAAGCATTCGACTGGCCATCTAGGCATTCACGTCCTGATGAAAACTGCTGTATGCCAGCATAACTTCACAGAGTGCAAACGTTCTTGCAGGTCTCTCCCACTGTTGTTTAGTTTAATGTAGTTTAATGGGTACACTGCACGGCTAAAAGGCCGTGCTTACACCTGTTCATCAATTGAACAATTCATTGGCGGTACTCATTCCCGGTACATCGGTTCGTTTAATCAGTAATTGCAGTACATCATAATTACAGTGGCGACGCCTGAGTTAAAGAAGCTGCGCCTACATAGACGGAGGTACTTAATCTCATTAAGAGGATTTCCCGCCGCAATGGGTGTTCAGGTACCGAGGTCGCCGGCATGTTAGTATCAGCAGTCTTAACATCCCTCGCCTCGTTTGGGGACTCGTGTTTTGACCCCACTGAGGCCGAAAAGAAACTGGCAGGGTGTTGCACAGGGCATCCATGCGTTTCACTACGGACCTTCCTGAGAACATACATATACAAGAGCTCCATCGCTACTCTTCTAGCAAAAGATACAACTATAGAAGAGGAGAGGCCCCATCATTCAAGGCGCCGCACATGGAGTGCCTGTGGCCAAAAGATATTACTGCTGGACTATCCCATGAACCCCACCGACCTGCCCAATATTCTCAAAAGATTTCTCCATGGGAGGGTGAGAATGTCCGCCTGCAGGATCCTATTACCAGCAAGGCAAATGAGGTGTCCCATGCTGTTCATCGATCTGCTCGAAGTACCCCTACAGATGTCGTGCCTGGGGACATTTGTCAAGACGCCTCCTGGGATTTTTCCACGCACCGCACAGTCCCTGAAGGCCACTGCGTACTGTACACAGACGCAGCTCTTCTGCCGGGCGGAGGACGGACTGCTTTCGTCAGTGCCACGCACCCGGATATCAAAGGCTCGCGCTGTTACACTACCGACACTCCGGACCCGCTGCTACTGGAGCTCCAGGCTGTACATGATGCAGTCAATTCACAGCCTCCACACAACATCAGAGCTAACCATCTGTGTACATTGGGTACAAGGGCACGGTCAGAATATTCTTAATCAATTAGAGGACCATACTGCCCACTCTTCTTCCCCCCCCCTCCCCCTGAATCCTACCTTAGCCTCCTTCCTTCTGATCTGCGCTCCTGTTTTGTAGCCCGGAAATCTCTCCTGAGGAGGGACACATGTGCCCTAATTCTCCCGTGTGTCCGCTCCCTGCCCCTAATCTTTGCCGGGTGGAGGAAGTTTCTCTCAAGAGGCGTCAGGCTGGGGTGGCCCGCACACCTTCCGTCACTTCGACTTGGGGGCACTCACAAGAGGACCCACGATCGTGTCTCAAGTGTTCGTCCCCGGCGGTTGAAGCTGATAACAAGCATCTTTTGTGGACGTGCGCTTGAACAAGGACAGTTCGAGACGATGCGCTCAGAAAGGTTGGTCTCCGGTAGGATAAACCGGATGGCTACAACCACTGGGTGACGAAGATAAATACTGCAGGTCACTGGTGGAATTTCTGCACGCCATTGGACTGCATACATACCTGTAGACTCAAAAACTATCGGTTTCCTGACCATCTGTGCTCTCGACAGCCCCTCTCTCCTTACTTTCTTCTCTTTATCTTGCCTTCCTACTTTCTCCTCTCCTCTCATATGCCGCGCGGCAAAAACTCTAAACACCGTAGAGCGCAGTAGGCAAGACAAAGGACGAGGGGGACACGGACGAGCGCTAACTTAAACTGAATTTTATTAACAACACGAAAACATATAAATAGGAAAGATTATCACGCTCATGTGACCACGAAAGGTTGCGAAGCCACCTCGTCATGCAAGCATAATCAGCATCGTCCATCCAAGAAGGCCAGCTCCTTCGAGGTCAAAGATATGGACGTCGTGCTTACGCAATCACCAATCTTCTGCATTTACGCTGCTTCGATAATCTCCCGCGTGCGCTGATCAGTCTCGAAATAGCACAGTGCATGCATCGAACAAGGGTTCACACTCGCCGCACTCATGGCAATGAATTGCCAGATTGCCCTCCTTTCCTTTCTGCACTTTGTTGTGGTGCTCCCGCAGGCGCGTGTGGAGGCATCGACCCGTTTGACCAATGTACGCTCTTTTACAGGAGAGGGGTAACTTGTAGACAACACCTTCCGCGCAATGCACGTACTGGTTTTTGTGGTTGACGGAGCATTTAGTCTTTCCTATCCTCACGGGGCACGTTCTGCTGCAGAGACTGGACAGCTTGTCAGGGGCGGACATGACAACTTTCACGTCGGCCTTACCACCAATTCTTGTCAGGTTGTGTGATAAGCCGTGCATGTACGGGATGACCGCTACCTGTTGGTCCTTTCCAGCCACCTGATCACCGTCCTCTCTCAGATCAGTCTGCGCTCGTTTTTCTTTACTACGGATGGAGTCAGCCACTGCCACGATCAGATTCTCAGGGTAACCTGCTGAGGTGAGGCAACATACTTGCGCGTGAAAACTGCTGTCCGAGAGGTGATGGCAGGATTTCTTAAGCGCATTTGTCAGACATGTACTGGCAATGCCTCCCTTTACGAACTTCGTATGCGCAGACGCAAACGGTAATATCGGTTTTTTGCTTCGGGGTTCGTAACACCAACACACATGGGATGGTGAGAATTTCAGGCAGAACTCCAAAAACTTCAGGAGGTCCTGTTGAGGCACCTCGTGAGTAACCTCAAGTGGCCTGAGGCATTCTTTAAAAATCCCCAGAGTGCTTGCCACGTCCTGATGAAAGGCTCCCACATTACTCTTCAGTACCACCAAAAAATCGTCGACATAGCGAAACACTTTTATCACACATGTGCCTTTCAACTTGTCTGCAACAATCCTGTCCAAATGGGCCATGACGAGGTTACTTATTTGCCGGAGCAACGCAGGACCCAATACACACCCCTTTCTTGTGTATGTAAATACCCCCATTCCATTGCACATACGTTGACTTCAGGTACAAATCCAACAGCTCCAAAAACCCCTGAACAGAGGCACCACATTCATTGGAAAACCGCACTGGGCCAAACCCGAGGATCGCCTCTTCAACACTCGATAGCATCAGGTCATGGGGGAGAGAGTAATAGAGGTCTTTAACGTCTACTGAAAAAGCCTTGAAGCCCTCTCCTGAATTCTTCATAAGAAAATCTATTACTTGCTCAGAGTTTTTGTGTCAAAAGGGTCATCCATTTTCAACACCCCCAGGTTGCGCTGGAGGAACCTCGCCATGCATCTTTGCCAGGTGTGTCTTTCAGACACTATGACCCGTTAAGGCGTACCTATCTTATGGGTTTTGGCGCTAAAAAACATGTCGAGGCCTACCTTAGTGCTGCAATCAACCTGCTTCGCCAACTTGTGCAGGTTAAGGTTTTCCTAGAGTTGTTTGGCTACCTTTTTAACCTTGTTCAAGGACACATGAGGACAAGATCTAAAAACAGAATCGATCGCTTCTTCGGCTTTAGCGAGGAACCTGACGTGAGGGAACACCCAAAACCCCCTTCTTTGTCCGACTGCACAAAACACAAGTTGTTCTCTTTTAGGTATGAAGCAAACCGTTTTACAGGCAACCCTTCTTTCGGCTTCCCACACCTCATCAGTACATCAACACCTTCAGACACACACCTTTCTTTCTCGTTGCCCGGCGCCAGGCTTGATACTCGACGTACAAACGACAAGAGCTTTGCCGCAGAAGCCTTGGGCTGAACGGCGAACTTCGGACCGAAGCTGAGCGTGTGTTGCACGTAGTCTGGAAGGGTGACGCCGCTGTCAGTGAAGACGGGTTTATCCAGAGCGGGAGGTGCCTTGGGACGACGCAGCCGAAGTCCAAGGAGGGACGACTGCCACATACTCTCGGCTGCAGAGTCAATCTGTGCGTTGTATTCGCGCCATCTTCTTTTCTTGTCGAACGAAGACACTCGCTGACCTTGTACCAGGTTGTAGAGCGCATCACGGTAGAAGCGGCGTTGTTTTTCCCACTCCGAACGGAGAATTCGGCACATACTAGCCGCATGGCTAGCGGTAGGGCTGAACCCACCAAAGAGCGCGGCAGCGTCCGGTGGAAGCTGTCTCCGGCGAGGCAAAAGGCAAAGGTGCGGGACTTGCAAACAGTGATGGCGATGAGCGTAATGAGAATAGAAGGTTGAACAGAAGAGAACATAACGGGGCTCGTTGACTTAGAAATATAATTTAACAACGTATGGGTACGAGTTAGTTGGTACTCCATCTAAACACCGTAGAGCGCAGTAGGCGAGACAAAGGACGAAGGGGACACGGACGAGCGCTAACTTACAAACCTTAATTTACAACTGAGCTGTCCAGTCTCTGCAGCAGAACGTGCCCCGTGAGGAAGGGAAAGACTAAATTCTCCGTCAACCACAAAAACCAGTACGTGCATTGCGCGGAAGGTGTGTCTACAAGTTACCCCTCTCCTGTAAAAGAGCGTACATTGGCCAAACGGGTCGATGCCTCAACACGCGCCTGCGGGAGCACCACAACAAAGTGCAGAAAGGAAAGGAGGGCAATCTGGCAGTTCATTGCCATGAGTGCAGCGAGTGTGAACCTTTGTTCGATGCATGCACTGTGCTATTTCGAGACTCTGATCAGCGCACGCGGGAGATTATCGAAGCAGCGGAAATGCAGAAGATTGGTGACTGCGTAAGCACGACGTCCATATATTTGACCTCGAAGGAGCTGGCCTTCTTGGATGGACGCTGCTGATTATGCTTGCATGACGAGGTGGCTTCGCAACCTTTCGTGGTCACGTGAGCGTGATAATCTTTCCTATTTATATGTTTTCGTGTTGTTAATAAAATTCAGTTGTAAGTTAGCGCTCGTCCGTGTCCCCTTCGTCCTTTGTATTGCCTACTTCGCTCTACGGTGTTTAGATGGAGTACCAACTAGCTCGTACCCATACGTTGGCAAAAACTCAAAGTAAGGAAAAGGCATTATTTCTTGCCACCCCGAAACTGACATGCCCAAGCCCTGTTGCTCCAGTACGATGATCAAGATGACCCAATGTCTTGTGGAGGGAGCTGCGCGCTAGTCACATGGTCTTCGGCTTGACATCACAGTGAGCTTCACACGGTGCAATTCAGCCTGTGGAGTGCCTAACAATTCACACAGATTCCCTTGAAGCCCTCCAAAAATTATGGCAGATTCTACTGCAAGGCTCTCTAAGTCATGGAACTAAGAGCCCTTGCCTCACATTTCGCGTACGACCCAATGTGAACGTACATGTGACCAGGGTTAGCGGGCAAGCGGGCGGCTTCAGAAACGAAGCCGCTCACGCTATGGGGTGCCCGCTTGTTAACTCCCGCTCGCCGCCCCACGAACACGGGCTCACTACCGTCCGTCCACTCCGGGAGCCCGAAGAACAGGAAGACCTGCTGAAGCAACGATTCCGGCGTCGGAACCTCCTAACCAACCCCCCTTGGCGAGCGGACTACCCCGGGCTGCCGTGGTTTTCATACACAAGGCACAATGTGGAGCCACGCTGACTCACGATGTCATAGGCAAGGGTCGAGTTTACATCCCTCGTCGCGGACGCCGTCAACCTGATAGTTCAGTCAGCCGATCCTGAGGTCAACTGCCGAATATGTGACTTGGGGGCCCGCCCTAATATGAAGCACGTCGTATTGGGAGTCTCCGGACCTTGAGGGTGTACTCTTGAGTACTGGAGAACGACACCACAGCGCACGAATGTCTCCCAAATCCTGCGTTTCGTGTGCGATTTCGCATGCAAAGGTGACATCGTGAGCAGGGCTTAGTTTGACCCTTCCGCAGCGAACGCCTCAAGAAAAACTGTGGTTTATCCCTCTAATCGGTAAAACACGAAAGTGAAAGGTGCTTTCCCAGGAGCATTTGAATGTTAAAGGAACCTCCGCCATGTGCGAAGAGTTCGCGAGCCTGACCCCGACATACGAAGTGCGCCGACACGCAAGAAACAAAAAAATTGCAGCATCTTCACTCCGTGAATGATGGCGAGGGTGCGGAGTACGGGGACTTGAAATGATATCCAAGTTGCCGCCCGAGTGACATCCGATTTGCGCCCCGACCATCACTTGATTTGAACCGTGAGTTGCACATTGATTATTCCCCAAATGAAACTGCAACTCACGGCTGCAACTTATGGGAAGACGGCGTGTGATTTCCGGAACCCGCTTATATACGCGGTGCCCCGTGGCGCCATCTCGTGTTTACGCGTAGCGCCATCTAGTGTAGTTTGATGCAGTCACTGTGTATTACAACTTGATCACAGACAATACCGGTGCTTTTGTACATTTTCTCGTTACTAGGTTACGTTTGTGCCTGTTTTCGAGTATTTTGGAGTGTTTTTGTGGTAGTTTCCGCACAGATTTTCCTGGGATGGTGGTGTGTGCACGGATGGAGGCGGACGAACATTGGGAGGTCCTAATTTACTCCGCACCGTTACAGGCGAGGGAGTAACCCGTTTGATTCTTGGGCACTAACTCACGGTCGTAGCCCAGTGGGTAAGACAACTGACACTAACTCTGTCTGGTCTACCAGACACAGGCTTGAATCCTGCCGGTGCCTGTGTGAATTTTGAGATTGCGAATACTATGCGCACGGGCGCGGACGGCCATTGTTATGTCCTGCGGTACCCCGCACCTAAAAAAAAACAGGTTTATTCCGGAACAACAAAACCAAAATTGAAATGCACAGAAACAGAAGCTTGGAACACAACAATCACGCGAGCAACGCCACATCGGAGAGTGCCTCAATTCACGCGCGTCCCCCGTACACCAAGGCGCTTGAGGCGCTGGCATCGAGACGCCAACTGTCGGCGTTCATCAGCGTCATGTTGCGCTACTTCGCTTCGCGTCTCCTAGGCGGCAGCAGCATCTGAATGAGTCATAGGGAAGGACATAAGGCGCGTTCGTACAGTTGCTCACGTCACTGTTCGTAGCGCGGTCAGCAGAGCGCAAGGTACCTGCAGTTGCGGCGAGAGGGCCCGAGAGGGGATGGGCTCGAATCCGGGCGCCACAGCGTCAATTGCGCTTTTTCTGGCGACGTCCCTTCCGGGACGGATATGACGCCACTGAGATATTTGTGTACCCGGGCATACAACACTTTCGTGTTAAAAAGCGCTTTCCCTGGTCGGATTCGTACCTGGCTCCACCACGTTATAAATCCGACGTTTTTCCTATTGCTCCATTTCGACACAATTGAGGCAGCTTGGGTTTTGGGCCCTTACTTTGGCTCAGGTGGCATAGGAGACATTTTTACGTTTTGGCAATCTCTCGTTGAAAGGGGGTTTGATTTTTTGACAATATCGCACGCTGCAAGTCAGACAAAAGATGTGGTCACATATCAGGCGTGTGGGTCACCACAGCTGAAAGTGCGAAATGTTTAACATTATAACTAGGGGGGTGGGGGATTGATCAATTAACCGTGCTCCTAATCGATTAATTCTTTATGTGCAATTAATTTCTTAACACGAAAGATTTTATGCCCGGGAAGATCTCACCGGCGTCATATTCGTGACGAAAATTACGTCGCCCGAAAAAGTTCCATTGACGCGGTTGCGCCCGGCTTCGAGCCACGAACTTCCTCGCCGCAACGGGAGGTACACAGCGCTCTGCCCACTGCGCTAAGAATTCAAGCGCAAGTAGGTCTACGAACGCGCCTCATACCTTTCCCACTAAGTTCATTCAGATGACGTCTAGGAGAGAGAGAGAGAGAGAGAGAGAGAGAGAGAGAGAGAGAGAAAACGTTTATTATAAGAGCATCCACGGTGTTCTTATTGGATTGGCTCCCTCTTCAAAGGAATCCATGAGCTGTCTTAGCACCGACTGCCCCCTCGGTGAGCAGGAGCTGGTCCGAGAGGCAGGGGCTGGACAGCAGTGTCTCCCACTGCTCTTGAATATTAGAAATGCGAGGAAGGGGTGGTGGGTGCATGTTTTTTCGACACTCTAGGATAATATGTAGTAGTGTACTAGGTTCTTGGCAGTATTTGCATTCTGCTGGATACTGGGTGGGGGATATCCGGTTAATCGTACTTGGATGCGGGAAGGTATTGGTTTGTAGCAGTCGAATTGTTGTTTCTTGACATTTCGTGAGGTTTGGGTGAGGTAGCGGGGAAGTCCGGCGATTAAGCTTGTAATGCTGTATTATTTCGTGGTATGTTAGAAGAGGTACAGCTTTCTCCACACCCTCCGAGGCCTGGTCGGCAGGTTCCCGGGCCTATTGGTGTGCAAATTTGTTGCCTTTTTTGAAAGCATGTTCAGGGGGTCCATTCAATCCTTACTTTTCGGTGAGGGAATTTCGTTGAGAGCATGCGGTGTGTTGCTGGTGCCACCCAACCCGACGTGAACCCTCCTGCACGCTTGCTGGGAGTCTGTTACGACCACCGTGGCTTCCGTCTGCGTGAGGGCCAGTGCCACAGCTAGCTCCTCCGCTTCTTTGGTTGATGCGGTTATTATGTTGGCACTGACAAGGATCTCTCTCTTTGTGGTGACTACTACAGTCTTTGCTCTTCTACCACGAATTGTGGCTGCATCCGTGCAGACTGTTTCCGGGAGGGTACCGTATTTCTTGTCTAAGGCTTTCGCATGAGCTTCTCGTCGACCGGAGTGGTCAACTGTATGCATGTTCTTTGGCAGTGGCTTGGATAAGATATTATGCCCCCACCACTCAGGAAGCTGCTTGAGCTGCTTGTTCGGCTTCACTTTTGAGGAGCTCCATTTCATTTTGTTCAACAGTTTTTGGCCGGTTTTTGTCATTGCAAGCCGTGCTTTCTGGCTGGAGAGTGGCCCTCTATGAGCTCGTCCACCGTGTTATACAGACCCATTCGTAGGGCCCTATCGGTTGACGCGCTCATGGGTATCCCAAGGGCTTACTTCGTGGCTTTACGGATGAGGGTGTAAAGTTTGTCCGTATCTGTCTTGTTAGAGTTATGTAGGGCACTGCGTATGTTAGCCTCGATGGTAGATGCTGCCGTCTAGGAGAAGTGATGCGAAGTAGTTCATCATGACACTAATGAGCGCCTACATTTGGCGCCTTGATGCAAGCGTATTCTCTACGCGGGATGCGGGTGAATTGAGACACCCTCCGCCCCCTACTCCTTTCGGATTTGCTTTGGGTTCCGCTTCGTTCGCACGATTTTCAAGGGGCTGTGGTTTCAGTCGGATCTAAGCAATGTTCCGGCTCATGAAATCCAGTGTCTAACGTTGATACGTCTAACGGTGCCATACCGACTTAATATAAATAGCGATGTGTACAATATATGCTCCTGTGAAGGCACATTTCAATTTCGTGTTTTACCCATTCCTAAAAAAGAGGCATCAAACACATTTTTTTAACCGACTGATCGATTGAAGTGATGCGAGCAAAATTAATTGGGAGTTGCATGTTGAAATTGTGCGCAAGCGTCGGGAATCACATTCATGTTTAAAAAACTATCCTTACCTCAAAACAGAAAACGATGCAAGTATGCTCAGAGATGATAGTGGTTAGAACCGTAAGATGACAGGAAAGACTGACAGGAAAATGGCTAGTTTAAATAAACGTGTACGCGTGGAAACTCACACCGTTTTACTGCTATTAACTTTTGCGTAATTACACCTCTTTAATTGCCACTCTTGCCATGAAGGCGGGGGGCGATTTTCCTGATTCTATAAGTAGTGCGAGTGACAACGTCTGTTACCGGAAGTAACGTCTGTTACTTCGACGCAGCGGAATTCCCCAACCGTGCAACCTGAGTTTCGGTAGTCTTCACCTCTAGGGGAGACGCCGTTGCTCCGCGCTCGATCACCACCACTTGCCCTGATGATCGGGAAGGAAGTTGCCTGTTACCGGAACGTCTGTTACCGGGCCGAGGAGCATATTGATATTACTTTTAATATTATACAGCCGTGATTACTACTGAGATAAAATTTGTGCTTTTCTTCTCAAACCAAATCAACCGATTACACTCGGCCACAACGTAAGCACGGCAACGGTGCCGATGCTGATTGATAGTGGTATCCCCTTTGTAGCGGGGTGATGACGCGTCATATTAGCAAAAAAAATGAATTAATATACCTATGTTGTACATTCTCCGTTTAATACTGCCGCTGCTCTAAGGGCAGGCACAAAAAACATATTTGGCACAGCATACTTATTTTTTCTGTTCCAGTTGGTAGCTGTTTTAGGCAATATATTCCCCTCTCTGCTTTTCGTCCACCAGCATTTTAATGTTCTTTTCGTCGCCTCCGTAGCCTTGAGGTTAACTCCCTCTGTGCTGCCCCTAAATCCTAGGGCTTCTGGAACCCGAATATTTCGCTTTAGATTTAGATGGATTCCCTCACATTCTAACACTATGTGCCGCATAGTTTCTGTTTCTTTCCTGCGGAACACGCATACCCCAATATTATTATTTTGTGTATACTTCCCCACAAAGCTCATAGTTCGCAAGCAACCTCCTCTAGCCACAAAAATCAAAGCACTGCGTTTGGAATTATCCAAAAAATTTTCCTTTCTCGTGTCTAATTTCTCAGCCCTGTAGATCTCTAACGAAGTTTCAGCTTCGATTTTTTTCTCTCCATTTATTAGTTTCTATCTTCCTTGCCTCTTTTTGGTTACCTTGGCTGTCTTGAATTCTCCACGGTTGTTTCCGTATTTCATCGTTAGCCTTCTAGCCTTTCTTAGCCACTGCGTGTCCATGCTTTTCATGTGTAATTACCTAAAAGCTTTATTCATTGCCCAATTACTGAACCGCAACCATGGTCGTAAACAACGCAACCTGCAACTTTCTTCGCTAGGTGAAAGCATTCATCACAAAGCGCATCGCATTCGCCAACAATTTTCTCGTTGACGTTGACTTAAGTTTGACGGGTACAATGCAACATTTGCAAGCCAGTCAACCTGGCCGTTGTTGTCACTCATCACACCTTTACCGCCAAGGTTATCCAAAACCGTTGCACACAATAACTAAGAAAAACTGTTTGAAGCATGAACGAATCGGCCAACTCCATCAGCTGGCTTGTACACCGGTGTCGGTCCTTCCTGACAAAACTGCGCATTTTGTTCGCGTTCCTACTCAATTTAACAGGGAGATAATGCTAGTTTGAGTGGCCCCTCCCGCTTCCGCTATTACGTGGCCTGATTCCGCGGTAATCAATTCCATCTTCCATCAAGAGGGACGCCTTACCCGGGTAGACACTTTAGATATGAACTGCGTTTTGCAAACCTTTACCCGATACTTCGACGCAGCGAAATTCCCCAACCGTGCAATCTGAGTTTCGGTAGTCTTCACCTCTTGGGGAGACGCCGTTGCCCCGCGCTCGATCTCCACTCCTTACCCTGATGATCGGGAAGGAAGTTTCCCTTTCCCTCGCTTTGGCAGCTACCGCGGCCACTACAGTACTCTCCGACTCATTAACGGTTCCTTGGAAGTGTGCGACCGATAGTACATCCCCATCAAGGCCCTCATCTTGTAAACAGTCCCTCATCCGCTTGCACATCGCTCATGTCTCTTATAAACATCATATCCACAATACGGGGAAATAAACTGCCTTCGACTTGACTTTGACACAAGCCCATTCGTTCCTTCCGGGTAACGAGAATGCTCACCAGGTAGTGTGGGATTTCTGCGTCCTGAATAGATTAGATGCCACCTCTTCACGTCAGGTGTAAGGGTAGGGAAGGTAGAGTTCCCTGGGCGCATATTGTGAGTGAGCAGCCCATGCCTATGCAATTATGAGTGATCTACAACCGTTCACTTCAAACATTTAGGTCGAGTCGTAAAATAAAATCAATTTTCCGTGACCACGGGGTGAACAGATATGCTGATCCAAAATATCGAACTGCACCAGAGAGGTTAACATTCCAATGATGAAGAATCTGCACTGCCTCGTTGGAGCACTGCTTATAGCTTCGACATACTCAAAGTCAATGCTGTGGTAACTGGGAATTTGGCGCGGCCGCTAACGAAGTGGACCACACGCGTCGCAAACCGCAGCGCAGGCCATAGAGCCAGTTGCGTGTGATTACCGGAAAAGGCGTCTGTTTTCCCCGGCACGCTTCCCGGGTTCCGCCCTTTGTCTTGTAAACAGGCGTGACGGAAAGAGCGACTACGGTTGACAAAAGGCCGGAAAGGGCCGCCCTTCTGCAGCCGGCGCGACCAGAAACAAATGGCCACATTTTGGGTGGGCCTGGGGGTTCTGTTGCGTAGTCTTTTTTTTCTGTAAGCTCCCTCTGCTACCTAACACTCTCATATCTCCTCCTCTCTCTTTCACTCTTTCTCTGTATCTCATACTATTTGTTTCCTGCACTTTCGCGCTATGGATTTTGCGCCTCATTTCATTCATAAGGTCCTCCTTATAATATTCTTTTTCCGCGAAGTAAGTGTTGCAAGTGTGCGCGTTTTGACTATTTATTTTCTCTTTTTTTTTGTTCGATTTCAGCGCTCGCTCTACGTGGTGTCGGAGTCAGACACGATTGAAGGGTGCACAAACGACTCGACGGAACGAACACTCCGTTTCCATCGGCAGTATTTTTTCAGGGCTGTAGGGTGGCGAAAAGATGTACGCATGATGCTCTTCAAGATCTGAAGGAGAAGCAACACCCACTAAACTTCGCCCACGACGTTCGGACAGAGCAGGCTATATTGGCTTACCGAACTAGTTCGCGCTTTTTCCTTCTGTGATCATGCGTTGTCATATAAGGTAATATTCCTCAAGAAGCCATAGAGTATTACAGAATCAATGTATTTTTTTTCTGGTTTATCAGAGCGGCACCTGAAAACTTTGAATGTAGAACGACCTTCAGAGTGCAGCTTATTTTTGAGTGTTTTTTTAGGAATGAGCAAAATCCAGCTAAAGTGAATTCGAGAAAAAAACCGGCTATTAATTACCGGACCTAAATGCAACGCGGTCAAAGTTACTACGTGATATGTTTTGCATGTCAGCTACACACTAAACTTTTTTACACCCTTTTTGGCCGAAAAGGGTGTAAAAATCTTGTCCCATGGCTAACACCCTTAAAAGGTGTTTTGGAAAACAAAGGGAGTACGGATGAAAAAAAGGTGTTGAGCTCAACACCCCTAAAAAGGGTGTTGATGATGCTCAACACCCTAAAAAAGGGTGTTGAGTCTCACACCCTTTTTTTTGAGGTGATGGCATGCGCAGTGGCAATGTCAAACGGCGGAGCGCGCAGCATTCAACACAAACAGCCAATACGCAGAAGCTACAGTTGGAACACGGGATGCAAGCGGTACAGGGAGTGCATGCTTACTTAGCAATACATGTGCTGCTCTTGCTTTTATATCAAGCAGAGGAAAGCCCTCCGATAGAGTGAGAGGGCTTGTTGCAAAAAACTAATATTTTAGCGCTAATTTTGGAAGTGTGGATTTTACTATGGGAATATACAAATGAACACGCGGATTTGCAAAAACCTTTTAATTACGCGGTAGTTTTTCTCATCCATAACTAATAGAATTTTATTAAATACCATACAAATGTTCCCTGCCACCTCAACACCCTTTAGAAAGGGTGTTCATTATTTCAACACCCTTTTTCCCAGAAGGGTGTAAAGCTACAAATTAGGGTGTTCGAAACTAAGAAAAAGGGCATAAAGAAAAAAGGGTGTAAGAAAAAGGGTGTAAGAAAAGACCGCCAACTAGGAAAAAACTGAGGCACCTGTAAAGGGTGCACCAGCGCAGATAGGGTTTTATAACAGTGAAGTCTTCTTTCGAGCTTGTTAGAGTGTGAGCACAAGGGGCGTATGCGTATCCGCACCTATTACTGTACCATTTCAAAGGTACTAGTCTTTTTTATACTAAAAGGCAAAAAAAAATTGGCGATACAGCGTAGCTGGGGTCCGACCAAGCTTGTTTCTCCCTTGGATCCCTGGCAGTTGGGGGGGGGGAAGGGGAGGGGGGCACACTGGAACAGCTTTGTAAAATCCGGTTAAACTTGGCCTCACCCCTCAGCGGTCAGCCTAGCTTAGCAAGAATATTGTAAAGCTTAGCAAACATAACAAACTTAGCAACAGCGGAAGAAACTGGGTCGACCCCCGGCTCCGCTGTTGTTTTTTTGCAACTGCACACCTATTTCACACCGTTTCAAGAACCTACAGAAAACCGAGCGTGTTGCAGTCGGTAAATATCCTTTTCGCCACACGACTACAGTCTTTTTAATTTTGAAGGTTCAAATTGGTGTTTCACATGCCAAAGCTAAACTTGGGGCATGTGGTGCACCGAATAAGGAAGCGAGCGATCATTGCATATGAGCAATTATTTTTTTTGCATTTGGAAATTTTTTGCGAGTAGAGGAGTATTTAAGGGGATGTCTTATTCTTCATAGAATTATTAGGCATCCAAACACGGCCTTATTCAATGAACAGCTGAACGCCTTTTCCACACCCTTTCAACGCCCTAAGAAAAACCAAGGGTGTTGAAGTTGATCAACACCCTTTTTTTCATACAAAAAGGGTGTAGAGCTAGGAAAAGGGTGTTGAGACTCAAGAAAAAGGGTGTAAAGGACTCCCAACACCCTTTTTCCACTTATGCTACACCCTTTTTTGGCTAAAAGGGTGTAAAAAAGTTTAGTGTGTAGGACAAATTTATTGCCACAAGTAATGAAAAAATATAAGGTGAATTTGAGCGATATTGGAATGACAAGTTTGGATCTCGTATTGAATTGAAGTTCGCATTGAAGTTGATGCGGCATTCTTCTGATTCTGATTGTAGGGTTTAAGGCGCCGACGCAACGCAGGCGATGAGGCGCGCCGTAGTGGAGGACTCCGGATTAATTTCGACCACCTGGGGATCTTTAACGTGCGTCGAAATCTCGTACACACGGGCGTTTTTGCTTTTCGCCTCCATCAGAAAAGCGGCCGCCGCGGCCGGGAATCGAACCCGCGACCTCGTGCTCAGCAGCGCAACGCCTTAGCCACTGAGCCACCGCGGCGGGTTATGCGGCATTCTTAGTAAAACTGTATTTAAAGTGACTTTCAAAAACGATGCGATGAAGTTTTGGATAAGTTTGGATCTCGTATTGAATTGAAGTTCGCATTGAAGTTGATGCGGCATTCTTAGTAAAACTGTATTTAAAGTGACTTTCAAAAACGATGCGATGAAGTTTTGGCGGAGAAGGAATTAAACATATGCAACGTAGCTTCTAGAACATTAAAACTTTACATGGATTGCAGGTGAGTCCTCGTGGCAGCATTAGCAGCTTTTTTTCGAATTCTTCAGCAGGAAAAGTTTCTTGGACACGCCCGAAGAAACTCACGAGGTAGGCAGACCCTTCAATGCACTGCCATGAATTTCCAAAACGTTTCACAAGAAACTGCTCATACCTTCTTATGCACCTTAATGAATTGGCTCGTACCCTCAGAAGGAGGCGGGTAGGGGTGAATTCACCTGGACTTGTAAGCGGCGGCTATTTAGTTAAGTACCGTAATTGGAAATTTGGGAGTAAAAAATAACTATCACCAAATTTAATCCATAGAGACGCGGGAGACGAGATGAAATGCCTGTTTGACATTTCAGTTTCACTTCGTTCACTTCTTCCGTTCACTTTGTCGTCGGTGTCCGGGGACAGATCTTTCGCCGATCATTGAATTGACGTCTGAAATCATTTTAAAGCCGCTCCAAAAAAGCAATAAACAAAACTTCTGAAAACATCTACTTACAGTCCGAACAGTGCCGCAAAAATTAAACTCCCACTGGGCAACTGAATTTCAGTCATATCTACCCGCACCATAGTAAGATCTGGCTCGTTTTCTATATGAACTATGATCTGCGTACAAGTTTGCAGGGAGTTATCTCATCTTTTTTCTTGCCACCTTTTTTTAGCGGAAATTTGACGAGTTTTTCTTTTCACAGCTATTTTATCTTAGTTTTGTTTTTTCGATTTGGCCCATTAAAGAAACGCCTGAATTGTGCATTCCACCGGCCAATTTGGAGCTGCTGCAAAGTCCGCCGACGCCTATAAAATGGAAGTTGATACAGTGAAATCCCGTTATTGCAAACCTCAGATTAACGATTTCTTCAGATGAACGAACATTTTAAAAACACCCACAAATCCCCATTAATTGCTCTTTTAAAATATTTCACTACTACGAATTTCAGAATAACGTATCGAATTTTATCATCCTCATATAAAACAACACTTCGAAATAACGAATTCCGAGTTTACGAAATTACTCGTGTTGGTGTGAACGATGACTAATGGTGGGTACGTACAACTATTCTCATCAGGCTACTAAATACGCCTTAGCTCTATAGCCATCGCCTGCGATTGGTGGGTTTCGCCGCCATGCTAGCCTCTGGCGCCGCCTTTGTTCGCCGTGGATAAAACTAGCCGTTTTACGCAGCAGTTACCTTTGAAGATTACGTGTAGCGCGACGATGAAGCATGCACGTCTGCTGAACTGAGGACTAAAGGCATCGTCAACCCAGTTCGTTGCGATGATGGAACCAGCGACGAGGACGCCAAGAGCGACGACGACGACGCTGAGACAGGGCCCGCAAGCCAAGGCGAAAAAGCCGTGCCTAGCGTGAATGTTTCGCAGTGCGTAGCAAAAATGCGCACTTTTCTTAGCAGGTGCACCAATGCCACCTGCCACCGCGGCAGTGCACAAGAACGTGGACAGCTTTTAATCGTTCGTCGTGCAGCAGTTGAGTTGCACACGTCAGGCAAAGATTACTGATTTCTTCAAATAAAGGTGCTTCCGCACCCACGTTCGAAGTTAACGCAATTGTGCACGTGTCTCCAGTAAACCTAGATAGATGCTTCTGTTTCGTTCACAATTTTTACCATGCATATTTTATGTTTTTACTATAACGCTGATTAAAAATAACGAGCAATTTATAGCAGTCCCTTGAAATTCGATGTATCAATATTTGACTATATAGCTAACCCTAGCTGCCGAAATGAAGCAAAGCCGGTTACAGCTGCACCACGGGTTTATGACGGCCGCAAAGAAGACAGCCCTACAGTGGAGGAAGTTGAACTCAGTAAACCAGTGCAACACAGATCACCGACCGTGGATAAATAAGTCTTATCTAACTCGGCCATTTTGATTTGCTGTAAACTTGGCTTTTTATATTTTCCTGCATTATGGTAGTAGCAGTCTGTGTTTTTTTAAGAAACAATTTCTAGGTCATGGCTTGCGAAGAGTCAACGATAAAGGAATACAAAAACAACTAGCAGCGAACAAGTTTACAGCGTGTTCAAGTGATCCCAATTGTTTATTTGTTTTAGCTCCTGGTGTGTTTTTGAGAAAATAAGAAAACGCCGCTTGGTGTAACTAAGAAGATTGCTTCTTAAGTGGTTGCGCCGGCCTAGAGAACAAAAAGTAATTTTCGGTATTCGCCTAGACATTCAACCTTAACAGTCGGTACAAGCGTGTCGAAAACATTTTTCCTCATTTGAAAATTGAGGAAAATAATACAACAGTTGGTGGCACTCAGGTTAATTTGCTGTAATATACTTATTTGGGAAGTTGTGCGCGAGTGGTTAATAATCAGAAAGTATGAATACAGTTTATGCGACCGACCGAAAAAACTGCCTATTGAACGTGGCCGTGTATTTATTGTGGGCGAGGTCTCTTGCGAAGCAACACATAGTTTCCTGAAATCGAGGCTTCCACGGACGCCCGTCTGGCAAGCAGTTACAATAAAAGACATACTGAATCAGACACCGACAACAACAGAAAATAGAACAATGACGTTTCGGCTCCCGAACGGAAACCTTGTTCACCAAACGGGAGCCTTGTTCAGAGTGTGAACAAGGCTCCCGTTCGGGGGGCCGAAACGTCGTTGTTTTATTTTCTATTGGGCTCGGCGTCTTCTTCACAAAGTTTTCTGCTCCAACAGCAGAGTATGTGCGAGGGCAGCATGCACTCTTTTCTTAAAGCGTTTGCCAATACGTCATTGTGGGTATGTGTTCCTTCCTAGATATGCAACACTTTCTTAGGCTTCATAGTGTGCTCGCACATTTTGGTGTACGAGCACAGTGTTTTTGTGGGCAATCCTCGTAGCACTCGCACTCTAACTAATTTATTGATTCATTCATTAAATGCTTCCCGCAGGGACCAGCATCCACAGCTGGCGGCGGCCACACATGACACTGTAGCATGCGTTCATGTTTTTGAAGCATTGACCAATATACCACAATTGGTGTTCTACGTTTCTTCGATCGAACGGGGGGTTGAACGAGCGTTATACGAATTTACCTATATTTGTGGCGTAGACTGTAACTTATCTTTTAGGGTGCATAAGAGCACAACACTTATTGACAATAACATTTAATAAATCTCTTTAATCAGAAGTTGGGCTTTACTATTCGCAGTCTAAGTTAGTGTTTCGTTGTTCTGTTCCGCTATGAAATTACTGTTTTGATTTTAGATGGCCTCATTAATGATGGATTGCTTATGAAAAAACGAAAATTTGTAGAATTGCACTCCAAGTTGTTTTGTCTACTCTTTTTGCGCAATTGACAACACGTGTCTTCTTTTTCTCGTTCTCGTTTTTGTTTAGAAGAAGATTTAAATCTTATTACAAAAACGAAATGCGACTATTAAGCGTAAGCTTTCCCTGTAGCCTCCGACTTCTCCTCTGGCATATATTGTCATGAACAGTGGTGCAATGTATTTACAAGTGTTTTAAGTATATTTTTAATTACAACAACTACACGGGTTGCCAGGCTTAGCCATTTGTCGCCAAACTGGCGACTGTTAGAGGCTTGTGGCGGCTGAAGTTTTAGCGTGGCGACTTGGCGGTTTTGAGGCTCCATTGAGCGTTTCTGATGACTTATATGTTCCTGGGCTCTTCCAGCACTTTACAATAAAAAATGGCCGTATGTGTCATTCAGTACGTTGGAGGAGTCAAACTAAAACTGGAAAGCCAATCAGAACAAGGAGATGGGGAATATAGCAAAGTTGAGAATATGGCGTATGGAGTACGTGTCACTCAAAACACATTATCCTAGATCACTAGTTACCGGCACAATGCAAAACTTGTGTGCTTTTTTATAAAGCTGAAACAACAAACTGTCTAGGCCGTTAGGCACCATGGCGTATTTATAAAAAAACAAATAGAAAGAAGCCAAACGTGCACCATTGTTTGCTACGTTTACCGCAGGCGATAAAATCAGTCGCGGGCAGGACATCAAGAGAAGACGTCACGAGTTAAATAAACAAAAGAAAACCTATGTTCTTGAGACTGCCGGCTCGTCGTGCATCACGGACCCTGCCGCCTGCGCCATTGAGTCTGCTGCGCTACGTCATCCAGATTACACCGTCTGGCTGCTCACCTTATTAGACACTCAGGAATGCAGGTTTGAAAGCCCTCCTTTTCGTGTAACGAATAACAAAGTTTCGCGGTTCTTCTGCGTGCTGTCCATTTAAAAGGCAGTGATCGCACGTTGCAAAAAAGAACTTTTTTCGATTTATAGCATCGAGTGGTTTATAGCATCGATGTAGGCGTACTACAACCCGCATAAAATATTCTTACAAGAAATCCCCCGCAGTGTTCTCGGTTAAAAATACCACCTCTCACTTTCTGCCTTGATGGTTCAAAAACGTACTAACTAGCAAGTGCCCTTGAGCTACGGAATTCAAAATTTGTAGAATAAACAGGGCCCTAGAATCCAAATTCATATGACAAAAATTGAGGGTATCCCTTTCGCAATGACGGAACTATTTGGACTGTTGGAAAACGGTCAAATGTGACTTCACCCATATGCGGCAGCCTCAGCTGTCTTGAGTCCGAACAAAAACTCAAAGGCTGCCCCATGTTATCGTTTTGGAATGGCGCGTCGATGGCAGCCCATTTACAGACGCATAATACGTCTGTCTTTCGACTCCCATCGCGTCACAATGAGTTGCTTGGAACCGCACCGTGTCGTTTCAGGCGTGCTGACGTAGTAGTGTGTACCGGCCATTGATACGTAAGTGAACCGCCTTTTCAGATGTCTAGCAAATGCGGCCGCGCTGAAGCACCATGATGCCGTAACCGCACGGTCATAAAAAAGGTGGTAGCATTTACTAACATAACACTAACCACTTACATGTCGCAGCATCCACTAGATACTCAGTGACTGAAGGTAGCAAATGTAGCCATCGTAGGTTTACTAACTAAAACAGGTAGTGCGCACCACATCTTTAGAAGGAATAACCGAGTGAATAACGCTCCCATTAGGTACATGTTTTGACTAACTCGTTGATTGTAGGGTTTTACGCGCCGACACAACGCAGGCAATGAGGCGCGCCATAGTGGAGTGCTCCGGAGTAATTTTGACCACCTCGGGATCTTCAACGTGCACCGAAATCTCGTACACACGGGTCTTTTTGCTTTACGCCTCCATCAGAAAAGCGGCTGCCGCGGCCGGGAATCGAACCCGCGGGCTTGTGCTCAGTAGTGCAGCACCGTAGCTACTGAGCCACCGCGGCGGGTTTTTAACTAACTCGTCATTCATAACCTAGTAAACGCGTGACAGTTTGTACCGGCTGAGCGCGCTGCACGACACATTCAACACGCACAAACCACACTTAGACCAGGAGTAAATTGATCAAGAAAACCAACGGGATGGACGGGGAGAGCGAGAATAACTTCCTAGTTACCTTAAAATACATCTGCTCTCCTTGTTTTTACAACCAGCAGCGGAAAGTCATGTGATAGAGTCGGTGAGCTTGTCGCGAAAATCAAATACCTTAGCGATAATTTTGAATTATGCATTTGAATGCGCGCTTGTACGAGTCAGCATGTGGATTTGCAAAAACTTTTCAATCACGATTTGGAGTGGTGAAAGTGCTGTTTTTATTATGTGCAATCATTCACAGAATTTTATTACAATCAATGAATGTTTGTAATAAACAAGCAGCCGTTACTAAGTGCACGGTCTAGACTAGTAACGACCGCATTGAGCGTCCATACTTAGTGGTAGGATCTGCGTACCACTCTGCGGCGTGGCAAAGTTCATAAGGAGGTAGTTATACCCGTGGAATCGATTCCTCAGGAGCTCTTGTAGTGATACCCAATACCGACCGCAGGGGCGTCCACAACGGAGATGCGGAAGTTATTTGTGCGTTCGGCTCTGCGAATGGCTCATATGATCCACATAGTGATTGGCCGTAAACATACCTTAGTGGTATGAAAGTGTCTATGGAGGGAGTACCACGGTATCATGGCGACAGCTGGAGTAACGGCCACGCAGGAGATATCAAGGATGTGTTGCGCTAGTACCTAAGCGTTGAAAAGTTAATGCTCTGATGCCACCGCTGCACCTTTTCTGTAACAGCGCTAGAATTTGTTTCCAGCAAATTCCTAGCCGCTGCCGGATGTTGGGTGGGGACACGTGATTCCAGCTCGTGAGGCCAATGTGTAGCAGGTACCACCAGGGAAGCCATAAAGAAACAGATTCAGAACTCAATGCTGTTTTAAAGGAATGCTATGGTTCTGAAAAAAACAGTAAATTAACCCTCCTTTGGAAGGTATAGCCGGACTCTGGTCCAGCGTTCCGTAACTTCATTGCCGGAGAACTCTGCAATCCGCGTTGGGGAGTTCGATGCTGTTTCAGAGGGCACTTGGCAACTCCTCAAGGAACGCCTTGACCTCCTCCCCGAGAGATGCCGGCGACTCCCGGTTGCTGGGCACGGCTATGCTGTGGTAAGATGAGTAATCTGAGGCTCCAAAAAGGAATAATTAATGGGACAAGTAGTTGAGCTCCTTTAAAGGGTTACCCTGACTCTTTCACTTCTTATAGGGTATACCGCAAACTAATGTTCCCGCATTAAACTTTTGAAACGCAAATGTTTTCTCTTAGCATTTATGTTGTTTATATGCCGCAAATACGTCTACCCGCTCTGAAATTTTTGTCCAGTACTGTTTACGAACAGTCACAATGACTAGTTAACTTTGCCGTTCGGGCGAAAAAAAATTTACTGCTAACTTTCGTTTCCTCTTTGTAAAAACGATTATTATAAACGCTTTTGCCGATTCCGTGTGTATATTTCTATCGTTGGTCTCATCGTGTATTTTGAATGTGCCTTGACACACAGTAGCCTCCGTTTTACAGTGAGTTTCTGCAAGCCAGTGGTTGCCAATTCATAGGCGTACATTACACTCGTGCAGCAGCGGATTACGGCGTATTTGGATACTCATTCGAGCACTTTTTTT
The DNA here is from genome assembly GCF_048455015.1 of Haemaphysalis longicornis. Lineage (NCBI taxonomy): Eukaryota > Metazoa > Arthropoda > Arachnida > Ixodida > Ixodidae > Haemaphysalis > Haemaphysalis longicornis. Next base: position 96,358,565 of record NW_027526407.1, read on the forward strand.
GTAGGTTCCTCAGCCAGGTGTTTGAGCTGCCAAACTTCAGGATTCTTCGTTGTGACTTAAGTGCTCACGTCAAAAATCGCGTGATTTTACACTGGTACGTGAAGGACAACTGGAACCGCACCAATTTTCGCATGAATCGTCTAAGCGATGCCCTAGGGCTGCTTATTCGGTGGAAGTACTGTGGTATCTACGCCGACATGAATGTCGTCGCACTGAGGATTTCGACAACCTGGAGGACGCCCTGGCACGAGAGCTTTTTTCGAAGTTGGAAACAGCGTGATCGTCTTCAGAAGACAGAATCGTTTTCTTTCCCGCTGCCTCGAGAAGTTCTCAAAAACGTACAAGGAAGTGGGTTGTAATCTTCTCATGCTTAGCTTAACTTCAGAACAAGGCATGTGGTGCATTTTTTTTTTAAACATAGGCTTAGTAGGTAGAAAAAAAATGTCGCATCAGAAGCTTGCATTGCAACAATATTGTTTGTGATTCGCAAAATGAATATGGCATCCAAAAGATTACGCTCTAGAATATTGTGCATTCACGTTGGGCTCGCTTCAAACTATTAGCCACATCAGCCTATGCTACATTGACAAAAATAGGTTTATGTTCTGAACTACCACGCTATTCGCACCGTTTGAAGGGACATGTGTGGCTATAAAAACAGCAATTTCCATAATAGTGGCTTGTATGAGGTTTCCCGGGGGCAAAAGTAGGACTGCGTCATCATTGTTTTTATTGCCTGGTAACATTAGCCCAATTTATGTCTTTTTAAAGTTTCTTCACTTACTAGGTCGGCTTTCTAAATCACTGCGGCACTGTGGCACACATTAGTGGTATAACTTCCTCGGAAGCACTGCCACGGCTTTAAAGCGGTCGCTCAAATAACGGCCGCGAAGACGATTGCCGCCCGTACGAAAAAGTTTCAAGAAAGGGGTGGGTGCACGATTGTGCCTTCAGCATTGGGTTGCCGTTGATGCTAGAGGCTTCCATCTGCCCCGGTTGGTATTCTCCTGGGTGATGCGGGGAAACGAAACATTTCTCTCTACTTTACCCTTTCTACCGCAGGCCTCGCAAGGGGGTGCACAATGGGCCTCGACTCCTGGAACGCGTGCTTACGATGTTCTGCCCGCCAAACTCGGTGAACAACTAGACCCTGGTGAAGTTCTCCGGCGTCACTGTGCTTACCGCAACCGCATTCTATGCGGTCACCTGCCTGGAATGGCGCAAGTCTTTCTTACAAAACCACAAAACCCAAGAGCTCCAAGCCACGTCAGAAAGCTTCACACTTCACCTGCGAAACACTTACAGCAGAGAGCAGGGAGTCGAGCATGAATCAGCTTACTAGGTTATGTCCAAGCACGCATAAGATGATGTAACATATAGTGCAAATCGCTCAGTTCTGACCTTAGTTTTGTAGGGTGACCGCATTACCTTAGTGTGCAGAGTTTCTGAAGTTGAAAAACGTAGCTTTTTTATTTCGGAGCGTATACTTATGAGTTGCATAATGAAATGAATGTGTAAAACTGCAAATAAATTCTTTCTGTCCTCTCATCAATCCACGCCCACCGCCCACGAACTATGCCGGCTTCTAAAGGTTTCCAACCATCTTACTGCTGGAACTTTAACCAACTTGCACGAGGTCCAATGCCGTCAACAACACTACCTTGTACTCCCTTTTTCCCACAACTGACCGAGAACAATCTTTCCCAAATAAAAGCAATATCTCTCTTCATCGTCATCTTAAGCGGGATGACACTCAAATTGCGCGTCCCACTGCCCAGTAACTTCACAGGGCGATTTGCCGACAACTCTCCATGCTTCAAAGAGAAATCGTAACCCACCTGACGGTTCCAGTACTCTGGTAAGTCATTGACAAGCGGGTCTTGATGATGATGATAACAAGACAACGTGACCTCACATACTCAGGTAAAGCCACTATTTTGAGCCGCAGGTATAATCAATTACTTGATATTCTAACAAGACGTGCACTTTGAGCCCGAGGCATGTAATAAATCTTGACACTATACGTAAGGAATAAGACAGGTCAAGCACTGAGAAGTCACGAGTCTGTATAGATATTCAACTGCTCAGCGTAGAACAATATGGCACTGTATCGGCTGCTGGGGCAGTTTTGATGTAATGTAGAGAAGCTTCCAGCGTGGAGGTAGCACAGCAGTAACTGAAATAAGAGGGCATAGGCCTGTAGATCATTGAAAAATAATTTACTTTCGGAACACCACTATGGGGATAATATTTGCATCACTGATCCCGAAACTGCGTATAGTTCCCAAGGAATTAAGCGTGTGATGAGGTTCTGGTAGGCAATGAAGAAGAAGAAAACGAAGCGCGCAACGAGAGGGTATCGAAACTTGAATCGGGGGGCTGATCAGTGGATGCCTGTGACGCATTGGACTATCTGGACCGTCAATTGGATGGTTGGTGGGTTAATATTCTCGAATCATGACGCTAACCCTTGTGAGGATTGGCCAAAATTTTCTTGAAAGGTTTTGCTGCTTTTCGTCTTCTTCATCTTCTACCAATGTAGATGATTCGTACATCGATGTTTATCTTGTGTACAGAAGTGACGAAAACTTCGACGATGCTTCACTGAGGGGTTTTTCTACTGAGAGAAAAAGAGACAAAACATTTTGATGAGCTTGAAATTGATGGTGCAACCCTATTCCGGGAATTCATGCGTTGCCCCAGCCATCTTGGCCTGTGCCATCAGGAGAGTTTGTTCTCCAGTTGACAGCTTGTCAACAGTGTCTCCCACAGCTCATTGCACAGATATCTGTGACGCGGACATTGCGAGCGCTCGCAGCTGCCCTTTTTAATTCCCTGTTTTTGGTTATATTTTTTCACCATAGGGTATTTGCTTTTTATCCCCATAATGCTCGAATTCAGCAATAAAAATGGCACTTTTTGTGAGAAACTATTCAAAGAAAAAACACTTCAGGGGATAGGATACCGGCCTGGTGAACCAAGTGTCGAGTAAACCTGCGTGTGGGTGTTACCAGGCAAAGAGAAACGTTTTTCATGTTGGTCAACTAAAATACACAAAACCCAGCGTGTATTTTTTCTGCTACTCCTGCTCTGTCGTTCTGCAGAGGCTCACAGTTGGGTTACCTTAACCCTCCAGTGATACATGTTTGCCCTTCCCGCTGGCAAAACGCTGTTTGCGGATACCTGTACATTTTGTGCGTCCATGCGTAAAAAAAACTTCCTTTAACTCTGTTAGGGGCGGTGTCCCACGTATACCGGCGCGCCAAAATGCAGGGCGCGCCCGGATGCGCGCCCGAATGCCGCATGCAGGCAGCACATACAGGGCACGGGGCTCCATCCTGGGACACCCCCTGTCTCCAGCGGTGAACATTACCGAGCACCGCTCCGCTCTCGCATTTTGGCAGCAAACGAGTCCAATGTAATAGCGACAGCCTTTAAGCAGCAAGGCAATCTCAGAAAAAACAACAGCAATGCGCCGTATTACCCTATGTCTGCCTCGCCAGCTCTTGTACAACTAAGGCAGTGCTAAAACGAACGCGAATGCTTGCGTGTACAATATTTTCAAACCTCGCACGCATTGAAAGTACGGCGGATGGTTAGAATTTCTGAAGAATCAGAATCCCGAAGCCGAGTTGTACGTTAACTACATGTGCTTCGAACTTTAAATTTAATTTCGCAGCCGCGTTCGTGACCCCTTGACCATCCCCTACACACCACCATGCGGAGCTCGCTTCGCTTGATCTTCATCGCCAGGAACTTCTTATCCATCTGTTATTCAACTCCCTTTTGAACTTTGTGGCCGCGCCTAACAGGGCTTGAGTGAGGGATTGAGTGAATGAGAGATTTCAATGGAAAGTTGAAAAGAAGTGGAGTAGGGATATTTTGAACTCATGTGGGAGTTTCCCAGCACACAACCCAGCACGGGGGAGGGGAACTGAAATGGTATAGGTGAAAACAAATGGAGACAGAGAAAGAGGGAGAGCCAGGAAGAGGGAAGGAGGGTGGTGTACAACCATGGCGTAAGGCTTGTGGGCCTGCTCTCTACGGCCGTCCAGAAATGAGGCACACTGCGGCTGAGTACAATGAGAAACTCTTTACTCACATCCTCGTCCTGGCATACACACGCACACCAGCCAAGAACAATCTGTCCCCCGAGTCTCAGTCCCCGCCGCGGTTCTTCAGCACCACCCCCGCTCCTTCACCTCACTGCCCGCTGCCCGTGGTGTCCGCCAGCGCCATCTCTCGGGCCCCGACGTCCCCAGGTCCCGCGGCAGTAAAGCGTGCGGGGGGGATCTCGGAGGTCATGCGCGGCCGGTGGGTGTCCGGTGGCAGAGAGGGCCCGAGGAGAGAGCTCGCAGCGAGGGGCGCCGAAGCGCTCCCCACAGATGGACTTGACGAGCCACCTTTCAAGGCAACACGTATTTCACATGCGGCAGCGGCCTATCCCAGTGGCGGAAGTTATCCTTTCTCTAGTTCTTCTCCGCCGCGCTTTCTCAAAGTCCTCTTCTGTGCCTCCTCCCGCACTGTAGTTTCCCGTTCGCGGTGCGATTATCCGGCTCCCGCTCCCCGGCTCAGACAACATCAACTTTATGTGGGCCACCTCTTTTCTTCCCCTCACAACGCGCGTGCTTTAAACATGAAGATATACGGCTTTCAACATCAAACTCACGTTCCACACTTCCAATTGTGTTGACGCGTAAATACTAAACCAAATGAGCCGACATGTACGAAAAAAAAAAACACAACGGCAGCGAAAGTGATACTAAACAAATGTTTGCTGTTCAAATGGGACCAAACTGAATAACCATCACCATAAAAGCTGTCGCCATACCATATTTCTGGGGGTTTAAAATCAAACGGCATTCTACGAACCCCTGGAATTTTATTAGTGCGACTGTACTATTTTTTGTTTTATATACATTTTCAGGAAGGGAAGCCAGCAGTCTATCGCACCAAGGAAAGCACAGGGAAAGCAGGGTGACTGATTTTGGAATGAAGGTGCGCAATTTCAGAAAAGATAGCATAAACGCGAAGAAAGATGTGCCCAGGGTGGAGACACAACTCACAACCTTAGGATCACATGTTCAATGTCATACCAGGTCGGCTATCGGTGCGACTGCATCCTGCCACCCTTTCGGGTACATTTTTCTTGCTTTAATGATATCGAACACAATGTTTGGAGGTTGTAGCCAGTGGCACAACAAACATGGACGCAAATGCAATTTATATGCACATATGTATTGTCAGTGTGTCGGTATTTTGTTGCATGTTTTCTTCAGCTGGAATACCCGTAATAAATATCATGCCAGGTATTAATCCTAGCAAGTGATTTCACACGAAAAAGGAGTAACCACGATTGTTCATGGGTGTCGCGATTATGGAGTGCGGCGACCCTGATTGTTTCTTTTATTATGTCCAGAACGCCTGCGAAGGAATTGCCATAGCGACGATTTTCTTCTGAAAGGAACCATGAAGAGAAAACACAAGTTCGGTTCATTCAAAAGATTGCCTCGTTAGAATCACACTGACACCACTTTTAACGCAAACTTCGCTCAAATAAGCTACATAAATAAGAAAAATGGGAATGGCCATGCGAACCACTAACTCATTTCCCGCAGCAGAACCTATGATGTCATACCAGACAGCTCTGTGATTGGCGGAGGGCGGCAAAAGCAAACGCAAATTAGACAGAGCTTATAAGCTTGCCGAACGAGCTATTTGCGCTTCTATTTAGGGCACATTCTTTTTAAAGCCCTATGAATGGTGAGACAAACAGTGGAAGTTACGAAAGCGCGCATAAACATACCGATGCGTACTGCTGCTGGTACTGGGCGCACGATGCTTGGTTTAGCTGCACAGGACTGCGGGGCTTTGGGGTTGTTTCAGACGACACTGCCGATTGACGTAAGCGACGATGTCTTACGTGACCGTATTTTTCAAGCAAGCACCATGTTTCACGAAACGATTGTCTCCATGAACAAAACAAGCCAGGTACAAATACGTTCACCAACAAACCAAAGGAAGAAAACGGGTTGCCGCGGTGTGGTGGCGCCATCTAGGTTCACCAACGGTAAAAAAGGCTCTGTGATGTCATTGCAGACGACGAAAACGCACAATTTAGCGGCAAATTGAAAATTTGAACTTAAATTAACTAATTTTATAGTGAATAAAGCATCTCATGCATTCGGTCAAGCGCTGTGGGCACTACAAAAGACGAAATCTTTCGAATAACACGAAGTTGTATTTTGTCTTCATGGCTCCTTTAAGGGCCAGAGTTTATCCAACATTGGAGGTGAAGTTGTCACAATGGCCGTTTACACTAGCGTTGTATAGCCCTTTAGACTAACGCTGTGTCTAGATTTCGTCCTATGGTACTATAAGCGTTACACAAAGCTGACATCCGCTGGCGTTTCGCAGAAAAATGACTCGTTTTCCACTATTACGCTCTCCCATACGTTACGTAACCTAACCGAAAATAACCTAACCTAACCTAACCGAACCAACAGATTGCAATCTTTTCATATACCGAAAACAATACTAAGCCTTCAAACGTACATTTGAAAATACAAACGTAAAAATGAAGGTACCAGCAAGACTCGAAAGAGAAAAAGTTAGCCGAGGTAAGATACCGAATTCGACGCACCGCCCATGGCATCACAGACTAAAACGGAACCTCCCACCGCAACGGCAGGCGCTCTGCCCTGTGAACGGTTTGTCTTAAAAATTGGAATGTCGTCGGAGAAAACTTTACCCACGGCTGCGGCGCTGTGGTGGAGCTCCGTCTGACAGCACTGTAGACACTGTATTAAAAGAAACATGTCGTTCCTGTTAGCGAAGGAGACGGGCGATTTAAGCAATACCAGTTTTTTTTTTCGAGAAAATTCTACCCAATGGTTAATTGACCAATCTCCCAACGCTGGCCGTGCGCACTGGGCATGGTGATTCGACGACGCAGAAGAAGCTCAAGCCATGCACCGCAGACCGGGGCATTCACCTTCGGCTCAAACCGACCTTAAACCTAGGCCGGGAACTTCTCAACAGCATGTTCCCCATTTTGTTATCCACGGAGCTTCACAGCAAAGCAAATCTGCCGATGTGCTGCCTCCTATGTTGTTCGCACTGCAGCCAAAGCCTGACAAAGCCAGCCGTGCTAAAGCCAGGAAAGGCAAGCGGAAGAGCAGGAAGACGACTCACAAAACGAAAGGACACAGCGGAACGACGAAAGAGACCATGTCTCCGTGTACGTCTCTTCAAGACGACGACTGTCCGGTTACTGTCTTGGAGAAAATGGCTGCGGCTTCAGACCCTCCATTTGACAATCAAGCCCAAGACCAGCCGGCCAAGGTTAGTGGGCTCTGGGGAAAGCTGGTTTCTGCAGCGGAAACCTTTTCTCTGAATAATTCAACACGTCACGAAATCCTTCATTAGCAGTAGGAGAACATTTTGAAGGCCTTTTATGTTGTCTTCTCTTGCCTTAAAACTCTTCCTAAAACTAAAGGCCTCGCAACCTCGGCACGTCGGCACAGCCGCTGAATTCTGCTAGGATTTATAGTTACCAAAAGCTAACTTAACTTCCAAACTACGCCTTTTATGCAGAAAAAGAGGAGACGGCGAAGATTAGAAGTTGTGTAAACCGGACTTGTAAAAATAACTGAGTGAATCTGTTCAGTAAAGGCTTACCACAATTGGTTTGGCTGCACTAGGCAACAATGACCCTTAATGTCATGTGATGTGCCAGTGCCTGCACCACTAACAAATTGAGCAATGTTCCGTACCCATCTTTTGCCCCCTTTTGCTGCCATTATTCGCAGAAAATCAATGAAGTACAGCGGGTGCGACGACATACAACCTCTTCTGTCAGTCCATAAATAGGATATGCAGAGGAAATTCGTTTTTTTACAGACGCCCTTTACACAATAACGACGTTGGGATGCAATATAAATTTAAATCGAACAAGTAGCTATCTGCCAGCGAAAACAGATTAAGTGGTCGTGGCTCAACGGCCAGTTTCCTGCAAAATCTTCATTGATTCACACGACTGAGATTGGTGAGGGCTGGCGAAAACCGTCTAGATAAAGCACCTCTGCGATTACCGTGTGGTCTTTAGTTCAGTTTGAATGCATCACGGATAAATGCTAGCTTGACGTAACATACTTAGTCCTGATAAAGTGTAATTAAACAGATGAGCCGTCGAGGCCGGCAGGCTTGCTTAATTCCTATTGTAAGGAGCACCCCTGGTGGTGGCTGCTTCCCGGTTTGTGAAGCACGTTTTGCCCTCGTAATCTGCCTCCTTTCGTTTTTTTTTTTTTTTTTCTAAATCGCATACTTCTGGTTGGATGTTTAAGCACTATAAATACGCCTAGGGTTTGAAAATCGCGGTAGCATAATTGTAGATGGCGCTGGCTGTGACATAGTTCAAGCGGAGAGCTCCTGCGCTATACAATTTTTCATTGCAAATAGAACCCGCGCTGTTTATTAGCTCGCTCCCTGCACGGCATACCTCTGGCCTCTAGTGAAATGTAGATCTGCATTAGTGTTCTCCTAATAAATCCCTCGCAATGTCGTGTAGCCAGAAAATTATTTTCTAACTCTGTTTATTTTGTTCTCTCTAAGAAACGCCTTGTATAGCTAGAATTAAGTTAGTTGCAAAGTGTAGTTCTATATCAAAAGCCAATCTGGCAATCCTCTCAGTGACCCATTGAGACCAAATGAGTAAACCTAACCCACAGCAGCGTTACGCACCACATCGGCTCTTTTTTTCTAGATATTCGGTACCATCTACCTAAATTAGGAAAATTCAGTGCTTCTCGGGAATCTCTAACAGAAGACGCGGGAGTGATGTAGCAGAATCTTAAACCAGCGGAGTGGTATTTTCCGCTTCTAAAGTTTACGAGCTCTTCAAATGGGCTCCTAAGTTACAAACGGGTAATGAAAATGACACAATCACGATATATCGTGGGATATTTAATCCTGACATTATTGGGGTCCACACACCAAGGAAAAAGCATGATATTCACTGCACTTTCCAATTCTTTCCCGATAAGGAAGGAAGTAGAATTTCGTTCTTTGGTTCACTCCTCACACCCTCGATGAAAGTGATGGCATCTGATGGCCTCTCATATAGAATCTGTTTACTTAAAAACAATAAATGACAGTCTCGAAATTCAGGTCCCTTCTTGACTGGTTTTCTTGCCGCTCGCCATTTTTGGTCCGATAGGAGACGTACAGCGTATCGAGGGAGTGTTTTCGCCTCCATAGTCACACCCGGGTCGGCTGGCCATGTGTTTCGGAGGGAGAGGTAGGCGAGAGTGCCGCGGCCAACGGAAGCCTGCACCCAGCGGATTCTCGGAAGACGGGTGGCCCGCGGGGCTGTGTGCACGGTGCAGCGCGGGGTTTGCGGGGAGAATGGGCTGAGAACTGGCGGTGACCGGAAGGACGGCCGGGACGCGGCGTCGGCCTTGAGAGCTGTGCTGGGGCGGCCGAGCGACGACGGCGAACTCCAGTCCCCCGAAGAGTGCCTCAAGGAGGTGAAAGTGCGTGGCCGAAGTTCACCCAAATCGCATCGCTGATGAGCGGTGCCCCACCAGAGACGGCCGACAGCCTTCATCACCCCGGCGGGATCATCGGCCGGACTACAGCTAACATGTTCTCCCCTTCTCCACCCTTCTTCGGACACTTTCTAATCGTCTTATGTGTTGTACTTGTCTGAGTGGAGTGCACAGGCCTCTCTATCTGCCTCCTTCAGTGCACCCTGCTGTATGTAATCCTCGCGGGATTTTGTAAGCAGTTGGGGGAAGCCTCCAACCCCGCCTATTGTACACTTTACTATCCTCTTCATCCACTGCCGTCTCCTTCTTGTGCTCGTAACGGCAGGTACCGTTTCCTTCATCGTGATCAATGTCTCTGTGTCGGTTTTTTGGCAGCTCTGACCCCAACGGGGTGTCAACTGCAGTACGTTTAGTCTTCATATACTCTGTGTCGGCCTGTTCTCGATTTCCTGTGTATGTGTAGAGAGTAAATGTACTTTGTTTTGAAATGGTTATCCCGTACCCCGTCTCGTCCCTCACGCCAGCGGCCAATCAGGCGTGGACCTAACGCCGGTTAGCAGGTCCGAACCACATCACCGAATTCGCACGCTGGGGGGAGTTGTTTGTCGCTCCTCCCGTCCGAGACATCGGCCACTACATTACCTCTCAATTCTGTGACAATGACTGCGGCATAGATGATCTGAACCCCCGCCAAATTTTTCCTGCTCAAAATGGGGTCAATTTTGTACAAGGCGGCCTGTTGTATTTCAACAATAGCTATGTGCAATGGGAGACGTTGCGCTGTGCGCCGAGTTGCCGAAAAGTGAAATTAACCCTTCAAACCAACGAAATAAAAAAAACTACTGTGCGAGCAGACAACCAGGCAGTGAAGGCCGCGTCCACTTGGAGGCCGTAAACCATTCACAATACTCAAGAAAATAGGCCGCTAGACCTTTGAAGGGCGGGCGATGAATCCAGAGCGCTGTGACAGTAGACGCAGGAGGAGGAAGCACGACAACCTGAGCTGACGTGACGAAGACTAAAAAACAGCCAGCAATATTCATATAATTCAACTGAAGATGATGAGGTTGCTTTCAAAATTCTTGCGCAGTGACAATGCCCATGTTTTCCGGTGGTCGCCGAGGTACGGTACGTACGGGCATATCGATTCTTTGGTGTTTCCGGTTCTAGTCACACATCAAAGCAAGCATGGCAATGCAACTGGCAGGGCTCCAGGCTTAGAGGAGGTTCCTGTAGGTTAACGAATTCGGGAGGGCTGGTACCGCTTCACATTTGTACGATAATAAATTGCCATAACAAGGAAAAGTCCTTGCTGTCAAATCTGTTACCAGATATAAAGGTAACACACAGCCGTAACACAATTTGTTTTGGGTTGCTGTCGCGTATCCTCTTGGGCAGCAGTTTTTGTAAAGTTACTTCTATATTTTCGTCTCGGTGCAGCATTACCCATACGTGCGATTCAAGAATTTTATTGGAGAAAAAAAAGCGGAAGTGATGCAACTTACTGTTCAAACATCGCCCGAGGAACAGTGTCCCCAAAAACTGACTGTGGAGCCAACACCGTCCCTACTTGCACTGATGTTAGCGGTAAGTAGTTTTAAACTGGTAAGAACGGCTGCTGCGACACGTAAGCTTACATATCGGTGGATTTTCTTTTACTGTATTATATTACGCGAGCTAAATATCTGTTCAGGAAGCAAATTATTAGAAAAATCAAAATATTAGAAAGCAAATGATTGTATCTGCATTGTTTGTTTCATATAAGAACATTTATACGTGATTACATTGGTAAAAACTCTGCAACTTGTGAGTTATTACCGCGCTATTTTGCGCTGTCTTGTGTGTGTTTTAAAGGGACACTGAAGTGAATTTGTCAAGCTCCCGTTTTTGCTTGCACTGCGTAGACTGGCTCGAATTAGCACACTTTTCGTAGTTTATCTGGTTCAAAAATCGGTAATTATTTTACAAAGCGCGAAAGAAGAAAAACTACCATGCGCGGTTTGCGGCTGCCGCACCAACTAAGCTGTGACGTTGGGAGGAGGGGGCACCGTGATTGCACGATGCCCAAGGTTAGCAATCAAACAAGTTAGGGTTTCGGTTTCGGTTCTGTAAAACAACATGTTTGACATCCGATGACGTCGTTGGATGGGCATTCTCAATATCCCAGTAATCGTAGTACCGCGCTTCTGCCATGTTTTCGGCTGTAAACTGCATAACATAAGCCTCCCAGGACGGCTTGGAATCGTAGCATTCACTAGCCGAGGCCTACGAAGTGCATGAACGCCCTCCGCGTCCCCGCAGACGCTCAAATGCATGCGCTTTCTCCCATATTTGGAGCTTGCCTCATTCATGCCTGTATCGTAAAAAGCGTGTTCGCACCAGGGCAAGGGTCTGTTCATTCTGGCCTGTGACCACTGGCCGCAAGCAGTCGGCGCTTATGGCAACAGCACGCCAACGAGAGCTCGCTAGCGCGGCAGTGTCAGCCTGCGCGAGTTCTGTGGACTAGTTCGTGGAGCAATGAACGTTGCGGGCCAAAAAAAAAAAAAAAAAGTGAACTCAGTATAAAAAACATCGGCGAAAAACGAAAAAGTTAACTTATAAAAAAAAGAATGCACCCGCGGGGATTCGAACATGTGACTGCCAAAACATTTGCGATAACATACCTAGCGCTCCAGACCACAAGGCCACGGGGCCAGCCGTGCTGACTATCCCAATATAAGATATATAGTGTATAACCAGTTTACACTTTTATTTAGTTTTAGTATTTCAAGCAGCTTAGGTGACTTTTTGTTGTATTGCGCTCGTGCAGTAAGCGTCCCCCGGGTTTCCACAATAGCTCACGTCTAGCAATTGCATTTCGCAGACGGAAAAGCGTTCGCATATGCGTAGTCGTGCTGCTGACCGCTGTGCTTGTTCGCTCACCGCAAAAAAGTGCTTCCCGCACCCTAGTTTTACGCTGTACGCTAAAAATATCAGTTTATTTTATTTCCTTAGTACCTATATTGACTTCGCTTACCCTTCTCCCCCTTTAAGAGGCCTTATATTTTCCTACTGGCATACCAGTCAGTGAAGCGTCGCATGTGCGCTTGTGTGAAGCGACCTTGACTTGGAGCTAGACACAGTTTACAAACTATGGAAGTAACGAAAGGCACACTCTTCAATTCCCAAACGTGTTGTGGCTTAGTTTCAACTGATCGAGCGAATTGCGACGACCCGTCGGCGGCCGGCGGACTAAACGTTGGGCCGACTGACTCGGTCGCGGAAGGTCGGCGAGCCGTGCAGTAGCGCAGCCAATTGGCAGCTCCTCTCCTGCTGACGTCCCAGGAAAACGCCACAGAAAATGGGCGAGAGTGCAGAGAGGAGGACAGCATTGTCGAATTGATTAATCTACTAAATAAATTCGCGTAAACGCGCTCAGAGTGGTCGAAACAGGGCCTAGGGACTCCGGACTACAATTTGCGCTCGTAATCCAGCATTGTTTACAAATCACTTCAGTGTCCCTTTAAAGCAATAGCTTGGTATCTCAAAGGCACATGTCTAACTTAACGTCATCTTGTCAACCGATCGCAGTAATTGAGGCAATAATGCCGAAAATAAAAGGCAACTGGTTTTAAGCAATACCAACAGTATGCGCAGATGTCGTTTATCAAATCTACTTGTCCACAGTAATGACGAAATCGATATTACCATGTACATACCGTCACCTGAGAATTTTGCTGAAAATTCAAGACCAAGGCCCCTACGTCTTAATATATGGTTAATACCTCGAAGCGTTCGAGCCATAGAAAAGAAATAGCGAGCCACAACGAATTTTTAACCGCAGACACGAAAACACAGCATGACGTGACCCCATTAGAAACAGGAGCATCAAAAATATTGCAGGAACAAGTGATGTCATAATATGCGACGGTGTCACTTCCGGTGACCGCCTCCCCGTGACGTGCAATGCAGTAGACTCAGGCAGCATAAAAGCGGAAACAGTGTGTGTCCTTCGTGGGGGAAGACAGAAACACCAATACCGTCCCCAAAAAATGGCTGCGGCTTAGCTTAGCTAACCTTGGATATGCAGAGAAAATGCTTGGTTCAGTTTGTTTGAGTCTTGCTTCGCTTGGTTAACCTTTCATGTAGCTGTATTTCCTACCACGGCTCAAACTCGTTCGGTCCTCTGAAACGCTCAAAAAGGGAGGCCCGGTCAACGCGGTGTTCATTCACGGCGAACGCGCCGTTCCTCTCGCCGCGCGAGAAACGAGTCAGGTAGCTCGAGGCGACCCAGCGCCGCATGCATGGGAGGCTGCTGGGGAAGGGGGCTGCCGATCAGGTGGTCGGCCGTAGCTACGGTGGCAGCCGCCGCTCACCCGCCGCGGGGGCTCAGTGGCTAAGGCGTTGCGCTGCTGAGCACGAGGTCGCGGGTTCGATTCCCGGCCGCGGCGGCCGCTTTTCTGATGGAGGCGAAAAGCAGAAACGCCCGTGCGTACGAGATTTCGGCGCACGTTAAAGATCCCCAGGTGGTCAAAATTAATCCGGAGCCCTCCACTACGGCGCGCCTCATCGCCTGCGTTGCGTCGGCGCGTTAAACCCTACAAATCAATCAAATCAGCCGCCGCTCATGCTGAGCCGAACGACTGAAAACGGGGCTTTGTGAGCAGTGCCGAATGCGGGCCCTGCGAATCACGCGATGCGCTCTCAGGGGTTGTCGTAGGGCTGCGTCTGCGGTCAAAAGGTGATATTGCGCATCCGCGGCGAAACAGCTCAGCGAACGCAGTAAAGCTTTGCTTTAAAATCCACGTCGAAGGGAGAAGCAGCTTTGCGCCGAGCGACCAAATATTGGACATCCCGGAAGCGCAAAGCCCGACGCATGCAACTGATAAATCATGCCGTCCTATAGAGAGGCAGCGACACGCACACTATAACAGATCCTAAGCCTTTATTGAGGCTATGAACAGCGATCAACATACAACTGTTGCGCGTAATTAAAACTGTTGTCGGGATTTTAAATACGGCAATCACTGCTGTGACTCGAAAACGTGAAAACTTTGACCGGCCTCTCCGCATCTGCCATCGGCATCGGGCAAAAATTCTGCTAGGGGGTCATTGGCTAACGGAAAATTTGTGAGTAGCTGGTTACAAAGCAGCTGTTAAGAAAAAGTGTCCCTCCCGTGGTTAGCTCTGGGTAATTTCACTCGCTGCTGATTCCATGACCAGTAGCCAGCAGCCTACAATAGGGCTACTACCATAGGAGACCATCTACCAGGGGTCGATGATCACCATAGGCGATCATCGACCACTGCAGGCTTCTGAATTTCCCTATTTTATCCCTCCATCGTGTTATTGGCCTTGCCCTTCTTCTATACTCATCTCTTGGTATACACTGTGTCACCCTATTTGTACACCAGTTGTCGGTCCGTGTCCCTACATGGCCAGCCCAAGCTCAATTTTTTTTCTTTACTTGCACTACGATATCATCTACTCGAGTTTGCTCCCTTATCAAGGAAGATGGTTTCCTGTCCCTAAATCTTTTTCCTATTATTATCCCTTCCGTGGCCCGTTGAGGCGATCTAGGTTTCGTTTCCAGTTGTTTAGTACTGCACCATGTTTCAGCTCCGTATGTCGTCATGTAGAGGCCACAATGCGCAGCGAGATTGGCACTTCCAGGCGCAGAGAGCCGGGAGCGGCGTATTTATTCCCAAACGACCGCTGCCGCCGTGTGAGATTCCAGTTCCCAAAGGTAAAGATTTCCATATTGCATTTCGGCATGTTTTTGCGCTTTAGTGAGCGCACGTTGCTTGCAGGCTCTTGAACGAAGCCCTACCCATCAAAGGGAAGCCGTTTGCCTCTTAATGTCAGACGTAGAGGTTACAACGCGCAGTGGAATCGGCGCTTCCAGGCGCAGACAGCCAGGAGCAGCGTACTTCTTCCCAAGCGACCGCTGCGTGTTAGTAGATAAAATAATTTTCGTAGTAGGGTAGCTAGTATACTCGGTTGCCTTCTTGAGTCTTCTGCCCGGCTTTCCTTTCTTAGTCGCATAGCAGTGGCAGAGTTTTCCAACCACCAGCCACCAGCGGATCTTCCCTAGGTAAGTCAGCGTCTCGGCTTTCCCCTTGGAACCGTGCACATAAAAAAAAGATAATCGAACACACGCTGCCGGAGTACTACTGCCCGTGCACGAATCAACGTCATACGCGGTATGCTCCTCTTTCTCTCTGCCTCTCTCTCTTTATTCTGTCTTCCCTGTTCATCCTGCTCTCTGAGCCCAACCCACGCAGTTATGGGGTGCTACCTACTCGCGAAGCAACCCTCACCCCGGATGCCTCAGAGGCTAAACCAGATAGGTCCAACCTGACAGGCTAAACCAGATAGGTCCAACCATGCTGGGAAGGTCCTTTGGTACACAAACAACACTCTCTCACAAGAAAAGGATCTGGAAACCTGAGTGTAACGGTTGGCCGATGCCTCCTATGACTTGTAAAAGCAAATTTCAGAAGCTATATATGAAATTCCCGATAAAAATAAAAGGCTGGGCCACGTCACTGTAGCGACAACAAAGTCCCACAGTGCCGTTCCGTGCAGATGGCAAGGCTAGCATTGGCCGTGTTTCCGAGTATGCCATAAGGAGCGAAATCACTTGTCGGCAGTGTTTCAAGGTGCTTTAAAGTGTGTTGAAGTAGCGTGCAGGCCTGTGTAGAAGTGGCGCGTTTTCTCTTTTTTTGTGTTTCTATGCAGACCGCGAGCGCAAAGGAAGCCGCAATATCCTTTGCTAACAGCATCGAGTCTTCTATCGCTGACAAGGTCTCCCAAAGAAGCCCAGAGTCGAGTCCACTCAAGACCCCGTCTGCTAGTGCCCACAGCGCAACGAAGAGTGTTGACCGATTCTCGAATGCTTCTAGCCGGAAAAGTTTCTCTGGAATGATAAAAACTATCAGGGCCAGTGGAGAGACCACTCTGTACGTGATCGCCGCACTCGCCTTGCTGGCATTCGCCTTGGGAGCCTTCCTCTTGGGAATTCTCATCCAGCGGAAAGGTGGCAAGAAACTGATCACATGGCCTTTTAAGGGGAATGTCCAAGCACCACACGTGAACTCTACATCGTCGAAGTCACCACTGCTTGAATCTGCCCAAAACCGCTATGCCACAAGGAATATTCCCGGCAGTACGTCGTGGTCTAACACTTGAACCGGATCTTTCAGTATTTTCTACTCCTACGTATTGATTAGCACGCTTTTTCGGCGTCTTTAGTTTGTCGTAGATTGCGTAACAATAGCTGGAATAATAACAGTGGCTGATCTGACGCAGTGTAGCGTAGTTGAACAGAAGTGCTGCAGGGAATTTCTTCTTCACTTCTTGTAGCATTCAGGCTTAATTTTTCCTCACGCAGTCTGTATTCCTCCACCAGTCTATTTTTTATTTTAAGCAATTGCCGATTTATACCTGTTCGGCTTAGGGCCACACTTATGCGGCCGTGTTAGCCTGGTGGTACCGTTCTTTTAACGATTACAAGGCGCCTGGACTTTCGTGGCTGGTGTGGCACCAGCCAGGTGTGGCACCAGCCAGGTGTGGCACCAGCCAGGCGGCACCGCGTTGGTAGTTACGAAGGGGTGTTTGCCCTGCCGTCTTTATGATTGGTCAATGTCGTACTGACGACATTCGGCCGTACTGAGGACAGGCCAGAGAACCCCGGAAGACTCGTTGTAAAGCTGTGGAACAGCGGGCAGACTTCGGTCTAAAACACGTCGCCGTTCTTGTTTTCTTCTCCTGTCCTCGCTTCGTTTGTGGTGGTGATTGGTCTGTGAAGGATTCTTTTATTAAAAGCCGAAAACACGTTTTGTGGTCCTTTCTTAACGTTTGCTTTTTTTTATTTCTGGAGTCGTATCAAAGAATTATATATTCAACGCCACTTAGTGCTTGTTTCATCTTGATTCTATGTGATCAGCATTGCCTTCTTGATTCTGAACGGCATTGGGCGTTGGCAAATGCACCTTTGCAGCCATGTTCTGCGCCCTGTCGCCCATGCGAGGGTTAGGAATAGTTTTGATGTATAGAACCTGTACCGACGCCACTGAGTGCCCACGCACTATCGAATGCGGGAGAATCACTGGACGCCACCCTTTTTCAATTGGCTGCATCCATGCTCATCATCTGGACCTGCACCCAAAGACGGTCACCGCGCTGCTGAGGCATTCGGGCGTTCCTGCTTTCGAAATACGATGGGGGCTTCCCGTAGTTTGGTGACAGCAGCTGGGGGCACCAAATCGCGCCTGCCTTGCTTAATTTCGGTGACAGCTCTCTTTCCGGAGGGAGGCACCCGCGCTTCCATGGGGTTCTGTCCACGGAGCCGGAGCATACTGACGGTGCCACGGCCACGTCTATGGGTTGTGACTGAGCCATTTATTTCGTCCGACGACTATTTCAAGCCAATGCGCTAACACCAGGGCGGCCCCGAGAACCGTTCGAGACAAAACGGCGACGCGGGCAGCGTGACCCTTCGAGGAATTTCTGGGAGGCGAACGCCGGCGGCGGGCTCTAAGGCTTGCAGCCTCCGAGGATGTGTTTGTTTTGTGAATGAATGATTTCACTCTGTCTTTCTCCTCTCTCCTGCCTATTTAAACAACCCAAACTCTGTACATAGGAAAGTTTCCTGCACCCGCCTTGAAATAAACGCCTGCATTCCCGTTCTTCTGCGTCTCCCTCTTCTCAAGGAGGCCCTGTCACTTGGAATCCCCGACCACACGTTCTGCCCGAGGAGCCGTTATCACGGAGACCGCAACAGCGCTGCTACCAAGCGTCACTTGTCCTTTTTAGATGAGCTACCTCTATCTGTGAAATTTAGATTAGCAATGCCATGTAGTCGGCTCTTCGCAAAGTTTAGGAGCAGTGACACCATCGTCGAATGCCGGCTTCTGGTTCTCAATTAAACGAATCAGCGGGGTAATTGCGGCACTTGAGAACGTAAAAAGCGCTGGACAAACCAGTGTAAAAAAAATTATTTCATGCAGAGAAAAAAACTAGGTGCTAGTTGGAAAATAAGAGAGTGCACTTTGGTTTGCATGTTTTTGAAAACGGCAGAAGCGTTGGATTTGCATATGTATTCTCGGCTAAATAGAGCTGTTCTCTCTAGTTTCGGACGTTCTCCTTTCCTGGGTGTCTTAAAACATGCAGGTAAATACCATTATTTTACCTGCAATAACCACTTTAATTTGTTGGTTGGTCGTAACACCTTCGGACAGAGTAATCCATTTTTTTGCGCCCACATGCGGAACGCCATACCCAGTGACGTCAAGAATAAAACTGGATTTAGTAGAGCTTCGAAGATACATTCGATCTTTGTATAAACAATGATGACTGCTCTTGTTTTACTGATATCTTTCTGTTGTGTTGAATATATTATCTTAGGTTATGATGATAAGATATAAAGCAATAGGTCCGCTCGACATTTTTAATCTGGATGAAAAGTTTATGTATAGCGCCTTTTGCACATGGTATAATAAACCTGAAGGTAAGGTGTAAGGAAAAACTTCCGCTTTCTAACAAAAACGCCAAAGACGGCTTCGCTTCACAAGCGAGTGAGACGAATCATTCAAAATCGCATACTTTTACCTCTGTAAACCACTAAATATTGCAGCTCTTCCGCAAGATTTATCTTTCGTGATTGTGTTCACTTTTGAATAAGTTAACGAATTTATTTGTAATTTGGAAAATGAACCATCTAATTAAGTTTACAAACAAGGCTCATTTTCAGAAACTGCCAAAATTTCCGGACCTGCTTTTTTGCATCTTAAAAAACTCGGAGTTAATTTTTAAAATAATATCAAGCTATTATTCGTAAATAACTGCGGAGCTGTTTAGGTTCGAGCTTGGCCTGTTGGCGTCATCAAAAAAACAACAAAAAAAATTACGCCCATCTTCCCGCGAGGGAACCCTGGTGTGATGCGACGCATCGGGTGGTTCAATCGGTGTTTCCGTTGGGTTGATTTTCTAAATCGGGTGAAACGTGTTGTGACGCGAAGTCGAACGAGAGCGAGCGCTGACTGACCGCCGCAGCGCGCTACCCGCTTTATATTCACAGCGCCTGAAGGAGAGGAGAGAGCGGAGGAGAGTCGCGCATGCGCGCACTTCCGCGATGGAAGCGGAACGAAGCGAGCGAAGCACGCGCGCGCAGCTGTTGTTTATGATAATGAGACGGAGTGAGAGTGTTGCATACAGCTGTCGGAGAGAATAGCGGCGGAGAGTCGCGCATGCGCAGATGGCGTGCGGATGCCGCCGACGCCGACGCCGACGCAGGAGGGACATGCCTCAGAGCAAGAGATGCGTCGCATCTAAAAATCCCCAGACGCGAGGCCCCCGGCACGACCTTCGCGCAACTGCGTAGGCGGAACCAAGCCGTACCTAGATGTGACGTCACTGCGCCGAAGCGGTGATACGAACACAGACGTTGATAGGTGCAGTCGCCGGTCTAGGCTCAAACGTGCAGTGAAGTTGCACGCAGCCAGCGCCTCATTGTATCACTTTCACAGGGCACGCGCCCTTACTCTTTTCCCTATCGGCGGTGAGATGTTTAAGTGGCGCCCCCTGGCTTCTGGCGCCAGCGGGATTCGCGCCGCTGTCTTCTGCTGCACTCCGCTTTCGAGGGGCGGCGGTGCCTGTCCTAGAAATCCCACGTTTTTCTCCCTGAAGCACTAAAAACCGTAGTTCCAGTAATTCAGTTGTTTTGCCAGCTTCTGACAACTCTGAATAATTCCACGTTGTATCCCGCACAAAGTTGCAACACCTCATGAGAGAGAAAGGAACTTTATTGAGAGCATCGGCAGAAGATCGCGCGTAACTATAGTCTTCGCTAGCTTATTTGCGAGGTTCAGTGCTCAGAGCTCCTCCAAAAGTATTCAAATTACGTGGGCTTCCCTAAAGTATTCTTGAGATGCTCTCATGAAGACTGAACAGTCTGTACTGCTAGGCACCGAACAAGGGGCCCCAACACGCGCATCGCGCGGCAGCAACTAAAACAGCGGTCTTCTATTTCTTTCGTTGGTCTTGACGTTTACCAGATGCATGTCTTTTTTGTTCCCAACGCATCAAATTTTCTCCACTGCAAAACATCTTACTAGGAGGTTCGGCGATGGTTTGAAGGCTCGCAAAGTTAGTTTGGATATTTTCTTGGGGCTGCACTCCCTCCTTCACAAATTCACTTTCGTTATGGCTCCGTGCAAGAAGGTGCATATTCGCAGCGTGCGTTCTTTATTCACATGCGAACGCACTGAGAGGTTTCGTGCTGCGCCACCGCGAAACGGTGCAGACAACGTTGCCCAGAGTGTTCGAAGGCGGCTTTTGTGGTACCCGAATTTCTATCGTAATCATCGCTATCGCAGCAAACTGGATCTCAACTGGAACGGTTATGACAGGATTACGGTGTTGAAGGCTTGATACACTCGTAAAGAAACGCAGTAAATAGTATAAGTACCGGTTCACTGTACAACAAGAATCAAAACCGATGAATATGCCCAAGCAGCTCCTTACGAAGACAGTGGAAGTTGATCATATGGACGTCCACTAGTGCAAATCAAGTTTAACATAAAAAATGGTGAACATACGCACACAACACAAAGCAATAAAAAGCACAGCGCATGAGCGAAACAAGTTGACCCAAACCAAATGAAGAGTCAGATAAACACCGGCTATATGGTCAAGGCCCTTCATATTTGATGCCACTCATTTTAACATAATAAAGAAGCGCTGGAAAAGCTCTTGTGGAATCGGTATATATACCACAATACAGCGAACTCAGCCCCATATAATTTCCGCATTTCCCGTGTACCACACCGTCACCGCAATCACAAGCCGAATGTTGCAGTTCATAGAGCTGGACGGCCCGATGCACACGATCATATTGTCATCACGGCATTCCCTGCGTCACAACACGGCATATCTTTTTTTATTTGCAATAGAATGCACGTAGGCATAAAAATAACCTATTTGCAGGTAGAGATGGGCACCCGTCTGTCGGAAGAAGACGAGAAGAGAGCGATGGTGGGGTCCCCACAGCCACCGCTGGAGGTCAGGGGGTGTTCCAGGATGGAGACCTGTGTCTCTTTCTTAGGTGTCGTCTTCTGGCTGAGTCCAGTAAGGGGCATGCCCACATTAGATGGTGAGCATCGGCTTCTTCAGCAGCAGCTGGGCAGAAGGGGCAGGTATCATCGAACGGGCATGGTAGCGTGGTGGCCACGCCCGGGTCACGGCAGGTGAACGCGACGACCCATTTCCCCCTTTTCCTTTCCCCTACACTGGGAGCAGGCCCTGGAGAGCTCCGACACGGAAGTGCAGTTGGCACTAACCAACCGGGCCGCCCAGGTCGCGGAGAAGATCGCATCCTCCGCCACCCCTCTCCCCTAGACCCAGTTTGAAAATAAAGTGTTTCTCCTTCTCCTCCTCCTACCACTCCAACGCGAAGTCAAGCGCAGCAAAATCTTGATTGATTGATTGATTGTGGGGTTTAACGCGCCGACGCAACGCAGGCGATGAGGCGCGCCGTAGTGAGGGCTCCGGATTAATTTTGACCACCTGGGGATCTTTATCGTGCGCCGAAATCTCGTACACACGGGCGTTTTTGCTTTTAGCCTCCATCAGAAAAGCGGCCGCCGCGGCCGGGAGTCGAACCCGCGACCTCAAGCGCAGCAAAATCTCTTCCAGGCCAGCAAGTCTACTGGGGAGGTCCATTCCACACGGTGCGATGAGGGCACGTGTGGCGCGACGCAGATCGTCCTTCCTTTGGAAAAACTTTTCTAGTCGACCGGTGGTTAACATTCGTGTGGCGAAATCCGGCACTTTGATGCTTGTTATCGCTGATGGCAACGTGACCTGTAGGGTACGGATCGCAAAACAAGCGGTGGCAAATTTCGTTCTAGATTCTTCAGGAGATAGATGGGTGCCGTCGTGTTGTCGTCGTTTCACCGGCGGGGGTTCAGCACGCTGGCTGCACCCGTAAGTTGGCTAAAATCAGCGCACAATGCGAAGATGAGCGTTCAGCTGGACGCTGCACTTACTTGATTTGCGTAACCGACCCCGACATCCTATCAAACGGGTGGCATCGACGTTGAGATAAAGAAACTCGGCCGCCAAACAAACGCAAGCGACCGTGGCGCAAACACGCAAATCCATCTAGCACTATAAAGGAAGTGACCAAGACCGTAACTGTTGGCTGTGACGTCACGACACCCCCCCACATATTCCTGCGTAAAAAGGGGTTCCCAGGTTTGAAATGGGCAGTATTCCGTTGAATATTTCTTGTTACGTTCTACGTGCAATGGATCGTAATCTGCCTCACGCTGTTATTTTGCGAGCTTTCCTGTCTAGGGAGCTGGATTACATGACGACGTTGTAGTTCAAAAAGCTTCGCAATTCCCAGCCAGCAGTGGGATCCCTACATGATGAAGTAAAGTAGAAAAGGCAGCCTGATAGGGAACGGCAGACTACCCGACCCTAAACTGGTTGGCACGGAGCCTCGGCACTCAATTTTAGGGGCGAAGCACCTGATGGGCTCGGGCTGTCGGCATATTATTCCGTCGTTGTATCATGAGGTCACGGCACTAAAATGCCGCGGCACTCGTTTTCCAACGCCTGGGGCTGGAACGTTTCATCCCCATGGGCAAAAAAATTTCCCTGCATTTCCCCGAGGGGAAGAATGTGAAAGTGCGAATGCAGGAGTTGAATTTGCGCGGTTCGGTAATGTTCGCGAAAGAGAGATCACACACACTCACACACACACACACAACTACAAAGAAAGAAAGATGCATTTATTCACAGACACCAATTTGTGTTGTCGTTGTACTTGATTGCTAGAGCGGATCTCAGCTTTGAAATTTCGTGTCAGCACTCCTTTAAGCGGGTGCATTAGCCCTTCTCACGCCCGATTCCTGGCCAATCCCCCACGTGGGTATGTGCCATGCACAGACACCTATTTGTGTTGTCGTTGTACTTGTTTGCTAGAGCGGATCTCAGCTTTGAAATTTCGTGTCAGTACTCCTTTAAGCGGGTGCATTAGCCTGTCGCGACGGCGACAGAGAGATGAGAAGACACACGTCTGCACGCTACAGCGCCGTGGACCCAAACTGGGGTCCCCGCTTTATTCCACGCTCGTGCCCAGCGCGCACCGCAAGCGCGTGGTCAGCCTCGCCACTCGTGGCTCAGCCCCAGCGTCATCGTTCCTGGAGCGTGCCCGTTTGCGGCAGCAGACGACGCAAGCTGCTGGGGCGCCGCCACATAGCCCCCCCCCCCCCCCCCTTTTCAGACGGAGTGTCGGCGAAACGGACAGTCTTTGCGCTGGGATGTTCACGGGTGGGGCTGCGAACGGAGGGGAGAGTGGTGGTGTTCAGGGTGGAGTGGTGGATGGTGGTGTCGAAGGCAGGCGGTTCGGCCTCGGTGAAAGCGGGCTTGAGGCGATCGATGGAAACGACAGTGTCGCGGCCGTTAACGCGAACTGTAAACGTCTTTTCGCCGCGTGAAATGACGAGATGAGGGCCGGTGTAGGGCGGTTGAAGTGGCCGGCGGGCACTTCAACCCGGACGTTGAAGTGCAACCCGGACGTTGCACTTGCAACCCGGACGTTGAAGTGCAACCCGGACGTGGCTCCGCTGCAACCCGGACGTTGCAGCGGAGCCACGTACTCAGAATGGACCCTCCCCGCGACGCCAGCGGTCCTTCTGTGTCCTCCGCTGCCTCTTCACCTGGCATCTCCGCCGTCGCTTGCCGTTTGCCCCCCTTCAGCGCTAAGCACCCCGACGTGTGGTTCCTTCAGGCCGAGGCAAGCTTCCGAGTGAGTCACATCACGTCCGGGTCACCAATGTCGCGACGGCGACAGAGAGATGAGAAGACACACGTCTGCACGCTACAGCGCCGTGGACCCAAACTGGGGTCCCCGCTTTATTCCACGCTCGTGCCCAGCGCGCACCGCAAGCGCGTGGTCAGCCTCGCCACTCGTGGCTCAGCCCCAGCGTCATCGTTCCTGGAGCGTGCCCGTTTGCGGCAGCAGACGACGCAAGCTGCTGGGGCGCCGCCACAAGCCCTTCTCACGCCCGATTCCTTGCCAATCCCCCACGTGGGTATGTGCCATGTCAGCGGCCAGGCAGCGCGCGCCCATCTCCCCCCGTTGCCATGGAAGACGAGGAGATTCCTGGCCAATCTCCCACGTGGGTATGTGCCATCTCGCCCCGTTGCCAAGGAAGACGAGGAGCGCGCGCACCCGCAGCTGTTGCTATGTGGACGGACGGCGGTCAACGGAATTCAGGGTCGCTTATAAAGTGCATTCGCACTTAAAAGCGTACTGAAAGAACACACTTGGACACTCGTTTTAGATGCAAAGCATCTCATTCTCGGGGCTGTGTCCTCCCCTCCCTCGTTGTCGTTGTCCGCCGTCCGCACTCTACTGCGCATGCGCGTCTCTTCAGCTCCGTCAGCGTTTGGGCTGACTTCAGCGCAGTCCACTATAAAAATGAATAATTAGGCGGCACCCGGTTTCGATCCCACGAATCTCTGGCCGCAACGGGAGGTGCGTGGCGCTCTTCCCACTGCGCTACAAACCGAGACGGGAGCAGGTGCTACGAACGCGCCTTATGTCCTCCAAGTCATTCAAACTACGTCAAGAAGCTACTGATACAACGAAGGCACGCGAAGCTGGACGTTAACGGAAACGACGAACTTAGAACTAATGGGAACTTCAGTCGACAAAATGGCTGCTTCGCATACTACTCAGGGTTCTCCTACGGGAAGATGGTATAATTTTTTCGTTTGCGCTTGTTTGCTTGCTTCTGTTTCCCTCCATACACACTTTAACGTCAAAATTTGCAGTTCTCCGTTTCATAATTTCACTTCCCCTCCGTCGTTATAATTGGGATGTTGTGTATATCAACCCGCACCGTGTGGCAAGAGAGAGAGACTTACTATTGAATACACTCATACACTGCATGCTTCACACCTCCCCAGATTTCACGCTAGTGGAGATGGCCAGGTTTTGTTTAGACTATTGGCAGCTACTTCCCTTAGGGGTAACTCTAATGCGGAAATCGTACTTGACACATTAAACAAATGATAATCGCCTGTTAAAGCCCGTGGTGTATTCAAAGAACACCGACAGCTTATGGCCAGCTTCAGTGTATATAACCAAAGAACCTATACATTATGGGAGCAATGTAGTTCGCTTTGTAAAAATATCTTGTATCTGTATTTTACGTCAAAAGAAAATCTGAAAGTTGTTGTGAACCGAATTTCAAATTTTCTTTTTAAGGTGTCGAGCAATTACATTCAATAAAGCCAAGTGCTGAAGAACACATAAGAATAACGCAGGACCCCTCGGCTCCCTGGTGAGGTGATAACTGGGCGAACACGTCATTTCGCATTCGCCTTTACTACTGAGAAAAAAGTAGCCATCGTCGACTTTGCTCAGATCTGCATTCTTGTACAAAGCCCTGCGGAACGCCCAAACACCTGCACCACGAGTCGGTTGGTTGTACTTTGTTGGGGGCACGTGTGCTGCTCTTTATTGTTGTGGATGAGGCGTGGGTGAAAACTACCACAAAATGGTCTGAAAAGTTTTGGGACATCGTTTTCTGCTTGCCTTAAGAATGAAATTCCCAATTTCTTCAAAGTATACTACCTGGCCTCGCGATCGCTGGGGTGCTGTCGTTCTGCCGTATAAATGGCCTGTACTTGGTTATTCTCCGGTATGGCTTTGACGGTTTACCGGGATAACAGAATGCCTGTAGACTTTCTTATGTGACCGGGCGGCCATCTCTGTTTTCCTTGCTGTTGTTGGGGTAATAGTTTACCGGGCTCCTGAAGTGCTCGTAGATTTTTTACATGTCCGGAAGCCATCCTGGTTTTCTTTGTGGGACTTAGGTTGCTGGTTTAATAGACTGCCTTAGTGCCAGTAAATTTTCTCTAATGTTCGTTGGAATTTCTTGGAAACCTTTTGAGGTGATTCTTCGCCGGCTAGCCACATACTTCGTGGCATTAAACGTAGTATTTCTTCCCATTTTATTCAACGAATTGGGAAAAACACTTTCCCGATTATCCGCTTGATCAGCCTAAAGGCGAGGGCTGAAACAGGGAACTCCAAGCCTTCCCTCCGTAAGTTTAATGGTAGATTTTTTCCAAAAGTACCTACAGAATACACATTATGAAACAACTGTGCAAATATTTGGTCGCCATCCCGCCCTGCGAAAGTGGATTTCTAGCAAAGCTGTTGTGAACCACTGCAAATGGTGATGGAGGAGGGCATGAAAAGTTCCGCCTCCTCTCGGCGGGCTTGTCGCTTGCCCTCGGTTAGCGTCACTAGATAATTGTTCCGTGACGCCGCCATTATCATTGGTCAGTTCTCATTACGTGACCTCTGTTTACACGGCGACAGTTCATTTTCGAATGGGAATCAACGATAACGCGTGAAACAGCATTTCAGCAGCAGAGGTGTGTCCCCAAGGGCCGTTTTGCTGCATCTTCGGTAGAGTTGTTAACAAACGACCCGGTCGAAGTTAACGGCGAAGCCGTAGATTCGCAATTTCACAGCACGGATAAACGGCAAAATGGCCGCCGTTACTGACTGGAGGGTCTGAGTGGTGGTATTTTAATATTACATACTGACGCTAAGCTCTGTTTATGTGGGTCAAATGCTGCGTCCTGCCTAGTCTGACGCATGAGCTCCGCATATCGAGCAAGAACTGCTCCATTTATGACACTAGTCTTGCCTAGCCTTCAAAGCTAATCTGCGAAATATTCTTTACCAGGAAGACATGGGGAGGGGGGGGGTGCCATTGTTCACAGGTGCCTTATCATCCATAATGCGGTTTTGGTGCTTGCTTTGTGGTTTTCTTAAACGATGTATGCCTCTACCGCTGTCTGCGTCTACCGCTGTATGCCTCTACGCTGTATGCATAATTAGCCTGACGGATGCGCTCGGCGGTGGCTCAGTGGCTACGGCGTTTTGCTGATGAGCCTAAGGACGCGGGTTCAATTCCCGTCCATGGAGGAAGCTTTTTCTGATCGGTGCAAAAAAGCGAAATAATCCGTGTGTTCTAGATTTCGGCGCAGGGTGAACATTCCTGAGTGGTCAAAATTAATCCGGAGCACTCCACTAAGGCACACCTCATAACCTGCGCAGTTTCAGCGCGTTAGACTCCATAATCAATCAATCTCAGGCCTTGACGTTTTTGCCCTGGCGATGAAACCATTGGGGGTTCAGGTACACAAGTTGCTGTAAAATGTGATTCCGCTAAATTATTGGATTTGCTTTGTTCTGAAAGGTATTTTGTAACCTTTCCTGGAAATACGTGCGTTGTTTTGTCATAATTTTATTGAAACCTCAGTGGTACGCTTGAGAGCTGTACTTAATTTATTAATTTATTTATTTATTATACCTTACAGGCTCATTGAAGAGCATTGAGTAAGGGGGTTACATTTTTGAAAGAACATAAAAAAATAGTGGGGAAAAAGAAGAAAAGACAAGTACACAATACAGAGTTTGGGTAATCGGCTTACAGACGTAAATGAAACACGTCATACACGTTTCTAACAGACAATTATCACAAACGCACAGGGTTTTTGTGGAATAAAAACATCACAAAAACACAAATACAAGGGGGAAACACCCATAAACAGTAACAATATTATTCTAGCAATTCATCATTACACAATTACTAACAAAAATGTCGGTGCAGATTTTCGGTAAAGCTACCTTGGCTAAGTATGGATGCAATTTGGTCAGGAAGATCATTCCAGTGCCCGATTGCTCGAGGCAATGCTGATGAATTGAAAGCAAGCGTCTTGCCAAAAATGCGCGTGAAACTATGACTATTATGAAGGCGTCGTGACGTACGTACTGGGGCGCTAAGAGGAAGCGGGTTAGGTCTAACGCGAACTATGTATTTATGAAAAAGGTATAATAGCGCGATAGTGCGACGGGTATCTAGCGGATGAAGTGACAACTCTTGTTTGATTTGGGTAAAGCTAAGATGACGGTCGTACTTGCGTGTAATAAATCTGGCGGCTCTGTTTTGAATAGATTCCAGCTGGAGGATTGCGTAGTTTTTGGTGAGGGGACCAGATTGCCGACGGGAATTCTGACGATTGTGGGGTTTAACGCGCCGACGCAACGCAGGCGATGAGGCACGCCGTAGTGGATGGCTCCGGATTAATTTTGACCACCTCGGGATCTTTAACGTGCGCCGAAATCTCGCACACACGGGCGTTTTTGCTTTTCGCCTCCATCAGAAAAGCGGCCGCCACGGCCGGGAATCGAACCCGCGACCTCGTGCTCAGCAGCGCAACGCCTTAGCCACTAAGCCACCGCGGCGGGTTCCAACGCCAATTCTAGCTGTGGACGAATAAAGGTTAGATACGCATGTTTGCGGACAAGGGCTAGTGCACATCGTAAATTTCGTCGCAGATAACCCAGCGATTTAGAAGCTTTTGCGCAGATGGCGGAAATGTGGGTACTCCAAGAGGGATGAGGTGTTAGATGAACATCAAGATATTTATAGGAAGCGGCTTGCTAAACTCCACTGTGGTTTATGGAATAAAGAAACTCTGAATTATCGTGTTTCCGACTAAAATATATTACTTTGCATTTACTCAAATTAAGTGACATTTGCCATGTATTACACCAATAGTAGATTATGTTTAAGTCATTTTGTAAGGAAAGGTGGTCGTTAAGGCTAGTGATCGTACGATATATAATACAATCGTCAGCAATGAGTCGTATCCGTGATGAGATGTTGAGGGGCAGGTCATTTATGTAGATCAGGAACAGTAACGGGCCAAGGACGCTGCCCTGCGTAACTGCAGAAGTAACGTCGAGGTGTGAAGAAAAGTTGTTGACCACGGTAAATTGTTGGCGCATAGACAGAATGTCCCGAATCCATGATAAAGTTAAAGAATCCAGGCAAAGGGCTGATAATTTTGTAATGAGGCGAGAATGAGCAACACGGTCGAACGCTTTTGAAAAATAAAAAAAAATGCAGTCTGTTTGTTGGTTAGCATTCATGTTAGTGTAGGTCGGTTGTAAATTCCAGCAGTTGTGTATCACATGACAGGCCTTTTCTGAAACCATGCTGATGGACCAAAAAAAAGTTCTGGGATTGGAGGTGGTTATACACGTTAGATGCAATAATGTGCTCCAGTAATTTACAGCATATGCATGTCAAAGAAATCGGGCGATAATTTTCTGGTGCATGTTTCTTATTGGATTTGAAAATGGGTACAACCTTGGCGATTTTCCAGTCGGCAGGTAACTGACCTGATGTCAATGATTTACTAAAAATATGGAACAGAATTTGGCTAGAGATGTGCACAGTGTTCTTTAATATTTTTGAATTGATGTTATCGATACCAGATGAAGTGGAGATTTTAAGACTGCCAATTAGTGAAGCGATGCCTTCAGGAGTAATATTAATTGGCTGCATATATCTGTAATCGGATTCGAAACCATGGGTATGGTGGAATGATCTTCCTGAGTGAATACCGACGAGAAGAAATGGTTAAATGCATGCGTACACGCATGTTCCTGAAGGGGAACACCATTGTTTTTGATTTTGATTTGATTGTGGGGTTTAACGCGCCGACGCAACGCAGGCGATGAGGCGCGCCGTAGTGGAGGGCTCCGGACTAATTTTTACCACCTGGGGATCTTTATCGTGCGCCGAAATCTCGTACACACGGGCGTTTTTGCTTTTCGCCTCCATCAGAAAAGCGGCCGCCGCGGCCGGGAATCGAACCCGCGACCTCGTGCTCAGCAGCGCAATGCCTTAGCCACTGAGCCACCGCGGCGGGTGGGAACACCGTTGTCACCATGTAATACAATGTCATTATTAGAACGATTGTTTGAAATTGTCTTCGAAAACTTTCTGGGGTTATTTTTTAACAGCGAAGGTAAACTCTCAGAAAAGTATTTCTGTTTGGCACCGTGCACTGCAGAGTTAAAAGTTCTCAGATATTCCTGATTCCATAACGAGGCACTGGAAGTCGATTTAGCACTCTTATACAATCGTTTCTTTTTGTTTCGCATGTTTCTGAGTTGTCTGTTGAACCACGGATTAGATTGATCATTTTTAATTGTTATTAAGGGCACGTGTTTGTCGACCAGTTCGGCTATCTTGTTCTTGAAGAGCACCGAGCTGTCACCTACAGACCGGGAACTGAATGAGGGTAGGAAGGATTCATTGAAGAATTCCTCCAATTCAGCGTTCATTTTCCTGTAATTACCTTTCTTATAATCGCGTATTTTTTTAATGATGGCACCGGGAAATTTTAAAGGAGTGTGAAATGTAAACTGAAGGAGCTTATGATCGCTGAACCCATTGATGTATGATACGGATCCTAAGCTTTCCGGTGCATGGGTAATACAAGATCTAAGATGTTAGACCCTCGAGAGTGTTCGTCTATACCTTGAACAAGGTTGAAGTCTAGGGTAAAATTAATGAATTCGGTTGAAGTGCTACAGGGAGCTGAGAGGAGCAACCAATCAATGAGAGGGAAATAAAGTCCCCGAAAAGGTAGACTATATCATCAGGGCATTGTTTCAAGGCACAAGATATACTTTCACTGAGTTCCTTCAAGAAGGATGGATCGAAGTCAGGTGGACGGTAGCAGGCGCCTATTAAGACCATAGCGGATGCCGTCACGCATGCAGCCCAAGTTATTTCAACCGAAGCATTCGTTTCAACGGAAAACGACGTTATCCCGTTTCTAACTGCGAGCAAAACACCACCACCCCTCCTGTGTGTTCTATCGTATCTGTAAACGCTGCAGTTCCTCTTTTCGTTAAAAATTTCGCTATCACTGATGTCAGAAAGTAACCAAGTTTCAGTTAGCACCAAGATGTCGCTATTACTGTCGTCCAAGTAAGAGCATAACTGGTCGCGTTTAGGAAGTAAGCTTCGAATGTTAGTGTACGTAACCGATAATGACGGCAATGCTTTAGTTGAGTGGTTCTTAGGTCACAAAGGGTGGACGCCTGTCCTTTGCTATATGTTAGAAGCGATAACAGTATCAGTTACGGGGTCGTATGTGTATGTTTTATTGTCCATGCGCAATCTATCCACCGATAGCTTAAATGTCTTATTTTCTCCTCTGGCGAAAGCTATTAGTTTTTTTCTGGCTAGTCGGGTTGAGAAGGCGAAATCTTCACCAATCGAAAACGTCGACCCCTTAAGCCTGTGCGCCGAACCTAGAATGGTTTGTTTGTCCTTGAAGAAGCAGAACTTCGCAATTATAGGTCGGCATTTATCGGGAGCAAACCCTCACAACGTATGCACGCGATCAAACTTAAAAGAGCCATGAAGAGAAAATACAACTTTGTTTAATTTGAAAGAACTAGGATTCAGTATCTCACTCAGCTCCATTACAGCCACAAAAGATGTTTTTTAACGATGTATTTAAAAACTTTCAAATTTCGCGCCACAGTGACGTGTTATGAGCAAGAATGACGTCATACGGGCCAACAATAAAACATAATTTTCAGTGCGGTAGCTGCACGTTAGCATTCAAGTGATGCGGTCAAATGGAACTAGAGGCCGCATTACAGACGTCCAGTCATGTGTCGTCGCGACAAGTCAGTTAGGCGGCCGCCAATCGCACAAACAAGGTTCCGTGACGTCACAGAAAAGTTGCGGGAAATTGGCTAGGGGGTCGCCATGGCTTCACACGTTTTCTTTAATATCTCCGTTATTTGTTCGAAGATTGCGATGATATTGGTATCATTGTTATCGGGACTGAGCAGTCTTTCTAATAAACCTAACTTGTATTTTGTCTTCATGGCTCCTCTAAGGGTGTCGGCGGTAACTTTAAGCATTATCTGAGCAGAAGTTGACTATTTTTTGCTCAGAGCCAGGCCAGTCCTCCTTGGGGTCATCCTCAATACCATAAAGCAATAAGTTACACCGCCGAGCCTTGTTTTCCGCATCATCACACCTTGCTGTGATAGTTGTTAATCTGTCATATAAGCTGCTTAAAGTGTCGCTAGGTGTAGAAGATGTCGTGGTGCATTGCGACGCAACTTTATTCTCCAGTGTTCCTAGCCGTTCGACCAGGCGCTTGAGCTTGCTATGGGTCGCATCTTGCCTCTCCTTCAGACCTTTCAGTTCAGTTTAAATAGCATCCTGCCCTTCTTCAAGCTTGCCCATACTTTCAAGGATAGAATCAAGTGTTTCGGCCATCTTAGTTTCAAGCGTTACAGGAGAAGGTCCGGGGTTCAATTCAACGTCCCCCGAGAGTACAAACATAAAATATACAAGGTAAGCATTTGGAGTAGCAGAGCACAACAAGTGGTACAGAAATTTTCGCCAGGACTCGAGCATGTCGGGGGGGGCACGACACCGCGAGAAAGAAAGGGTCGTCAGAACGAACACAATAAGCAGCGTGCTGTGGGTCACTAACAGATCGTCAGGTAAGTGCGCAGCCGAAGACATGAATTATGTATACCGACCATACATCTTGAATAGGAACGAGAGGGTAATTGAACTGTTCACGCGAGTCCGCTCGTCGGAATGATAGGAAAATTGGCGTTGCCATTGCTGTCAGCCGGCTTACCGGACGCGCAAAGTATCCTGCATCCCTTGCGAGAAAAAAAAACGCTAGGCTGAAAAAAAAACAGCACAGCAGACAAGGCTGTCGACAGTTCGCAATATGCAATGCGCGAGGTCCTACCATGATAACTACTCTGACGTATACATCATTCATCCAGGATAGCTAAAGTGAACATTGTTGTGTCTATTGTTTCTTTTTTTAACAATACTTCAAGTTGAAGTTACCTGCACACAACGTATCGTACCTTCAAGGCTGCCTCTCCTGTTTAAAACACATGAGAAGCCCACCTACAGCGTTACCCAGATTGACCTCAGGCGACCCCTTGGCTTCAAACGGAAGCGACTACGGTCTATATCCCACCGATATGGATTTCCGCCCGCTGTTATGTTCGTGGTCTGTGTGACAGAACAGCTGTCCATGCGTTCGTGCTTTGGTTAGACATTCTTTACCGCTGCATACACCGGCGGTGATAATCAGGCAAGCATGGGCAAAGGGTGTGAACTAATTTCTTGGTCATCGTTAAGCCCGGGTATGATGCTTGTACGCGTATTCAGTAGAGCAAATTGCATTTTGATTTCCTTGTGCGAAGTGATCTCTCATATTATAAAATCAAATATCCGGTCAAAGAACGTAAGTATAGTGTTAAGTATAACTATAATAACGTTAAGTATAGTGTTCCTTTCACTTCAATTTGTGGTACCGGCCCACCTGGGTGTCGAGAAAGTATTGCTGTCACCTTTATATGGCCCCGAAGGGTCCGGTGAGTACACCTGTATTTTCTGACTTTTGCAACGTTTTATGTCATGGGACACCACTTCACGTTACAAATGCGCTAGATGCATGCTACTATTTCACTGCAGTGAATATTCAAAATCTGCTTGGCCTGCAAAAGGTGAAAAATTTTCTACGGGAGTTGAGGACTGATAATGTATGATTATAAAAATTAGAATCACTTTTTTCTTTCATTCTGTCAAATTTTTAAAGTACTTTTTATACTGAAGGAGGTCTCAGAGTCCGTGACCAAACAGGAATATCCTGTGCAAATAAAGGTACAGAACCATAAAATTGTTGGTATCAAGTACGCAGTAAACAATACTTCATAGAACGCAGCCCACTTGAGGAAGCTTGCATAAGTGCCTAGAAAAACATCTTGTTCGGCCTAATGTATACAAATTAAAATAGATGCAATACAGTGCAATAATATCTGAAATAAAATATGAAGAAGGGAGTTGTCTATATAGTTAAGGAGCTTAAAAAAATTAAACATTCAGGTAGACCTTAGTTTGCCGAGTTTGAAATATCCAATATTTGATTGCGGGCGGAGCACGTTGTACAAGGGAATCGTAACATAAAAAGACGTTTGTGGTCTTCCCTAGTACTTTCAGCAAATTCCCAATGTCTCCCGCGAAAACAGGGTAACAGTGTTTTCTCTACGTGCAAACTGAGCTAAAAATAAGCTAGTTGTAATAAGACCCGATAACAGTAAAGAAAACTTTTACTTGAGGGATTTAACTGAGAGATAATACGAGTTCGGACTATTTGGCTTAATTTCATAGCGTTACCCGAGCCCGAAATAAGGGTGAGCACTCGTGTGGCGCGGTTTTCTAGAACTTCAAATATATCGAAGAGACGGCTGTATCTAAATTCAATGAGGATGTGGCGTTAATTTTAGTGCGTCTAGGCTAAGGGATAGTTCGTTGAAAGCTAAGTAAACTTTTTGGACATTTATGTATTTTTAATAGACACTGCAATACCATAGGGTATTTGTGTCTTAGCAGACGCGGTATGTACAAAAAAACTGATGTTTTGATCTCCCCGAGATTGAGGGGTTACGCTATATATGATTACACTATAGCTTGCAGTTGTTGAATACCGGACCGTGATGTAACGCAAAGGGTAAGTTTGAATTTTTGGTGTAGAGCTTTATAAAAACGTAAATTTATTAGATTTTTGTTGTTTCTTGAAACGCATCTATAAAACCACTTATGTACGCGCATTGTGTCGCAACGTTACTGGAGCAAATACCGAAATCCGAAAACATACCGCCATTTCTTGGGGACTATTAGCGCAACCGCAATGTTATGCTACTTTCGTTTAATTTTGGCGAAGGAGCAAAACAAACATTTTCTGTATAGGTTTCATCTAATACATATACATATTGCATACGAATAAGGTGCATCCCGCACCCAGTGCAAGTTGGAACGAAGAAGCTATTGCCCGTCGATTATTTATGTGCATATAGTGCGTGAGGGGGCAAGTGGGCTTTTGTTTGACATGCATACCGACTTATTTGTTTGACATGCATACCGCTTTTGTTTGACATGCATACCGCTTTCGTTTGACATACATACCGCTTTTGTTTCACACCCATACCGACTTGTTTATTTGACGTGCATACCGCTTATGATTGACATGCATGCCGACTTTTTTGTTTGACATGCATACCGACTTGTTTGTTTGAGATGCATACCGACTTGTTTGTTTGACATGCATACCGCTTTTGTCTGACATGCATGCGGGCTTGTTTGATTGGCATGCATACCGCTTTTGTTTGACATGCATGCCGACTAGCGCTTGTGTTTGCCGTATTTCTGTTGTCCTTGATGGCTCGCGCTATAATTTTTACCAAATATGCACCAAGTTGCCCAACATTGTGTTCTACTGGAATACCATTACAAACAGCTGCCACTCCTGTGAGCTACTCTGAATACCATAAAAAATAGCTCTTAATCGCAGCAAGCCATTGCAAGTAATCTTGTGCTGACTAGCCTCTCAATGGGATATGTTAAGCTGGTTTCCCCTGCTATATATACACATTGCTTTGGTTTTTATCCTTCAGAATCATGTGATAATAGTAACGTATTTTTAACATTGTTATATGTTTTATTTTGGTGCGATTCTCAGTGCTCAAGACTTCATTACCAGTTACTTTTTTCTGGGGCGGAAAAAAAAGCAATACCTCTTTTTTTAGACAATTTGAATAACAGCCAACCTCACCGTCTATCAACGTTTTTAGCCTTGCACTATCAGCTCTTAACATTCTTTGTTTGAAAGCTCTCGTTAAACTAACAAAAGACAAGCCCGAATACTTTCTACCTTATAATTTCATTTTAATTGGATATGTCAGGGATCAGAAGGCTGGTTCAGCCGAGACACTTGTTTGACAACTAAATTGGTATTTTGAAAGAGTTCTTACACGGGTGACGAATGTAATAATGAATAAATGAATAAATGACTCCAGGTAATTTGGTCGAATCTGAAAGTATGCATATTGGTCGGTGGGTATATAGTGAGCTATGGTGCCCATTTTGAAAATCGTAAATGATTCCCCGGGTTTCACTTCCCGTGGAGGAACAGTAATGTTATGCAGAAATTTATATGGGCAAATCAGGAGTTAGAAATTAGTTGTTAAATCTTTTTCCACTGGGCGTGCAGAATACTTTCAAGACCTCCGCAAGTTAGGTATATGTCGCCAACGCCCTCTTTCTGATAAGGAAGTGTTTTCGGAAACAAAATTTTTGCTAGAAAGTGGTTATTTGTTTATCGGGTGACACATCGTGTGAATCAACATAGCGTGTAATATTAGGTGATTACTGAATTGTCCGGTGATTTCATGTAATTTCTGATAAATATCAATCTTGTGTACAACGCTAGCCAGCAATCTTTGTGGTGATTCGTACTTTAAAATTGGCATCTATTTCTCATTTTTTCTTGAAGGTGCTAGAATGCTTGGGTTATGCGTGTGCGTGAAAATATCGTTCAGCTCTTTTTGTTGCCTGCAAACACGTTTTCAAATTTATTTACCCACGTTTTTTACTGCATTGATGGGTGTCTTTTGTTTTTTTATTATAAAGGCTGTCTTGTTTATTACTTTTTTATTAACCTGTGACGCATCCAAGACTTCTGGCGAAAGACACGTGCTTTTTATACCCGACCTGACATAAAATTTTATGACTGTGATATCAAAAAATAGAGCGCTTCCCTGCTTTCTTGTGGTTATAAAATGGCAATCACATTTATATTTTGTTGTGAAAACGAATAGAAATAAAAAATAACCAAAGGCGATTATGCTGAGTGACGGTTTGGGGTGGAATACAAGTTTTCCAGGCTGTAGTAGGACATCAAACGCTAAAAACAAGTTCGTTACTTTGATGAATAACTTGTAGTTCGGATAATGAATCGGAGGACTTGAATGTTTCAAGCACCGGTTTTAATATGAAACAAATAATTCTACTTGAAAACAGCTGATCCTTTGGTGTAATTGCCACAAGCAAGCGTTTTCGTTGACAGGGCCTATCTTTATATCTAGAATGATTATTGCGCTATTTCATCATTCGGGCTACACCTAAATGGGGCTTCTAGACTCTAGTGGCAGAAGTCTGAGTGAGTTTCTGGGGCACTCTCAGAACGAGCAGTTTTAGGGCTCCGAACAAAAGTATGAATGAGAATGCAAAAGGAATCAAGGTCTGCCGGGTTTGTCCAATTTGCTACTAGAATACAAAAAAGTCATCAGGCACGAAAGTAACATTGGGCAGATCAAAAAATGACAAAACGGACATTACATTTGGAACATTGAATGCAAACATAAAACAACCCTAAATTCACCCCAAAAGAAACACCACCAGCAAACTTATTGCTGTCCATGCGAAAAAATAGATAGAGCCTTCGTACGAGGACAGTTGCCCTAAAAAAGCGAAATAGCGCGTTTGTGACCTGCACAAAACTTGACGATGAGGCTTCAGTAACCTACAGCAGCCTTTTCCTTTTCAGTGATTATCTGACAGCAGGCCACCAAATAGTTGTGAAACAGATACAGGCGCACAAGAGGTCCGAACAGTATTGTACTCTTCACCGGCATCGCGCACGAAAATGATATTAAGTGCTTAATTAAAGCCTTATGAAACCGAATGACATTATTTGGGTGAGGTGTGCTACATGCCGAGAAGCAAAGGCGCTAAATGGGTCAAGCATGATGGTGATATGACCAAAAAGAGAAATTTCCTCATATTTTAGAAGTTTCTTAGTGAAAAAAACGTCTTAGAAGGGTTCAAAATGTTTTTGTGTGTGAAAGAAAACGTTATGACAAATAGTGTTTGCTAAAAAATGATGGCAGCCATTTCTAAAAGTGGTTTCAGCAGCAGCCGTCTCCTCCTAGCGGTAGCCAAATCTGAAAAGTTTAAAATGATGTAACATGACATGCATTTTTCCGCTGCTTTTGTGAACCTCGTCTACAGAACCTTGCCGCCAAGAGGGCTCGAAAAATCGTCTTATTTAGAAGTTCACCTACCTTTCCGCGTCAGTACTGTGGTGGTGAGTTTGGTGTCATTTGGTTCCCGTCATTTTTGGGAGTATGCAGATTAAGGCGTTCGTGAAGGCGAATGAGTTGTGGGGAACTCATGAACCAAAACAGATATAAGAGCGAATGGCATCAGATTTTTGTGTGCAGCAGCAAATTATTGG
The DNA here is from genome assembly GCF_048455015.1 of Haemaphysalis longicornis. Lineage (NCBI taxonomy): Eukaryota > Metazoa > Arthropoda > Arachnida > Ixodida > Ixodidae > Haemaphysalis > Haemaphysalis longicornis. The sequence continues at coordinate 96,397,126 of NW_027526407.1, forward strand.
CATTAAAACCTAAGGCCTTAAGCACTTAATGTCTTTTTTCGTGTACGTGTGGCACGGGTATAGGGCCACTTGTAACATGAAAAGAAGCAAAAGGATAGGGATTATGATCGCGATTCTCATGCAAAACAATGATGCCGATTCATGGGAAGATGTAAATGTCTGACAAGTAGCTTACGGCTGCTTCCAGAATTCAGAACATGTATTATGGGGACAAGAAGCAGAAGGCATTGCAGACATAAAATAGAAAACTGTTAGTGATAGCAGCGAAGAAAACATTTATTTACACATTTAGGTTGGTGGCGGTTCTGAACGTACAGCCTTTGTTTGATTCTATTATGAAAAAATTGGGATGAAAGCTTGTGTGGGAGGGGGGTACCGATGAAAGAAGGAATAATTACGGATTTTTCATTGAGTTGACGGGGTTACTATTACATAATGCTTGTGTAGGGCCAACACAGCGTTTGAAATGTCGGTTCCCTCATTTTACAGGGGGCAAAAAGGAGAATTAGGGGGACAACGGAGATTGCATGAATGTTAAGCATGCTGTAAGTTCTTAAAATGTGCCAGTGGGTACCACGGGAATTAGCAAACGAAACGAAATCCAGATGAAAGAAATAAATATAAAAGCGCAAACAACACGACACGAAAAGAAGAGGCCAGAAGCCGAATGCTGACTAAGAACGGACCTTTATTACTTATGCCTGTGGTTTTTTTGCACGCATAGGCAAAAAACATCGAAACGGAAAAACAAGAAAACACTGAATTTGCATATGAACACTTGAGAGGGCATGAGCGTTGCATCATAATGACTTGACATTTTCTTTCCACTTTAAGCTGTTTACATGGAAAAAAGTGGAATCAATACAACAAACAAACCATTTTAAAAACAGGAAGAGCTGTTTGAAAACCATGCATTGATTAACAAGATCAGGTACTCTGCTCCAAAAATCCACACTCCTTGTCTGAGAGGGCATTTGTAGGGGTGCTTACACATTGGTGGCCTGTAAGTCTTCCGTGGCCTGTAAGATTTCTCGCATAATTTGGTTTGCGTGCTCCGCTATCGCAATGCTCTGGTTTAGGAGCGCCTGGAATTTTCTGACGCAGTCGCGACAACGCTGGGTTAGGTGAGCAATGTTTTTGAACGTTTTTGAAACAATGTAGTGTGCTCCCTCAGTCTGTCGTTCAAACATCAGCCAGTTTGGCCGATGTGATGCTTGTCGCACGAAAGAGGCAAGAAATTGACATCTTTTTCGGCACAGGCAACAAACCTGTTCTGGTACTTTGCCGTACACTTGTTAGGCATTGTTATACCCGAGTTTACTTTTTAGCACATTCAGGACAGCTTCAGGGGGGCTGAAAACACTACCTTCACATATCCGCCGCTTCCTACTTTCTTCAGGCCATGGGAAACTCTGTGCATGGATGGCCCCACTGCGATTGTGCCATGCTTGTATGGTGCCATGGTGCGATGAGGCCATGCATGCATGGTGTCATGGTGTCATGATGGTGCCATGCCTTTTTCTTTTGGGATGTGGACTCAGGCTGGTAGTGCCTCTTTTCTTTTGTTCGTTCAACATCAACACAGTAACAGCTGCCAGAACACGTGTTCGGTACCCCGCTGCCAATAACCTCTGTGTTGGTGTCTGTTTTCGACTTTCGTGTGAGCTGACGTGTGAGGTAAAACTAAATCGTATGAGAAATCTTAGAAGCCACGGAAATAAAAAAGTTGGGCGACCAATGTGTAAGAACCATATTTATTGCCCTCTCAGACAAGGAGCGTCGATTGTTGGCGCAGAGTACCCGACCTTGTTGATCAATTTTTCGTTTCCAAACAGCTATTGCGGTTTTCAAAAGAGTTAGTAAGTTGTAATGATTGCACTTTTTGCCCAGTAAGCAGATTAACGTAGAAATAACATGTCTTCATTATCATGCGACGCTCATGTCCTCTCAAGTGTTCATGTGGGGATTTAGTGCTTCCTTTTCTTTTTCCTGTTTTTTTTTGCCTATTTATAAAAACCACAGGCATAAGCAATAAAAGTCAGTTGTTAGTCAGCGCTGTGTTTTTTGCCCTCTTTTTGTCTCATGTTGCTTGCACTCTTACTATGTACCAAATCAGTTAATCGTCCCTTTTAGAAACAAACAATCTTCAGAGTTTCCTTAATTCGCAAGCTTTTTTTGTTTTGAGGCAAACTAATGCAGAAAGTTAAATAAGAAACGAGGGGAGGGGGATGGACGTCAGGTAAAGTTTATCGTTGTGCGCTTTGTGGTATATTTAACGAAAGGAAGTGCACGCACAATGGTGTGCACATGCCTGCATACACATACTCGCTAGGCCCACATCTGGTTTCACCGTGCCGAGATAACTAGTTTGGCAACCGTTTTTGTAGGCCGTTTGCATCTTGGGTGTTCATTGCCTGTTGCAGATACCCAGCAAATTAGCTGGATCAAACTGGTACCCATAAGCTCGTCAGGGGGGCTACCCGCACCTCGCTGATACTTATTTACTTTAATCTAGGCAAGTACTTTAAAAAAGCATTTTAAAAGAGTCAGGCGTCGCCTTAGACTTGAGGATGCGGCTTCCCTGTCCCCACTAGGCACTCAACGCCATCTCGCAGCCACAGGCTTGCAGGCTTGTGGGCTACATTTTGCTTGTTCGACTGTTGTGAAGCCAGCTCTATGCGTTCTGTGCTTGCTTGCTTACACCGCCACAATACCTCGAGAAGTAGAATTGCTTGCGTTTCGGCGAGTTGGTTCATATCGACTTGAAATCTTCAGCTTGAACGAAAACCACAAAACGTAGGAACGTAACACGGACGCAATGCCGGGCACCTAGAGAAGTGGCCGTGTTCGCAGCACAGCGGTTCCCACACGCGGGTGCCACTGCACCACGGCTTTTAAGCAATAGGTAGTTTTGGAAGTCGAGAGAACTTCAAACCTCCAAGCACAGTGCGAGGTCAGCGTTGATTGCGCACATGCACTAGTGGCGCACACAGTGGAATGGACTTTTCAACTACACTGCAAGCAAATATCCTTCAAAGGACCTAAGAATGGTCACCACCATGAGGTGAAAAAGCATGTCGCTGACTTTATCCGGAACCAAAAAGCGTTGAATGCCTGTGACGACAGAGATAATTCAGGCGAAGGCAAGGGAGATCACAAACTTTGAGGCGTCGCACGGACTCAGTTCAAGGCCAGCTGTGGCATGATCACTCGTTTTATAAAGCGGTTCAGGCCTATACTGAGGCGATGCACATCTGTGTGCCAAAACCAACCCCCTGACTTCGAAGAAAAGCTAGTCACATTCCAGCGCCTTGTTATCAAGAAGCAACTGGAAAGGGAGTACAGATTGGGTCAGATCGGTAACGCTGATCAGACCCCAGTGTATGCCTGTAGCCTACACAGCGAATGAGAAGAACGCAAAACAAGTGAAAGTCAAAACTGCAAACTACGAGGTGCAGCACACCACCGTGATGTGTGGCACGGCCGATGGGCGGAAGTAGCTGCCCTAAATGATTTTTAGGTGAAGGCTCTTCCAGCTGGGAAAGTTGTTCCTAAAAACGTCAAACGAGCCCATGAGAATGAGTGGTGCCCACACCAGAGATTGGGTGAAGACTTTAGCAACGCCGTGTGCTGCGCTTTTTAAGGTGTTACATCTGGTCACTTCTGCCGTGGTTGCTTGAAAGGTGCCGTTAAGTCCGTGCCTTCAGAAGGTGGTAGAGCCATTGCGGTAACACCCGGGCCTATGATGAGCCAGCTTCAACCGCTTAAAGTGGCCATCAACAAGGCATTGGGGACATGCTGCGGAAGCGTTACAATGACTGATTGACGCTGCACGACCACCACCTCACACCTAGCACTCGCATCAAATGTGCTTCACTCAACCACGTAACAAACAGGGGTCACCGCCGAGAGGCGAAATTTTGGTCGAGCAAATGGTGCGGGCCTTCCATAACTGCAGCGTCTTGAAGGCGCTGGACGGAATTGAGGACAGCGCTGCAGAAAGGGGACATCGATGTCAACGAAAACGACGACGACGAGTGAGCATCGAACATGTACGATGAACACCACAAGCATAATAAAGTGCCTGTTCTAGTCCCAGTACAATGCCTTTTTTATTCGGCTTACATTCGAGGTAAGCGTCTCTTATTTTATGAACTTCTAAATTTCGGGGCCCTACCTAGAATTAAGAAATTGAGGCCGGCATATATTTACAAGGATATGGTAACTTTGTAGTTGGAGTGTTCTTGTGAGCAGTCCATTTCGAAATATTTCTGCTAGCTTTGTCTCACGACTCCGATGTTAAAGTAAATTCTTATTGTGGTTTTGCTGCATTTAAAGCAATCTTACAGACTGACATCAAATTAGTTTTAAGGAAATCGTTATTTTGAAAGCGTATTTGCTGTAAACTTGTAGGTTTTACAGAACTGGACCACTTTGTAGTTCCTGTTCAAGTAGCAAGTTCATTTCAACTGTTTATATATATTCTCTTTATTTCTTGTAGTGCTGAACTTATTAGCAGTCAAGTAGCCACCATATTTACTTGAATTTAGGCCAGCCTTAATTGCCAACCGACCCACAAAATTCCGAATGTCACAAAATAAAATAAGTTACATCGAATTAAACAGAATAAAAAAAGGCACCGGACTTGCGACTAAAGCATGCACATTACTGCATTTGTTACACTCGTCGAAGTATGTCCACTGCTGACTCGTCGACGTCGTCTTAGTCGACATCGCTATAGTTTTTGTTGCTAGGCTCTTCCCACAGCGCACTGTCCTCACTTCTGTCCAGCGCATTCCAGACGCTCCAGATGGAAGGCCCGCACAATTAGCTCGACCAGAATTTTGCCCCATTCTTCAGTTATCCTAGTTTGCTGCTTGGCTGAGTGAAGCGCACTTGATGCACCTGGTATGTGTAAGTTGTTGGTATTGCAGCGTCAACCAGTCATTGTAACACTTCCACAGCCTGTCCCTCAATGGCTTGTGGCCACGTCGAGCAGTTGTAGCTGGCTCATGATACTGTCGGTATTACCGCAATGTCTGTACCACCTTCAGAAAGAATAGACTAAACGGCATCTCTCAGGTAACCACGGTAGGAGGGACCCCTTAAACAGCAAAGCCCATGGCGATACCAGTCTTTACCGAATCTTTGATGAGGGCTCCACTCATCCACCCATTCTCAAGATCTCACTCGACAACGTTTTTAGGATAAACTTTCCCAGCTGAAACACTTCCCCTTAAAATAATGGGGGCGACAGCTTTTACCCATCAGCTGTGCAACATGACGTCACGGTGGTGCGTGGGTTCTCGTAGCCTGTAGTTTTCACTTTCAGTTGTTTAGCGTCCTACTCATTCACTGTGTATGCCACAGGCATTCCAATAAACACTGGGGCCAGATCGTGGTTACTGATCTGCCCCACTCTTTCTATCTGCTTCTTGACAACAAAGGGCTGGAATGCGGCTAGCCTCTCCCTAATGTCAGCAGTTAGGTTTTGTACTACAGACGTCCGCCGTCAGGGGCTGAACCCGACCTGCTTCATAACACGAGTGACCGAGCCCTTGCTGGCCTTGAGCTGAGTCCATGCGACACCTCGAATGTTTTCAATCTCCCTTCCCTTCACCTGTATTATCTCCATCGTGACAGGCATTCCACCTTCTCTTGATGCCGGATAAAATCGGCGACATCCATCTCCACCCCGTGGTGCCGACCTTTCTGAGGCCTTGTGAAGGCCATTTGCTTGGCAGCGCAGTTGAAAAGTTCGTTCCACTTCGTCTGCCATCGGTGCACATTCTTCTCATCCATGCTGGGGTCACGCTTCGCTTGGACGTTTGAAGTTCCCTTTGCCTCCAAAACTACCTGCCGCTTCAAAACCCCAGTTTAGTGTCACCGTGCTGTAAACACAGGTGTTTCTCGAGGTCACTCGACGATGTGCACAATCAAGCACGGAACATACACAGCTGTGTCCACAACGTTTGAATAAGCCAAATGAAGCCTTTAAACCTGCAAGCTCCAAGCCTGTGGCTGCAAGATGGCGTTGAATGTCAAGGATATACAGGAAAGTCGCATTCTTGAACCTAAGACCGCCCGCGACTTTCCTAAACAACCTTTTGAAAAACAGTACCATCCGAAATTCGAGTGAATACGCTAATATTTGTCCACAGTATACCACATTAGTGTAAGAAAAATTATTTGGCAGTGTCATTTCAGCCTGCTGGTATGCAATTCATAAGGCCTTTTTTAGGTGCGTTTAGTTTTTGCCTCTCTGCGTATTCAACCCATTGGAGTCTGGAAATTTTACCCACTTTCCAGCTAATCTAGTCCGCAAATGTTTGGCCAGTTTATGGTGCTCCAAATAAACACTCGCAGCACAACACCATAGCCACAGAGGCAGCGTGGTGGGCCATTTTTTTCAGCTGTGTTGTGTAGATGCTGTGTAATGTAGCATCGGGAAGAGCCTTTCTATAGTGAGCAGTATAACTGTTTACGGGTGCATGCGGTGGAGCTCACTTTCGAAATAATATATGCCACAGGAACTCTTCTTATTCACATTGTATTGAGTGCAAATCACCAGTAAACAAAGTCGACGGTGAAGATTTTTCCGAGGATGGAATATTGCTTTCTATTATGGGACATGAAGCTATTATAAAGCAGTGGAACCAGCTTCGTTACTTTTTTAGCCTGAGAAAAGTGTATTAGTAACGTTGACAGTTGTTTCCTTCAACTGATTGTGTGTTAACTGGCCATGGACACACAGTGGTCCTCTCGACCATGGACCACAGTGGTCCTCTCGACATATTTGCACTGGCCTCTCAACCAAGTGGACTGGTGACAGATTAGACAAACATTTCACCGCGCTTTCATGAATGCTAACGAAACTAAAATCCCGTGGCTGCTAAGTCACTGCAGAATCGTCACAAAAATTTCAGCTGGTGGAACTGCTTGGATAGGTCATGACAGTGAACGCTCTTAGTCTGCTAGAGAGTTATCTCATTCCTGCTCCTGTTCCTCTGGGCTGTATATTATTTAGGCGGCAACGGACCATGCAATGTGCCGTTCAATAACTAGTGGGCTGATAGGCACCTATAACAGTGAACAAACGTAACACAAAAATTTTGTGCCTGTACTCTTTTAAGGTAAGCTTGCAAACTAGGTCTGTTTAGTTGGAGGCAGGCGCACATCACATTCTGTGATGAAATTGCAAGCTGAGGTTGCTACAGAGACTGATCTTGAATGAATCACTCATGTACCACAATGGCGACTAAAAACCTTTTAGTGCCGTAAAGAAGCAAGTGTTATACAGTGAAAGCTTGTTAGTTCGAAATTGGTTAATTTAAAATCAGTTAATCCTAATTCATGTCCATGTCCCCATTCGCCACTGAATTTCATGGGGGAAAACTACCGATAATTCGAATGGGACGGTGTTCACAACAGTCAGTTCGAACTAGAAGCCCCTGGTTTACACTGCTCCTTGGATATTTAAACATTAACCTATAGTGAATACAATGCATAGCAAAACCAAACAATATTTAGTAGACACCCAATAAAATTAGTGAGAAACACAAGCAGGTGTGCACATTGTGCAAAGTTCAATCACCTGGCTGAGCCATCGCATCAGTGCTTTGGTGCATGCCGTAGCATGTTTTGACTTCAACAGCAGGCGTTGCCATGTTCGGCTCGAGCTGTTGCACGTTTTTGTAGTGCTTGATAGTTGGGCCTGCGATCAGCTACAGTTGCAGGGTAGGCCGGCATAAGCTGAACTTTCATTCCTAGCGCCCGCTTCCTAATTCGAACTGCACTTAACTTGAACTAGTTTTTGTTCCCCTTCAGGTTCAAATTAACAAGCGCCTACTGTATTTGTCGTCATCATCATCATCATTATCAGCCTGATTTTGTTCACTGCAGGACAAAGGCCTTTCACAAAGGCCTCCAGCCCCGTATCTACACCTAACGTAATGCAGCACTGTTCAATTCTTGATTCAATCTAAACTTTATAGCAAACTTGGTCTATAAGCTTTGGGTGCTACACCAAATTGTTGCAGTTATTGTAGGTTGCTCTTACCATGGTGTCTGCCTGTTTTATTTGTGTTACTGGTAAAATTTTGAGCAGGTCTCTACATAAACTGTTTTTGGATCTGACTGAGTCTTCTGTTTGTGTTACTTTTTCAGAAGGAACGTTCCCCTCGCACACTGCCTGCAGTTCTCCAATGATGCTGTTGGCGTAGAGGCATATGGGCAGCTTTGTTTCCTTGCTGCCTTACTGCTTACAGGGCTGTGGTGCTTTTTTGCGTATTGTTTGGATATGTAATGTGAAATACCGCAGGATGACACATATTTTTTCAGATTGTTTAGCATGCTTCAGGACTTGCAAGTACCGAGATATATGGGGGGACCTTACATATAATCACATTTTGTAGGATCAGTTTTGCGGCTGCTTTTTATGGCTACTAAATGATTGAACATAATATCAAAAATCACAATACTAGTGATAGTTAGGATTTGTTTTAAATAAAACGTTATATGCCTTTGTGTGCAACTACAATTTTTTTTAGTTTGTATGTGGTCATTAGCCAAAAATAAATTTGTGTTGAGAATGTCACAGCCATTTTTCATTCTTGCATGATAATTTCTACCTTGCATAAGCTATAAGAGTACAGGGGTAGCAATCAAGCATGTTTTTATTTTTTTCTTTAAAACCGCATCTATACTGTCGGTCACGCGCAGGTTGATTGTGGCTGACTCTTTTTTTTGTATAAATATAAACAAAAATGTGCCGGTGTAGTTCTGTATGTCTGCGTAGTACGTTTATTTTCACAGTTGTGGGAAATTCACATAGTTGCGTGCAATTTGCATAGTTGTGTGAAATTTACACGCATTTATGTGTCTCGTGCATTTTGCACATTTTGCCTTGTAGACGGGGCACTCCCCCCGTCAAGCCGAGCCACGGCATTTTATTGTGCCCCCAGCATTGAGAACTGTTGTATTGTTGATGTTTGAAATAATATTTCATTTAACTGAAAAAAAACGAAGAGAAGCCAAGTAGTTCATTCCAAGCTTTCAGAAAACGACCATTGTACTTCGAAATACCATCCGAAATGTTAACCTTTAATTGAAACTCGTTAATGGGAATTAACATGCTGCTTTCTTTCAGTAAAGGCTCCAAAACGTTTTGTGAGCGCGAAAAGAAAAATACTCTGCAAGACTCAATACCTAATTGGGGGCAAAAACCTCCCTTTGGGTTTGTAAACGCCTCCCAAGAAAGCATTAAAATACTCTCATAAGCTCCCTGAACCTCGGCAAAGCGCCATTAAAAGAATAAAATGCTTCCCCAAGGGAGCAAAAATCGACTCCTAGTTAATCACCTGAAAATTCCATTAAAATCACTGAAAAACGCCCTAAAGGAAGTAAAAATACTCCATTTTCACGTCCTTAAATTTCCCCAAGCATTTCTTAAACACTACCTAAACACCACCTTCCTATCTCCTAAAAACACCCTTTTTGTAGATGGTAAAGGAAACCTCCCCAGCCCATGTTCTAAAAAAAACTTCCAGATGGAGGATCCCTAGAGGACAGGCGATTTAGAACCTCTAGGGAGTATATGGGAGGATATAATTTTTAGAGAAATTCGGCGACGATTGTATTATTGTGGGCTGTCTCTCGCTCACCGCAAAATCAATTGCTTACTGCAACGAAGCACGTGTTGCCCGCAAATGCATCGGCGGACGGATGGGATGTACTGCGTTCTCGTTTTCTGTAGTTTGTGTTTTGAGTTTTTGGTGCAATATCGGTAATGCTAAAAAAAGTACACAAAAGCTCCGGTGTTATTGAACAAAACGCAATGCTATTTGATATAGTGTTTTCACGTGTGCTATGTATTTTTTTTGTTTAGGGTTCGAATGTACTTCTCGCCACCATTCGCCATTGTTGCCGGCGCTTGTATTTTTCATATCACGCGCACTGTGTGAAAGCATTAGGCTCATATATTATAAACAAAAGCAATCTTTTGGGCGAACTTCAAAATTATAACTATAGCAAATACAGACGCGTAAGCGAAAGAAAGCTGTCACGCAGACAGCTTGCCTAACGAAGTACCACACATGACCTGTGCGTAATTCATCCTACAAGAAATTAGGGCACTTGCAATTGTTAGGGCGTAATTATTAAAAGAGTACTTCAATGCTCACTTTTACATGCCATTTTTTAGTTATAGTTTTTCTTTTGCGATATGTGGCATCTTCCTAACCATCCCCAGACGAATTATCGCAACCAGGTAATGTTTCGGCGCGATGCCGCTTACAGCAAAGCTGGGGGGCTTACTTGACGGGTTACCTTGCACCCGTATGATAGCAAAAACTGTTGGGTACGAAAGACGCCGCAAAATTTTGCACAGAGCCCTTTCTTCGCTAATGCTGCAGCGTTTACCAACTGATGAAACGCGGGAACAAACGGGTAATTTGTTTAAATATTTTTTGCAAGATGTAAATAAACAACTGCCCTATTTTCGGAAACAGCCCATTCGCGCATGCAGACATTTTTTACATCAGGTCAACAAATTATGCACCGCTTCGCAGCAATTTCTAGTTCCAGTCTCTTATCAATCATGTGAGCAGCTTTTGATACAAGTCGCTAAAGTACAATTGAGCTTCTCTAAGTCTTTAGGTTTGTTTCGTATTTTGAAAACGTTGGCTAGGATTTGAAAAGACGTTCCTTCGTTTTCAACCAAAAAAAGCATGATCATAACAGATCTCTAGAAGTTATTCGTCCGCAGTCTAACGTTTAAAGTTAACATTCGTAAAATTTCTACCATGGAACCACAAAATCTTCTTAGGACAAGTTTTGTACCTCTCAGACTTTAACCAATGACGAAATAAGTCAGTGCAACGTTTTTTTTTCTTTGTATAGAAAAGTCAGTAAATTAAATTTCAACCGATTTTTATTATGAGCAGTATAGAAGCCGCGTGGTTTTCAAGAAAAAGCTGCATTCTGTGCGTTTGGAAGCAGTATGTTGAAGCAATGGGAGCTTTGAATGCACTACGAAATGCTCCACCATAAAAGGCCTTTTTTTCTGTGTTGTAGGGGGAAATACCTATGCTCGCAATAAATATTATGTGGTGTTAGTGGACTGAAAAAACAGGACAATAATTCACATCTAGAGTTCAACCTCGGTATGCGACGCATGACGGGACGTTATCTGCCGTGCCAACAATAGCTGAATGCCCTACGTAGGCTGCGACCTCGTCTGAAGGCAACAGCGTAGGCGGAAATTTAAACATTTTTGTCATACTTAAAATGGGGCCCTGAACGAAGCGCCGTAGTTGTTGAATAAGAACTGGGTGAGTTTACCGCATTTTGCAATACTCGGCGCGTGCGCGACGTCGCCGATCTTGGATGTTCTTTATACCCTCTCCCACGTGTATTTTTTCCTTCTTATTGCTGAGAAATAATGCACTCTGTATTAGCATGAATGGCCGAGCAAAAGTAAATTATACCTTTGAAAATACTCAGGCTGCCTCCCCGTGATCGCTAGACACCTAAAATTCCTTTTTGATGTGGGGTCAATTAATCACGATACTGATTTCGCAACTTTAATAAACTCCCTAATTGAGTCCTAAAATATTATAAAAATTACTTATACGGTTGAGGGCCTTTAAAGCTGGTACAAGGTTTGCTTGTTACTTAACATTCTTTTCGTGCCTCTTTTAAGAACACGATTTCAGGATAGCATGATTTTGGTTACAAACACTGTGAGGCACAAAGGGTGTCGAGCTCCCTCTGAAGTATTATAGACGCACATGGTCTTTTTGAGCTGCTTTCTCAACTTCAACGTGAAGACAATTGTATAATTTGTCGGCCATTCCTTGCGGTAACACGTCTCCTCACATATTCTACAATTTTATGGAAACTTCGAATATTGGTCCCTTCTTATACATATCTATGTTCCCCTACTACAAATTTGCGTTCATTACCCTTCCGAAAATTTCATTGACGTATTTATTGTTTATAATTACTGAATGCCTGCAGGACTTTTCGCAGAAAAGTATTACGAACTAAATAATGTCCGAATAAATGCATAGAAGTTAATTCCCGCCGTTAAAATGTTGTTCCTTTGTTAGGCATGCTGCCAAGGGAGTGGGGTATGGTCAAGGCGAGAGAACCAAAGATACAATTAGTTTGAACGAGGGAATACTGTAGAAAAATCACCTAAAACATCGCAAGATCAAATTATTACTGCGGTAGCGGAGCCAAATTTACTTACGATATCGCAAACGATTCAGGTTTAATGGCAAATACCCTTTCAATTCGATCTCTCAAGACAAATAAACCCTGCATGGGGGCACATAATCTAATAGTTATCGCCGTTGACACACACTTCTACACAAGCAGCATAGGAGACCAAGCAACGCTCTTGAACAATCATTGTGTTCTTGTAACGTCCAGGAGTGTGTTTTTGCAAGACCACACAAGAACACGTGTGGTCTTGCCTGCGTGATCTTTCAACTTGCAGCATTCTGAAAAATCATGGATAATATCGTAAACATGCAACGCACTTGCTCGATACCGATAATCAATGATCGACCAAGAACCAAAGCAACTAAAAAAGGTTGTTAAGCAGCTCTCAACCATTATATCCAAATTTATCATTTCTTCCGTTATTCGTAACTTCCTCGGCTAAATAACAAGAACTGTCAACGTTGCCTCAGGCGTATTCTCAGTGCTACATTTGTTAGCACTCTTCGCCTCCTACCACCCTTCGTATCATCCGGAGGCATTTTGAAACCGTTCTTATCTTCTGCAGGCAGATACCTTTCTGTATCCCTGCCGTAAGTTTTGTTCTTTGTTACGAGGCCTCAGAGTAACCGGAGGAAGGGTCAGAGTATCGGTCTAATAGCAAAGGATAAGTATTGACCTGTAGCCATAAATGCGAACAGCAGAGACAATGACGAAACGTACGAACAGTGTTGCTTGTGTTAATGTATATCCTTTTATCGTCGTTCTGTTGTTTGTACTACATTGCGTCGTGCTTTTCCCATAGGTTGGTAATTTATTTCTTGTCACATTATCTATGTCATTGCACGTGCTTTCTTATACAGTATACAGCTTCTCTCTGTGAAACGTGGCAAGTTTTAGGTTGAAAAAATTCACCATCTTTACGCTTGAACCACAGTAAACACATTCGCAAATACAGGAGGTTGTGAAACAGAAAAGAACTCCAGCGCAGCCACTGGCAGATGAGTAAACATCGTTGTGGTTTTGTGTAGCAAAATCCCAGTCACATAACGATGTTTAACAGCGCATTATAGTATATCCAGAAACTGAGCGATACCGCGCTCAGAACAAGGTCGGAGCATCTGCACATGAACACAACCGGTTATAGCCGGTGTAAGCGTGTAGATGTACGCCGACGGTGTGCTGTGCGCGATACCGGAAGCAGGGTTTGTATTCACTAAGTTTGTTGTGTGTCTATCATACCTTTTTTAAACAGTTTCACACTTTTGAAAACCCTGCTAACCTATACGGATACATTTTGCAATTATGTCTCCACGCAGTATTCGGTTTTACTTTAAGTGGTTCATTCCTTAAGAAAGCGCTCTCAGAACTCCTGGTGAATTTCTTACTGCTAAATATTAAGGAAACGATGGCCAACGGAATATTTGAAATGTTTGCGTTACTGCTTAGCAACCTAAAACATATGTGCGGATGAATCCCTTTGGTTCCTGCAATATAGATAATGTTTTAATTCTACCGCAATCAAGTTTGCGGCCTATTTATCTGGAATGTCCCATTTGTGTCGCTGTTCAACATTTTGACAGTGCAAGTGTTCACAAACGCTAACTTTTAATTTTTTTTCTTTGGTTTATTCTCCAGATGGTCAAAGCATCAATCAAATAAATGGCCTTGCGAAGGTTTTCAGCGCCAAAACTCCTTGTGATTTTAACCATCGTCAAATGGGGTGAGAGCCTTCTTTTCCTTTTTACAAACATTGATGTGGTCGCACTACTCTTTTTTTGAGGGCGAAAGCACTCATTAATACGTTGGTCGTAAACTAGACGTCTGGGGAGCACAAAATATGGTCAACGACACGTAAATGATGCCCGACTGCCTGACGGCTTGGTGTTGCTATCTTCTTATGAGGACTCATAAGCGATGTTTTGCCTGTGTCTGTGACAGTTTAAAACCTCGCTGTTGCCTCCTTAAAGGGTTCTTCGAGAGACGTTTTAGCCGCTATCTCTCTCTCGTACAAGAACGCGCACATTATTGGAGGTCACTCCTTTAGACGTGCACAGGAGGAGAAGTGGCGTGAAAGCGCGAGCGCGGTTCCCGTTCTCAGCGACATTGAAGAGCTTGTGCACGACGCTGTATGAAACGCCCAGGATTCAGTCAGCCACGTGCAGCAAGGTCACATGAGCATGCAATTACAGCCTCCTCATTAGGCTGGTAGCAAAGTGTGCCCCCAGAATGCCATATGCGGAGTAAAAATGCGATATGCTGAGTAGCAGAAAAAATATGGCTGTGGCTTAACTCAGTTATGCCTCGGTGTGCGTAGCGAGAGGTACGGTTAATGTTATTGCTTAGCTTGGTTCTCTGTGTGGTTACGTTTCTCGAGGCGTACGGCTCGTTCTTCCTCCGTCTCCTCGTCTGGGCCACTAAAGGCTCCCTGGCTCAAAGGGAACAGGCACTCCAAGAAGCCACGAACTGGGTATAAAAGCTGGCAATAGATAACGGCCTAGAGTGCGCACCAGAAAAATGTGAAGTTATCAGAGTTCACGACGCCAGATATAGGAGCCCAGGGGAGATAAAAATCAATCTTGGGGACCACGAAGTAGCAGAGACAGATAAATTAGGAATCCTTGGCATGATTGTTCAAAGCAATGGCAGAGCAAACTTTACAACTGCAAAAATTAAAAATCAACGCTGCAAATTGCCAAGATAGTTATGAGGATAACCAAAAAGACAGCAGTGATTAAGGAAGAAGAAACCTTGCGTATCATGCAGGCCTTAGTAGTAAGCAGAGTTGCTTACAGTTTGCCTTTTCATTCTCTAAACAGGCAGGAAAAGGAACAGGCCAACATTATATTCCGTACTGCATACAAAGCGGCTCTCGGTCTTCCCAACTACACGGCAAATGAAAAACTCATGAATCTCGGCGTGTCTAACACTTTTGAAGAAATTTGTGAAGCTACCCTTGTTTCACAAAAGGAAACCCTGCAAAAGACAAGAACTGGCAGGGCCATTCTGCAAAGAGTAGGCTCCAGGTTAGATGTACAATCAATTATCGACAAAGAAGACCTAAGCAACGCCGCCAGAGAGAAATTGAAAGCGCTCCCCATTCCAAGAAACATGGACCCCCACTTACATGAAGGCAGAAGGAAAGCCAGGGTCAATTTCCTACGCAGAAAGTTGAAAAAAAACCCAAACGTTCGATATACAGACGCTGGCTTTTACGACAAGACCAATGCTTCCCTAGTCATCGTCGACCAAGAAGGAGTAATCAGGGACTGCCTCACATTAACGAACACCAGCACAGAGGAGGCCGAAACTGGCGCCCTTCTATTGGCCGTAAGGTATGGAGAATTCCAAGAAAAAAGCCTCCAAATAATTACGGACTCTAAGAAAGCCGTACAAAACATTATAAATGGCCGAATCCAGAAAAGGCTCACAAAAATTTTACCTGTAAATATCACACAGTTCCAAAATATCATTTGGACACCGGGACATGAGGAGCTTGAGGGTAATGAGAGACCGGACCAAGCTGCGCGAGAACTTACTAACCGCTCAGCCAGTAGTCTTAGCTTACTCACCCCTCTCCCCAATGCCTTCGGTGAGCGACTCAACATTCAAAGAAAAGTCAGAGCTCTCTTTCCTCCACCAGATAAAAGCTTAACAGCTGCAGAGCATCAGTCTCTTAGACAAATACAGACGAACACCTATCCCAAAATCCTCAGGCTATCGAAGATGTTCCCAGAGAAATTCACAAACGCATGTAATAAGTGTGGTGAAATATCCACCCTATTCCATGCATCCTGGGGTTGTCGTACTATATGGCCCTCAGTAAACACCAACACTAGGTTATATGAGCTATGGGAGGCATCTCTGGCCAGCTCTGACCCTGGGGTTCAGAAGAACCTGATCTTTAGGGCCAAGACTGGGGCAGAGGAAACAAGGGCCCTGGAAGGAGGGAACCTACCCTAATTCAATCAAGACCTTTCAGTTCAAATAAACGTTTCATCTCCCTCTCTCTCTCTCTCTCTCTCTCTCGGCTCGCTGCCTCTTCTTGGTTTCGTTCCGACGACTATGCTTGACGATGAATCCCACCGAGCCGTCAATGGTATTTACGCAATTATTCTCATTTTTTTGTTTTTTATTCTATTTGTTTTCTTTTTATTTTTAGTTTTTATTTTTTCTCTGTGTATTTTGATATCTTTTACTTTTCGTTTTATTTTTCGTTTTTTTTATTTTTGTTTTCTTCCCTAGCCGCCGTATGTTCCCTAGGAACCGCTTCCAGCTGGCGAACCGCTCAGATCGAGGTGCGGCCACCGGCCACAGCAAAACGCGGGAATACAGCCATTTTAGCTATTGCTACAAAAGACTGACCAAAAAAATAAAGATATAAAAAGTTGAGCCATTTGTACTTGTGGCATCGAAAACATTGTGCACATAATTTACAATACAACTTTTGTCTCAACTTTATCCGGAATAAACACCTACGTGGAGACGTGCAATCTCGTTACGGTTCCTGGCAGAAGGCAGCCTTACCACACAAACAAGCAGAACGGGCCAATCAAGGGTAAACGATGTGCTACAGCACTATGCTTACCTACAGTGCTTTAGACGGTGGGCATTGCTGTCAACATCATCATCAAGCTGGCATGGTGTTGATGAGTTACGCTTCTTCTGTAGGCCTAATTCCTGAAGCGTTAGAAGCTGTAAAGCTATGCTCAGCTTGTCTTACTGTGCTGGTGTCGTGTACCATCTCATTTTCACTTTACCCCCGACGACACACTCTCACCATTGTCAGAAATACAATGTAATATTTTTTATATCTTCACTGCACTTCCATCAACTCAACCATGCCCACTAATGTTAGAGGCTTATTTCATCGAGGTGATTCCACTGAGCGCTCTGCGACACAGGTTTGAACGCTGGAAAGTTGAAGTACTATTTTTTCCTAACATGATGCATATGTGCAGCCGTACGTGTCGCAGTTGCCAAGAGTTGAGCATGCCAGTATCATGCTAGTTGGTTTTTTTTGTTCCTTGAGGAACACTCAGGAAAACGTTTGGCATAAAAATTATTTGAAAACACCCTTTGTCTGCGGAGCTCCTCTTGCTGACTTTTTTTAACGAAACCAATTTGGTATTTTAGGGGCGTGAGGGCTTCCAAAAATACTAGTACACATTTCCGGTCGGGTTTTGAGACTGGCGCGTCAACTACATTAGGCGCCGTCCGCTTCAAATTACCTCAACGAGAGGAAGCTACACCCGCTATGGATCGGTAATAAACGACAAATGTACATTTGGCATCGCTCCGTAGTGATCTCCCATTTGCCATGCCGACCTTGAAACCTTTGGTACTGCTCGTCTTTAATTGCCGCATTTCAGCAGGAGATGTAGCGTTGCGTGGTTTTTAGGCTTCTGTTCCGGAACAACGATTTCTCATTCAGATCTGTTACACGATTCAAAATTAAGCGCGCCGTACTCCTGTCTGGTAATTTTCATCCCAAAAAAAAACAGATCGCAATTACAAAAGTCCACCAGGAAATGTTAATTTTCAAAAAAGGAGGCAGAGAATCGGTTCCGTAATTTCTACCTAACCTAGAAATTAAAATTACACATGTAAACGGGGCAGAAGAGGCTTGCCTACATTATTGCGCAGTGCAATTAGGTACCGGCGATTGGAAATCGTCTGAGTTACTTCAGCCTCCAACTACCCCTTATATCCGCAGTGGAAACAGTAGTTGGCTGGAAGCTCAATTATAATCACCTAATGAGTTCCTTGGTGAAACGGTGTAATTCCACTACGTCATCTCGGGACGAAATTTATATATTTTGATAAAGTATGATTGTTTGCAGTAACAATAACCCTCAACTTCCACGTCGGGTGCAGGGGCATTTCATTGACAAACTCAATAACCAAGATACTTATTCAACATTTTTTTCTGATGTGAAGTGTCTTAACGCATATTCGCGAAGGTGTTCGTGTCGTGCTATGGTACGCCCTACATGCCAGCTACCAACGACCTAGAAATACCATTTACGTGTATATAGCTAGAAGACGCCCGGCTATAACTCGCAGATTGAGAGACCGTGTGCTGCCATTGATGGAGTTAAAATAAAGCACCGATTGTGTCACAGAGCTAGGCGCCACAGCCATGTCAACATGCGTATTGTGAGAGTGGATGGGTGGAGGCCTGGGCGGTAGCAGGCCAGCTTGTGGAAACATTTTCTTAACACACCCACGGTACACCCTACAACGCTGGCTCTATGCATCTTCATCCATGGGAAAACACTTATTTTAAGAGAAAAGCTAGATTTTTCCTGATGTTAAGGCCGCTGCTAGGAAGGACCCGCACAACATTAACACAAACCCTCCGCGTTTCTGGAATTTTTACTCAAGGTCTTATTAGGATAGGTGGGAAGGTCGTCGCCGAGTACTATGAATCGTTAAGTGGCACAAATATCTATGCGGTATACTCGTGACTATCAAATTGAAATTTGTTGAATTGACTTTCGTTTGGGGCGTAAAACTGAGTAGCAAATTCCAAGGAAACTAGATATGCCATTTGGGAATTACTCAATTTTTGTTCGGTGTAATTTGTAATAAATTGAGCATACGTACTGCAAATTCTTTTTTTGTTTTTTGTACATTTTGTGATAATCATTGTGAAGTAATTGCGCGTGTACTGTCAGTTTCCGTTCCAGGATCAAGAAACCTCGCAGACAAATACGAGGAACCGTTTCACGTGCTTGGAAAGAATATCTTCCTCCTTGAAACTTCGGCTCGGACAAACATCGACAGCAGAGTGGCTTGTGCTATTGAATCGGCCGCCCGGCAGAATCCTGAGTGGACGGTGTTTTACTTGTCACTTGAAGACACATCGAGCAGGTTCGGTGGCGAAAATTCCACAAATATTGTTGGGCTTCAGGTTTTTTTGAAAAAAAAATGCCTTGCATTTTCTCATAGTACATTTTTATTTAAATTTAGAAAGCCGCGAGTTGGATTTTTTGCAACGATTTATAAAAAAACGGCGAAACGTAGAGGCTGGTCTAATAAGAATAAGAAATTCAGAATGAAAGCTATACCGGTGCACAAAAATCTGGATTTTTTAAATTTGACATCATTTGACGGAAGGAAGAGAGGAAAAAAAAACTTTTTATAAGCACCCTTTGTCCAGTGTGCAGTTTATGGAAGCCAGGGCCAAGGCCTCCTCCGCACTGGACGTCAGAAGCAGCTGCGTTTGCGGCGTTGTTGTCGGCTAGCCTTGTTTCAGAGAAAAACAGAGTTGGTGTTTGGAGGCGGGTCAACGTTGCGTGCCGGTCACACACTCATAATGTGTGAAAGATTTCATCGTAATTTCTGCAGAGAGAGCAGGTGGGGTTCCCGATAAATTTTGCAACCGATGTGGTATCCATTTGGTGGGTCATGTGTAACTATGGGTTTGTCAGAAAAGCACTGACTACCGATTACAGGTTCCAGGAAAATATTGCCTTAGTTAGGCTACATTTATAAAATTTCTGCTGAAAACCCGTTTTTCGTAAGGTAATTCAAACTTTGAAGCAATACCTGGCAATGTACTCTTTTAGGGATAGATTCTTTGGATTATTTATGCCGACATGCAGTGGTGTCTCCACATTTTTATGTAACTCTTTTTCGCGTCATTCATTGATGTAATTCTTAAGCAGCAGGAAACAAATACAGAATAAATTACACAGTGCTTGGTTTTGACTTTGATTTTTTCACTGTTTTTGTTCATAAATAGCGGATATAATTCAATATGGGTAAGGCTTTGGAGAGGTAGGTTATTTTCATTTTTTCTTGGGAGGATTATTCCTCGCTTGCACCTGGTGCATTTCGTGCAAATAGTCATAATTAAGTGCCCCCTATTTCGAGGTATTACGTTTCTTTCCGTGTTGTACTAATATCTTCTGAATCAAATGCTTTTCATCGTCTATAGATGATTTTCAGAGGGGCCTATTTTGCTCACAGGATTTTCACATGGCTGAAGACAGGAATTGCGTCAATTTTTGATTGCCGTTACTAAATGCAGGTTGTGCATTCTGTCATTCAAAATCTATGCTGTCGCCTCTGAAGAAAAGTAAGGTCTTTCTAAGAGCGTGCGTACAATAGAGGGTGGGTCGATGTATCTGTAATTCTTAAGCTCTTTTAACTTACCCGTCTTGGGAATCACAAGAATTTCAGAATAACTGGCATACCTTCGTTGCACTCTATTGGTTAGGGGTCCTCTAAAGCCCTTCAGCACTCAGAAAAAATTAAAGATTTGAAGCGATAATCACACACCCGTCATGCTCCATCTCCGGCCACTTTTTCTCTTCATAATTTAGGGCGCGTTACTCACATCATTTTAGTTACTATTTGGACCTCTTCAGCAAATGCCATAGCTTGTTTGTAGCAAGTCTGTCCCTCACAGTGAGAGTGTACTTAAATAAGTGCTAATTTTTTTTCCCCTAAGGACGCGTTAACTTCGCCTTCATTTCGACACTTCTAAACATCGACGAGAAAGCAGCCTGATCACGCCTTCATTAAAATTTTGTTCTAAATCGCAAATGGCTACGTCTGCCTGCCACAGTATAGGCTGTTGCAAAATCGCTCCCCTGTTTTTAATTGTTTTTTATTGCAGCCGCGGAGCACAGAAACAAAGCTTATAAAGAATTCCCAATAAACTCTATACATTTGTCGTTTACTCAACCTATGTGATACATAGCTAATATTTCCCAAAATATAACGAATAGCAAACATCAGTTTTTTAGGTAAAAATTAGCCAGTCCACATTTTTATATACTCCGTACGACCGGATATTATGTATTTCGCAAAGCAATTTCAAGAAAACATTGAGAAAAGTGAGGACTTATCAAGCGTATGTGCAATGAAAGTTACGGGTGCAGCATACCACTAAACTTGCCCGACGTACACAACTTTGGAAACAACGTTGAAGGGTATATGGTCTCAAAATGCATTCCTTAAAATGAACTAAGATAATGAATGTCCGCACTAAAATTCTGAATACCATGTCACGCCGCGAAGGCCAACGGAGGCTGTAAACTATAGCAACAATTAGGACACCATAAATTAGAAATGGGAAAAGACTTGATTATGCAATGGCCGAACAGGAGTCCGTTGACAGGGGAATACTTAAACAGCGCAGAACGCTCATAATAGTGGTGACGGGGACAACGGAGAATACATTGAAATTTCGACATGGAATGATAACACTTTCAAATATATTAAATATTATATTACCAAAAATATTAAGATTAGAGTTACAAGAAACAGATATAGAGGAAGAATAGTAGTAATAATTAGCATTTACTGACATAAAGTCGGGATAAGGGGTTTTCAGCGTAATAGAACTAATTTCAGAAGAAATTAATATTTTTGAAGTGCATGGGCGTACAAATATGCTTTTAATATAAAATTTTAAAGCAGCATGAGTTTTGCGCAATTGGAAATAGCATGCAAAGGTCCTCTAAGAAGACATTGTGAAAACATAGCATTTTATGGTAAAGCTTTCCTCACGACTAAGCCATTGAAAACAAAAACGGCTGGTCAAAAAGTAAACAAGTTAAAAGGAAATAGCACAGTAATCAGCGCATCCAAATCCCGGCACAATTACAGATATATGGACGAGCTTACTTCAACCCTTCCTAACATTCAACACCAGAGATCAAGCCTCATGGAGATTTTCAATGGCACCGTCATGTTCAACTGGTACCTCTCTGGCATCTGGACTACCAGCCCGTACAAAGTGATGCACCTAAGCGACGCTTTGAGATTAGCCTTGTTGTGGAAGTACGGAGGTGCCTATGTAGACCTTGATGTTGTCGTCCTGGGAAGTTTCGACGATGTCCGCAACAGCGTCTGCCGCGAACTGTTTCCGGATGTCGGCAACGCCGTCATGACATTCGACAAAGGCCACCCATTTTTGCTACACTGCATGCAGGAGTTTGCGGCCAGCTACCGGTGAGTAAAAACCTCATAAAGCGATTTGCTTATAAAAGTGAATGATTATTTTTTCTGTCTGTCTGTCCGTCTGTCTGCAGTGTCTGTCGGTTGGTCGCTCTTTCGGTCGGTCGGTCGGTCGGTCGGTCGGTCGGTTGGTCGGTTGGTCGGTCGGTCGGTCGGTCGGTCGGTCGGTCGGTCGGTCGGCCGGTCTGTTTGCCTGCCTGTCAACCTGCGTCTGATTAATGTCTGTCAGCTGTGTCAGCTATATCATTCAGAGAGGCGCTGGTGCTGTCTGATCATTAGAATGTGGCTGACTCTCTCGGAATTTCTTGGTCACGGGTTACCACAACGAATAAGCAATTAGTAGCCCACCCGGCGCATCATCCGTTTAGCAGCGGTCAGTTGTCATGCGAAGAAATGCAAGGCAGAAGTCGAGACAACGGGGGAAAAAATTACTGCGGCTCAGCACGGCTAACCTTGGATAGGCAAAACAAATTGCTTGGCTTAGTTTGTTTTAGTATTGGTTTCTCTTGGTTAACCCTTGCATCACCGACCACGGCTCAAAGCCTTTCGGTACAGTGCAACGCTCAGAGAAAGAGACCCGCCTCGCTTTCATTCGCGGCAAACGCGATGTTCTTCGCCGGGCGTAAGATGAGTCACGTAGCCCGAGACGAAACAGCGGCGCATGCGTGGGAGGCGCTGGTATTGGTCGGCTGCCGATCAGCTGAGTACCCGCAACCGCGAGCCGCTCAGCTGATCAGTTGAGCAGAATGACGGAAAACGAGGCCTTTTTCTCAGCGCCGAAAGCGGACCCGGTGAATCACGCGATGCGCTTCAAGGGGTGTGCCGCAGGGGTGGTGTCTGAGCTCAAAAGGTGAATTTCGCGGCGAAACCGCTGGATGAAAGTAGCAAATATTTGCTTTAAAACACGACGAAAGCAGACGACGATGAAAGCGGAGAAGCAAAGCACGTGCCCCACGGGTCAATGGCCCGGGTACAGTGCCGGGCGCTCGAGACCACGGCACGAGCCAGGGTTGCCAGATCCTCGAAGGAACAAGGAGCCAGAAAATTGACCAAAGTAGCCAGAAAAGGAGCCAACTGGCCACGGTCGATTTATTTCGGAGCCAGAAAAGTAGCCAAGTGTAATTTAACCTTGTTTGCGCATCGCCATAGAAAACAAAAACAATGAAACACATCAGCTTGACTTTTGTCACATCACACAAACACTAAAAAAACAATCTCCACATTTTTGAAATCACATTAGACTAGAAAGTCGACTAGACCAAAAAGCTTAGGCGTACATACTCTTGTTGAATTTCTCCAGCTTTTCGCGCGGCAGCGAAAATGTAGAGCTTCTGACTCCTTTCAGCCGCAGTCTAAACTTGATTCTGAGGATCGCGAGGAGTAGGTCGTGGGACATTCTATTTTGCGCAAGTCACTTTTTGTGAGATTGACGGCTGAAACAATTTTACCCACCTCCCCTCGCGGGAACCCCCGTGTAGATGCGACGCATAGGGGTTCCGTTGTTGTTTCCGTTAGGTTGATTTTCCCATCGCGTGAAACGTGTCGTGAACCCCCTGCCGCGGCTATGACGCAACGTGGCGCGGCTATGACGCTACACAATCCAACACAATCCACTTTAATCCAATCCAATCCAAATCCAATCCAAGCCAAGCCAAGCCAAGCCAAGCCAAGCCAATTCAATCCAATTCAATCCAATGCCCCTCGCGAGAGAGTGTTCGCTATCGGAGAGGAGAGGGGGTGAGCGGCGGAGAGCGCAGCTCGCGCGGCGAGGACAATGGGGGAGGGGTGTGGACGGACAACAACAACGCCGTATGGAGGGACAAGGCGAGTGAATGAGATGCAGTCGCATCTAATACCCTTTCTGCTTCTGCGTTCGATATAGGCAGAACAAGGAGCTTCATTGCGCTGTCTGCAATGTCTGCTGCGTAAACATCCTCCGTGCAGTGGCATTCTTGCCCCTGGCGCAGCTGTGTACGCCAGTGTATAACTTCCAGCTGCACGTGCACGGCGCAACCGGAAACACAAAACGAGGTCAGAAAAACTGCACAAGCAGTGTTACAATGTTGCGGAACCTTGGTGCCATGCCGCCGTGTTGTGTTTCTGGTGCAGGCATATATGCTTTCGGAGTAAAGAGAGCACAGTTATCACTACTCCTGTGAAGCGGTTGCTTGGAAAATAAATAGACGCCACTTATTTTGTTAATGTTATCACGTATTTTAGCGTATACGGCAGCTGTTGACACTAGCGCCAAAACAATAGCCAAAAACTAGTCGCCGCGTCCTGCTAAACTAGCCAGTTTGGCGTAAACTAGCCTTCTCTGGCAACCCTGGCACGAGCTGCGCCGGCCACCGGTGAATCGGAAGCTATGCTACCAGTGACAGCGGCCGGCGGGAGAAGCCATCCCGTGAAGTAAAAGAGGGAATCGGAGGGTGGAGTGTGATTGGGATGCACGGCGGTTGGGTGACCGGACCGCTGCTGTGTCCCAAAAGGTTATCCACAACTGCAACATCCAGGATGCCTGCTATGCAAGCGAGTCGGGTGGTGGCAGGACGTCAGTAGGAGGCAGCGAAGCCCCAAGAGAGCTTCGTTCGCTACTCTGCAACGGGAGCTCAATGCGCGCTCTACCACCGCGGCTATGACACTTTACCTGAACGTTTCAATGATGCTTCCCACTTGTTCCCGCACTGTGTCCTCTCCCTTTATCCAAGGACTTACTTTTAAATGCAGAGCATTTCTTTAACTCACGCGTAGCGTCCGCCGTCCGTCCGCAACAGCTCAGCGCGCAGGTGCGCCCTCTCCCCCACTCCTCCTCTCCCGCATCACGCTACCCTCCTCGCTCTCAACAACAGGTCCGCCCCCCTCCCCCTACACTATATAAAAAAATAATACTTACCGGCGCCTGGTTTCGATCCCACGACCCTGCGGGCGGAACGCAAGGTACATGGTGCTCTTCCCACTGCGCCACAAAAAGCCGACACAGATTCAAAGGCTACGAACGCGCCTTATATCCTTGACTCATTCAAACTACGTCAAGAAGCTGCTGATACAATGCATTCACTACCTGTGGGCGGAACGCGAGGTACATGGTGCTCTTCCCCCTGCGCCACAAAGCCGACAAAGAATGGGAGGCTACGAACGCGCCTTATATCCTTGACTCATTCAAACTACGTCAAGAAGCTGCTGATACAACGCATTCACTAGGGAGTTTTAGTATAGCGGAAAGCACCACTTTAGCGCGCCCATAGCGTTAGCGGGCACGCTAACCGTAGCATAACGAGGCGCTATCCGTTCGCGATTGCGGCCCGCAAAACGTTAACGCTACAGCTAAAACGCTATACTAAAACTCTCTACTACCACCAACTCCCCAAACACTAAACGTTAACGCATTACACCCACCCCTTATGCGACGCATTTACTCGAGTCCCCCTCGCGGGGAGATTGGCCCAATTTTTTTTCCTCTTTGTTTGAACTCGTTACCGTTTTCTATACCGCATTCTCGCTAGTTTTTCTATTTTTCTATAGCTTTGTATTGCCATTTATGGTTCTTTAGTTTGTCTCTGTTCATTGTGTACATTTTTTGGGGGTTTCGGGTTACATAAACATAGTCTCTTTCCCAAAGGTTTTTGTTACATTTGTTATTCTCCCCGAACCTGACACAGTAACATCGGATCCACGGGTGGGCCCGCGAACAATCATTCATTACTCACAAATTACTGGGGAATCGCGACCGACACACTAGTGTCCTACCCTTAGGCCACCGCTGGTAGCATGTCTTACGGAAAGCTTACCAGTCGCAGAGCGAGGAGAGACAGATGCACATAGTTAAGGGAAGGGGTAATGTTTTTGTTACGTCGTGTTTGTGAAACAGGTAAAAGTTCTGAATGTTTAAACTTGGCCCCTGTTTTCTCATTGCCAGGTCAATGGACTACCCATATAATGGTCCAAGGCTCCTGGATAGAGTACTCTGTGAACTCTGCACGGAGGAAGTGTTTTACAACGAAGAGAACTTTGAGTGCGCGGGAGTCCATGTGCTAGAATCAAAGGCCTTCTTTCCTGTATCATATCCGGAATGGCACAGACCCTTCTACGCAGAGGACGCTGACGAAGTTCTGAATGATTGCAAAAACAGCACCGTCATTCACCTCTGGAATTCACTTAGCCACGCCGCAATGATTGAGCCGGGCTCGGCATACGACACGTGGCGACGTGTTCTCTGCCCAACAACGTCCGACGCAGCGCCTTACATAGGTGCCGACATTGTCTAAAGCCAACGATGCTCCCGTAAGACCATCGTTTTGCAACAGTTTAAGCTTGGACGCCTAACAAACCACTGTGGTAGTCTCCCGAGTGCTCGTATTTGTCCCTGTACTCTATCACTTTCCATGGTTTCACGGTGACCGAGGTTCCAGTATGATATAGGGCTACCTGAGCCTAAGTGCGTTCTTGCGAAATTCTCACCATGATTGAACGTAGCATAGCAGGCTCATTCGTCGGCATCCGATGTTAAAGCGTAGCAGTTGAAGAAACATATCACGGCCCCTTTGGTATTATCGATAATTGTATTGATGCTGAAAAGCTGCACTGTCGACGGAACACTTATAAGTGCTGACAACTTGGAACCTCTACACATCTAACGCAATATTGCACGTTGTAGGAACCAAATTTACGCATACTGAAGCACCCGTCCACTCATAAGCCCATACTTCAGCTCGCTTTTTCCAAATAATAGGACAAGGGTATGGTACATTATTACATTGGGAATGTTTCCTGCGAGGGACTAGAAATACTATTATGCAATAGAAAGCCGGGATATTGCCCCGACTGAATCTTAGGAGTATTTAGTTCCAGTGTAAAACCAAGATGGTGCACTATAGCGTTTGACTCCCCATTCAAAGTGCCTCTTTTAGTGCTTCAACGATTGAATGTACGTGCATATGCGAGGCATTGGTGTGCTTGACCTTTCCGAACACTAAAATCTTGTGGATTTAGCCCTCTGTTCCCCCGGTGGGCACTCGAAAGTTCTTTTTATTATTATTTTGCGTGCCGCCCTGCATATTAGAGGTGATGAGGTGACGGTACCGTGTGCTTGTGGTGGCGTTGTAGATAGTTAGCGGATCTTGCTAAATTTTCAAAGGTTTTGCAGAAAAGGCGGTCGCCTAAAGTTACATCCCCATGATATAGGCACCGACGGCTGACCCGCACAGCGGGAAACAAACAAGACCGTAATCTTACCCTTAAAAATCGTGCTGGAAATTTTTCGTAAGTCATAATAAAGTTTGCTTAGGGGTGCTCAATATCCTTTTTTATTTCTATCCGCACTGCCACCTCTGGCGTCGGTATATCAGGCCGAAGGAAGCCTTAAAGAGCCGCTGAGATGGGGTTTTTGCGGGGGTCGATGGTATCGGAGAGCAGCGGCTATTTCTTGAAGTATTCGTGACGCACTCGTCCGACCTTGATTTAAGCATTTTTTTACGAGCGTAAAAACACCGGAAAGCTACAAAAAAACATCTTCCGTGTCCGTTTCCGTTTATGCCGTGCCAGATATTTGTATTATACCGAAGTTTAAAGCAATTACACACCCGACTCGACTCTCACATTTTCTCGGCGGAAATGGTAGAAGGATACAGTGAGCGCAGGAGCAGTGTTGTACGGAACGGTGTTACAAGGAACGGCGTTCCTGGAACTAGTTCCTTTTTGGAGGAATGGAGGAACGCCACCGTTCCATTAAGGGTCGGTGGAACTGTAACGGTAACCCGTTACGTTTTTGAAGGAACGGCAGGAACGGCGTTCCTGCTGTTACATCGCTAGGATTTGGCTGTTTTTGATGCCAAGGCTCGAGTACAAAAATCCACAAAGTGCTACTGCGTTTCTCTTCCTATACACCATTTTCCATAAGCAGCCGGGAAAGGGGGAAAATACCCTCAAACCAGTTCTCTCGGCGGCCGACCAGTGTTGCCTGTGCGCGCTGGGCTGCTAACATCGCTCGGCGCGGTATGCTCCGCTGCGTATACAGGGGGTATTTCGCACCGCGTGCTTAGTTTTTGCGGAACTTTCAACTGTTTTAGCCAATGCTGCGATGCCGTTGAAGGCGCAAACGTCACTTGGTCAGCACTGCGCGGTGGTGGGTTATTGAACAACCAGAGAAAGCGAGAAACAGTCGCTGACAGCACGCATGTGCACGACACTGCATGGAGAAAATGCAGTGCGGTTGCGGCGTGTTTTTGCTGCATCGCTTCCCAACACACACCGAGTTGAGATATTGGCGGATGCTGCTGATAAATCGCAACGACTTTGTATCAACGACCAACTCCAGGGTTTGTTGGGTGCACTTGGACGGCAAGCAGACGGAGCAAAATCCATTTATCATACGCAAAGCTGCGACAGGGAACGGAACCCCCTGAAATGTTAGAAGCAACTTTATCCTTTACCATACATCATTGATTGATTAGTTGATTGATTAATTGATTCATTATGGTGTTTAACGCCCCGACGCTTCATGGGCGATGAGGCGCGCCGTAGTGGAGGGCTCCGGGTTAATTTTGACCACCTGGGGATTTTTCACGAGCGCCCATACTATACAACATTACAATAACTTCGGGTTCCTTGTAGTCAATTTAAAATACCATATATTGTTTGGTCATTACAGCCGATTGGCATTAAACAATACCCTTTTCATCTAATCTAACCTTTAAAATCACGACGTTTTGTTTACTTTTTTTCAGGCCAACGCATTACACTGCCAAACGATATGAAAGGATAACTTTCTCCATCGCACACTGCTGGTCGATAGCAGGATAAGCAGGCAGCCCAATGCGGAAACGAAGCTCGAGATACGCGTGAACGTTGCATTTGGAAAATAGCTCAACCTGTTCACAACGCGGTCAAAGGAAAAGCTTCTAATCCTTTTCCGTTGTCACGGAATCTAATTACAATTACAAAACAGTTACTGCTGGTCGCGTAAAGCATTTGTGGTGCAAGCAGCGGTTTCACAAAGGTGGGCTCCGAGCGACAGGCCACATGCGCTGCGCAGAGTTAGGTCAATCATAATCACGATCATGATCAACCACAATTAACTCGCTCGAACGTCGACCCTTCTGCTCAACCTTCGAATAGTAATTTGACTGGTTGTATGGTCGTGTTATTTTTCCGTCCAGGTAATTTCGTTTCGTCAGTAACCGTCATAAGTCTAGTTAAGAAAGATTATATTACATTGCAATGTCAACAGTGTAGCAATCGCCTCGTCGAAGGTCCATCGCGAGCACGGATCACCGTGACTCACGTATGCTGTGCGCGCTTCGCATTCGACGCCCGCGCTTCCGTAAACATGACTAATCGGTGAACATAACGAGCACGGTGGCATTGAAAACACGTATTTACTCCCCGATATCGATTTCAGTGTCAGTTGGTGCCATACCGGTACGTTTGCATCGCGGAACTGCGGAGCACCACCGGCACCACCACCACACTGCTACTGCTGCTCGCAACAGCCGGGATCGGCATTTTCCGCTCTGGCAGCAAATGAAGACCTATAATCCGTCGGCAGATGATGAAAACAAAACAGAACTCACACACACAAGCATTGCAACCGCTAACTTAACGCCAAACCACTACGGTTCACTTGGTAATGCACGGGTACCGAGCAGACGCACGGAAAGAACGAAGCACTTAACAACCCAGCGCGGAAGTTTCGGCGGTCGCTTCATAGACGGCGCTAGCGTCCGGTCAGAAAAAGCAAATGGCGGCGCCCACCTCTAGCAAGGAAAATGGTGTATAAGATGGTCAATTTGCCCGCCCTTCAGCCGTACGTGCTTCCTCGAAGGTCAAAGGCAGAAGAATAACCACGCAGCAGGCCGCAGCTTGTGTTTGCTTTCATGCTGGTCGCTTCGCGGCGTTCGACGGGTGAATAGCGTAGCCGCGATAATGCTTTTCACCCTTCATCGTTTGTCTGGGGAGGCCATAATGCGCGTCTGGCCGATAGAATTGTTCCCTGGCGGGGAAAGAATAGAGAGTTTTAGCAGTCCGTCCGTTCTGTCGTATGCGTTGTTACTTGGTTGACCGGGACCCGGCTGGGCACTTGGGCATTCGTCGCGGTAGGGAGATTAGTTTCGCGGGCCTGCCTTCGCCATGTCCGTGCCTCCGCACCCTTCCTACTCGCCCTTCCACGCGCTCAGGAGCAGACCGGAGCCGGACAACCCGGTCTAGCACGTTTCAGTGTGGACATTTCGGTCCAGCACGTTTCAGTTTGGACATTTCTGTGCACCGACATTTTGGTGCACGACGTCTTGGCCCAGACATTTTGAGTGAGGGGATGTCGCAGGCATTCTTTGAATATTTTAGCTTTAATATTGTAATTTCGTGACTTGATATGATTTTACGTTCGAGACTTGTACTTGCGCCGCCATTCGTGGAAACGAACGCTAAACCCTGGCGGAGCATTGCCACGTGAAACCCAATTTCTGTAGCAGATGGTAAAAATTAACGTTGTTAATTTGGATCCATTCAACCATTTTTCTGTAATTTTAACATTCATGTGAACAACCATAATACTTTAAGTGTTACCAAAACGCTTTCCTTTCACTTCACCCAACGGTTCAAGACGCTGCTGCTTTTAGTCTATTCCTCCCCCCCCCCCCCCCCAGGAAAACTTCCGCAAAAAAACAACAGAAAACGAGGTCGATTAGGCGCGTGTGCATTTCGTTTCAATTAATCTCTCAGTCAATATCGCCTTCGTTGCATTCGGTGTCAGTTCTGCTTAAAACTAACAAACCAACCATCGCACTTACGGTGGCTTTACTTAGGGGAGGGGAAAGCTGAGCCCCGCCGGCAATCATCCCCCTAAGTAGAGAGAGAGGGGTGTCACTTGTGCTTCACCATTGCATCGACTGGACTTAGAAAACTTGAAGGCGACTGTTGCCGCTCTCGTCACACTAGCCTATTCATTTTTTTTTTGCTCCTTATAATGGGAGGAAGCGATGTATACCTGTGGTGTCCATGATATGCGCGACCTGATGAGTTAATTCACAAGGGGGCGATTGAAGGTGCAGAAAGAGCGATTCCTGGAGTTTGGGCGCCATCGGTATGACCGGAACGCGCCGAAGGGCGTAGCCAGCAAACGATAGTGGCCATTGTGTTCTCAGCGGCTTTTGGGGTGGCTTTTTGTGTCACATTATAGAGGTTTTGTGCGCCCATAGGGAATGTAAAGCTTTTTCTCTGTTTTAAACGCGAAGTGTGCTATGTAAGTCACGTATCACCCAATTCCTGCAAAAGCCTCCACTAAGAGGCTAGCAGTATGTTCTAAATAAAAAAATAAAAAATCACTGCGGTGACGCTTCGGAGACCATGAACTCCACCACGCCAGTAGGAAAACCAAAAACAGCCAACGCCTCGCGATGTAACGTTTGCAGAAGGAACGCCGTTCCTGCCGTTCCTCCAAAAACCTAACGAGTTACCGTTACAGTTCCACCGATCCTTAATGGAACGGTAGCGTTCCTCCGTTCCTTCAGAAAGGAACTAGTTTTAGGAACGCCGTTCCTTGGAACGCCGTTCCATACAACACTATGTTTGCCGCTGGGAAGGATTGCACTCGGCGGTTTCTGCATTCAGGCTTACCGGCTGCCAAGTATCGACATCTGGCGAATTCATTTCAAAACAAATGACACAAAAGTTTGTTGCCCAGAGTTGATCGCTTACGCTTGAAATAGGTTGAATCTTGGAGGTTTTAAATTAAACTCTCACAATACACTAATTTTCTTTTAAAAGAGTCCTATACTTCTGCTGTAGAGCTTTTAAAAAAAAAACATGAAGTCGACGCCGCCATCTAGTGGGAACAATTGGCACCAAGTATTGCGTTAACCAGAATTCACGCCTTCTCTGAATATTTCAACATAAAATGGGTAAGATATATTGTAATAATTTCGCCGCGACCTATATTACCTTGCCCAACACGATTTTGAAAGCATCAAAGAGCGATGATAGTTCATAAACGCATCTCAACCATTGTAAGTGTGGGAGGCTGAAGTAGGGGCGGAGATTTTGCCCGTTCTTCTGAAAAAAAAAGGTCATTTATCATACTCCTGATCATCATTTAGCAAGAATGTAATAAAGAGCATCAACTAAGATTACTTGTATGAAGCGCCGAGCGCAGTGCATTTGCTGTACCGTAAAGTTCCGAAAGAACTCCCACCCAAAGTACAGGGATATTAAGTTAAAACGTTCGGGTCAGGTACGGAAAACTAGGAAAAGGGGGCCGCACTGCCAGCCAAAACTCCGGTGTTACCAAGAAAAAATTCGAGATGGGCGAACTTGCGGGTCAAGCGCAGAAAGAGCGAATAAGTGACCGCATCTACACATGAAGAGGTGATTCGCGTTTATTTTGTTCACTAATCGGCGATACAGCCATCGATTTTACGGGGTGGGCAATCTTTGGGGTCTTTCAGAAAATTGAATTTTTCACCCGTAAAAGGGTGTGGGCGTTGTTTCGGGGGAGGGCGTTCTCTGAAGGAACTTTGCGGTAACATAATCACGACGCGAGCGTACATTTCGCCGGCGTTGGGAGCTCGCTATTACAGTCGCTAGAAATTCCAGCCACTGTACCGCTATTTAGCGACGCTAAATTGAGTTACCGTTCACGGAAACTCTCGCGCATGCAAAGCAGACTTCTGCAATCACGCCGTACGCATTACCTCCTCTCAAAGTCCGTAAGGACTTAAAAGGTAGCTTAAAAAAAAGGGCGTCACCGTCCCATGTGCGACCCACTTGTTGAAGTAACCATGGTAACGACGACGCTGTAAACCAACGCGGGTAGAACCAAGGTAAATATGGTAGAACCACCGCCGTCAAACATCGCGGACATACAAGAGAATTCTTTCGGCCAACCATGAAATGAGTGCTTCGCCTCGGACGAGGGCGGACTTCTACGTCATCGCAAGCCACCGAGCAAAAAAATAGTTTTGTCTCGTCATAGTAATAACTTTTGTTGGCGTGAGCAAATATGCTTACTATTTTTGGACGTCCTTCTACAAGAACTATGGAGTAGATTTGTGACACAAAAAAAAACATTTTTAACTCCATCTCAGGGCTCCTTTAATACACGAGATGTAGACATAAGGCAAAAAAAATAACGGGCCATCTCCACTAGCGTGAAACCTGGGGAAAGGCGAAGCATGCAGTGTATAAGTGCATTAAAAAATGGAAGCCTTTCTCTTTCCACACTGCGCGCGCTGATTGGGCGCCGGAGAAGCGCCGGTTCCAGCGCCCTCTCTTGCGTTGAACTGAATTTAAGCAATTTGCATGCCCCATCTGCCCCACTTTGGGGCAGTGGTGGTGGTCACCGTGAGGGCAGTGCCATGCTCGCGCCTTGCCCTGGGGGCTCGTCCTCGGTGATCAAGGAGGTCCCGGCACCAGGTACGTATGCCTTTTTCTGCTTCGAACGACCACCCGACCCGATAAGGCCTAGCGTCGAGAGCCGGTGAGTATTTGAGTGCAACAGAAATTATAACCCGTATATAAACACCTTAGGCATGTGCATGATGAAGCGGACAGGAAGTGTTCCACAAATTTTTACATCGTGTTAGCTTATCTTCAACCTGTTATCAAAACTGTTGCAGCAGAGTGCAACAGTTTTATTTTAGTATGGGTTACGTTCTAGCGCGAGGCGTTTGAAAACGAGTGTCCCGGTGTTTTAGTACCTTGACTACAGGAAAAGATGACAAAAGACGCCGACAGCGCGAGCCCCTAAGATACTTCGCCCTTAAAACACTTCCCAATATTGTACAATCTATTGTTATCACTCGTGAAGAAAAGGTCTTTATGCACCCCCTTTTTGTCTTTCAGGCACGAAACCTACTTTAATAAAGTAATGATTTATTTATAGGATTTATTATCCGAACCGCCTATGCGGAAAACTGTAATTTGTACCTTTGGTGTATAATTAGTACCTAATGTACGATATTTGTAGTTTATAAAAAGGTTTACAATAATTTTGTCCTGTCTGAAGCCAGTAGTCCAATTTTGAGCACGTCACAGGAAATATTTGCGTCGTCGCCGCATCTAATATTATCCCGTACTTACCTCTCGATCGCTTCTACCCAGAGCCTGTGCGTAACTCATCTTTATTGGGAGCTCAGGTGGAGGACGGTTAGGCGTTCAACGCACCAGAACTTTGTCGCCACAGCACCTCACCATCTCTCATACACCTCAAGAAGCTCGCAGCATGCCTGGGTGGCACGGTAAAAGCAGTACCTCGCCTCACACGCCACCGCCACAAAATATCGTCACATGACTGGAGAAATTTTGATAACTTTAGCGGCGGTCGTTTTAAGCAACGCAAGGAATAAGGAAATCAGCGTACAAGGATGCAATCGAGATAGCACGGAGCGGACCTCGTTATCTATGCCGCTCTCCGCGCCTGTCAAATCGTTGCACGGTTGTATTCGTGGCACGAAGTCAGACCGTCTTCAAGCACTGCCCTAGAATTCACTTCGAAACAGCAAAAAAAAAAAACAAAGACGGTGCGCTTGCTTTTAGATGCGGAGCATCTCTTCCTCGGGGGTATGTCCCGCGGCGTCGGCGTCCGCACTCACACTGCATGCGCAACTCTCCTCCTTCCCGCTCTCCAACAGCTGCGCGTTACTCTCTCCACTTCTCTCCTACCGCCTGCTTGCGCTTCTCCTGCGTTCTCGCTTCTGCTCTCGCGGCGCATGCGCTACTCTCCTCCTCTAGTTTCCTCTCCTTCAAGTGTGAATATAAAGCGGGTAGAGCGCTGCGCGCGTTCAGTGCAGCGCTTTCTTCGGTTGACTCCGTTGATGCTTCCGATGAAGTGTGATGGAAGCAACAGTCCCGACAGTGAGTGGGCTGACGCAAGCACGCGTAAGCATCAGCCCAAACACTAATAGCAACGTTACGTCCACTCAAGACAAAGCTGCGAAGCGAAGGGCACGCTACGCTGAACGCAAACGCTTGAAGCGACCGGCGGACCCTGAACTTCGTCAGCGCGAAGCAGCTTCGAAGCGTCAACGTCGAGCAGCGGATCCTGAGCTTCGGCAACGTCAAGCAGCGTCGCTTCGAGAACGTCGAGCGGCGGTCCCGTAACTTCGACAACGTGAAGTGGAACGCAAACGTACGAAGCGAGCGGCGGAACGGAACCTTCGAGAACGGGAAGCCGTTTGTAAACATCAACAACGTCTACATTCCCATCGGGGGTTCCGTTGTGTTAGTAGTTGGGTTTGGGGGAAATGTAAGTGAATCCCGCGATGCTCCGCATCCTACTCAGGGTTCCCCTCGGGAAGATGGGGTAAATTTGGAGGGGGGGGGGGTGGCCTGAATCGGGTCTGCGGTCGTACAAGGCGTGAAGAGCGCAGTCCAGAATTCCGAAGCGAGAACAATGCTGGCGAATATTTACAACGGGGCTTTCGCAAACCCCCAAATCACGCCGAGAAAACACCGTCCACACGAACGTTATTGCCAACACCAGGCCGAAACCCCCTTTCGCATCGAGAAACGCACTGCGCGTGCCGCAGAGTGCAACCGCACATATGGCGTCAGCGCCGCCGCACAGGTAACGGCTCCACGCGGTCGAAAGCACAGGGACTACATTCTACTCATACTTTGATGCGAGTGATTACGACGAATCTCGCAACCCGCGTGATGTGGACTACGTGGTATGTGCTTCGACAACGAATGAAACTGCAATGACTTTGAAATAGACATTGAAAGGTTTTGTGTGCGTGTACTTTTCGAGATAGTGCTGCACCACGGAGAAATGCGCTTTTCGCCCCAGGATGTTCTTCCAGGCCTTGCTGAACGAATGCGTTGTCAACGGATAAAGGTTGACCAAGGCAAGCAATCCAGCGAAGGATTGACTTTCCATTTTACTCCTATCACGTTCTCTCACGTTGTGCATTTAAAATAAAACCGGTTCAAGAACTATTTGTCCACTTGGGTTTTATTAGAACTAAAAATATAGGAAACCAATTTTAGAATCAATAATATCGATGCTCATTAAATTTTTTTTTCTATGCGGGAAAATAAAGTCCCTTTCATGATTCGATTGAGCGTTATTGACGGATATCCATGATGAGACAATGCAGCCAGAAGGGCGAAATTAGCTGGAAAGTGCAAAAATGAGTCTGTCTACATCTTATAGCGCTACTTACGTTTCCGTGAAGGAAGGGCGTCTGTATTTCCTGTTAACTCCTATGCTGGCTGGTAACTACCCGTCTTTCAGAGAAGAAAATTCCCGCATCTCCACGAAGTGAATCATGACGAGTGGGTGAAGTACTGGGGATTGCTCTTACCGTAAATCACCCGTGGCATTGCCCACTCGCGCATGTAAATGAGTGACAACGCAAGTGTACTACTAGTACATACAATTCCAATCCAATCCAATCCAAATCCAATCTAATTTAATCCAATCGAATCCAATGCTCGTCGCGCATGCGCAACACTGTACACGGACGCCAAGGGACAAGCCACGGACAAAGCGAGATCTTAAGGTGCTTCGCCCCTAAAAAAACCTAGCGTCAGTATCGGCCACGCTGTCCGCCTGAAACGGCGTGGTCTCCAGCGTGTTCCAGCGTTACGTGCAGCGCGCACCGGATCCGCACGTTTCCGCGTACGGCGTGTTTCCGCGTCCAACATATTTCAGCGCTCGCTAGTCCCATAACCAGGCAAACGCTCGAAGGGGAGCACCAGCGCTGCTGGGGTTTTCGATAGGGGGTCCGAACAAAAACACAACAACATTGCTTGTACATACTAAATAATTATAGTGCCGGCAAACAATTGCCAATTTTCACGTTACTTCTGCAGAAAGCCTGGTACTACACTAAATGCCCATTTGGCTTAGTGTCAGCGATTTCAACGCTCCACACCCTGAGAGGTGGTATCCGCATGTGCCAAACAAACGCTGTGGGGTGCTCTCTACGATCCTTTCGCAGCAGATGCTCTTTTGACACGACCCACCATGGCCTACGCGGCAAAGCAACACCGTCCAAATAAACACCACTTCGGATCTGATTATGGCGCATAGCATCGCAAATTCAGTCTGGTTCAATACTGGCCATTACTTTAAAATTAAACACTATGGGATTGCAACCATCATTCAGGAGGGACGCTAACTGCCTAGCACCAGCTCTCACAGGGTGGTTTCGTAAGACTTTTTCCGATTTTCCGACATCTGTATCAAGTAAACCTACCCTAACATTTTCGAATTTTCCGCTACTGGACCACAAAACTCCTCACACAACCCGCTGAATACTCCCAGCGTAGCCTGAATACTCCCAAAGAAGCACGTTTTGATGTGGCTGATTCTCTTTTCCTCTACCTATTGGAAGCTAAGTTGAGCTCTGTGCGCCGACTCTAAACGCGGAAGGCCAACGACTCTCTCCGTCGGCGCCTAATTCCACTCATCCTGGACATAGGCAAGCATGCGTCGTATTTCAATCAGCTTTCAAATGCCCTTTGTGACCACATATAGCGGAACCATAACACTAGGCCCATCTGAAATATCCTCAATACAGAAGAGAAGGACCACACCAGGAATTATATTTTGACGAGCTAACAAAGAAGTTGCCGTTGGAGCATACCGCTGTGCTGTTGAAGATTAACTATCGATGCGGAGAAGCTGTGTGTGTGGTGTGCTGCCTGGGCTGGCTCTATCATCAATGCTGAAACTCGGGTTACTTGGTTGTACATACTGCTGCATCGCGCTGATTTAGAACTAAAAAATCTTGAAAGGAGCCGCATTCACCCTATCCTGTCTATACGTTGCTCCTTTTCTGTTTTTTTTTTTTGTTTAAATTTTAATCAAAGCAATTCTGCAGTATAGGCTCTGTCATGACCGCTTGTAAATAGCGTAAATAGATTGTCACGAGGCAACGGTGAAGTGATCGTTACCTCGCCACAATGTGGTCGCTCTCCTTCCCAAGTCCTCAGTTTGCGTGCGGGAGGTCCTTCGAAAGCTTTTAAAGCTCTATATTCCTCTCTCTGCCCCTGCCTCGAATTAAACTGGGAGCCCCACCAAGTCCCTGAATCGGCCTATTACTATCACTGAAATAAAAGCTGGTCTTACCCACTCGAAATTTTGCTTATGCCAAAACAGGGCAACGAGCTAGCTCTAATTATCTTAGACCCATTTCCCTAACCGTTTGTCTAGGAAAGTTACTCGAAGGTGTCATACTGGCCCCTCTACGAGCCTATATTGACGATAAGGGTCGGTTTTTCCGCACCATGCTGGGCCGTCGTCCTACGATCTCTGCCCAGTGTGTTATGCATAGCCTCCAGAAACCAATTCTGTATAAGCCCTATACGAATCAGTGAGACACAAAAGCCATTATGTGCATCGATTTGTTCTACACAATTCACAATGTCACTCATCAAAGTATACTGACTGGTCATGAACGATTTCGCATGTGTTCGTGCAATTGCAATTACACTGCAAATAACTCACCGGCCCAACGTATGGAATGATACCTCAGACCTTTGAGCCGTGAAGGCGCACTTCAGGGGACAGTCATTTCGCCTTTTCTTTTCACGTGGTCATGCTACAGCTCCCTCTTTTTTTAGAACGCCTCCCGGGTCTGCATGACAGCCTCTAGGCAGGCGACATCGATCTTTGCTTCGAAAGCAGGGGCAGTGATGGTAATATTGAAGACCACCTTCCGCAAACCGGTGCGCTCATCGCCACTTACTCCCACGAAAGGAGATTTAGCGGCCATAACAGGAGCCTATATAAGCTATTCATTTACCGCCACAGAATCCGCCATCGCGATGCCTGCGTCTCTAATATTTAGGTAACAATGCGAGGAAACCTAAAATACCCGCTTGCTTACTATACGCATTCACCACATTCGCGCCCCACCCCGAGACTATCCGCAACTTCCCGAATGTAGAAGATCAGATTGGACTACTTATTGACTACTTATTGACTGCAACTACGAGCTTAAAGAAACTATAACCTTCTTCGCATCGTGCAAGCATTTATCGACCACCGGATCGCATACTTCACCCCGTTTCTCGACGCCTACAAGGCATTACCCGCAAAGCAGTGAAGCTGGCCATGGGTATCACTCATCACACCTCTACAGCCAAGGTTCTTCAAACGACGACATACAATACATTTCTAAGAAATGCTTGAAGCTCAACGTACTGGGCAATTCCAACATCTAGCTTCTACTCCAATGGGTCGGTCATCCTGACAAAACCGTCCATTTATTTTGCGGTCCTTGCCAGCGCAACAGGGAGATAATGCCGGTTTGAACGGCACTCACCGATCCGCCTACTGTGGGGCCCCATTTCTGCGGCTTATCAATGGAACGTTCCATCTAGTAGGCCGCCTTGCCCGGATGGTGGCCCTACATATGGCCCACGCGTTGCACATCTCTAGGCTATAGGTTGACGCAGCGAAATACCCCGACCTTGCCGCCTACGTTGTGGTAGTTCTCAACTATCTAGAAGACACCGTTTATGCATTCTCAGTTCTCCACGCCTCAACGTGGACTGGCGGAATGAGTCATCATAGCCCCCGCCTTTAGCACTACTCCGACCGCCACAGCTATTTCCCACTCCTCCCAAACTGCTCCTGGAAAGTTTGGGAGGGGTCGTGTATTTCCGCTCCCCCCCCCCCCCCTTGCATCCGCATCCTGTAAACAGCAATGCATCCGCCCGCATCCCGTCCATGCCTAAAATGATGACATCACCCCGCTATGTGAAAATACACTGAATTTGACTTTGACACTAGCCCTTTCGTCCTTAAAGGGAAGGTGAAGCGGTTTTAGAATTAAAAGAAAAGTTGACTAGCCGCAAGTACACATTGAATAGTTCATGTGTACGAAATATTTTCGCAATACATGCAATAGAAGCGGCGCAATGAGCAAACAAAAGTGGCCCGATGCCCCGCCCCCATCTCGCCGCGCGATGCCGGAAGACCGCAGAGCGCGGGCGAAAACCGGCTGAAAAACGTCATACCTGGACTTCCGGCCGGATCGGCCGCCTCGGCCATGCTCTTTTCGCCGTGTTTGCTTGTGAATGATACTTGTTGCTGTTGTGGTTGATAGCACTCATTTGTACAATTTTCGTGTTCAAAAAGTATGCACGAACGCCAAATGAGGCATACGTTATCATGCCGTATTCCTAAGCAGAATAATGCCACGCCGGGATGCTTGATAACATACGGAAGCGACAGCCGAGGTGGCTGTGCTTGATGACAGAGAATATACTATACTACGTTAAAGACTTTGTAAACCGCTTCAATGCGGGTTTTTTTTTTTTTTTTTTATGCGACGGACGTGAATGTTCACATTAGATTCTAGATTTAAGAAGGATGGGGAATACTGCTGAACTTTGGCCGGGGATGTTTCGTTCCATT
Organism: Haemaphysalis longicornis; assembly: GCF_048455015.1. Classification (NCBI taxonomy): domain Eukaryota; kingdom Metazoa; phylum Arthropoda; class Arachnida; order Ixodida; family Ixodidae; genus Haemaphysalis; species Haemaphysalis longicornis. The sequence continues at coordinate 96,437,687 of NW_027526407.1, forward strand.
CCAGAAACCAAGTCACATTTGTTCAGGAAATACTTGTTTCGTTAAACGCGTCGGTTTTCTTTCCCTATGGGCTCAGGACAGTGTTAAAAAAAAACAATTTTTTGGCGAAACTAAAACAAAGGGCCAATCCTGATGGAAGTTCTCTCCCGGCTAAGAGGTAATTAAACAGTATTCTTACAAAGTAAAAGAACCAAAACAACCAGATTACTTATTTTGCAAGTATGCATGTCACGATAAGGTGATGTTTGTCTGGAATTTAAAAAAAACACCACTCCGAACCACCACCGTGCCATAATTTGTGTTGACTGCGGGGGCCTAATTTTTCGTCCAAGATTCCGTGTGGCTGCATATTATAACCTGGCAAGCACTTGTTGTCACTGAACCTCAAGTGTGCTCCAGTGATAGTCGGTGATATATATAATGATGATACTAAAAAAATTGGGAGCGAAGAGTAAATATACGGCCTCTGTCCGACTAGCGCGGTAAATGCTTAAATCTAGTAATGCTGAAACAGGCCAACGATTCATTATCACAAACGTTTGGTGATTGTTACATAAAGTAACGTAACTACAACGTAACTGCCTTGTCCGACTGGTCTGTTAATTATAACGAGGTGGCCGTAATATTGTAGCAGAATGCGCAACGCACAAGCGAAAATCAAGCCCTACTACAGCCAGTAATGCTGAGCAGGCACTAGTATGCTGCAGTGTTTTCAGAATAAATGCATGTGAAGCAGTAAGACGCCACTCATCGAAGTGCAGCTAGCAATCGCGGAGGCGCCGTAGCGCCGCTGCCGAAATGGCGCGCGCGTGTGGGTCTGTGTACGGGGATGAGTATGGTGGGCGACAACGAACAAAGGAAATGCGGAAGCAGAGTCTGCTTGTTGGTTTATGCGTGTACCGGCAAGATGTGTCTCGCATATACGTTTACAGCGCATGAACGCTATTTTTTCGCGCAGTGCACGTACGTGCTTTTCGCTGGTACATTGTTTAGAAAACGCCCATTAATCTTCGGCATAAATGGTTTTGTGTATAATAAGAAACAGTTAAGGCAGTACCTAATATTAACATAAGGTATAAAATCCCCCTATGCTGGTTGCCTAATTCAAAAATATTTTGATGGAACCCACTAGTCGACGTCACAGTACTTCTTTGGGGTTGTCTGTCGTGTAAAGCAAATTTAAGCTCCAAGATAATTGAACCAACAGCACGGGAAAATATAAAACAAACCTCCAGTCATGTGCGAAAATTAAACTGCAAGCTAAATTGCCGCAAAGGCAACCGTGCGATCGTTCGCAATGCTTCTGACAACCCGCGCGGCCGAAGGGTGTCCTCCTCTGACGTCATGACTGGCGCAACCAATCAGGGGCGTCAAAAGACGAAAAGCACGCGTCTTTCAAACGGGGCCGCGCTTTTTGCAAGATAAATGCCACTTGGACTCATGTACGATAAATTTAAATGTGATATTCGGAATCAGCGCGCAAGAAACTATATAACTGTTAATCTAACTCAAATTTTTTGGAAAGCGCTTCAGCTTCCCTTTAACGGTTAACAAGCTTGCTCACCAGGTAGTGTGAACGTTCTGCTACAGGGTACCTTCGATGCTGTCTCTTCACGTCAGGAGAACAGAAGGGATGGCCTAGTCGCATATCGTGAGGCAGCAGTCACTGCCTATGCAATTATACGTGATATAAAACTACTGAGTCAGATAATCTAGGGCGAGAGAGACGAGAAATAAAAGAGGTTTTAGTGACCACGGTGGGAAATAAAAAACCAGACCATCGAGCAGACAGAGAGGTGGATCCCGCTAATGCCGAAGAATCTGCACTGCCTCGTTGAAGCACTGTTGATTGCTTGGACATACTCGAATGCAACGCTGTGGTAACTGGGAATTTGGCGCCGCCGCTAACGAGCTGGACCACACACGTCGCAAATAGCAGAGCAGTCCATAGAGTCAGTCGCGTGTGATTACCGGAAAAGGCGTCTGTTTTCCCCGGCACGCTTCCCGGGTTCCGCCCTTTGTCTTGTAAACAGGCGTGACGGAAAACGCGACCACGGTTGACAAAAGGCCGGAAAGGGCCTCACTTCTGAAACTGATGAGACCCGAAACAAATGGCCCCGTTTTGAGTGGGCCTGGGTGTTCTGTTCCGCAGTCTTTTTTTTTTTTTTCTTAGCTCCCTCTATCACCTACCTCTCATCTAGCTATCTCCCTCTCGCTTTTTCTCTTTTTTCGTCTCATACTCCGTTTCCTGCACTTTTGCGCTGTGATTTTTATGCTCGATTCTATTCATTTTGGGCCGGCCTTTCAATATTCGTTCTCTGTAAGTAACTGTTGGGAGTGCGCGCTTTTTGAGCATTTATTTTCTCTCTTTTTGTCGTTGTTATCTTGTCAGTGCTGGTTCCACGTGGTGTCAGCGTCAGACACGCTTGAAGGGAACGGGAACCACTTGGCACAACCACCACTCCGTTCCCATCGGCAGTATTTTTCCGAGCTGTGGGATGGCAGTGACATGCTATGGTAGGGCTCTGCAACTCTGAAAGAGAAGCAACAAGTGAACGCCGAATTCCTCCAATAACGTTCAGAAGGAACAGTCTAGAATGGCTTACCGAACATCACTGACCTCCTTCCCTTGCTGATTATGCCTGGTGAGGTGTGGTAATGTTGTCCCTCAAGCAGTCATGGTGAGTGACAAAACTACTGTATTTCTCCTCGCGCTTCCTGTGTTTTTATGCCGAAAACTTGGAAACATTAACAGGAGAGTGGTTGTCAGAATGCCGCTGACAATTGGTGCATTTCTCTCGCCACTTTGCAGTGGTAGCAAAGTCTGGCGACAATAGACAAAATTAGCTTCGATACGGCAAATCTTCAATGACTTATCTGTCTATTTATGACGGCATAAAAACGGAGTGCTTTGCAGGGAAGGAATTTGAGCATGGAGGACCAGTAAAGCATAAACCAGCGATCGTGAAATTTAAAAAAAAAAAGTTTTTAAATTCGACCACTGTGATACGCCCGAAGCTTGGATTTTTAACGTTGTCGCGCGTTAATTAAGGTCACAGTGTTTTGAAGGAACGTCACAGTTTTCAATTTCTTGATGTTAACAACAAAGGCGTAGAAACAAATGAACGAGCAGTTAAAAAGTTCAACTATTGTCACATTAAACCCAGTCCTTCATTGGCTTTCCTTTCTACCCTCCGTTTTTAGAAATAAAGAAAATTGCCGTTTAGAGGAAATTCAGAGACTTCCATCTCCAGAGATTATGACAAGCCAGTGAACGAACGCGAAATTTCTCTCTTGCCATCCCCATAATGACCCATATTCAAGGAGACCTTGTGTAAATCATCTACGCTTATTGCAGACTAAAACATAAAACAATAGTTGTAGTTACTTTTTGTGCAGTTGGGAGTGGCTGATTATTAATCAAAAAAAGAAATACGGTGAAGAGACTTGGATAAAATTAGTGATGAACGTAATATATGGGAACATCGAACATTACTGGGCATTTACATTGAGAAATCGGTTGTGAAGGAAGAACAGTAAAAAATTTCTTGGTCTAACTACAGAGTTTTTGCATAGCGTCATGCAATCCTGCATGTGAATTGTTTTCTGTACCTCGCAGCTGGTATGTGCTTCTACATGTGTATGGAACAGTCGCTTTATATTAGGCTAGGCTCAGAGAATGTAGTGCAGGACCACAAATTTCTTCCCTCCGGCCCTCCTAGTAGTCGCGCTCTAAGTAATATTTGATTCGTTAATTATGTTTCGTGCATGCCCCATCATCCACTGCAGGCGGCAGCGCCCCACTCTTCTGCAGCTGCGTTTCATATTTATACAACTCTCTAATATACTTCAGCTGCGGGTATGTAATGCGGGTATGTAAAACAACGTATGCAATGCGATTGGTAGTCGTTGGCTTGCCTTGTAGCTGTTTTCTCCTTACGCATGTCTGTCAGAAATTACGGTAAATTTTCATTATTAGTAAATCAACCACTACCGGAAATTACATTTACAAGTACTATTGAGCATTGCAAAATTATTTCCAGGCCATTATTTTACGAATCGCTTTCCGCATTGTTGTACGGAACAAAGTTCATTCCAACGAATAAGGGTTACGTTTACAACTCTTTTTCTAACATTTGATTCTATGCAGTGGCACGCTTCGAAGGGGAACACCCGTCAAGGTTCCGCCGTAACGGCGTTGGTCGTCGTAGCCGGCTTTGTGATCCTAACTGTAACGCGTAAGTTGTGCCGTTCATTTTAGACACACGCGTGCAATTAAAACAGAAAAAGGCACACGCATGCGTACGAAGAACCGCGAACCTACACACGCGTGTGCACGCGCAACAAATTTAAATGCAGAGCCGCGCTCAGTATGACCTAAAAAGCTCGTTATCGTTGTGGTGGTGGATCAGAATGGGGAGTAAGTGGGCTGGTTTGTGCATGTTAAAACATAAGAAACGGGGGAAATTACGGGGCGCAGAGTAGACACACACACGGCACCAACTAGCAACCAAGTTTTATTCTGCTGTTTTTATTTTTTTTATCGAAGTGAAAAGCGGAAATGTCTGTGTGTTCGAGATTTCAGCGCACGGTAAACATCCCCACGTGGTCGAAATTGATCCCTGGCCTTCCCCTACGGCCGACCTCATCGCCTCTGTAGCGTCAGAGCTTTAAACCTCACTATCAAAATCGTTTTACTGCTTGCAGGCGCCTTAAATACAGACATACAAAGCAATAGAAAGGGAAAAGGAAAAGGGGCAAATGGCACAAAATTAACGAAAGTTCTTGTCAAACAAAGCGTTCACATTGTCATCAAAAAGTTCAGTTATTCATTCGAAAGATACGTGGTTTCATTTTCATAAAGTGACACACACGGTTTTCTTTCACATTTATCGCCCGTCTGACTGATGCAAAAAGTTCTATAGATTTTACGTGTGCGTTTGACCGCCCACCTTCAAAAATATACGGACAAGATATGCGAAGGTACGCGGATATGATATAGCGCGATGTATTCATATAGTGCCTTATAGTGCCATTTTGATGACAATGTATACGCTTTGTTAGACAGAACTTCCGTTCATTTTGTGTTATTTGCCTCTTTTGCTTTCCTTCTCCATTGCTTTGTATATCTGCATTAAAGGCCCCTGCAAGCAATAAAACTTGGTAGTTCCGGTCAGCACCGTGTGTGTGTCTCGTACTGTGCGTTCCCAAAGTTAGGGTTGTTTCTCCCGTTTCTGATGGTATAGTTTCAAAGTAATTACTTTTGGCTTAAAGCTCACAACAAGGTTTGAGCCGTTATGGTAATTTGTCGCTCATGTGTACCTAACTTTGAACCACGAGTGCCAAACGAATGTGGTATAAAGTTTTAAATACTGTTAAATGTTGCAGGTCCAACTGAGCATGACTATACGTTTGCACATAGGCTTCATGCAAGGTGTCATTGGTAGAGTCGCATCCAGGCGTACGCACTCTGCAGCCCCTGGCGCACAACGAACATTCACAAGCGCAAATCTTCAGCAAATGCGAGTGCCTCTTAAAACCTTGATGGCGGAGGCCGTTATAGACAGGGTGCAAAGAATGCATTAAAAACGGCGGCGTATCTTTTCCATTCAGAGCGCCAGATAAAATGGTACCATTTAGATTCTCGCTATGTGCTTTTTTTCCTCTTTCAAGTCTCTGCGAAACATCTTGGCTACAACCCACGAGGCATTTTCGGAGGAGTCACTACTCGCACACACCATGACGAGTGCTTAGGTAGGAAGCCCTATTTCTATTTTAAAGGCTATTCGAAGTAACCGCTTTCCTATACCAGGGCATGTAGATTCGAACGTGTTTCAGTTGGCAGTTTCATAATCCGCTGACAGCAGTACGTGCGAGTACCGTGGCTTGGTCGTGTCGTGCCTTGGGAACAAGCTAAAGGCGCCAAACTACCTATCCATTCTTGCTTGCTTTCTCACTAGCTGGCTTGTTTGCCACGTCCGCTGCCCTATCCACAACCCTCCCTCTCATTTCCTTTTCTGCTTGCTGTCCTGCTTTTACTTTGTATGCTATATATTTACTGGAAGCACCGTACCTACTCCCACAACAAGCTGCCACAAAAGCATTCTGTTGATGCGCGGAAAATTCACCCAAACCATTCCCGCCGGCTGCGAGGGGCGAAGTTCCCCTTGTCGATTCAGAGTGAAATCTCTATTCCTCCAGATTAACCAAGAAAACGCCTCGTTCCGTCGATGTCACATTCAAGCTCAGCCAAGGTCAAGGTGGTGCATCTCGCGGGCTTGAGCGGTCTCGCCAGCTCAGAACGAGCCTCTGGTTTTCTCGCCACAGCTGAAACTTTCCAATGTCTTTGCTTTCGTTTGGTGTAGATATTTTTCCGGGCCTTCCGTAAGCTTTCCCTGCTGCAAGAGGAGGAAAAATAGCCACCAGCAGTCTTGTTTCTTCTGTGAGAGAAAAAAGGAGTAGACTTTTAGGAACGCAAAAAATAAACTTTTAATAAATTTCCGGAGTCAGTTTCTGATTCATTTGATATGCGCTCAAAGCAGCAATATCCGGCATATATTCGTTAAGGCTTCGAGCTTTTTATACATAGTGGAATGTCATCAGCATAAGAGATTTTTTCCCTGGAGTGAAATGCGATGAACCTTGCCTTTTTCAGTTTTATCCCATTTGTCGGCATTCAGTTAAAAATTGCGTCTTATTCCTTTCTCGCTCGGCTTCAATCATCGAGGTTATTTTATGACGATATTTTATTTTATGACGCGGTGATGATATTTTCTGTGTCATCGGCATGAACTAGTACCTAGAAAGGGTGAAGCTCTGAAGGAAGATTCACGTTGTGACAAGAGCAAAGACCCATCCACTGCACCCTTTGATTATGTTAGTGGACACTGCAATGGCCATTACGACCTATTTAAAATGAGTATATGTTCAGGTTCCCAAGGGTAATTTTATGTAGGCTTAGCTTAACCGTGAGGGTAAAGACGCGTGCAAGTTTATATTCTGGGTATTTTTACCAGCATATTCGTTCTTTTTGGTGTACCCTACGCTGCAATACACAATGGATATTAGAAGCTCCTAAATGAGCGTGCTTTCGCAAACACTCACGGGGCAAGCGGAAGGGACTTCCCCAAAGCTCTAAAAACAAAGTTTCTTTCAGTGCCGCAGCTTGACTTAATTAAAAAAAACATAGAGAATAAGGCGAGGCCTGAAACTATTGTTTGCTATGTTTACCGCAGGCGATAAAATCAGTCGCCGTAGGGACCTCGAGCGGAGACGTCACGAATTACATAAGTCGAAGAAAAACTTCTTTTTTCTGGAGACTGCCGGAGCATCGTGCATCACGGACCGTGCCGCTTGCTCCATTGAGTCTGCTGCTCTACGTCATCCCGACTACACCGTGTGGCTGCTCACCTTATTGGACATCGAGGACTGCAGGTATGCAGTAGCCGGCCATCGGCCATTTTCTGTGCCAAGGACGCGGGGTTACCAATCTACCGTGTTGACCAATCCTCTCACATTGAATGTTGAACACGCCAATTTTTTTAGCATTCTCTTTTTGCTTCCTGTACGCGTCGACACACACCCTCCAAAATTTTCGTCACGCAGTGCTGATAGAAATTGGCAATTGCTGGCTCCTTATCATGTCGTACGAGCAGAAAAAGGACACTCCGCTAATATAAACATTCCCCATTTCGTGAAAAAGGGGAGTGATAAGCGTAGCTTGCAGCTCCTCGTGTACGGTGATGAACAAATAAAATGTGGACGGGAAAATATAAACCTGAACGCGCAAATAGCGCAAGTTCTTTTTGAGCAAATCAAATCGTCGCATCGCTCCATCAACAACCAAGTTTGGAAGTGTGACTTTCGAAATGTACCACAGTCGCGTCATTATTGATCTCCACGAACCAGATTTGTTTATTTTGCTCCTTCCTATTCTTATTTTTGTGTTCAGTTTTCATTTGTCCCTGACAGTACACTTCAATCATTTCCCTTTTTTACGCGTGCTCCTAATGTGCTTTGAAACACAGAGGCTGCTGTTAGCACTGCACTGCAACTGAACGGTCGCCAATGAAGGCACACACTATATACACTTTTGTAGGGGCAGAATATAGCGTGCTTGAATGCCAAGTAAAACGTTTTTTTTCTTAGTATTCTCAGCCACCTGTTCGAGCTGCCAAACTTCAAGATTCTTCGCCTCGACCTGAACTCTCTTGTCAAGGACAGCGTGCTGGTGCACTGGTACGTGAAGGACAGCTGGAACCGCAGCCCATTCCGCATCAATCATCTAAGTGATGCCCTGCGGCTGCTGGTCCTGTGGAAGTACGGTGGCATCTACGCCGACATGGATGTCCTCACTCTGAGAAGCTTCGACAAACTGGAAAACGTCCTGGCACGAGAGCTTTTTCCCGATGTTGGAAACAGCGTGATGGCCTTCAGAAAACGCAATCCTTTTCTTTTCCGCTGCCTGGAAGAATTCTCTAAAACGTACAAGTAAGCTGCAGTGTATTTTTTTCTTCTTGGATTTAACTCAAATCAAAGCTTGCGGTGGCTTTTTTGGAAGCATAAGCCCAGTGGATTGATAAAAATGCCGCATCGGACACTGATATTGCAAGATTTTATTTTGTGTTTCCCCAAATAATGTGCCATTGAAGAAAGTACGGCAAAAGGGTTGAATACGGTTCTTTCCCATTATAACCGCTTCAAATGATTGGCCTCGCCAGCTTGAGCTGAATTGGTAAAAATGAATAAATTGCTGAAATACTTTGCGCGCTGTAGATAGCTGCACGCGACTATTGGAAATTTTTAGACAGAATATTCAGAAAAGTGACTTGTGCGAGGCCTCGTGCCGACGAAAGTAAGACAGTCGCTCTTGTTTGATTACCCGTTATATCTTAAACCTATTCGTGCCTTTTGAAAGTTCCTTCGCTTAGAATGTCAGCTTTTCCGACCTTATGGCCCTGTTGCACACAATTAGGAACATACAGTCATGGGCACGTTACCGTAAAAAAGTAACAGTGTTACAGTTACAGTTACCTAACCCAGAAAAGTAACTCTGTTACAGTTACAGTTACGAACTTTCCAAAAGTAACTAGTTACAGTTACAGTTACTGCAAAAAAGTAACGTCGTTACTTTTCCCTTACTGTATAAAACTAAGTTAAAACTAAAAAGATTTGGCTTATTTACAGAAACGTACGAAGGCATGCAGGTAGCAAAAATTACACGTAGTAAAGCCTACACGAGGGGAACCTATAATGATGCACTCTCATGCCCAAACCAACAATCGTTGTGTACGCCTCATTTTTTTTATTACGGAAGTTTTGCTATCCATCATAAGGAACTTTATTTTTTTGTTGTTGCACTCTCGCTGCCTGAAATTTATTTGCAAACATCATTGTAGCATAGAATTAGTTGTTTTTCAAAGTTGGAATCAGAGAGGCTGAACTTATACTATACCGAGCTAGAGGACAACACAGCCGAAACAATCTTTCAATGTCAACTTAATTTATTTTCGCCTACTATGCTGTCGCTTGACCGCCCCGCGTAGTGAGAGAGAAAGGGAAAAAGGGGGCGGGAGTGGCGGAACGACGGAAGGCCCTTGGAGTAAAGGGGAAACGGACGTGGGAGTACATCGGTTGTCGAGGTGTTTTTGAAAGATACTCAAAAAAAGCGCTTCGTTAACTTTTTATTTCGTACTTGTGGTCGGAGACGGAGACAAATTTCAGCCATTGCCGAAGCGACGTTTGTCCGTGGGCACTCGGAATCGTTCTCCCGCCCCAACCCCCAGCCACCCCCATCTCTGGAATGGGACAAGATATTTCCAAAGGGAATAGAAACTGAAATGGACGCTTCTTTACTGTTTCCCCCTCTCCCACCCCCACCCCTGTCCTCACAAAGGCGGATTTTGCCATCTCGATCGGAAAAAGCTGCTCTCACAATCTCAGCCTTCCACAGCAATCACGCCGCCGATCCCAAGAACCTCTCCCTTTGTTTCCTTTGAGGCGTAGGCCGAACGAAGCTCGGCCAAGTATTCCTTGCCCCCAACATTCAAAAGCAGATGTAGCTACTGTTTTCGTTTCGGCGACGGCCCTCGAAACGAAGTCACGAGGCTTTCTAAGAACATTTCTTCGTGCAGTGGCAGTGTGGTCAGACGTCTGCCGGCCAAAATGCTGGGTGGTGTGAGGGCGCTCGGGGGCCACCATCGTTGGGGTCGTCGTATGTGTGGAGGGGCATGAAATTTATTACTTCCTCGACCTCGTTCGAGCACTTGGTACAGCTCGATGAAGCCTCTAGACCAGGGGTCCCAAACGCGTGGTCCCAAAGACGGCCAGGGGTCTCTAAAGCGCACAATGGGCGCAAGCAACTGCGACTTGTGAATCGAACACTCTACAGTGTGCACAGGGCTGGACGAGCGCGAAGCCGCCGAGAGACTACCCGTGGCGTTTTATGACCCCACAAACGGGGCTGCACGTCGCTAATGAGAAAGCGACACCCTGACCGACGTTTTCCAGGCTTCCGCGAAAGTGCAAAGGTTTCAGTGCGTTGTGCGGCGTTTGTGGGTGTTTGTTTTGCTGTTCGCATTGGTGTCAAACACTTTTATTGCACTCCAGATATGGCGAACATGGTGCAGCCGCGCGTCAGACTATAGGTTGTGGCGCGTCAACATGCATCCACGTTCGCATAGGCGCGTGCCGCAGCGTTATTTATGGCCTGGGTGAGAGCGATGTCGCGCTACTGAAGAAAATACTGCAGACCCTTAGTAGACCAAAATACGGCCCTTAGTAGACCGCGTGGGACACCACGCACACGTGCACGCCTAAACATTTCTAGTCCAGATGTTTTTCACAAATGAGAAGGGAGTGCGCTGGCATAGATGAAGCAGACGAAGTTTCGGCGGAAGAAAGGCCGAAAAAGTGAAACGCGCATACTGTACATCGATCGTTAATGATTGTTGCTGTTGGATAATTTTTTTATATAAAGTAACTGTAACGATATCTCTCGTTACAGTTACTCCACAAAAAAGTAACAGTGTTACAGTTACAAGTTCCTCTAACTTAAAAGTAACTAGTTACAGTTACAAGTTACTGAAAAAAAGTAACTAGTTACCAGTAACGCGTTACTAGTAACTAGTTACTGCCCAAGACTGGGAACATACTCTTAATCGGTGCCACGGCTTCACAACACGGCCCCACTGCGATTTATTGTGTTGCTCTTATGTCGCGGTGGTGCTAAGTATTTGGAAGTTTTTGTGACATGTAATAGGTGGCATCCAGTTCATTAGTTGTTTGTATTCTTGCTCTGTATTGCCCTCCCTGCATGGGCCAGCATCTTCGCCTGCAGTATGAATAAATGAAACGAAATGAAATGAAATCGTGGAATAATAATGATGAAGCCGAATGTCATGTGTGTAATGTTACTACCGAAACGTGTCAAAAAAATGCAGTCGGGTGGATGAGGCTGCCTTCGGTATCGCGTGCTTGTCGGTGCTGCAAGCTGCCATCTTCTCGACATTGTGCCCTTCGGGCTGATTCATGAAAACAAAACATTACTCCCTACTTTACCCCTTTCTACCGCAGGCCTCGCAAGTGGGCGCACAATGGGCCTCGCCTTCTGGAACGCGTGCTTCCGTGGTTCTGCCCTCCAAACTCGGTGAACAAACAGCCCCTGGTGAAGTGCTCCGGCGTCACCGTGCTTCCCGCGAACGCATTCTACCCGGTCACCTACCTGGAGTGGCGCAAACCTTTCTTACAAAACCACACATTCGAAGTGCTCCGAGCCACGTCAGAAAGCTTCGCACTTCACCTGTGGAACTCTTACAGCCGAGGGCAGACAGTCGAACACGGATCAGCGTACGATGTCATGCGGAAGACACTGTGTCCAAGCACGCATAACCTGATCGAGAAGCAGGCGCAGATATAGAAATTGTGACGCTCAGTGCTCGTAGGGAACAGTGTTTCCGCAATGGGCGGAGCTTCCGCAGTTGCAAACGACTACTTTTAAAAGCGCGATGCACTTGTTCAATAGTTTTAGCATGAGCTACAGAAAACCCTGTATCCAAGCACGCATTATCTGATTGAGCATCTCAGGACGGATAGAGAAATTGTGAGGCTCAGTGTCGGTACGGAACGCGCTGCTCCGACATGAAGGGTTTGGTGAATTGCCAAGGCAACTCTGAAAGTGCGAAGCGCTTAGTAACGAATATCTGGAGGGAATCTCAACAAATACGGCAGTGAATAAACACAAGCTCGCATCTTTCTCACATCTGAAACGGGATTGCACTCAAATGTCGGCGTACCGCTATAGATAAAGCAGCGGCTTTACCGACCAGTGTCAGTCATTCGGGGGCATGTCAAAATCTTCCTCTGGGTTCTCCTGCTCTGGTAAGTTAAGACATAAAAATCGCCAGGTTTGAAACAAGTGTATTTTGATAATGACTATGATTATTGGTTGTAACGCGATGCATTCAAGCAAGAATGCGTTTTAAAGAGAAGGCTTTCTTAGTGGTATCTATAGCGTTCTGCGAAAAAAAGTAATGCATTTCCCGAAAGAGTGGTTGGTCGAGGGAAAGGTACCGGTAAGATCTCTTGGCACTGGGCTTCTATTGTGTCAAAACAGTTACTTAAAAATCGCGAAAAATGAACAGTTCGACATATGACACCACATGCATCGATCACGAAGAATGGGTACAACAGTACCCTTATCTCATAAACCACGTATCGGTGTGCTATCAGCGTCAACTGAAACGCGAACACGAAAATATGAACGACAACGTGCACAATTGGAAAATACTGTTCGCAGAGTTCCTATAATGGCACGCTATTGGTATATTTGGAAATCCACTTTTCCTGACTTTGTTTTAGTAACTAAGCCACGCGTCATTTAGGCTTGCATGATAAGGAATCGCGCTATTTGTGCGTGCAGGTTCATGTTTTCGTGTTCGCGTTTCATTTGACGCCGTGAGTACATATAGATCGTTCGTAGATGTGTTTACTTAGTGCGCGAAAGCCGTTTCATTGGTTCTTTCTTAGTTTGCGATTTGGGTCTCTGAAAATTTGACGATGGACGCTCTTTCAGCGAAGGTTTACGCACTTTTAGCTGTCGCGCTTCTCACCTTTTTTATGAAGGGATGGTAGAGGATGTTTATTACAACCACCATCAATCGCTAGAGTATATCGATCGCTAGATATATAGATAAACATCCATCTCTAGATACATCGATTACTGGTGGACCTTAAGCCAGTCGTATGTATTGAAGCTTTACATGTAGACGAGGAGATAAAGGTAGTTCAGCTCTGGACATTGCAGATTTTGGTTAGTACTAATACAAACGGGCCAAACATACAAGCAATATTGTTGTAAAATTATCGCACCTTGTGTAGTGTCGATACGATTTACACGTTTCAAAAGCAGAATTGAGGTGCAAAAATGGAACCAGAATATTATAAACACCGCTACTTGACAGAGTGGAAGGCAAGTTGCGTGCCGAAGCTGTTCATGGGGATAGTGTTTGTGCTCCTGATTACGGAAATGTGTATGGCTAAACGTAAAAGAGTGTGAAAAGTAGATGCAATATGTACTAAGAATAATTGCTGGAGGCTCATTTGGTTCAGGTGGCACTGGATAGTTTCAGCGCTCGAACGAAGACATTTGGCGGCAGAGAAAAGGGCAAAACGGAAATTGTTTTTGATATTTCCGACCCACAATGTCATATTTCTGTGATGGCGAAGTGTTCCTGAAGTGACATTGTCGCACGCGAATACTCAGCAGATTTTTTTTCTTGTGGCGGAATGTCACTAAGAATAGCTGTTTTGAAAAAAGACCGTCAAGCATATAAAAACAAAAACATACGGGCTTTCGAGAATCCCTTTTTTACCAATGCGCCATTTTTCAATCGTGTTGTATAACATTACTTTATGCAATACAATTTGGCGAAGGCCAGGTTCGGAAGGCAGTATTAAAATAACAGTGAATATCTTATCAATATACTCACGAGAAAAACTACAGTAAAAATAAACAAGCGACTGTGAGTCCATGGGAAGCGGTAGAAACAGGTGCAAACTAGAGAGAAAAATAAACGCTTCTAGCGAGTTGCGGTGGCGTGGATAGTGGCACAATCACGAAAAACGTCGTAGAATATCATATATACCTGTTGCCTGCGCAAGCGTTTATCGTTTCGTGCCTGCCTGCTGCAAAGCGCTTTTACCAACAAACTATTTGCAAAGCAGTGATTGGTATACGTTTCTTACCAAATTCTACAAGGGATTAAGTGGTGAGATTACGGTACACCAGTTATCAGAATGATAGGTCACCGTTCGGCTGACACTGCACGAGGATTCCTATACGATTTCGTACCAGGGTCGGCTTAGCGGACAGTATAATGGGATGCAAATAAGTGGTCACCCGGCTCTCTCAACTACCTTATTAGGCCGGTTTCAGACTGTTGCCGCAACTGTCGTAATACCTTTAAATAATGACGTCATGTCACGTCTCAGCCAACCGAACTGCGTGGCATGCCGCTTTTCTTTACGTCAATAGATCACGATACGGTTTTTGTGTCTGTAATCTAAACATTGCCTTACTCACCAGTCATGACGCTGTAATTATAATAAAAGTTTTACAAAATGTTTTACAGAGGCATAAAGATGACAAAAAGTGACTGTATTGCTGGTGATGGAAAAGCTACGTGGAGAACATATTGTGAACAGCTACCATTCACTACGAACAAAATTTATTTGGAAGAGCTGTACGATGCAGAGCGCATTTCTTCGGTTATGAAATGGGGTTGCTACCCCTTCAACAAGGGGAAGCGAAATAATCACTAAGCTAATCAGGTGGCCCGCAGCACTGTCAACACTGCGCTTCTAACAACTGAATCTGCAACTGCCGCAAAACCGCGCATTACCCAATGTTTTCAGTAACGAAATGGAAGCGTTGTGTTAGCACCTAATTTGTTAGCACAGCTGGCGTCTGCGGTGTTTCTTCCCCATATTTTTTTGCAACAGCGACAGTACTGAAAGATGCAAGATCGCCTAAGGTTTAGTGTAACCGATACTGCCGCCCAATAGGGGCGTAGTTTTTTTTTGTATAGACCACGCCCACTTCTCTGGAAAAAAAAAGAACTCATCCGTCAGTTTCTTCAATATAGACCAAGACTGCGCCAAAGGCCATGTTGTTGTGTCACGTCTATAGTTTCGCGTTCGGCACGACATCCGCAGAAGCTGCTAGCCGAAATTACACGTGGCAAACCCCACCGTTTCGCTTCCTTTAGTCCAAAAGACGAGATGACCAAGCACTCTCTTTAGCATGGCGGCAACCGCGGAGGCTTTGAAAAGCCGTGAATAAAAAATGAAGGTTTGTTCTACGTTAAATAACTATACTTTGGTAGCTCACTGAGCTCCAATCCAGCCTCCAACGATGTTTTTGAACTAAAAAAATTAAAGGTGCACTGACACATTCTGGTAAGGAGTTACGCAAGAGAGGCCAGCGTTAGTGTCACTAGATAAGGGTACAGAGTATCTGCACTTTGTTCACCAATTGTTCCGCGCCACCGCGATGATCATTGGTCCATTCGCATCACGTGACATTTGTTATCACGGCGGCGGTTCATGCGCGCCGTCATTTTGTCGTTCATGCGTTTTAGTCGGTCAACACAGGTAAGCATAGCTTGTCCGTTCTGCTCTGTGGCTACGCGCGACTGACGTCGTTCCGATTGTGAAGCAAAGAGCGTGTGTTACAGCATTTCAGCAGCAGGATTGCGTCCGAAGATGCCGTTTTGTTGCATTTGTGGTAGTGTTCTTCACGAACGACCCGGTCAAAGTTAACGGCTAGGCCGTACATGCGCCAATCTCGCAACACTGATGAACGACAACATGGCGGCCGTTGGTGACTTGCGTGCGTAAGTATCGGTACTTTGATAACTTACCTAATAACACTATTCAGCACTAAATCACACTTATCAATGCGTTAACTGCATGTTCTTAATGCAATCAATCGAATATAGAAGCCTCGCTACAATCACTAGGACATGTTTGTTGGTATTGGCTTAGGTCTGCAGCCGCCAAGCTCCCGAAGACAAGATTCTGCGACGTTATAGAAACGTCACCGGTAAGTGGCTGGGACGTCGCCACTCCTTCACCTCTTTTTCTAGTAGCTTCATCGTATGACTGAAGTGTGCGATAAAATTGGTGTCATTGTTTCGGGAGAAAGCGGCCTCTTTCTTGAATCAAACTTGCATTTCGTCTTCCCTTTTAACGGCCGGCGTGAGGGAGGGGTAAACGTGTCCTTGTTGGCTGGTGCATAAAATTGCATGCGTGCTCTACGCTCACTCACACCGATCTGGGCACGTCCTCTTACCTGTATTCGGAATAGAAATGTGTCACAGAGGGGCTTTTCTACATCTTGGGGGCTTTCGCACCGAAACAGTGAACGGAAATAACACTTACCAAAGTTCTGTGTTTTCAAACGTCTGAAAGAAGGCTTAGTAGGTACGTCCATCTAGAACTCTTGTCGTTTCAGCCAGCCTATAGCTTGTATTCATCTGGTGAGGCACGCATGCAGGCAACCATATGAGTGCGCCGTCCCTGGTTACATCGGGCTCCGCGGGATGGCGGTACATGTGCGTGCTAAGCGCATGATGTGTGTTGGGCGTTCCAAACTCTGCCCCACCGAACGCGAAGTAATGCCTCAAGTCCAATATGAGTGCGAGTAATAACATCTCTGTTGACACCACCGTTGAGAATCGGGTTGAAACGGAGCAGACGACGCACGCCGGTTTTTTTTATTATTATTATTCGGCGTGCGGGCGCAGTGGCACAAGCCGCTTTATGTCCGTGGCACAGTGGCCATGTCCGTGGCCGTTTCCAGTATTGCCAAGGTAAGAAATTGGCAGGCAAACTTATCAATGAATATCATTTATATATTATTGCTCAAACGTGCTGTAACGGAGCAATAATAACACCAACTGCTCATCTTTCTCCCGACACTTGTTAAAATGTTGCTCATTTTAGTGCTGTCATTACGCTTGTCGTAATATAAGCAGCGGCACTGTGCCCAAACACCGCCCACAGCCAGACCGAAGCCTTGAACTAAATGCACCTGAGTTTAAACGTGAAACCAGCTGTGTTTTGACCAAAGCTTACTGGCTGGCTTTTTTTATAAGAATAGAAAGCCTCGCCTTCAATGACGTTCAAACATATAGGCCCAAATCGTCATATCATTTACGTAATATGATTGGTCACAAACCAGGATTAAAGAAAGCCATCGAGAGTAACTTATGGTCGTGTTCTCTGCAACGATACGGCATGGAAAAGCGTGTCACTGCACACGGAGTTAAAACGTAAAATTTCCGGGAACGAGAAGCCGATGTCACATGGCCGTTGAACTTATAGCAATGCGGCCCCTTCTCAGCGATCTCTGTTTACCTTGCAAGATTTTTGGTGGAAAAGGCAATGAATGCCTTTTTTTCCACTACCAGAAATTAGACGCCTCAACCCTACCCAATTTGGAGTAGATGTAAGCTTCAGCTGCCATGGTGCAATGGCAACCTCAGCCAGGGAGCCTGGTCTTGAGTCTTACCAATAACCCCCGGCGTCAGGTGAGTTTCAGGGTGAAGTGGCTATTTCACTGACACAGAGCCCGATTCGCGTAGCGCAGACTAGCTCAGTGGGAACGTTATCTCCACTGAGAAAATATAACTGACGATTACATAAACTCTGCAAAAAACCTTAAGTTTACTTCTCTCGAGGCGACACTACAATACTTGTTAGTCTAATTCATTCAATCAAAGCGACAGGGCTGAGAAGCAAGAAAATGTTAACGCATGATCGTGAAGCCCAGAACCGTAGTTCTAACCCAGCTGCATCGGACGGCTGTGGGCAATTGTTTCCTTCGAGGTCCTCGCTGAGAAATTGTTGGCGAACGTCGTATTTTCTTTGCCTTATTATAACACTGGCTTCCGAGCCGTATTTCCCATGGAGTTCGACACGTGATGCCTTACGTACCCATGCTTGGTGGTAGTCGCACAAAGACGAAACAATAGCGACAAAGATTGATTGATTGATTGATTGATTGATTGATTGATTGATTGATTGATTGATTGATTGATTGATTGATTGATTGATTGATTGATTGATTGATTGATTGATTGATTGATTGATTGATTGATTGATTGATTGATTGATTGATTGATTGATTGATTGGGAGCTTTACCGCGCCGACGCTACACAGGGGTGACGAAGCGCGTCGTAGTGAAGGGCTCCGGATTAATTTTGACCACCTAGGGATCTTTAACGAGAGCCGGAATCTCGAACACACTGGCGGTTTCGCTTTCCGCCCCCACCAGAAAAGCGGCCGCCGCGAGTGACAAAAATACCATCCCTCCAGATGGGAACATTAATGCTCCCACCCTAATTAAGTGCTCCATCATTCTAAAAACCGGCGTTGTGTTGTTTGGTTCCCTTATATGGCCGCCGCTGTAAAGGGTAAATAAAACACAGAAACCAGAAATCAAACCCCGGTTTCTGAGGCACGCGTATTGTGCGTTACCTCAGCCTTACCTAAGCACGTTGCCAGCGGTGAAGCAATACAGTAGACTCTCCATAGTTCAAAGTCGCTTAAATAAAATTTTGGATAATTTGAAGTGCTTTTATGGTCCCGGCAATTTTACATGCAATTCAATGGAAGAAATCGCTCGATAATTCAGAGCTAAAACCCGTGTCATCGGTTATTGGAAGTTATTTGGAATAAAAACATCGACGTAACCGCCAGTTCTCGAAAAAAAAACTCGAAATTCTCAAGCGCCAGAACGCCGCCGTTCTCTGCACTACGTCGGCGGATTGGCAGCTGGGGCAGCGTTCAGTGGAAAAAGCGGAAAGCAGTCAAGACTCAAGACTCGCGCCAGCGTACGTATGTGCCTATTTTGAGGTCCTCAACCTTCTATGTTGCCCGCAGCCCCGTGTGAGCAGCTTGCGTGGTAGGCGCATCACGCATCGATTTATCGATTTTAGAGATAACCCCCAAACACTTTCTCCGTGGTATCAACTATCAGGGCAACCGGTGTCGTTCGCTCGGATTCGACGACTACAGTCCACATTCGAAGGGAAAAAAATCCCGGGCCACCTCCACTAACGTGAAACCTGGGGAGGCGCGAAGCATGCGGAGTATAATGGTATTCTTGCCACCTTGGCATGCTTGCCAACGGAGAGGAAACCGTTGGGGTTGGAGGTATACAGCTTAGCTGTAAAAGTCTCTTGTCTTTGATGCACAAGACTCTCTAGCGCGAGGCGTAAACGAGTGTTCCGGTGTTTTTTAGTACGTGTTACGAAGGGCTCCAGCGCGAAGCGTAAATGAGTGTGTGGGTGTTTTTTAGTGCGCGTTACAGTATATGTTTTAGTGTTTTAGTGCCGTTATTACATGACACGACGATTCCAATGACGAAAGTCGACGCCAACAGCCACAGTAACAAAGATGTTTCGCCCCTAAAATCACGAAGGCGGACGTGTTGCGGAATAATACCAATGCTCTTCTTCTGCTTTTTGTTTAATTCCAAATTCGGTTGATTGGAAGTTTTTCTGAGGTCCCCGTCGATTTCGTATTAAGGGGAATCGACTGTACTTCGCCTCGCGCGCGTGTCGCTGATGTCATATGATATCACGTAACCGGTAAACAATGGCAGGACAGGAACAGGTGACAGGTGACAGGTGACAGGAATAGGTTCACGCCCCACACTCTGATTCTTGGGGAGCTTGGGGTGAAGTGTTTCCGCCCTGCCTGTTGAATTAATCTGGTCAAGAGGCAAAGAATCGAAAGCAAAGAAAGAGTCACAGATGGGATTACTCCCCGGAAATTTATAAAGCACTGTTTTATCGAAGGCATGCCCCTTTTATCAAACACCCTACGTACGTTTTACAGAATCTCAATCATTGTTGCGTTCATTTTCTAGACATTTATTTGGTTTAGGTGGCCACTGCACCAACCTGATCGTAGTTATTTCCCCTCGATGTCTATCCGCTGCATTGCATGCAAAAATATCCCTACATATTTGGACGTATTTTCTCTGCTTTCTTATTTTATTATGAATGTTTTTGCGTGCTGATTGATAGCTTTCAAGCCTGTATGTTTAGTGTGTTTTTTTCTTGCATTATTAACAAATATCCCTCTTTATTAGCAACCGTTACCCGATGCATAATATCTCTTGGTCTGAATTTGTCTACTTAGGTTGGTATTGCCAAATGTGTCCCCTCCCCTGTTCTAGATCCTGTGATCTTGATTCTTTTCCTCCCTCATTTTTTTTCTAGTCCCCGTGGTCTGCAGGTTTTGTAGTAAGGTTAGTGCTATACGAATTGATGTGTATTTTCTGAGGGGGAAGGTGAGGACTCGGGAGATATATCAGAGCCACAAGCATCGTATGTTCTGTAGTCGCTATCCCACCTGTCTCCAATTATCCCATGCCATTACTGCATGACCAAGCCTATGGCCCTCCCAAAACCTCTTTATTCGGTTGACGCTATTGCGTAATACCTCTTGCACCACTTATTTGCCTATTCAGTGCCCTAAAACGCGTTGGAAGTTGTAGATTAGGGCTCGGCATCCTTTGAAACAGCGAGCAGAGTGGAGGAAACAAAAGGACGCGAGTACAGGAGTAGACGATTGTTGCCATGAAAAAGATATTTCTCCTCTGAACACGTCTCTAGAAGAAAACTTGTGGTTCATGAAAGAGTCAGCTATAGCACAGTAATAAAGCTATCGCTTAAAAAAGGCGTTCTCAAAAAAAAAGTAAAGGTCAAACCCGAAAGAACAATATTTGATTAGGCTCAAAGCGAGGATTGGAGATCGAGAGGGTCTCTTGACAAACTTTGCTGCTAACTGTGTTTTCGTGAATTCTAAGAAATGCTGGGACACACCTTGGCAGCCCCGTAGCCTCTGGCGAATGTATGGGATGAGACGGAGTCATAATCGAGGTTAATAACTGCGCTTATCATCAAGTAGCGCTTACCAATAATTATTTGTCTATCGCAAGTTACGCCTCTGCCTTCGCCGCTCCGACGCTTCCTCTCACAACAACGATAATCCAATTTGCAATGCCCCTCCATAACGAATGATTGAAACAAAACAACGGTGCGGTCACCCACAGAAGGCCCGTGGCTTTCCCTTTTTGAAGCGAAAGCTTTGTTATTAGGCTGATGGCGCCCCGTCAAAAAGAAATTATTTCCCCATAGACCGTTTGGTAGACCCAAAAGCTTCAATACGTTCTCTGGGCCCACGGCCCGCGTGCATGAAACCGGGCTTCCATTGTGTCAAAACTGTTTTCACCACAAGACCAAACACGTATCGATTATAAAGAAGGCAGACGAAAGTATACCTCAATGTCTTAAACCACTTATCGTTATACATTTACATCGTTCTTATACAGATGCGCTCACTTATATTATTGCGCGAAAAATCGTCGCATGGGTTCGCCCATCGTTTGCGGTGTGGTTCTTTGAAGGTTTGAAGATCGTTTGAACGCAGTTTTAGTGAAGCTTAGACGACCTTTTAGCTTTCACGCTTCCCTCAACTGTATTATTAAAGAAATGAAAAATTTTCAAGTCGCGGTGTAAGGATAGCGCTGTCCATAAACTGCAGTAATGGCCCTGCCTGAACCAGATTCAGAATTCTGAGCTGCGCCTCTTTTAAAAATGCCCATTTTGCGCTTGTTTCAGTCGTGACATATGTTGTGCATTCGCGTGACCTCTAACCAAAAACATGCGCCGAAAATGTCGCCTGGCTGTTCTTATAGGGTTACGTCACATCGGGGTTGTCTGCTTTCTTCAAAGCTGGGTCGAAAGTGACACTTCGAAACCTACAGGAAAAGTCTCGCACTCGCGCGTCATGCGACCAATGCAGCGCGCAAGCGGCTCAGCAGAAGCGCGCTATTTTGTAGCAAGCTACACTGGCCGAGGTTGAGCAGTTTCGCATGGGCCGTGAAGTGCCGTTCTGCGCAAGCGCGAGGAGCATTGAATTGGTTTGGATCGGATTGGCTTGACTTGGCTTGGCTTGGATTGCATTGCATTGGATTGGATTGGATTGGATTGTATCGGATCGGCTTGGATTAGATTGGATTGGATTGGATTGGATTGGATTGGATTGGCTTGAATTGGATTGGATTGGACCAGATTGGATTGTGTTGGATTCACATCCAATCCAATTGGAGTACGGGTGTGCGGAGAATTGGGTCTGCACATTCGCCGGTCTGCGCATTCCAGAGGAGTGACGTCATAGCCGCGGCAGACGCACTCGCCGGCGCGTGCCTAGCTCTGCGCCTACGTTGCGCAGTAGCTAAGCCTGACTCTGCGCAGGAGCCGCTTAATAGCCGTTTCGCAAGGCTCCGGGAGAGCCGTGCTGCGCATGCGCGAGGAGCAGTGACTGTACTGGACTGGATTGGATTGGTTTGGTCTGGATTAGACTGAACTGGACTGGACTGGACTGGACTGGACTGGACTGGACTGGACTGGACTGGACTGGACTGGACTAGATTGGATTGGATTGGATCGGAAATCGTTTTAGCAGCAGTAAGCATAATCAAGCTAATCCTAGACAACCAGGAAACCCGAGAAAAACCAGCTGAACCTTTGCTCACGCTACGTATATCCTGGCATAGCCTAGCTAAGCCACTGCTAATTTTTTCGGAAGCGGCGTGCGGTCATGGTCCACCCGCTAGAGGCCAAACGAGCGTAGCGTGCTGCACTTTCGCAGCGATGTGAAGTCATAGCCTGCGCTATTCCCTTACGTCTTCTGTGAACTCTGTGCTAAGGCTCCCTATTCTGCGCTCGTGCGCATAAAAAATTGCGAGAGCGATTACAGCTCAAGAGCGGTACAGCACGAGATTTGTACGGGAACAGGCTGACTGCAGGAGTGGAGATTAGCGTTGCGGTTCAGGAAAACCACGTGGCTGTCAGGCTGCGTCCAAGCGACGCTGTGTAGTTGTCACGACTACAGCTGTGCACAGTGCTCGACTCAAAGCTGCATCGCCTGTAGCTTTGTTTTTCTTTTTTTATTATTTTGAAACATGGTGCCAGCATTGACAACCAGCATTGGCAGAGACGTCCGAGGCAGAAATCGCCGTACTTGATAGCGTCGAATAAACAATAGACCTTTGTCCAGTAGCGTAGCCCTCTTGCGGAGGCCGCCCGAACCACACTTGGGGGATTATAGAAGAGCACGCCCTTTTTTTCTGCCTGCCCTGCGCAGTTGAGGAAGCTGTCCCAGTCGCCATGCGTGGTTTTTGTGGCAAAGAAATTTTTCGATGGCAGCCGTAGCGCCTACCTGTCACCCGCGTTCAGGGCTCAGAAAACAGAGCAGCACTTCGCTGAGTCGGCGTTTCCAACCGGCTAATCTAATATGGCGTCGTTTGTTTAAATGTTGCCCTGTTTTGCCCCCCAAGAATGGCGAATCGGTCTCTGGGAGCGAAAATAGCGCATGCGCAGAGCGCTGCTGGAAGAAGGTCTATTATGAACGGGTGTAGCCCGCCTCCCCAGGTCGCATTTCCCCCGTCGCAGTTCCCCGCCCAGCTTCCCCCCTGTCTCGAAATCTCACTGCCCGCAATCCCTGTCTCTCCTCCCACGCCGTGCGCCTCCCCCTGCCGTGAAAGCGCTCTCCTACAGAGGGAGAGGGGAGCGGCGCTTTTAGTGGGAACGAGAACTTCTTTCTGAGCTAGTTGGTGAATAGACGCCATGATTTGAAGCGCAACACAAACACACGGACGAAGAACAGTGTAGCGCCTGTCTCGTCTACTCTGTTCTTCATCTGTGTGTTTTTGTTGTGCTTCAAATCATAGTGGGAACGAGCAGGGGAGCCTTGCCTGGCATTGTGCGAGCTACGCCCTCCTGGGTGGCAAAGGTGGTCGGGACTCCAACCGCTTATGGTCACTAGATCCAACGTGTCATTAGATCCAACGAGTCAGGAGATCCACTAGGTCACGTGATGACCGAGTCAGAAGATCCAACGAGTCATGAGATCCAACCGAGTCACTAGATCCAACGCTTCAATAGATCCAACGCGCCAAGAGATCCATCCGAGTCCCTAGATCCAACGCGTCACTAGATCCAACGAGCAATTACATCCAAAGGGAGGAATCGCGCGTGTTTGTATTTCTTGGGATTGGGTTGGACGCGTTGGATCTAGTGACTCGGAATCCCCTGCCTGCAAGTAAAGAAAAGAGGACTGAAGCAGAGGAATAAAGTGTCTGTCCTTTGTGGCGAAATTTAAATGCTTAGGTACGGCGGGGTCATCAGTGTTAGGCCCAGTAAAGAGAAGGAATAGTTAGCGTGGAACCTACACGTTAACGGCGCGGCCTAACTACGGGCTCATTGCTAGATCCTGAGGTACATGTGGACGCATGGCAGGCCAGTTACTCTCCAACATGCCTAGAAAAACACTATCATGAAAGTCATAAGCAACTGCATTTCTTTGGATTAACTGAGGAGAACACGGAAGCACGCAATACAGCAGTTCCGGAAGTAGAGGGAACGCCCACCCACCATGACAAAAAATTTCCTTAGACCGGCGTGCCGGAAATTATGGACAACGATTTGTAAACACTTTCTGCATGTAGTCCATCCGCGTGCTCATTTGAGTAAAAAATTTCGAAATTCTTATTGTGTACTTCGTTGATTTTTACCCGCTTCTTTCCCTCGTTAACTTGCAAATATTCTCGGCAAATATTCTGTCTGCTTACCATACATAAATAACTGTAGATAAATAAGAGTAAGATAAACCTCAACATAGATAAATAAGAGCAAAGTTTGTCTGCACAGCGAGTTTGTTTGTTTAGTAAAATTTTTGGTGGCAATTTCTTTTTCCTCCAAGCGTTTTACGTTTCTATGATGAGCAAAGCTTGTTTATATCATTTTTTAAGTGTTCTTCAATCCGCTTGCTTGCATCACCTCCCCCGTCGTACGGCACACGCCCTCCTTGCTCCAATAACAAAATAAATCAATCAATAATGTCCATGCACAGGTGACACTTTTAGAGCGAGTACTTTTTTGGTCAAGTCATTCCCGTGACTGCCACATATTACGGCATTCCATCCTTAATGTTGGAATGGCGTGGTATGATCTGCTTGTTATTACTCCTCTTTATTTCGACACTACTGTTGGTAATTATTTCCTCGCTTCTGTACTTCATCTGTACGGCACTCTTTGACTATGGTGGCCTTCTAGCCACCATAATTTGACGCCTCTGTTTCCGGTATTTGTGCGGCTTAAGATGGGGCGAAAGACAGGGACGTTTTATCAGTGAAAGCGACGTCTTTGCTGTTCAGTTCGTGACCGGCGCATGGTGTTCCCTTGCACTCGTGCCGAAAACTGCGCGGTTTCGACGTGCAACGCGGCGACGCGGACCGAGCTCGCCCAAGTTGTGCTATGGCAAGCTCGCGGAATGCGAAGTACTGCTCGTGTACCTATCCGAGCAAATCGACGACGACGCCAAGATGCATTATTTTCCACGCGACGGCTTGCGGCGCTAAACGTGGACTGAGTTCGTGCGCAGCGGCGGCCGCAAGAACTGTCGCCCAAGCCAGCGGGCTCGGCGTTGCTCGGGTCAGCTTGGGTATTGGGAACTGTATGCTTAGTAGCGCGGCGAATATTTGATCGCCGCTATCTGTACAACTGCGAATGACCATCCCTCACACAAGTTTTCACCACACTATAATCCCCTTTTTCGTGTGTGGAGCTTTATTTTGGCGTAATTTCATTTTCAGCGATCGGTGACCAAGACATCTGTCATGGCCTGTTTTGATTCTAGCGCGCAGGTGGCGCCATCTTTCGGCCGCTCGCCGCACCACGGTACCGGCAGTGCCAGTGCTGGGTCGGAGCGCGAACCTCCGCTGCCCTTCAGCGTAGGCTTACCATCGCGGCAAATATCTGAACGCCGCTTTTAAATTCAACGCTGACAACAACCTCTAGCACAATTTTTCACCACACTAACATCTACTTTCTCGCATGTGGAACTTCTTTTTCGCGATCATATTGATTAGAAGAGTGGCGACAAGCTGTTGCTATCACGGTCTGTGCCGGTTCGAGCCGCAGTGTTATTATAAACGGATGACGGCGCAGACGTCGCCTGCCTAATCGCCTGGCCAAATAAAGTTGCTTTGTATGTCTGCCGGGTGGCAGCGACTCTTACGAGTCTGACGATTCAGACGACATGTCGACTGCGCGGGCGAGTGCGCACTATGTTCAGTCGTAGCAGACGATGCGGCAAACGCCCCTCACGTCACGGAAACCGTGACGTAAGATTCTCCGTCCTGCATTTGAACGGCCGTTTGGCGCGCGACGACCCAATTTCAAACTGATTGGAATAAAGGCGTTATAATTAATTCTACACTGGTGGCTGATCGCTTTTTGTTCGCTTTTTGTAGTCACTGGACCACGAGGTATCCCTTACAGCATAAAAACCGAAAGCGAGAAATTTAGTGTCAGTACTCCTTTAAGCCCGTTCTACATGGTGCGTTTTTCGTCTGCGAATTCGGTGGAACGAACATTCGCACTTGCGAAGTTCGCAACGCCTGGAAATGTCGTCTACATGGCCTGCGAACGTCACGATGTTCGCATTTCAGAGGCACATTGTTTGCAGGCTGAATTAAGTCTGCCGCGGGAAAAGCTTGTTGTGATTTTTAAAAAAAGGTTTTATTTTACTTTCTTGGCAAGTTGTGTCACACTTTTCTGCAATAAATGTGTGTTTACCTGCGGTTTCATACAACAATCGCCAATTATTTATCAATTACACACACACATGGCGGCGAAGACAAATAAGCAACCCTGGGTTCGCTTGTTGTGCGTGCCTAGCACATCTCGGTTTACCTCGGCCGGTTCTTCTTGGTTTCTGTACCTCCCTGCTGTGATGTCCCCCGCTTGCTGGATACCGATTAAGCATTCCATGAAATCCGCGCGCGAACGCGTGTGCATTGTGAACGCGCGTGCGCTTGTTTCGGTGCACCCGCGCTTAAGCAACGCCATCTGGTTGCTAAGCGTGCAAATGGTGCTGCCGTGACCACGATGGAAGAATACTCCATCGTGGCCGTGACGTTCACCCAGCTGTGTTCCTATTGGCCACAGGTCCGGCCCCTCTACGCCGCATGAGCCGCACAAGGGGCGTTCGCGGGGGATTCTCGACCGTTTTAAACAATGGCACTTTGCCGCAGCAACGAAAAAAGGCGGTTTTGCGCGCACGACCGGCGCCGCCTCTGCGAATACGCACGGAAAATCGCACCATGTAGAACGGGCTTTAAAGGGGTCGTGAAGAGATTTTCAAAAAAAATTGTGTTGTGTGTGCGCTTATAACCATGGTACCTTTACAAACAAACAATTCATACCCGTTTCGTTGCCCGATATCGGCAACTAGAAAAACAAATGCAGTTATGGTTTCACCGAGGCTTTCCTCCTCAACTCGTGAAGTGACGTTTCAGTAAGTCAGTAAGAGGCCAATCACAGTTCTACCTCGTCTGCACAATATGTCGGCATAGCGCGGGCTTGCAAAGGGTCAGATAAAGCTACAACATCGGCGCCATGATGAAACTCTCCCTGCAACTGAACGGGCCTCGGGAGATGTCGGATCTCCGATACTACTGATCAACATGGCCGAACTTCCAGTCAACAACGCGGGTGAGTGGCGCAGGCAGAAGCAACCGCGTTTAAACTAAATTGGGCATTCGTAAACTGTTTGCGCTGTTTCGCACGGGTCTAAACTGTCCTTTTGCTAGCCAATATTCTTGCACAAGTTTGCTGACGTCTGTCTCACGTAGCCTGTAATGTGAGTTCCGCGGACATGAATCTTCTGACCTGACGAGATAAATGACCGAACGCTTAAAATGAGAATTTATTTCATAAACATGTTAATCGAAGGAACTTCGAGTCGTCAGAACCTAAAATCCATCAATCATTTACTCATCAAGCGCAAAAATAACTCGCGAGAAGCAGCGATACAGCGCCGAGTCCCACAACCACGCAGTTCGACGATTGCTTTCCTGTTTCCTGTAATAAACAATGTTGTTAACGCTGTTTCGTTTATTGTATACGCTTCCCTTGGGCTTACTGCAGAAGCGTTCAGCAGTAAGTTGGCGGTTAAAGCTCTGGGTTGATTAGAATTTATAATAACACGACAGACTTCTGGGTTAAAAATGCGAACAGGCTTTTATACAGCAGTTTTTCGCTGCGCCCGCTTTTCCCGTCGATAGTGTACTGGATAAAGTGACCAACTCGGCTGGCCGTAACGTTTGGCTCGTCCGGAGGCCGCAAGTTCGAATCGCACACGGGGCACCTTTTTTTTTTTTTTTTTTTGCTTGGGCGGTTTTGGGCCATTTCATACAGAAAAGGTAAGATTCCGAAAAGAATTCGGCAAAAGAACGTAATATTCAGCAGGGAAACTGGCTACAAACTGTATAAACAGCCAATTGGTTCGAGTTCTGCTGCAATGGTTGCCAGACAACTGAAGCGGTCACGACACCGCTCACGTTGATAGAAAACTGTTTTTTAGCAACGAATAAATAATGCGTTATTTTTTAAATATCGGGTTTTCAGCTTTGCAGAGCAATATTGGCCGCGAGCCCCACCACTGGAGAGGCCGGCGCTGCGATCGTTTTGACGTCACTTGTGGGATCACCGTTCCTATCTTGCTGCGTACTTGGCTTGCAGCGCGAGACGCTTCGCTTCGGAAGAGCTGACTAAACATATTTTCGTGTTAATTCCCGTCGTTTGAATTTAATTCTCAGTGCATAAAGCGCAGTTTAACCTCCTGAGGACTTTACAACTGTATCAGCTATGGTACATTCTCCGCAAACAACTTGAGCGTGGTGGTGTATGACATGTGACCGAAGCGGCTGGTTTCCCCTGCGGCTGGTTTCCCCTATCAACAATGTAGACTACGAGAATCACCAAGCTAAGTTTCTCGATTTTCCTTGTTTGTAAGAATGTGTAAAGCAGGAAATCATGAAGCGTTTACTGCTCGCAGAAACGCTCAGCACGCACACCCGCCGCGCCTGCCCGTACGGCCGATGGAGCGGCTCGAACCTTCACAGGTCGCGGCTGCAATAACTTGTCGCCGCTTTTTCAAAACCCACTAGTCGTGAAAAAGTAGTTCCACATTGATGAACGTAAATTTTAATGTAGTGAAAAATTGTCCTAGGCAGCGTCATCAGCTGCGGTTTTCAAAGCGATGCTCAAATATCTGCCGCGATCTACTCCGACCGGCCGCGGTCGTCGGTGCCAGCAGCGCCGGCCCGCTTCCCGCGGTATGGCGAGTAGCCGAAGGATGGGGATACCTGCGCGCAAGAATCGGCCGAGCCCGTGGCAGGTATCTTGACCGTCGATCGCTGAAACGGCAACCAACACGCATACAAAGTTACACGCACGAGAAAAGGGGCGGCAGTGCGGTGAAAAGTTGTATTAGGGACTGTCATTCGCAACTTCAAACGATAGCGGCGATGAAATATCTGCCGCGACGCTAAGCCTAAAGTTCCCAACATTCGATTAGGTGCATCCGAAGCTGGCGGTGAGCTGTTGGAGAAAATCGTCTTGTCGCACGTGTGCGTGTGTTTTCCCCTAACTTCTTCGGGGTCCCCAACGCTCGGTTCTCCTTTTCTAAAACTCCCCATTACCCCGAATCTTTAACGACGTTTTTCGCCTCGTACACAGCCTCGCTTTCTGTGAACAGTCGTGAGTTTCGAAATTGATGCTACAGAAAGGCAGGCTCACTGTAAACAGACCAAAGCCCACGTTGAAATTATAAATTCCCACGCCGAGGTGGTAATTGAAACTAAATATAGCCATGTCCAAACCTCCTCGAAGGCGTTGAAAACTCGCATAACATACTATTCATACTTTGCGGACAAGTTGTCGCGAAATGTAAACACATCAGCCGTACAGAGTGCAGGCTACGGCCGTGATCGTTAATCGAATGCGGACATAACTATAAAAAAACATTGTTGGGTAAATAGGCACTGATTGAGCCAAACTGCAGATCATAGTGGCACTTTTACACGTGCGCGGCGAAGCAATCCGATAACTGTTCTCGCGTAGTCATTTATTTAGGAGGCAATGCGAGAAGTATACGCGCGGTGAGATCACAAGTGAGCGGAGCGTTTTCGTCTCTACTACAAGGAGTTTCCTCGCACACACAGTCTCGTCACCAGTATTTCATAATGAATTTAGCGCGTACTTGTCTCGATCAGTTACACCGTCCTTGGCGTTATATGGCTGCGTACGAGCTGTGTCGCCCGTAAGAAGCGAGTCGCTGACTCCTGGCCTGGATTATTCGGTCTGTAGAACACTTTTTAGGGTAATTTGCATCAAATCAACAAGGAGGGGCGAGACGGTGACCAAAAACAAAAAGAAAACACGCTGTCGCATACGCACAGGAAATGTGTTGTAGCAGACGACAACGCGGCCCGGCGTCCAACAAATGACGTCGCTCGTAGGTGGCGCCACGGTATTTCCTCGAGGCCAATCATGGAGGAAAGAAAAGCTTAGGAGAGGCCCTGACGTCACACCCAGCGCAGCCGGAAACGCCATTTCTGTAAGTCGAATGGCGGACCATTGGCCCTCCATGCCATTGGCGGACTCTTTTTGCCTCTCTCTCTCGGTGCACCTTCTCCGCCTCCTCCGTCCTGTATCGCCTCTCTTGTCGTCTGCATCTGCCAGCGCCGAGCCGGCGGAAATCAGCTGATAGGCAGGTAGAAGGCCGTTTTGCAGCGCGTGACCGTGAACCTAAACGCGCGGTTACACTGTTACACGTCTTCAGTGTGGCCGCAGCAGGTTTGCAAAGCGGCTCGCTCTAACAATGCCGCAATGCTCGGTGCCAGGCTGCAAGTCGCGATCGGTACCCAAGGAATTGGGCGTCACTTTCCACCGGTTAGTGCATCATTCCGCTGACAAGTATTGCTGTACATTGGTGTGCATTCACCCTTTGTTTGCAATCGCCGCCGTTTATAGGTTCCCAAGCGATGGAGAACGCCGCAAACAGTGGGCGAACGCCGTGCGGCTACCGGACTGAAAAGTGCCCATGCAAGTTTGCGTTGCAGTTTCACTGGCAATTCCAGAGATGACTAGTCAATTAAACGGCCGTTCTATATATATAGGTAAGCAGTACTTCATGCAGATTTCACGCTAAAAAATTGTGGAATGTTTTTACCGTTGTTCGCGTGCCTTCGATAGAATTTTTTGCGAAGGAGGAGGAGGAGAGGGAGGAGGCAAAACGTTTTATTGAGTAAAAAAAATGAGAGGGTGGGTGGCGTCAATAAACTTTTTTTCGCCGAGTTTCAACTTGTCTCAGTGTCAATAAATTCAAGGTGATATCAGTTGAAAACGTTCATACACTAACTTCGCAGTATGAAGCGTTGAAAAGCGAAATCCAGAGCGAGACCACAAAAAGATCCAGATTCCAGATCCAGCACTCTTCCAGTCAACAGACGGACACCTACTAAGGTAATAGGACGATGGAATTATATCAACTGGGAATCTACCTTGTAACAGTTGCAAAGGCACTGCCGCGCATTGCCGGCCTAGCAAACTATATATTGCAGCGGCGATAACCAAAAAATTGAGTTGCGAATCGTTCGGTTGCAAGTCGCCTACGTACTGCACACCGTGTATCACTTCCCGAAAATCTACCTGACGGGTGTCCGCGCGTACGACGGGACGGCGCGTTCACGATATCTGCACTTCAATAGGCGCGTCGTAATCACGACCGGAGCAAAAGCTTGACGCGGTACAAGGTGCACTTGCAAGTAGAAATTAAATGACATATTCACATCGGCGCAGCTGTCGCAACTCGCAGCATCCTTTTCGAGTTCCGCAAGACCACAGCGCAGCAAAGCGAAGCACTAATCTTCGCAATCGGACGACAAGGCAGGCGCTGCCTTTCCTCCATGACTGGTGAACGGCGGGCGGGCTGTTGCTAGGACGCCGTTGCTAACGCGACTTCCAATGGCCGCCGAAAACACGTGACTTCCTCCACACTTTTGCCAATGCGCGGGGATAGCTGGGGGCCTCTCCTAAGCTTTTTTTTCCTCCATGAGGCCAATACACAAAGAACGTCGAATGCGTTGAACCCTCAAATGTACTTGACGTGACGTCACTCTAGTTGCGCTGCCGACCGACGACGCCCGCATGGTTGCTTGAGATGCGCCTCAAAACGAGAATTTCAGAGGCGCCTCCTACATTCCAGAAGAAATGAATTCTGAAAATATTTGGATTTTATGTTCTTAAAAAGCCGTTCAAGCGGACAAAATTAAGCAAAGACAATTGCATTTTCTCTTCACGACCCCTTTAAGTGGCGCTTTGCAGACGTTGCCGGTATTGCCGAAATATAATTTAGTGTGACATTTCAACCCCCAAAAAGCAGACTTCTTCATTGGTGACAAAGTGTGCTCAGGGCACAGCCCCAGTTCGAAAGGGGACCGTGAGTCAGGCTCTCAGTTTGCTCTCAGTGGATGAAATAGGATTCCGGGAATTTGCGGGAATCGCCGCTGTTAACCGCGTCGCATGCTCCCGTCCAGCCCGTTCCTTCAGCGTATGACTTTTCGCAGCCCAACTCTTGCACACAACACCGTTCTTGGAGAGAAAGCCGATAAGCGTGGTATGCCACCTCGAAAAGGAAGATGAGCTGAAGGAATGAATTTGGGCGCACCTTTTTCGTGTGGTGTTGACATAATGTTGTTCTTAATATCGTTGCCATAAAGTAGTTTATTTTCGCACTTCAAGAAATCCACTGTGGCTACAGGCTAATGACACGTGTTTGATGGTGGTTGTTACTTTGGTGGAGGAGAAAAGCGAAAACGTTCGTGCACCGAGGCAAAACGCCAGTGTGGCAAAATTACTTCTAAAAAGTAATTACAATGAAATCGATTACATAAAAAATACATGTGGCGAAAGTAATGACATTACATTACCATTACTTGTCAAAAGTAATGAAATTACTTTAAATTAACATGGAACGCATGAAAAAGGAATGAAGAGGCACGAGTATGCAGGCGGAGCTCTCATCGATGCGTTCTTTCCTTTGCGTTCGTAGTTCCAGTGCCCAGAGACGAGAGGCGGACAGCCTATATCGTAGTCAAAAGTAATTGGAAATTACTGGCGTGAAGTAATATATAACATTACTAAATTATCAACACTCAAAAGCAATTCAATAATTATTCATTACAGCAGGAAGCTATTTAATTACTGCAATTTACTTACTGTTTTTTCATTACTGCCAGGTCTCGTCCAAATTATCCCGGAGGTAGCTTCGGAAGGTTAAACGCTGAAAATCATTAACGAGAAATAATACCGTATAACGTGTTTCGCACCTAAAGTGCGCTTAAATACACAATTTAAAGCAAACACGCCGCCGCAGATAGAATTTTAATAGCTTAGTTCCTGAACTGAGTTAATAGTTACAACTACTATTGAGTTAATAGAACTCAGTAGTAGTTCTATTGTATTTGTGAAGCTCGTGCGACGTCAGTTGGATTGCGTGAATCAAATGGCGCGAATGTCGACTCGCATTGCGCCTACCATCGACAACAATTTAGACAGTTGGAGCGCTAAGTGCCGCATATTTTCAATTCAACTATCCACGCTATGCAATGCAAACAAAAAAATAATTCAGCGCCCCTCCACTCTAAAGGATGATCAGCGAGGCTGCGGTCATTATTAGCAGTTAATTATAATCTTTGTTTCCAGATTTGGGCGGCGGGGCCGTGCACAAGTGCCGTTAAGTAATTCAACATGCTCCTAGTCGAAATAAAAACCGTGGTTTTAATGAAAGACGTGCGAAAATTGAGCGTCCTCGACAATTCGAAAAATAAATTTAAAAAAGCGCTTTCAACATTTTGTTGCGCGCTAGCTGGTCAATTTGCGCCAGCGTATCGGAGCCGGAGCCTACTGAGCCGAGCGACTGAAAATAAACAAACAGCAGCAGGAGCGTTGGGGACAGAATTTATTCTTCCATGATGTGCTAGCCCGGCTAGACTTGTCTTGCGACAAACCAAGGAGTCCGCTTAGCGCCTGCCGCCGTAGTAAGACGCTGGGCGCACGACGTGGTCATCGGTGGTCGGGGCAAGGCCAGCTGGACGGGTGTGCGGCGGAACCTGCGCACGCACAGCGTTTGATTAAAGGCCAACTGCGCTGATAATCCAAATACAACGGCTGAAATACGCGCGTGGCCGCTGCAAGCGGTCAGCAAAAATGAGCGATCAACCGAAATCAAGAGAGCTCGACGATTAAAATGACGTTGCAGCCGTCCAGCGAGTAGCCACCATACAGCGAGTGGACAGACGGGCAGCACTACGCGCGCGCGGGGCAGCAGATGGGTGAAGCGTTCGCAGCAGAGCTCGATCGGTTCTCCAGCTGCGTGGCTGCCCAGTAAAAGAAGCCCCGGCCGGCCGCATCGTCACAGGCGCGTCCACGGCCGGGCTAGAGGAGCGCCGCTCATCAGTCCGGCCATGGCGCGTGCGTCATGGCTGTTTACGCGATCCGCCTGCAGGTGCAGCGTGGTCCGCGGCTGAGCCTTTCTAAAAGCTTGTTTCATGGAGCTACCACTCTGTTCCAGATGTTACTTACTACAATATAATAATGTGGTCCAGGTGAAATTTAAAAATTGCAGTTAATATGAGCTCCCTTACATGTCGGATGTCAGCCGAACTTTGGGAGAAAACTACGTAACAGCTTTGCACCCCAGACGAACAAACGCGCACTTTATTGGGTTTCATCAGGTAAAGAGCAGGAAAACGAAAAAAAGAAATGTTCGAAATACAAGAAAACTGCGGAATGTTAAAAGCTTCCGAATGTGTGTTCCAGATTTTCCAGGGGAACAGAGAAAGGGGTGATCGTCGTGTTGAGAGCAGGAGTCTTGTTCGCCTAAGTGTTACGGTTACATGGTACATAATCCAGTCGCAACTCCCTCGTTTCGCGGTGGTCCTTTATCCGCGGTGGAATGTTGCAACTCCACCGCGGTTTATCGGTGTCGCAGTTTCGGTTTATCCGGTGTCGCATAAAAAACCCCATGGCGCGTGGTGCTGTGCAGTGTCTGTCGAGGATCTTAGTGTATCCTTTCCTTTTGAACCTGCCGCCACCCAACTGGAAGCTTTCGGCCAGCCGATCCACTACCCGGAGAAGACCGGTGGCTGCAGCCCGAACTGACTGATGCACCAGCCTGACTTTTCTGATCTTTTATTTTGCTCTCCCTTTAACCTCTGCTCTCTTTCCATTACCCCGGTTGTATGCAGGTGAGATCCCCTTGCAGAGCTCCGTAATAACTCCAGCGCACTTCCGTTCCCTCACACCACAACGAACACTAAACAAAAGAAAACTCGCCTGAGGAGCCTCGTGCTTGGGCTCGGGAACGACGGCAGGACGGTCGTGGTGCTGCTGCTGGGGCTGCGCGTACTGGGGCTCAGGGAGCTGGTCGGGCTCAGGGAGCTGGGGCTGAGGGTGCTGGGGCTGAGGGTGGTGGGGCTGAGGGTGCTGCGGCTGCTGAGGCTCCTCGGGCACAGCGGCGGGGGGAACTCCCTCGTGGCCCTGCTGTCCGACGTGGCGGTTCAGGTAGTAGAAGTTCTCGGCGTGGCGGCACGGAGCAGTGCCCGGGGGAAGCGTGCAGGTCAGCGTCTGCTGGTCGAACAGGGTCTGGTTGGGGCACACGAAGCTGTACTGCATCATGGCCACCTGCGCAGGGAAAGGGGGGACAACGACACGTAGACGCACATGAGAATCGGACACTCGCAACAAAAAAGACACACATGTTGCGAACTTCCACCACTGCAACTAGCTAATGTGACTAGGCTGTTATCTAGTGTACGAAATCGTTCCAACGTCCTTCAAGCTGGTTCACTCTTACTGAGATTTGTAAAGCTTTCGCACAGATTGTTAAAAATTGGTACTGCAGCATCTGCTATTGTTGTTTAAAACACGCAACATTTAAGAGGCAACCTCATGGGAGAGTTTTGTTCGCGTCTGACATCCATCGGAGTCGATTAGCGGCGACGTGGAATGAAAGTTGGAGGGCTTAAATAAAAAAGAGAGCCAATGTTCAAATATAGAGCCAATATCACCAATTAGGCAGTTTTTAGCTAACAAAGCAACCGGGCAGATGGTGGGGTAAATTTCCATCTCCAACGTTTTCCAACGTTTTTCGCATCAGACACGCCGACGGCCGACAGGCGCGAGCTAAACACTCCATGTAGTTGCCGCTTCACTCACCCGTAAAGCATCGACACTACATCAGCTGGGGAAAAATTTCGATGAAAATAAACGAGGCGATCCACACCACTGGGTGGATTTAGTCTTCAATGTTGATGAGCCATTTAAACAGAACCTAGGGAATCTAAGTTAGAACGTAGTCAACAAACGCGTCCAGTACTTGGAATAGGAGGTTAGTACCTAGACACAAATTACTGCTCAAACGATAACCTCATGCCTACCAGATAACCTGGAAAGACTCTTGGCGGTCTTTCCAGGTTATCTTGGGCGCTCGAATTACGTTATTACAGTAAAGTAGCAGCAATTGGCCGCGGCGTTTCTGCTGCAGTAATAAGCGCATTTAAACACTTGAGAAAGAAGTCACAAAGCAAAGCGAATAATGCTGCGGCGACGAGAGAATCACGCAGCGCCGCTTTCTGCGGTTGATAACTTTGGCACTGCATCCAGATGCGAAGGAAAGAGAAAGCGTTCAGCGCCCCCTTAAATCTAATTAAAGGGTCCCTGCAACACTTTAGCGCTTAACTCTTTCCGTCGCGTCTGAAAGCAGTGCGAAAGCTATAGTTATCGCTAGCACGGAGCGGCACAGCATGATTTGCTCGTCGCATCAGATACGCCTTCCATTTCTGCTCTGTTTTTGTGGCTTTTTTTAGTTGCTACCGAAAAGCGACTGAAAAAAGCCACTGCAACTGGAGGAAAACCGGCGAACAGCCACATCATGGACTTAGTGACGTAATTCGAGCCGTGAAAGAACGTCAAGACCAGGAAAGACAGAAAAATTTTTTGAGTGAGTTTGCAAGCTAGCTGATGGGCATAGAGCAGTAATTTTTGGCTGATCTACTTTGAGACTCCCTAATCTAATTACTGGGTCCCTTTCCGGAGATTAAACATTACTCAAAAAGGGCGTTTGCTAGATATCTGGACATCGTTCAAACGGCGGTGTGAAGGATTTAACAGACGCGTTTTAAAAACGCGACATCTTACCTGTCCGTCACTCATGAGAACGGGGTTGCAGACGTGGAAGATCTTGCAGTCGTTGCTGACGTCAGCGTAGTAGCCGAGGCTGCGCTGGGCGCAGCTGAAGGTGACGTCGATGGGGTTGACGATGGTGTCCGATCCCGAGGGCAGGCCCAGGTAGGCGGCCTGAGCAGACTCCTGGCTGACGCCTTCCGGCTGCTCCGGCTGCTTGAGAGAAAATTAATAATACGATTATAAACTGCACAAAGCCACAATCGGCCAAATTGGCACTGCTTAATTATGGTGCAAACAGACGAGAGGGGAAGGCAAGTGTAAGTTTGGAAGCCCGCAAAAAGCCTCAAAGAGAATGTGCGAACCACGACGGAAAAAGCTTAAGGAAAAACGAGCGCTACAAACGAGGACAGAAAAAGCGAAGAACGACGAGACAGATGCGCTTCTGTCTTTTCTGTCCTCGTTTGTAGCGCTCGTTTTCCCTTAAGCAATGAACCAACTAGCCCAACAGCATATTTTACGGAAAATGCTTAATGCGCATCAGTTTACAATGCAGGCGGCGAATTGATGCCCCCTTTACAAGGGATGAAATTTACGATAAGGCGAATTTGAACTGCCGAAACTGCAACAACGTTCATCTTCGGAAACAGTAGCGCCAATAAATACAACATAAATGAGGGGACAGGAAATGGGCCCTTATTGTGCTTCCTGTCATTTGTTGCGTTCTGCATTGTTCGAAGACGAGCATATTTGATGGTCGCTTGCTGCCCCCGCCCCTCAATCGAATCTTTGAATGCTCCGTCCAGTTCAGTTACATAGTTGCCCATGTAGGTGAACTGTTAGGAGGGTGTAATATATGTAAGGAGGATGCAGTACTTACGACGGGCCCAGTAGACACGAAGGCGCAGACGACGGCCATCATCACCGCGACTGCAAATACGAATAACACAGTGACTGGATCAGCGATATTCGTTACAAGGCCGCCCCTTAACAAGCGCTTCAGGAAAAAACGCGACAAAATCGGCAATACGTCGTCAACGACTCGAACAACCCGACCCGCCGCAGTGGCTCAGTGGCTATGGTGTTGTAGCTGCTGCGCCCAAGGACGCGGGTCCGATTACAGGCCGCCGCGGCAGCTTTTCTGATGGAGGCGTAACGCTCGTGGCGCAAGTGAAAGATACCAAATGGTCAAAATTAATCTGGAGCCCTCCACTACGGCACACCTTATCGTCTGTATAGCGCCGGCTCGTCAAACCCCACAATCGATCGAACCATCGACTCAAACAACCCACCCAATGCCATGAGCTAATAGTGGTGGCCTAACAATTTTTGTAGCACGGTTTAAAACCAAGGTTTAAACGCCTTCGGTCGCGGACAGGAGCTGTATATCAAATTGTATGACCTCTGTAGCACTTTGAACGTTCCAAGCCCGGCAGTCGCGCAAGTTATTTTCAAGAAGCTGTGAAACCGCATATCGTCTTCGACCTGATTTAGGGTCGTAAACATAGCACGCCTACCATAACTACAGCAACGGTTCCAAGAGACACACGGAATTTTCCAAAGGAAAACTTCCTCGCACTGCTGAAAACTATACAAGTGGTGAACAAAGTACCTACAGGTGATCCTGAACGAATGCGTGCTTTTGCAACAACACAGTTGTTCTACCCCGTATATTCTATAAGGCAAGAAATACAGCATCAACTCACTGGAAATGGCGTGCCTCATGGCTGCAGTTTTGTCTGAAATGAACAGAAAATAACCGATAAGAACATTACGAGCCAGAAATCGTAATAAAACACCAGCACAAAACACAATTACACCAATCGGCATGCTCCTGTAACCGAAATGAGATGAGCAGCGTTGTAGGGGTCCTCCTGCGGTATCGACTAAATATATTACTGGCACTGCACTTTCAAGGCAGCTGTAAGAATTACCGTCAAGAATTCCTCACGGCAGGTGATTGGATAAGACCGCCTCCGGAAACTTCATTGTGCCAATGTACGGCGAAAACTCACGCGCACGGCTACTTCTCTAGTAAAATACCTGCTTTGGAACGGGACGGTCCCGTCGTTATTCCGCAGTGGGTCAACATGACTTTACTGTTCGCATCATCTCGTTATCGAGAGTTGGTGAATTTATTTATGATAGATTGTGTTACGCTGGGTTCAGCGAGGATGACGCTATTAGGGTACGTTGCGTTAAATCTGGCTTCCTCTATGTCAATTGAATTTGGCCAGAGTAAGTGACTACACTGGTGCAAAACACACGTGCAAAACAAGGTCTTGTTAGTTGATTTCAAGTAATATTATTAGGCTAAGTCTATGCATGCCAGGCTTTCATGGGAACTGCCATGAGGAATTCGCGACGGAAATTGTAAAGGCGGCCGTGACAATAAACACATACCTAATTATAACCTACCGCCACCCCAGAAACTTCTCGAGCAGTGCCGGAGATACCCGCCCAATTAGTGCTCCGTCGTTTTTGCAGTATTTTAGCGAAATAGCTCGGACACTACCAGCATTGTAAGCTCCCTAAATTTCAAAAGTCAAGAAATGATTGGGGCTTTTTTCAAGAAAAGGGGGCTTTTTTCCGGTGTTGAACTTGAAATCCAGAAACTTGAAATCGAGGAAGGTGCCTTAATAATATATAATATTCATACAAGCGCCAAAATGAAACAGTAACATCAAAATAACCCGTTGTAGGCAACAACACGTCCTCACTCATCAAGTTAGAGGGATCGGGAGATTGTTTTGCTAATGAAAGACTGTTTAAAAAAATGTTAAATCCCGAACGCTGGCGGAGGAAGCGGAAAGAGTAGTCAGAAGTGCGAACTAAGGTTATGCGTTGAAGTGACCATTGCAAACCCCACTTTTCGAGCTTCGGGAAATACAAAACGAGTTGCAAAGCAAAACGCGAAATTTTCTTGTGGTAACAATGTTAACTGAGGCAATCCTAAGCATGATGAGAAAGCATAAACGCGAAATTTTCTTCTGGAAGCAATTCCAAGGATTCTCAATTGCGCCAATAAATTCACCCAAAACTCTTCGAGCACCATGTGAGGGTTCCAGATCGATGTCACGCTTGCCGATTTTAATTTAACGAGTTCACGGAACAGTTGCTTTATAACACGGCAGCACGAGCCAATATTACGGCGTAAGTAAAGCATGCGATTAGCGTTATTGGGGATGTAATCAATAATCTAATGTCATTGCAGTTTATTGCAAATGTAGAACCACAACGATCAGTACACTGCAGATAAATATACATCGCTAAATTTGCACGAGATACAGCCGAGAGCGATCTCATCAGAAGTCATTCTTATTATCTTATACTTGTACGAGTTTACTGCCGTTACTGCACAGACACGACGTTACAGCAATAGAGCCGCCCCCACTTCGGAATTTCACACAACATTAACCAGGGAATGTCTCCACCAAATATTTCAGCTCAAAACAGCGAAGTGACAAACTCACCTAGTTCGTACCTCGACGATGAGTGATAGCCAGTGACAGTCGGATTGTTAGTCCTTGTGAGAGAAAAATGGAATCCTCCCGAGTTTAAATAACGACTTGAGGGAGGAGGCAGTCTCTGGTTACAAGTATTCGAATCCTTCTCGCATATGCGAGAGAGGCTGTGCTAACTCTGCCCGGGCAAGGAACGAAGAAAAACAAAAATAAAAGCCGAGTTCAGGAACTGAACACGTGACTAAGTGACAGAAGGCACGCATTCTCCACCTTACTTTTCCCCCTCTCACCATGCCCTCCACAACAAGGCTGGCTAAGCATTCCGTCAGCAATGGCGTCCCAGCAACCCAGGGCGCGGATTATTCACCCTTCGAAGACCACAGAATACAGGCATTTCTTGCAAGCGAAGCGGGCAACGTAGCATGGGAAGAGAATGCAGTACACGATTGTCGTTAGGCGCTTTCACAAAGCCACCCCGGAGACGCGCCATCTTCCAGGCGGCTTTGGCACGAGATCGTCGTGAAGAACGGGGAGATGGGGTTGGTTCGCGCGTCGTTCAGGGATCGCAGGTGTCCTGTTTGTTCCTTCCCTCCTTTCAAACACTGCTTGACAGAGACGGCCGTGCAAACCCTCCATAACTTACTTAGCAGACGAAAACCCAAATAGGAAGGAAACCTGCAACACAAGCAAGAATAATAAGACGTTGGGAAAGAGGGAAAGCGGTGGGCTGTCAAGAAGGGGTTAGGAATGCGGTTAAGAAGAGGAACGCTGAAGGCGGGGTGGACAATTTTGTTTGGTGGACACACCGGTTCCGTGCGCGCTTTTCTTGGCTTCCAGTCCTTCCAGCCTTTCTTTTCTTTCCTTCAGGCTGTTGCTAGTAACAGTAGCTCCAGGGCTCTCAATTCCCGATCGTGCCACCTTTCTGTAAGCCAGTTTGGAGGAGCTACATATGCAGCTGACACCCAAGACCTTCTACTTGGAGCCCAGACGGGTTCCTGGTATCCGCGTATTCGCAAAGGATCTTACAATTCTGACTGTGTTCCTCGAAACGGTACCATGCAATGCTACCCCCGTCATTTTAGTTAGTCCTTTCAAATTTTGTCCGCTAAAGCTTCGGGGCATTATGTCTTCAGGTTACAAGCATAGCGAATAGTTAAATTGTTAAAATAGCTTTGTTTATACTGGGTGCAGGTGGACAACACGCGAAGTTCATGTTATCACTTGTAAATGCAAATAATAATAATAATACCCTGCTAATGAAGGAATGGCGTTGGACTTACACCTAATAAAGTTTAAATTGCGTTCCACACCGTTACCCGGGGTCAGTGTTGCTACGTGCTTAATGCCATGATTCCTGCTGTAGATCTTTTTGCATTATGCATATATATAATAAAATTTCTTCAAATAACGTTACTTTTGCTATTACCACCTTAAAAATGAAGATGAGAACGTGTGTCAAACAGAAACTTTTAACCCGGTATTTTTTTGCTTCTAATTATTTAGCCTTTCTTTCCCCCCTTCCTTTTTGGAATAAAATGGATAATGGCCATTTAAAACAAGTCAAAATTAGTCGAAACGTACAACGTACACGCCGGCAGGTAACGGCGGCCGCCATGCGCCCGCCCGCAAGTGCAATATCGAATGGCACGCATTTTCCATCTCGAGGGTAGAAGTCCTGATTCGGTTCGTCATCATTCACCCTAATTATGCTCTACTGCATCGAAAGCCAGCACTGCCACTCGGGAAGAACAGGGTTTAAACTTTACGCTCTTCGTTCCCTTCCTCGCCAGTGCGAAGGTACGGGACTCTTACTCCTTTCGTTATATTATTCACGTTGGTCAGGATTAAATGATACTGGTGGTCTTCTTCGTTATCATCATCATTGAATGATAATAATGATGGTGAAGAAAATCACGCCATCATGGAGGAATGTAGGTACGGATCCATGTAGACAACATGTGTGTTGTTTCATATTTTTGTATATATTCATAAACGATGAAACGCAACAAGCTGTGACATTTCCTGCTGGACATGGGTAAACCACTAGAATTGCCGGAATTAAGACATTTTGTGAACAGAAGATAACCCGAAATTCACGGAAATCTGGGCCTGCGTTCGAATTTCCTGCCATTGTTGCCTTGGATTGTTTTTATCGTCATCTCGTTGTACATAGCTACGAATTTGTAAAATATTTGTCCAATGAGGGTTTTTATTCAGTTTATCGAAACACGTTTTATAGAACACTGACTTATTCAACTTTCCACGTCCGCTTCATAAAACTGAGGTTCACCTGTCTTTAGAACCTGTTTGAGGTCCTTAAGTTGCTTAATCCATCGTTGTGCTAACCTAACACCGAAATTTATGTATTTATTTATTTATTTTTGATTTATTTATTTAT
Organism: Haemaphysalis longicornis; assembly: GCF_048455015.1. Lineage (NCBI taxonomy): Eukaryota > Metazoa > Arthropoda > Arachnida > Ixodida > Ixodidae > Haemaphysalis > Haemaphysalis longicornis. The sequence continues at coordinate 96,480,722 of NW_027526407.1, forward strand.
TTATTTATTTATTTATTTATTTATTTATTTATTTATTTATTGTTGATTAATGTCAAATAATCCCTTCTTGCCCGGAACGATGCAGTGAACACATAAAAATACATAATTTAACAAACGAATAGTATATGCAATATGAACAATAATGTACATTAAATAAATGAATGGACACAATACCCGAAAAATAATAAGGCGTGCTGACGTAACAGCCACTCTAAAAAGGAGGAAAGCTAAACGTGTTGAAACGGTAGCCGTACTTCTTTTTCTTGCATTTTTGAAACTGACACTGAAGATAGCAAATGTTTCCACCAGAAGACGTCCCGTGTATTGAAGACCGGAGGTGTGCCAGGGTTTGAGAAGAAATGACGCAAAATTTCTAAAGATGACCAAATCGTTAGAGCATAAGCATCGGGGGTGTGAAAAGACTGTTTCACATCTGCATTCATGCGTTAAACCTTTATAAAACCCGCCGCGGTGGCTCAGTGGCCAAGGCGTTGCGCTGCTGAGCACGAGGGCGCGGGTTCGATTCCCGGCCGCGGCGGCCGCTTTTCTTATGAAGGCGAAAAGCAAAAACGCCCGTGTGTAGTTGATTTCCGCGCACGTAGATTCTCAGGGGGTCAAAATTAATCCGGAGCCCTCCACTACGGCACGCTTCATCGACTGTGTTGCGTCGGCGCGTTAAACCCTACAACGAACATAGGTTTGGCACTTTATTTTCTAAAATTTTCTTTTTACCAGTGGTTTCATTCACACGCTACGTGGAATAAAAGTGTTATCTGCACCAAGTGCGCCTTGTGCGCTTGCGAGGGGTTACATGGTTGGTGCTCAAGTTTTCATCACTTTTAATCCTTGCTTCTGTTTTTTTTTTTCGAGTGGGCGAGAAGGGGGATTCTCATTTTGTCTGCATCGTGTGCGGGTGCTGTAGAGAATAAACATATTTCACTTCGAAGATCCAGATTTCTATTTTTATATTTATATGCTCTTATTTTGTTTTGCATTATGTTGTTCCAGTTATCTCTATTTCCAGTACTGTTAAAATTGCCTGTTAAAATCGGCAATTACGCTTTTTTTTTGTGCAGATGCGTCACATGTTTACCACTTTGTCACGATTTTATGGTGTTTCGATTACATTTTGTGGCAATTTTTGTCTTTGTTGTGTGTGGGCGTCGAATAAGATAGACGTTTGCGGTTGCGTTAGAGTTTGCATTAGCATTATAGCGTTGTTTAAATTGAAAAACTTTGAAAATTCCTTACACCAATAATCGTAATTCACGTTATTAAATTAAATACGTTGGACTAAAAATTTATATGGGACAGTTATGCATTTTTTTGGAGAAACAGCTGGACACTTCATTAATTTTTGTTGGATGCTCGGCGAAGACAGCTTGCACTGCAATACTAGTCCATAGTAGGACGTAGCAACGCTTACACGCCAACGAGGAGCTAGGAAGGTAGCAAACATAGCCTGATAAAAATACGGGAGCTCCATACTCCGCACACATTAATTAAAATTAAGTAAGAATTTTTCGAACAGAAATGTGTGTCTTCACATAAATATAAAAACAACGTACTGAAAACAAGTCGAACGCAAAAGGGGGGGCGCCATAAGTAATCCGTTGTTTTGAAAAGGAGAGATAACCCCGGAAAAACAAAACAAAAAAAAAAAAAAACAGGTGGCAACGGCAGTGCAAAGCCCGGAAGCCGTCTAGAAAGCGGACGTTGCAAAAAAAAAAAAAAAAAAGAAAAAAGAAATCACGCATCTCCACGAAGTGAATCATGACGAGTGGCGAAACACGAGGAATATCGTTCTTACCGTAAACCACCCGTGGCATTTCCCACTCGCGCACGTAAATGAGTGACAACGTGTGTGTTCAGTATATACAATTCCAATCCAATTCAATCCGATAAATTCAATTTAATCCAATCCAATCCATTTCAATCCAATCCGAATCCAATCCAATGCTCCTCGCGCACGCGCAACACTGTGTACACTGACGCCTAGCCCCGGACAGAGCGAGGTCCTAAGGTGCTGCGCTCCTAAAATAAAATAACAAGGGCACCAGATATGTATTAAAAGTTGGTGTAAAGTGGCACATAAGTTTAAATTCTTCCCTTTGAAGCCTTCCTCCATGACACACGCCTAAGGCTAAGGAGCGCTGACACACGCCGAGGTGTTAGCGCTCCTCGCTGCCAAACCTCCGTCTCCAAACAACAAAGGGTAATCGCCACTTACACATGGGACGGCCCCCTCATCTGTCGACGCGCGAACCGGAACAAGGTTCCCGGAAAATGGGAGGGGAGCCGGTGAGAGTTTTGGCCTGCAGAGCGAACGACCTTTAAGCTGGCCGTTTATCCCATTGTGCAAAAGTGGTGGGGCGCGTTGGCGGGGAGAGAACAGAACCGCCGGTGGAGGGTCGTCGCCAGGTACGGAGGCAAGTCTAGTGCAGGGCTGTTCGGGGCTTGCAGACCTTGTGGCTGGAATTCTCGGAGCCGCATTTGAGTCAACCGGTGGCCGTATGTAAGCAAATGCCAAAGCAATATGTACAAGAAGACAAAAGAAACAATGAGGGAAAAGGGTTTATGGGTCAGTCGCGCTGACCAAAATACAAGGAAAATTAAAATGCCAACACCACTCCACGAACCTCAACCAGTAAACTCCACGGGTTTCGAATTCACGAAGGTAAAGTTCGGGCATGGCCGCGGGATGAAAGGCGCACTGACGTGCGCTTTCATCCAGCGGACGTGGTTCCTTAATGAGCTCAAGTAGACGCTCGCGCTCGTGGTATGTGAAAATGAGCCTTGCCATTCAATCGGTAATCATGCGCTAAGGAAACTGGGCTCGAGTTTGCATTTTTGCAATTTTTCGTGCTTTGCGGAATCTGCATTGCAGACGAGATTGGGAAAAACGGGTGTAGCATGCGCCCCCCGCGGGCCATCCTCCCGTTCCGAAATCACCGTGCCGATTCCCCCGCGTGCCACTTGCCACGCGGGGAAATCCCCCCTTTCCTTTCCCCGGCGTGCGACTTCACCCATGCCAGAACCACCCTTGAAACTGTTGGCCCCTCTCCCCGCGCGGGCCCCTCGGGTAGGCGCGGCCTTTGTGAACTTGTTTGGATGCGGAGGGCTTCTGGTCAAGGGGAAGGAGGGCTACCACGACGTATTTTTTTTTTAGTTTGTGAGTTTCAGTTTTTGTTTGAGAGTCTAGTTCTAGTGAGCGGAGCAGCGCCTCTTTTTTGCCGAGCAAAACCGAACACGGGGGAAGGGGAGAGGTAAAAGAACGCGGAGTCAGAGCGCGTAAACTGCATTCTGTTCCTGTGTGCGGAATAATTGTTATTTACTGCCTTTTCTCCTTGAATTTGGTCTTTCTTCTCTCTATCTTTTTTCTTTAAAAAATAAGTCTGAAAATCTCGCTAAGGCAGAACTTCTAGTGACCGGATATTGTAGCAGATAACGTTGTAACACGCAGAATGCAGCATTACTTCAATTGCCGTGAATTTGTTCCTGTTTTTTATTTGTTATTTGCATATTTTATTACTACTGCCCAGTTCTGCTTATTGCAATATTGTTATTACCCGTTTGAGTGGTTTTATACGATGCCCGTTTTTTCTCTTCCTTCGCCTTTTCCAAACTTCTTTCCTTTTTTTTTTATTTCTTTCCTTTCTCTTCGGCGGTCCTTTGGTGTAGAGCAACACTCTTGGCTGCGATCTTTTAATAAATGTCTCTGTATATTTTTATGCTTGTATATTTGTTGCCTTAGCGTGAGATTGGTGAGTTCATTTTTGGACTGTGCGCATTCTTTTATGCATCTCCTACAACAATGCCTTTCTGGCGATGGTAGTCATCTAAATAAATAAATAAATAAATAAATAAATAAATAAATAAATAAATAAATAAATAAATAAACACATCCTTACTGCAGAACGACTACGTGTGCACTCGGGATCATCTCCCGTGCAGCGCTGAAGGAGATAAAGTGTGAAAGTCAGAACGACTAACTTTAATATGCATCCCAAGAACGAGGACGGTGTATTTGACCGATGACAGCTCGCGGGGCTCAGCACAATTTTGTCACCGTTGGCAGAGTTAATGTGCAGCGCCGTAATTAAAGTGCAGCCGGTTCATGTTTCACTCAGCACATATTATTATTAAAAGGTTAATAGATGTGCCGACATTCAGAGAATTGTATAGTAATGCATACGATTGTTACGCCACTTGTATTCACGATGATTTTCTTTTCCTAGCCGGATTAGAGTAGCTAATTAAGTTGAGTTATCTTATTGTTCTAAAGTTTTGCTGTGTTTCTTTCCGCCAATAATGTATACTTTCTTTCTTACAGAAGTTTGCTAATAAGTATAACAAAACTATACATGCACACAAAACATAAAACAGTGGAACAGCGCCTAAACGAAGAAGGTAAGAGCAGACCAAACCCAAACGTTAGTTAGATATACATACAAACTCTGGATCCCTGATGAAACCAGATAAATGTACGCTTGCACTAACGTTGCGATCAAGGGCCTCAACTTCGCCAATTATGCATCATGATTTTCGCCGATGCAAGGCGCAGTGCGGGGATGGTGCTTTTCATAATTTTTTATTCGTGTTTCCGTCATCCTGTTAAGAATGGTTTAATTCTTGTCGTCGGTTCGTGAGGGCGGCTTATAAGATAAAAAAGACTTGTTTTAATTTTGTCGTCGCTTCCTGATGGCGGCATATAAGGTAAAAAATTTTTATTTCATTGGTACTCTTCGTACATATTTTAGGATTTTTACGTTTTTGTGTGCATGCCTTTTCACATTCCCTGCGATTAATTATCGCTATCTACGCTATTATAACAATTAAATGTGTTACGTCCGCCGATTCCGCATTTTCGGGCAAATGCACGGCACTCTCGGTAAGTTTTCACAATTTTCTATTCCTGTTTCCGTCGTTGTTTTGATGGGTTTTTCATTGTTTTAAGTCTTTGTTTAGGAGGTAAAAATATGGTATATTTCGCAAGTATACTGTTATATATATATATTTTATTTTCCCGTATTATTTTGTTCGACCCATTATTTCCGTTTAAGTTAAATATAACGATTAAGTGTGTTAACTCAGCCAATCACACATTTCGCACAACCGCAGGATGTTAAGGGCTTGGTCCGTTTTTGTATTTTTCTTTTCGTGTACCCGTATACCTTTATAGGCTTTTTTTATTGCGTCTTTATCTGGGGGGAGATATATAAGGTGCCTAATTTTGATCTCGTATGTTCACTTTTATATCTTTTGCTGCCTTTTATTTTTTGTAATCTCTTTCCAACTATCTCTATTTTCGCTATTATGATAAGTCAATGCGTTGCTTCTGTTCATTGCTTCAGATAAAACCGACATTTCTGCTATTCTGTAATGTTATACAGCCAACCAGGAACTATTAAGTATGCTGATGCGACTATTTCTCCAAAATTTAATCGTTTTATTTAAGTCCCTGATTTGACACTGCGGAAACTTTTCTTTTTTTTTCAGTCGACCATTTGTTTTCGTATCTCTTGGTGGTATGGGCGCAAGGGATACGAACGTTTTCGGACAGTGATGCCACGCGTTTTTTTGGTCCACCAGTAATAATGCAACCTAAACCTTTTCCGATTTCCATAACCCCAATTAGTGGGCTCAACTAATCAATATTACAGCTGGTCAGGTCACCGTGTTAGTAGCGCTAAGATTACTCGTTTTAAGGCATCCCAAAAATACAACTGTGATTGAATGTCATTTCAACCAGAAAACATATTAGGTAAATTCCCGCTATTGTTCCCCCTCTCCATTCCCCTGCGCAAGGCCGTGCGTGGGCACGGCCTTGCGGGCACGGCGGAGGGCTTCCTGTCAAGAGGAAAGAGGGCTACCGCGACGTCTCTCTCTCTTTTTTTTTTTTTTAGTTTGCGAGTTTTAGTTTCTGAGTTTAGATTTAGTGAGTGGAGCTGGCCCCCTGTTTTGCCGAGAAAAACAGAAAACGAAAGAAAGAAAGAGCCAAAAGAAAGCAGGCTTAGGGCGCGTAAAACTGCATTCTGTTTCTGTGTGCAGAATAATTTTCATTCACTGCCTTTTCTCTTTGAAGTTGCGCCTTTCTTCTCGCTATCTTTCTTCTTTAAAAAATTAATCAAAAAACGGGATATATTGTAGCAAACAACGTTGTAATACATAGAACGCAGCATATATAACTTCAGTTGTCATGAATTTTTTCCGGTTTTTATTTGTGTATGTATATTTTGTTACTGCTTCACAATGCTGCTTATTGCAAAGTTTTTATCACCCCTTTGATTAGTGTCATATGATGTCCGTCTTTTTCTTGTTTCGCGTTTTTCCTTCTTTCCTTTTTTTTTTAATTTTCCCCTTTGTCGTTGCTCTTCTTTCATGTTGAGCAACTCTCTTAGTTGAAATCTTTTAATAAATGTCCCTGTATATTTTTATAGTCCATTTTCGTACTGTACACATTCTTCTATGTATCTCTTACAAAAATTCCCTTTGGACGAATGTAGTAATCTAAATAAATAAATAAATAAATAAATAAATAAATAAATAAATAAATAAATAAATAAATAAACGAATAAATACGGACTGACTGCAGAACGACTACGTACACTCTGGGGAAAGAACTGAAGTGTGGAAGTCAGAACAGCTAATTTTAATATGCATATCCATAACGAGGACAAAAGGACGGTGTATTTGGCCAATGACAGTTTGCGACTCTCAGTAAAATTTTGACTCCGTTGGTACCGTTCATATTCACGCCGTAATTAAAATGAAGCCTGTTCATGTTGCAATCAGCGTACATTATTATTAAACGGTGAAAAGATGCGCAGACATTCAGAGAATTGTATAGCTCTGCATTCCATTCTTCAGCCACTGGTCCGACGGAATTTTGAAAACCCAAACGGAAGAAAGGTTGAAAAAGTGTAAGTTTCACAAAAAATGACCTGACAAAATAAAAAATATGCATCTTATACATCTCCCCCCCCCCCCAAACCCAAGAATAAACAAAAGAAGTCTGAAAAAGAACGTTCAAAATAGGAAATAAAAGCGGCGAAAAAGACGAGAAGCCGTGTACTGCCCTGCATTCCCTCAAAAATGCAGATTTGGCGGACGTTCTACCTTTATTCGAAATAATAGATTATAGCGAGATAATTGGTCGAACAGAATTTCTAAATATCAAAAAAAGAAAAGCAGGAAACCTAACATTTTAACGAAAATGATCTGACCAAGTTAAAAATATGCATATTATACCTCACAAAACCGAAGAATAGATAAGAAAAGTCCTCTGAACAACACTCAAAATACGAAATAAAAATTACGAGATTGCGAACCGTGTAACGCCCTGCATTTCCACAAAAATGCAGATTTGGTGGAAGTTTTACCTTGAGTGGCTGGTTATAATGGCCTAAATGGAGATAATTGGTAGGACATAAGTTTTAAATATCACAAAAAAGTAAAATAGAAAAAATACAATTTTAACAAAAATGATCTGACAAAACAAAAATATATGGATCCTATACATTTCCCCCTAAAAGCAAACAACAAACGAAACAATCCGCAAATTAAAGGTGGAAATGTAGTACGAATAAAAAATAGCGTAAACGCACCAACGCTGCAGTACGCCTTGCATCATCCGAAAAAGAAAACATCATTAGCGAAGTAAAGGCCCTTCATCACTATGATCGTATATATTTATATCATTGGCGAAAAGAAACAAAAGAAACTTTAAAAGAATAAAATAATACAACGTTTTTTGCGACTCGCAGCCGTATTCGACTCTCAAAAACTCACTCTGGAAAAGCGGCTTAAGAATGATACACATTTGTCTGGATTTCTACATATATTTTAAAGCAATGGTTGCTATCATCGTAATGTTTTATAATGAAGATTCAAATGGCGGAAGCGGATGTAATTACGTCGGCAAAAAGCCTGATATTCCGAACTGTGTTTCAAAAAGTAGCTGCAATGAGCGTTACGTTTCTGGGAGTTACGTTATGATTTCGATAGAGTTCTGCAATTAATTTTCTTCAGTGCTGTGAGGTAAACAACACATACAGTTAATTTATAATTACTTGGTGACTTTAATATATTGTTTTTTTTAAACACGAATCCATGGACGTTATACCCCTGTCACACGGGCACTTTCAATCGCGATTGAAGTGAATCGCGATCGAGTTTTCGAGCGCGCTCGACGCACTGCCGCTGCTACACGGCCCCTTTCAATCGCGATCGAAAAGTTGCACCGGTTGCACTCGTGCACGCTAGCTGGCGCTAACATTGTACTTGCGGCCGGCGTCGGGTAACTTCTCGCGGTCGTAGGTATACGTAACTATGTAAATGTTACCTAACGCTTATTTGGGTCAAGTTATTTGACACAGTTTGTAGCGTTAGTTGAAGTTTTCACCTTCTGTGTCATTAGTGAGCGGGGACGAGAGTATCGCCGCTTTCGTTCGATCGCGCTTGAAGCCTCGATCGCGCTTGAGAAACCAGGATTGAGTTCGAGCGGGATCGAGCTCGATCGCGACTGAAACTGCCCTTTAGCATGCGCCCGATCCGGATTGAGCTCGATCCGGATCGACTCAATCGCGATTGAAAGTGCCCGTGTGACAGGGGTATTACACACTCTAAAATCAATTCTCGTCACTAATGCTTCCAGGAAGAGATTGACTCAGCCGGAAAGGGTACCGGAGCATCGACGTCATGGATAGCAGTGGAACACCTTGGCGGGGCCCTTTACGGGAGCGGAGGCAGGCTGTGAAAATTGAACAAGGCGATAACAATACCCCCTCACACAGACCCGTGAACCAGCCTGTTTACCACTCTTATATTTTAGCCAGGTCCCCTTCTACAGTCTATCTCCCTCGTTTACCAGCCCTCGCAACTTCCCGCTATTTTTTCTCTCTCTCTCTCTCTCTCTCTTGTTCTGCCTCGCCCGACAGTTGCAGATCACTATCTCTACCTCCCCTAACCTCCAACAGCCACTTTCTTCTTCTGCTTCTTCTTTTCAGCGCATCGCCATTCATCACGGCGGGGCAAGGGCCCCCCGTCTATCCCCTTCCCTGTTCTCCCCGCCCGCGTTCACGGGAGAAGAGGAAAGGGGGCAGCGTGCACAGTCGTTTCGAAAGCGGGGAGGTTAAAAGGGGGGGAAAGAGCACGAGTGGATTGGCAGGGTTGGACTGAAACGGGGGAGATGGGATTAGGTTGAAAAGTGCACACCCCGGAAAAACGCATTGCTAGTCATGTTCGTGCGTATTGTAATAAAATAAATTAAATCGCCAAGAACAGCACGCCGGGCGAGCATTACTCGGAACCTGCAACACGGAATAAGGGCACCAGTCACTGGTCTGGTGCCCTAACACAGCAAATTGACTCCAACCTATAAATGGCATTCATCCCCATCATTACTCGGAAGTTTGAAGTGGGGGGAGGAGGAGGAAGGGGTGACGCGAAGCACATTGCAGGGCCCATTGAAGAAACTTAGTAAAACACATTATTTGCCAAATGAGGTAATTCTGAATTAAAAAGTTCTTCTGAATTCTGAATTAAAAATCTGCATTCTGAGTTAAAAAGAAAATTAAAATTAGAGTGCTCGTCGCGTCGTGCTTCTTGAATCTTGGGTGTCGTTGTGTTCTTCACGACCTAATTTTTTAGACCAGCTGTGCCTGAACAATTCAAAAACGTTTGTAAAGCTGCAGTTCTTGGGTACGTGAAATAAACCGCCGCTCACTTTGTTTCACACGCACTTCCGTAGGTTTCTCGCCGTCGACACGAGTTCGGTCCAATGTAGCTTAGAATAGCGTTGCCCCAAAATTTAGTAAGAGCCATTCTAAGAGCCCTCCACATGCAACCGACTCTCGTTAGGACAAACTGTTAATACGAACGACAATTTTGCTCGCTTCTAAGCTACACAAGGCTAAAAACGTCCGTTTAAGAGAAATTTATGATAACAGGAACAAATGTTCATGGTCCCTTCGTGTTTGTCTCAATGAGAGTTTACTTTTGTTGACTCACGTGGTAAACGATGGTTTAAGGGGCCACAAAGACGAACCAGAGGCTGAATCTTAAAAAAAACTGCTTTGTTTCTATAACAACGACACCAATCGTATCGCAAACAAGCAACAACAAAAATATTGGATATTCATACCTTCCAGCAACGGAGGCGCCGCCGCGAGCATTTTTTCAGAAGCTATTTGTAGATGATCGGCGTCCCGGGCGAAGGCAGCCGGAGTGTTCGGAAACGTGGGGATTGAGACCGCAAAACCAAAAAGCACTCGAATGTGCTGTGCACCGCAATATAGAAATCGCTTAGTGGCGGGAAAAGCCAGCGTTCATGCCTTTCCAAGAGCTAAAAAAGCCTGAAAGGTTTGGATAACTATGCTCCGCTTTGGGAAAGGTGTCAGCAACACAACGGGGTTTGCAGCAGTCACTTCACGAAAGCTGACTTCTTCTGGAGCAATATCCGTAAGTTTAGTTAGATCTCTCGTAATTGATGGTGTCTTTTTCATGCAAGTTGAGTGCGTCGTTTATTAATAGATGGTCTGCAGCCACTGAAACCGCGGTTGAAGAAAGGCGCCATGGCGCCACATAACATTCCTATGCGCACGCACGAGAAAAAAGAGAAGCCAAGGACCAACAGGAGAACGTCATCGTTCTTTCATTAACGTGCTGGTTTCTTTGAATAAATGCTGCATTCCAGTTGCATTTTGTGCTTTGTTGGGTTGTTTGCGCTTCGTTGTCTTTTTAGAAGCATTATGTGTGATTACTGTTTTGAATTTTCTGCTTTTTTTTTCTTTTCTAACCCCCCAAAGGAGTTGACGATTTAGGTATTTATAATAAATAAATGAACTTGTTACTGCGGCATCTTCGTTTCCGACAGCGCACTCAAAACACAGCGCAGCTGATGTAACAGGCCCTGCCATAGAGGCGTCAGCGTTTGATATTTAGTTTCGGTATGGTTATTATTACCTGTAACCTGCATAAACGCCATTGGATCTTTGCTCGTAAAAACAGCGAACAAAATTATAATTTACTCGCATTATTCGCACTTTACCCGACACAATTGCGCAAATGGCAATAACAAACGCTGAATCCTCGGTTACGTCTACCGAGCTCTGCTTGGCGCGTAATAAATATTCGTAAAGTGTGCTTGAACAATTTTACGAGCATGAATGGAAGTGCAGCATCCTTTATAGAACCTTCAGCCAACAAATGTTGGTGACGCCATTCGGTTGCAGGCCCAATCCCTCGATGCTCAGCATGTCATCGGTGGCCTCCCTGATGCCGCAAAACACTGAGTGACGGGCGTTAGAGACTGCTTCGCCTTCGGCAAAGCACCTTCGTGTCTCATCGGCAAGGAAAAAGATGGTGTGAGTAGACATTAATGGGCCCGGATCGGCTTTTTCCTCCAGACGCGCGCGCTTACACGACGTCCCGATTATCGTCCCGTCCTCCATTTTGGATACCCCGTCACGCCACCTATATTCGCTGGAAAGTGCGAATATAGTGGGGCGGAGATATAGTGCGGTGGGGCCGTGTGGGGTGGCTCCGGTGTTCGGTATAGAACGTTTAGGTACAGGGCGGTTCGGTACGGTATTTTCTGTGCACGGACCTTTCGGGGGGGCAACATGGGCGTCACGCAATTCTTACCTATTTATTGCAGATGTTCCTGTTCGCAATTCTGCGTTATTTTAGGCAAGGGTATGGTTAAAGGGCTTTGCCAGAAAAAGACGTCCGTTTGTGTGTTAAATGTTTGGGATATTTGTAGCATCTATAAAACGTAATCGTTCGTTATTTTTTAGCGACTCATTTCATATAAAGACCAGTATTGTAGCGACCAGTATTTTATATAACAAACCAGTGACAGTATCATTGTGTTTCACTCGTTTTTTGACGACTTGTTAGAATTTTTTTTTCGAAAATCAGTGAGAGTGATTATTTTCTTTTTGCACATGGTGGAGTCCCTACGACAAAGGCTGCGTAAACGAGTGCCACCGCACGGGGAAGGGACCATGTGCCTTTATAACGCCTTGGCGAAGAGGTTGCAATTTTTTGGCATTCTGCATTTCTGGTAACGCAAGTACTTAAATCAAATCAAATCAAATCTTTTTATTTCCAGAATGAATTCTGGACAGTTCCCTGACTAAACGCTGTGAATCAGCTTGCCGAAGGACAGAGAACCGTTCCACTACATAGCAGCCAGCGTAAATAGCAGCGTAAAAGGGGTTATTAGCAATGCATTACTGAAGGCACCTATTATATCTTGCCACACGCTTCCGTCCCGACTCATTCGTAGTTAGCAGGGACTGCGCCGGGTTTATTGTGTTTGTGAATCAAAATTTGGAAATGCTGTGTAATCACGTTGAAAGCACTCTTAAATGTTTTCTGCAGCATACACACAGATCGAAAGGACTGCTCATGTGTAATTATTGGCGTTTTGCCGCAGAGTATAATTCCTATAATATGTTCATGATCTGAGACCAATGTCACCTGGAGCTCCCCATCATCAGCACTCTTTTGAGCCGCACAGCATTACCTATTAAAATGATGTTCACAGAAGCAGGTGTCGGCGCGACATTATACATGGTATATATATAGTGCCGACTGCAACAGGCATGCTGCAGGTTATAATGAGACGCTGCAACTCAAATCGCGTGGAATGATGTAAGTTAAAAATCCAAAGCGTAACACTTCAGCGCTACGATTCCGACTGATAATGTGCTTCTAGCTGCAGTGTTAATCCATTTAATTCTTATTTGTAACATAGGTGGTTACTTTGTTTCAAAGCACGGAAGAGCGCTTAGTGCGTAAGAAATATTTTCCGTTTCCGCAGCAATCATGCGCGTCAAAGGAGCGTTTCCGTAAAAGAACGACTTTGTATCGTGGCTCACTTGTATCTCTGAAGCTCACATTCGATACTTTTGTGAAAAATAATTTCGCGACTCAGAAAAAAATATTGGAAGAACGACTTTAAGTAATCCAATATTAAATTCAAAAAAACATTTATGAGAAGGGCAAATAAATGAAAGAGGCTCGATGAACTATCCCCAACAAATATTTAAAGGAGAAATAGTTTGAAAAGTTTGCGAATTCATAAGTAGGCGTGAAATATTCACAACGAGAGCACAGATGCCGGCTATAAAAAATGCATCCTAGAGATCCTGTCCAAAAGCCAAACAAAACAAAAACCAACTGATGTGTTCGTGCAGTGAAAACTCCTTAAAACCTGTAAATTTTTTATTCTGGACCCAGATTCTGGACCGAAGGGGCTGCCACCTGTCTTTCCCAAATCCCTCTCAACACATGGGAATTAAGGAAGGAGCTTGCACGCGCCTGCTTTCGCGGAAGCTTGCCTAAAACGCTGGCCCTTGGATCGGGCCCCCGCTGGCATTCCTGCGGCTAAACACGCGCTGCAGTTTCAGCTAGCCAAGGCAACCCATTCAGTGTGCCAAAGCACGTTTTAAATGATTTCTTTAACTCACGATGTCACCCGTTCTAGGCGTCCGTAGTAGTCCGCATCGCTCGCAGGTGCGACCTCTCCCCCGCTCCTCCTCGCCTACACTCCGCTCGCATCGCGCGCTCGCTCCGCGGTCGGTTCGCGCCCAACAGGTGGGGGCGCGTGCGTGGCGGGATCAACAACATCTGTGGCGTGATCGTGACGTCAGCATCGCGCGCGCGTGGCGCGATCGTGGCGTGATAAAGGCGGGTGTCGGCGAGGCTGGAACGCACTCATCGCCGCGCTCTCTCGTCAGCAGTTGCCGTCGTCGAGTCTCTGTTGCACGAGATGGAATCAAGACCTTCAACCAGTGGTGCTACGCAATGGAACAATAACGTAACGCAAACTACTTAACGTCATGCGCCCCCGGAAATGCTCTGCATTTGATCGTGCCCCTCGCGAGGGGGATGTTTTTGCGTTTTTTTTCTCGCAGATTGCGCATAAGCGAAAGCGATCGTGTGGTTTACGACGGGGTGGGACATAATGGGAGGGTGTAGATACAAAATCCTTCCCGCGAAAGGACGAAAATTTGAGTATATCTGTATTTCTGTGTACGACACGTGCGCCACCCCATCGGCTTCGCCGAAGAGGGATTCGTTCCCTGGTAGTTAATTCCAATGCTTCACCCCCCTTTTTCATTATTTTGTACGAATGTAAATAAGCGCACATAAACTTTTGGCTGCGTCTAATCTCACGGCAGCCGTGAGAATTACCTCCGGGAAATTCTCACGGAAGTTTCCATAAAAGCTGGCTGGCCTGAAATTCGCTGAATAATGTTGCGTCCCAACGTAACCTAACCTAACATAACCTCATCAAACCTAACGTAGTATAACCGAACGCATCATAAACTACCCAAATCCAGACCAATTAAAGGGACAGTGAAGTGAATTTGTCAAGCTCCCGTTTTTGCTTGCACTGCGTAGACTGGCTCAAATTAGCCCACTTTTCATCGTTTATCCGGTTGACAAATCGGTAATTATTTTACATAGCGCAAAAAAAGAAAAACTACTATGCGCGGTTTGCGGCGGCCGCACCAACTAAAGCTGTGACGTTGGGAGGAGGGAGCACCGTGATTGGACGATGTCCAAGGTTAGTAATCAAACAAGTTTCGGTTTCGGTTCTGTAAAACACAACCGATGGCGTTGTTGGATGAGCATTCTCAATATCTCAGTAATCATCGTACCGCGCTTCTGCCATGTTGTCGGCTGTAAAATGCGTAAGATAAGCCTCCCAGGACGGCTTGTAATCGTAGCATTCACTAGCCGAGGCCTACGCAGTGCATGAACGCCCTCCGCGTCCCTGCAGACGCTCAAATGCCATGCGCTTTCCCCCATATTTGGAGCTTGCCTCACTCATGCCTGTATCGTAAAAAGCGTGCTCGCACCAGGCCAAGGGTCTGTTGATTCTGGCATGTGCCCACTGCCCGCAAGCAGTCGGTGCTTATGGCAACAGCACGCCAACGAGAACTCACTAGCGCGCCAGTGCCAGCCTGCGCGCGTGCTGTGAACTAGTTCGTGGAGCAATGAACGTTGCGGCCCAAAAAAAGGTGAACTCAGAATAGAAAACATCGGCGGAAAACGAAAAAGTTCACTTACAACAAAAAAGCACGCACCCGCGGAGATGCGAACTCGCGACTTGCAAAACAATTGCAATGATATACCTAGCGCTCCTGCCCACTCGGCCACGGGGCGGGTCCTGCTGACCGTGGTAATACAAGTTATATATTGTATAACCAGTTTACACTTTTATTTAGTTTTGGCATTTCGAGCAGCTTAGGTGACTATTTGTTGTTTTGCGCTCGTACAGTAAGCATCCCCCAAGTTTCCACATTATCTCACGTCTAGCAATTGCATTTCTTAGACGGAAAAGCGTTCGCAGATGCGTAGTCGTGCTGCTGACCGCTGTGCTTGTTCGCCCAGCGCAAAAAAGTGCTTCCCGCACCCTAGTTTTACGCTGTACGGTAAACATATCAGTTGATTTTATTTCCTTAGTACCTATATTGACTTCACAGACTCTTCACCCGCCTTCAAGAGGCCTTATATTTTCCTACTGGCGTACCAGTCAGCGAAGCGTCGCATGTGCGCTTTTGCAGCGCTTGTTTGAAGCGACCTTGACTTGGAGCTAGATACAGTGTACAAACTAACCAAGTAAAGAAAGGCCCATTCTTCCATTCACGAACGTGTCCTGGCTTCGTTTCAACTGAGCGAACGAATTGCGACGACCCTTCGGCGGCCGGCGGACGAAACGCTGGGCCGGGAGCCGTGCAGTAGCGCAGCCAATTGCGAGCTCGGCTCCTCCCGACGTCACACGAAAACGCCACAGAAAATGGACGAGCGTAAAGAGAGGACGACAGCATTTTCGAATTAATTTTTCTACTAAATAAAATCGCGTAAACGCACCCAGAGGGGTCAAAACATGGCCTGGGGACTCCAGACTAGAATTTGCGCTAGTAATCCCGCAATGTTTACATATCACTTCAGTGTCCCTTTAACTGCAACAAACCTAATCTAGCCCAACCCAAAGACACAGAACGCAACCTATATTAACGTAATCCAACATATTCTGCAGGTCCTGTGCGTCTAATCTCGTTATCGTTAAAAGCAGAGTAAAAAAAGCGCTAAAAAACACGATCACCGAAAAATTCAGAAAGCTAAAAAAAACTCGCTATGTCGGACGCGAACCTAAGCGTCCTCGTTTAAAAGCAAAGGTCTACGCCCAATCGTCCCAAGTCCACTCGTCATAGGCCAACTCGCCACAGGTAATGGCCTCGAGGACATACCGTGGCGCCACCTACGAGTGACGTCACTTGTAGGACGCCGAATCGTGTTGTCGTCTGCTACAACACATTTCCCGTGCGTATGCGGAAGCGTGTTTTTTTTTTTTTTTTGTGGCCACTGTCTCGCCCGCTCCTTGTGGATTTGATGCAAATTACCAAAAAAGTTGTCTGTAAACCAAATAATTCGGGCAAGCAATCAGCGACTCTCTTGTTCCCGGCGACACCGCCGCGTTTAGGTAGTTGCTATCATCGCGACCCACAGCTCTTACATACGCAGCCAGCTAACACCAAGGACGATGCAACTGATGCCGAGAAAAGTACGCTGTAAATTCATTATGAAATACTTGTGACGGGACATGTGTGTGCAAGCAAACACCTTGTAACAGTGACAGAAACGCGTCGCTCACTTATGATCTCACGCGCGAACTGCTCGTATTGCCTGGTAAATGAATGACGCGAGAACGGTGATCAGATTGCTTCGCCGCACATGCTTAAAAGTATTGTTATGGTCTGCAGTTTGGCTTAATCAGTGCCCATTTCCCCTACGATGTTTTTATAGTCATGCCCGGATTTGATTAATGATCACTGCCGTAGCCTGTACTCTGCACGGCTGATGTTTACTTTTCGCGACTGTATGAACGGTATGTATGAACGCGTTCATACATATCGCGTTCATACCGTATAGTTTTTAACGCCTTCGAGCCGGTTCGAACAAGGCAATATTTAGTTTTCATTAGGTGCTCGGCGTGGTAATTTTTAATTGCAGCGTGTTTTGTATGTTTACAGTAAGCCGGCATTTCTCAAGCATCAATTTCGAAACTCACGACTGCTCACAGGAGGCGAGGCTGCGTACGAGGCGAAACACGTCGTTAATGATTTCGGGTAATGGGGATATTTAGAATAGGAGAACCGAGCGTTGGGGGCCCCCAAGAAGTGAGAGGAACCCAAACGCAACACGCGCGTGCCCTACGGAAGGGCCTTCGCCAACAGCTCGCAGCCGGCTTCGGATGCACGTAATCGGGTGTTGGGAACTTTAGGCTTGGAGTCGCAGCAGATATTTAATCGCCGTTAGAGTTGCGAGTGGCAGTTCCGAACAGAATGTTTCACCGCGCTGGGAACTCTGTAAGCGCGGTGATTTTCCGTTGAAGCGATCGACGATCAAAATACCTGCACGGCCTCGGCCGATTCTCGCGTGCAAGCATAGGCCGCTCGCCGCACCGTTCGTGAACGGGCCGGCGCTGCCGGGACCGACCTCTGTGGCCGGTCGGCGTAATCGCGGCAGATATTTGAGCATCGCTTTGAAAACCACAGCTGATGACACTACCAATCAGAATTTTTCATCACACTAACATCCACTTTCACCAATGCGGAACTTCTTTTCCACGACTTGTGTGATTTTAAAAAGCGGCGACAAGTTGTTGCTGCCGCGACCTGCGTCGGTTCGAGCCGCACCGTACGTCGGCTGTGCGGGCAGGCACGGCGGGTGCGTGTGCTTCTGCGAGCAGTTATATACGCTTCACGATTTCCTGCTTTATACATTTTTTGAAAACAAGGGAAATCTAGAAACTTCACTCGGCGATCATCGTAGTCCACATTGTTGATCGCGGAAACAAGCCGCTGCTTACGCTTCGGTCACATGCGTAAAATACCACCACGCTCATGGTGCTTGCGGATAATCTACCACAGTTGATACGGTTATACAGTCACCATTAGGTCGAAATGCGCTTGACACACTGAAAATTAACTTCAAACGAAGGAAATTAACACGAAAATACTTTTAGAACGCGCCTCCTAAGCGAAGTGTCACGCGCTGCAAGCCAACTACGCAGCAAGATAGGAACGGTGATCCTACAAGTGACGTCAAAACGATCGCAGCGCCGGGCTCTCACGTGGTGGGCCTCGCGGCCAAAAGTGGCCAGGAATGCCAACTCGTCACAGGGCATTTCGTACGAGGAATTCTCGTATTACCGGAATATTCGTCACACGGAAAATTCGCATTACGAGCTTGTTTTCTAAAGCGATGTTTCCGCCTGCTATATATGCGTCGCCCATTTCAAAATGATGTAGGCGAGCGAGCGTTCTTTCAAGGTTTTTAACGCAGGAAGTTAGGTAAATATGCCGCCATACCGAGGTATATTAAAATGATAATAGCATGCAAATTTGTATTACATGGCACGCATAAAAAGTAAACAAATTCTTATAAATGACGCAGTGAGCATGTCGTACATGAAATAAAAATATGTTTATTCCACTCGCTTTATACTGTTGTACTATTGCATTGTTGTCTCGGTGTCTCGTTGTGTGTAGGCGCCTTCAACGCTGGGTTCCAACGTTGTTCTCTTCGGGAACGAGCCCACTCGTCACAAGCCCACTCGTCACCGGAAAACTCGTCGTAGGCCAACTCGTCACACCGGCCTTTTCGTACAGTGCCATCTCGAGATAGGAACTCTCGTGGGAGGTGCCTTCTCGTCGCATGGATTTCGTTACACTGCGGCCGTGTGAACAAAAGCCTAGAAGCCCTGACCGGAAATTGGCGTTTAAAGCCGGTCTGAGGCTGGTTTCTACAATGGTAAATACGTTACGGCTGTTTAGGAGGGCGTGCGGAGGTCTGTGTGACCAGCAGGTGTGCATAAAAAGCTGTTTTTTTTCTTTTGCTGGAGAGGGGGGAGGGGAGAGGTCAGCGCGATTTGCACTACTTCAAGTACTGATCGTCAGCGGGGTTGTGGTGGTGTACGTCCGTATTTTCGCGCGTATAACCTGCCCTTGCAGACAACACGAACCCCCACTTTCAGTCCGCAAATAAAAAAAAAAAAAGAAAATTGGCGAAGCTTGCACCAACTCACGCAAGGCTTGAACCATAGCTAAGGTGGAAGATTTCTTTCTATGTAAACACTGAAGGACACACCACCAGGCATTGCATTAGGTTTGAGATGGTTTATTTGTTGATTTGATTGATTGTGGGGGGGGGGGGGGGGTTAACGCGCCGACGCTACACAAGTGACAAGGGCGCCGTAGTGGAGGGCTCCGAAATCATTTTGACCACCTGGGGATGTTTAATATGCGTGCGTCAAAATCTCGAACACACGGACGTTTTCGCTTTTCCCCTCCATCAGAAAAGCGTCCGCCGCGGCCGGGAACAGAACGCGCTTCCTTGGGCTCAACAGCACAGCTTCGTATCCAGCTGCGCCACCGCGGCGGGCAATTGTTTTTTTAAATAATAATAATCTTTATTTCACTGCACTGAATACATATTCGGGCCAGCCCAAGCCAAAAAATCTTGTGGGCCCCCCACGGCTAGCTCGCAAATACCAAGATGTCAACGATCGCATCGCAAGAATCCTGCCTGATCACGACGGCTGAGCCACAGTCAATACGCTTCGGAATATTGCCCGCAACATCCGATTCCGGTACTAATGAAGTGAACAACGTCGCAACCCAGCGTTGAAGACGCCTACACAACGAGGCAGCCAGACAACAGTGGAATAGTACAACAGTACAAAGCGAGTGCAATAAACATTTTTTTATTTCATGTACAACCTGTTTACTGCGTCATTTATAACAATTTGTTTACTTTTTTTGCGTGCCATGTAATACAAATTTGCATGCTATTATCATTTTAATATACCTCGGTATGGCGGCATATTTACCTAACTTCCTGCGTTAAAAACCTTGAAAGAACGCTCGCTCGCCTACATCATTTTGAAATGGGCGACGCATATATAGCAGGCGGAAACATCGCTTTAGAAAACAAGCTCGTAATGCGAATTTTCCGTGTGACGAATATTCCGGTAATACGAGAATTCCTCGTACGAAATGCCCTGTGACGAGTTGGCATTCCTGACCAGATTACCTGTGACGAGTTGGCCTATGACGAGTGGACTTGTGACGAGTGGGCCTAGACCCGTTCTCTTCATCAGTACCGGAAGCGGATGTTGCGGGCAATATTCCGAAGCGTATTGACTGAGGTTCAGCCGTCGTGATCAGCCAGGATTCTTGCGATGCGATCGTTGACATCTTGGTATTTGCGTGCGAGCCGTGGGGGGTGCTGTCCGACGATGACTGCTACTACCACCGTGAAAAGCGACAACGGAGCATGTTAAGAAAAAGCCCCACAAGACTTTTTTTGGCTTGGGCTGGCCCGAATATGTACTCAGTGCAGTGAAACAAAGATTGGTATTATTAAAAAAAAAACAATTACCCGCCGTGGTGGCGCAGTGGATATGACGTTGTGCTGTTGAGCCCAAGTAAGCGGGTTCGATTCCGGGCGGCGGCGGCCGCTTTCCTGATGGAGGCGAAAAGCGGAAACGTCCGCGTTTGAGATTTCGACGCACGCACATTAAACATACCCAGGTGGTCAAAACGAATTCAGAGCCCTCCACTACGGCGCGCCCCGTCACCTGTTTAGCGTCGGCACGTAAACCCCCCCAATCAATCAAATCAATCAAATAAACAATTTCAAAATTAATGAAATGCCTGGTGGTGTGTCCATCAGTGTTTACATAGAAAGAAATCCTCCAGCTTAGCTATGGTTCAAGCCTTGCGCGAGTAAGTGCAAGCTTCGCCCATTCTTTTTTTTTTCGCAGACTGAAAGTGGGGGTGCGGGTTGTATTCAAGGGCAGGTTATACATGCGAAAATACGGACGTACACCGTCTCAACACCCCTGACTATCACCACTCGAAGAAATGCAGGTCACGCTGACCTCTGCACCCCACCCCCCCTTTCCTCCAAAGAAAAAAAAATTCCCCGCATTTCCCCGAGGGGAAGAATGTGAAAGTGCGAATGCACGAGTTGAATTTGCGCGGTTCGGTAATGTTCGCGAAAGAGAGATCACACACACACACACACAACTGCAAAGAAAGAAAGATGCATTTATTCACAGACACCTATTTGTGTTGTCGTTGTACTTGATTGCTTGAGCGGATCTCAGCTTTGAAATTTCGTGTCAGTACTCCTTTAAGCGGGTGCATTAGCCCTTGTCACGCCCGATTCCTGGCCAATCCTCCACGTGGGTATGTGCCATGTCAGCGGCCAGGCAGCGCGCGCCCATCTCCCCCCGTTGCCAAGGAAGACGCGGAGATTCCTGGCCAATCCCCCACGGGGGTATGTGCCATGTCAGCGGCCAGGCAGCGCGCGCCCATCTCCCCCGTTGCCAAGGAAGACGAGGAGCGCGCGCACCCGCAGCTGTTGCTATGCGGACGGCGGCGGACGCTTCAGGCTCGCTTAAGAAGTGCATTCGCACTTAATAGCTCTTTATGCATACCTGCTGGTCAAACAGACCTCCACACTCCCTCCTAAACAGCCGTAACGAATCGAATTTACCATTTCAGAAACCAGCCTCAGAACAGCTTTCAACTGCAATTTCCGGTCAGGGCTTCCATGCTTTTGTTGACCCGGTCGCGTTGTAACGAAATTCATGCGACGAAAAGGCCCCTTGCACGAGAGTTCCTATCTCGAGATGGCACTGTACCAAAGGGCCGGTGTGACGAGTTGGCCTATGACGAGTTTTCCGGTGACGAGTGGGCTTGTGACCAGTGGGCTCGTTCCCGCTGGTCCCTAAAAGCAAGTATCATACCACAGCGCTACATGGGCAGCTGCGTAAATCACGACTTTTTAGGGAATTTATACCCCATAGAATCCCCGGGCAGCGTGCTTAGCCAATGAGAGGTGACTGCCGTGAGAAATTTCTGACGGTAGTCATCACGGTTGCGGGGATAATAAACACTACCTAAACTTTTTTGCTATACTTCAAACTTCGGTCTTCTTGGCCCTCATTTTACTTTCACGACGCGAAGCAACGTACCCGGAAATGCGCAAAGACGTGCAAGGCAGAAAATCAACGAACAATCACTCTATTGAAATTGTTTCAGCAAAACAGGGAATAAAAAATTGGGGCTGTTCATTTGAATAATAAAATTTTAAAAAGTTAAGTGAAAGTAAATTTTGAAAAGCCCACTTACAAATTTGGGCCGTTAAATTCATAGGTGTGGTTAATACGCAAACAAAAGTGGCCCGATACGCCGCCCTCATCTCGTCGCGCGATGCCGGGAAGCCGAAGAGCGCAGGCGAAAACCAGCAGGAAAACGTCCTGGACTTCCCGCCGGGCCGGCCGCCTCTGCAATGTTCTTTTCGCTGTGTTTCCTGCAGATGTTCGCCACAGGAAGAATGATACTTGTTGTTGTTGATAGCACTCGTTTGAACAATTTTCGTGTTAAGAAACTATGCACGAACGCCAAACGAGGCATGCGTTACCATGCCGTATTCCTAAGCAAGATAATACGACGCCGGGATGTTTTATAACATACGGGAGAGACAGCTGAGGTGCCTTTGCTTGATCACAGATAATATACTACACTACGTTAGATACTTTGTAAAACACCCCAATGCGTTTTCCCTCTTTTTTTTTTTTTTTGAAGCTACCGACATGAACGTTCATATTATATGCTAGATTTAGGAAGGATGGTAAATACTGCTGTACTTTGGCCCGGGATGTGTCGTTCAGTTCCAGAAAAAAAGTCACATTTGTTCAGGAAATACCTGTTTTCTTTCCCTGATGGGCTTCGAACTGTGTTCAAAAACCCATTTTTTTGGCAATACAAAAACAAGGTGCCAATCCTGACAGAAGGTCTCTCCTGGCTAATAGGTAAACAGTATTCCTATAAATTAAAAAAACCAAGACAACCACATCACTTATTTTGCAAGTAAACATGCCACGAGAAGGTAATATTTGTCTGGAATGAATAAAACACCGCTCCGAATCACCACCATACCATAATTTGTGAGTGACTGCGGGGGCTTAATTCTTCGCCCAAGACTCCGTGTGCCTGCATATTATAACCTGGCAAGCACTTGTTGCCGCTGAACATCATGTGTGCTCCAGCGATAGTCGATATATATAACGATAAGACTGAAAAAAGTAGGAGCGAAGAGTAAATATGAGGCCTTTATCCGACTAGCGCGGCAAATGCTTAAGTCTAGAAATGCTGAAACAGGCCAACGAACACAAACGTTTGGTGATTTTTACCTAAATTAACGCAACTACAACGAAACTGCCTTGTCCGACTGGTCTGTTAATTATAACAAGATGGCCGTAATATTGTAGCATAATACGCTACACACGCGCGAAAATCAAGCCCCACTAGAGCCGATAATGCTGTGGAGGCACCAGTATGCTACAATGTTTTCACAATAAATGCAAGTCAAGCTGTAAGACACCACTCATCGAAGCTCAGCTAGCGATCGGAGGAGAAGGGTGGACCACGAAACAACCCGAAGCCGTTTTGCCTGTCTCAAAATCCCACTCTCAAAATAAACTGGCTATTCCCCCAGGGCTCCAGATTGATTTTGACCCCCTGGGGATCTTTAACGTGTGCTGAAATCACATACAGACAGGCTTTTTGATTTTCGCCACCATCAGAAAAGCGGCCGCCGTGGCCTCTACGCTATTGTAGAAAACCAAACTATCGCTTCTCTTAACCGGGCCTAACACTGACTAGCCGGCCCGACCGAAGCATTTAAATTTTGCCACAAAGGACAGACACTTTATTCTTCTGCTGCAGTTCTTTTTTTATTTAGTTGCAGCGGGGAGGCACGGCCGTCCTTTCCCCCCAGTTGGAGTGAGCTCGCAGAATGCCAGGCGAAGCTCCCCTGCTCGTTCCCGCTAAAAGGGTCGCTCCCCTCTCCAGCTCGAGGAGAGGGATATCGCGGAAGGGGTAGGCGCAACAGGTGGGAAGAAAGAAAGGGATTATGGACAGTGGTATTTTGAGACATGGGGGAAGCGGGGCGCGCGCGCGCGCACGTGGGTGTGTGTGTATTGGGGATGATTAAGGGGGGTGTGGTGGGCGACAACGAACAAAGGAAATTCGGAAGGAGATTCCGCTTTTTGGCTTATACGTGTAACGGCAACATATGTCTCGCATATACGTCTGCAGCGCATGAACGCTATATTTTCGCGCAGTGCACGTATACGTGCTTTTCGCTGGAACAATGTTTATAAAATCCCGCTTAATCTCGGGCATAAATGGTTGCGTATATAGTCACAAAAACTTCAGGCAGTACCTAATATTAACATAAGGAATAGAAACCCTCAGTGCTGGCTGCTCAGTTCAGAAATATTCTGACGGAACCCTCTAGCCGACGCCACAGTCGCTGCTTTGGGGTTTTCGGTAGTGTAAAGCAAATTCATGCTCTAAGATGCTTGAACCTACAGCACGGGAAGTTGTAAAATAAACTTGCAGTAATGTGCGAACACTAAATTGCAAGCGAAATTGCCGGAAAGCCAAGCGCCGCTGCCGTGTGATCCCTTCCAATAGACAGTTTTAGTTGAGTGTACGCAGAGAGTTGCGCGCGCACGTAGCGGAAGCGCTGCGCGCACAGCAAAGTTCCGGCGAAGACTTTCGGGCGAGTCACTATCGTTTCGCAGGCTCTTCCGGGAATCGTCACTTTCGCGGGCTTTCCCTGTTAGCGCATTCGCTTTCTGATCTCCTTGAACGCGATGCCTTCCAGCATTCTTTGCGACCGCTTCACGGCGCGGGACCTGACTTGGTTTGAAATAGAAGATTATATGCTGACCAGCGAAGAGAAGCGATTGCTGAAAGGGGACCTCACGCTCGAAGATATCGACTACGAACTGAGGCGCAGTCGCGAGTCAGAACTGCTGAGGTACCGGTCGAGATCTGGACTGCTCGACATCAACCGGATCGAGCGCAGTCTTTTTGAACAACAGTTCAGGTTTCAAAAGGACGACATAGATGGGCTTGTTGAAGCACTTCTGATACCCGAAGTGGTGGTGAGCGCACAGAAAGTGACCGTGCCGGGCCGCGACGCTCTGTGCTTAGCACTTCGCCGCCTCGCCTACTCCAATAGGTGGTGTGACTTGCAGAACATTTTCGGGTTGCACTACTCCGTCATGTCAAAAGCGCTGAAGCACATAGTTGACACATTCGGCCACCTCCTCAATGACTGCAACAACCACACCTGGCTGTCGCCAAGCGCTCTCGTATACGTAAGTACGCTTTGCTATTTTACTTGCATACTCTTGCTTTCATAACGCTGCAATTTCACTTTATATGCCCCTCTTTCTCTCGCGGACACACGTACAAGGGCTGTGCTATCATGGCCTTGCAGCACCTAATCAATAAGCGACTGTGCATTTAAAGGAGGAGGAATAAACGTTTAATTGAGCAGTTGTTGGGTTAAATGCCAGGTCTGCAACCTCTTAGTCCAGGAAGCCCAGGGTCTTGGCGGCCTGTCTCGCCCGTTCTACCATATGTTGTTGGTGATCTCGAGCTGGTCAACCGACCCTCCCACTGCTCAAATAGCAATTTAAAGAAATGTATTTTCAGCGTATACAAACAAGGCCGCCTAAAACCCGAAGTGTGCAAGCATCTTCATTAAGTGTAAACCACGAAATGGGTAAAAAAAGGCACCAAAGCCAGCAAGTGCCCTATTTTTTTGCATTTACAATGCATCAGAACCAAACCGTAGAACTATACACTAATACTGTTATACAGACAACTGCTTAACCTGATTCGAATGCATCAGCTATAAGAAAGCAAAGCATGCCAAAGCATATTTTGTTTTCTGTTGCAGGCGGTGCAACGCAAAGGTGCGCCCCTTACCAACTGTTGGGCCTTCATCGATGGGACCGCCCGCCCCATCTGTCGGCCAAAGAGGTACCAGAAGGCGTACTTTTCAGGCCACAAACGGGTATGTAAAATAAGGAGAGACCAATAGCCGCGACGTCCCAGTGATACGATGGCGCTTCTATTATAAAGATGGCGGACTGATGAAGATGAAGCAGCTCGAACGAGAGCTGCTCACGCGACTATGGGCACCGATGATGGTGATCACATCGGTGCAGCAATGATGACACCTATAAAGTTTCTACATATTCCCCGCCCACAACGAACCATGCTCAGTCCGCTTCCATAAACAAGTTCGTTCCGATCCGATCCGGTAGGGCAGTCAGATGGCGAAGCAGTCACTGTGGCCGTCTTCTGAGCACACGCCAAGTCTGTCGATGTAGTCCACGTAGCCAGGCCAAAATTCGAAGCCCGTCTTCGACGGTCTTGTACCCTGATGTAAGTTCAGGTTCGTTCGCTGCGATCTCAAAATAGTGCCTTAACGGCTTCCGCTGTTTTCTGGAGTTCTGGACATTAGTGATACGATTTTCGTTGTGACGTGCCTTGTTGTTCAGATGTTTTCTGCAGTGTATCGTTTTCTTTAGAAGCGATTGCCGAATATGTGCCACGGCCATCTTTCTCGCATACCTTTCAAAAACGCACTCATCCCGCTCTCCAGCGTCGTGCATTTGTTTTCCTTTTTTTGTCGTATCTTGCCCTTGAAGCTCTCCAGGTTCCAAATCCATGGTCTCCCGCTTGATATATTCGCCATACGGAGATTCTGCTGGCGTAATGAGGCTCGATGACCTGCCGCCGGTCTTGTTCGTGGACATCTCTGCCGACTCTTTCAATGCTCGCGAGAGTAAGGCGCCTTGAGTTTCAAGGTCTAGTTCAGACAATGAAGATGTCGAATTCTCAAGTCCTGTTTGCGATGGGAAATCTGGCTGAGGTGAGGTTTCTGGTAATACGTCATGTTCCGCGGGTGTCTCCAAGTCGCATGAATCGTAGCACTGTTCAGTCATTGTAAAAAACTCATTGAAGTTTTTTGATGAATGCAAGGTCTCCATAATTTGGCACTTTTCTTTGGTGTCACATTTCTTATCTTTCAATCGGTAGTAGAATCGTATCATGATATGCGTGATTTCGTCTTCATAGTCAATGTTGGTGGTAAATTCCTGGTCCAAATCTTCGATATCAATAAGCGGTTCGATCTCCTTATTCAACAACCTCAATTCAACTTCATTTTTCCGTAGCTGGCTCAGAAAGCTTGTTACCACCCCGCAAACATCAGTGATCGTTACGGACGAGTCTAATATTGCTTTTGCGTTTCGACACAGTTCTGGTGCGACTAACCGCCTTTATTCTCTTTCATTCTTCAGTTCGTGGAGGCTCATCTTACATTGAAAAACACCCTGTTCGTGCATAAAAGGTAGTTCGTTTTTCATTGCGCGATGCGCTGCGGCACTCCTCTCACGTTCGGCAGAATCGCTTTCTAGACCCATTGAAGAAAATGCGCAAAGGGGAGGATGTCTCGTCGTCTTGTATTCCCATCGCGTCGGTCGGCCATGGGTAGCACCATCGTCGATATGTCCATTAAACGGTCCGTCGTCGGCTTCGAGGGGTCCTCCTTCTCGTAGGCCAAAGTTCAGATGAATCGGAATCGCACTGGGCCTTCTTCCCGGGTTTATCGGCACCAAAAAATGTAAAATAAGGAGAGACCAATAGCCGCGACGTCCCAGTGATACGATGGCGCTTCTATTATAAAGATGGCGGACTGATGAAGATGAAGCAGCTCGAACGAGAGCTGCTCACGCGACTATGGGCACCGACGATGGTGATCACATTGGTGCAGCAATGATGACACCTATAAAGTTTCTACAGGGTACATTGCCTGAAGTACCATTCGCTGATGTGCCCAAATGGCATTATATGCCAGTTGGATGGTCGTACCCGGGAAGGCGGCACGATGCAGGCAAGTTGGGTGGACTGACCCGCCGCGGTGGCTCAGTGGCTAAGGCGTTGCGCTGCTGAGCACGAGGTCGCGGGTTCGATTCCCGGCCGCGGCGGCCGCTTTTCTGATGGAGGCGAAAAGCAAAAACGCCCGTGTGTACGAGATTTCGGCGCACGTTAAAGATCCCCAGGTGGTCAAAATTAATCCGGAGCCCTCCACTACGGCGCGCCTCATCGCCTGCGTTGCGTCGGCGCGTTAAACCCTACAATCAATCAATCAATCAAGTTGGGTGGACTATGTTGCATTCTCATATAAATCAGCACAGCCGTTAGATTGCACGCACGAGGTGCGGCTTGCGACGTTGCCCAAAACCAGCGTGACAATCCTAGTTTTTCGTGAAACTTCCACGGAGCCACTGCTACGGGACAAGCGCGCATGAAAGGAGCCGCGCGATTACATTTTGTTGGCGCGCGCACCTTGGTGTATTGGATTTCCAGAAAAAAGTCATATTACCTCAACGCTACCTGCAAGGACATCAACATACAGAGGAGGTCGGTATTGGGCTGCTAATGGACCTCCATGAGCCTGAACAGCCCACTTTTGCCGCTGGTTTCGAGCCACACGACCACCGTTCAAGATCACTAGCAAGTTCTTTATGGCCTGCTTGATTACCTACTTCGCTTGATGGGCTTCTTTTCTGGTGAAAGAAAAACCCGTAAAATAGCATTCCTACAAGCCCGTGCAAAGTGTCTTATAGGTTACAACAATAATTTTCTGATTAAGTTTTTAGTTCTAGCTCTGTAGAAAAATGAGGTCGAAGTCTACAAGGGATCGCATATTTAACCGCATTGTAGACATGTTTGCATCCCCATATAAACATGATGCTGTGAAGAAAAATTTATTGGGCGTGAATTGAGTAATTACCACGTTAACACAAAAAAGAAAGAGATAATGGAAGGTTGAGTCAAGTTCACTTCTTTATTTACAATATGTGCAGCCATGGAAAGCGCCTTGTTGCCTCAAAATCACACCACCTTCCGTGATAGAGGCTTCTAGGCAAGTTTCATCCGCTCTTCAGTTGCATTCAGGTCTCCGGCTCAGTTTGCCAGCAGTGGCTGCAACAATTTTTTCACAAACACTCTACAGAGTTTCTCGGTGTAGCCTTGATCATCCCTGTCACATGTCGGTTCCTGCCATTTTGCAAGATTGGGTAGACGTGTTGATACCAAGCGTTGGCAAAGCTTGCCAAGCGTTGGCAAAGCTTGCCTCTGGACACTTCATAACTTTTCCAACAAAGTTGCAGGTGAGCTTGCAGAGACCAGTTACCTGCATTGTCAGGTATCTCAGCGTTCTGTTGTCAAGGCTTTTGACTAACCTTTATACCGTCATTCATTACTGGTAACCCACAAAGGTTCTGGAAGCATTTCAGCCCTAGAAAAAACAACAGTCCTGAACTTTCATTGCAACAGAAAACGGCAAAGTCCAATATGTACAACAACTTTTTCCATTCCGTTTTTACAAAAGATGACGGGAAAATTCCGCAGCTTGCACATATGGATAATACTGTAATCAGCCCTCTAGATGTAACTGATGAAGGAATATTTTGCCTTTTGCTCGGACTAGACCCCAAAAAATCTTCCGGGCCAGATGACGTTCCCAATCCCTTTCTTAAGCGATATGCCGAATGGTGCAGCAAATACCTTGGTATGATTTTCCGCAAATCTCTCGCCCTAGCAAAACTTCCAGACGACTGGAAAAAAGCTAAAATCACACCGATTCCCAAAGCAGGAAATAGCGATAACCCTTCAAACTTTAGGCCAATATCTTTAACCAGCACGTCATGCAAAATATTGGAACATATAATCTTGAAACACTTAACCGTTTTTTTAGAGACTAAGGGCGTTTTGTCATCTTGCCAGCACGGGTTTCGCAGCGGATTATCGACTATCACGCAACTAACAGAAGTTGTTCATGATTTAGCATTATCTATTAACAATTGCACGCAAACGGATATCATACTACTAGACTTTGCTAAAGCATTTGATTCCGTATGTCACAATAAATTAATTGCAAAACTTCGAAGTATTATTGGAGATGGAATATTAACAGATTGGGTTAAGGACTTCTTAACTAACCGTTCGCAATATGTCCTGTATGACCAAGTACCATCAGAAACCTTGCCTGTTACGTCCGGAGTACCACAAGGCTCCGTTTTGGGGCCTTTATTATTTCTTGTTTTTATTAACGATATCACAGACAGTATCTCTTGCAACATTAGGCTCTTCGCCGATGACTGCATTATTTACAAAGAAATTACAAGTCATGCAGATCACCTTGCACTAAGCGATTCTTTACACCATCTTTCCAACTGGTGTGACATGTGGCAAATGTCGATTAACCCCAAAAAAACAGTGTGCATGACGATAACCCGAAAAAAAGAAGCTATGCAGTATGACTACAGCATTAGAGGCACCAGGCTTGAAAAAGTGAATGAACACAAATATTTAGGCGTCACGATTACGTCAAACCTCAGATGGGATGCGCACATCTCTAATATTACTTCAGTTGCTCTGCGCAAGCTCTTTTATCTTCGCAGATGCCTTCGGTTGGCCCCTCACTCAACCAAGCTTTTAGCCTATACTACTTACGTAAGACCGGTATTAGAATATGCTAACACAGTATGGTTTCCCTATACAGTCACTAACATTCAAAAGCTAGAAAATGTACAGAGGAAGGCAGCAAGGTTCATCTGCAACAAATATAAGCGCACTGATTCTCCCACAAATATGTTAGCAAGCTCTGGCCTCCAAACACTTGCGATTAGAGCAAAACAAGCGCGCCTTAAATTTCTTTTTCAGCTACTTCACAACCATTATAAAATTGACCCATCATTGTATATTCGTCCATCAGACTCCCGCGTTACCAGGCACAAACATTCACACACACTGAAAGAGTACTCCTACCGCAATGACACATTCAAGCACTCCTTTTTTCCACTTGCAATAAGGGAATGGAACTGTTTAGATCCCTCCTTAACTAATGCGACATCGGTATCTGACTTTGCACCAAAATTAGAAAATATGTTCTGTTAATGTGGCAACACTCGCATCCCCAGCGGCATTGCGCCACCAGTGAAAGCGTATTTGTGGAGTATCGAAGTGTTAACTGGGGTGTTTGCAAGTTTGGTATTATTTGCCTGTGTACCACTGGATTTCATGCACAATTGCTCTTCTTTTTGGTGTTGGTTTCTTTGTCTTAAGTTAAAAAGCGTGACTTGATTATGCTTTTTCTTATGAGTGTGTTCATGTTGTAAGTTTTCAAGTGTGTTGTTCAAGAATTTCAGCTCCGTATTCTTCCTATCTAATTAAAAGTAAACAAATTTGTATATTTTTCGCTCTTATGACTGTCATTTCACTACATTCCTGTTTCTGTTTTCTGCGCTGATATTTATTTATGTACCTCCTGCATGTACCATCTGTATGCCCACCTGCTATGGTCTCGGAATGAGACTGGCAGTATTGAAAATAAATAAATAAATAAATAAAATACCGCTTCAGTCGGTTTCGTAAGCTGCATTAAGGCTTTGCAACTGAGTCAGGAAAACCGTTGGAACAGCTGTTGGAAGCAAAATATTGAGCTTTGTGGACTTCTAATGGTCACCATCGATGAAATGAACTGTCATTTGGTTCCCACATGCTTGCTTTTCCAGTTATCGCTCCTCGACAAATGTTCTTTAGCATTGCTTTATGGCGCTGTTCGTCGTACGGAAACTCGTGGTACCGTATTGGTGGGCCTTTCCTTCCTTTTGTGGCACGCAACAGTTGCGCAGCATAGTGCCGTGTACTACACAAGAAGGGCCTCGACACGTTTATACCATTTATACTGCCATGTGTGCGGTCGCACGGTCTGCAAGCGAGGTGCAGAATTTCTCAGACAAAAACAAAAAACTTGTCCCGTACTGATTCGCGGCGCCTTTTCAAAGGGAGAGCCGGGGGACTTGTCCCATAGCAGTGCCCCCCGGATAGAGCGGTGGCAACTGTCAACTTTCGCTTCACGGCTACACCTTTTGTTTGCCCCGCGATGTAGCAGGCTGCACCTCATGCGGAGCAGCTGTGACATTAGTATTCAAGGCGTCTTACTTGTGTGAGACCAGTTTAATCTGCGAACTGGCCACACGGTTCCTGTAAACATTTTCCTCTAATTAATTAATCACTAATTCAAAACCTATTTAATTTGAGAAATTTTCAACTTCCTTTCAGTTAAAATTAACAACACTTTATATTATTGTTAAAAAAATTCTTTGGGGCACTTATTGAAAGGACTTGCCTCCAAACCTTGAGTGCTTTTAATTCTTTGCTGCAACATCGTATTTGCATCTTCTTCCTCGCTTTCATTTCTTTGTCTTGGCACGGATTATTTCAATCAGCTTTTTCGTGCTACACCATGTATGCGTCTTTGCTTTGGTTTCTTCGTCTTATAGAGCAAGATGTGTCAGCAAGTAGGCTGGCAGAGTGACGGAACGGAACCAAAACCAGAAACGAAAAGTAAAAAAAAAAAGAACGATATCTTTGGCTGGAACAAAAATGAAAACGGCGCAAGAGAAATTATTTTGCTAAGGAGTGAAACCGAAAAGAAAATTCAAGTTTTCCAGCATTCCTTTCAAATGCCATGAAGAGAAGTGGGATATTGGCACCCCATCGCTGCCTCAAAATTGCCTTTCATCTTGCTGGTGCGCTCTCTTCTTGGGATTGCTTGGTGTCTGCTTCTATATTCTCTCCGTCTGTTTTGATGGTTAGTGCTTGGCTCTTGGCGTGAGCACCACACCAAGCTGGCTGCAAAGCAGACTTTGTAGCAGTGTTTATTTATTATTCTATTGATTTTGTACCAAGGATATTGGGTACATATACCACCATCAGGCCACTGGGGTACCTTTCCAGGCAGGTGTAAGCCATGTGGATACGTGCTATCTTATGTTCTGCAAGGCCGTCCAACTTAGCCGTATGGGTACGCGTTCACGCTTATGTCCCCTAGAGAAGAAGCACCACAGGAGGCTTTTGACAAGCGAGAAAGGCCATTATCTGTACACTCAGACCTTCTTGGCTCTCGTCTGAAAATAAACCGTATTAGCAATCCACCGGAGCTTCCACTATCTACCTAACACTTCATTTATTAACATACCTTCATTATCCCAAAATCATTGTGTGGGCTGAATAAGCACGTAATGTCACAAGCATGGCATAACAATTGCAAAAAAGAAAAAAATAGTGTTTGGCATGATTGCACCCGCATGCACATATTGCAGCTAAAACAACAGATTACAGTGGCACACCCAATGAAATCGGTTCAAATCATGTTTATGCCCGAATGCAGTGGAAACTATATTTCAGAACTGGCATAACAGCACTGTCGGGCATAGCGTTTCACTCTTTATTAGTTTTAAGAAAAAATTACGCTTCGAAGCCTGAATATCCACTAAATTTGCTGCTACTGTCTCTGTCTGTGTGTATACTTAGAGGGGAAGCGGGGTGAAGCTACAGATATCAGACTGCTGCTACATCTTCACGTTCAATATGTTGTAAAAATGAACCCGTAGAGAAGGTGCGCTGAATTTTTATATTGTTCCATTAGACAGAGTGTTTTAATCTTGCATCACTATTGGCATATTTATGCCAATTAGTAAAAAATGCAGAACACTATTTAAAATTGCCTCCAAGTTATTCATGAGCCTTTTAGCGTTTCAGCCCAAGAACAATATTCAGGTATGCGGGTTCTTCAGAGGGTTGGAGTGTTCACACCGAACAAGTGTACACTTATCCCAATAGAGCGCCCCTAAAAAATGCGCTCCCAGAGATCCTTTTAGCTACTATTTGCAGTGTTTTGTAAATTTTGTGAAGCAAGCATATTGGCCTTTAAAGTTCACTATTCTTGTCCGATACCCCAGGCGTGCATGTGCCACAAAAAATTGAACGATAACTTTTTAAATGCGAATGCATTTATTAGCTGGGGGTTGTCTTGCTCCGTTGGCCGGCGTGCGCCTACATTCCTCCAGCGCGAGCGCACGTGAGCGCGCGCCCCGTAGTTCTGCCTTCGTCGTCGTCGTCGGCGTAAATGCAAATGCATTTCTTAGTCGGGGGCTCGAGACGCCGTTGCCGCGCAGCTGGGCGCGGCTATGGAAAGTGTGCGCGTGCGCTCCAAACCCTCTGACCCCATAGTCTTGGTTGGCGACTTCAACGTTGACGTGCGAAAGAAGAGTGGCGAGTGGCTGGTCGAGTACATGCAGACCAGGCACTCTATGCATTGTCTCTCTGCCGGCTTCGACACGTGCCCCACTACCATTCACGGGAGTTGCATTGATCTGGTCTTTACGCGAAACTGTGAGGCGCGTATGCTTCTCAAAGACCCTTTGACCGTGCACTTTAGCGATCACAAGGCAGTGATTGTGGCCGTCAGGCACAACGATAACACAAACAGGTGCTGATGAATAAATAATTACGTTCACACTCTCGTCATTAATTACGCGATTACTCGCAACACACTTATCGGTGCACCCAATGCATTCGCATTTCTGCACGATTCCCTTCGGGGAGGTGCG
Organism: Haemaphysalis longicornis; assembly: GCF_048455015.1. NCBI lineage: Eukaryota > Metazoa > Arthropoda > Arachnida > Ixodida > Ixodidae > Haemaphysalis > Haemaphysalis longicornis. Next base: position 96,515,154 of record NW_027526407.1, read on the forward strand.
GGGGAATTTTTTTTCCTATGCTGGCAATGGTTGGAACTAGCATAGTCTAAAATCATTTTGGTCACAGTACGCTTTTAGTATAATTATCATCTGACTAAAGTGCGACTTGGAAGATACCATAAGCTCAGTGTTTTGGCCTTGCATGCATGCGCTTTTTCCGTAAACTGTGTAGGGCTATCTGAAAAAACAGGTCATAAAACAGGGCAAATGCCATCAAATCACATTTTTCATTTATTTGCTCATTACTGCATCTATTATTCCTATCATTTACCCTGGTGGCTGTCTTTTTGCACAGGAATCATGAGGGACAGTGGCCTGTACTTTAAGCTGGAGCAGCTTGTGAAGGATGATTACTATGTCATCTACGGCGATCCGGCGTATCCCCTGCAGCCACTCATCATGAAGCCGTACGGTGAGTTCAGCCTGACTGCAGTTCAGAAAGCCTTCAACAAGGGCATGAGCTCTGTCCGGCAAGCTGTCGAGTGGGGGTTTGAAAAGTTGTAAACGAGTTTGTCTTTCTTGACTTCAAGAAAAACCAAAAACTCATTCGGCAGCAGGTGGGTGAAATGTACACGGCTGCTGTGATCCCAACTAACTGTCACACATTCATGTACGGAAGTCAAGTGTCAATGTACTTTGACTTAGAGCCACCTCACCTGCAAACCTATCTGACGCTACGTGCCACTTAATTGTGGAATCGCCACCATTTGTTTTCCCCATAATGCCCAATTGAAAATTTTTTACGTTGTACTGTACGGCGGCAGCATATGTTTTTTGTTCAGTACATCAGGCTACCTGACACCCGACTACATCATGTTTAGTGGAGGAGTACACGAACAATTAATTGTAACCTTTTTCTAATGGTGTATTGTGTGGCAGTAGCAGATTTATTTTGTTCAGTACCTTAGGCTGCGTGACACACGGCGCTGTCATGTATAGTGGAGGAGTTTGCAGACAACCAATTGTAACTATTTTTTTAGTGCTGCACTGTGTGGCAACAGCATGTATATTTTGTTCAGTACCTCATTGATTGATTATGAGGTTTAATGCACTGACACTACACAGGAGATGAGGTGCCCTATAGTGGAGGGCTCCAGATTAATATTGACCACCTCGGTATCTTTAACAGGCACCGAAATCTCAAATACATGGGCGTTTCGCTTTTCGAATCCATCATTTTGTTCAGTATGTCAGACTGCATGACACCTGACTGTGTTGTGCATTGTTGATCGCTTATTGGAATAGAGGCTGATATATATTCTGTTATTGTTTTAGGCTGAATGTCAGAGCCTTGCCAACCACGTAATGGTAGCAGAGCATATGCTGCTGTTTTGAACAGTTGATGCTTGTTTTGAAGTTCATTGTGGTATCTGTGTAGTACACTGTCATGGTATAAGTTCTTGTTGAAAGCTTGACAATTTTTTTTTAGCTGGCACTAGTATTGCTTGTCCATTCATTTGGTTTCAAAACAAATGGTTGAAGTGGGATATAGTGTTAGCAGTTCCTGCCCTGGACTGCACTTTGAGGAGGTAGTCCCATTTTGTAATGCTGTAAAAATTTTTTCGCAAAGTTGTTTACCATGCCTGCTCCTTTTTGCATTGTTTGGTTGTAATGCATAGCTTTATGCTTTCATTATTTGTCTTGCAGGTAGTACTCAAGTGGGTTTCTTTTTCTGAGCGGAACTATGTATGTATAAGTATGTATATTGTCACGACGCAACAATTGATGAAGGCCAGTAGGAGAGAGAAAAGAGGGTGTATTTCGGGAAACTTGTGCCTGATGCCTGGCAGCGGTCACACCAAGAACACGCGCTCACGAAGGGGCACGTTCTCGTCCTTTTCACGGCTTAGGTAGTGATGATCATACTTGTGATTTCCATGATGAGGATGAGGATGATGGATACACGCCAGAACGGCGCACACCGGCTCCGGACGATTGGCGTCTGCGCTCTATTGCTGGTTACACACGTAACAATATGTAGACAAATATTCATTTTTATACAGTTGAACCCCTTTATGAGAGACACATACCGGGGAGCAGTTTCTGTCTCTTATACGAGATGTATCTTATAAGCAGAAAGCCATGTTTTCACTTACTAATCAGGCCCTAGTTCAACGTGGGCACCGTATGACTAAAATAAGCTGAAAAGAACGCTGCAGCATGTTGCAAAAGATTCATTCTAATTTATGCTTGGCCCCCAGAATTTATGAAACAGTTCTGAATCTTTGTTTGCTTCATGACTGTATTTACACTGTTTTTTAAAATCGATTCTACAAGCTTTTTTTACTTTCACATACGACGAGGCGTGGACACCTCGTCCTATGTTTGTTTTTTGACAGCACCTGTGTTCTGTGTGATTTTGTGTTGTAATATTCTTTCGCACACCTCATTTCTCATACTCTCCTTTTGGCTGCTTCATAATTTTTACTTTTTTCTTCATTGGTGATACCGATTGCCCTGTCACAGACAGGCGTACCATGATATACATCCTGTGAAATATTTGCTGACGTTGTAATGCTGCTGACACAGTGTGTAGGGAGCTGAGGAGCTCTATCAGGCCATCTGTGCCTTTAGTCCCAGTCTCCTCTTGCATAGCTGAGAATCAAAGGTTTATCCTGTTATTGACAAATTTGCTTTGCTCAGATAGCACAGTGTATGTATATGCAGTGGTGGAAGTTGCACTTGTGTATAAAGATGTGATCCACAGAAGGGTATCTAATGTATTTCACTTATTCAATTCACAGTAGCATGTTTTGAGAAATAGAAACGTCAACTTTCATTTTTATTGTTTCAGGTTTATGTACATGGGAGTTGAAATAAAAATGAGGTCGAACTTCAAATGCATCAATACTGCAGAAGTGAATAAACAATTCTGTGACGATTTCTCGTCACATTAAAAAAGTTTTGCCCTCAACTACTTATTTTGAATGAGCTTTTCTATAATTTCTAGGAAGGCTTTTCTTTCTTGGGCCTTTTCTGACAGTTCAATTTCTCGTTCTTCAGCACGCAGACGGCGTTCCTCTTCCCGCTTTATAGCACGCTCTTCTGCCATGTGCTGTCTCATCTCCTCCATCTGTTTTCGCATTTCTTGTGCGACACGCAGTTCGCGTTCAGCCGCATCCTTCTCCAACTGGAGCCGTTTTTCTTCTAAAGCGATGCGCTTTGATTCTAGTGCGGCTTCCTTCTCCTTCATTATAATTTCATGCCGCATCCTCTTTTCAAAAAACTCGTAGCGAGCCTCTTGATCGTTTCTCCTTCTTCCTGAAAGGAAACGCGTCACAAAATGACATAAAATGAGGCACAAAACGAAAAGTGGGTGCAAGCGAGGTGCTGCAGTTAACAAGAGCAACAAAGAACGCTGATATAGAAATCTGAACCTGAAGGCAAATGGCTACTATGAGAACAAAATAAACAAATGTCGAGACTGGAACCTGAGTGTAAAATCAGATACATGATCATTGTTACAACAAAAGGTCTAGTAGGAGCCCTTACCACGAACCACCTCGTTTCGTGTAGGTGTCGGGCCCAAGCTAACAGCAGGGTTGGGAAGCCGGCTTGTGCTTGGTGTGCCTGCTTGGTGTGCCTGCTCCGTTGTCATAGGCACTTGGTTCACTGACAGTGCCTGGCTTGCTGGGTCTGCCTGGCTGGGGCTGTTCCAGGGGTCAGGTCCTCTTGGTCGTCTGGGTGTTCATCCATGTGCTGAACCGTGAAGTCGTCTTCAGCATCGTTGCTGCTGGCGTCGTCGTGGTTCAGAATTCGGTTGAGCACCTCCGTCGCTGTCTCAGTGCCATCGGTGCCTGCAAACAAATCGTACAATGTAAGCACCTGCTGCATCGACTATTACCAAATGCAACTATAGGTGGCTCACAAACATGAATAGTATTCATCTCTCTCTCTCACTCTCTCTCACAACTGCACACACACACAAACATAGAAATCTCACAAAATGAGTCAATGAAGAAGGACGCAAGTGAGTCCGTTTGTGAGGAGAGAGATAACATTTATGGAAAGCATTCATGGTGTTCTTGTAGGAGTGGGATCGCTTTAAGTAAGGCTCTTGAAGTATCTGCTCTTTTCTTTAAGTTTTAAGCAAACAGACACAAACAGAGTTCTGTCAAAGATGTTCACATTCATCACTTCAACTAAGCTGCATTGATGAACCGCCAAAATTATATACCCAAGGCACCAGCAAAAAAAAAAAAAAAGGATGCCATGATGTCACATTTCACTTTTGAGAAGCTCATCGTAATAAAGCCAGATACTCAGTGTCATTTTTGGTGAGGACGATAAACCGCATGCTGGCGCAAAGGTCACCCAGCCGTTGTAGGTTGTAAGCCCCTACATTTTCACGGGTGAACACAAACTTCCACTTTATCATGTTTTCCATAGATGCAATATTCATGACCATTTGTAATCCTTCCATTTCCTGACAAGGTGTTTCCTAGGCACACTAGCGGCTGGAATGTACACGTAAGGGACAGCAGCTAGTCTTATGCCACTGTGAATGGGAATACGTACGTGTAGGTTTGAAATTTTACGTTCAAAGACTGTTCCACTTAAGTTGACATAGGTAAGGCTAGCACACATTTGTTTGGCGCAATTTTTACGTGAGTTAGCTTTCCTGCAGCACAGCCGTGTTGTGCAGGAAAGCCAGGAAACCTCGAATAGCAGACGCTTTTTGCAAACCAATCGAAGTTTCGATTATTAGCATAACTCTAACGTTTACACTGCTAACGAGGCAAAAGCATGTAAGTAACTCGGTGACAGTGGTGTCTCAGCATATCGCAAATGGGTACTCACCAGCGCGGCGGGTGTCCGCATTGCGAGCCGAGTGCTGCGCGGCGAAGATGTCCCTCGACTGCGCCGCCGAGATGCGCACGGAGGCCGTCGTAGATGCAGTCTGCTGCTCCCGTGTGCGTACTGCCCGTACTGCTGGCGCAGTGCTCGTTCTACGAGGGGCACGAATTCGCACTCCGTGCTCCCGCGCCATGTCGAGCAGCTCGTGCAGGAGGCTTTCCCGTTTCTCATAGTTTTCCTGGGTTCCCGACCTACGAAAAGATGTCATGTATTAGTACACCGGTAGTTTTAGGCACCTTTTCTTAGCGTAAGCTACAGTTATGAAGTCACCGCACTCACCTGCGTAGGTTGGTCCGGTCGGCCGATGCGTACTGCCCTAGTAGCAGCTCCGTGCGGTCACGCACAGCACGAGCCGTGAACGGCTGCTGAAGCAGCTCTTGCATCTTGGACGCTATTTCCGTCCACTCCATGGTTTCTATGAAAGGATTTAAATTTCGAACGTAAGCTAACATGTCCAAATCGATGTGTATATTAAACCGAATCCGAGCTGTACCGTTTGAGCCATTCCGTGTGGATGCCATGTTGGAATGTGAGGTGTTCAAGTGGTTGTGTTCGAGCTGTCGCGACTCGCGAGGGATACCGGAGGAGAGAGGAGGGGCCTCGCGCACGACACGCAAAGCCCGCAAAACCCGTAACGCAAGTTTCCCAAACTTGCGGGCGCACGCAAAGCGCGCGGCTCTCGCTTACGTACAGCGCATGCGCTCTCGCGCCCCCTCAAGTTCCCTGCGTGCTCAGGGAATCAGAGGTGTCCAAGACGAAGAGCGCGCGTCTTTCAAACGGGACCACGCGTTTTACAAGATGAAAGCCGGTTGGACTCATTTACGATAAAGTTCAATGTGATATTCGGAGTGCGCGCGAAGAAAACTATATAAACGTGCGTCTAACTCACTTTTTTGGAAAGCGTTTCAGCTTTCCTTTAAAGGGGCCCTAAATAGGTTTCTGAAGGTCGCCATTTCAATCGCGCAATCGCTAGAGTACCCCTTCACGACAATGTATGCCAAATATTACACCTCTGCGTAGAGCAGGGGCCGCACAAACACGCAACAAAGATGCTTTCTTTCTTCCTTGCTCAGCCACCGCTTTCTTGCCGCCACACTTGCGCGCTGTGACGTGCGACAGAGCGGTTGGGACGCACCCGTGTGGCGCACGAAGCTCTCAGCAGTACGGCTGCGCTATTGGTGGGCCCCGTTATGTGCTGCAGCCAGTCAGCGTTCCCGGCTCTGGGAGAAACGCGGTTGCGCGCAGCGCTCCTGCACCGGCGGCACGGCGTATTCGTCCTGCACGGGTGGCACGGACGAATGTTTATCGTCGCCATCCATTACACGAGCGTAGCTGAGTTTGTAGTCGTTTACAAGGTATTAATAACGCTGAAAAACACGGAAAATCTCTGCGGGCACAAACGGCCGCTACACGCGCGACCGCGGCAACCAGCTACTGTGCGGTGTACGCACGATAACGCATACACCGCAGCAGCTAAAACTTGTCACCGCCCGCCAGTGCGGGACTATTGCTTAAAATCAGTTTGCAAATACGCGAAAGGGGGTGATAGTGCAGTGAAAGATTGCGCGGGGGGCCGCCATCGTCGCGGCCTCCCAAAGCAGTGCCTGGATAACTGCGGCGATTCACCGACCTCGGTGGGACGAGTTCACCGCGAAACGCTAACGCTAGCGAGCCGCTAGCGAGCCGCTATAGTCGTCGGTGGCAATCTTCAATTATTGTCGTTAGCGAGCATGTTGAGTTGGGAAGCACCCTATCTTGCCTTCAAACGCTCGTTTGCGCTCGTTTCCGCCGATGCGAGCACGGTCGGCGCGAGGAGCCGTTCGATGCGGGCCGGCCACCGACCGACCCCGCTGAGAGGTAGTAGGCGGAGCTTGGCCGTCGTCTGCTACAAGCGTGACGTACCGCCGAATGTCTGCGCGCTTCTCGACGCAACCCTGCTTCTCTAGGTGTCACCGATCAGTTCTTGCGCCTGGTCGGTGGCGTCTCCGCTTCCACAGTGCTTTGGAAAGGCGGTTAAAGAGGGAATGCGCCCGTCCTTGTTGCGGGCCCTTTTTAATGAACGATAGCTCGGCTAATACTGGACGCTTTTAAATCATTTTTGCGACAGGATGTTCTTTGGATAGTACTCCAATGATTGCGCACGTAAAATCTCAACCTTTGGAACCCTGTTTAGGGCCCCTTTAAGGGGGGCTTGTAACCAGAGCTGACTGACAGGTCCGCGGTCTTTACGGGCCCCAATACGTTTTAGGTACCCGCGAATGTATGATCCAAGCTAATCAACACAGCCACTGCACGTTAATCAACAACGCGTTTGTAAGATTATAGCTATAAAAGTATCGTTCAACCTCTGCAATAACTTTGGCCGGGCGGCTGAATAAAGAGACATGTAGACAGGCAGACAAACTGACATACAGAGAGGCCCAACTTTTTGTGTTTAGTGCGGCCAGGAAAGACAATCGTCTTTTAAAAAAAACTGATGGTGGGGATCTGCAGGTGCCATGTATCTCTTGGCATAGGAATGATACCCGACCAAGTTATGACAAGTATAATTACCGGCAGAACGCTAAAATCACAAGCGACCAGTCCTTGAAAAAAAAATATCTATGTAGGTTGCAGAAAACATTGGGGATAGCTTTGAATATTATACAAGAGGCTTTTCAACTTGCAATTCACAAACGCTGTAAACCCAGCATAGTAACTGCTAATGACGATAAGGACGGAACGGAAGCGTGCGACATTATAGAACAGGTGCCTTCGGTAATGAATTGATAAAGTCTTGGTATTTGCATGCGCTATCAGGAGAAAGCAGCGCTCAAAAATACGGAATGCCAAAATATTCAAGATCGTCGTCATTACGTTAGAACGACACAGGTTCCTTTGCCCCCTGCGCTGACACTTAATTAGCAGTTTTTATTGTGGTTTCTGGGAAGTGGAAAAAATAGTTACCGCGCTGATTATTGGTAAAATAAACAAAAGAAAGTACAATATGATACTGTCGCTTAACAAACGAAGTAGTGAACAAGATATACTTTTTCTGGCTACTGTCATGCAAATATGCATTTTTCGGGAAAGCCGCATAAATTTTTACTGGCCTAAAACACGCAGAAATACAAGACACAATAGTCCTAATAAACAGGTTCGATTTTCGTGCTTGCAACTCCCATGTTAACAACGCACGCGAATTCTGCTGCCTCAAACGCTTGCCCGAATTCGTTTTTGCGCCGAACCTGCCAGTACTGAAGCGCCCTGTACCGAAATGTCCTGTACCGAAACGCTCGTGTCTCGAAATGCCCGTGGTCCGAAACGTCCGTGTACCGAAAAGACCGTACCGAAACGCTATGTACCGAAACGCCCTGTACCGAAAAAATCTAGACCTCGTTCACGGGTGTAGGCCCGTTCGTCACATGGCGTTTCGTCTTATGCCGGTTCGTAATAGGCCTTTTGGTCACATATGAGCTTTCATCAAAGGACATCTTGTCACTTAGGAAAGTTCGTCACAGGACCGATAAAACAAAATTTGCGGTGTTTTTGGGCGTAAGTGGGGATAAGGCATAACTCATTATTGTTTGTACTAATGGTTGCTCGGTAAGAAAGTGTAATTATAACTCATTTTCACACGCTGTTCTCTTAAATTACGTGATTCTAGCTCTCCTTTTTCAGCAATGTGGAGTTAAGTGGTTTTGTGCCATATGTTTCTGTAGCCGTGTGACACATTTATTTTGGAAGGAAGAGTAAGACAAGAATGAGACAGCGTGTAAAGGGGTCGTGAAGATAAAATGCATTTGTCTTTGCTTAATTTTGCCTGCTTGAACGACCTTTTAAGAACGTAAATCCCAAATATTTTCACAATTCATTGCTTCTGTAATTTAGGAGGCGCCTTTGAAATTCTCGTTTTGAGGCGCATCGCAAGCGACCATGCGCGCGTAGTCGGTCCGGCGTGCAACTAGCACTGACGTCACGTCAAGTACATTCGAGAGTTCAAGGCGTTCAACGTTCTTTGTGTATATTGTTCTCCAAAGCTGCAAACCAGATATTTTAAGAATAATGCATCTTTTATTCGTTGCCAAAAACAGTTTTCTATTCACGTGAGCGGTGTCGTGACCGCTTCAGTTGTCTGGTAACCATTGTAGCAGAACGCGGACCTACTGGCTGTTTTTCCAGTCTGTAGCCAGTTTCCCTGCTGAATTTCACGTCGTTTTGCCGAATTCTCTTCGGAATCTTGCCTTTTTTGTATGAAACGGCACAAAACCACTCATTCAAAAAAAAAAAAACGTGCCCCCTGTGGGATTCGAACTTGCGGCCTACGGGCCAGCCCAGCGTTGTCGGACCCTTTATTTACTACACTGTCGACATTAGAAGCGCGCGCGGCGAAAAACCTCTGCATAAAAGCCGCTCCGCATTTGTAACCCAGCACTCTGTCGTGTTTTCACCAATTCTAATCAGCTTTAACTGCCAACTTACTGCTGAACGCTTCTGCAGTAAGCCAAAGGGGAGCGTATACAATCAACGAAACAGCGTTAACAGCACTGCTTATTGGAGGAAACAGGAAAGCAATCGAACTGCGTGATGGTGCACGGGACTCGGGGACTCGGCGCTGTATCGCTGCTTCTACTTAGTCATTTTAGGGCTTGATGACAACATGATGGATAGATTTTAAGTTCCGACTGCTTGAAGTTCCGTCGATAAAGGTGTTTACGTAATAAATTCTCATTTTAAGCGTTCGGTCATTTATCTCGTCAGGTCAGAAGTTTCACGTTCGCGCAACTCACATTACAGGCTACGTGAGACAGACGTCGGCAAACTTGTGCAAGAATCGGCTAGCAAAACGACAGTTTAGACTCGTGCGAAAAAGCGTAAACAGTTTACGAATGCCCTATTTAGATTAAACGAGGTTACTTCTGCCTCGCCCGCGTTGTTGACTGTAAGTTCGACCATGTTGATCAGTCGTATCAGAGATCAGACATCTCCCGTTTTGTTGCACGGCGAGTTTCATCATGGCGGCGATGTTGTAGCTTTATCTGGCGATTTTCAAGGCCACCCTATGCCGGTATATTGTGCAGACAAGGGAGAACTGTGATTGACTGCTTACTGACTTACTGAAACGTCTCTTCACGAGTTCAGGAGGAAAGCCTCGGTGAAACCGCAACTGCATTTGTTTTCCATTAGCCCATATCGGGCAACGAAACGGGTATGCATTGTTTGTTTATTTAGGTTCCGCAGTTAAAGCGCACACACAACACAATTTTTTTGAAAATCTCTTCAGGACCCTTTTAAGCCAAAAATTTAATTTCACCCCCCCTTCAAAAAAGCCAAAGGAAAAGCCAACCCTCGAACTGCGAAAGGGTCAACCAGGTACGAATTACCAGAGTTGAAGCCACTAACAACCCCCCCCCCCCCCGCTACCCCACCCCCACCCTCTCAACATCCGCCCAAAATGAAACTTGCAGACGAAATTCCCAAAAATGAGAAGTTCACTGACGAGTCGGCTGTGACGAGTGCGCCTGTACTTATGGAGGGTGCCCAAGCCGGCCGGAACACTGATAAGAGGGTCGTGGTTTCTTCTTTGTGGCCCGTCTTCCAAGAACTTTATTAGGCTACGTCTCTGTTTCACCTTTCTGTCTAGTGTTGTTCAACTCGCATCTATATTCTTGATCAACCGAGGTCCCCTATACTTGCCTATTTGGCTTGTACTTGCTAACAAAAGCGTGATCAGGGCTAGCTGGTTGAACATACTGACTAATTTGAGGCGCTAAACAACGTATTTGCTGAACTTTCCCAGATGTACGACCAAAAAGAGAGAAAAAAGAGAACGTGTGCTTCTGTTCTGTGTTTTGAGTCGAAGCATCCTATCTACTTCGGTGAGACACACACGCGATAAAAAAAAGAAAAAAAAGAAACACGTGGACATTCGTTTTGTGCACCTATGACGAACTTTCCAGTTTGTCGAACCGGCCTATGACATGTGACCCGAACGGCTTATTACGAACCGGCCTATGACGAAATGCCATGTGGCGAACGGGCCGTATCCCCCCGTGCACTACTGCCCCCCATGGGGGGGGGGGGAAGGTGGGGGGGAGCTGTGCATCGGGAACCAACCCCCATGGTAAAGAGAGGGGTGCGTCACGTGTTCTTCTCCAATGCGTAAACTGGACATCGAAAACTTGAAGACGATTGTGGCAGCTCTCGCCTAACCAGCCTATTCAAAATTTTCCCTCTCATAACGAAAGAAAGCGAGGAATGCCTGGGGTGCTCATGATACGCATGACTTCAAGAGTTAACTGCCGATGGGGCGACCCAAGGGGAACAAGGGGCGCTTTCTGAGCCGTCGGCGTGACCGCGCGCGCGGAAGGGTGTAGCTTGTTCCTCGAGGGGAGCGACAGGGGCCAACGATTCTAGTCATTGTGCCCTCAGGGCCTTTCTGTTGCGAGGTGCTTTTTCTTGCATCAATGCGGCGACGCCCCGAGACCGTGAACCCGCTAGGCCTGTTTTATACTTGCACGGCTGCTGGATGACAGCGCAAGCAAGTGCGCCTTTCATCCAGCGGCCATGCTACTTGCAAGCGCAGGTGGAAAAGGCGGAGGCGGAGGGGGGCGCTGCTGAGAAAACGAAGGAAAATGAAATGAAAAATAAAGTAAATGTGCAAATATGACATAAATGTTGGTTGTTCACGCTTTTCTAGGGTGATTTGTATGCTCCACCCGTTCCCGCTTTATCAGCACTGCAGAGATACCCAAGCTGCGGCTGTTACCAAAAAGGCCAGTTCTTCTTCCATGACAATAGAGAGTTTTAGGAGTCCCTCTTTTCCTTCGTGAACGTAGTTACAGTGTTGACCAGGACCCGTCTGGGCACTTGTGCATTCGTCGCGGTAGGGGATTCGTTCCGCGGGCCGGTTTTCCCCATGTCCGCGCATTTGTTACGATGGGGTGCGCGATCTCCGCTTCTTCCTTGCCCTTCAACGCGCGCATGCGCAGTCGGGTCCCGGTCAACGCGGTAACTACGTACACGATGGAGCAGACGGACTGCTAAAACTTTTTTCCTAGACTCTTCCGCAAAAAAAAAAAAAAAATGTTTCCGACAACAGTGTTTGCAAATTTATTTTAGCGTGACAGCGCAGCCCACATTTTTATTCTTTATTCACCGTATACCTGCAGCGCCCGAAGGCGTTATAGCAAGGGGGTTAGAGGTTAGAAGAAAACAAGTTGTCATTCACAGCAGATTCTTGTTCATTTAAGAGACCATTCCACTCATGTATCATTTTAACAAAAAAAAAATGATTTGGCGGAAATTCAAGTCCTGGGACAGTGTTCCCTGAAACTAAAGGAATGGCCAATTCGATTTGCAAATAATATGGCGTCTGTAAATACGCATTTTTGGTAATTCGAGTTTTTTTATTATTTACTACATATCTAAGTATTAATCGCAATTTCCTTCTACGCTATAAAAGCAGCTCCAATTCAATTGTTGTTTCAATATATACACCTCTTCATACGATTTTCTTGTGCAACCGAATGTTTGTCAAGCTGATTTCCTTGAATAATAAATGTGTGCCTTTTATGTAGAGGAACTTGCTAAACGAATGCATTATAGCTTCATGAACCCCGGATAATTCTATTAGCTGATGCACATGCATCAAGAATGAGCGAATATAAATGAATGTCTCATATTACCTTAGAAAAAAAGCATGAGCAAAATAATTCAACCACTTGGCTGCATAACAGCCGTTCCGTGAACGAAGTAACAAACAAAAATGTATAAATAATAAATTTCTACAAATAACCGGCAAAAATCAAACACGGCGCCAATTTAAGAATGCAATCACCGCACTAGATTGTTGTTCATAACGCATGTTACGCAGAAATAAAAATTTAACGGCTTATTATGCTTTCCGTTCGTGTGGAATTTCGTTTTGTTTGAAGTTTTTTGCCCTCTCCGAGGACTTTACATTCGTGGACCACGAAACAACCCGAACGCGTTTTGCCTGTCTCAAAATCCCACTCTCAAAATAAACTGGTTATTTCCGTGCTACACCCACGGGAGACGCCTGTGTTCCGAAATTGCTATTCAAAGCCCATCTGTAATTCATTTTGTAACACTATTTTAATGGTGTTCTAACAGCCTCGCTGTCTAATAATGTCAGCAGGACTGGGGCCTAATTTTTTACGAACCTGCCGTGTATTAGTACCGTGTATGCCCAGAGCAGCTAAGAGTGTTTGGTTGTTCAGCGTTTCAGCGTTTCAGCATTTAAACGTTTCTTACAGCGAACCTTCCAAAAGATTGAAATATTCCAGCTAATATTGCACAAATAAACAGACTTTTTTTGGCAAGGCCGAATAACCATTCCCTCGCCTAAAATAACCCGAAACTGCGAACAAGGTCTGTAAAAAAATGTGGTTGATCCCGCTTTCTAGGAATCAGTAAAAAACGGAAGTGAAATGATCCTTCACAGGATCAGTTGAATGTTTATTCTGCATCGGTATGAACTTGCACATCGCTATTTATATTTCGTTGGTATGACACCGTCAGTTGCATCAACATTAGACACTTGAATGCACGCGCCGGAGCACTGCGTAAACCCGAATGAAACCACACGCGCTCGCAAACCATGCGAACGAAACCGAACGGGTTGCTAGCGAACCGTTTGGTGAACTCACGGTACACTGCAGCGAAAGAGCATGATTTGCGGGGCTGTTTTCTGGGCGTGCTTGGCGAGGGACGACCTGCTGGAACGTCGCTTTGGCAAATATGCGAACACCGCGTTCCTGCTCCGTGAAGTGTGCGGCAGACGGTTGCGTTGCGACGAGCTCAGCTGGCGCCAACTGTCGGCGCTCATTAGCATCGTGATGCACTACTTCGCTTCGCCTCTCTTAGACGGCAGCACCCATCTCAATGGAGGCCTTTATACGTAGGATATATGGCGCGCTCATACAGCCGTCGGAGGTTCAGCTCGTTACGCAGTGGGTGAAGCATCTGGCAATTCCCGTTGCGGCGACAAACATCCCAGTTCGAATCCTGGCGCAGCCGCGTCAATGGTACTTTTCTATCGATGTCATTTCCGTGACGGAAATCTGTACAATCACCCAAGGCCGCGCCCGAGCGGCGGCGCGCGCTGTGTAGATACCAACGCGTGCGCGCACGCCTCCGCTCCAGCCCGGCCGCGAATCAGCTTGACTTGCTCTCGCCCTCCCACATAAAATACAATATAACATGTTCAATTTTTCCGCAGTGTAAAGCGTACAATAAACACACCGTCATTTGGAGGAGCCGGAGGCAGTGCTCCTGCCCTTTGTGTAGATATTCATGAGCGGGAGTATAGATCATTCTTTGGCACTTATAGTACCCCGTTCTGTGTTGATATGTAACCAAAGGACATGAGGGTGTCGGTTAGAGACCGCGTGTCCCGAAAGGTCCGTGCACCGAAAGGCCCTGTACTGAAAATGCGTAGTACCCGGCCTTCGCGCCCACTGCTGTGGCCGCAATCATTCCGCGGGGACGCGAGCGTTAAAGGGGACATGCAAACGAAACACAAGTTTGGTTCATTCGAAAGATTGCCTCGTTAGAACCATACTCACAATACTTTTAACGTAAACTTCGCTCAAATAAGCTATATAATTAAGAAAAAAGGGAATGGCCATGCGACCCACTAGCTCTTTCCCGCGACAGAACCTATGATTTAATTAGCCTAGCTCTGCTACTGGCTGATGCGGCAAAAGCAAACGCAAGTTAGCCAGGGCTTCTAAGCATGCCGAACGACCTGTTTTCGCTTAAGTGCAATGCATCCTCATTTTACAGCAGTAATAATAATGGTGGGGTAAATAATGAAAGTTACGAAAATACACGTAAACACAGAAGTACCGATGAGCACTGCTGCTGGTACTGGGCGCACAATGCTTGTTCTAGCTGCACAGCAGGCCGCTGCTTTGGTGTTGTCTCACACAACATTGACCGATTGGCGTAAGCGACATTGTCTTACGTGACCTTGTTGGTAGGGCATACCCCAATGTTTCACGAAACGATCACTTTCTACCTTAGCAAAAACAAGCCAAGTGCGAATACGGTAAGAAACAAAGCAATGGCGGGCAACGGTCCCCGTCTGAGTATTCTAGCGCCATCTGGGACGACTGACGGCAAGTAAGGCTGCAAAGCCCATCGACATACTGCAAATTCATTTGAACGTAATGCAGACGTCCTTAAAACACACGATTTGGCGGGAGTATCAAAATTTTCTCCTAAATTGAATAATTTCTCAGTGAATACGGCGTTGTTTGCTGCCGCACAAGCGCTGGGGCAGTATAAAACACCAAATCTTTTGAATAAAACCAACGTGTATCTTGTTTGCATGGCCCATTAAAGTTAGCTCTATGATTACGCAGAAAGCTCCAACTGAGGCGACGAACTCGAAGGAAGCGCTTGACCTGCCAATCAAGCGGGGGGGGGGGGGGGGGCGATACACAAATGAGCTTACCAATGCGATAAGCCATCCACATCATAAGGGGGACCAACGACTGCGGGTAGCAGATGCGAACTGGGACCCTTGAACACAAAAACTTGCACGGAACGGGTCCTTGCATTTCATATCCTCTAAGAAGGAGGCTAGTAATGGGACACGCCATCGCGGGTTCCAGTTTTCCATGGCGAGTAAAATTGGAGGCGAGGAACTCACAGGCAACACTGGTCCGCCGGAACCAGAAAGCTCGCGGGCCGCCGAAATGCATGGTTTGCAACTATTTTCCTCCTTTCCTGGCTGCTTACGGAAAATGGTGTATAGAACACCCAGTCTTACGTCATACTTTCGACAAATAGCTTCTGGTCAGTTCGTTTAATGTTACACTTTATTTTACAAAGCATCGCGTTTCCCTATCTTGCCGTTTCGACAGAGGGTTGGTTGAGTTGGTTTACTCGTCGTCATAAATGCATGTGCCGACAGCCTGTGTTACGGATATCTATCCCTAGCCTCACGTGTGTGCGTGCGTGATCCGCTGTCCAAGCAGGCCAGGAAATCACCGCGCAGTTTAAACTACTCCTGGGTAATATCAATTGAATTACTTCAAATAATAAAAATACATCAGGCTAATCAAAATGAAAAAAATTGCCCGCGTATCTGCCCCTCTCCTTGCAAATGTAGACGAAAGACGATAGTCGACTAGCGCCCCTCGCAAGTAAATGCCTCACTTCACTTTCTCTCTCACCTTTCATGCCGTTCTTCTCCCGTCTCATTCCTCCCAAGGTAACCAGCTATAGGTTTACTCAAGTCACTTTAAATTTACCGTGTTCTACTGCTCCAACTCGGGCACCTCGATGCCAGCCAACATTTTTAGATTAGCTGACAGCGCTGCCACGTGTCGGCGGAGACGCGCGTGAATCGAGGCCCCCTTCTACTTTTCAGTGTTGTACACCTTCCTCTAAAACAGGAACGAAACCTCGTTCCTTCCCGATTTTGAAACGAGTTCCCGTTACAAGTTCTTTTATTGCGAAAGGAACGCGTTCTAGTTCCACTTCGAACATTGGAACGTGTCGTTACATTTACGGTATATTTCATTTTTTTTAAATTAAAGTATGGTGTCGGATAATACCTATGCGAAATAAAGTGTGGCATTTAAAACTCGCACCAAACTACGTATATTATACGAATAGGAACACCGCTGGTCGCAGATTATATGGAGATAAAAAGAATCCAAAGAAATGCTCTTACACAATTTTTTTCAGGGAGCACCGGACAAACTCCAGACATGTTTAAGTGCGATTTTGGTGCTCGTCTGTTATGAGTGCAACACATTAGGCACTTTCCACTTCGGTCTTACAAATGCGCAGTAAAGCTACTGCGCTTTAGATGTGGAAATAGAAAGTTACACACAGGAACATAATTAAATTTCTTGTATTGGAAACTGTGTCGAACGGAACAATACATAGGCGTTTAATGAATGGTTATTGCAATATTGCAGGTCATTTGAAATGCCTTACAGGCCCTGTGCAGGGAATTGATTAAGGGGGTTACAAAAGTGAAGCTTTGCGGATCATACAGCACAAATTTGCGAGTAACAAAACACAACAGAACAAGTAATGGCTCCAAGGTTCATGATACAAGCTTAATTCATGAAAAATAAAAAAAAAAAAGTCAGCGCCGTAGTCACACATGAAATCTACGCGCAAGAATGACAAAGTATACCGAACACATTCAGGGTAGTAGATAAAGTAAACAACCAAAAATAGCCAAGTATATGGACGCGACGCACAAATCAGTTGTGGTTAGAAATACGCATAAGGAATACGCACAGGAAATAACACGGAGCATAATTACGTGCGTAAAAAACATTTGCACTGTAAAAAATCAAAGCACAGGTTGAAACCGACCAACTAAAGTAACTCTGAACGCTGGCCGTCCAGGTTAGGGCGGCCTCTCTCAGGTATTGTCCATGCGGCACGCGACGAAAGTGTGCCCAACAATGACGAAATTCCTGTACTTTGTCAACACGATGCGTGCAATACAAAAGGTCCTGGCACTCCCGCCGACAAATTCCCGTCGACCCACAGACCGCACCGTGACGAACTGCATGCTTACTCTGTAACTTCGAGCAGTACAGCATCCCGCGACACTGCGGCGCGCCTAGCCCTATTCATAGCCGGTGACACTTCGAATGACCGCACAGCGAGCGCCACTCCCCCGTCGGCACCCCGCTCCAGACAGTTTAGGGCCCTTTTCACCCATCTATCCCCCCGCCCCCCTTGCACCCGCGCCTTGCAGGCACTAATGCAGTAATTACCCCTGACAATATACAGATACGGTGGTTTCACATGAACCTGTGGCGCTGCTCGGACTAAGACAACCTTTCCCCGGCAGGGAACAATTGTATCGGCCAGACGCGCATCCTGGCCTTTCCACAGAAACGATGAAAGGTGAAAAGCATTCTCGCGCCTGCGTTATTCACCCGTCGAACGCCGCGTAAGCTAAGCCGCTATGAAAGCAAGCACAAGCTGCGGCCCGCTGCGTGTTTATTCTTCTGCCTGTGACTTTCGAGGAAGCATGTTCCGCTGAAGGGCGCGGGCAAACTGGCCAGCTTGTAGGAAGATAAACACAGTAGCGACTTGTAGATTTTTGTACTCGAGACTTGGCGTCAAAACAGACAAATCGTAGCAATGTAACGTTTGCAGAAGGAACGTCCTTCTTTCATACACCTAACGAGTTACCGTTACAGTTCCACCGACCTTTAATGCACCGGTGGCGTTCCTCCATTCCTTCAAAAAGGAACTACTTTCAGGAACGCCTTCCTTGGAACGCCGTTACGTACAACACTGCTACTTTTATAAAACCGCGTTGCCTTACTACACGAACTTTCCAAGCGGAACGTGGATCCCCTCTAACGGAACCTCATCCATTGTCTGGACGCAAGCTGATCGTGTACCCGTTACCCCGTAACATGGACCCGACGAACGATGAACCCAGAAGAGCAGCGAGAGCCAGGGCGCTGCTCAAACTGCACGGAAGCGAGGACGGGACGGTCTTCGTGGACACCGCCAGGACCCCGGGGGAGAAGGCGTTCGTCGCAGTGGTGGTTTCGGCGACAAGAAAGACGGTGATCAACGCGTGCAGTGTCCGCGCCGTTGGTGCGGGCCAGGGCGAAGAGGTCGCGATAGCTCTGGCCCTGAAAACCGGGGGAGTCAGGACGATACTGAGTGACAGTAAGAACGCGATACGAAATTTCGGGCGCGGAGCCGTGTGCGGGGCGGCTGCGAGTTTATTAAGGGACTCAGTGCCAGCATCATCTGTGACACTGAAATGGTTCCCAGCCCATGCGGGATGGGACGTGTACGAACATACAGTGAACTGCAACGAGGTGGCAAACGCCGCGGCCCGTGATCTCGCAAAGTGCCGGGAAGTGGCGAACTATGCCGCCGGTGTTGCAAGGGAGACGACTACGAGCCTGGAAGACGAAAACCAGCAACTCACCAGCTACAGGGAAATCCTCGAATGGTATCGCGAACGCCGCCGGGTATTCCCCCCACCACACCGAGATCTCACTCGGCGGGAGGGGGTACTACTCAGGCAGCTACAAACTGAAAACGTTCTCACCCCCGCGTTGGCAAAACACATGTGTCCGGAACTCTATGAAAACGACACGTGTAGCCTGTGCAACCTGGACAGGGCCACGCTGGCCCATGTGCTGTGGGGGTGTGGCAAAAGGGGGGCGACGGACAGCGTGCTGCCGCCGCCTGTGAAACACTGTGTGGGGTCGGGGCATCCCGAAGAACAATTACGGGCCGTCCGGCAGCTCGAGGCTGCGCTGGCCCTCCAAAAGCGAAAGGGGGACACTCCGAGTAGCAATAGGAGGCCGGCAACCTAGCCCCGAGGTCTAGGCCCGGGTGCCACCGAGGTAAAGGTGGTTGCTAGATAGGGTGAACCCCGCGCCCTGCGCGGCCGGTGGGAATCCCGCATGCTGGAACGAAATAAAGGTTATTCTCTCTCTCTCTAACGGAACCTTTCGTTGCTGTTGCTGCTTAATTTTTTCAATGCCGTCAGGTAGCGCGTGCAACAGCAGGCGACGGTTTTCTGTTGTTGATGCAATATTTTATTTGCTATCGCAAAATCAAGCATCTGTGAATTTTTAATAAAGGAACACTGAAAATATCACTCGTGTATGGATTTTCTGCCTTATATTTGCCTAATGTCTTCTTCTTGTTCAACAATGTTGACAAGTATGAACATTAACACCAGACTTAAGGGCCCATTCACAATTGCGACGAAAGCGAGCGAAAGCGACGAAAGCGACGGAAATTTATGTCGCTTTCGTCGCCTGGCATCATTTTCGTCGCGCGACAAGAGCGATCGGTCTCGACCAATTTTTTTCGCCTCCGTCGCGCCGTCACTTTTGAAGCGGAAGCAGGATGCGAGACTTCCTGACGTCATATCCTGCCAAAGCACCCGGATGTTGTGTCTCCACAAGCGGCGAAGCTCCCGTGAAGTCTCACTCCCAACGCCAGACAATAACAAGAAAAGCAAAAAATAGTCGTCGCCCGTCGCTCGATGTCGCGTGCAAGTGTGAACAGCAAGGGTGGCGATCGCTTTCGCCTTCGTCGCTTTGTCGCGTCGCTTCGTCGCAAGTCGCTTAGACGTCGCTTAGACGTCACTTAGACGTCTCGATTTGGTTGTTTGGTATATAAGGCGCAGTTTCTGTTTCACTTTGGTCGAGTGGCTGAATCGAGTGACAGACAGACAGACAGACAGACAGACCAAACTTTCTGCGTTTAATTAGCCCCGCAAATGCTATCGTCTTTAAAAATTGGGGCCACTTCCACACTATTAACATCTGACGAAACAGCGGAGCTGCTGTTCGCGTTCATGGGCGAGCGGGAAAACGTTCTATACCCCTGTAACACGGGCATTTTCAATCGCGATTGAGTCGATCCGGATCGAGCTCAATCCAGTTTCAATCCCGCTCGAGCTCGATCCCGCTCGAACTCGATCCTGGTTTCTCAAGCGCGATCGAACGAAAGCGGCGATACTCTCGTCCCCGCTCAGTAATGACACAGAAGGTGACAACTTCAACTAACGCCACGAATGGTGTCAAAAAAACGTGACCCAAAATAGGTGTGCGGTAACATTTACACAGTTACGTATACCTACGACCGCGCGAAGTTACCAGACGACGGCCGCAAGTACATTGTTAGCGCCACACGAGTGCAACCGGTGCAACTTCTCGATCACGATTGAAACGGGCCGTGTAGCAGCGGCAGTGCGTCCAGCGTGCTTGAAAACTCGATCGCGATTCACTTCAATCGCGTTTGAAAGTGCCCGTGTGACAGGGGTACAGCCCTTCAGCACCCGCTGCTTCTGTAGCGCGTACGGGCGAGCGTTCACCGTCGAAAAAAATGGGTTCGTACATTCGCCTTTCTTTCCCCATCGTTCTCCCCACCTCCTGGTACGCGAGCCGAGATCGCGTACCAACGCCCGTGGGGGCGGTGGCGCCATCTGCCGGCCCAGCAACGTACCTTCGACTGGCTCGACGGGCAACAACTTGCGACCGAACATTGCGACCGCACATTGGGGCATTGCACACCAGACTGCACCAGACATTGCGAGTCCCTCGAAAGGTCCGCTGTTAAAAAAAAACATTGTTATTCACCTGACCGTAGTATGCTAGGTTTACAATGACTCCGTGGTTCTACCGCTAGAAGTTCTTTGATCAATATAGCTGAAGAACAAACCGTAAAAAAAAAACAGAGATTAAAAATGACTCCGTGGTTCTACCGCTAGAAGTTCTTTGATCAATATAGCTGAAGAACAAACCGTAAAAAAAACAGAGATTAAAAACATGGAATATACAAAACTAAGAGCTAAGTCAACAGCAGCGAGACGTCTACGGGCGGAGGATACAAGGTCAAGTGGGGCAGAGTGATAATTAAATGCAGCGAATGAAAGGGTGAGTAAAACAACTATTATAAACGCATATTGCTGAACTGGTGCACGGCGCTAGGTCTCGAAATCACTGGACCTTCCTGTCTTTATTGCCGCCTGAGCAGACTTCTAGGCAGCCCGATTCCCTGGTACAGTAGCCACTTGGTCTAGACTACAGTTCAAAAGAACTTGCATGCCGTATTGGTGAAGGGACGCAGTTTGGTTTACAATTTCCATGATGGGTAGGCGTGCGAAGCTTGCATATTTGTTCGGATATGAGTGTGATCGTACATGATACAGTCGTATGCATAAAGATTGTGATGGATTTAGCTTTTGTAGGTGAGGTATTGTGTAAAGATTAATAGAGGAGGATTAGCCAAGCCTAGAGAAAAAGGTAAGCGAAGTTTTTTTAAAATTAAATCACATTTTCAAACCACCAACAACCATTTTTTCTCAAGTGCAAGTACAACAATAAAATCCCATTTTCAAGCCACCAGTATCCCTTCAAATACACTTTCAATGAACTACAACACGCTAAGTATTCTTTCGTGGCATTCACTCAAGCACCGCCGCTTTCATACTTACAGCCGCAGTAAATACTAAAAAAGAGGGAATGGCTAGTATTCTGAAAAGGGAGTGCTGTATAAATAATTTCGATCCAAAATTGCACATAATCAGCAATTTCGCTCCCACAACCAATCGCATTATTTACTTGCAATTACTCCAAAATTTCAATTAGTAATTAGTTGGGCTGCCGATGAAGTTCGCTGTACATTTCAGCGGTTGTCCATGCAGATTGTATGCCAAGATTTGCGGTATTTTAACTGTTGCTCAGGAAGAAAGAGAATTGAACTTTTAAATAACACATTACCTGTGAGAAATGAACCAGGTTCTGCGTCGACGTCCCAGAAGGCTGGAGGACCGTGTATACTGGAATTCGTGTCTTAAAAAAACATAGAGGAAATGTTATTTTAATCCGAAGCAGCGGAAACGCGCGAAACATGTACATTAAACACGTCCAATACAGCGGTGCGACCACGGAGCTTGCTCCGTGGGTGCAACATTTCCGGGCATGCGTTCGCTACTCGACATTTAACCACCCCGTTGGCTCCCGAAACTTTAAGCATGAGATTACATGCACTCTGAACGAAAAAACACGTCCAGTCTGTAAACCCTTCTGAGCAACAGATGGCCGATCCAGCAAGAAATTTTATTGGGTAATCTAAGTCTACCCAATCACCTTTTTCCAGAAGCAATTTGCGCATACGCTGCCCCCTACAAAAGCGCCCTCAACCCCACAAAGCTGCCATTCCCTAAGGGCGAAGTATACAAACCGGCCAGTACCGCTACGGCGGTTTCTGCGATCTTTGATTCTTCGCTGTAAGACAGGGCCAACGCGCCTTTTTTTTTTTTTTTCATCGCTCCGCATTGTTTGTCATCAAGCGAAGCGTTACCTGAACGGCATATCGTCCGAGCAGGTTTGCATCGCCAGCTGTAGCCGCTTCGATATGCCGGATACGTGTGCCGCCGGATGCAAAAGCCGTCGTTTGATTGATTGATTAATTGATTGATTGATTGATTGCTTGCTTGCTTGCTTGCTTGATTGATTGATTGATTGATTGATTGATTGATTGATTGATTGATTGATTGATTGAATGATTGCAGGGCTTAACGCGCCGACGCAACGCAGGAGATGAGGCACGCCAGAGGCACAGTTAACCTGGGAATCTTTAACGTGCGCCGAAATGTCGTACACGCGAGCATTTGTGCCTTTCGCCCCCATCAGGAAAGCGGCCGCCACGGCCAGGAATCAAAACTGCCGTTTGAAAGAAGCAGCGTTGGGTGGGCTTCTCCCCATTCCCTTCGCAAAAGTTGCAGCCTCTGCGGCGGAAGCGGCGGAGAGCAGCTCTGCGTTGCGTCAACGATGACGGAACGAGAAACCCGACGGTGCCACCGCCGAAGTAGTCGTGTAGTTTCTGCTTGGTGAACGAGCGCGCGTCGCGGAAGTCCGTGCGCCATCTGTTTTAGTGAGAAAGGAAAAAAAAAAAAAATTCCGACACGTCCCAGTGGGCAGTCCACTTGCGCAGGCCATTCTTCGCGCGTCACAGCTCCTTTATACAAACACGCAACGAAAATTTGCACAATTAAACACCGAAGTTGACGCAACCGATGTACACGACGTGCGCTTCGAACAAACGCCCGGGCGTGATGGCAGCGGGCAGCGTTAGCTAGGTCTCGCCCTTACGCGCTAGCTCGGGTAAACGGCCGCTAGGCGGGCTGCTACTGGAAAAAGAAAAATGAGCCATCTAGGAACAACTTCCTTGCTGTAACAATGCAGTGGCATTGCTTTCTTTTTTTCGTTTCTTTGTTTTATGGCGGGAGTTACATCGACTGGCTGCCCCTCTGCTACGCCGTGCTTGCTTCGCTTTTTTCGCGCTTGTGTCTGTGCCATACGGCGCAAATAACGCCAACAACCATCGTGCCACACGCCAAAGCTTCCTTAAAATGCGGGGTCGGCGCGGTTTGTGTGTACCCGTTCTGCTCACGTGCCATCCCAATCGTGTGTCACGTGGCATGTACTCTTATACGACTTTTATGTTTCATATCTATAATTTTGCGAATTCTGTGCAGCGAACACATCAACTCCTTAAAGCTCCCGATTACTGACCAATCCCCCCAAAGCAGTGCGCGCCACAGAATAAGAACAGCGACAACAGCTCTTGTTCCACTTCGAGAGGCCCCTCATGTCAACCAAAAAGAACGGCTCAAGCGTTCACACTGTGGCTGTTCGCACCTCCGTCGCCTCGGCTACCAACTTCCTGCCACCCACCACCCGCGCCAACGCATCTCCTGGTTGCATATCCGTTAACCCAATACCCAAGAATATGCACCACGCTCATATCCAGGGTCGCCGACAAGCACGCATTCGAATGCTTCGCAAGATGCTTCAAGTCAAGCCCCGAGACATCCGTTATGTTGACGCCGCCAAATATGCCGCTAAAACAGCCTTCGCAGTGTGTGCGTATGCGCACGCGTACACACGCATGCACATGCACACCCTTGGACATTCGTTTTCTACTGCGTCGCGCTCCAAATGCAGGTGGATCCTCTGGATTTTTTTAAGGCAATAAATACGCGGAACCCGAACTTCAAGATTCGCCCCGAAAATAATGAAACACAGTTGGTCTCAAAATTTCCGGCGTTCGTTGCTAACTGTCCTTTCATGAGGCAAATGCTAACCTCACTCACCTCTTTCAACTGCTCTTGGCTCATTGCGGAAAACACTTGGAGACGGAAAAAGCAAGCTCCGCTGAGGATGCCGCTGTAGACGGAAGCCTTGATGGTTCCTGTGAGCTTATTCTATGTTAGGAGCGCTCCATTAGTAATGACGTCGATTCCAATCTGAGAAGACAAAATGGAAAATGGAATTGAGAAATCACACTGATAGATTTTTGCTTAGTCTGAATAGCATATTGGCTATACAGAGGAAAGTTCTTTTATCTGATTTATTCAGAAGAGTTATAAAATGTTCTTAAACAGAATTTCAGGCATGACAAATTGATATCGCCGGTACCGAGTTAACAACTACGTTAATGTACTTCATTTTACTTGACGAGGTATATTCGGAAGAATATAAGCCATTGTAATTTTATCATTGTATTAGAACGGCGGTTACAAAAACATCCTGCTCGTTTGGTTGTTTTATGTTAGGCCTAGAAGATCATTTTAAAGCCTCGCCGGCTATCTGTGTTTTTTCCACAGTAAACAATTCATACAGGGTACTTTTTCTGACACAGAGCGTGGGGTGTTGTGCCATAGCGCCCGGGCCAAATTCGTTTCACGGGGCGACGAGCCGACAGCGGGGCCGATTTACGCCTCGTCCAAACCAGACCAAGCCGCCCCCGGCCGGCAGGCCCAAACTTGCACCGCCGCAGAGTCGCGTCTCCCTGTAGCGTCGCGGCGGATCGAACGAATCATGCATCGGGTGAACTACCGGTGACCGACAAGCCGCTACTCGCCTGGAGGCGGCTTCGCTGAGATGGCGGCGGCGTCGCCTTCCTTTCTCCGTCGGGGCGGCTCGGCTGACGCAACCACTTCGCCCCTATTTGTTGGATTTCAAACTTCGGCCAGCAAGAGCCCTGATTGGAGCGAGTGAAACTTCTCAGGGCCCCAACGGACTTCCGGGGGTATAAAAACCCGCCCGGAGGCACTTATCGTCGGCATTCTTCGTCGGCACTTTTCGGAGGCACAGAGTGGAGAGGTGCTGTCGCTTTTGTGGGAGCCATGCAACGCTTTGTTAACACTGACATACTGTATATAAACGTTGCTTCAACTTTGTGTCTGCTCGAGAACTTCATCGCTCTGCTCTGCGCCGCGTCGATAGCGGACGGAACAAGGCGACGCCGCTACACCGGTGACTGCGCTCGGATGCCCAGTCGCAACAGTGGTCAGCGCCAGTACCCGCCTACCACACGCCTGATAGATGCCTTGAGAGGTTAAAAATGACGGAACTCGTCGTGGCGCTCGTGTGGCAACGCAGCAGGATCCTGTGAGGCCAGCCATAACAACTTCCACAACAATGTGCCAGTCGGCTGAAGAGACTACAGTAGCGCAGGTAAAAAAATCTCTCCTCGGCAATTTACTTTGCGCACGCAATAAAGTGGCACCCACCGATTTCCTGGAGCCTTCTCCGTAGTAACAGGCAATCTCAATATTGCGCATAGGTGGCCCGTCTATTCTTGGATGCCAGTGCCCGCAAACATGACCAGGAATGAAACTTCCAAAGGCTGCACAGTGCAGCGCAGCATTCGGCTGGTTGGCAAGGTTGACAGTGCATGATTTGTATTGTTGAGTTTGGGGGAGGAATACCTCTTTCATTGAGTTCGGTGTTATTCTGCCACAATTCTGCCGAAAGCAATTTGAAACAAGTGCTTGGTCTGTTATTACTGATTAAAGCATGGTGATTTCGTGCCCCACAGTGTGAAGATGTCATGGTGGCCAAATCGACTTCCAATTTTTGCTGAAGTCCAAGTAAAATCCAAGGTACGCGTGAGTCGAGTGTAGAATCTTGAAGGGACACTGCAGTGGTTTGTAAACATTGCGGGATTACTAGCGCAAATTGTAGTCCGGATTCCATAAGCCATGTTTCGACCACTCAGAGTGCGTTTACGCGAATTTATTTAGTAGAAAAATCAATTAAAAAATGCTGTCCTCCTCTCTGCATCCTCACCCATTTTCTGTGGCGTTTTCGGGTGACGTCAGGAGGAAATGACTTGCCTTGAATTGCTCGCGGACCTTCCAACAGAGTCAGTCGGCCCAGCGTTTAGTCCGACGGCCGCCGACGGGTCGTCGCAGTTCATTCGCTCAGTTGAAACTAACCCACGACACGTTTGTGAATGGAAGAATGTGGGTTTCTTTATTTTGTTAGTTTCTACACTGTATCAAGCTCCAAGTCCAGGTCGCTCTACACAAGCGCCGTACAAGCGCACATGCGACGCTTCGCTGACTGGTACGCAAGTACGAAAATCAAAGGCCACTTGAAGGCGGGAGAAGGGCCAGAGAAATCAATATAGGTATAAAAGAAATAAAATCAACTGAAACTTTTACTGTACAGCGTAACACTAGGGAGCAGTTAGCATGTTTTGCGCGGGGTGAAAAAGCACAGCGGTCCGCAGCGTGACCACACATCAGCGAACGCTTTTCCGTCTAAGAAATGCAATTGCTAGACGCGAGGTAGTGTGGAAATTTGGTGGACGCTTAGTGCACGAGCGCTCTACAACAAATAGTCACCTAGGCTGCTTCAAACGCTAAAACTAAATAAAAGTGTAAATTGGTTATACATTATATACCTCATATTTTCATCGTCCGCAGCGCTGGCCCGTGCCCGAGTGGTCTGGAGCCCTAGGTATGTTTTTTTGCAAGTCGCAAGTTAAAATCTCCGAGGGTACATTCTTTTTTTGTAAGTTGCTTTTTTTCGTTTTCGGCCGATGTTTTCTATATTGAGTACACCATTTGTGGGCCGTAACATTCACTGCTCCACGAGCGAGTTCGTAGAACGCGCGCAGACTGACACTGACGCGCTAGCGAGTTCTCGTTGGCGTGTTGGTGCCATAAGCACCGACTGCTTGCGCGCAGTGGGCACAGGCGATATTCCGCAAAGCCTTGGCCTGGTGCGAACATGCTTTTTATATTATAGGCATGAGTGAGGCAAGCTCCAAAGCTGGGGGAAAAACGCATGTCATTTGAGCGTGTGCGGTGACGCGGAGGGCGTTAATCCATTGAGTAGGCCTCGGAGTCCCTTCATCTGCTAAGCGCCGATCAAAGGACTTGAGCTTCGGCTAGTGATTGCTACGATTCCGAGCCGTGCTCGGAGGCTTATCTTAGGCATTTTACTGTCGACAACACGGCAGAAGAGCGGTATGGCGATTATTGAGATTTCGAGAAGACCCATCCAGCGATAACGTCTGATGTCAAGCATGAGGTTTTATAGAACCGCAACCGAAACTTGTTTGAATGCTAACCTCGAACATCACCCAATCCCGGTGCACCTCCTCCCGACGTCACAGCCTTTAGTTGGGGCAGCCGCCGCCGACCGCGCATAGTAGCTTTTCTTCTTTCAGGCTTTATAAAATAAGTACCGACTTACCGAACTGATAGACGACGAAAAGTGTGCTAGTTTGAGCGAGTCTACGCAGTGCAACCAAAAACGGGAGCTTGGCAAATTCACTTCAGTGTACCTTTAGGTCATGTTTCTTATAAAGGAGAAACAGTCTCCGATGTGCGTACAACGAACACCCATCAGTAATAATTTGTAATGTCTTCATACTGCTTCATGGCATATTGATGGCTGAAAGTCGAAGTGTATTTTATGAATGCAAAATTACTGGAACTTTGAAAGTCCCAATTTTTTTATTGTGTACAAATCTCCTGAAGTTTGATAACAGTGGGGCTGGTGATTACCCGGCACTCTAATAACTACTTGATGGCGAACGGGTACACGTGCTCGTGCTCCTGACAGTCGCTTAACCAATAACAGGCGAAAAGAAGATGCAAATAACTTTTCATTCCCTCCAGCGTCACGAAACTTTGTTGTTCTTGTTGAGTATTTGCACTGTTTTTTGTTATCTGTATTGATAGACTTACAAACATTGAGCACGTAACCATCAACACAATTCTTGTCGCCATCAGCGGCCTATCTGTGTTCACTGCGGGACAAAAGCCTCCGCCTTTAATATTGAGTTACTTTTACCATTAGTTTTGCGAAGTTGATTCTTCGCACGGTTCTTAAAGCGCATTCTACAAGGTGCGAACGTCCCCTGCAGATTCCTCTCTGCGGCGCCACTCGTGTGAAAAAATACCTTTTTTCCCATTTTCATGGCTGCGACAAATTACTAACTCCAAGCGGCATTTACAACAGTAGTTCAACTGTTCACAACGTTTGGAAAGTTGCTACAGCAACGAGAATTGGCTGTTTAGCCGCACGAGTGACGACAGATGCTGCGAATTCACAGGGGAAATCCGCACCATGTAGAACGGGCTAAACTCATATTTTGACTTGAGCGTGTAAAAAGCTCGCAAGAACGAGTAAAAGATGCTATAAGGATGGTGTACAAGTGAAAGAGTGAAACAATAACATTTGTAGATATAA
Source organism: Haemaphysalis longicornis (assembly GCF_048455015.1). Taxonomy (NCBI): domain Eukaryota; kingdom Metazoa; phylum Arthropoda; class Arachnida; order Ixodida; family Ixodidae; genus Haemaphysalis; species Haemaphysalis longicornis. The sequence continues at coordinate 96,544,046 of NW_027526407.1, forward strand.
CGACAAAAGCACGACAGCCATCCCCTTATAGGCACTGCAGACTGGGGCCTATTTTTACAAAACAAAAGGTGGGGACTTTCATAGACGTTGCGAGAGCAGCTTTGCTTTTTTTGCTGGTGACGCCAAAATAAAATGGTTGCCTAGTATGCGCAATAAGGGGTGTTTTGTTTGGGCTTTCGTATTTTTTACCATGTCTGTTAACCATTTCATAGCCTTCCCCTTGATAATTGTTGCTGTTTATTAAAGCCCGGCTCTTAAGCACCCCCTCCTATGGTTTGGCGTCACTGTAGGCTTCGCTGTAAGCGAGCGAATGAAAAGAACACTAACGACAGAATAAATAGAGCGAGTAGGAGAAAAGGGCCAAAAAAGTATGGCGAAAGTGTGAGAGGGAGGACGGAATGCCGAGGCAGCATCATAAAAGCTCGGCGGCGGCGACGCACTCGAGATAACGAGAGAAAGCGCGCCCTGTCGTGGGTTCGCTGATGACGCCATTACTTCTTGAGACGCAGCAACTATGCCCCACCACTAAAAAGACTGCAGTTTGTGCTGAGCTGAAATTTTGCATTATGGTGTTTCGTAATCGTCGGCCATTTCTTTTTTTATGTTAAACTTCATTGCTTCCTTCAAATTAGACAATCTCGAAGTAGGCTCTGGTATCGGCGTTAGGTATGTTTTACTTAGTTTTGTCTTCAGCACACTTATCCTGAAAGTTATCCCTACTGAACATAGCTCGTAATAACTTGATGTTTAGAAGTTCCGCAACTGTGACCGAATGTTCGCAGACAGCTTCCGGCGTCAACGAAAATGGCGATGTAGTACTGTGGCTCAAAAATCAGACAGAGTAACCCTTACCTTTATTAGTTACGCAGCAGGAATAAGAGCAAACGCTGGTGAGGGACTGTGAGAGATGTTCGCAGCTGGGGCGTAGCCGGCTACGAACTTAACCTGCATTACACAACGTCAACGCACCGCTGTCTCAGTAGCACTGCACTATGGAAAGTTCATTCTACTCATTTCTATTCGGCACAGCAAAGATGCGCGATCGTAAACGAGCCTTTGAGGAACCTCGAACTGCATTCGGTAATATTTCCCTTATGTTAGGACTGCTGGAGAGAAATGAAACAATTCCAAATGCAGAGCTAAAGTAAATTTATAATTTTCCTGTTTTAAACAAAAAATACGCACAAGGCTTGCAAACAAAGCACAAAGCTTGCAAACAATTTAGTTTTTCTGTCGGTTTTCCGAATGACGAATACCTGATACACATCCTGTTTTTAATTCTTTATAGGAGAAACCTAATTATTTGTGGGAATATCTGGGAGGATACTTGCATTTCCTCTACTTTATTGTTCTACGTCTGAAGTAAATCCATATTCACCAGCGCTTATATCGACAATGCAGAAAAGAAACTACGAATGGCATGGACGATTGAATGACCGCTTGCTCCTCTTATAAAGCTCTTGTTCGAAGATCTCTGCAGACCCATAACTCGGAGGCCCAGGAATTTTCAACTTAGGTAAAACTTAGCGCTAAAGAAGCACTGACTGGTGCCCGTTTGAACTGTGGCTTACAATTCTATAAAAACTGATGCACTGCCCTTCTTGCGTGAATTGTCTTAAAAGTAAATATGTACATAACGAGTATCTGTAGAACTACAGCAAGGCATTCCAGTAAAGCAACCACGGTGGCAAAAGAAACGCCCACTGCCGCATTATGCTCTAGCCTTCTCGTTACATTGAGGAAGTCGGCGCGAACCTAGAAAAGTTTGTTTCCAAGGTGCATAGTCTGTTTTGGGCTACCCAAACGTGAGACATTTGGTCTCTCTCTTTGGCTGCGAGTCCCTCCATTCAAATGCCACGCCAGAGTGGCGGAATACTTGAGTGCGAAGTATATAAGCAGTGTTCTTCCACGCTATAAAAGTTAGCTAGCCAGGCCAAAGTGAAATAGAAGCTGCGCGATAGCTTTATATACTCACAGCCAAATCTAAACGCCGAAGTCCGGTGGCAAAGTTCATACTTGTCAACATTGTTGAACGAGACATTACGCACATATAAGGCAGAAAATCAGTACATAACGAATATTTGCAGTGTTCCCTTATTAAAAAATTCAGGTATGCTTGTTTTTTTTATAGCAGATGAAATACTACATCAGCTCCAGAAAAAAAATCACTCCGTCGCCTGCTGTTGCCCACGCTGCTATAGTTCCTGGCGGCATTTTAAGAAATGAAACGGCAACAGTTACGAAAGGTTTCAGTAGATAGGTTCCAAGTTCCGCTTTGAACGATCGGGGAGTGGGGCAACGTGGTTCTATAAAAGTTGGAGTAGGGTGCCTCGATTCACGCGCGACTCCACGGTACGGTGGCGCTAGCATCGATGCACCCCACTGGAGAAGTGGAACCTGGTAAATTTAAATTGACTTGAGCAAACCTCTAGTGCCTTATCTTGGGAAGAACGGGACGGGTGAGGAACAACGTGAGAGGTGAGCGGCAAAGAGAAGGAAGACATTTACTTGGCAGGGGCGCCAGTCGAGCATCATCTTTTGTCAACATTTTCAGCGAAAGGAGCCGATACGCGGACATTTTAGCTGCGAAGCACCTTAGGACCTCGCATTGTCCGTCCGTTGGCGTCCGCACACACGGCATTATGGACGAACGGCTGAAAGGCAGTCGCAGAAAAAAAAGGAACCCAGCACCAGCGAGATTCAAACCACCGACTCCCGCAACAACACGCAATGAATCCAATACCTACGCTACCAGACTACGCCACCAGACAAAAATTTGAATAGAAAATAGGTACTGAAGTGTACAGCGACCTCGCAATGGGCCGTTGGCGTCCGTTGGCGTCCGTGCACACAGCATTATAATCGAAAAATATGTGAGTTAAATAACCTAAAAGGGTACAAAACGAAAAAAAAAAAAAAACACGGAGCTCCACGCCGTGAGCGATGCCGAGGGAGCGAAGTACTGGAACGCGAATTCTGTTTCATGTGGCGCTTTTCATTTACAGTGCATTTGCTGCACCTCAAAATAATTTAAAATTGAAAGTGCATCAGCACGCACGGACGATGACGCTCATCATAGAGGTAATACACAACTAGCGTCCCAGTGCTTGGCACCCTCGGCATCGTTCACGGCGTGGAGATCTGTGATTTTTTTCTTACTATTGGTCTTGGAATGCGCCACAAGGTGAATGCTCAAGCGCGAGTCTTTCTTGCATTGCTGGCGGCGAACATTATTTTCACCGCGTGCTTTTATATGTCATCGCCAATGTCAAGGAAGCATATATCTTAGAAAAAAAATAACAGTGCTCGTACTTGTTATGTATCGATGTCGATGTTCACAACTACGAAGTACATTACCAAACTTAGCGGTTTAGAAAGGTTTTGTCTCTGTAAACTTACCGTTCAAGAAGACTGCGTACTTTCGGCGTGGTGTCTGAATTGAGAGACAGACATAGACATACATTCAGACAAAAGACTACAATTTTCAGGTTTAATTACCCCCAAAAAGACTACCGCTTCTTAGAGAAGCGTGGCGTCCCAACAATTGGCGGGTGAGCTGGGCGAGGGCCAGAGAATTGCATTGCATTAAACAAACTGCCGTTGAATTCCTCACGAGGGGAGCGAGAAGGGAAAATAAAAGCGTGAGGGTCAATATCGGAGAGGAGGACTTATCTGGCTGCCTTGGCAAAAGCTACCGTCTTTCGATTACATTTGCACTGAAGCAAACAGGCGCGCTGCAAATTCTGACTACGGAAAGGAGATGATTGGTCATACAGAAGTGTTCTTTATTACCCGGATTTGCCGCTGCAAGGTTGCTTTAAAATGGTCGTAGTTGTTTCTGGCTGAATACAGTCTTTTTAGCGAACTAAACTAGTGTATATATGTTTTTACACTAGAGAAAAAGTTCCTCGGAGGCGGGCAATACACAGTGAGGCTGTATATTCAAAAACACACAAGGGATGCTACTATGATAACGTTACCAATAACCAAACAAAAGGAATCACCTCGCAACGCTTAGAAACGAATTTTACGCTTTTAAAATAAAAATAGTGCAAAACCATTCATTACAAAACAATGAACACTAGAAAACACTTTAAACAAATTTGTCAAATTCGAATATGAACGCCGTGTACAACTTAAGAAAATATCACAGAGAGTACAACACACGTTAGGCACGTTAACTCATGGCATGTATTGGAGTAGAAAATTTTACTGCACCTGGCGGAACAACAAAGAAGCGAAGAAAACCAAAAAGGGCATTTTGAACTAATTCTGCAGCTATGATTATTTTCTGAAATTTTGTCGCCTCTTTTTTGAGGTCATGTGTGATAATAAATAGCCCCATACGACTGCGCCAAATAGAATGAATGACCGCAGAAAAGCAGCTCAAAGATAACTGATGTGTTTATTTTGTAATTTATCGCGTTTAAGAAAAATTACGGCAGGTGTTTCAAAGAAATCAATGGGAATCGGGAGTGCTGCAATGAAGCAAATCGGAGAAGGCAAAGTGTTTGTCCTGTCATTGTCTCGCCCCTTCGCCTTTCCTGCGCTTTGCATTTGGGAGGGAGACGGCTCCTTCATGTATCCAAGAACAAGAACGTCGTGGATACCCGATAACTATCATGAAATGATACCTGCTCAGGATTTGGAGATCTTTGATTTGTCTTGATCTGAACTAGGAAACCATAGGTCATAAAGCAATGATAACCGCCACAATTATAAAGATGCTTTACATCAAATTCACGGTATATCTTGATAAGGTACCTATATGAAGAATCCAGGCAATGAGCTATTAAAACTGCCCAGTGTTGTAAGCCAAGCGGTTTGATGTTACCACTCTTTGAGTGAATACTGGCGTTTCGGAAGTTTCGCGTTGGGTTCGCTAAGCGTTATCTATTAATACTTGGAAACACTGTCTTTTTTGGGAGACACTCAAGTTGATGTTTGATAGGCATATTCCTAAGCTTTAGACTGCAGGTTGCAGTTCTGTTTGCATAAGGTCTTGGCACTAAAAGCTGGACTGCTGATCCCGTGACATTAGTATCAGCAGTAAGAAGCTTTATATAGGCCCTGAGCCACCACAGTTAAAACTATATTTTCGCATTAGGCAAGCATTTCACCATTACCACGCTATTATAGCAGTACGTTTTGCTATCATGGGAACAATCCAAAATATGGAAATTGAGACACGTTTATATTTTTTTTATTTATTGCCTTACGGATAGAGTGAACATTCACAAGAGTTGGAATATTTTGTTGCAAATGGCGCTAGGACGTATTTTCACTACTAAGGTGCAGGAAAGCCTCGAAATAACGGAGTAAAGAGGACGAAGAAAAGTTTGAAATACGCGATAATTCAACATACGTGGAAGCAGAAGTAAAATTAGTAAGTACAACCAAACTAGCCTTTACCACTTTGTATAAATGGAAACTGCGAGGTACCCGCCGCGGTGGCTCAGTGGCTAAGGCGTTGCGCTGCTGAGCACGAGGTCGCGGGTTCGATTCCCGGCCGCGGCGGCCGCTTTTCTGATGGAGGCGAAAAGCAAAAACGCCCGTGTGTACGAGATTTCGGCGCACGATAAAGATCCCCAGGTGGTCAAAATTAATCCGGAGCCCTCCACTACGGCGCGCCTCATCGCCTGCGTTGCGTCGGCGCGTTAAACCCCACAATCAATCAATCAAAACTGCGAGGTATTCAGGTAAAGAAACCGTTATTGACGTACAAAAGCGGCAGTAAGCCGGTTGTGAGGGGTTGCTGCCACCCACGAGTACGGCCTGCTCTTCTTCGCTTGGGTACAGCGTGAAGTCGCGGCTGCGGCTCGCGCACTTGACTTTGTTCGGCAGGTGATGGAGGCTGTCCAGCGTTTGCGCTACAGTTGGCATTTCGAGATTGCTGTTCATCTTTCGGTGCTTCCTCATCGTGGCCCCCCAAAATCAAGTGTACTTTTGTAGCGTCCGTAGCTGGTGCGAAGAGGGGAGTGTCTTCGTTAGTCGTGGTAAATGATTTGAAGCAAATGATTTCAATGATTCAAATTCTGCCCACACAATCATTGGGTCCAGTCATAAGGAGGTCAAGGGAGACTAGCCTGGATGGGACGAAGGTGCAGTCATAGACAAATGAAATGTGAACAAGGAAATATGAACCAGAAAGCGTAAAATTGAAAAAAAAAATACTGTTCGTTCAGGTCCAATAATGGCGCGCTGTTGTATTTGGACAGCGCTATTTCCCTAAGCCACGCGTCATTTTGACTGGCATGAAAATAAATTGCGCTATTTGGGTGTTCTAGTCCATATTTTCGTGTTCGCACTACATTTCTCCATGACTACATTTTGGGGTCGGGGGCGGTCACTTGCAAGTAGCTGAAAGGATCACACGTCGTGACAGGCGCGGATCGTCGAGTAGTAGTAGTAGTAAGAGTAGTAGTAGTAGTAGTAGTAGTAGTAGCAGTAGTAGTTGTAGTAGTAGTAGTAGTAGCATCAGCAGTAGTATAGTAGTATCAGTAGTAGTAGTAGTAGTAGTAGTAGTAGTAGTAGCAGTAGTAATAGCATAGTAGTAGAAGTAGTAGTAGTAGTAGTAGTAGTAGTAGTAGTAATAGTAGTAGTAGTAGGGTAGTAGTGGTAACATTTTCATTATGGAACAGGAGGACCTTTGTTCCAAGCATGGGAAATGTGCGCTTAGAAACAGCGGTTAGGGGGAAAGAAACAAAACAAAATAAGCTTCTACCGAGACAGTTGTTCATTTGCACCGTGAAGAATTTGTCATTTTTAATTAGGTCTTGGTAGTTCGGAAGGATACAGATCCGGCACTCACACTACACGTGCTAGGCCACTTTTACAATAATGAGGCACTTCGCAGGTTACAGGGCGAAAGGCGCGCCCGCCCAGAGCAACGCCGTACGAACGTATCCGCAGCTAGCTAGTTCGTCCCAAGCGGAGCAAGCTATCGATAAATTTAAATAATCCGGCCTGACGCATGCGTCTGTGGCGGTACTGAAGACACTTCGTCAAAAACGATAATTCTAATAAAGCAACTATGTTGTAATTACGTTTAATGCATTTTCAATCGATGAGAGGTATCGTGAGGAGACTACAGGAAACAATTAACAGACGTGGAACGACGAAGAAAATTTACGAGTTTCAGCTTCACTTAAGACATTCTACTTTAAATAACTCGTCATATACGTGGCAAAAATTCTATTAGAACCATGTGACCAAAATGATTATTTTTGCTGTTTTGTAGATAGTGAGCCCAGTTCACTTCAAAGAGGACAAATTCTAAACTTCCATCCAAAATTGCATCAAGCCTAATGTATTAGCCAAGCTAGATATTCTCGCCGTTGTAAAGGAGTCCTGTATGATAGGTAAGTAGAATCTCAAGGAGGAGAACCTTAAAGGGGTCCTGAAATACCTCCCGCCGATGCATGGATGTACACGTAACCAAATAAAGCAATGTATTTGCAACCTCCTCCCGCAAGAATTATGTTAAAGCGATGAGTATTAGCTGCGAAATCGTAAATCAAAAACCGCGCATTATCGTCGCGCCGCGTTTCCTCCCTCCTTTCGACTTACTCTCCGCTGTTGACGGCGTGCGAGCCTTGCCTCCCATGATGCTGCGCTCATCGGCGGTGACGTACTTCCGCTATTGCGCTGCTCGTCTGCTACGGGCAAGCTTTGTTGACACCATTAATCACGCACTCCGCCCAAGGCTGCAAAAGCGAACGAAAAATCTGGCCGCTAGTGTGCGGCGGCCTGGCCTTGCCCTTTCGCGGTGTACGTTGGTGCCGTTGCTATCGGCGGTACGTGAATTTTTATCGGCGGCGAACTCGCAACCGCACGGGGAGAATCGTGTGCTCGCTCCTTTTGAGATTCACGCCGCACTGTTTATCCAAAAAGCGCCGTATCAGATGTGGCCCCGCTGGTGCCGGGTCTTATTTTGCGGCGGTGGTAATTTCTGCGGGCGGCATGTGAAAAAGACATTTCAAATCGATACAGAGCCCGTGCACAAAACGCTTCAATTATATGACCAGTTCAGCTTGGGGCGACGCATGGTGGAGAGCGGCAACGTTGGCAAAACATGCTCCGCCGCGCTCTGAGCTTTCTAGCGCTTGAGCGAGCGCCATTTCTTTGACCATAGAGATAATATACAATCTCAAACATCGGTTGCCTTGGCAACAAGGCACAAACCGCTCTGAAAGTCAGTTACGGTTGCGTGATCCCGGTTCAGCTCGGGGCCCCACCTCGCGACATGTGGGCACTGCAGGCGTACCACTCACTCCCATTGGGAAGTGCGAGATGCGTTTGGCATTACAGGAGGCGATGGTATGTGTGTTGTGGACGCCTTTGTTTCGCGATGAAATGCGACGTTGTGCTTCGGCGGGTGGATAGTGCTTCCCATGGTCTGGATTATCTTTCTCGTGCGACGTACGACTCAACCTCGCATGGGGTATGTGCAGTGTGCGTGGCTAAAAGCCATCGGCTTGTGCGCCAGAGTTAAGTGACTTGCTGTTCGTCCCCGCAAACCGCGCGCGAGGTGAGTACCGAATTTACGACGGGCAGGAGGCAACCCATCCTCTGTCAATCGCGGTTCAGACTTGCAACGCATGTTGTGACGCTGTGTTCGTTAGAAACGCATCTCTGGATTGTTTTGAAGTTGAATGAAATGTATGCGTCAAACCCGGGCATTCGGCTCAGGGCGTTCTCTGCGATTGCACGAAAGAAGTGCCACGGGGCTTAGACGCTTTCTTTATGGTACGTACACAGGTAATAGAATATCCATGTCGTGTTATGGCCGTGTTGCATTCAATACAAACGGTTAAGCGTTTGTTTACACTTGTTTCGTTTGTCGTAAAATGTCCAAGCACTCCGGCACTCCGCTGGCAGATCAGCCGGCGAGCCGACGCTGAGCAGACGACTCATCTCTGCCGGAAGTGCGTGAAAAAGCCACCCAATAGCAGGATGTCTAGCTCATGACGAACATCTGGGAATTGATGACGTAGACATGTGAAGATGGCGGCGGCCAAAAACACGAAGGGAAGGGTGAGAAAAAAGCGACAAACTTCGCAACAAAAGTGTGAGCTTTCTGCTACGCGTAGAAGAGTAATACTTGGCACAGATGACGTTGACGACCCGACCTAACGATTGCGCTAGTTCATTTAGTTTGCTCAAAACGCCTTTCAGGGCCCCTTTAATGAAGTGAACTGTTGGGCAGTTGGTAGGTCTTGCTCAGTCTCCAAAGCACGAAGATGAAATAAAAAGGCAAAAAAGACGACGGTACACGTGCAAACTTCATTCAGTGCTCGTCCTGTAGCCTTTTTTGTCTTTGTTTGCTTTCTAACTGTAACGACTTATTACGTAAGAATCTGTTTTGCCCCTAGCACTACCAGGTAGCATCTCTTTCATTGACAGCTTTCTTACAAAGTATCCCATATCCACGCTCCCTAATGTTATGTATTCCCTCCAGTTTCTGTATTCAGCAGCCGCGGAGGACAAATTATGCCGCGTTCGGATAATATTTAAGCATTTACAACGGCGAAAAGTGGGGATAACCGTAAAACAAAATCGGGTTTCTTCTCTTTAGAGAGGACTAGGGTTTTCAAGTGGGTGGTAATACTAACTTTGAAGTTGGGCCCTTCTGTGACAGAAGTTTTGCCTGGTGACTGGAGCGTTTCAGAAGCCATGGCACGAAAAAACTACATTTAGAGTCATGTTTTTACCTTTCATTGTGGATAGGCGCCTCCGAAATTAATTTGGGTATTGCGGAGTATTCATCCCCATTTAAAAGAGCGGGTGGTATTGTTGCCATTGGTTCTAAACATGCATGTGCGTATGTACGAGGAAACAGAAGTGCATGGAAGCACACTTTGAACAAGTGTAAATCTGTGTTCAGTACGCTAAGTCGACATTTTGGCAATGATTCACGTTGAAGTTATAGAGTAACTGAGTAAACCGTCCGTTATTCACAGTGCCAAGAGAGTATTTTTTTGCGGGACACAATGCGTTACGTAAAGCTATGTAAAACGGGTGACACAAAGCACATATAATAAAACGGCGATAAACTGCCGTGCTAAGTTGTTCAAAGCAATCCTTTGTTACCGCCAAAGGTGCACAGAAAGTCGCTGCGGCACAATGTGTTTGTGGGAGGCGGTAGCAAGCCTTACCGCCTTCGCCACGGGGACACGTAAAGTCCAGGTGCGCGCATCCTTCTCTTGCCACCTTGCCGTGGCGTGGTCAGCAGCACCTGGAAGAATGGAATACCACCGGATAAAATACGCCGGTTGTGCGTTGTAACTTCGAACCCACCTGGCGTCGGCTTCTACCCGTAAAATAGTGGAACAACAGCGACGCAGTTCATTGTGCGAAGCTTTGTATTCCGAGAAGCTACACTCACTCCGAAGGTGGCAGAAATAAATGGTCCGCAATATGCCCTACAGTCAGCGAGCCCACGCTTCACTTTAGAGTACCTTTGAAAATACTTTATGTATAGTATATTCATACTTGTAGATAATTTTGTTTTTACTTCTACTTTTGTTTGCTCTGTACTTCTACTCATTCAGAAAAAGGGCGGAATGTTTATTATTCCTACTGAAAAGGTTCTCCAGTCAGAGTGTTTTGTTATTTTCTTGTGCATTAAGACAATAACAGTAGCAGAAACCTACGCTGGACACTTCTTGGGAAAAGTTTAAAAGATAACCTCCTTTTTCGTGAAAATTGCCCTGAATGGGACACAGCTGCTTCCTTTGTAATAACTAAAATTGCTTATAATGTGTGTATGACCATAGACAATCCAAGATAAGGGGCAGTTGGAGACGAATAAATATATAAAAGCAAGGCGATCCGCGTATCATAGGTGCGGTTGATGCAGTTGTTGTAGCGTGGTATCTCCAACCAGACTGGCACTGAGATGATAGCTAAGCTCTTTTTAGTCACAGCGATCTTTTTCTTGGCATCTGTGGAGGGTAAGTGTTCAAAATTAAAAACATTGTATTATACTTTTAGCGAAGGTAGGAACCAATTATTATATTAAGAAAGGGGGTAATGACAAAAGGTGCAGTCATGGTCAGTCGCTTGAAAGAAATGGCAATTAAGGACACAGAGGCAACGTTTTTTATTCGTCCAGAAGAGAAGCAAGCAAATTTGGTTCATATTCGTGTATTTCATTGGAGCTACCCGCACTCCCCAGCCACTGACCAGACGAAGCTCGCACAGGGACTAGTTAGTACCGTTCCCCACAGGTTGTAAAAAACTAGCTTCCTTATCGGAGCTGGAATGGCACTAAAAATACTTAGTATGCAGTGCTTTGGGTGTCACAAAAATTACAAAATGATCAATGCCGTGTCGGTTTAGACTTCCGCAGAAATTTTTCCTAGCAGGGGCAGATATCCACATAAAAGGCCCCGGGTGGGGTGTAAGGGGAGAGCAACCTCTGTAGATATACAAAACTGAAAAAGGTTCGAAATTCCAAAGGGGGCTTGGGGACTGTGCACTTCTTGCCCCCTCCTGCGGGTGCCCATGCGTGTAGGTGTGAGCGGGCGAAGTTACTCAGGCGGAGTAGGTGTTTATGTAAAGCACACAGTTCGAACGTTGCTGTCGCTCTATTAAGTTGCGCAGAACATTCTCTTTAGATAACAGGTTGTCATGCACGTTCAATCCAGAAACCACGGCAGGTTTGTACCCTGAACAAGTTGCTTCCGTAAACTCAGTTTTTTTCTAGGATTGGCCAGAAGCATACGATACATGCACGCCCCATTAATGTGAGTTCATATCAGATTTAAAAGCGTTAGGGGCTCTCAGAGGCAGTGTGGAAGGTCTCTGCAAAATGGTGTAAGGAGTGCAATACAAGCGTCAGTAGGTGCAAAACAGAACACAAAATAAAGCAGAAAAAAAAGGAGCAAAGGGTGACCGTACAGTAAAATAAAGTACCGGAGATTGGTATAAATGCAAATCTTCTGGTTTCAAGTTGCACGTTGTAGAGGAAAAAGTATTATTCATATATAGTTAAAGCAAATTACGATGAGTCCATAACAGGTTAAAGCTTTCTCTATAGCTTAGAGCTTGTCACGAGGTGTAGAGCATTAAGTTTTTCTCAGCACATCATTACATTGGAGCCAACGACTTGCGTGGCAACCATTTTGATGATGAAGCGGAAGTAACGTCCAAGGTTCTTCACCATTCCCTCCGACTGATGCTGGGGAGCTGAACGCGCACTTTGTCGCCAGTGCGACAGAAACAACTACACGTGTTCGTGCCATGTTTGGCGCCTTATCGTGGGCACCCTTATCTCAACAATGCCTACTTCAATGGGATGACGCTGATAACAAACAAGGTCTATAAAAAGACGCTAATGCACTCATAGAGGTCTCTCTCTTGAATGATGTGCGGAATGTACGCATCTCGTCAATTATTTCTCGGGCGGAAATAAAGATTGGATATTCATGGTCCCTGAAAATGCGCCTAAATTTTTGTAATTTGCCCGGCATAGCCATGCTGTGCAGTTGCTCTTATTTGGGACATGGAACAGAGTGACGATTACGTACACAGGTTAACTCGTCTGTTCAGTACAGAGACTGAAAGGCAACAGGCCCCGCATTCTCTATTGCAATTAATAAACGGTGATACCCGATTGAAAAGTAACAATTTTCCGAAAAATATTTTTGAGGTTGAGTGGTGTTTGTGAAATGCTATCCTGGGTTTGCATCACCAGGTTAACTTTTCGAGGCAATACCTGAGGACTAAAGACGCTTTCAAGACACCGACAATGATATTTTGAAGGCCAGCGTCAGGACCCTTACCTATAGTAGCGGTGCTCGGCACACTGTTAGCTAGCTACTGGCAGTTGCACATTTCAAGCCTTTGCTAGGAGTTCAATGGGCTGCGTAAAAACACGTGAAAAAAATCTTCCCCAGGCTTCCCAGATCCGCAAGTTGGTGAGCTCGCGCAGTTTATTCTAGACAGAAAAGAATTTGAATGTGAAACTTGAGGTCCCACACTTCGCGGCAGCTCTACATTCGATCGTAACCGCAAGGCACGGTCTATTGGGTACCGCATGGAAAAATTTACCCACGTTTGCCTCAGAACTGGGGCCATCTCGAAGCTCTGGCACGAAACGAGCGAGGGTGTGCTTAAACATTGACAGAAGGATGCAGGAAGGGGGAAGTGCTACTTTTGGCGAAAAGAGATCTTAAAGGCATTTCACGCGTTTCACCATTCACGCGTGGCAGCATAATGAATTTTGGTGCGCTGGAACTTATATTGGCACGACGGGATGTCCTAAAGTCGGCTTAATAGGGCATGCCAGCTATTTGAAACTTGAAATCGGCGCCTTCATCACACCTTTCCCTTAGATGCCATCAGTGCAGCTGCTCACACGTGCTTAATAGGACTATTGCATGAATAAGACACAAATATCGGCGTACACGGCAAATTGTCACTTCCAATAGAACCATACAAAGCATGAAAACGTGCCTGAGCCACATTTTCAACCGCAATGACATATTCTGAAGTTTACTTCCTGGAAGACTCGTCATACGTTTTAGGGCCTGTTTTTCATTGGGACATTGATAACTTTGAGGTCCTGGACAGTGCCTCTGTGGTCCCGCCCTTGTGTCTTGTTTTCTATGGGCTGGACAAGAGTACAACCGAACTCTGTGAATGTAATACCCTGAACAGTAAGCATCTTTTGCGTCATTTTGTGTTTGTAATCTATACGAACCGCAGGGGGTTTGACATTGCTATACAGGGTCAACTATGCTTGGTCCTGTAACCTAAAATCGGTGTGCTCACAATAACAAATACTACTTGTGGGTATATACGCACACGGCCAATTGTAGTTGCGTAAGTAGACGCCGAGAATAAAGGCTAACAATGACGTGGGTGTTATTATTCATTTATTCAATAAACAAATGCACCAAAATCTAGTTCAACGTGGTTTACTCCTATCTTTTTCTTTGCAGGAGTTCGGCACCCTGGAAATCCTTCAGCTCAAGGTGAGACGGTGCCAGTTACGATGATGATGGAACAGATTGAGGTTTTACCTTTTAATGCGTTTTATTCTTGGGCTAGTGAGCCGGGCTTTTAAGGCGTTCTAACCAAATCTTTCTCACCACACTTTTTTTGGCCATAGTAATTTCTAGCAACGTCTATGCACATCCTTAAAATTACGAAAAAATGGCCACGGGGAGCGCCCCAGTAGAGGATTTCGGATAAATTTTGCTTCCTGGGGGATCTCTAATGGGCTCCCAAATATGAACACAACGACGTCTTATAACCCGGCAGCACTAAGGTCCAAATGTAATTTGAACCAAATGTATTTGACCCAGATGGCCTGCTTCGAATGCCATTCAGAATCCGCCGTGCTACATTACAATTCCGATGGCATTTGAAATCTTTCACAATTTCTCGCCATGCTGTAGTGCCGCTGTTGCCACCCCGTTCCGTTTTCGTACAATATTACAACAATAAAAAGCATTCGAAGGCAGTAAAATGATATCAAACTAAAAGAGACACCAGTTTTGACTCTAATGTGGTGGCTGTTCGCGTAGTTTTATTTTTTTTTGCTACTGACCCACTGGTTTTTAGAGTATAAAAATTAAATACGTTGATTTCATATTTTAAGTAAATGAAAAGTGAGTAGAGTTCCACAAACAACAATATTTTGTTTTTTTTTTGCGCACGAAAGTATTATATTTTTATTGACAATCGAACACGCTGCGTGCGAGAGTGCTAGAAATGGCACTTGAAATCTCAAATGTCTCTCTCGGTGCCCATTTAGCTTGAATGTCATTTAAGCCGAATGTCATTTCGAAACCTAGTGTAGCAGCGCAACTTGGCATCTCAGTCAAATGACATTTGGTTCTAATGACATTCGGACGCTAGTGTAGCAGGGGTATTAGTTTTTCGCCCATATTAGAAAAACGGATGCCTGGGCCGGCACCCGATCCACCTGCTTTTGTCCGTCAGCCCAATGTGTCTTACCTACTGAGCCAAATAGTGTGCCTGAACTTTATGTGTAAATGGACAGCACCTTCCCGAACAACTCGGGCTGCCGCCACTCGTCACGAATATTATCCTCGCTTAGCTCACGGTAGCCTTGGGCGGACTTATAGTTAACCACAAACGTATGAGAGCAATCACTACTTTCTCTTATACAAATTCCTGTGGGAGTAGTTTTTTGCGAAAATAAGTAATAACCCCACTTAAAGAAACGACATAAAAGACCCGCAAGATAGAAGAATAAAAGCAACATAATTGCGACTGCTTCGCGCTGTTGCTGGTGAAGCCAAGCTTTACAGAAACAAAAAAAAAACGGCACTGCCTGTCGATGTCAGCTTAAATTAAGCAGGACTCTTCGCTAAGCTCCATCCGATCGGCTTTTGCTTGCGAAAAAAGAAAGAAAAGGGAAAGTGGGAATACCTGGGTGATCAGCTGTGCTGACGAGGTCGGGGTTGCTGCTGACGCAGTTTCGTAAATGATACACTTGAGAGGAAACCCGCGCTGCGACCGTTTGTAACCATGAGAATTGTGGGGATAGTAGAGTTTGTCGCTTAGCTTCGTAATTTGCTTGGCTTGTAGCGTTCTAGCTAGTGTGAAAATACGTAAAGTACAAAAAAATCGAAGGCAACGTTGTTTATTTACATAGGTAAAAATAAAAAAAATAGTCGTAACAGTGAAATAGGGCGCATTTGCTTGTTTTTCTTTCTGATTTTTTTACTGGAGATTTAGGTGAGCATTATCATCTTGGACTGTCTACGTTTGTTACGGGTCAAGCCAGCTGTTGGAAAATAATTTTAACTTTTAACGAAGGGACATTGTAATCGTTTGAGTCATCTTAAAAAACAAATTTTCAGGAGTCTCTGTCAGTACATTTGCATGAGGTCAACCCATACCTGACCGACCCTCTCTGACGAACTGCGTCGGTGAGGTTCACCAGGGTTAACAAAAATCATCGTATGTGTAAAACATTTAATAGGTGTTGTGATAATGTATTCTTTTAAAAGAGTAAGAAAACAAATAAAATATGCCTCCATGAGGTATTGCAAAATTTGAAAGTATTTTGTGTGAGAGCTAGCTTGTCCCGACAAAATTGCAGGCTATTGCACGCCATAATGTTCACATAAACGTCAAGCTAAAAAAGCAAACAGAAAACGGAATCAAATGCGTGTCATTTTAGTGCTACGAAGTGTTTTTATTCCCTGTCTATATAAACAAACAATTTTACGTCGATTTATCTATACGTTATGTATTTTCCCAGTAAGGAAGCGAGCGGAAAACTATACCGTCCCCTTAACTCCCGCGGCGACAAGGACGGCATCCAGCGATCTGCATTGATGCCGGCGCCAATTTCCCCTCTACTATATATACATATAAGAAGTTGTATGGCTGCAGGTAACTTCGCGTCACTCACTGAAAATGTATTCTGGGTTGCTTCTTGGTGAGCGTTCGACTGGAGCGCTCAACGCAGCTGGCAAGAAAAACGTTAAAATAAATGTCGACGAATACTATCCAACTATGAATGCATCAGAGTGTTCCCCAGTTTCCTAATGGAAGATTTAGTCACAACATTTCCCATCGAAGCACCCGTCGGCAGTGGTAGATTTCCGTCCGTCAACACGTCGCGTCGACGCGAAGAAGTACTCGTCTCCAGTTTCTGGCGAGTGCTCGGTAGCTGATAATCTCAGGGTGAAATATATTAAACAGGGCTGCATAGACGCCTCAATCTTTACGCCGAGTTTCATTTACTGGTCTTGATTAGCTAGTTAATTGTAAAGTTGTAAACTTTAAAGACTCCTTGTGGGCTCCCGATACAAGGCCGTTTAAGGAGGGAGTGTAGTTGCAGAAAACAGCGGTAACTCTTGCTTTATTGAAACACTCCCAAAGCAAACTGTTTGACTATGAGCCACTATAGTCAAACCCTATTATAACGAACCAAGATAGAGCGAATTATGCTATACATCGAACAAAAAAAGATCAGTTACGAAAACACACGCGACATACTTCTTATAACGAAATTCACATCTGATATATTGATGATGATGTTTGGAGTTTAATGGCGCAAGGCCGACTAAGGGCAAATAGCGCCAAACAACAGTGATTACATAAAAGTGGCATGGAAGTAAAAGTAGAACATTTCATTAACACACATCTGATATATTGAACCCGACGCGCCTAGAATTGCCGCCAAAATGCACGGTCTAGGATCAGCGATCGAGATGTTGATTGGCTGTGACGGAGATGTAGAGTCTCCCATGGAGCGACGTGACTCCCGGTACGGTCCATAACTGTTTCCGATGCGCCTGACTCAGAATAAACCCTCCCAGTCAGCGAGTCCTGACCAAGATGGAAGCATCGGGGAACTGTAAGAAGAGCCGGCCAACGTTCCCGATGTTGTGCTGATAGGAGTGCCCTTCGGCATTGCTCGAGTGTCTACGACTACGTTGCCCTCACTGTGAGCCCCTCGGAAGCCGACACCGTCGCCGATGTCATGGCTGCTGGCGCTGCTGAAAACACCGAAAAGGCGGAGGATGTCGCGATTGGAAGCCGGCCGAACCTTAATGAAGCACTATCGGCAGTCAATGCGCTCCACCAGTATTGTTTCGATACTGAAGGACACGTACTGCAACTGATGCAAATGTTGTCTCATGTAGAGAATGCTGTGCTAGTTGACGCGGCCACAACGAAAGTAAAAACAAGTACCACCGCTTTTTGGGAAATTAAGTAGTTACAGCGGAATGTAGCTTTATTGCTGGCAATAAATCGATACTTTTGTGTATGGTAATGGCATACTTTATTATGTTCTTTTCTGCATGCGGGGAAGGCAGGAGGAGGGCGGGTGGGGGTTGGGAGTGGTCTTCCGTTCTGTGAAATCGTAACAAAATACTCGTTATTGGCGGGTTCGACTATTTTGAACTATGAGACGTATCGAACTAATCGTAGTGCATATTTCAGTTCGCTATAACCGGGTTTGACTGCAGTATGACTTCAACATTACGCCGGGTATTACCTGCTTGTAATAAATATAGTATGAAGTGTGCATGTGAATATTGTGGAGTTACCGCCTATACATGGGCGGCTACGGGAGGAAAATGGAAAAAATCATGTTTGTCGCCTATAATCGAACACTATAGTTCTTACAAATTTCACTAATCTAATTCACTACAAATTATTCTGTATTCCAAATTACAAACAACCTATTTTGTTTTGCGCATTTTATGGGCTGCGCCGTATTGTGAGGCATTCTTACAATACTTTAGGATCAGTTTCTCTTTGGTATTTTGTTATTTTCGTTCGTTTCACCTTTATTCGTGTTCGCCCTAAACAACAGCGTTGGCCGCCATCAAGCCCACACCCCCGAATTTTCGTTTGCTATTATATTCTGATTAATTTGACGATAGTTATATTTTTTTGTAGCCAACTATTTGTGACGTATGTTCTCATTTCTTTTCCAACTTGCTATATTATAACACAATGTTCATTTCTTTTTAAGGGATAAAAGCTTGCTCATCCCCACCGGACACCGGCAAGTGCAAGGCCTTATACTTCAATTGGTATTACGGCAAAGGCACTGGCCTTTGCTTCCCCTATATCTACGGCGGATGTGGACGTAGCGAGAACAACTTCGGCAGCTGCTATGCATGCATGAAAACTTGCGGAAGTAAGTGAAGTCATTTTTGAGATGCTAAACTTTCGTTACTGAGAGGGTGTGATGAGCGGGATAATATTTTATGGTTTTACAGTGGGGAAATACACTGGCAAATTTATGACCACGTACGCACCCAAATAAAAGATGAGAGAGAGAGAGAAAGAAAGAGAGAGAGTAAACATTTTTTGATGAACGTAAGGGCTCATAGACATCTATATTCCGCAATACCCAAATTGCGACTTTCCTTCCAGGCTTTCTTTACGAAGTCTTGCAAGGGTTCTAAGTATGGAGCAGATAGACAAGCCATCCACTGCTCGTTAGAGAGGGAGAGAATAGGGGATAGGTTTATAGTTTGTTGGCACTACTATACCTAATGGCACAGGGTGCCGGGCGTTCGACAGAAATTAGAAAGGAGCGGATATTGAGTGGGGTAAACCGCATGAAGGAGGGTGCTGTAGGGGCAGGAATTTGCAATCGGCGAAGCAAGGGGGCGGGGGTGCTTCTCAGCTATTGCCTACAATTATGCCCTTTGTCACGTAAGTTTCGGTGTGAAGCATTTTGTGGGGAGCAGCGTATAAGAGGAGGACCAAAAATGTTTTTTTCAGCCGGTAATAAATAAGGCCGTGTCTAGAGTTCCGTCCGGCGTTATTATAAGCACTCCATTATATCGACGTCCACCGGCGTTTTATAACAAAATTGCCCCGTCTGGCAGTACATCGCTCTAGATAACGTAAAGCTAGGCAACCTAACCTAAACTTAACATAAGATAACCTAACGCAAACCAAGAAATCATTTAAAACACCAAAACTAACCTAAGGCATAAAAAGTACACTTCAAATAAGTAATGAAAAAAAAAAAAAAACGACCGAGGAAAAAGCTGGTCTCGAACCGCCAACTTTGGGATCAAGATACTAAGACGGATCCTCCACACTACAACGACTTTTTTTTTTTTTTTGCAATATTTCAGCACAACACAAGCACCATCAAACAAAAAACTGCAACGATAAAACTGCTAGTCATCACCTTGCCAGCAGAAAAACGATTAAAATTGTTTGAGGTTGGTCAGTGTTTCCATCACAGGCAACCACTCTGGAGGCTCAGGCTGAGCCCTCCACACTTCAATAATCATGCGCATTGAATCAACGAAATATTCCCTTGACCATTTAGCGTCCACGTCCCTATGGCGTATGGCCATGCGGGATTTCCAAATTGCAGGTAGGGCCAGGACCATCACGAGGTCGTAAGGTACTTCGTCACTCTCAATCGGTAAAAACCTAATGCCGTGAGCGTCCAGAGGGAAATCTTTTTTGAGGGTCCGCTGAAGCACGTCCCAAAAGAAGACCCCGTCCCAGCAGTCCAAAAACACGTGTTCTACAGTCTCGGGTTTTCTGCACGGGTAGCAGTCCACCCCACCCGGCAAAAACATTCCCTTTTCCTTCTGCCACGTTTTCACATCAAGGACGCCCGAGTGAAGTTTAAAGAAAAAAGTCTTAACCCATGGGCCAATCGCCATACGTTTCACACGCTTAAGCACATCCTGTCCTGGCCCTACACGGTAGAGCGATCTATACAATGGAACGGGAAGTACGGAACCAACGAGGTCATTATACAATCTTTTACGCGTCACACTAGATAAGTACTCTAGCGTGAAGCGTGCACGCAAAAACATGGTGGCTTGTACCACCTCACGGAAGTAGCCTTTCGTTGCGCCAAACGAAAAAGAAGCTGACGTTACAACGAAATCAGGAAGCGCTCTGGCCAACTTCACCTGACACACAGTGCGCAAAAAGGGGTCCTTCACATCCCGAAGAAACAAAAAACGATTTACCACTTGACGCAAAAACAGATGCGATAATGGCAGGCCACCAAGAACCTCCACACTACAACGACAGACTCTTTCCGCGGTGCTAGCCTAGTGTTAAATATTCGAATGTCGTCGGACGGCACTCTAGCCATGCCTGCAACGATCAGCTAGAGTGCCGTCAGACGGCACTCTAGACACTGCGAATAAAGAAAAGGAAAGGAAAGGGGGTAGCATCTCCCCACTCCAGCGAGCCATGGCCTACAGCTGATGCTCCGGCCGGATCGTTCAGGGAATCCTGGTCTTTCACACGCTGCTGTTTCCTACTATCCTTTTCGAAAGAACAGCGGCGCATGAAGGAATAATTTGGGCAGGTAAATTTGACGCCCGTCGCAGAATTTCGGCCTCAAAAATACTGTCATGGGAAGACGACGAGGAGAGCTGAAGGAAACAAGCAAGACCAGCGCTGAATCGTTTTCTTGGTTTTCTGACTCTTCTGTGTTTGTTAAGCTGCGCTGTTTCGGCACACCTTGTGGTGGTGGTGGTGCCAGATGATATGGTCCATACCCACTCACGGGGATTGGCCAGGAAGGGGGCGTTCACCGAGAGAAACTATATACTCAGTACGTAAATAAACGCATTTAACGAATAAAATATAACATAGGCGTTTGGGGGAACATAAACAGAAAAAAAACTGCCCGAACATGAAATGTAGCAAAAAAAGTAAAATGAAATAATGAGAAAATAACATGAGATGTATATAAAAAAACAAAAAAAAAGAAGAGAAGTTGGTGAAGGAGACGCAGTGGGCGGATAGGCAATAATATCAGACAAAAAAACGCTGGGTTGTTTTTGACGGAAGCCCAACATAGCCAACTAGAGGCTAGCACGGGAGACGGCCAGATTCCGAAATGAATAAGTGTATGGCGGAGCAAAGATGTGCGCGGGTAAAACCCAGCACCTTCGCCTGAAGGATAATATTAGAGAAAGAGGCAATGGGAGGGCCATTTGATTAAACCTGTTTTCCAAGTATCCTTTTCGTATAGAGGAGTTGTTAAATTTTGTACCTTCGGCAGGAGAGGCACGAGGCGGCCGCTGAGAGTCCTCGGCTCGCGCAGTCATTGAGAGCCCGCGCAGGCTGCGTGCTCCTATAAGCTTCGTCTTCCTAAGAGGTTGGGCCCCCAGAGCTAGCGGCACCGTACTCTTCATCGTCTTCCGTGCCAACATTTTGAGCTTCATGTTTGGGTTCGCCTGCTAAGTAATTTCCTTAGTTATCAGCTGACTGACGTAAAATACTTAAGACAAAGTTGTCCCTCGCAATAATTTATTCATTGGAGAAGCAAACAGGTGGCAACAGTTTTTTTTTGCGAACATTACACGGCACACACGCAAGTCGTAAAAACTGACATTAAAATATGTTAACTCGTTTGAGGCAAGCAGAAAGAAGCGTAAATTTCTAGGAATTTCTAGAAAAGGAGATGCAAGAGAGACGGAAAAAATTATTTTGGCGACTCAATTCCCAGCCGCGATGTTGGTATGTTTCTTTAGAGGAGGAGGTGTGCCGCGGTAGGGTACCGTGGTGGCGGGCTTGGCGGATTGGCGGGGGTACACAGGGTACGTCGATGTGGGCCTCCACCCGGGACCACATGGCAACCTGTAGTTTTTAGGGTGGCGGACCGGTCTAACTTGACCACGAATATGAAATATGAGGGAGTAAATGATTGGGGGCAACATATAAGACAGACGAGGTGGCCCGTACACTTCTCCAGTGTTTATGCTCATTATCCGAATAGCCACCGCATGCATGGTATGGTGGGTGGCCGGGATACTTGTGCATGTTATGGTAGAATAAATCACAAAGGTGGGTCAACGTTGCGCCTATCTGAAGTATGTAGTGTGTTTGCAGAATACTTTAGAAGAGGAGAGGAGTAGCGTTCTCGCAGTAAGGAGGTCGCTGATACGTTCGCGGGACTGTTTGCGGTGTATCGCCCAATTCTCTACTTGGTTTTATTCTTCCGGCCACGACTGAAAGCTGGCCGGAGTATAAGCACCGCGTGCCAAAGCGTTAGCTGGTTCATTACGCTTTCTGTCTGGGTGGCCATGAATGCATTCGACAAAAAATTCCCTCCCACTTCCCCGAGGGGGAGAGTGTGTAAGTGCGAATGCACGGTTGTTGATTGCGCGATTACGGTGGATATCGTGATCTTGGAGTGGAGAGGAGGCGCCCAACACCCGCAGTCGCTGAGCGGAGAGAGGAGGAGGACAGGAGCGCCCGCCGTTACGGCGAGGGCTACACGAGCGCCCTCACGTGTCGGAATGCGGAGCGCCCGCTACACGAGCGAGAGCTCTCCCGCCCGAAGTGGAGAGGAGGCGCCCAACACCCGCAGTCACTGAGCGGAGAGAGGAGGAGAGTAGCGCGCGCCCATCTCCCCCCGTTGCTAGGGAAGACGAGGAGGAAGACGAGGAGCGCGCGCACCCGCAGCTGTTGCTATGCGGACGACGGCGGCGGACGATTCAGGCTCGCTTAAGAAGTGCATTCGCACTTAAAACTGCGTCTTGGAGATAAGCTCGCATGAAGGTGCTGGGTCGTGCGTCGACAGGTGTTGGATTAATGTTGGTTGCGAAGCTTCGTGGTTTTCCTTGCCTGTGGTCACAGCAATGCTGACCGATCGGAACGGTTGCTACCATGGCTTCAGAGCGACAGGATGTTCTTTAATGGCACTGGCGTGGTCAGTCTTGTAAAGTCACCTTGCTTGCTGCACTAGTTGTATGAGGATAAATGAAATCGATTCGGTGATGATGATGGATATGATAACGATGATGCGCTCACTAATGAAGCCTTATTTGAGGAGTATTAGTAAGTCCTCTTCTTTGAAGGGAAGTCAGTAGAGTTTTGTCACCCGGGATTCTTGGGTCTGTAGTAGTGGGCTAGGGGACATGTGTAATGCCATCCGTGAGCTTAGCGGTGGCCAAAAGAAGCTGTCGTCGTGTTATATAAGGCGAAACTGGCGTCAATGCAATAGGTGCCATGAGTAGCTTCCAGTAGCGGTTGAGCGCGAGATGCTCTGCGTTCTTCGTCCAGGGCCGGGATCTTGTGTCGAGCTATAGGTAGTACTTTTATTGTCGTTACACATTCCCAGGGTGATGGCGGGAAGGGGATAGGTGGTAGGTGGCTGGTGGGCAATGGCGTAGCCACCAGAAATTTTGAAGGCGCTATATGCCGCCGAAAACGAGCATAGAGAAGGAGATACTGAGCCCCAACCAAATTTGTCATTCGTTGGCTTTAACAAACCAAACATCGACTAAATAAACCGAATACTTGTTTTTACATTACAGTATATCAATTCGTCGTGTAAGTACCATAGGCAAAAAAGGGCGAAAAGAAGAGAGAGGGAACAATGCAGCGCGCAGAAAATTTGGGGGGTACTATTCTGACACCAAAACAACCCCCCTGGCTACGCCCCTGTTGGTGGGGTACCCAAACAAGGCCAAAATTTATCGCCCTTGCAATAACGTTGTCATGAAGAGGGTGGAACGAAGGGGGCCCTCACTTTTTTGCGGGGATGCAGTTTTTCACTGCTGTTTTCATTTTGTTAGCTCGTGCCTTGGTATGCGGAAATTCCGGGAAAGTATGCGCAAATGATGAGTGAGTACACTAACTTCGTGCAATTTGTGGACTTTCAGCCATTGTTGGTGGTGGTGGGTCATGCGGGCAGTAGCCCTTGACTGACTGATCTGTGGAAAGATGACGTTGACCCTTACTGGACTTTTAACGTCTTGTTGGAGGATGAAGCGCAGGAATTTGATGGGGCTACAGCGAGGGGTGGGCAAAATGTTTACTCCAAACATGAGGAGGTTGCTATAATGATCGTCTTTTATGATGCTGTTTTTATAATGCCACATAATATTTTTTGCAGAAATGTGTAAAATGCTGTTTTTTTTTTACACTTTGCTTTACAGAAGGCGGACACCGCGCACGAGATTATTGCAAGTTCATGAAGCAGTACTTGCCCCGCGGCTCCGGGTGGGAGACCTGATTTCGTTTCGGAGCCTTTCCAATTAGTCTTCAAATTCAACGTTATGTCAAATGAAAATTCAATAAAGCGAATGTGAAAAGGGCCATTACGAGATATCCAGTACAAGCTGTGCGCACTGCACAAGTGCGCATCTTTTCATGCAGTGCTCCATCCATCGTATAGTGTCAAATTGTGCGCCCCAAGCAATGCATAAAAGCGATTTGACATATGTAAACACAAATTCGGCAGAGGAGTCTGTAGTAGACGAAAAAAATTACACCCATCTCCCCGAAGGGAACCATGAGTAGGATGCGGAGCGTCATGGGGGTTCCGTTTGCGTTTCCGTGATGTTGGTTAGCCGAATTTGGTGGAAATGTAGTGAACCCTGTGGGAATTGCGGAGCTCCGCCATCTTGCCTATCCCTCTCGGCCCGCCGCGGAGGCGAGAGGGGTGGTACCTCTCTCTCCGCGGTCGCGCGCTTCCACTCCGGGAGGATGCCCGTGAGAGCGAGGGGGCGCGGCCGACCCCCTCACGTGACGGGTTTGGCCGGAAGCTCCGGCGGGCTGGTCCGAGGCGGGCGACGGAGGCAGGGCCTCTTTGGACACAAACCATCGTCGGGAGCGGCCGTAAGTACGACTCGCTCCTTTTTGGCCTTCCTTTGTCCGCCCTCGCGCCAGTCTCTCCCGCCCGGCTAAGGTGGTCGGCGGTGTAGAACGACGCGCCCGACGTCTCCTTTATTGCATTGCAATAAACGTCGGAGTGGGCGAATTCTGTGTCCTGTGTTCCTTGCTGTTCGCTGCCGATACGCCAAGTTGGTGATCCGCGGCGGTGTTCAGTGGAGCTAGCCTTGCAGCCGGATCTCGAGGATCGAGCTAGGCCGCCGTTAGAACCCTGGTCCCCACATGTTTGGCGCCCAACGTGGGGCTCGTTTTCAAGTGAATTCGAGGTTCGCTAGCTCCGAGGAACATGGCACAGGATTATGAGTTGGTGGATTTGATGCTGTTGGCCGACCTTTGTGATCATGCCCGGGAGGTCCCGCGATGCTCTGCATCAACAGCGCCCACCGCAGCCGCAGGAGCGGCTCGGGTCCCCCTTCTCCACGGCCCCTACGCAACCGCGAGTGCGGCTTGCGCACCAGCGAGAATTTCGGAAAGTTCTGAATTCCGCGAGCGCTATACGTCAGGTGACGCCGCGCTTTCAACCACCATGCGCCGGGCCTACGCAGATGCTGCGGCTCGCGCACCAACGAAAATTTCGGAAAGTTCCGAATTCCACGAGCGCTCTACGTCAGGTGACGCCGCGCTTTCAACCCCCATGCGCCGGGCCTGCGCAGATGCTGCGGCTCGCGCGGCAACGAAAGTTTTGGAAAGTTCCGAATTCCACGAGCGCTCTACGTCAGGTGACGCCGCGCTTTCAACCCCCATGCGCCGGGCCTACGCAAATGCTGAAGCCCCATGCGGCGCGCCTCTCGTGCAAGTGAGCACGCAGGCGCCCGTAAGCGAAGGAATGACTGTGGATGCAGCTTCCATCGCGAACGCTCTCGCAGGCGCCATGCAGCAAGTGCTGCAGGCGGCGCGCTCACCCGCTCCCAGGGTGCAGCTACCAATGCCGACGTATAGCGGTTATAGCGATCAAGTGAGCGCAAACGCTTTCCTGCTGGCTCTGAGCCGTTACGAGCAGGCAACCGGCATCAGCGAGAGCGAGGTGCTGCACAGAGTTCTGCCCGCAGCCCTAGTCGACCATGCCGCCCGGTGGTATCGAGTGATAGGCCACACGGCGCGCACGATGGATGACTTCCGAACGATGTTCAGGGAGGAATTCCTGCCCGTCGACTACCTCCCGCGGATGCGTAGAGAGTTGGAAATGCGCACCCAAGCTCCGGACGAATCGATGATCGAGTATGTCCGTGCGATGCAGGAGCTTTACGAGTACGCCGACCCACATGCCCCGAACTCGGAGCGGGTCGATCGGGTCATCAGGCAATGCCACCCCACCTTTGCCTTGTACTTGAGGAACTGCAGGTGCAGAGATCTCAACGAGCTGGCGGCCGAATCTCGTCGTGTGCAAGCAGCAATTGCGGCTGCACGCGCGTATCGGTCACCGCCGCCTCCGGTGGAAACACTGGAACCAAGCTGTGCTTGGCGCGGCGTTACGGGCAGCGGACGAGTCGAGGTCGGCTCTACGTTGATACCCTGCCAGCGAGAAACGCTCGGTCTCGGGGACCGAGTGCTGGACCCCTACTCGTATGGGTTGCGCAACGCGGAGGCGATACGGCCGGAGGTCCTGGCAGCCCCGCGCGCTGTGCACACAACAAACCGGTCAGGTGATCGGCCGGCGAACGCACGCCCAAGTGGGCTTCCCTACACGGGATCGGCGCTGCCGCAGTTGCTGGCACCCGCTCACAACTCTCCCCCGGAGAACCGGATGCGGCCAGCTGGCCGCGGAGCGTACGAGCAGCCTCGATCGGCGCAGCAAGCAGCAGGGAATTCGGTTCGCTGTTTCAGGTGTGGCCAAGTTGGTCACATGATGCGAATCTGCCCAGGTGGACAGGGAAACGCAGCGGGCCGCCGGTGAAGTCGCCGGCGGCTGATCAACGCGCCCGAGAGGAAAACATCACCGCGCCCGCCGCATTCAGAGTCGGAGTTCCGACCAGCGCGCCTGCGCCCTTTCTCGACCTCGCAATTGCGGGACGGAGTTTTAAGGCACTGCTGGACACCGGGGCAAGCACTTCACTCGTAGGGGACGAGGTCGTTTCCCATCTCGAGCGCAAAGCTATTCGGCTGCGTGCGCGGAAGTTGCCGCTCCAGCTTGCGTGTGGTGATGTTACGTCACGCGGTGACGTACGCCTCGTCGTGCGTTGGAGTCAGCGTGTACGGCGAAAGCGTTTCGTCCACTTGCCCGGACTGACGGTCCCAGTCATTCTGGGGAGAGACTTTATGTCCAAGGTTGGACTGGTCGTGGACATCGGCAACGGAGGCTATCGGGAGGGCCCGTTTACGCCGCTAAAGCCGTTCGCCGAACCGCCGCCGGCAGCGAGGTCGCTGTGTGAGGCTACCGCCGAAACGTCCCGCGCGCCGAGGGAAGCAAAAGCTTCAGGCGCAGCCGATAGCCGGCGCGCGCGGCACCCTCCGAGTAGAGTTCCTGTATATAGCTCCCGCAGGGAGCTAAGAGTTGCGCGACCAACCGCCATCTTTGTTATCCGGATTGCTGCGGGAAAGCCGCCCGTCGCGAGTGAAGGAGCCTCGCCGCCACGCTTCTGACGGCGGCCGACGCGCGGTGGGGGCGCTTCGGTCGGCGGCGCCTTACGGCGGCTACGCTGGATTCCTGCGGTGCCGCCCGCGTCGGCGGCTGCGGCGCAGCCGTAGTGGGGGCTTCTCTGCGCGGCATGGATAACCGGAGTGTCGCAATCACGGCGGCGCGTGGAAAAGGGTCGCGCAACTCTTAGCTCCCTGCGGGAGCTATATACAGGAACTCTACCTCCGAGCTCGGGTGATGCCGCTCCCGGCGCGGTTGATTTCTCCTGCGCCGCCAGCCCTCCAGCCCGAAATCAGAGCGAGGAGTTAGGCGCGCTCCTAGCAGGTGCTAGTGAGCTGACAGCGGCGCAGCGTGATCGCGTCGTGGACGTCGGCAACGGAGGCTATCGGGAGGGCCCATTTATGCCGCTAAAACCGTTTTCCGAGCCGCCGCCCGCAGAGAAGTCACTGCATGGGCGCGCCGCCGAAACGTCTCTCGCGCCGCGGGAAGCAGAAGCTTCAGGCGCTGCCGGTAGCCGGCGCGAGCAGCAACCTCCGGGCTCGGTCGTTGCTGCTGCCGCGGCTGATTTCTTCTGCGCTGCGCGCCTTCCACCCCGAGGTCAGGGCGAGGAATTGGGCGCGCTCCTAGCAAGTGCTAGCGAGCTGACAGCAGCGCAGCGTGACCGCGTCTTGTCGTTGTTAGGTGACTTCGGCGAGATATTCACTGAGCAAGCAGGTTGCACAAGGTTGGTGCAGCACTGCATAGACACCGGCGATGCTCAACCATGGAAATGCAATCCCCGGCCCGTCAGCCCGGCCAAGAGGCAGGCAACTGACGAGGCGCTGGAGGAACTGCTGAAAGCAGGCATTATCTGCCGCTCGACGAGCCCTTGGGGGTTTCCAGTGGTGCTCGTACGAAAGAAGGACGGTAGCTGGCGTTTGTGCGTCGACTATCGGCGGCTGAATGCGGTCACGAAAAAGGATGCGTACCCCTTCCCGAGCGTTGACGAAATCGTCGCAAATCTCGGTGGCGCAAAATACTTCTCCATTTTGGACGCCAGCAAGGGGTACCTTCAGGTCGAGATGCGTCCCGGCGATGAATGCAAGACAGCGTTCACTTGCCATCGGGGGCTGTACGAGTTCGTACGTATGCCTTTCGGTTTGTGCGGAAGTCCGAGCACATTCCAACGCCTGATCGACCGGGTGCTCGGTGAGGCAAAGTGGCAGCATGCCCTCGCCTATTTGGACGACATTGTCGTCTACTCCCGCACCTTCGAGGAGCACCTCTGCCACCTGAGAGACGTCCTGGGACGACTCAGGGCGGCGGGCATAACCATCAATCCTGCCAAGGCGCAAATATGCAGTGCTCAAGTGAGCCTGCTCGGCTATCGGATCGAACGCGGACAGGTGTCCCCCGATCCCGAGAAACTCCAGGCGATCTTGGAGTTTCCCACGCCGAAGGATGTCGCCGGAGTTCGGCGCTTCCTAGGGATGATCGGCTACTACCGCCAGTTTATCCCCGCTTGCGTGCGCCTGCAAGCACCCTTGACAAAGTTGTTGAGGAAATCCGCCCCTTGGGAGTGGGGAGAGGAGCAGGAGAGCAGCCTACGCCAACTGGCGAAAGCTGTTGCAGACACTGCATCGCTGAAACTGCCGGATCTGAACAGGCCATTCGTGATCCAAACAGACGCGAGTGACCTCGGCGTAGGGGCAGTGCTCCTCCAGGTGGATGGAGAACATCTGCGACCCGTGGCTTTTGCGAGCCGTGCGCTGACACCGGCAGAGCGAAACTACTCGGTCACCGAGAAGGAGTGTCTGGCCATAATCTACGCACTTCGAAAGTTCGAGATGTACGTAGAGGGGGTCAAATTCACGATCGAGACGGATCACATGGCCCTCACATGGCTTTCCCGCCTCCGTGAGCCCAGCGGGAGGCTCGCGCGATGGGCGCTGACATTGCAACGCTTCGAATTCGAAGTTCGCTACCGCAAAGGTGCCACGAATGTGGTCGCGGACGCGCTGTCACGGGCGCCGGTGGACGACACCCAACCGGCCGGAGAGGCCGAGGAGGACGCTGTAGGTCAGCGACCCTTCTCGGCGCGGGGAGAGCGCGGAACGCGGGAGGACCCAAGTTTCGGAAGCTCAGAGCACGTGCATCTCGTCGGGAGAGGAGTTCCGCTCGAGGTTGCGTTCAGTCGGGAAGAGCTAGTCGAGGCTCAGCAGGAGGACTTGTTTTGTCGGGAGGTGATCGCCAGTCTTAATGAAGAGACGGACCCTCAGGCAAATCGAACACCGGAGAATGACGGGCGCCGGGAAGCTGCTGGTATTGCGGCTGGCGCGGGCTCTAATGCAGCTGGTATTGCTGCGAGTGAGCTGGAAAGTTACCTGCTTGACGCCGACGGAGCTCTGCTGAAATACGTGCCCGGCAAAAATGACTCAAGTGAGTGTTTTAAGGCCGTTATCCCGAGCAAGCTCAGGTGTGCTGCATTGCAGCACTACCACGACGCAGACGGCCACGGTAGCGCGCCAAAGACATGGCGGAAGCTTTGTCGGTATGCTACCTGGCCTGGCATGAAGGCACAAATATGTAGGTACGTACGCACATGCCACGTCTGCCAAGAGCGCAAACCGCGAGGCGGTAAGGCACCGGGTTTGCTTCAGCCTATCGTGAGCACAAAGCCGTGGGAGGTCCTGGCGTGCGATCTGATGGGCCCGCTGCCGCGCAGCAAGAGAGGGTACAAGTTTGTACTCGTGGTGACATGCCACTTCAGTGGGATCGCTGAACTCTATCCGCTGCGCAAAGCGACAGCACAGGAGGTCCTGCAAAAGCTGTCTGAGGTGTTTTGTCGCTACGGATTTCCGGAGCGGCTGATTACCGACAACGCCACGTATTTCACATCAAGGTTGTTTCGTGAAGCGTGCGCGGCAATGGGTGTCAGGCAGCAAACAACATCGTGCTATCACCCCCAGTCTAACGTGACGGAGCGCCGAAATCGAGACATAAAGCCACTGCTTGGGGCATATGCCCGGCGGCAACAAGACTGGGATGAGCACTTGAGCTCGATCTCCTTCGCTCTGCGCACAAGCGTGAATCGGTGCACGGGCTTCACGCCCGCATTCCTGATGTTCGGCAGGGAGCTGAACAGACCGACGGACACGGTTCTGGCCAGGAGGTCGACCGCAGTCCCCGCGAAAGCAGCAGATGCGGCTTACGCGCGGCGCTTGCGCGAGCGTTTGGCAGAAGCCATCAAGGAGGCGAACCGCAGCCGCGGTAAGGCCAGGGTCGACCAAAAGGCGGCTTACGACCGAGCTCATCGAGACGTGGCGTACCAAGTGGGCGACACTGTCTTGAAACGTAACCACGCGCTGAGCGATGCCAGCGCAGGGTTCGCGGCCGGTCTCGCACTCAAGTGGGTAGGACCGTTCGTAGTCGCCGAGAAGATCTCACGGCTGAATTACAAGCTGAAAGACCCGAGGTCTGGTCGAATAAGCGGCCCCATTCACGTGGGCGAGCTGAAGCAGTACTTTCCAAGAGGAGAAACTGCCGACGCTCCCACTTCGGACTCGCGAGGTCGCGAGCTCGAGGGTGGTGCAGAAGGGAGGTTCCCGACGCACCGCTACAACACCCGCAACCGGCAAGATCGCTGACCGGGTCACCGCCCTCCAGCGCGCAAAGTTGCGCACAGGAAGGGTTGCCAGAGGAAGCTCCTCGAGGCGCGCCAACGAAACGCGCAGCCTACGCCGTGAGGTCCGGCAATGGGTTGCACGGGCTGACTCCAGAGGGCGCCAGCCGGCAGGAAGCCACTGCTGACGCTCCCACTTCGCGCTCGCGAGGTCGCGAGCTAACGGGAGGAGGTGCGGAGGGAAGGTTCCCGACGCACCGCCCCAAAACCCGCGATCGGCGAGGTCGCTGACCGGGTGGGCCAACGTCTCCGGAGGGTTCAAGCCCGCACGCCCAGGGTTCGAGCGACCGTCCAACCACGACGCCACCACACCACGCCAGGCCTGCAGCGAGCCAGCCGGGCCAGCCGCCACCCCAGGGACGAACGAGAGCCCAGCGGTATGCCAAAACGACCCCGCAGCCCGTACAGCGAGTGAGCTGCGCGGCGGGCCGGCTCTTGCGGTCAGCTGATCGCGCCCCCTTCTCCATGGTGGCGGAGGCGCTCGCCCGAGGTGCGCCGAGCGAAAGCCATCGCCGAGCGCTGGGCTAACTGGCCACCTGGGAGGCAGCACTACGAACGCGGCCTCCACCCCGGGTCCGGGCATCAGAGGTGGTCACTGCTGAACCCGCAAGCAGCGGAAGCCGCCGGTGGTGCGGCGAACCGCTGCGGGAAGTGACCGCCTGGGAGCAGCCGGCTGCCCGGGCCCTGTGCTCAACCGGCCCAGCCTACTTCTCCGGCGGGGCCGCGGACCTTGGGCCGGCCGACGGAATCAGGTCAACCGGCGGACTGTGGCGAACTATGTGGTGATTGTGGCGAACTATGTGGTGACAGTGCGGTGGACGTTGGCGCAGTTGCGCATGTTCGGGATCGGACTTTCTTGGACTTGCTCAAGGAGGTGTGCCAGGCAGCGAAACGAACGGTGAGGTCATCGTTCGCCGGCGCCCTCGAGGTCGAGCGGCTTTGGTCAAAGGGGGGAGGGATGTGGGAATTGCGGAGCTCCGCCATCTTGCCTATCCCTCTCGGCCCGCCGCGGAGGCGAGAGGGGTGGTACCTCTCTCTCCGCGGTCGCGCGCTTCCCCTCCGGGAGGATGCCCGTGAGAGCGAGGGGGCGCGGCCGACCCCCTCACGTGACGGGTTTGGCCGGAAGCTTCGGCGGGCTGGTCCGAGGCGGGCGACGGAGGCAGGGCCTCTTTGGACACGAACCATCGTCGGGAGCGGCCGTAAGTACGACTCGCTCCTTTTTGGCCTTCCTTTGTCCGCCCTCGCGCCAGTCTCTCCCGCCCGGCTAAGGTGGTCGGCGGTGTAGAACGACGCGCCCGACGTCTCCTTTATTGCATTGCAATAAACGTCGGAGTGGGCGAATTCTGTGTCCTGTGTTCCTTGCTGTTCGCTGCCGATACGCCAAGTTGGTGATCCGCGGCGGTGTTCAGTGGAGCTAGCCTTGCGGCCGGATCTCGAGGATCGAGCTAGGCCGCCGTTAGAACCCTGGTCCCCACAACCCCGTAATTCTCATATATCCTACTCATGGTTCCCTTCGGGGAGATGGGTGTAATTTTCCTTATTGCATGCGTATATACGCAAGTGAGACGAGATTGAAGTGGTATCTAAAGGTCTGTTAGTGTTTGCGCTGATGCTCTCACTTAATTGCGTCAGCACACTCACTGACGGGGCTGTTGCTTCCATCCTACTTCATCTGAAGAATTACGGAGTCAAGCGCAAGCACAACCGGAGTCAAGCGAAGCATGCGGCCAATCCCTAGGCCAATCCCTAGGGGTATCCTGCCAAAATCATCATCAGAAGTGCTGCGGACGGGGCGACAGCAACGTACACGCCCTCCTCTTCGCAGCTTTGTCTTCTCCTTCTTCGTCTTCAGCGGTTTCCCTATGGGAAGATGACGACGGTGGCGCATGCGCAAGTGGTGCGCGGATGCCGAACCACCACCGACGCCGCGGGACATACCCCCGAGCATAAGACGCTCCGCATCTAAATGCTCATTCGGAGCTTACTCCCATAAATTCGTGGTCGACACCATTCATATCACGGAGTATAACCCGTCGAAGCTGTTTTCGTTTTATTGGGGTGTACACACAAGCTAAATATATAAAAAACAGAGAAAGTAAAGCTTTGCCTTAACGCGTGCACTGGGATAGCGTTACCATGGGACGTTCGGATCGCATGAAAATTTGCCCAGCTTTGGGCCATTTCCGCTCCTGCTTCGCAAACCATTTCTTGGGGCAGGTACATGATCATGGGCGTCCCGAATTCCTCATTTCGTGGAACCGCCTTGCCGGAGAAAAACAAACGACCCTGCGTTCGCATCTCTTACGCCACGTGGTCACCACCAAAATCCTCTGTCGTGAGAACCATGATGTGACGCATGTCATTGGGAAGGCGACAAGAACCAAGGGATTATTTTTCGGCCACTTGAACGGGGGATCCAAAGGTTGCGATTTCACACTCGCAATTGCTAAAGCCCGCGCTCATGACAATATCTAAAAATGTTACAATTCTGCGCACAGCAGGGCCACAGAACACTCAACAAAGCTGTTTCATTTGTTCTTGTTAATCTCTTCTTGCTCAAGCCTTCCAAGAGTACCGTTGATGCTGCTCTTTGCGTGTGAAGCAGCGGTGTGACGTAAACCCCAGTGGTTCCCTATCGCGCCGCTGTAACTGGCATATAGCAAATGCTGCAGCCAATCATCATTTCCGGCTAAGGCTTCTTGTGGGCCGGGTTGTTGCGGGCGGCTGCCAGTCGATTGTCACCATCTCTGTTACCGAATGTCGTCCGAGTATCCTTGTTGGGACAAATGTCGATCTTCGCCATCCGTCGCACGAGCCGAGCTGAGTCTGCAGATTTACCACGTTATTCAGGAGAAATGGGTAACGCTAGCGGTTTCTGCTGGCCGCAGCGCTCCGAGCGAGACGGCAGCAAACATCTCGTCGGACACCTGTCGCTGCCCGCCAGAATGGTATCCACTGCGAAGATAATAATATACATGTGGGAAAGGGGACAATCGTGTCTTGAAAAATTACGCTAGGGTTTGTCGTTAACGGGGGTTGTTTAAGTGGCGCCAGATTAACTATGGCAAATCTACGTGAATTGCGTCAGGGCGGGCCGGTTTGCCGCAACACCGCCGCATGCAAGATACGCAGGGACGCCATTAGTGGTCGGGGAAAATCTTCCAACCCTGTATTAATCCAGCGTGTTGTGTTTTGACCCACCCGGTATCTGAAATTGAACGCGCAGACGCAAGTGTGGTGGACGCAAGGCAACTAGTGGGAAGAGGAGCATGCGCGTACGCCGCTAAAAAAAAGTTTGCCTTACCACCTAGTGCAGCCAATGGCTGCGCGCATCTTGGAGCAATAAGAGCCTTGACAATAGTCTCAAGGTGGGTCTGGCACTGGGGTGCTATTCCAGAAGGCTGGAGTTTGAGCGAAGCTCGGGCAAAGCCGAGCTCTGGCACGTTTGCGTAAGCTCGTAATAATATTTCTAGGCGGAAGCAAAATGCTTTAAAAATGATATGGGATTCTCTTATAAATTGAAGTGACGGAACTGGCAATGCCAGAACGTGTCAAGGAGGCGCGGCGTGGGCGTGCCGATTTTTTCAGAGCGTTATTTCGCTCCAATGTTATGTCGGTGACTACACAGGGCACGCCTGTACCGAAATACTTGAGTTTTGTACGCTTGTATTGTCCTAATGTTTAATTCATTGAGAAGTTGACTGTTTTAAAGAAAATCTGTACTAATTTCTTCGAGCGGTTTCACCATCGCGGAGAATTTCTCCATTGGACCGCCGCTGCGCCGCAACCTTGGCAACACATCACGTGACTCGCCGGGCCGAGCTCTGCCGGCAGCCGCCATCGCTAGCCGCCAGACGCCGACGTTATAAGGCTTTCACGCGGCTCCAGAAATCAGAACACAAGTAAGCAAAAATGAGAGACGATGAAAACGCCGCCTTTTACTGACCAAAAAACCTCAACGGCGCTGTTACAATTAGAGCTATGCAAGGATAGAAGTCAAGGAAGGAAGGAAACTTATTCTAGACGAAAGACTGCCCGGAGGACTCAATGTTCGCAGTATGTCCAGTCGCAGTGCGACCAAAACTTAGTTGACTTGCGGTCGTCATGAGTACGCCCCGGCACCAGCGTGCTGCTGTCTGCAACACCTTGCTGTGGCCAGTAATCTAGGCGCCTTGTGACCGTCGAAAGGACAGTGCCGCATAGTTAGCAGGACATCACAGGTTTGGCTCTACGACAAACACATCTTAGGCCGCAATTTCATCAGAAAAAACAACAAGCACACTGGTCCAAGGAAATAACCTACCTGAAAAAAATATTCTCGCACGAGGGTGACGGGTCAGGGAGTGATTCCCTGCAGCACTTTTATTCAACTATGGTGTAGTAATTAGAGCCGTATTTTTTGGGACTGATCTTAATCCGCGATTTACAGCAGGCCTCAGTGCCGAAAAGTGGCGCAATGTAACATGCAGCAGTATAAAAGAAGAAAATGTCCGATTCAAGTCTCTGGCCACGAGGTACGAGCGGGAATATTTCTCGTCGCATAGCGGTATTGGCCAGACTGCCGTAGTCCCGGCTGCCGCGATGACGAGTTCACGCGCGGTGCATGAACGTCCACCTTGAAAGGCCACGCAATCAGTTTCTTGCCCCCTTTCCGCTCTATAAGAATTCCCAAGAGGAAAGATCCCAATGCAAATGCCAGCAAGGCGAGTGCGGCTGTGACATACAGAGTCGTCTCTCCGCTAGTTCTAATTGTTTTTACCATTGCAGAGAAACTTGTCCGGCTACGAGCATTCGATAATCGATCCATAATCTTGGTTACGCTATGGGAAATAGCCGACGAAGACTTGTTGGGGCTCGGATCTGGGCTTCTGTGGGAGACCTTGTCAGCGATGGAATGCTCGACGCTGTTGGCAAAGGATATTGCGGCTTCCTTTGCGCACGTGCTCTGCACAAACACAGAAAAAAAATCAACTTGTGCATAGGCGTGCACATATGTACACACCTTAAGGAACCTTTCAGCACTGGCGATAAATGATTCCACCCTTTACTGCACGCATCCAAGCCCTCCGCATGAAACGTACCGCCAGCACAGAATGGCACTGTCGTATTTTCTGCTGCAGAAACGTCATCTATCATCTGCTGTTATTTAGTTGCTAGTTTTTTTAATACGATTTCCGAGTGTGTTTATTGCATCAACTGAAAGCAAGCTGTCCAATAGCCCCGATGTCACTTTAAAGACGTCATTCAATCGTGCTAATAATGCCCACACCGATAAAGAGCTTTTCGAGCAAGTTTCTGAGTCATGCTATGTGCGTATAGCGGTGATATTCGGAAATAATACTTCGGAAATAAAGCACCATCCCGTCGCTAACGTAGCTGTCACTCCTGGTTCTGCTTCGATAGCGTGACACCACACAAGCTAGCAAGAGTAATTATCATTCATGTTTTTTTGCCAGCAGCACAAACTACCTTGCGTTTCAAAGTGTGGGTGCGGTTTCGGTTCCAGACTTGTTTTGAGGTGCTAGGCCGTCCTGTCGAAGTGTAGTCACGCGTCTTCACATCTACCTGTGGTATGGGTTCGTCGGTGATGAGTGCTACTGCTTGGAAACGAAAAGTTTTGTCTTTTTAACAAAAGCGCGCAATTTTAAATGTGGTATCCTCTGGCGAGAACGAATAATGTTGCCGCCAGGCATTGTATTCTCTCATAGCATTCTCTCAATAATAAAAAAGAGAATCAAGTTCGCAAAAAGGCACCCTTTCAGTGTAAGTTTGGTTCTTGTAACGCGTTAAGGCACCTAAAATCGTCAAAAGGCAAAAGTGACACTCAAGTTACGTTTGTTATTAAGGGGTAAGCGACATTTCTGCTTTAGAGCGCCGTGTAGTGCCTAAGCCCGTACGAAAGCAGGAGGCGCAACTCAGAGTTTTTCCCCGTTAAATAGGTCCATGAAAGGTGAGTTCACCTTCACTGATTCCTAGCATTTTGGCTTCGTTTCTGTTTCATTCCCGCGAGCCTTAACTCGAAACCTACATGTACAAAAACCTGCATGTAACAAAAAATTGGGAATTTTTGTCAATTTCGTTACATCTTGGTTGAACTGTATATCCTTAGGCATTGTGTTTCACTGAGTGCGGCTGTTTTCTTTCAAATGACACGATTTATGAGTTAGATGCGTTTGGCTTTGCATTTCATATAATTTCCAAATGTTCTTACATTCTGTCCACTAGCTTCCAGTCTTTTCGGCGTGGCTTATAGTTGCGGTATTTGTGTGTTTCCGTCTTTCCTCACGAACGGCTTCCACGGTTTCCCTTACATGCTGCCTCAGTCTATGACAATGGACACCACGGGAGACGAAATGACCAAAAAAGACACCAACCCATCGATCGACATTCCTTGAGTCTAGAATTATTGAAATGATCCCCTTTCTGGTGGGGTTCACCTCCTGCTGCATTTTCATGTCTCCTGTTGCAACTTTGGAAGGACTCCCTGTTTCTTTCCAATAGCTGAAACGTTGCGAGCTTTCAACCATGCATTAGGACGCGGTGGCCTTGGTCTTGTCACTACGACAAGATCATGGGGTAGAGGAATGCCGGTGCTAATATCGGTTTCGTCATATGGCAAGAACTACTGGGTTACATAACAGATTACACTCCCACATACTGATATTGCTTAAAACTGCCTGTTGGAATTTTCGGCTATCCCTGTCTTATTTCCGGTGCTCGGGTGAAGAGACAACGTAAAATTAGGAAAAGTGTCTTTAAGATAGCAGGCTATTGGTTCAAAACACACTGCACAATGCGAAAAACGGCGAGAAAGTAACTAAACACTGGAAAAGTTGTACAGTCTAGTCCACTATAACAACATCTAAGTGCCAAGGAAATCCGATCTTTATAAACGATGATTGTTATAAGCGGTTTGTGAAATAAAAAGACAGAACAGAGCTCAAAACATTTTATTCGCATGCCAGCAAGGTCGTGCTACTACTACTAATTTGCGGACAAGAAGCCGCAGTCCGCCAACTTTGTTTGCCACGTGTGAAGCTAGCGCAAATCGTTTCCAAGAGTATCTATAGGGGCTTCACCTAGCTGAGGTAAATGTCCTTGGCAGAAACAAAGTCCTCGAGGGACTGTGTTACGGATTGGACCCCCTACGAAGACACTACCTGAGTAGGCTGCGCAACCGCGTCATCAGAGTCGTCACTGTTGCACTTTTGGTGCACAATATGACCGGATGCAGTCGTTATATCCGATATCGTGGCACTGGAGCATTGTAATAAGCGGTTTATTTTACCATAGAAAGAATACAAAAGTTGACGGTGCCATAGCTGTTCATCGTTATATCCGATATATTGTTATAAACGGTATCGTTATAAGTGGACTCGACTGTAATTAATGCCCCAATTGAAGCTGTCAGAAGACTTGTCTTATATAAAACAAACAGCACATGGGCAATTTGGTGTCGTTAAGCAGCATTTCATACCACAGTAGCAAAATAATCACCCCGATGTTACTTTGTGCAGTGCGGGACCGTTAAATTAATTTAGAACTGCTTACC
The DNA here is from genome assembly GCF_048455015.1 of Haemaphysalis longicornis. NCBI lineage: Eukaryota > Metazoa > Arthropoda > Arachnida > Ixodida > Ixodidae > Haemaphysalis > Haemaphysalis longicornis. The sequence continues at coordinate 96,582,965 of NW_027526407.1, forward strand.
GCTAACATCAGTGCAAGTAGTGACGGTGTTGGCTCCACAGTCAGTTTGTTTTGACACTGCTCCTCGGGCTTGCTTTGAAGAGGCAGTGGCAGCAATTGCGCTCCTTTTTCTTTTATGAAGTTCTTGCCCCTCAGGTATGGGGACTGCTGCATGCAAATAGAAATATCGACGTCACTTTATACGCATACACAACACAAACCCTATTGAAATTGTTTTACGGCTCTGTGTTACCTTTATTAGAAAATGAACCTCAAAGTAAACTGCTTCGGTTTCTAGTTTTGTTTGCCAGCACCATCGCTCTTGGGCAATCCCCAAGAGCGATGGTGCTCGGGCTGAGCCACCATTCATGAGTGGCGGACGCGCAACGCTATTACGGTGTGTGCCATGAGCCTGAAAAAAACGACGTTTTCAGTCTGGGGTCACGGCGCGAAGGCGCTCAGACGTCTCCCGCCCCGCCTCTCCTCGGCGATTGCGACAATACTATTATTATGACGCATAAGACAACGTAGTGCAATGAAAGAAGGCAGATTATGAGAGAAAATGATTTAAAAATTCCTCGCATTTCCCCGAGGGGAAGAATGTGAAAGTGCGAATGCACGAGTTGAATTTGCGCGGTTCGGTAATGTTCGCGAAAGAGAGATCACACACACACACACAACTACAAAGAAAGAAAGATGCATTTATTCACAGACAGCTATTTGTGTTGTCGTTGTACTTGATTGCTAGAGCGGATCTCAGCTTTGAAATTTCGTGTCAGTACTCCTTTAAGCGGGTGCATGGGCCCTTCTCACGCCCGATTCTTGGCCAATCCCCCACGTGGGTATGTGCCATGTCAGCGGCCAGGCAGCGCGCGCCCATCTCCCCCCGTTGCCAAGGAAGACGAGGAGATTCCTGGCCAATCCCCCGCGTGGGTATGTGCTATGTCAGCGGCCAGGCTGCGCGCGCCCATCTCCACGTGCGCGGACATCGCCGGTGGACGCAGGTTCAGGGTCGCTTAAGAAGTGCATTGCACTTAAAATTGACTGGTAATTGAGTGGTAAGCAACTACCACGAGAAGCACCCCTCCCTGTAGAAATTCATCCTCCCAACAGGCCCCGACGGCACAAGTGTTTAACTACACTTTAGCAGAACCAAGTGTGTCACTGCAAACTGGGATTTACGTGATGCGATAAATCTAAAGTAAAGGCAGTGCTACCTTCGAAGAAGTGCTTTTTGCTGGCGGTTCTTGCCGGCCCTCGCCAGTCCCAGTTTCGATTCAATTCAATTTATTGTTCTTCATGGCGCTACAGAACATACGCAAAAGCTGTTTGGACCCATAGCCAGCAGCTAGTAAGGGGTACAATAAACAATGTAAGAATTGCAGGCAACACGTGTCAGTACTCATGGGCGACAGGAAATGTAAAAAAAGAAAACGTTAAAAGGCACCCTAAAAGTCGTTAGAGTACAGATTTCTTGAATAAATACAATTCTTTAGGCCAATGAAATAAACAAGAGCCATTGAATTTTTACCAGCAATTTACAACCGCAATTGCACATGTCACTCAGCTTACAATGAATGCCTCATATCAACGCATAATACTCGCATGAAATGCAGTAGGTTATCTCGTTGTGTAAAAAGTATCATCATTTGATAATGCGGCCATAAGTATGGGAGTAGGTACAAATAATAGCTGTAAGCATGAATTCGAAGCGCGTCAGTCCTTTTAAGGTAGCTGCGTTTTTATTGCAACAGAAAAATTGTGAGCAACTTTTGCGTAATGCCGTAGGCTGTTCCAGATCTTTACACCAGTGAATTCCAACATACAATCACCGTAAACGTTTGTTTTTAGGGCTAAGTCAAAATTTCCAAAGGTGTGGGCCCGTGTAGCGCGTGTAGGATTAAGTGTAGACACGTCAGGCGGAAGGTCGTTTCTTATTATGGTCTGGATGCATTCAGAAGTTTCGTGAATTCAGAAGGATTTTGCGAGAAACTGGCTGCTGAGTCCCCGATACTTCATTTCATTTCGCTGACATCTTGTGGGCTGTTTTGATAAAGTTTATATTAGGTAGTGTCTATTATCCCGGCAACCGGGAGTATTACCGTCAGAAATTTCTCACGGCAGTCGCTTCTTATTGGCTGAGCACGCTACGCTGAGATTCAATCTGATAAATATCCCCCTAAAAAGTTCCGTTTGCAGCTGCCCCTGTAGCGCTGTGGTGTAATGCTCCGTTTTGAACGAGAAGGCGCAGGTTCGAGTTCGACGTTGGGATGTTTTTTTTTTTTTTGACTTTTCTGGTCATCGTGATTTTGTTAGTGCTTTTTTTACTCTGGTGTTTACTATATCAAGATATCGACGCACAGGACTTCTAGAATTTGTTGAATTACGTTTAATACAGGTCGTGTTCTGTGTCGTTGCGCTGGATTAGATTAGGTTTGCTGCAGTGTGGCAGGATTTGAGTAGGTTATGACGCGTTCGGTTATGTTACGTTCGGTTCGGTCAGGTTATGTTAGGTTAGGTTGCGTTGGAACGTAATATTATTCAGCAAATTTTCGGCCAGCCAGCTTTTATGGAAACTGCCGTGAGAATTTCCCAGGGGTAATTCTCACGGTTGCCGTGAGATTAGACGCAGCCTTTATATTATATGCCCATATTGTTAATGTGTTAAGTTAGTCTTAAAAAACAAATTTCCTCGGCATGATTCATTTATTGACTCCCAGGCAAAGTTCTATATAACCTTCTCCCGTACTGGAGTTGCTTTCCAGCGACTAATGGCAGCCAACGCGGCAAAAGATGCGAGCAGAACACAACTGAGTCCGAAGTGGTACCTGCACTGTTAGACTACAAGGCATTATGATCCAAGGTTGCCAAGTGCAGGCACTATTTCACAGCGATAACGATCGGGGCATGCCTTCACTGGAGAGATTTGATTAAATGTTGATGCACCAAGTCAGGTTAAAACGAATTTTACCTGCCCCATCTACGTCGTTGCCGCATAAAATGCATAACTTGCGAGTTACGTTACCTTGTGGTAACTATCAATCCTACCAGAATTCAAAGCAGGACCGATTTCCCGGGGTTACGAATTCTTTGCTTTCAAGCGAGACTTAAAGGCAGGGTAAGCTGACATATATGGCCTTAGAAATTTCCACGTAGTACAAATGAAGGATCACAGGTTTCGTAATCAAATCTACAGAGCACAGAACACTGCAGGAAAGCCCATTTTCCTCCAGATCTCACTGACCTTGGCGGGGTGGTCTTGGGCTTGATTATCAAATATAGGGCTTGAAGCCGCAGCCATTTTCTCCAAGACGGTAGCCGGACAGTCATCGTCTTGAAGAGGCATACACGGGGAGACGGTCTCTTTCGTCTTTCGGCTGTGTCCTCTCGTTTTGCGTGTCGTCTTCTTGCTTCTACGCTTGCCTCTCCTGGCTTTAGCATGGTTGGCTTTGTCAGGCTTTGGCTGCAGTGCGAACAAGATGGGAGGCAGCTCAGCGGCCGATTTGCTTTGCATCGAAGCTCCATAGATAACAAAATGGGGCACATGGTGTTCAGGAGTTCCCGGGCTTGGTTTAAGGTCGGTTGGATTCCCCGTGGAAGGCCCCGGTGCGCGGTGCATGGCTGCAGCTTCTTCTGCGTCGCCTATTCGCCACGCGGGCTGCGCACGGCCAACGTAGGGAGATTGGTCCATGCCAACATAGGTAGATTGGTCCATTGTTGTGGGGTAAAGTTCTCCCTAAAAAAGTGACTATGCCTGGAATCACCCGTCGCCTTCGCTGACAAGAACGCCTTGTTTCGCTTAAAGCAGTATCTAGAGTGCCGTCAGGCGACATTCGAATTTTTAAGACTGGGCTGGCACAAGACAGATCGTTTGCTGCTGTGGGGAAGAAGTTCCGTCGTTGTTTACTGATACCATGTGCACTCGATCCATCGCGGCACCGTAACTCGGCTAACATCGGCAGACTTCCTTATAGATAATATTAGTTACTTTACCTTTATTTTTCATCAAGAAGATGAGGGAGGCTGGGAGAAAAAGCTGATAAGCACTGGAAAGCCTAGAACTGGAACGATGCTGATAAGCAGCCTGACTAGCTCCGGTCCCCCAAAAGTACACTTTGGCGAGTGCACAGCAAGCTATGGGGCACATATAGAAATAAAGATATTTCTACATTGATAAAACGAAGCAGCCTTATCAACAGGGTAAAAACACCAAAGAACGAAAAAAAAAAACAGCATTACCAGCAACAATGCGACGCATTTTCGTTGCAATGTTACTTCCGCAAAGTTACTAAACGAAAAGATTACCAAAAAAAGAGCACTCGTTACAACACTCATTATCTTTAAGTATGCCTGTTGCCTCCTTTTATTTACATCCTTAGATTCAAATGTAATTATTAAAGCTGAGTTTCGTTTTCCGTGTTTTGAATGATTGTTTTTCGTTCAATAAATTATGTTAGGTTATGTGTGGTCATGTTGCGATGCGTGAAAGAGAGCGAAGTAGTGCGAAATGGGCTGTTTTTCGCAAAGCGCCGGTGGAGTTCGCTTTAGTGGAGAGCTTTTGGTACCGTCCAACACCACTCTAGATAGAGCCTTTGTTTTAGGAGTCTACATCGCTAGCACAAACGGGCATTGTCAGAACCTTGTATCCCATCCTCGAGAGACTGCGGCCCTTACGCATCACAGCGTTGTCGTTGCGATTACTTCGAAGGCATCCCGGCTTCATAAAAAAATCAACCGAAGCCCCCGCATTGCCCAATCACCCCACCCATAAACAGTAGAAGTTACTCCTTACTCCTCTCAAAGGAGTTTGTAAAATTATCACCAGGCATGACACTCAATACTCGTATTCGAGCATGAGCAAACCAGCACCCACAACAACACCGCTTTTAGAAACTGTATATATATACATTCATACTGCAATTCCACCCGTGTTGTAGCAGCACTGGCTGCTACAACTGCATACATCAGCCTTCCAGCATTATGTTGGCTTTGGTTAAATTAACACCAATTGCCCTAAAAAGTGCGTGAAAATGCAGCCGACTGACTAGCCGAGTAGGTCAGGCATCGCATCCGTAATCCTGAGAACGTGAGTTGTCTCCAGTCTGGGTGGTTTTTAAAGATGATAGTCTATCTTGGACTACTTAAACCCACAAAGTTTGGTCTATCTATCGGTCTGTCTGTCTGTGACTCGATTCAGCCACCCGGCCGAAGTGAAATGAAGTCTTCGCAATAGTTTCGTATACTCACAGCCAAATCTCAACTTATAAGTCCGGTTTATATGTTCATACTTGTCAACAATATTGAACAAGAACAATGCATTACGCAAATATGAGACAGAAAATTAATACACAAGATATATTTACAGTGTTCCTTCAAAATAAAAATTATGGATGCATGATTTTCTGTGAAATGAAATACCATAAATCGACTGCAGAAAAAAATTAACACTGTCGCGTGCTGTCGCCCGCGCCACTATAGCTTCTAATGGCATTTTAAGAAACCAAGCGGCAATAGATACGAACGGCTCCACTAGATAGGGTCCACGTTCTGCTTGGAATGCACGTGGGCTAGGAAAACGCGGTTCTATAAACGTTGAAGTAGACGCCTTGATTCACGCGCGCCTCCGCCGTACGCCAGCGCTAGTATCGAGGCACCCGGATTTGAGCAGTGGAACGCGGTAAATTTAAACTGACTTGAGCAAACCTTTGGCGTGTTTACATTGGGAGGAGCGCGGCGTTAGGCGAACACCATGAGAGGTGAGTGGGAAAGTGAAAGTAGGCCCTCACTTGGGAATGCCGACAAAAAACGATAGTCGACATTTGCTACAAAGGAGCAGATACGCGGCCAATGTTTTTCTTTACTTTCTATCTGATGTATCTTTCAATCTCGTTTAATTATAAAATTTGTAACCTTTATGCGAAGACCAGTCAAAATACTTCCCCAATGCTTTGCTTAGTGAGCTAAACTGCTGGCCTTCCCTGCCTAAATATATATAAAAGAAAAGTATAGCAAAGTTGCGGTACTAATATTCGAGGGGCCCCTAGAGTTTAGCTTAATTTTGAAGTTCCAGAAATATGGATCGGCCAAAGGAACATCTTTTTGCCGCTTTTGCCGCTTTTGCCGCACGACATATGGATCACAGTCTGCATCGTTTAACATTGCATTGTTTTTAAATAAGCTATCTACACTTTATATCGATGTTATAACTTCCTCGACTCGAAGCCTCGTCACGTATTTCTTATCCGATGCAACTGGGATCTGATGCTTGTCTGTTACATCGGCTGTCCGATCTTCTGCTAGTATTGATTTCTGCCTACATATGAACTTGTTCTGTTTAATGCAGAGAACATGCGCTCTGCTTTAACGGCTAGCTATGTTTCTGAGCTCCATAGCTTGCATTCTGTTCTGTTTCCTGCACTCTTGCAATACACCAGTTCATATTTGGGACATTTTTTCCCTTATTTATTTTTCCAGTATTTATTGCATTTTCACACAACTCCGAACTGTTTGTCCACCTGTTACGTTGGCTGTCAAGCGTAATATTCTGTAATATTATCTGTAATATTTTTAGTATAATCGCATTTTTATCGTATTTTACCGTTTTATCGTATTTTATCGTATTATCGGTGATTTTCTTTTATTTTGTTTAGTGCAGTGATATTGGACTATGGCCTAGCGCATGCGCTCTGCGGTAGTAGCCAGCCATGTTTCTGTATGCTGTATCTTATTTGCCGTTATCGCCTTCTGTGGTCTTTTGTTGCGCTACTTCGATTGATATTGGGTGTTTATGTCATATACTGTCCCTTGTTTCTTTTTTCTATGCCCAAATGTGTGCACCTCATTACTATACTGCTGCTGCAAAAATCTGAATCGGGGGGCGCGGGCTTTGTCAAGCTGCAAGTGCGCAGCTTATTTCCGCAGTCCTCCCTTTCTTCATCTCGAAGAACAAAATAAAGATTGATTGATTGATTGATTGAAATAAAGTGGTTTTTATTTATTTGGGTACCATTTGAACCGCAACATCCGTTCTCCATTATAAATATTTTTCTCAACAGCTTTTACGTTGATTTTTCTTTAGTTGGGTACCATCTGAACCATAACATCAGTTTTTTTTGTACTTTCACTTCCTGTTGTTACTTACGTGCACGTCCGGTGCTTTCATGTTTGGGGTCAACAAAGTTGAGCATGCGTCGCCGTGATTTTAAAGCGAAAACCCTGAAATCTTTATTTTTCAAAGAGGCGCGCTGTCAGGTTCAGAAAATAGGTTGTCCAAAGAATGTTGAAGTTCCCCAAGCCGGAGAGCGTGAGCCGGGGATCGAGAGTCAGGACAGGGATACTGCAGAGTCGGTGGAGGGTCGGAGAAGGGCTTTGAGAAAGCGAGACGCAGCAGGAGCCGGGAAAGAAAAAATTACACCCTCTCTCCGAAGGGAACTATGTGGTGATGCAAAACATGGGGGTTCCGTGTAGGTTCCACACAGGAGCAGAACCGGCGCAGGCGGTGTCTCGGAGCAGACTGAACGCCCCGCAGAGCGCGCACCTGCTTTTATACAGCTGGAAGAGAGGAGAATGGAGGAGAGACGCGCATGCGCAGTGGGGGTGTGGACGGCGCAACAAGGGAGGGACATCGCCCCGCCCATGAGATGGCTCCTGGAGCGACAGTGTTGCCGGTGTCTTCCTGAGCCGGCACGAGACGAGCCGAGCGCAGAGGAGGAGAGCGGCGTTATCACAGCTGGCGTAGAGAGGGGATACGGGGAGGAGAGGTGCGGACGCCGGACGCTGACGGACGACGGAGGGTCGACTAAGAGATCCTTTGCATCTAAAAACTGCCGCGTAAAGGAAGGTAGGTGGCTGCCGCATGCCCAATACAGGCGGATTTGAGAAAGGGAAGTGGCAAAGGGAACAGCATGCCCTTGGTGATGGCTATCGATCGGAACGAGTTTGGGACTCATCTGAACGCCCGCACACTTGCAACTCGAAGGAAACGAGCTTTGCCAGGAACACGTCTGCAACCGGACGCACCTCGACCTGCACTACGTACGATGCATGAATCCCCGAACCAATACAGGAATACCCGACGATACTACCTTTCAGAAACACTAGGTGCATCTTTTACTACCCACACTACTCGCTAACGCGACGTCAATAGCCGGTTGTCTATGGCCGGTTGGCCATAGACAAATTGAGACCAGCCCTCTACCCAGCCCAGTACGATACAGCAAGGTATATCACGACGTATGCAATACCGCGTGTCAAGACTCACGCCTGCAGAGGCTGGGCCATGATCTCACACATACTGTGAGAACACCGTCAGACACGCTGACAACTTTATTAGAGGCAGAATAGTGGGAGAATGCACTAACAATTCCCAGTTTAACGAGTCGACTAGCTTTAGTGAACCTTGGCGTCAATACAGGAAATACAGAAATGACTCCGCTCTTAAATGCGCTGAAGAACCCATGAAATAACTGCCCGCAACTAGCACGAAAGCAGAAGCCACAATGAGCTAACGCAGGTAGCAGATCTTCCACGCTCAATTTTTGGGCCAAATAAAGTAGTATCTCTCTCTCCCTCCCTCTCTGTCTCTCTCTCTCTCTCTTATATCTCAATCTGACGATGCTGGTCACGTGGTGACGGGAACGGCCGTAAAGTGCAACATGGTATTGAACAGCAAACCAAAAAGAGGTTCCCAGGGATGGCGAGTACGCGAACCGAGCTTCGCATGATGGTTTGCAGGGGTTTTTCAAGGGCTGACGAACGCGGCTACAAAACTAAACCAACGTTCCAAAGCAGAGCAACAGAACGCCCAACTAGGCTATTGCCTTTTGATTCTAATAAAATTTTAACCATCGGCAGTAATATCCAAACAGGTGTACGAAATTAGAGCATCTTTTACCGGAAACTATTTGCGTTTGTTTTCGCGCTGATTTCTAGGTATAAAAATACAAATGTAGCGCTGGAGGCGCAGACGCGGGATTACACTGCGCATTTCTGGGTTTGTTTTGAGATATTTTCTTATTGCTTATAGGCTTTCGCTATTGCACCGGAACAGATTGCCTCAAAAGAGCGAGAAGAGACCCGTGCTGGGGGCCTCATGTCCACCGCTGGAGAACGGGGGGGGGGGGGGGGGGGGGCGGTGTCCCAAGATCAAGACCAGTGCGTTATAGGTGCTGCCTGCATGCTATATGAAGTGCAGTTCACGTCCCTAGCAGATGCGTAGTGAACTGTCGCTAACATAGTTTGGGGATGTTATACGCAGGGGCTTACAAAAGGGATACGTATCCGCAAACGGCGCATGCTGGTGGGAGCGGCAAGCATGAATGTGTTCTAGTGGTAACGTTACAAGAAGTGGAAGCCTCAGCAGGAAGACTTAGCGGAAGTAGCAGACAAACATCAGGCGGTTTTTTTTCGGAGGGGGGAAGCGGAGGTGTTGGTTGCCCAAGTCGAGCCTGGCGCCGGGTAAGGCCTACGCGCAGGTTTACTTGCCACTTAGTTCGAATGCAGGTATCCCAGCCACTTAAAGGAGCCATGAAGACAAAATACAAGTTTGAGTTATTCGAAATATTTTTTTGTTTTATAGTGCCCCCAGCGCTTGTCCGAATGCAAACGATGCTTTATTCACAAATAAATTAGTTACTTTACGTTAAAAGTTTGATGTTCCCGCTAGATCACGCATTTTCGTGGTCTGCAATGACATCACAGGAACCGAGTGCTCTGCTATGGTCCCTCTGCATTCAACTGGGAGGCCTTGTTTGCCGTTAGTGAACCTAGATGGCGCCACCATTCCGTAGCAAGGCGTTTTATGCTTTTGCCACGACCAAGCATTTCTTTCTTCGTGGCCTTTGGTTTGTTTTTTACCGCATTTAAACCTGGCTTGTTGTTGTTCACGGAGAAAATATTCGTTTTGTAAAACATAGTGCACGCTTGACAAATATGGTCACGTAAGACACCGTTCCTTGCGTCAATCGGCAAGGGTAGTTTGAGACAACCCCAAAGCCCCGCAGTGTTGTGTAGCTAAACCAAGCATAGTGGGCGCAGTACCAACACCAGTACGCATCGGCACTTCTGTTTATGTGTGCTTTCGTAACTTCGACTGTTTGTCCCACCATTCTTACTGCTCTGAAAAGAATGTGCCACAAATTTAAGCACAAATAGCTGGTTCGGCAAGCTTATAAGCTCTGCCTAATTTACGTTCGCTTTTTCCGCCCTCCGCCAAACGCAGAGCTGTCACATGTGACATCATAGGTTCTGTTGAGGGAAATGAGCTGGTTGGTCGCATAGCCATTCCCTTTTTTTCCTAATTATGGAGCTTATTTGAGCGAATTTTACGCTAAAAATGGTGTCAGTATGGTTCTAAAGAGGCAATCCTTTGAATGAACCAAACTTATGTTTTCTCTTTATGGCTCCTTTAGGTGTTTCATGTGTTTGAAAATTTTGTAAACAAAAGTGCCTATTATTTATTTCGGCATTGGTATGTCAGGAGGCTGAAATACTACTGGAGGTTGAGAACAAAATGTGCGCCCAATCAGCACACTACGCTTTATTTCTGAACATTGCATTCAAAACGAGCTGCCTGCTTCTAATACCACACACAACCAAAAACGGAAACTGTCGTAAACACCTCATCATTCTTCACTTGTGTAGGGCCATTAACCTTTGGCTATTTTACTTCGGATGCATCTAGGCTGTGTTGTAAATTTCGAACAGCGAATGACAGAGCAGCTGACGAGCACTCGCGATGTTCTCTTCAAAGATGTCCGCATTGTCGGTAGAAGAACGGCTCAACTTAGCAGCACCGCGGCCTTTTTTGTTCCAGACACAAGTTAAACGCAGTATATGAATCTTCTTTATTGAGAGAAGAGGAAGACAAAAAGCAGGCCAACCTTTACAGGCACCTTCTTGGCCAATCCCGCGCTTGGGATAAGTGCCATAAATCGTGTATACCATCCAACCAACCACCGGCGGGCTAAACGGCTAAATATACATGTGTTCCCACCACGGAATGCCCTGTTTTCGCTTAAAAACAAAATGAAAATAAAAAAATGAAATCTTCAAGCCAGTGCTTGCACCTGGTGGGCGACACGGCATCTGCGCCGTAGACCAACATCTGTCGTCCTGTATTTCAAAGATGAAAACCTATTTCGCTAGGAGGAGCTGAGGCAATCCTAAACAATTTTGGCGAGCCTTAACTAGGACGAGTTCTGCTCGTAGAAACTCCTAAGGGGTTAAACAGCATTTCTGTCCTCGTGATGGCTTCGCAGAGAAGGAAAATTTGACAGTTTTTTTATAACTAGGTAGATGAAGGTTTACTAGCACATACCGTGCATAATGACTTTCGAAATATCTTCATATATGTTTCGGAACGTCGACAAAGGTGCCGTTGTTTCTTCTATAAACCGGGTTATTCGTTATCGTAATCTCTCGAAAAGAAACAGCGGCTGCTCAAGTACAGTGTGAAATGTGGGCGTCAACTGGTAAAAGGAGTTTTGTACTCTGAAATTTTATTGAGTCTACTTGCGCACAGCCATTGCTGATTTGAAACTCCGAGTTATATGAAACCTGGTGAGAAAAATAGTGAAAAAAAAAAGAGATCAGGATTACCTTCGCGATAAGAAGAAAAGTTCCGAAGAGCGGGCACTCACGTGCAAGACTTGAATGGCGAAGCTGTGTTAGGTGAGCATTGCCGGACACAAATTAATTTCCAGTATCATTAGTTATTTGCATAGTTGCGGTGCTAGTAATCGTCGTCATGCACATCCCAGAGGTCGCCGTCTTCTTCTTAGCTGTCAGGGTAGGATGAAAAGTCATCCTCAGCATTGTACACTTTTACCAGCTCTTGTTCATTGCCTTGAGGCAGCGGTGGCGGAATCGGCAAGTCGCCTCGGGAGGGAGTGGCACACTCGTAGCCACGTCTCAAATTTTCCAAAATTGCTTCTAGAGAATGCGGCGGCCGCGGTGACCTCTCCCAAGCAAGGTGTTTTTTTTTTCATCTTTAGCGTTAGCGCTCGAGTTTGTTTTCATGCGCGGTAGCGCTTGAAAACCCCGAAGATTTTTTTTGCTAAAGCCACTGCGCGTTCCGATGACGTTCGGCGGTCGCCGCGGGGGCAGGCGCATGCGAGCGCTCGTCATTTTCTTGGAATATATTTCTGCTACTGCGAACTTATGACTTGCACAACAGCCCCGCTGTTAAATCAGCCTTCTCTGGTAAGCGAGGCTACTGAGGCACTGGAAAGGTGAAGTTAACTGCAAAAAAAAAAAAATAGGTTTCAATACTTTAAAATAGCGACCGGAACTAATGCGGAACTCTTCCGCTCTGTCGCACACCGCAGAAAAGTTATTAATCAGGTAACAGTTGACTACCGATAAAAACGCCCATTTTTAGCACGCTGTCTTTGGGATACACAAAAAATGGCTCACGTCTACACTCATACACCCCGTTGTCACGAGCAAAAAGCAAGGACTGCGCCCTCAGTGTTTCGTGTCTGTTTGCCTTTGCTGGAGATTCTGCAGCCGGACGTCTAGCTATATTGCTGCATGATTGGACGCCTCCTTTCGCCTACGCCGAAAGGCGCGCCCACACAATGCTAATTCACTATCCCTTGATGGTTCCAACCGCCGGTGACGTAGCCGTACAAACCTTGCCTATTCACGTGGCTGGCTTCGGTTGGAGCGCAAGAATACAGGCCAGCCGGCGCTCAGCGATCGAGCGCATCCAGGAGCCGCTTTACGGTGGCCTAGTCACGTGGTAGCGCAGCTCTAATGCTCTGGGCAGAGAAGGGATAAGAAAGGAAGGTGCAGCTTGCCCTCGGCGGCTGAAGCTCAATGCGACGCGATGAATGACCTTGAAATACACAGCATAGCATACCTTACAGTCTAAAAGTCAATAAATATTACCAGTGCCGGAAGCATAGTAGAGCCGCAACAGTGAACGCGCTGATGTGCAGTTGTCCAGCAACACCAAGTAACGATCAAAAAAACGTCAGTGATTAAAAAACATTCAGGGAAGATAGCATTAACCCGCAAGACGAATGACGAAGCTGTTGTAGGTGTTCATTGATGGATACAAAATTGAGTTGTAGCATCGTTGCGGTGTCGTGGTTGACGTTGGCGGCACATTTCAATGACCTTATGTCGAGCAAGGCCAGAGTGAGCTCGTCGTGTGGTCGACGTTTTTGTACGCCACTCTGCAAGCGCGACTTATCATCTCTAGCGTATGCTCTGCAAGCGGAGCCTCTCGAAGCAGAGCGGCCTCTTCCTCGGCTGTGCGAACTACCCACAGCCGGGCCAGGTGGAGTCAATGATCCCCTACAGCAGCTTTGACATTGAAGTCACGGCTCTTCTATGCCACGCGGCGCATGCGTACGACGACACGAAAATGACGAACGAGGGGCGTACGCAAGGAACTGTCTTTCTCGTTCCGAACAAGTGTTGCCAGGATACAGCGAACGATGGAGTTTTTTAGAGGCCGGTATTGGCCGATCCCTTTAAATGGGTAAGCTTGGCTTTATGAACGTGCAGCCGAGGCACGCTGCGAATGCTGGAGTTTTTGGCCAATATTGGCCAATCTCCCTACGTTAGTATGCTTAGCTTCACAAGCGGGCGTGCGAGGCACACGTGCACAAGCGCTCGGGGTTTTCATGGTATTTTTAACTGTGCACACACAGCACAAACAATTTTCCCACCAGCGTCGCTGTTAAAATTTCTCGCAGCGTTTTTATTAACCCCTGGTTTCACATTCATTCCGAAGAGCAAGTGCCAACTTTTTTTGCTCGATTTACATCGCTCTAAAGCCCCCAAACCGCGGGACTGTACCATATGCAGTGCTAGAAGGGAAAAGTTCCGTTCACGTGATAGCTCCCAGTTTTCGTTCGGGAATGTTCATCGTCGAATTGAGGTGTTTGCCAGATTCCGACAGTCAGGGCTCCGCAGATGACGAATCACATCGGGTGGTATTGTGTCTTGCCTCCAAATGACGTGCGTGAAGTTTCTTGCCAGCTGCACGCCCCCCCAAGCATCCCCACGAGGAGAGAGAACAATGCGAGTGCCAGGAAGGCGATTGAGGCCACTACGAAAAGAGACGCCTCGTCGTTTGTTCTGATAAATTTAAATGCTGCTGCCGTAGCTCTGTGGCTCAGCGACGATGAAGATTGGTCAGTAGTCTTCTTTGAACTGTGCCCCCCAGCCGAAGAATTCTTGTCTTGGCTTGATTCTCGCCTTCTTTGCGAGACATTGTCGTTTGGGGAAGGGATTTTGACGCCCCTTTTGTCGAGCGTAGCACAAGATACTGCGGATTACTTGAAGCTTGCGGTCTGCATCCCGGGGAAAATAGAAAAATAAACTATGATTGATTCCTCTGTAATAGGAATCGGTACAACAGGAAAGTGACATGTGCAGTGAAATCTGCAGCTCCGCATGATTTCCACCTCGGCGGCTGTCTTGTGGGTGTGCTTGGTCAGCGATGTCCTTTTTTGCGGGTCGTTTCGGCATAGGGGTACTGGCATAATTTCTGTTACGGATATTACGTCAGTGAGATATCAAAAATGACCATCAAAGGATAAATTCGGATGCGAAGCATGTTGTTTCACAGAAGCCAAACAGAAACTGGTTGTTATTCTAATCGGACATCGTCCAATCATGCAGCACTTTGTATTTACGTCGCTGCTGTTGGTGCGGCCGCCACAAACCGCGCATGGTAGTTTTTCTTCTTTCAGCTTAAAAAAAATTATATTCCGCCTTATCGCCCGGATAAAGGAAGAAAAGTCTGTCTATTTGAGCCAGTGTACGCAGTGCAAGCAAAAACAGGAGTTTGACGAATTCACTTCGGTGTCCCTGTAATACGTCCTTGTATCAGAAATGTAGGTACGGCACACGATACTATATCTATGGCGAAAAAAAACAACCCTAAACAAGGACCAAGAAACAAAAAGAATAAACAGTCACGAGCGCTGACGAATAACTGAGCAATCTTTATTTCTCTTCCATATAGAGCGAAAAATCATTGCCTCCTGTTATTTTTAACCCCAAACACATCGCCCACTCCTCAATGGGAGCGAGTGGGGCGCCTCTTTCGCACAAATGTCTCAAGGTGGGGCCCTGAGCTTAACCGGGACCACCCGGCCGTATCTGAAGCCAAGAGCAGCTTGTGCCTGGTTGTCAAGGCAGCCGAAGTTTGAAACTGCCGTTCCGAAGTAGCGGCGCTCTGGGCACAAACAGAAAACTGAGCGCCGCGGCGAAGCCCGTTTTGCCAACGTTGGTGCTTTCCACTACGCGTCGCCTCGATTTTAACCGGCCACGTGGCTGGGAAGGCTCGCAATTGGACAGTGGCCGGCAGGGAAGGAATGGACTATGTTGGCCAGTCGGAGCTCACGAGTTCGGCATTTAAAAATACAGGAGGCGATCGGAAAAATAGAATCACGTCAGACAACATTAGAAAAAATACATTAAAACAGAAACATATTTTCGATGTACAAGCGCATCTGCTTAATCATCACCGGGCTTTTAGGCAGCGCTCATGTATGTGTATTCACTTCTTTTCACGGTCCTTGTTTAGGTCTGTTTCCTCGCCATTTGATGCAGAACCAACAAGCCCAAGGTAATACCTTAGTTTCAATAGAGATGAAAAAATGCCGAAATACGGGCTTCACAATAGACTCATGAGAAACAATATATATGTAATCAATGTTAAAAGACACCTGTAAGAAGCGGGAAGTGTCACTCGCTTCTTTATGGAAATTCCGTGGAATTAGAGGGCTTCCACAGACACCGAAGATACAAAATTATCACGGAGAAAGTGGGCAATACGTATTTGCAGTACAGTTCCCAGAAATGGAGGCTGAACTCCTCGAAAACACAATAGACGAGAAACAAGCTGCAAAATAAAAATGAACAAGCCCGAAGGCCCCTCGCACGACCAAAACAAAAAGGTTATAACGAGAGATACGCTCACTGCGTTTACACCTTGTGAAGGCTACGAAAATCAGGTGAACAACCTGTATCCCAAGGCGAGACCAATGCAAAACCTGTAGGACCTAAGTAAGGCGAGTTCGAAGAAACGTGTCACGCCTGACCACAAGAAAAATGGACAGCTGCCTTCCAAGCAAGTATATCGTTTGGCGCTGCACCTTCCACAGCCTGCTCCAACAAATGCGGCTCGATGTTCCCAAGCCGCTAGAGGGGAACACCTCAATACGTCAGGGCACTATCCCAATTCATACCTGTGAAACAACCGGGTGTCGTTCCCTATTTTCCCAAAGAAAAGCCACAGGTCTCCAATTTCAGGACAACATTGACGAACCGGTGAAAGAAGGTGAACTCAATGGGTTAATCTATTGTTGACTATTAGTCCTGCATAGCCACTGACGTCACCTAAAACCTGGGAAGCAACCGACAAGATACGACTCATTCCGGCCTATTGCCTTACTAAGCTGCATTGGCAAAATCATGGAAAAAATGTTATTTAAGAGAATTACGTGGTACTTGGAAAGCAGAAACCTTTACCCACCTGGAATGAATGGCTTCCGGGAAAACAAATCCGCTATTGACAACATAATCACTCTCGTCGCTTCACTGGAAGAAGAACTACAAAGCGGACACATACCGATGGTGGTATTTCTTGACATAAAGTCAGCATTTGATTCAGTCTTGCACACTGCAATTCTAAAGTCCCTAGCTGTCCTTGGTCTTGGTGGAAGGCTGTACGCCTGGATTAGCGAGCTACCTCAAAGGACCGAAATTTTCATGTGCACGCCAGGAGGTCCTACTTCCCATCACAGTATACAGAAAGGAGTGCCTCAAGGAGCCGTCCTAAGTCCTCTATTATTCAACCTTACGCTTATTCACCTAAGGCGCGCTTCCTCCCGGCGTCAATGTCACACTTTATGCGGATGACAACTGCATTTGGTGTGCGGCAAAGTCACGTCGTACAACGCAACAGCGGCTGCAGAAAGCTTTGAGCAATGGGTCTTCGTACCTTTCGTCCAAGGGTCTCCGCCTTTCTTCCGAGAAAAGCGTTGCCATGGCGTTCACCCGTAAGCGGATGAGCCAATACCCTGTAATCCTTGGCGGTCGTTGTCTGCAATACGCACGAACCCAAAAATACCTTGGGATCATCGTAGATAGAAATCTATCATGGGAGCCGGAAGTCAAGCGATTACGTACTCGTCTCTCTGCGGTGGCACAAGTTATTGGGTACCTTGCTGGATGTCGATGGGGCAGCGACTGCAGATCCATGGTGCTTCTCTGCAAAGCATATGTAGACGGCTTGCTGTGCTACAGCCTGCCTGTTCTGCAACGGCTGTCGCCCACATGCAAAAAGCAACTCAATGTGGCTAGGATTAACTGCCTGCGTACCTGCCTCGGCCTTCCTAAGGGCTCATCGTGTGTTGGCACTGCCGCAGGGGCTGGTTGCTTGCATTTATATATTATTAGAATGCAGGAAACATTTAGAATATACTTGAGGCATACCCTGCACGCAAAATCCAAGTTCTTGACAGGTATTGTACGATGCAACAAATTTTCGAGCTCCGTAGAAAGTATAAATACTACAAACATCTCTGTACCTATCCAACGACAATTCATGCCATCTGATTTCCCGCCTTGGACTTAAAATTAAACATTCCTGGACTCATCTAAAAAAAAAGTTATGCCTCAGATATGCCTCCTTCAATTAAAACGTGCCCATATAAGTGACCAATACTCTCATATGACCCACATTTTTACTTAGGGATCATCTACGCCTGACTGCAGTTCTTCTGGGCTCTTCATTTCATCCACCGGCCAAGCACTCTCATACCGTCTTGAGCGCCCAACGTCATCTACGTCTGCTGAGCTTCATGCCATCAAACAAGCACTTCGCTACATTCTCCGGCAGCCGCCAGCACAGGGGGCAATCTTCACGGATTCGAAGGCAGCACTGCAAACTCTTCGACGTGCCAGATGTTTCAGCACTCACGAACGTATATCCCGCGATGTCTCTTATCTAAATCATCTAGTTTGTGTCGCCGGGCACCGCGTGATACTGCAGTGGATCCCTGCCCACTGCGGCATCATGGGCAATGAAAAAGCAGATGAGGCTGCCAAGAGAGGATTACGACTGCGGAACGTGAGGAACATTTTCTTCACGAAGCACGATGCCTCGAGACTAGCAAAATAGCTTGTTTTCAGGGAAAGAAGCACCTTCTGGTCTCTCCCGGAAAACCAGCACCCATTCCTGCATCACGTCGACCCAACTTTGGCACTGAGGTTACCGGAGCGACTTCCACGTCGGATAGAGACTTTGCTCCATCGCTTACGTCTCAACGTGGCGCTAACACATACCTACCGCTATCGCCTTGGCATAACCTCGAACCCCTATTGTGACAACTGCGGTTCACCAGAAACCGTCGAGCATATTTTGCTGGAGTGTCCTACATACTGTCAAGCAAGGAACAACCTCGCACAGAAGATTGAGTGCCTCAACCACAGTTCCTTGACTATAAAAGCACTTCTGGGATCATGGCCATCTCCCTCCTCTCAGCGTAAACTGCTAACAGCACTATTTGAATACCTCAATGACATCGGCGTCGCTGAGCTGATATAGGACCAGACCATCCTTGCACTGTACAACCGTCCATAGACTTTTCACGTGTCGCACTGACGTTCCCCAACGCACACGCTACCTCCTTTTTTTTACTTCTTTTATTTTCTTCTTCTCTCCCTTCCGCCTTTCTTCCTATAGCAACTTTATTCCCTCCGCCCGTACCCCGCAGAGTAGAATGTCGGCGTTAACATGCCGGCAAGCCTCTCTGCTTTCCTCTAATAAAGAGCTTTCTCTCACTCTCTTGACGTAACAGATTCGCACACAATCTCTAAGCCATGGGCCTACGTTTACATGCCGTAGAGCACAAATAGGAACCGGTGACTCACACAAATAAAACGCTTTTCCAAATCTACACATATTAGACTCAAGTATGTACCTTGCAATACGCATGTTAGTTTGGAGAGATCACCCGCGATTGCCAGATGTCTGATGGTCCTCAACTAGGAGCTGAATCACGTTTTCAAGACGGTTGGTAAATGGCTTGCACATTGTTCGGAATATACGTTACATGCAAAAATCGATAAATATTCTGGTCCTTTACAAAGTTTTGTGGGATGATTACTTCGACAAAACTGTTGTTCCCCCGCTGGCAACGCGTGAAGGCGGTACTTTTCCGGACTGTTTTAATTCCAAAATATACTATCTGATGATGGTGATGATGACGCGCCCCCCCTCCTGCGCGTTGCCATCAGTAGAACAAATGTTGTCGTTCTTGCTTTTTCGCAGCGCATACCCTTTTGGGGGATTGACATGTAATTGGAAGCTTTGTGGTACTAATCTGTCCCCATCACAAAATTCAGAAGACTGTAAACTGAGCCCTTCAAAGTTGTAGAGTATTGCGTGCAGCGTGACACCTGATCGTTACGCCACGTGACCGGAATATGAGGAGCTGATCGGCGTAATTTGCGCCGCAAAACACAGAAACGAAATTGAGCAAACGACAGGAATACCACGTCGTTGTAACGAGATGTGATAAAGTATCACCCGGCATCTGCCTTCAGAACGCGTCAGCAGACTTAAGTTACCCGAGGAATATTTCCCCCTCTATACAGTCATGAGACGCATTCTTGTCTCGGTTTTCACCTTTAGATCAGTGCGTGGTGAGTCAGAAGGCAAAAAGGGAGATTCAGCTGCTTCAGGAACACATGATTCGAGTTCCACACTTTAAGTTGTTCCAATCTCTTCCCCACTTTTCCCAATTTGCCACAATGTCTTGCCCAATAAAGGTATATGCCCTCTCTTACTTTCTATGAGGTCTTTTGTCTATAATGGTGCACATGGCTGCTTCATTCAATGATTCAAACTCGCCTTTGAGGGCTTCTGCATTACTAATATTAGTGCCGTGAGGGTGGAGTTTTTAACACGAAGGAACAGCTTCCTAGGAACGTTCGTTTGTGCTAGACGAACTGAGGTATTGAAATCGAAAGGGAGAGTTTCTTGTTGCGATCCCTTCAAAGGATTTAAGAACGAGTTAGTGCTCCAAGAGGAACCGTCTTAGTACGACAAGTGGTCAATTTTCCAGCGCGTAATTCACCCTGTGGACATGAAGATTGCACGACGCAGAAGAAGTTTTAACCATGTACTGCGGACCGAGGCCGACCACTGGGGCTCCAACCGACCCGAAAGCAACGCCGGGGACTTCTGGACAGCGTAGTCCCCGTTTTGTTATCCGTGGCGGTGCTAAGCAAAGTAAATCTCCGTCTGGATCCGGGACTCCGCGAGCCGAGGCTGAGTTGCCTCCATTGCTGTTCGCACTGGAGCCAAAGCCCTACAAAGCCAACCCTGCTGATCGCAAGAAAGGCCAGCCGAGAAGCAATAAGAAGCCGCGTGCAACGAAAGGAAAGAGTCGAGTGGCGAAAGAGGCCATGTCTCTGTGCATCGCTCCGCCGGAGTCCGACTTGGCCATTACCTGCCTGGAGCAAATGGCTATGACTTCAAGTATACGTAAGGGTAATCTAGCCCACCTTGATCCCGCCAAGGTCAGTGCTTTGTAAATGCTTGCTGTTTACGGCAAATCATTCTGCTTTGTACGTTTTTCGTATGACACTATGTGCTGTAGCTACATTTACGTGTCCTCTTTTCGGCATTTCGTGAGCTCTCACTTTGCCTGCAAGACTTTTTTTCGTTACTGCGGGAAATATATCGACTTTTTTGCATCTAAGGTAACTTTTCTTGCTGATAACCATATTGGTTAGGGAGTAATCGAGCAACATAAAATGCAGATGATTTAACGCCCTTTCCAACAACGCGGCTTTTAAAAAGCTTTCATACATTATATTTGCGAAAAAGTTATCAAAATCAAAATTTTTTTAAGTTGTAGAAAATGATAAACAAAGAGTTGTGGATAGAAAACCATCGATAGTAGAAAAAATTTCCAATATACATTTTAGGAAGCAGTTCAAAAAGTCGCGCTAGAAAAAATATTGACTTGACTGGAACAGTTTATCAAATATAAATGTTAGCACGCATGGGCGCACGCCATGCGGTGAATGTTAACCTTCATTTCAAAATCAGCGGTTGAGTGGCTCCCTGGAAGAAACGTGGTGGTTTGAAATTATCAGAAGCATCAATTTGCGCCCACGCGACGTAAAGACATCTCGTCAATCACTGAATTTGCATTTACGGCCAGCGCAGTATTCTGGACAAGCACGCGATGCAGAAACATCTGCAAGGAGTTGAAAATGAAACTTTGTGGTTGATCCTTGTGGACGTTCACTGTGAGTAATCTGTAAAAACATAAACTTCCGGGTTTAAATATGACCTTCTGACTCACTATTGTATCCCTGGCTGCTGGCAGGAATAAGGAGCGATGCTCTAGAACCGTGCCTTGCAAGCTTTTACCGAGTAGCGATTGCGCGATGAAAGAGTTTAGCACTACGAGCCATTTGCATTACTGCACCTGCTAACATTTTTTGGAAAAAATCAATACCAAACCTGTTGGAGACTGTCCCAACAGACAGCAACGCTAGACCTCCCTAGATACCCTCGTATGGAAACGAAACTGGCCGGCGAACAAGTGGCCGTGTGCAAGGCCAGTTTGAAGTGCTTTCCTTGTTAGAACTGATATCTGGCGACAGGTTTTTATGTTTTGACTTGCATCGGAAATTCTTATCGCAGAAATTTGGTAAAGGTGGCATAAAATCACGAGCGGCATGTATTTTTTCGAGGATTAGTAGCGGGCGCTAATGGCGACGTCGCAGATAGGCTTGAGAAGTAGGGTACTGCATTGTAGAGCCACAAATGAATTTCGCGATACAGAAACGACACCGAAGCAGTTGTACACTGTTGCAAATGTTCCTGTAATAAGTAGAACTACAATAGTACCGAGAACAACGTGCGCAAAGACAATAAGACTGCCTAAAATCCTAAAATAACTTTGCAAAGAAGCACTGCTTCATATTTTAAGCCGATTTCAGTGATTATTACTGCGAGAGTGCAAACATGACGATTGAAAATCACCTTCTGATTCACCATTAGTGCCCTGATAACAACAATCAGAGGCTGATGCAGAGCAATTATGAGCGGCACGCCTTTTTCTGCGGTAGCAGTGGCTGGCTATGACCCCGTCTCTAGCAGAACGTCCAGGGAGGCAAGAGAGGAGGCCATCGTCTGGGAAGAGGCAATATAGTTACATTATGTACAAAGAACCGCTTCAAGCACAGCCATCTTGTCACCTCGCCTAGTCGTATCTTCATCCGGGAATGTTCGTCGCGCTCGGTGCCCGCCATGAAAAGTGGCTCCCAAACTATCGTTCAAATTGAACGACTTTGAATAGGAGCGGTAACAAAACAATTAAGCGTGAACGATTCCACAACCGTGACAAATTAACAGCTCACTGAAGTGTAGCAGCAATTGTGTAGTGCATAAACTGTGCCTGTGATGGTGTGAGTGACAACAGGACTGAAGAGTAATTTGGGGCACCCTAATTCGCTGAACTTCTAACGAAGCGAGCTTGTCCACTGTAGGGGCGCAGCAACAAATTCGCCTCAAGAATGCGGTACGCACTCGGAGAACATTCAGTGAGGCCGGGAAGGCAGCTGAAGAGTATGGTGGTTATCATGGAACACTCTTTGCGAGGCCTTGGTAGACCACGTAAAAATACACGCTTTGTTTTTTTAAATACTAAATTAAATCAATAACTTCTGTGGTAGGTCCTTATGACTTCGCAGCATCTGATCTGTGCCATTTACTTTCGCCGACTAAAGCCACCACGAAGAAATTTGACTGTGCTATTTTTGTAGCGTTCCTAGTTCTATTTGGTAATACAACGTGGTTGTTAACTGGAAGGTAACGCACTCCGAAGTGTTTCTAGCAAATCTAACGCGTCACTGACGATGTGTAAAGCAAACTGAAGTTTTTATTTCGGCGCAAATCCTACTTAAAATTTTCGCCGCCTTAATTCAGTCGTTTAAGTCGCCAAGTCATTGTCATTTCAAATTAAAGAAAGTGGTATTTTTTCTTAATTGTTTAAAATCGCTTACGTCATTATCAAACAGCTGCTCAATGAACCTCGTGGGTTGCGTTTCTCAACGCATTGTGCAACACTAACAGAAGTTGAGAAATGTCACACCCTCTCCTTAACGAGTAAGGAAATGATAAATAAATAAAATGTGCAGACGGCGGCATCCTAAACAGCGGCTATTTTTATTTCTGAAACAACTAAAAAACTATGCAGTGTGCCCCCGTGGGAAAACACGTTATCCTGATGCCAGATTCTTACGACGTCGTCCAGTACTTTCCCACACCTAACCTCCCATAACCTAACAAGGATGACAGCTGGTCATTTTGCTGTACATTGTACTTGTTTGTCTTGCTGTCCCATTGCATACAGAAGCGTCGCTTTGTTCCGTGTCGTATTCCCTACTCGTGTAAAGAGCTTGAGGACGACTGGCGGTTTTTAATTTGCGAATTTTTAAAAAAAGAACCGCTACAAAGACGATATGAGCCTCCTGGAACAAAATCGCGATTTTCTAACGCTCATGAGGCGAATGGTTTTAGATGCGAACGCATCTCATTCACTCGCCTTGTCCCTGCATCCATCCGGCGTTGTCGTCGTTGTCGGCGTCCACCCCTTCCCCATTCTCCTCGCCGCGCCAGCTGCGCTCTCCGCCGCTCACCCCCTCGCCTCTCCGAAAGCGAACACTCTCTCGCGAGGGGCATTGGATTGGATTGGATTGGATTGGCTTGGCTTGGATTGGATTGGACTGGATTGACTTGGCTTGGATTGGATTTGGATTGGATTAAAGTGGATTGTATTGGATTGTGTTGCGTCGTAGCCGCGGCAGGCGCACTAGCGCCGGCGCGTCCCCTCACCGTTATGAGCGGCGCTATAAAACGCGGTGCCTGCACTGCTCCGCTCCATCGTTCCAGCGCCGTTCCTCCGCTGTCCAACGCTGCAACGTCAACCCCCTATGCGTCGCATCTACTCAGGGGTTACCGCTAGGGGAGGTTGGAGTTTTTTCTTGCAGCCGTAATGTTGTATTTAGCCAGGGAATCAGTGGAAAAATGAAAGTTTCCGCTTGGCTGAGCACCGTGCGCACGAAATGGAAAAAAACCCTTCCGATAGAAAAAGAGACATGACAGCAAAGACGCGACAGATCTAGTGTATAAACAAGCCAACAGGCAGTCTATCGCATTGCAGGCAAAGGCTCGCTCTATCGTGCGACCAAGCAAACCGAGGTCGGAGAGCGCGGATAGGTCAGTCTAGCATCCTGTGAGAGTAGATGTGGCACGAGGACGCACGGCGTCTTAAGTCAATAGCGGGTCCAGTCATCAAAATACGTTTAGTTGCAAGGAAGTTTTAGAGCTATTCTGGGAACGGCTAGGCTCCCGTTGATATTTTACGTCCGTGGGCAAAAACTCCTCCCGCTATGCTTGCGATAGCAGGCATTGTTTTTGGGTAGCGTGTGGTCTGTCATGTTGTCACACTTTCATAGCGGAAAGCGTGACGCACTGATAGATGTGCCCCGTCGATACTGCGTTAAATGTAGACCACTGTGGCATGCCATCCCCAATGTGTGTCACCTTTCACCGCGAAGGCGAGTCAAGGGATAGAAGAGCGCGCCACGAGGACGAACGGTGAGAACGTGCCGGGAATATGAAAGGCTTGGCGTTGAAAAAGAACGCTGAAGACAGCCCTAGGGAGGCTGGACATGACCGGCAGGTCAAAACGAATGGCGTTCATCACAAAGCAGAAAAAGCGGCTAGGACTCTCTACCACTATGCGGCCAAAGCTCAAAACCTAACACTAAAGTACGCGATCTTCAAGGGAGGCTTCGTGGATATACAATGAAGGTGTGGAACGTGTGATCAGTTTTTTTGTTCGTGTTACCGATCGTGGGTCCTCACCTGACGCAAACGTGTCGAATATACGTGATTCCATGGCACTTAAGCGACATGTCCCGTTAAACCCCGCTAATTAGAGTACCTCAAATATCTGGGCATAACCTAAACGTACAGCTTCACAGGCCAACAATCATCGTAAGGCGGAATGACCTGGAATATTTTGTGTGGGCTGACACCTGGACGGACTATATATGTGCAGCGGTGAATCTCGAAAAACTTCGTCTACCTCACATTCTCGTGTTTAACCGCGATTACCGAACAACGAAGGGCAGAAACCAAATGTTTGTCTAGTCTTCCTGCATCCAGCAGCACATCGAAGGGGTGAGCGGTTTGCAGAGTTGTCGGTGCAAAAAAAACCTGTTTTTGCAGCGACATTTATCAATCTATGTTTAAAACGGCTACCTTTGTGTCAAGAGTATGCGATCATCGCAGGTAGCATAGCGAGTGTTCTCCGCTTTTACGGCTTATGCGCTGCCTGAACGCAGTGCTGTTTGTACAAATACTACCGTAATTACCCGATTCTAACGCGCCCCCGATTCTAACGCGCACCCCATTTTCCAGGCAAAAAACCGAAAAAACTTGCACCTCCGTTTGTAACGCGCAAGGAACTTTGTGAGCAAGAAAAACGAATGAGAGAGAAACGGGCGATTTATTCCCCGGAGTAATCTCACTCATCTCACTCCTCGTCTCTCTCCGAGAGCTCCTTGTCGCCTTCCGCTGACCGGAACATCTCGTCATTGGTGCCGTCAAGCGCGTTCGCGATGCCACACTTCTGAACGAACGTTCAACCATGTTCGATAGGATCGTGGCCTACGCCTCGTATGCCCATCCCGCGAGCTTCTCCAGAGGCATACGCTTCAACCAACCGCTCGTTGTGAACGCGTGGGAGCCGCTCGTAAGCTGCGGAAGCGGCGCACTTTCGTTGCAGCTGCTGTCATTGCTGTTATCAAGCACGCAAGTGGAATAATTTGACGATTTGTGTGAACGCCCAGAGAAAAGCCAGGCGCCTAGATCCGAAAAATTATTGCTATAAGCTTTTTCGCCATCTTGAGATGGCGATGGCGATGGGTGGAACGAAATTTCAGCTGTTTCGGCAGTTTCGGTTTCGCATCCGATTCTAACGCGCATGCGATTTTTCGGCCTATTTTTGCGGAAAAAGGTGCGCGTTAGAATCGGGTAAGTACGGTACTTAAATGTCGCAACAATGCGATGCTTGTGGTGATTAAGAATTCGGAAGTACCTCAACTTTTCTTGTTTTGTTATTGGCGGTGCATCGTGGGCATATACCGCAATAAGTACGTTTACCCTGCTCAAGGACGCGACCGGGTTGAGTGTGCCTCGCTGTGTACCGTGCTCCACATACGCAGAGTGTGAAGGACCTCGAAACGAGTGTATACAGAATCACCCTAGAAGAACAAAAGAATTCCTAAGGGCTTGGAAATACATTTTCGTGCAGGCTCCGTTCCAGGTGACATCGAGTCAGGAATCCATGAAGTTATTGAGGAGAGTGGGCAGGTTGAGAAGATGGGATAAATGAAAGCCGTTAGTTACTGATAAAATATGCGCCATAAAGAAGTTAAATTTAGATACGGTTTCCCGGTGAGAATCGCTGAATATCTCGCAAAAATAGCATACAATTAAACTGCTAGTGCCTGCTGGTACCGGCAAGCAGCGTACACAAGCACTTGCAAATAAACAATAAGACGGGCGGGACCATACATTTACATTCTGCGTTTCTTAGTGGGTACGACACAACAGTTATTCTATATTTTATAAAACAGCGTTGATTCGCTAGCTCGCAGTTGTGCTCGAATGAAAGTGGACAAAAGCCAGTGACGGTCCCCTGAGAAGGGGTAATCTTTCGAGAAGTGCCGGTATGAGCTCACTCTCTCTAGCAGCGGTTGTGGGAGCACTGCCAGGAGGCGTTCCTGATGACATGTCTCATCATGACGCCACGTCCATGACACACGGCGGGAGGATGTAGTCCTGCGCCACCGGCGCTCTTATAAGGCTCGGGTGCCCCTCCGGGAGGGACAAGAGCGGCAGTATCCCAGCTGTAGTTCGTGGTGCACAGGAGTTGTTTCCGCCGGTGTCCCGGTGGCTCTGTCTGGGAAAAAGCCCCCCAATCATTCGCGCACGCCCTTCATACGCAGTTGTCCGGGTCAGTGCACACTTTTACGCGCACGGTTGATCGCACAACGAAATATCGGCCGTGAGTGATCACAAGGATTCGCCGGTGGTGCCGTTTCCACACTAACACGTAAACAGCACGTCTTCAAACACAGTACGAGAAGCGGCCCAATCCTGCATTGCTCGCGTTATCTATATTTTTGTCAATTATTAGACAATGATTATCAAAACATTGTCCAACACCGACGTATGTAAAACTTTGGTTAGCTCCAGACGCAGGTGTGTCGGAAGGATTTTGTCTTGAGGTGGGCGAACTCATTGTATTGAGGGGGAACAGGGAGAGGGGGTGGGGAAAGGCTATTGTGCTGATGTGGCTTTGGGGGAGGGGGAAGTGCCCCTTTTGCACCCCCCTACTTACGCCCAGGAGACTACGTACACAATTCGGATAGGCGCCCCAACTTCTTCGTTTCCACCCTCGTAGTGCTTGGCTCGAACCTTATAAACGATAATTCCTCGCTCATTTTATTGCATTCCCCGGAATGGACACAGATGTCTAGCACTGTTCACAGCACCGCTGTGGTTGTGTGTTAACCAGTAGGCGTATACAGTTCATTAGGCCTAACGTTACGTCTAGGGGTTCTAGAAGGAGCGGTCTACACAGCTTGATATAAAATGAATTTTTCCAATACGTACCATTTGGCGCTAAATTTGGAAGCATGATAGTAGGCCTAACGTCATATTGTTGGGCTTCACTTCAGCCAAACTTTGGGTTGAAACAAGTTCGTGCTTGATGTACGTCGATTTACGTCGGCACTGGTTAACGAAGATAGACCTCAGCGCGTCATGGTTATCGTCGTGCTGCCGCCTGCTACCATAGCCGGGCTCTAAATTTTACATTGCCCTTAGGACAGGAGAGTAATAAACTGTGAAGTACGGTAGTAGTGGCTTGACTTAGCACACTGCAAGTATTTCCCCAGGAAACGCCTGAGGTAGGATAATAGTGCTTTGGCGAATAAAATTTTCGTACCGTCGTCTCTTGGTCTATTAAAGCGCAGACATCGAGACATCGAGGAAATCGAGGCCTCCCGGCTGTTTTTAATTTTTATAACCAATTAGAGCGGAAGCAAAGAAATGACCTACCCATTCCAAAAGAGAAAAACGGAGCTTCATAATCTTGACTTCTGCGCAGTATTGTCATGTGTGCAGAAGCTCGGGCCTTTGGGTAACGCCGACTCTACAGTCGTGTTTTGTTTTGGAACATTCAGTAGATGCTGAGAACCTGTCTTCTCTGCATTCTTCTCTTGTGCTCTCGTTTTTTTTTTGCGCGAAGAAATACGGATAAGTGATTTACGACATAGGTTTTTAAATACCTCCTCATAATTTTGGCATGCTGCAGGTCCCAATTGAAAGATGCAAGGACTTCACTGAGAAAGAGAGAGAGGACCAGCTGTCTATTGACCTACAAAATAATCCGGAAGAGCAATGTCACGGGAACCTGACTTTGGAGCCAACACCTTCTCTTATAGCACTGATGGCAGCGGTAAGAAGATTGAAATCCGTGCTCCGCCACCGAACGCGGGTTCGATTCCTGGTGCCTTGGCTGCACTCCGATGGAGGCGAAAAGTAAAAAACTAACTCGCGTGTGTTGATATTTCGTCGCACGTAAAGATCCCATGGTTGTCAAAAATATTCTGGATCTGGAACCCCCCTTTATTGCGTGGCTCATGGCCTAGATGTAAATTCCGCGCGTTAAACCTCCAACAATCGGAATGTTTTACATTAAATCAATAAAGGTACCTGGTAGGAGCCGCAAACGTACGCTTATGAAGACTCAACCTGGGATATCTCTTCCTAGCGCCCCATATTTATTAATAAGTAATAAACCTTTTAATAATGCTTGTGCTGTGCGGTTTGTGTCATGAAAGAAATTTCCCAAACGCCTACAACGCTGAAACTTAGACACTTCATACGTCCAGGGGTCTTTCAGGGATCTCTGTGTTTTGCGTAATGGTTTTTAAAGTGTTTGCAGTTTTTATTAAAGTGGGTATATAATTTGAAATGAGGGAAGTAGTCTGGCAGAGCCGAAACAAAACCCAAGGTTAAATACCGCCTGCGGTGTCTGCTGAGGTAAATTGTTGTAGCGTGCACTAACCCCAGATCGCGCGTATGCTATTTGCGTTACACCGTTCTTTTCTGTGAGATCACAGCACCACCGAAAGGGAAGTAAAAATTCCAGTTTAATGTTATTTAATTGTCAGTCGTCATCGTCGTCATCACCATCATAATAATCGCAAGCTGCAGCAGCAGGAGCAGCTTACTCAGGTCAACTGCCGGACGAACGCCTTTCCCACTGACCTCCGACCACTCCTATTCTGCGCTGCTCCAGTCCGCAGTTTACCCCCGAGTTTTTTGTTTCATCCCGCCGTCAAAATAATAGCCTTCCCTTTCTTCTAGACCAATCTCTCGGTACCCACTCTGTCTTGGTAATCCAATACTAATTGTCCATGGGTTGTCGGTTCGTCTCACTACATGGCCAGTCCAAGTTAATTTCTTTTTTCTTTATCTGAACTATGATGTCTTCTACTCTAGTTTCTTTGATTCGGGTAGCTCGTTTCCTGTCCGTAAATGTTACTCCTAACATCATTCGTTCCATGGCACGTTGAGCTAACATACGTTTGCTTTCGGCTGGTTTAGTAAGGCGCCAAGTTGCAGCTCTGTATGTCCTAACCGGCATTGTGCACTTGTTGTAGATGTTTCTTTTGAGTGACAGTAGTAGCTTAATTTTTCTTGTTTGGCAGTGCTTCCCGAGTGCTCCCCAACCCATCCCTATTCTGCGCCAGATTTCTCTCTTTTGGTTGAGGTCAGCCCTAACTATCTGTCCGAGGTAGTTATATTCTGGTACTTCCTCGAGTGTTTTGTTTCATAAGCTTATAAGGACGTTCTTGGCAATGTTTTTCTTCATTACTTTAGATTTATTCATATTTATTTCTAGCTCCACGCACGGGCGTTCTGATTGTAGTTAATCAAACATTGTTTGCAGGTGTTCTGCAGTCTAACCCGGCAATACTATGTCGTGCGCAAAACTGCAATGGCTCAAATATTCCCCGTTTACCCTTAATTCAATGCTTTCCTACTCCAGCTTTCTAAATACCCGTCGAGACATGATGTGGACAGTTTTGGAGAGATGCTACCACCCTGTCTTACTCCCATTTGGATCGGAAAATTACTGCTTTGCTTGTGGAGGTTATGGTAGTGGTTATTCCACCCGCGCATTACTTATATATGTCTTCAAGAAGTCTTATGTAGGTCTCCTCTATTCCGTGATGTTTTAGTGCTTCTAGCACGCGGCGGTGAGTACGAAATCAAACGCTTTACCATAGTCTACAAAAGCCATGTGCATCGCTCAAAATATTTACGTAAATGGCAATGCTTGCAGTTGCACATTTTAAGCGGCATACATAAAAACACCTGTGGTAGTGACGAAACGTCAAAAAAGGGAGCTCTGGAAATAATGTAGACACAAACAACGCCATTCAAACCAGTGGTGACGCTTGGTGACACGCTGATGGTGACACCGATGGTGACCGCGTTGTTCCTCGTGGTGTTCAATGCAATGGAGTGAGGCAGCAGGGTTGAGGAAACAGTGTATCCCTTGGTTTGAGGCGGATGAAAGGAAGAAGAGGCACACTTTTGTTGAAGGGACCGTGAGGTGGGAAAATGACAGAACATTAGGATATTGTGAAAAACGCCGATACAGACTTTTGAAACTGAAATACAGGTCGAAACCATGCATAAATAAATAAATAAATACACATTTAAAATAGCTGCGAACACAAGGCACTTGTTTTGTTTGATGTAATGGTTACATCGTCGTGCAAACAATTACGGCAATTTTCAAAACATAATTCATAGTATTGGTAAACGTGCAAAATTTAGGTCTGTTCTGTGTGTCTGTGTGTCTGTCTGTCTGTCTGTCTGTCTGTCTGTCTGTCTGTCTGTCTGTCTGTCTGTCTGTCTGCTTATCCATCCGTCCACTCGTCCGCCCGTCTGTCTGTCTGTCTGTCTGTCTGTCCGCCCGTCTGTCTGTCTGTCTGTCTGTCTGCCTGTCTGTCTGTCTGCCTGTCCATCTGTCTGTCCGTCTGTCTGTCTGTCTGTCTGTCTTTCGTTCTGTCAGTCTGTCTGTCTGTCTGTCTGTCTGTGGCTCGATTTAGCCAGCCGCGGAAAGTTAAAAAGTTTTCGAAGAAGCAGTTTATACAAGTACAACATTCCAGGACTATTGTGTCGGGTACCACACATTGAACTTGTCAACATCGTGGAGGAAAAGAAAGCAATTAGGAATAAGGCGAAACGTCAAAACATAACGGGTACTGCTCAGCTATTCCAAATGAAAATAGACGTTTGCCTTATATTTCCAGAAGAAAATAAAAAAGTACACCTGTAAAACAATGTTTTTACCAAAATTACAAAAAGAGATCTCGCCCGAACCTACACCTTGTGGCGGCATCACAAGTGCAATAGTAACAAAATCGTCCGATGTGTGGCGAAACGCTAATGAACCCGGGCAAACAGTGACTTGAGCAAATCTCCCCGTTGTTTACGTGGCAGTGGCTAGGCAGGGGTAGGGGGGAAGAGCGTGGGATGTGGCCGGTGACAAAAGCATTTACGTGACAGGGCCGGAAGATGACTATGTTCTTCTGTATTCTTCAGTATTTCTTGTGCGTGGTCTTGAAGCATGCGTTTAAGATATGAAAACACGCTGTATAGAATGTAATTCAGGCTGCTTCGAAGCAACACCGACACGCAGTCGTTTTTTTCTGTCACACCATTGCTGTAAGCTGAAGACGTACATTTGGCGGGAAACTTGCGTTTGGATTTGACCGACGTGTGCTCTTCTATTACATACCGTTCGGAGGTTAATGTACAGAATGATCATTTAGCATAAGTAAGTTTGTGGATTCAAGTTTGTGATAGTAGTGCGCAGGCCCACAGAAATATTGCCCTTTTTTGTTCGTTTTTGCGTGCAGACCACAAGCACCAAGGAAGCCACAAGTTCTTGTGCCACAGTGACCAGCGTCGAGCCTTCCTTTGCCGACAACATGTCCCAGCGAAGCCGGGAGCAGAGCCCAAACAAGACGATCGATCAAGTCTCGAATGCTACGAGTCGAAGATATTTCCCAGGAGTGTCGAAAAAGGTTAGGGCAAGTAAAAAGACGGAGGTTTACGCGAGCGCAGCAGTCATCTTGCTTGCCTTGGTCTTGGCAGGCCTACTCGTGGGAAAGTTCATCCAGTGGATAGCAGGCAAGAAACAAACCACTGGGACACCTGAAGCAAACGTCAACACTAGCCGCCGCAACTCGTCATCGGAGAAACCTCAACTGAAGGAATTTGGTGAATACCGCGGTGCGATGAAGATTATTCCTTCGAGTACCTTGGGGGCAGTCACATGAACGGGACCCTTTCCTTTTTTATACGGCTATGTATCCTACAGCTCTGCTTTTGTGTGGTTGTAGAGTGTCGTAAATTCTACAAAAGTAGCGGACATAATATCAGCAGGCGGTCTGGAACACGAACTTGCGCGTCATTATTCCCCACTCGGCGCAACAAGACATACGATGTTTGCTGGTGATTCTTGTTTTCTTCAACCAGTCTAGTTGACGTTTTTTGTAGAAAAGCTCCGCCTTGGGCGTGTTTATGTGGGTCCGACACAGTTGCCGCCGTAGTAAGCCCCTGGGCTCTCCTTTACTTCGGCAGTCTTCTTTCCTTGTACATGCTCTTGAAGTATGCCTTTAAGAGACGAAACCATGTGGCATCGAATGTAAATTGCTCGACATTTGACAACTGGCATACGGTGTACAACTTTGCAGCCGATCCACAGCATTGGAACATAAATTTTACGTACGTTCCTGTTCACAATGGCAACTATTACAACGCATGACCACATGGCTCGCACTAACAAATTGATTTTTTTTACGATGTGGATTTCCCCTCTGTGTGTTGTCTCCTTCAGCGAATATGCAGACGTTTTGTGCCCGCATCAAGGCACAAGGTAAATGTAATAAACTTTTCAAAATATGCCTTACCGTCTTTACAGAGACTTTGCTTTCTAATTGTTATGTTTGTGTGTCTTCGTGTGCCTACTGCCACTATTTGTTTAGGAGAACTGCTTTTGTCTAAAACAGCTACCTTTAAACGAAACCAAAATCCATTTCCGGCCTACATACGAGGCGGTTCATGAAAAAAGGCGTTTTAGAAGGATCAGAAACGAACCCGTGAAGCCCTGGAATCTGCTCCGCGACACGTACGATGAAAGCTCTCTTATTTGTTTTACAAAGAAACTTCATTCACAACTGCTTTTGTTTAAAACAGCTACCTTTAAACGAAACCAAAATCCATTTCCGGCCTACATACGAGGCGGTTCATGAAAAAAGGCGTTTTAGAAGGACCAGAAACGAACCCGTGAAGCCCTAGAATCTGCTCCGCGACACGTACGATGAAAGCTCTCTTATTTGTTTTACAAAGAAACTTCATTCCCCGGCGAAACAATTTATCAAGTTCACTTTCTCTGTCGAAGCTCTTCTGTTGCCCAGACGTAGAACCAAGGCGACTCTTTGTGTCAAATGCCTCAATGGCGGAAATTGTGTTCACGGTATTTTATCAGGTTACTGAGGCACCCTGCTTAAGAACGCCTACTGAAACGTAAGAAGTCGCGTGAAGTTTGCCCTGTAGTGGCTCAAGTATGCTGCCCTATAGAAAGACCAAGAGAATGATTGTTTTGACCCGTATTCATGTACAGCCGGCACCGATTAGTTTTGTAACTTATTTACCAGAGAAGCTGTTAGCCCAAAGTCGGGCGGGTTTCTGCCATCCATACGAAGAAGAACTACCCGTATTTTATACTGTGATGCCTAATTATTTTATACTCTGATGAAACGTTTCCTGATAACCTTGCGCTTCAAACCGAAATATATAGAGCAAGGGCTTTTTGGGAGTTGTCTAGACAGTTTTCTAGGGCATTTTCAGTGCTATTTCGAACTACGATGGTAGGTGCCTCCCCACTAAAGCACATGTTTACAGAAAACACGCATTTATCTTGCGACCAGTGCTGTCCAGTTGCTCGCGTTCGAACCGTTGTAGGCACGCGTGCAAGTCGTACCGCTTTTCGTGAAAAAGAGGAAGCAATATCAATGGGTTGAGCTCAAACGTAGAAGCAAAAGCTTCAACTCCAGTGGCGCCACTCCGTTGGTTGCTACTACCCTCTTAGAGACGGTTCTGATAACAATAGTAGATCCTTCTTCCTTATTGCAGCATTTCCAGCTCGTTTCGCAACTTGCTTCTCTTCGCAGTTTCTCGGCTGGCTTCCCTCTTGCCGGCTCTATCGGCGCTTTACTCGGCATGTTCGCTGTCGACCCACGCCCTAAGCTCTTTTCTCGAGAGCCCCAGATGAGTTACCATCGCCGCTAACTGCTGATGATGGTTGGATTTTAATGGCGCGAGGCCAACTGGGGCAAAAAGCGCCAAAGCAATGGTTATATATGAGAGGTGAACCCGTAAACACTAAGATAAGTCAGAAAAAAAAACAAGTAAATTCAGAAAACGACAATGAGCATGGCGGGTGTATAGGGCCAGGGAGTGATCATGCGTGGTATGAAATGAGGTCTAAAAATTTAAGTTCTCCTTAATATTTAAAACACAATTGATAGAACACATGGGATCGTGAGACAAGAAAAACGCTGGGTGTAGTGGGACGTGTAGTCTGTATAGTTGTGGGAAGTGTTTGCGTCGTGTTATGTGAAGTGCTGTGCATTGAATGATTATGTGAACTACGGACAGGGCCTCTCCGCATCTGCTGCAGTGGGGTCTTGAAGATGCGGTGAGCAGATACGATTGCGTTGCATGGGTGTGCCCTATCTGTAGCCTAGCCAAGGCGACTTCCATGTGTCTGTTTCGTGTGTCAGTGGTGTATGATCTCAAGCGTGGTTTTACAACGTGTAACTTGTTATCTGTCTGTTCACTCCAGCGTGTTTGCCATGTTCTACGCAAGTGTTGTCTTATGTGTGGCTTGAGGTCTGTATATGGTACGGTTGTTGTGTCTAAAGTGTTCCTGAGTGGAGCAGCAGCGGCCCTCTCGTCTGCCAACTCGTTCCCAGCTATCCCAGCGTATCCTGGGACCCAACAGAGGAGCATCTCATGCTTTTGCGCATACACAGACATGATGGTGTTGAATACAAGATAACTATGTGGTTTTTTTTTTTTGGGGGGGGGGGGGGGGGGGGGGGGGGGCTTATGCGATGATAGTGCGCGAACAACACTCAGGCAGGGAATCTGTATAGATGATGGAATTGGGAATTTGATTTTCAAGAATGTGTCGTACAATCAGTAAAATTCTATACGCTTCTGCTAAAAAAATTGTTGTGTGCACGCTCCTGGGTCTGTTTGCATTAAAATTCGGACCATGAGCTGCGCAGGAGACCAAGACCATAGTGGAGGTTTTAAAAGCGTCACTCTAAAATTGTGTACGTGGGTATTTAAACTGCAGAGAGAGAAAGTGCTGCAGTATAGCAGCTCGCGGTACTCGAGTTTTGTCAAGTTTCATAAAAGAAAGTTCACAGAACACAAGGCGAACTTGCCAAAACGGTAAAATGTTTGAAAAGGATGACCTGTACACATCTAAAAATGAAGCGCTGTGATCTAAGGCTCGCTTTCTCACTCTAAGCGAAAAGGGCAGAGGCACGGATGGGCGATTTACAAAGAGCACAAATGTGGATATATTGTTAAAGACCGGATAAAAAGGATGGGTGTTTAGCGACGAAATTTTAAAAGCATAAAGGAAGTCCAAGTAAGTCCGTTGCTTCTCAAAGGACCACTTGTTACACTCGACATACAGACTCTCGACAGGGCTAGTGCGAAAAGCACCCGACGCAAGACGTGGCCCTAAGTGTAGCACTGAGTCAAGCATTCGCAACGCTGTTTTAGTCGCCGACCCATACACCACACTGCCATAGTCTAAACGAGACCCAACCAAAGCAGTATACAAGCGCAGCAGGAGTTCTTTATCATCCCCATACGATTGGTGGGAGAGAACCTTAAGGATATTAATTGTTTTTAGACATTTATGCTTAAGTTCCTTGATGTGTGGAATGAACGTGAGTTTGTGGTCAAACACACCACCTAAAAACTTGTGTTCCTTGTTCACAGGAAGCGACACGCCATTAAGAATAATGTCTGGGTCCGGATGGACTTCGCGCTTCCTGGAGAACAAAACGCAGGAGCTTTTTGCAGAATTCAATTTAAAACGATTATGGTCTGCCTAGCTGGAACGTTTGTTGACACCAAGCTGGACTTGACGTTCGCAGATGGACATGTTACACGATTTAAAGGATATCTGCATGTCGTCTATATACATGGAATAAGAGATTATAGGTGGCAATGTCTTTCCAAGAGAGTTCATCTTAACTATGAAAAGAGTGCAGCTCAACCCTCCACATTGCGGCATACCATTTTCTTGCACGTGAATCTTTGAGAGTGCACTACCGACTCTCACCCGAAAGGTTCTCTCCGACAAGTAACTAATAAGGATCTTTAACATATTACCCGAGACACCGAACGACTTGAGGTCCCTAAATATGCCGTAACGCCATGCGGCGTCATAGGCCTTCTGTATGTCAAAAAACACCGTAAGCAGAACTGTTAGTGAACGAAGGCATCTTTTATGTATAATTACAACGCAACCATTTGATCGTTGGTGGATCTCCCCGCTCTGAAGCCAGTCTGGCAGCTGTCGTGAAGACCATTGTACTCTACGAAGTACATGAGTCTCCTGTTTATCATCTTCTCGAGAAGCTTGCACAGGCAGCTGGTCAGGGCAATGGGTGGATAGCTAGCGGGAGATGAATGGCCCTTCCCTTCCTTCGGGAAAGCCACTACAATGGCCTCCCTCCAAGACCTTGGAAGCTGCTCCGATAGCCATATTTGTTGTACAGGTGTAGAAGTGTCTCAAGAGTGTCTGGGTGTACGTGTTGTATCATCGTATATGTAATCTTATCTGCACCTGGAGCTGAAGGATTGCACGTGCTCAGCGCAGCGCTCAACTCACAGAGTGTGAATACAGAGTTGTAAGGAGTTTTTGATTTGTCTTTGCCATGTAAGGGCTTTTTCTCTGCAGATGTTTTGTATTGCATGAATGTATTAGTGTAATGTGCTGAGCTGGACACGTGTTGGAAGTGTTGTGAGAGCGTGTTAGGCTGGTCTTCCAGTGTGTCCGCTGTTGTACTAACGAGGGGCAGGCTGTGTGTCTATTGTCCTTTTAGTGATCGTATTCGTGTCAGACTTTGCGAGTGTCAGTATATAAGTTTATGGATGTTATGAATGAGCGCCAACTCTCTCGTTTTGCCTCACGGCGTGCACGTTTTCCGAACGCATTGGCCGTTTGAACAAGAGGTGAATAACCGACGTAAGGTACCGACGAAGGATGCCCCACGCCTTGTTCTGCGCCTCTCGCTCTCGCCTACAGCCCTCATTCCACCACGGCCTCCTCTGATTGCGTGGGGCACCAGAGGCGAGGGGAATGGACTTTGTGTGTGTGAAAACCTTTGCCCGTAAGAGGATATAGAGGATAGGGCGCAGAGACACGATTCCGTGGTTTGACGCGATCGTTCGTAATACGTGAAAACGTACTCCCATAAATTGATGCTTCATTAAAAAAAAAATTGGCCGCGTATCTGCTCCTTTCGTTGCAAAGGACGTCAAAGGACGATAGCCTTTATCGGCTTTTGCGAAGTAAATGCCTCCCTTCGCTTTACCGCTCACCTCTCATGTTGTTCCTCTTGTGTCGCGCTCCTCCCAAGGTAAAGACGTCAAATGTTTGCTTAAATCATTTTAAATTTTGCGCGTTCCACTACTCCAAACCGGGTGTCTCGATGCGAACGCTGCCGTACGGCGAAGACGCGCGTTAATTGAGGCACCCTACTTAAACGTTTATAGAACCGCGTTTCCCTACTCCACGTGCGTTGCAAGCAGAACGTGGAAACTATCTAGTGGAACCTTGCGTAACTGTTGCCGGTTGATTTCTTAAAATGGCGCCAGAAGCTATAGTGGCGCGGGCGACAGCAGGCGATGGCGGAGTGAATTCTTTTTCTGCAGTTGATGAAGCATTTAATTTCGCAAAAGTCAAACATGTTTGAATTTTTATAAAGGAACACTGTAAATATCACTTCTGTATTGATTTGTTGTCTCATATTTGCGTAATGTCTCGTTCTTCTTCAACAATGTTGACAAGTATGAACATTACACAGGACCAATACGGGTAGATTTAGCTGTGACTATATAAGACTATTGCGCAGGCATTCTTTTTCTTTGGCCGGGTGGCTGAATCGAGTCACAGACAGACATACGGACAGACAGTCAGACATACAGACAGACCAAAATTTCTGGGTTTAAGTAGCCCAAGAAAGACTATCGTCTTTAAAAAAAAATTCCCGCGCCTTCCCGCGAGGGGAACACGAGTAAATGCAGAGCATTGGGGCCTCAGTACTGGTTGAAGGCAGTGTTGCTTCCATCGCTTCTTCCCTGATGCTGGAGTAGCAGACACGAGTAAACGTGGGAGCGAGCGTCAACCAAGAAAGGAAGGAGCAACGCCGTGACTGAAGCACGAGCGACCGCCAGCCGCTTTATTTTTGCAGGCGCGCAGTAGAGGGAGAGCAGTACGGAGGGGAGAGCGCGCGTGCGCAAGCAGCGGGCGCCCTTCCACGCCCCACCGCGCTGCTATCACGCACCTGTTACGCCGAGACCGCGGCGGAGGGAACGGGCTGACTACGACGCATGCGCGCGCCAGCTGCTGTTGAGAGAGAGGAGGGAAGGAGGAGCGGCCCACCTGCTGCGGACGCGGAGCTGTTGACGCCGTCCGACGCAGGAAGAGGCGAGGCTAAGAAATGCTCTGCATTTAAAAGTTATTTCTTTTGCAGTGCGCAGCTGCCGAGTGCCCGAGTGCAGTGCCCGAAGATGCCGAGCGGAACGCGTTCCGCTCCCCGCTAGCAGACGACGCTCGCTTTCCTAGCACAACTCGCAACCGCAGCGCCGCTGTGGCGAGAGTCGCGGCCGGCCGCCTTCTCTCCACGGCCGCGGCGGGGAGATACAGAAATGAAACTAAAGCGTGGCAAACTGTTCGCATGGCGACGCAGGGAAACATCCCCCTCGCGAGGGGCACGATCAAATGCAGAGCATTTCCGGGGGCGCACGACGTTAAGTAGTTTGCGTTACGTTAATGTTGTTGCACTTGTGGCAACTGCTGACGAGAGAGCGCTCGTCAGCAGTAAAATTGGCAGCCTCGGCGCACGTTGAGTACGAGAGAGGGGAGACAGTGTCCTTGAAACGTGCCTGGGCGGGCTATCGAATGTTGATCGCGCCGATAGCGAACCGTCTGAGCTGGGTATGTCGAGGCGAGCAATGCGGACAACTAGGGACGCCAAGAACGGGTGACATCGTGAGTTAAAGAAATGCTCTGCATTTAAAAACTCTTCGTATTCGTAGGAACCAATTTATTCGGCTTATCTGTTTTGTAGACAGAAACGAAGACAGGACGAACCCGCCCATACCTATGAAGGCAGCACGGCGGAGCGTCGTCCGCCGCACTGCTCCCCGCGCCGGCACCGGCCGGCCGGCGTGCCGGGCGCGCTCCGGTTGCCTGCAGCGCCGCCGCTGCATGCATAACGTAGGAGCCCGCTTGGCGGCCGGCGGACGGCAAGTCTTTCTAGGGACCATACCCAAACCACGGCCGCTCGATGGAAACCTAGTTTCCATCGAGCGGCCGTGCCCAAACCAACGTTTATAGATACTTTTGCAGTTTCGGAACTGCGCCTTCCAAAGCGGGCGCGACTTTACCCTAGGCGCTGAGCGGGCGCTCCGGTCGCGAGTTGCGCTGTGTCGGCGGCTGCGGCGGCGGCTCCGGCGCGTGTTTCCGTCTCCAAAACGCCGTAACGCCAAAACTTCCGGTGACGTCACACAAAAATAAAAAACAAAAAACAAATACACAGAAGTCGTCTATGCATTAAGTAGTAATAAGGATAATCATAAAAAGTAAAAATATTGCTGCGAGTGTAAGCATTTGCATCGAAACGTTTCACGCAATAACGAAAGTGGGGCGGATGCGCCACGAGCGCCTACTAGTGGTAGAAAGCACCCGTAAAAAAAAAAAAAGAAACAATGGCGTTTTCTGATGTGTGCGATTTGTCCACGAAGTTTGTGTAGGAACTGTTACGAATGTAGTGCATCATAAGGCTCTAAAGTCGTCTGCGCCATGTGTGTTTTGCCAAGTCGTCATTTGTACGTGAGGAAGTCGTGGTGGGCTGTTTTTACTACTCGGAGCGTCGTCACCTATCTCCTGCCGAGAACGTCCTGGCTTCATTTGTTGCTGGTGTGTTGTGTGTGTGTGTAAAATCTCCCTGATGGAATTTGAGTGGCTCTGTTCTACGACAGCAGTGGTGACAAGCTACAAGGGTTCTTTTTCTGGCTGTGAACATGGGCTCACCCGAAGTTAAACGTGAGGCCTACTTAGCTGGTGTTACAACTCACATTCTAGTTCACTACTGACAACGGAAGGTATCCTTTACGGAGTGGTTTCGCAGGTTGCTCTGGGTGGTAGTACAATCGGAGCAACGATGCGTTTTTATCCTGTACACAATCGTCTGAGACTGCGTATCTTACAAACAAAGCAGTATGAATGAGCGCGAATATTGTTCAGGTAGTCAAATGCGCTGGCGTTATATAGAGTGTTTCATGACTGCTATGGACTATGGTTGTTCGTAAGCATAAGTAGTTATGTCGGCTGTACAGATACACTGCACTGCACATCGTGTGTGTGTGTGTGTGTCTGTGTGTGTGTGGGGGGGGGGTGCGCGCGCGCGCGTACGCATATTACAGAGGTGGTACCACATGTTGGCATCGACTGATAATATGGCTGCACCTGGTGCTTCTGCGGGCCACTACATCTTTCCCTCCTGGGGAACACACAATCATTAGACTAGACAGTCCTGTCTGAACAAATCACCAATACGGTCACTGTTTGTGTGCAGAAATCACCAATACAGTAACTGTCTGCATGAGCCCTGACAGCTGTCGAATCACTGCACGTAATCTTGAAAGTGCACTGGAGGTCTGCGATTTCTCCTGGGCCGGTCAGGTGGTGGCCCTGGCATTGAGTTTGTTTCCCTCTACCGGTACACTGCACTCCTCAATGCCAGAGCCTGGAGCCAGACTTTGTGGCTGCGAACCTTGCGGCTGTGGTGGGCTCGGTGGAACATGTGGTGGTACAGCGCGTGAAGACTCAAGTTGATCTGCGGATGAACTCGCAGATTGTGTTTGTGGTGGACCCCCAGGTGCAGTGATCCAAGTCTTCAATGGTGCAGCTCTACTTTGGTAGTCCGTCAACGGGGGCATGTTGTACGTGCAAGAGTGGTCCTTAGTTTCTTGCCCTGGTGATGCCTCTTTTGGTACCGCTGATAGCTGTGAAGCGTTCCAAGTTCTACCGTCTTCCAGATAGAAGGACCAGCGGCCAATTTTTTTGAGGATCTTTAATAGTGGTCCATAACTTGGAGCCAGGAACTGGTCCAGGAACTGGTTTCTTCACTCGTATGTGGGTGCCAACTTGCAACTTGGGGACTCTTGCAGCTGGCTGTCGTTCAGCGTATGCCTTACTTTTTCGTTCACACTCTGCGACTCTTTTTCCGAGCGGACTCATCTCCCATGAAGGATTTGTGCTGAAGTTAGCTGTTAGCTGACCAATGACGTCCAAAGAAGTTCTCATGTGTCGGCCATGTAGAAGAACGGCCGGGGAGAGACCGGTGGTGCTGCGAGGGGTGGCTCTGTATACTCCCAAGTACTCAGTCACAGTTTCCTTCAGTGGACGCTGCTCCAGCAGAGCCAGTTGAATGTATGACTTCAGTACACGATCAAATCTCAACGAGATCACTTGCCTGTGGGTTGTACACGGCAGAAAAGATGTGGTTGATTCCACGGTTTTCAAGGAAGGACTCAAATTCCCTTGATGTGAAGTCGATCGGGAACAGACACTATTTCAGTAGGGTAACCCTCACGTACGAAGAGTGCTAGAAGCAACTTCGTCACCGTGGGAGTGGTAACGTCAGTGCAAAAAGCCACTTCTGGCCATTTTGAAAAATAATCAACTACTGAAATGGCAAATCGGTAGTCTCCAGGTGCACGCTGAAAAGGAGCAACAACGTCAATAGCTATCTTGTCTCAAGGTTTGTCAGGAAGAGGAATTGGCTGAAGTGGTGTGGGTGAGGTCTTGGCACTTTTTTCCGCGTGCTGACAAATGGA
Source organism: Haemaphysalis longicornis (assembly GCF_048455015.1). NCBI lineage: Eukaryota > Metazoa > Arthropoda > Arachnida > Ixodida > Ixodidae > Haemaphysalis > Haemaphysalis longicornis. The sequence continues at coordinate 96,625,322 of NW_027526407.1, forward strand.
ACTGCGGATAGCTGTTTCATCATGTTTGCCTAACCCTGGCCATCATACTTCTCTCATAGGCATTGTTTGGTTCTCACGATACGAGGGTGGGATTTGTGAACCAGCTGTACAAAAGTCGCTGTGAGTGTGACAGGAACTACGATGCGCTTAGTACGGAAGAGCATGCCATCAACTGCTGTCAACTCCTTTTGGACTTCATAGTATGGAGTCAGCTTAGGTGCCCGATTCTTGCGGGGTGGCCACGATGTCTGCACGTAACGGGAAACTTCTCGGAGAGTGTTATCCTCCACTGTCGCTTGTCTCAGTTCATCTTGATGTACAGACGTCACCAGAGACTATTTCTTCAGAGTCGCGTGGTTTCGTGGTGGGCGGTGACAACTTGTTTGAGTGCTGTGGATGCATTTTGGGGCCTTGTGTCAACGTTTTACTTGGTTTGTGTCAATGTTTGGCCATAGTAAGGCAGTGTAATTCTGTGCCCACAATCTGGAGACCAAAAGCTTGTACGGCATCAATACCCAGAAGTGATGTTCCACCTTTGGTAATGTGGAAGGTCACTACAGCTGTTTCCGATTTGTGCACAGTGAGGGCAGGGAACTGTCCACGCACAGGAATTTTTCGACGTGAAAAATCCAGTAATGTTGGTTGCGATTTCTTCAGCTCAACTTGGTCTCTGAATAGGTATTGAAAGCTTTGTTCTTTCATTATCGATACAGCTGAGCCAGTGTCCACTAAAAATTTTATGATGCGCCGGGGTGATGCCAGAGAAACAGGTTGAACCCCGACATAAAAGTAGACACCCGTACGCTTAATTATCAGTGTGAACAGTAAGAATGTTCATGACTCTCAGTGTCTTCCTCTGGAACAATTTCGGCGACTCAGGCCGGGCGTCTTCCACGCCCGCGACGCAAACTTCGACAGTACTGTGGAAAGTGACCTCGAGGTGGCCACACGTGAAGCAGGTTCAACCGCTGGCTACGGAGGTAGACAGTTGTCAGTTTTGTGCGCCGCAATTTCCACACGCGGCTGTGTTTCCGGAGTACGGGATGACAGCGCCACTACATAGGACACTGCAGTAGTATTCTTTACAAGGTATGAATAAGGAACCAAAGACATTGCTGGATTTGGACCCCGTCATTGCAGAAATCTGAAAGTATGTGGCCCCGCGGCATTACTTGACGTGTTTATGATAAATTGATTTTAAAAATCCACATACACGCAGTGTTTTATTATGCCTGCTACGCTGCTGGTTCGTTGTTCCCGTTGCTAATGAAGGTGGCATCAAAGGGGCCGACTAAGGGTGTACTGATCTCAAATTGCCGTTATTTTGTTGGCAGTGTTGGATTCTGTCTGAAGTGTTGTCAGCTATTAAAGTTATTTTGGAATTGTGCAGTGCATTTCTGAGGAATGAACCCAGCAATTTATCTTTCCTTTATTTTTCTTCAGAGTTTGTAGAATGACCTTCGTGAGCAATAAAAATGTGCTTTTCAAATTGTGCTTCATAGTGATGGCTGGAGTTTCATGATTACATTTTGGTGCTTGTGCAGTTTAACAGTAGAGTATAAATTTTTCCAAAGGAGTTTACAAAGTGTATTGGCAAACAGTCAGGTGTCCAGCGTCCCCTTACAACGATAGAGCCATTATTCTACCAAGTGGGACAATTTTTTCAGAGACTTCCCATAAATATAAAGTTTGTTTGGATTCAACACCTCTTCCATACACTTGGAAGTTATTATTGTTCTAGCAACTATGACGAGTTGGAGGGGCTTCAGAGTGCTGTGTCACTGATTTTCAAGCATGCACAGTTGCATCTGATTATGCAGCTGCGGTAAGAATAGAAAATGATGCGGCATATCAGAATATTTCAGGACCTAAGTGCTTCATGTTGCTGCATTTCAAGAATATTCTGGCTGTACAGCTGCAGTAAGAATAGGAACCAGTTGCCCAGCAGGTTGCAATGGTTTGATGTCAGTCCTTCGAGGTGCTAATGTTGCTCCTTTGCAGAGGTGGGCTGTTGCTTCTGACTAGAAGGCTACGGCAAGAATTGCAGACTTATGTAGTACACTGGAATGGATTCATGTGAGGCCCTCGGGCTGTAAAGCGGTTGCTTCTCAAGCGCACCTCTTGTTTACAGCCATGAAGCCGCGGTGAGAGAACATGCCAGAGACTGTGAAGTTGGTGCTTCTCATGAACACAAGTGTAATTTTTGTATAGGGCCCACACCTCCACCATGACCTTTGCCAGCTCTCCCAGTATTGGCGTTTTCAATGTGCGTGCACAGCCTGGACAGCTTTCATGGTGCGGAAAACACTACTCGAACACTGCGCCATGAAATAATTTTCTTTATGTTGTGCGACGGCTTATGAAGATACGGCATCACTTTCACCTTGTTTTCATCGGGCCTCTGCACTTTCGTTTTGCCTTTTAAACTTGATACGGAGGCAGTCTGCAACCGCCTTAAGCACTGGTGTCAGAAAACCCTCTGCAGAAAACCCTATGAGTCTGGCGGTCAATGTGTTCCTGGATTACGTGGGCACAACTTTTCTGCAGTGCACTGCAGAAACGTAATGTGGCTATGCCTCATCAGCGATGGCTCAGAGGTACTGCACTCGCCTCATATGGGGGAAGTACTGGGTTCGAATCTGCACACCGCCGGGCACTCACTGGTTTCTTTAATGGGTACAGGTGTCCCTGGTCGAGTGCGGACCTTTGAGAGGATAACTCACGCCTGGAAAGCTGCCTTTACCCTTGCGAGGGGCTTCCGACCTTTGTCAATCTGGTGGGGCCCCGGCCTTCTACAACACCGCATTGCCGAAGGGAGGAAGAGTCTGGCGGCATGTCCTACCACAGGCGGTTACTGAGTAGAGTGTGCAGCGTAGCTGTGGAAGTCGCCATGTGCATTCGTGTGCCTTGGTGGTGCCGGGCACCTATTGAGAAAATAGGTACAAGCCTGGTGCTCGGCCCTTGTTACCACTAGAAGATGCTCCTGGCGTGTGACTACCCTTGAAATGTTGACCCAGCTTCTACAGGAAATCACCTCTATGCAATGAGGTGGCTGGAAAGTGCAATTTTTTTTTGGTTTGTGTCCCCACACGATTGATCAAATCAATATAAGAAAAAGGGACTGCTAGCTCACATCTTCACCTCAAAAATTGCAATTAATGGGACAAAAAGTCTACGCAAATTGTAGCGAAAACTGGAAAGCGGCAATAAAGTACAAAAGTAGTTTACTGAAACACTGGCACTGTCGCCAGTTACTGAAATTTTAGAAATTGGAGCTGAGCTGGTGGTAGATAGTGCATTGGAGCTGTAGAGAATAAGTGAAAAAAGTTTCGGCAATTGCACCTGCATGATTTCGGTGACACAGGTTTTGGGAATTACATTCTCAGATGTAGGCTATAATTTATATTTTAAGCACCTGCAATGCAGCCTACTAGGGGATGGTGCTATGAGATGCCCCATACCCTACACTGTACCAACAAAGTGACGTGACTCTGGTCTCTGAACCACTGTTAGATGGTACAGACAATAAACAAAACCGTTCGCGAATGACAGTAAACAGGTGCAGTTTAATTTTAACGCTCTCTTTATCTACTTTTGCTGCTAACCTTCCAATTTTGACACATACGCGTTCTGGGGAAATAGAAATTTCGAGAAATGTGAGCACGGCCCCTGCAAAAATGGTCCCAACTCAGATGCTGCAGTATTATTCCAATATTATTCCTGCGATTATATCACCGTTTGTTAGCGGGCTGAGAAAGAAATCGTACAATGTACTTTCCGCCCTTGCATTTCAGAAATACAATACCCAGAACTACAACTTTTTCGGAGGCTGTGTTTTTGTTCGTGAACTTCGATTTCGAGAAAGCCCGTCCAGGCGGAACGCCAAACAGCGTTACCGGCTCACAACTCCCAGTGAAGGCAGTCTGTGTGCATTTTTACCATACCGCTACCGCTCACTGTTAATTAGTAAATACCCTCAATAAAACATCGCTAATTACAGCTTCGGCGGCGGGCCTCGGGGCAAGCAACCGCACTGAAATGGTCCATGTGAAAAGCTTGGCATACTGCTGAAAAACAATGCGATCACAACCATTGTCACTCGAGAATGTAAACACAAGCAGCGCGCCATCGCCTCCTGTACGATGATCGCGCTCGCCCGCTGTTTATTATTATTATTATTTTGATAACTGCTACAGACACACAACACACCAGCAACAAATGAAGCCAGGACGTTCTCGGCAGGAGATAGGTGACGACGCTCCGAGTAAAAACAGCCCACCACGACTTCCTCACGTACAAATGACGACTTGGCAAGACACACACGGCGCAGACGACTTTAGAGCCTTATCGGCCTTATGATGCACTACATTCGTAACAGTTCCTACACAAACTTCGTGGACAAATCGCACACATCAAAAGACGCCATTGTTTCTTTTTCTTTTTCTTTTTCTTTTTTTTTTGTGCTTTCTACCACTAGTAGGCGCTCGTGGCGCATCCGCCCCACTTTCGTTAATGCGTGAAACGTTTCCATGCAAATGCTTACACGCGCAGCAATATTTTTACTTTTTATGATTATCCTTATTACTACTTAATGCATAGACGGCTTCTGCGTATTTGTTTTTTGTTTTTTATTTTTGCGTGACGTCACCGGAAGTTTTGGCGTTACGGCGTTTTGGAGACGGAAACACGCGGCTCCGGCCGCTCCGGCGGCAGCGTTGACGGTGTGCGCGGCCGGTCCGCTAGGTCGAAAGTTTCGACCGCGGTGTAGTTGCGTGTCTGCTCTACGAGCTTCTTCTTTTCGCTTGCGTTTGTCTTCACCCTTGCGCGAGAAATTTACCTTTTCAGTGCGTTCGGTGTGGGATGCTATTGAACAGTGCGGCCGCGGGTGAAAGCATTTCGTGACACCGTCAACATGCTGTGTTTTTTTCCATATGCTGGGCTTTTTGGTGCAATGTCGACTTGCTTAATTCGCAGTCGGCTGTACGGCATTTTCCAGCCCACTTTAGCAGTGAGGCTTGTGAGGAGGCTGGGCACATGCATCGTGCATGGGGCACGTGCCCTTTACAAAATGTACAACAGCGCGAAGGAGGACGGAATATATATAGCTCCTCATGCTAAAGAACTATTATTAAAACAAAACAGACTAGTGAACAAAAAACAAAAATTCTTAATGCTTACAATATAACCAGGAAACATGCAATTCAAATCTCAATACAGAACTTCCTAATTTATCCAGGATTTCGGGTTAGCTGTAAGCGGCGGAACAGTTTGATTTCTTTGAAACTACGAAGGATACTCGGATGTCTTTCATAAAGAAAGCATGCAACTGCTGCGCATGGCGATCAGGAAATATCATTCGTGCCGGAACGAATTTGCGCGATTGGCATATGGCAAGCGAAATCGTGTGCCACTTGACAGCTACTGCTACGTGAAAATTTATTTAAAATGCTGTCGTTTTTATTGGTATCAAATAAATCGCGAATAAATAAATAAAATAAATCGCAAACTGAAATAGCGCGGCAACAACATTGAACAACTCCCGAGAACAGTTACAGTAGAATCTCGATAAACGGAAATCGCTTAAACGGAATTGCCGCTTAAACGGAACAGGAGCCTGTAAGTTGGTTGGTTTTGTATACAGATAGCGTAAAAAACTCTCGGTAATTGGAACTAAAATTTTAGCGTCACCGTATAAACGGAACCAGAAATGGATCGAGCTCTTGTGAAACGCATTGGCATGAGAATCAGATTTTTACGGTTCCGGCCCTTTCGTTTTTTTTTTCTTCCCCCATGTTTTTTTTAACCTTCTTGGCCTCGAAAGCCTCGTCTTGTTCGTTGTCAGCCGTGTTAGCGCAACGAATGCAACATCGCAGTTTCCGTTCCCGTCGTTCGGTCTCAATTCAAGACACCCGATGTTACAGGTCTCAGCTCCTGCCGCCTCGTTCATGCCATCGTTCTATTCGCGCTTCAATACCGCGTTGCCGTCTTTCAAATTAGGTGTCTCGAAGGCACTCGCGAAGTCGAGTCCTCTAGCCTCCGTGAAGATGCAGTTGCAAAGACTCAAACAAACATAATTGATGCATTTTGAAGTGCACATGAACTCATTGTTGCCAAATCAACTTTGTGAATGCTGTGCCTAAACCTCTTGTAGTTTTCTTGCTTTCTGAAAACCTATGAGCTACATTCACCTTCTAGTGCTTAGAGTTCCATGGAATGTTATACAAGAGGGTGTATGCACATAAATTTGCACTTTCACACATCTCAGTAAACGGAACTCCTGTTAAACGGAACTAATTTTTTCGGTCCCTTGAAGCTCCGTTTATGGAGAGTCTACTGTATTTCCTTTCGAGTACGCAGCCAGAGCTAGCTGGTCACAACCCGAGATGCCGGGACGGAAAGCTACGGGAGGGCCGGCATTTGCAGGAGGGCGAAGGAGCCCAACAGCGAAAAAAATCACGTAACCACCAACCCTACGTAACGTGTTACGCCACGTAGTTTTGTTATATTTTTTCTGACATTTTTTTTTGTTCAGCGGGCCACCCTTCCGGCTAGAAAGCTTCAGCAGGCTGCTTGAGAATCTGTGGCTACTACGGGGTTCTTCGTATGAATGAGGGATAATGCGATGGTGAACTCTTCGGCAATCGATGTTGGTGATGTGTAGATTGTTGCAGAAGCTACGAGGGTGGTCTTGTTGGGAATTTCGGTTACTTGATGCTGTCCGTTGGGGTAGGAGTTAGCGTCCGTGTAAGAGAAATCTGCACGCTTTCCATAGATGGTCTCGTGCACTTCTCGCTTTTCGACGGCCAGGTTGTAGGTCCGGGTGCATATTTTTTGGCAAGGGGCGAACTCGGATAACACTTCTCCAGTTATGAGGGAGGGCCTGAGAGGCAGTGGATTGTCATGGGACGTGAATACTTTTCAGGAGGGCTAAGCCCGCAGGTGTTTGGGCGAGACGGAGACGTTGACTAGATAAATGGCCTTCAATAAGTTCTGACACCGTGTTGTGGAGGCCCAGTTGTAAACGACGGGCCGTGGAGGTGTTCATAGGAAGATTAAGCATTTGTTTGAATGTTTTCCGTATAAGCCGGTCAATGGTGTCCGCGTCACTTTTGGGGAGGATAAGGTACGGTGCGACATACGTGACACGTGAGATAAGGAGAGACTAGACCAGTCGGACCATGTCTTCTAGATGCAAAGCATCTCTTAGTGGACCCTCCGTCGTCCGGCGTCCGCACGTCTCCTTCCGTCCCCGTCTTCACGCCAGTTGTGATAACGCCGCGATCTTCTTCGCCGCTCGGCTCGTCTCGTGCCGGCTCAGGAAGACACCGGCAACACTTTCGCTCCAGGAGCCCTAACCAGCTGTGATAACGCCGCTCTCCTCCTCGCCGCTCCTCCTAACCGCTCGGCTCGTCTCGTGCCTCCGAAGACAAGGCTGCACAGAGGAGAGCTCGCGACGCCGATCATAAACGGCAGCGTCAAGCAGCGGATTACTCGCTTCGAGAACGAGAAGCCGCTTTGAAACACCAGGGGCGAGTAGCTGATCCAGATGGCGTTCGGCAACGTCACAACGCTTCGAAACGCAAGCGTCGAACAGCGGATTCCTCGCTTCGAGAACGAGAAGAAGCAAAACGTTCCCCACTACTCGATAAATAAAGAAGACATTTAATACGCTACTACACGTGTCTTTACTCTAACAACCAATTAACACGCTACTACTTCACGGCTTTGCATCCCGTCAGGGTTCCCACGTGGGAAGATGGTGTAACTTTTTTTCCTTCATGCCATGGCGTGGTTAGAAACGCGTCCAAGCATGTGGGAGACTTGGTTAAAGGACTTGGAGAGCTTAAATAAAGTTTTACTGTTGCGTGTAATGGCCTGGATGCTGAAGCCTAAAATCTTAAGCGAGGAGCCAGGCAGTATACTATGGCCGTCGAGGTGGATGCAGACTGGTTCTTTCTGTAGAGCAGGTGGATGTTTACGGATGATGACAAGCTCAGATTTTTGGGGGGAGAATCGAAGTCTTACGGAGGAGACATTGTGGTGAACGACGTCGGTAGCTTGTTGAAGGTAGCATTTATATGTTTCCCATGGAGTCTGTATCTGTCCATATGGTGATGTCGTCTGCGTAAAGTGCGTGATGTATGTGAGGGATGGCGTCAAGTTTCTGGAGCAAATCCAGGAGGGCGAGATTGAAAAGGAGTGAAGAAAGAACTGAGCCTTGAGGTGTGCCCTGGTCCTCCAAAGCAATATGCAGGGATTTAACGTCACCTACAAGAACAATAGCTTGCCGATGAGTAAGAAAATCTGCAATATATGAGTAAGTACAGTGGCCGCAGCCTGTTTGAGTGAGGTGGAATAAAATGGAGGAATTCCAAACATTATCAAATGCTCCTTTAAGTCCATGGCAAGAATGGCCCGAGAGGGGCAGCGAGTCGCCGGAGCAAGGACTTCTTTTTTAATTTGCAGGAGAATATCTTGCGTGCTGAGATGACTCCTGAACCCATACATGGTGTCGGGTTACATCATTAATATCTATTGCCGCCCAGCCCATAAGGTTTCCGACTGTTTATCAACATTTCGTGACGCTATTAATATAGCTGGAACCAAACCTCTCCTTATTCTAGGAGATTTAACGCTGCTCATCCTCAATGGGGTTATCCTTACAAAACGAAACGAGGCACTCTCCTGGCGCAAGCGATTGATGATTTTCACCTCCTGCTTCTAAACCATCCCGGCTCAACAACACGAATGGGAACCAGCACAGCCAGGGATACTTCCCCAGACCTGTCTTTATTACTGGCCACCCTGGATGTGTCATGGTCATCCACTGGCGAGAATCTTGGATTCTATCATGATATTATCTAACTTACAATTCGTAATCTCGATTACAACGTCAAGACAGGAGTCGCCAGTCTCAGTAACTGGGATGCGTTCCGCAGCGCCAATTCCTCTCGCCCTATAGACCCTAACCGCAAGAGTGTTTAGGTAACTGTATATGAGGGGCATGGACACGCGAAGGAGACGGAGGACCAGACAGCTGACCAAGCGGTACGGAAATTCGGTAGGGGAAGGTGGGGCATACACAACAGTTAAAAAGCAGGTAAAGGCAGCAGAGCTGACAAATTGGTGTCAGAGAATTGAAGGAAAAAAAAACCCTGGAGACCTATAGAAAAGAGAAACTAGAAATCAGGAAGGAGGGTTTCTATGGCAACACGCGAAAAAGCGCATTGCTTTTTGAAGCACGGGCATACACGGCTAACTAGAAGCAACAGGACGAAAGTTGTGTATGCTGCGGCAGGGATCGGAAAACCGCAGGGCTTGTTGTCATAGACTCCACAGAAATACGACCGCGACGGGGCGATGGGGAAGTGACGTTGACGGAGGCTTTGGGATTTGGTGGGAGGGTGAACCTCAACTTCAGTGCAACAGGGGTGACGAAGAGGCGGCTGGAGGGGGGGGGTTGAAAGAAAAGTAGGGAAGAGAGTAGGACCTAGGATGGGCAATATACCGAAATAGAATCAGAAGGGGGCGAGGTAAACAGGAGTGCAAGGGGAGGAAGGGGGGGGGGGAAGCTATGGGAGTTTAAAACCGGGGGGTGGATAACCCATTAGGTTAGGGAAGGAAACGGCAAACAAGTAGAATAACACAGGCAAGTCGGTCGGTGACAACCGACGTCTCGATACAAAGGGAGGGCCTTTAATCATCATAATCATCATGGCCGACTCCATATGTGCGGTTGGACTCTGCCGCACGGGCACGGTGTTTCCAGGCGCAAGACGTGGTTGAAGGCGTGTTGTTGTTGTGTGGAGGTTTTTTTTTTCTGCGTGATTCGTGGGTTTTCGAATGCCTTGTTGTAAGGAGTAGCCAGCGTTGTTTTCGCTTCGTAATTCCCGAATGCGCTGTCCACGCTTTCTAAAACCGCAGATCCGAAGCAGGCCGCATGACGAAAGCAACCAAGCCAGTTTTTTTTTCTGTTTCTAAGCGAATGGTAGAGCAGTGCTTGAAGACGGCCGGGCTTCATTCGACGAATTTTCGAAGATCTTATCGATGATATGGCTCATCAGTAGCGAATCTGTTGCGCCCGTTTCATTTCAGGTGGGCACTGGCACAATGCGCGTCGAAGCTTTCACCTCACACCTTGCTCCGTGCCTCACACCTTGTCACATCCTTGAAACATTACGTAGTGCTTAAAATGTTCGCAAATTAAGGTATCCGGCGTATATTATGGATGCGACGAACCAGGCGGCGCACTGAGTTTAGCATGGGCTACTTCGAGTGTTTTGAGATGAACGCGCGTACGGGCACTGCCGCTTCTGAGGTAATTGTGGGCATCCAACTCTTCTCGCGTTCGACTCTTCTCTAATGGGCAAGCACGTTCCGAGATAACACACCACATTTTGACTGCTTCAAAACCATCGCAGAGACGAAGACGTGTGGAGTGACAAATAAGAGTCAAAGCGTGTTCTTATAGGGTGTATTCTTATCTTATAGGGTGTATTCAGTGGGCTTTGGACCGCACGGCGGCACTACCTCCGCGGCGGCGACGACGCCACACCTGCGGCTGCACTCCGCCGCGCAGGCAGCGCGTTTCTCGAAGCGAAACGTTGTTTGTGGTGTGGTGTTGGAAAGAACGTTCATGTGGAAGGTGTTGTTTCTGCGTGATTCGGGGGTTTGAGAATGTCTTATAACAAGCAGTCAGCATTGTTTTGGCTGCAAAATTCCGGATGCGCTGTTGACGTCCCCTATAACCCTAGACTGGAAGAATGCGCGCCGGGTTTTTTTTCTTTTGCTGTTTCGAAGCGAAGGCTAGGCCAGTGCATGAAGGCGCTCTGTCTTCCCGCGACGAATGCAACTGTCCAACAGTTGGACAGGCGCGAACAGCAGCGTGAATAACGTGGTCCGTCTCGCGCTACCTCGGCCTCATCCCCGTGCGCGGATTTCCATATTTCTTGCCTTGATTCAAACGACCGCGGCTCGAGTTATAAGAATTTATGCACCCAAGGCTGCGACGATATTTTATGTAGTGGTGGCGTGTGACATGAGGCGCTGGCTTTACCGTACCACCAAGACTCGTCTCTACATTGGCCTTGATCGTTGTTGTCAATCCAGAGAAACGTTTTCGGCTAGGAGCATTCCAGAATCGATCGATACTATCCACTGCGCTGTGGGCAATAGATGACAAGGTTTTGTTTCGGCCCCCCTCAGGGCTTCTGTGGGAGGCCTTGTCAGTGATGGAAGTCTCGATGCTGTTGGCACAAGCCATTTTAGCTTTTGTCGTGCGCATGTACATAGGCCTGCACACTTCTTCCCCACACAAAGGTACCTTGCAGCACTCCCGATAAATGTTTGCGCTCTATTGTTACTATCCTTCCGGCGAAGGCTATTTTTACTGCTTGCACAGAGCGGCACTGATTTTTTCGTCGCTGCCGAAACATCCTCTATCCATTGCTTGGTTTTAATAGGGAATTTGTTTAATGTGGATTTCGAGTGTTTATTACTGAAACTGAAAGGGGGCTGGTAATAGCCCCAATGTGGCATGAACAACGTCATGTAAGCGCGGTGATAATACCCACGCCGAGAAAGAAAGTTTTAGAGCAAGTTTAGTTATGCTAGGTGCGTATAGCAGTGATGTATAGAAGGGGTACTTTGCGCCCACCGAATTCAAATGCATATGTTAAGTACTATGCGGCGCATAGTGTTAGGAGGCGATGGTATCCATCCAAATCTACATGTGGGAAATATTCGGCTTCCAGAGGCCCTAGGATTTAAGGGTATCGCAGAGGGAGTTAACGTCCAGAGGCCCTAGGATTTAAGGGTATCGCAGAGGGAGTTAACGTCAAGGCTGTCGATGCGACGAAAAGAAGATTGTAATTGTGGTGGACGAAAAGGAGAGAGGGGATATTGCCTAGGACACCTATTAACGGTAACAGAAAAAAACATTTTGAGCCTGCCCTAAGAGCATCGCTAGAAATAAACCAATGTAAACCATTGATTTATTAGTTTTTTGGTAAGATGACCCGCCATTACCCCGTTTCAAAGGAAATACCATTAGCAACCAACCAATAATACCACTGTTGCCACCGTTCCAGCGCGCTAGCCTATAGCCGTCTGCCGCCTCTTTCGCCTTACCCGTTGTCCGCTTTCCGCTAACACTCCTCACGCTCTTCCCTTCCATGTCTGCGCCATGTCGTAATGAATTCAACGGAGTTATGTTCAATGCAATTGAATTTTCCCGCACAAGTGAACTGAGACGGGCTAGTTGGTGCATGATGCCAGTTAGAAAAAACAGCGCCAAAAAACGATACGACAGGGAGTCGTATCGTTTACATCAGCGCAGTGTTTGTCTTTACTCCCTGTCGTATCGTTTTTTGGCGCTGTTTTTTCCAAGTGGAATTTTCCCGCCTTCGCAGTGCTTGCGCGCCTGCTCCTAGAATAGCGCGCATCCCTTTCTTTATCTTGTGATTCTTGTTCTTCTTTGAACTGCACGAGCGGAGGTTCTTTTTGTGCTTGGTTTCATCGCGCACGTGCATGTTGCCTTTGTGCGCCATTTTGAACGAGCCGTTTTTGCTTCAGTGGCGGCAAATTGTTTTCGCGTAATATCGCAAGAAACTCCAAGATGTATAACTCAATAAAACGGCGCGGGAAATGCAAGTTAAGTACGTGTTTTTAGCGTCACATTGGACTGAAGTTTCCTTTGCGCTAAATAATGGAGATTTGCATGACCAATGCCAGCGGCTCCAGGAGTTTCGAACTCATCCGCGTATATAAACCGCTTGTTCAAGTCAGGAACCGTCAGCAACCGAGGAATCCTCAGGACGTTATAAAGCGCGATCCGGCTGGTATGCAAGGGAGCTGAGGCGTCGTGTGTACCAATTTTTGCTAAACGACGTGCACGCATTACTACTCAACACTACGTATACATGCATGGACGTGTACATGCATGTTATGAAATCCATGCATGTACACTACGTATACATGCATGGATTTCATAACACGCCTGCAATTGGCTGTTCATTCTATACGAGATAAATTTACAGCTAGGGTGCAAAGCGCAGCTCAGTGTGCCCCAACTGCGCACTCCTACAAAATAACGAATATGTAGTTCAAAAACGTGTCGTGGCACTGACCTTCTTCTAAAGTGTGGTGTACTGCGTATTTCGAGGACTAGGAACGGGCGCGGTAAAAACGGAAGGCACTGTCCCAGACGCGGCTTTGCGTTACTGCTTAAAATTGTGGGTGCTCCTAATAGTGAGTAAACCGCTGCAAAGCAATCGCGAGTGGTTGCCTTCGTCGGGCTGTTCATAAGGCGGGAAGTGGTCTTGCCTGTCGGTATACCTTTTTTTTTTCCTTGTTGACGAGGAGTTCCGCAGACAGACACCATGTGTTTAGGCTTCCGTACAGGAGGGGCGAGTGGCCCCATTGCTCAAATCAATTGTGGCACAACCATGAGTGCATATAGTTATAAAATGAATTACCGCTACTACAAGTATTTAACGAAATTGTTATGAACATTGTCAGGGTCTGCTTATACGTGTAGCAATGCGAATGAATGTACAGTGTAATGTGTTTGAGGTGTAAAGCTTTGTGTGCATTGTGAAATATTCTTTAAGGGGCAAAGTTCCTTAGGGGCTGGGGTTGCTGGCGTCTTCGTATTCGTCGTCTCATGTAGTCACGGTACTAAAACACAGAACCTCGTTTACGCCTCGCGCAAGAACGTAACGCGTACTAAAAAAACATTGGGACACTCGTTTACGCCTCCCGCTAGAGCTTTGTGCTTCAAGACAAGGGTCTTTTACAGCAAAGCTGTATATCTGTACCTGCCAAAGGTTTCATCTCCGTCGGCAAAAGCGCCTGCATGATTCACCACCCCAAGGTTTCACGTTAGTGTAGATGGCCCGATATTTTTTTAGGGCGCAGCTCTTTGTCGCCCGTCTCTGGGCTGAGCCACGTCGCCTTTTTCGTGCCCGAGTGAACGATGGGAAGACCAACGAGTGAAGTAGCAGTAGTAAAAAGTTTATTTGGGAAAGAGAGGGCCAAAGCCACTTGGTGGGGAAAATGGGATATGAAGGAGATTGATTGATTGTAGGGTTTAACGCGCCGACGCAACGCAGGCGATGAGCTGCGCCGTAGTGGAGGGCTCCGGATTAATTTTGACAACCTGGGGATCTTTAACGTGCGCCGAAATCTCGTACACACGGGCGTTTTTGCTTTTCGCCTCCATCACAAAAGCGGCCGCCGTGGCCGGGAATCGAACCCGCGACCTCGTGCTCAGCAGCGCAACGCCTTAGTCACTGAGCCACCGCGGTCGGTGATATGAAGGAGGGGTTTACACGGGTTGCTTCAGCTTCAGGCACTTTTTCTTCTATTCACTGACTGTTCGGAGTCTTCGCCGGGGTCGTCCTTGGTCAGACTACTCGAAAAAGACCACTTTCGTTTGCGAATTTGCCTATTGCGTGTAATAAAGACTTATATACTGCGGCACGTGCTCCTTGGTGTATGATTACATCAATGTGTCAAATGGTGTCTGAACGACGTGAATCGAAGAATGAGCATACACATATTAAGCGGTGAAGGTCTGCTTTGGTGTTCGTGTTACAGTAGGAACAATGTGAGGGTGAGGGGGTTGTGGAGCCCTTTGCCGACTTCTGAATGATATGTGGGGTGTAAGCTGCATTGGCGCAAAGATTGGTGATGAATACTTCTTCGGCTCTTGTTAATGAGGACATGTTAGCGAGATAACTAGGGGGTGTCACTTAGAAAAAGCGAAAAATAGGAAGACCGACGAGTGAAAGAAACCAAAGTAGGAGAGTCTCGCGAAATTGTGAGGGAGCAGCGGTTTGCCGTGGCGGCGCGTGCCAGCCCTCTCTGAAAGCGTGCGGTGAGGAAGCGGGGGCAGTGTGCTGTGCCCGCACGAGGCGCTCGACAGCGCGACGCTCGGGGAAACGTCACGGGAGGCGTGCACGTGACGGTGATGTGCGTTCGGCTTCCTAAGACGCAGGTACCGGCCCCTTCCTGAGACGCACTTCGCGCCGCCGACGCAGAGGCTCATCATCCCTACCGTCGAGGCAACCCAAAAGTGAGTACTGCCTTAGCGCACTACTGCTGGGCTTAAATATCGCATTAGGGAGTATCGTGATCGCCAGCCAATTTTTGAAAGACAGACAGGCCGACATGAAGACCGACTAAAATTTTCACGTTTGAGTAGCCCAAGAAAGACAATCGTCTTTAAAAACTCAGAAGGTTAGCTGACCACTGGCGCCCACCAGACAATCAGAAGTAACATTTATTAAATGGTGTGGCACGAGGCAGCACGGGAAAGACGAAAGCGCAAGAAAATGCTAGCAATCCCCCCACGTGGAGGCCTTACTAATTTCCCTAAAGCAAAATAACCCCCGTCACACCACCCACTACCTTTCAGCAGGTAACAAACACCGATCCCAATGGCACTCAACCCGCCTGAAAGACCAGAACACAGAATGTGGCGTTTAAAAAAAGGCTTGAACCTAAGGTATATTTCAATGTCCGGGACTGAGCTCAGCATATAACATGTCATCGCCAAACAAGCCTTCTCACAGCAACGATTCCCACATTCATAACATTCGTAAGGCAACTCTGGAAAAAGACAAATGAACGCCTACGAACGCGGCAAGGCATGCTACAGCTCATAATGAGGTTTCACCAAACTTGGAAAATTTCGAAAGGCTACTGCAAGTACAGAGACTGAGACGTACGCCAGTTATCATATACGCTGTTCTATACACCAATATGGAGGAAACGACAAACACATTGTTAGAGGACTGGCCACCGTTATGTAGACCCTGTTCGCGCCATCACTAGTCAGCTTCCGGTCTACTCATGCAACATTAACCGAGACACTAACACCGTCCTTAACGGAAGCGACGATCACCGCTACGCTTCACAACTTAACCAGAAACACAACGCCAGGTCACGACACAATGAACAATACACGCAGGAACGTGAACTCCGACGGCATAAAATGCTTACCGCAGTATATCAAACGACAATAGGGAAAAGGGAAAGCACCTGGCAACAGGAAACATTCCTAGTTACCATTAAACAGCAAGGGATGAAAACAAATAAATTTCGCAAACCTACGTCATGTCTCACTGGGGTAATGCGGGAGCAAGCTATATAAGATATGGTGCGTAATAGGCCTTCTCCATACACTGGAGAAAACGTTCACTGTGGCCAGGGGAATACGGATTTCATTCGCACCTCTATAATCAAGATACACGCCTGCAAGCAAAACCAACACAAAAGTGCTATTTGGGCCTTTTACATCAACAGAACATTCACTAAAGCCATTCCGCGCTGTTTAAAAGGCCTACAATTAGCCTACTGTGGCGAGAGGGTATACAACTTTCTGAAAGTCTTTGACGCACGGCACACGGACAAGTGGCGTCAGAATCCATAGAACCGACTAGCTCTCAAAACTACCGAGTCGAACCCCCAGGGAGCCGTCATATGTCGGTTGGTTTCAAATCTGGCCGGGAGAGACATCCCAGCTCAGTTGAACCATATCGAAGGCATCAACCTCTGTAACTAAGCGTATCGCATCGCAATACGCGCCCGCAGGGGATTTGCCGGAATACAGGAAGACGCCTACACAGAAGCAATGAAAAATGCATGACAGCACTGCGTCGACGCGGCCCCAGAAATAATCTGAGTTACGACATCACACAGATGAACAAAATGTCTACAACCGGCGGTAACTCCCGATATACATCTGCAATAAAGGGTCCGTAATGCCAGCGGAAAAATCTGTCTGCACAAATGATGTCAAGCTACCGCAGCACGGGGCGGCTATGACAACGCTCTATGAAGTGGAAACCACAAATCAGTAGGTTCCGCATCTCATACGTCAAAGAGCCATTCATTATCCTTACAGCCACTGTGAAAAAAGATGATGCCTCGCCTCCCTTGGGCCCATCATAGTCATCATGATGATCATGTTTAAATAAAGCACGCATCAGAACGGGTCTAGGCGGCTTGTCCCTTTCTCCACATTATTGGAGCAAGAAACCCGGGACCAAGGGACCTGCAGGGGTGACCCACTCCGAGAGTATTTGCGTTATCGTCGACCACCTTCTCACTTCTGGAAAACACGATTGAAGCCGCCGTTTCAATGAACCCATCGCTGAAGCTGGGGGCCGGCTTTAGAGAGAGAGAGAGAGAGAGAACAACATTTATTGAAAGCCTGCAATTAGGAGCGAGCCCCGTAGGGGCGAGCCTCTAAGACGCGGCCACGACGTCGTGCCGGCGTGCTCTTTCTGCCGCTGCCAGGCCGCACGCCCCGAGTTCCGAGAGGCGTCCCGTACCCGTGGGTGCGATCCTATGCAGCTGGCGTTCGAGAGCCGCCTGCACTTGCTGGACGGCCAGGTGTTGGGTGCTGTAGTCCGACGAGGTCATCGCGTTCGTAATGTTTGGGGGAAGCTGCGTTTGTGTGGCAGCCTCCCGCAGGTTCAGTTCACAGTTCCACAGGATGTGGGCTGTAGTTGCTTTGGCACTCGCGCACAATCGGCACACATCTGTCTCGTATACTTCGGGGCACACATGTACACCTAGCACCGGGGTTAGAAGGGACCCTGTCTGTAACTGTCGATATGTCACCGCTTCCGCGCGTGAAAGTTTCGGATGAGGCGGGGGTCGCCGTCTTCGATTAGTTCTATACCACAGCAGAATGTCCCCATAGCTCGTGAGGGGGGTGCACTCGGGAGGCTCGTACCGTTCTGGAGACGTGGCCGAGCCGTTGGCCGCCGTGCGGTGTGTGAGCGCGCGCGCAGCGGCATCGGCCGTCTCGTTGCGGTTGGCGAGACCCGTTCCGAGATGTAGGGACCCCATGTGTGCGGGGAACCATCGGAGAGTTACTGGGGTGTCTGTAAATTTTGCGGTACTGATCACTTTCACTGCACTGGCACACACTTTGTTTGTGGCGTAACGGAGCACTGCGGTTCGCGAATCACTGATCACTGTAGTACACTTGGGGTCTGTTATGGCCAAGGCGATGGCCATTTCTTCCGCTTGGGGCCGGCTTTAGAAGAAGAAGCGAACCGTACCTATTCGTGCTGCACCTTTGCTGACACATGCGCCTTCGCCGCTGCGTACTTGCCGGAATGATTACGCCGACCTTTTCCCCGTTAGTCCGGTCCCCTTTTTTATCGACGTCTGTGACTCTGGACGTTGAAGGCCCTATACGAAGGTCGGCGGATCGTCCGGGAGAAACTGACAGATGGACTCGGCAAGGCTGAAGACTTTCTTCATGTGCAGCAACGACCAAAACATGAGTTCCCTCACCCGTTGAAAACTCTGACTTGAATTTGAATTCGAGCGCACGGTAATATCTGCAAAAGTGAGATTGGAAATTAAAATAACTGAGTCCAGCACTAACCGGCAAGCTCGCACTCCGTCCATCAAATTCCGAATTCGGTCACATTACGGACAGCATCGGAAAGATTATGATATAAATACTGCTATGGAAATTTTAAATGAAATGAATGGTCCGGTAACCGAAGAACGCAAAGAACAGGGTAGACCAGAAATGAGTTGGCAAGATTTACCTTCAACAGAAAACAAAAACAAGTGTCTTGGTTTCTGTGTTGAATACACCCAATGTCATCCTGCGTACAATGACTGCCCAGAAGGAACAGGAATCACCGTGATAGCAGAGAGACATGCGCGACGAGAAATAGACGTTGATAACTTGACGGTCAGTGATCGAACATTAAACGCAACTAATTCAACGTTAACATGTTTTGTGAAAAGAACCGTACCGAAAAAAAAGAAGCGCACGACTGGTTTGCATTGTAATGTGGCTTGTTCAAGACGCAAGTGGCACCAGAGGATGCGGATTGCCAGGATGAAAAGGAAACACCGAGTGGACGAGAGCTTAAGTGCGACAGCGAGGGTTAAGCGAAAGAGAAGAAAAAAAGAAATGGTACCTTTGATTCCAAGAAAGGCTGCAGAACGGAAGACCGAATGAAGAAAGCAAACTTCTGTGAAAAACAAGCAGTCCTGCTGGCAAACAAAGCGTTTTATATCGGCAAGCAGTGGAGAATTGGTCGGTTTCAGGACTCTCTTCTACGCGAAAGGTTCCGCGACTGCTCATCGAGGCAACGGATCTACGCTTTGTCGTCGTAAGCAGCGCTGTTATCATCGGTGGAAGCAGAAGTGGCGATGCGCGACACTGCTTGCTTCTA
The DNA here is from genome assembly GCF_048455015.1 of Haemaphysalis longicornis. Taxonomy (NCBI): domain Eukaryota; kingdom Metazoa; phylum Arthropoda; class Arachnida; order Ixodida; family Ixodidae; genus Haemaphysalis; species Haemaphysalis longicornis. The sequence continues at coordinate 96,644,539 of NW_027526407.1, forward strand.
CTTGCATGAATGACGTTTGCGTACCACCTGGACTGCTTCTATGACATGGACCCTAGGCACACAAATCAACTTGTAGCCATTTTTGCGCGTTGGAGGATGTGGAAAAAGGTGACGCCTCGCCTCCCTCGTGCCCATTATAGTCATCATGATGATCATGTTCAAATAAAGCACGCATCAGCACGTGGTGGCTGTTTTCCCCAGCTACCACGCGGTAAAGGCATGCATACTCAGCTTTCGCGCTCAAAATACAACCTCTCGGGAACCTACAAAAACCGCTTTAGGGAAATGATATTTGGCATAAAGCTAGAGGTCAACGTGAAGATTAAAACGCTAAAAGAACATTTCAGGTTTCTGAATAGTTTTTTGTGTAATTTGCTGTCAAATCTAACTCCCCATGCATTTTATGGGATAGTTCCCATGGCCCAGGAACCCAGACGCGCAACGTGCGTGACTTGAAACTGTGCACAAAACAAGTATTCACCCGAAATATTAGCTGTGCAAAAGAAGTTTTCATTTCGCTAAAAAATTGCAGAGTAATCACTGTTGAAAGGACTGCCATGAGCGGGAAAGCAGCACATGGTTACCTCTATATTAGACTTCCCTAATACGTGTCAAAACGTCCAAGTGGTAAACACTACATCAAGAGCTGCGACAACCATATCTACCCTACCTCATCTATGGCACGAAGTGGCTCGTGCCGCAGCCAGAGTTCATACGGGTGTTATCTGGAAATGTATCTAGTGCTTCCATGAGCCCAATACGCGAAATTATTCTGAGATAACTGGTATTGTGGTTTACTACCGCGTGGAAGAAAGAACGTCCGCTATCCCACATCTCAAGATCTGTCTCGAAGCGAGGGTCACCTATCCGCAACTCCAGACCAACACATTTTCTCATGGTACATCACTGCACATCGTTTTCCGAACTATACACAGATAATTGTACATTAGGACTAGGGTCACAGACTCTCCTTCATATGATGTGGGAACGCCGACATACAACAAACCGTGTCCCAAATCCTGATCACTCGGTTCAGCAGTTGGAGGGTCGGCTTACCAAATGGCGAGAGGGGTACCCGGGAATCTGGACCCTCTGAAATAAGGATGCTCCCACTTGCTAATCAAGCAAAGAAGTCTGACTGCTCCAATAAACGCTCGTTTTTTCACCTTAACTAACATTTTATGGGGGATACAAATTCATTTCGCTGAACATTACTTATAAGACGAGGGAACATGAATTTATCGCCAGGAAGCTATACAACCAATACTTTGATGCAAGGTTCTTCAAGTATATTACATATAGATGACACTTTTACATGGACAGTTTGATGGGCTGTTGAGCCGTACGTAAGTTTGTAAAATAGGAGCGGTGGCACAACGTAGTGCCAGCAAAGCACCAGACCATGTTGCAAATAAACTTGAATATTTATTTATGCGAGTAGCTTGTGTGGAACGAAGGTTGCTAAGTTACGCCTTGATTGTTTCAGCAAGAAGGTGGACGCGCTCGTGGCTTGCGTTTCAGTGATTCTCATGTCGACACTACTTATGCCAAGACTGCTTGTGCTTCGAATGGTCCTTGTGGCTGTGGGCATCATCCTCGCTGTCGCTCCGATTTCTTCTGAAAGGGGGATTGACTGCCGAAGGGGTGTATCTCCTTTGTGTAGTTGCCTAGAGAAACACAGAGGTAATGCAATCATGGTCATCATAAACTAGTGGGTCTACCAACGACCGCGATACTCAAAATTCCCCATAAGAAGTGCACGATTGTTTATTCGTAATCGTAGGAATCAAAAGAACTGGCTCCTATAGAGGAAACTGCGCAGAGCGAAAGAGCTACATTCACCACTTAGCCAAATAGCGTCCATCATTATGCCGAAGGTTGGAGCCTGTAAAGTTTTACCCTGGAAAATGTAGCCTGTAAGCCTAAAAAAGAAAAAAAAAATCTTATCATTTCGTCCGGGTTAGGAACAGCATCAAATTCCATAAGAAGGTGATCCTAGCATCTTGGTTATGCCCTCAGCAGTCTTCAAACAGACCGTTTAGTTCGACCAGGTAGCCTTGCCTACAAGATCCTTAATATAAAACTACATTTTCTTATTTTCAAGGATTTCAAAATTTTCTAACATATTTTTCAACCGCGGCTGCTTATTTTACATGCCCCGATGTTAACATTTCAAGGTTACACAAGCGCTAGGGCGAGAGATCTGTGCGGTATTATATATAATTTAAAATACAGTTAATGTTTTCCTACTAACCAAAATAGGCCTGCCGGAGAATATCCCCCAGCAGTTATCGCCAGCAGTATACGCTAGTATGCATCTAACTCGTAATTTTAAGGCAAGGGGCGGACTTGTGAAGAATAGCTGGCCATCTGTACAGCTCGCTTTCTTGCTTACGACGGCCGTATCTCTCTAGATTCATTTTTACAATACTATGTCTGATATCAGGCTGCTTGCCTGATATGACACATGGTATTGCCTCCCTAGTTATCGCCTTCCTAGCCTAAAGCTTCGATGTTTTATTGAAGAAATATATGAACTACGATTTCCATCCGGTTATTTTTATATGGTCGGTGACGTAAACATCAGCACAATACAAAGTAAGCAGCCCTTAGTTCTTGATTATTCAAACACTGTCCGACCGGGGAATTGAAGCCACGACAACAGTCCAACGCGTGTCGAGCACGGAGGTGATGAGATAGCGTCATTATGCATTGATTACGTGAATATCCCCGCCGAACATAATAACTAGTCTCTTCTTTTCGAGAAAACAATGTCCACCCCTTTTCGACGATGACGGGTATCTTTTGTGCCTAATATTGCGGTAGGTGATGCGCAGAAATCCCCCTCTGTTGTAATCGTCGACACAGAGCAACTAGACTTAACTGTAGTAAAGTTGGGGATGCCTCGATTCACGCGCGTCTGCTGTGCAGGGTGAAAACACGTATGCGTTGACACCGCCATTTTGGGTCACTCGCTCGCCCCTGCAGCAAGTCATTGTGTCAAAACCCCGCCATAATTATCGCCGCACAGCGGTGTACTAACGGGGTTTGAATAATCTAATGTCTTCCGCATTGCTCGACCTTGTGGAAACGAAAGGAACAGAACGTGGAGCAATTTGACCCAATAGCAGCGGCACGGGACCGCTCAAAGTTTGTCTCCAACCTGCATGGTGGTGCTGGCATGGAGGCACCCTAGTGAACTTTGACTAAAATTGTTTCCCAGTTTTTACTCTTCTGGCTGATATTTAGTATTGCTTTGCTGCACGTTTGATTTGTATTCTCGGAGTATTAAAAACACTGATTTTAAAACGGAGTTGACTGTTGCGTGAATAATCCTTCGGTGCCTGCATCAATAGCATTAACAGAGCTGCCATGGGCCCGCTGCAGACCTTCATCCAAGAATTATCCTATAGGAGCGCAATTTAAAAGAGCCTTTCACAAAGCTAAGGCTGTGCATCGCTCGTACAAAAAAATATTTTCAGGTCTTCAAGGATTCCAGACACAGACCGGCTATAACATGGTCTACAATTACTCGATTACTAGGCGCAACACTAAACTTGCCTTGTTTCTCAAAACTTTGGAGCGGCGTAATGCACCCTCAATAACGAATTTAACCGTTTCTTCGCCTCCGTTATTTATGGAACGGGTAGTAGTCATGCGCCACAAAATATTAATTCTGTAAATTCCGATTTTCTTCGCCCATACACCCCGGATAGCTTAAGGAGCATGTTCTCAGGTCTTAATCAGTGAAATCGCCAGGGCTAGCCGGAATATACGCTGATTTAATTTGTAACCATTTTCATGGCCTGGAATACTTGTTCTTATCATTACCTAAAAATCCCAACACAAAACGTGTGTCGAGGTTTAAAGGTGCACTTGGCTGACCACTTTGCAAAAAAGAGGTACGAAATTATGTCGAAAGCTACCGAGGTTTATTTACCTTGCCAAAGGTTTCCCTGATACTAGAAAAAATATTTGCCTCCTACAATGACCTCAGTTATCGAAAAACACGACATATTTTCGCTTACGCAATACCGTTTATTGCTGGTCGAGGAACACAAAATGCATAGAGGACTGTTCTGATGGACTTTACAATGCTATTGATCGGAATGATCATTTTGGTTTCCTTCGATTGGACAAAAGAATTTGATTAATTACATCCTGACATAAAGTTAACCAAGCTGTACCAGTACGGTTTTCGCGGGCCTTTCATGGGTATATTGGAAAATTACGTTCGTGACCGTCGGCGGAATACAGTATTAGATAAAATTATGAGCTCCCTGCAGGTATCAAGGTGTGGTGTTCTGCAAGGGCGGCTGGCTTTTTTGCGTTTGAATCTATACGCCAATATTATACCGACATGTGCTTCATTAGGAGCATTTCGGTACGCAGAAGACGATCTGCTGCTTTCGAGGCATGGTGCTTACGATATCGCCGCGGCAAATCTACAGCATGATTTGGTACAGTTAATGAATGGTTTACTGGGAATGACATTCGAATAAACACTGAATCGCAGTTTGGTTCCTTTCATTACAGGTCTAAGCCAATACACATTGTTACGTCAAATTTTTCGGGAGTGAGGACCGTGGTCACCGACTGCAAGACCACCTACGCAAACTACCGCAAGGGGAAGATTTCTCCCACGGCACTAAACATTCTCGCCAAACGCAAATCACCGGGACGGGCCGTCGAGCTCGTGTGGGTCCCGGCTCAGTCGCAGGTGGAAAGCAAGACAATCGCCGACCACTATGCCCGAGAACTGTCAATCCGGGCCGAGGACGAGCCAGAGCTACCGCACCCTGTGACGAGTTACAAAGACATTACCCAAATGTACAGAAGCGCCCGATGTAGGCTTCCCGGTCTGCATCCGCAACTTAGCCGAAGGCAGAAAACGATTGTGCGACGCACGCAAGCGGGGTCGCTAGCGCATCCCGTGCTTTTGCACAAGATTTTCCCAGTAGAGTATGACACTTCATGCCCGTTTCGCAGACGATCCAAAGGCACTCTAGCACACATCCTTGGCGAGTGCACTAAGCTCACGAACCACCCACCATCCCCAACCCGAACCACATAGAACGATGGGAGACCTTGTTGTCCAGCCCCGACCTACCGACCCAGCTCGCGCTGGCCGCGAGGGGCCAGGAGCCGCTGGACATATATGGGACCTGAGAAGAAGGTTCCACCCCTTCTGGTGCCTGCGTGCACTAACCTTTTAAGGGCTCAGTAAAAGCTGATTGTGTCTCTCTCAATTTTTTCCGCGCGGCCCCGGATATTCGACCTGTAAATGCTTGCCCATTTTGCGTGTCGGCTCTGTCATATACAAGGGGATATTTTTTAAATTCTAACATGCCTTAGAACACCGATCTGGCCTTCATGTAATCTGTCTTGAGGTAAACCGCCTGTTTGATGTACGGGTCAAGAGCACTTTGTCCCGTAACTGTGCGCCAAGAAAGTAATTTTGTGTTGTCCGATTCCCCATTCTAGTACGGAATTGGTTGCTTTTATTTTCCTTCTAATTTCTGGAAAAAGGCCGACTTCCTTTCACCTTAGATACTGTTGTTCGTGATGATGACGTTAAGAAAAAACAGAAACATATGCACTTTTGATGAGCTAAACAACTTATCAGGATTGTCGAGCTTGTACCGTTTTCAACTTCGACGGTGAGGTAGGCGACCGCTCTGTATGCCAGTGGACTGGCATCGGCGAAAATGTGAAAGCAGACTGTCCTCCCTCCGTTTGCTTGCGACTCGTAGTACCTTGGTACTTGAACCTCGGAAAGATGTTGAAGTCCGTCTATCCACTCCGTCCAGGCCGCCGCGATGTCGTCAGGTAACGTGTCGTCCCAGTCTACGTTCCTCCGCCACAGCTGTTGTAATAGGATCTTGGCCCGCACAATGAAAGGATAAAGCCACCCTAGTGGGTCATATATCCGCGCCGTTGTTTGCAGCATTGACCATTTTGTGGGTGGTTCTACGTTGCGAAGGCGATTCGTGCATGTAGAGAACGTTAGCTGGTCAGCACATGGGTCTCAAGTAAGTCCCAAAACCTTCAGTACTCCCGACAGATAGCCCAGATGAATGACGGCCCGAGAGTCACGCTGGAATTGCTGGCGTAGCATTTCGCTGTTAGACGACCATTTGTGCAGTTTCATTTTCGCAGCTTCAAAAATGTCCGTCGCATCGTTGTAGAGCTTCATTGCTGCTTCCTCGCTTTCAGCCTCCGTTAACAAGTCATCCACCTAAAGACTGTTCTTGACCAGACTCGCAGTTTGAGGGTACCGTTCTTCGCATATCATCAAGTGGTGTTGAAGCGGTGTGGACTAATTGCAGAATTGGGCTAGCCGTCGTTCCGAAAGGTACACGGGTCATGCGCCAAGTCGCAATCGGTGGAAGTGATTCACCCGGTTTTGGTGAACTTGGAAAGCGGGCCGAATCTGACCGCCGATTTAGTCGGTCTACTGCTTAACTTCCGAAGACACCGAGTCGCGCTGGTTGCAGATATCAAACAAGCATTTCTACAGGTTGGCATAGGACTGGTGGACAGATACGCGTTGCGTTTTCTGTGGTTTCAAACAACTTATTTATTGTAGGGAACGCAACGTTGTACAAATGGTGCAATTTCGTTGCGGCTTGAATGGCGACAGCCTGCTGCCTCTCCCGGTGTTTTGCCGCTCACGCGGCAGGGCAAAGCCCCCCTCCTAGAGTCCGCCGCGCAGGGAGCATCCCAGAGGCCGCATCCCCGGAAACGTAAACACACCACGCGCTTGAGAGTCGGGGGCCGTTATGTAGTTTCGTCTGGCGTTCTGTGCGCGACAGATACTCCACCACGTTTCAAATGTACGCAAGATCTTGATAATAGCGATGTCAGCCTTGTTTTGTGATGCCTAATTTTACCATAATGCTAAAGCAAACTGTTGGATTGGTCCAGACAATTCTGTCAACTCTACACTCCTGTGCGTTATCTACGCCCTTGCACTCGTTGTATGTTTCCACTAACTAGAAGCCGATTTGGTGAACATGTTCCCGTATACTATGTCCCAATTGTCCTCCATTCTTTCCTACACGACCTGTTTTCTATAAATTCTTGAAGGCAGATGAAAAGTAATTTTACTTCTGTCAATGTTAGTGATGCTTTTTTCCTTCAGTGTAGAACTGTTGTCTAATAACTTTTGATACTTTTAGCTATACTGCTGCTCTTCGGTTAATTATTCCATAGTGATTGTGCCAATTGGATGCAGGTGTTTGGGGCATAAGTTGCTGGCCGCAAGGAACTGGTCTTTAAGCACTTGCGGAAGCATTATTATTATTATTATTACTATTACAGTCAATCCCGACTATATCGAACCCGTTTACATCGAATTATCCTCTATATCGAACTATTTGTGCGCACGGAATGTATTCTATGAGAATGTATAGCAAAAATTACGCTTACATCGAACAGAAATAGCAGCAACTACCGATATATCGAACGCCAGCGGCGCAAAAGTGCCCCCCCCCTCCCCCAAGTTGGCTTTCCCTCGCGGAGGAGGAGAAACCCGCCGACACCCCCTCGAAAAGTGGTTTAGCCCGGCAGCTCCTGTGCAGCTCCTTCACCTCGCTCTTTCTTCCTCTCTCTCTCGGGCTGTTTCCGCGTCGGGAAGCCGCCGTCGACCCCCCAAATAAAAAAGATCCTGGCCCTCCCGCCCCATTTGCTAAGACAGCCAATCGCCGGTTGTTGACACTCCAGTTCTCTGGTCGCTGGAGAGGCGCGCGTTGTTCTTTTTGCTGTTTTTGCGTTCGGAGTGTTCGAATTGTCGGCATGTGTTGGACTTGTACTGTGTAGCCGTGATGGCTAGCGCGAAGCGACAGAACCTGCCTTTCGCCGTGAAGCTGGAAATTATAAACAGAGTGGAACGTGGTGAGAAGTCCGTCGTCGGCGCGGCTTCGCGACGACGCGCTTCGCAGTCGACGACGCGCTTCGACGACGCGCTTCGCTGCCAGCTTCGCAGGTAGCGAAGCTGCTTAAACAGAAGAAAATTCATGACTAGTTCGTGCGGAAGTGAGTTTGTTTCATTAATAAAGTGCTTTCATAAACGGTAGGTGCTTTTATGCAGTCCAATTCTTCAGCATGCATATATCGAATTATGCCATATATCGAACCCGCGGGCGTTTTTTTGCGAGTTCGATATAACCGGGTTTGACTTTATTATTATTGCAACAGAAAGCCATCGTACATCACTCCCTTTTTGTGCGGCTAGCAGTATTCATACTTCATATTTATCTTGTCAATATGTGTGCATGCGCAATAGCCATTCGGGTGCAGTGCCCTATTGCTAGAGGCAATAGAATATATATATATATATATATATATATATATATATATATATATATATATATATATATATATATATATATATATATATATATATCTATATATATATAGATACGGGACGAGGGACTCGGTAAGGACACATATCAATGTTGCAGTCGTCATTGCCAGTGCTATTCAGCTGTTTCCGAAATATTTAATAGTGCCAAATGCGTGTGTTTGACATGTTTCTTTGATACAGTGATAAATAAGCGAAAATATAGGTCGAGATAAAATCCGCCGTTTTTTCCGGGAGTGGGAGTCGAACTTACATCTCCGCACAACGCGTACGCTGCACTGACCAATCATGCTATCCCGCAGCGGCTTCTCTCTCGACTTTACAGAGGGGGTTTATATTTACAAGTGCTCTGAGGACGGAGAACTAGCGCCGCCCCTCGGCCATGGCGGGAGACGTAGAACGTCTTTTTTCCAAGCGGCCGCCAGGTAAGACGTGGTCGGAGTTCGGGGTTAGCAATTGGCATATTCGAACTGCTGGAGCCAGAGCCCTCGTAATGCATGTAGCAGAACAGAAAGATACGGGACGAGGGACTCGGTAAGGACGCATATCAAGGTTGCAGTCGTCATTGCCAGTGCTATTCAGCTGTTTCCGAAATATTTAATAGTGCCGACTGACGTGTGTTTGTCATGTTTCTTTGATACAGTGATAAATAAGCGAAAATATAAGTCGAGATAAAATCCGCCGTTTTTTCCGGGAGCGGGAGTCGAACTTACATCTCCGCACAACGCGTACGCTGCACTGACCAATCATGCTATCCCGCAGCGGCTTCTCTCTCGACTTTACAGAGGGGGTTTATATTTACAAGTGCTCTGAGGACGGAGAACTAGCGCCGCCCCTCGACCACGGCGGGAGACGTAGAACGTCTTTTTTCCCAGCGGCCGCCATGTAATACGCGGCAGTATTAAATATTTCGGAAACAACCGAACAGCACTGGCAATGACGACTGCAACTTTGATATGTGTCCTTACCGAGTCCCTCGTCCAGTATCTTTCTGTTCTGCTACATGCATTACGAGGGCTCTGGCTCCACCAGTTCGAATATCCAATTGCTAACCCCTACCTCCGACCACGTGTTACGTGGTGGCCGCTAGGAAAAAAATTGCGCCCACCTTCCCGCGAGGGGAACCCTGTGTATATGCCACGCATCGTTGGGTTTACCTGGTGTTTCTGTTGGATTGATTCTGACATCGCGTGAAACGTGTAGGGAACGCGTATGATTATAATGTTTTACGATTATTATTATGTTTTATTGGACAATCTTGGTCAATCTCTCTATGTGGTATTCTTGGGGCTTCGCTGTCGCAACGACCTTTACTACATCATTGTTGCTGTAAGTGGGAGCTTCTTTTCTTTTTTGCAAGTGTTATTCATTGCCCCATCATGCGTTGTATCAGTAGCTTCTTGACGTAGTTTGAATGAGTCAAGGATATAAGTCGCGTTCGTAGTATTTGAATCTGTCTCGGTTTTGTGGCGCAGTGGGAAGAGCACCGTGTACCTCGCGTTCCGCACACAGGGTCGTGGGGTCGAAACCGGGCGCCGCTAACTGTTATTTTTTTATAGTGTAGGAGGAGGGGTGTGGACAAGAGAGGGGCATCGGAGAGGAGAGGGGGTGAGCGGCGGAGAGCGCAGCTCGCGCGGCGAGGAGAAGGGGGAAGTGGCGGACGACAACGACGGCGACGCTGCATGGACAAGGCGAGCGAATGAGATGCAGTCGCATCTAAAAGACGTTCTACGTCTCCCGTAGTGGTTGAGGGGCGGCTCTAGTTGTCCGTCCTCAATGTACTTGTAAATATTACCCCCGCTGTAAAGTCGAGAGAGAAGCCGCGGCGGGATAGCGTAATTGGTCAGTGCATTGCAGGCGTTATGCTTAGATGTGTGTTTGACTCCCACTCCCGGAAAAAACGGCGGATTTTTTGTCGACCTATATTTTCGCTTATTTATCACTGTATCAAAGAAACGGGACAAACACACATCATTCGGCACTATTAAATATTTTGGAAACAGACGAATAGCACTGGCAATGACGACTGCAACCTTGATTGTGTCGTTACCGAGTCCGTCGTCCCGTATCTTTCTGTTTCTGCATGCATTACGAGGGCTCTGGCTCCAACAGTTCGAATAGGCCAATTGCTAACCCCGACCTCCGACCACGTCTTACGTGACGGCCGCTGGGAAAAAAGACGTTCAACGTCTCCCGCGGTGGTGGAGGGGCGGCGGTAGTTGTCCGTCCTCAGAGCACTTGTAAATATAAACCCCCGCTGTAAAGTCGAGAGAGAAGCGCTGCGGGATAGCATAATTGGTCAGTACACCGCACGCGTTATTCGCAGATGTGTGTTCGACTCCCGCTCCCGGAAAAAACGGCGGAGTTTTCTCGACTTATAGTCTTGCTTAGTTATCACTGTATCAAAGAAACATCACAAACACACGTCATTCGGCACTATTAAATATTTCGCAAACAGCCGAATAGCACCGGCAATGGCGACGGCAACCTTGGTATACACACACACACACACACACACACACACACACATATATATATATATATATATATATATATATATATATATATATATATAGGGAGTAGTAGAACTTTGAAGTTGGTAGAGAACACAAGAGAAGAAAAACAAAAACTTCGAACAAGGTAAAAGCACGATTGTGGAGCGTCCGCTTTTTCTTTATTTACCTGAGGAAAGCAAGTTCTCTTTGCTGAAACGTAGGCCACAATCGTGCTTTTACCTTGTTCGAAGTTTTTCTTCTCTTGTATATATATATATATATATATATATTAATATATGTGTGTGTGTGTGTGTGTGTGTGTGTGTGTATGTGTGTGTACGTGTGTGTTTGTTTGTGGGAAGCGCCTTGGCACGACACCTTCTTGGCTGGAGGGTTTTGCTCAGAGCCCCCTCACCGCGAGCTCCCTTCCCTCGCCCTCCTCGCCTGCCGGGCGGCCACCGGGCCGGAAGACTTGGAGACACCGGCGCCTGAGAGATGGTGCTGGTGGACACGGAGCAGCGGGCAGCGATGTGGAGGGGCAGGCAGTGGGGTGAGAGAAGCGTCTGGTGGTGACTCGGACTCGGGAGGCCAGGGGGTTTTTCTGGTGTGTGTCCGGATGCTGTACTGAGTGTGAGCTCCATGTTATTGAAGAGTTTTCTTGCACTCAATCGCAGTGTGCCTCGTTTCTTGGCATGCCGTAGAGTGGTCGTTCGGTGTAACCAATGGTATTTTTTGTGTGTGAGATGTGCACGTCTTCCGTCGCCTGTTTCCTTTTGTTTTTTTTTCCGTGTGCCATCCCACGGCACTTCGGCTGTTCCTGGGCCCACTAATGAACATTGATTGATTGATAGAATATAATATTAATATTGTACTATCACAAAGGGATAGATTGCGTGCCAATAGAGACTGTATTAGCGGCACTCACTGGATAGGTAGAGTACGACCATATGGAAAAGACCTTAGCTTATCCATACCCTGGTTCTGTCTTGGACACGTTTTCTGTTTTATTGCAGCTGAAAAGGCATCATCGCTGGTGACACAATCAACCGTTTCGAAGGTTTTAAGGAACTAAGCTCAACCTCGGAGGTGAGGCGGGGCTAGGGTAGGTCTGCCAAAAAATATCGACAACATGGAGAATTGTAATACACCCCTAAGTTTTTCCTCACCAGCGTTTCTATTTCCCGCCTCCATCACGAAAACGGCCAGCGGGGCCAGGATCAAATTCGATCCTTTATGCTCAGCAGCCCAACGCCTTGTCCAATGCCTTTTCACGCGCTGCAACCTTCCCGATCCACGCTGCTCTTTTTGTTTCGAGCCCCATTCGTGCTCTCCAATTCAATATACTGCACAATGTTGTAATTCTGTTCCGGACTACAGGGTCATGACTGTGCTTACGTTGATGCCTTCTGTGAAGGTATGGTAGCTATAATGCAAATTTTACGAAAACCCCTCGAAGTACACTGCTCCAGCGGGAGCGCCGTTTGCCTAAGTGCACTACCATCAGGGCAGGCGGTCACTTCGTGACCCTAGCAGATATCTTTGACAATGTACTCACCGTTGTCAACGTTGTATTAGAAACAGCCGCATATAAATCCTTTGATTGATATTGGACCACGGTGGAGACAATTTCAGAGCACTCACCTCGCTGTTACCCAGACGGCTGACTAAGTTAGCCAGGCCTGTCACAGCCAATGGCAGAACCTGGGAAGCACGAGCAGAGGTTCCACTGGCTGCTGCACCGGCTGCTCCTGCCGCTGCGGAGACATTTCAGGAGCACTGACCTCATCTTCGCCAGAAAAACAGCGGACGAAGTAACCCCACCTGTCAGAGCCAAGGGCAGAACCCGGGCAGCACAAGCGGCGGCTCCACCAGCTGCTAAACCGGCTGCTCCACCGCTTGCTAATCCGGCTGCTCCTGCCACGGCGGCTGGTAGCAACCAAGGGAAGGCTGCGGCGGTTATGATTACCAGTCCCATAGCCTTGCACATTGAAGTTGCCCTCGAGCTCGCAGCACGGGCTTTTTCCAATATTTTCTCGTGTTCAGCGCGTGCCTCATCAAGCAGCTGCTTTGCGTTTGTGCGGGCCTCCTCCATGATCTCTTGGCTCCGTGCTGCGATCCGAGCACCCTCGTTGCGCAGGGTAAACCACTCGAACAACTCGTTGATCACCTGCAATACAAGCAAGCTCGATGCAAATAGGAGCGGCCACAACGGCACAATTAGTCGCGTTCACTTAGGTGATTGTTTCGGCTTTTTGCGTACTATATACATAAAATGAAATGAGGTGCGTTGCCCGGGAGTGTTCCTGGAATTATGGAGAATCGTGGAGAATGGCGAGAATTTTATTGGTTAGTTGCTGATCCTAGCTTCTTGTCTGATGGTAAGGTTGTGGTTGCAGTCAGCGGGTCATCGTAACCGTCCTCGATAGGCGGACCTAACTGAACTTTCGTCATTACACTCTTCGTTAGGGCGAAAGCGTTACATGTACGATATCGAAGGTTGACGCCTAATGACGCCGAATCCCAATGATGCAGAAGCCTAGGTGAACCAAGCTAGTCGACAAGGAAATCGAAGCAGGTCAGGAGAGTATAGCGATGGCTAATGGTGGCCAAAGCATGGACTGACTAGTGAGTGATAAGGGATCGATTGTGATGATTGACATGAACTATTAGGTTGAAAAATGTTAACTTAAGGAGAACTCAGATATATTAGGATGAATTAAGTTGGAATAAGTATATCTGGGTAAATAGTGATTGATACTGCTTGAGAGTAATGATTACTAAGGTTGGATTGCAGGATTAAGATTGATTAAGGTGGGTTAGAAAAGATTAAAGTGGATTCACACAAAATAACGACGGTAAAATAACCTAGTTGCTGAGTCGACGTGCGGACGTATGTATAGAAGGCACCCGTCATAATTGCACGCCCGCCTTGTGCCTAACCGCACATAAGAATAATAAAGTGTCTCATGAACATTTTGTTCCAGGTCGGTTTTGGTCGAGTACCTCCTTTTTGGTAATTTTGTTGTCTACTATACTGTAGAACGTCATTCCTTCGGCCACTGTCCCCCCCAAGGGGGGAAGAAGAAGAAGAGCTGCGCTGATCTGACGTGTGTTCCACTGGCTCCACACATTTTCGCCCAGTAATGTGGTAATTTCGTTTCGTTTTGCCTTGCATCCAAGACTACCCGACTCATCAAGTTCTTGTGATCATCTGGACACCCGCCTTGACCACGTGGGTTGAATATTTCCTGATTTATCTGTTCATAATTCCCGAGCCATGCCTACCGCCATTCGGTAGGCGCAGCCAAGGAGTTCATCATGCAAGACACCTCTAGCACCGTGCCTGTGCGTTTAGACAACACTTCCTCGGAAGTAGATATGGATTCTGACAACACAGAAGAAGGTCGCTCAGTCGGTAATCAAGAACCTCAGCCTTCAACCAACACAGCCTCGGACACTGAACTGGACCCCGGTATTACCGAAGATCACTCAGTTAAATGTAATCATCACGAGCATGACTTCATCGATGTGGTCTCCCGAGCTCAACGTCGCCGGCAGCGCAGTGTCGCCGCAGGAAACCCTGCCGCACCCATGTCACCACCACAGACCAAGCAAGCCCCGGCATCCACAAGTAAGCCTTCTGTCAGGCCTAAACCCTTGCCCAAGGACGATTTCAAACTAGTATTGCGTCCCCAGGATGGACTCCCGCTTGGCAACATTCATATGCTGATCTCTCCCTGGCACTATTGAACGCCATCAAGGTCACGTGGCGTCAGGCAAATCTGCGCCTCCGAGTGGACGTAACTCAAAACACTGCCCCCATCTTTACTCCGTGTTCTGACGCGGCAGGAGCTCTCAGTCAAATCGAACATCTAACCCTTGAAAACAAGCAGTACCCCGTCCAACTTTACGGCCTGGCCCCCGACGACTCCGTCAAAGGCGTCATCAGTGGTGTCCCGGTCCGACTCACTGAAGTACACATTCTCCACAACATTGATGAGTCCTTGGATGAAATCTACACAGTACGAAGACTTGGCACCTCATCTACAGTGGTTCTGACCTTCGCAGGGCCCAGGGTTCCTTACACAGTCCGGGTGTACGGCGCCGAATACCCATGCTCTATCTACAGGAAAACTATCCCAGTCTGCTCTACATGTCATACCGTCGGCCACAGAGCCACGGCTTGTCCTCGCCCAACCACTCCCGTCTGCCATAATTGCGGGATCAAAGAGCCTCGACCGAACCCCCTATGCTCGCCTACCTGTGACCTTTGTGCTGGCGCCCACCTGTCCGGGGCACCTGGCTGTCCTAAGCGTTATGCCGAACAGTTTGTTCTTCGAAAGACGACTCAGACAAGCCCATGCCAGCACATCTGATACTTCTCGAGCCTCCTCCCCATTTCGTGGCCGTCAGCGAGACCGTTCAACAACTCTTTCAGCACGGAGACGCAGCCATTCTCGACGCAAACAAGTCGCCCAGGCCCGGGATTCAAAGCCTTCACCCGAGACCGAGTCCAACCAGCCAAAACAAGTAAGCTGGGCTCAAAGGGTCTCTCCCACAGCTCAACCCCAGTACCTATCGACGCCCCCTCAACAACAATCCGAGCACACAACTGCCTGTGTTGAATGTAAGCGCCTTACTCAAATTTTGGAACAGCAAAACGCTTTAATAGCCTCGCTCCAGGCTCGCCTTGATGCCCTCGAGAAAGCTGACTACACTGCTAGCGAAAAGCGCAAGAAACCTAACCCTCCTAGTCCAACGCCAGAACCGTGTAACTCACACCCCTCAAAACAGACCCAACAGCCACCGCCACCACCGCAAATCCAAAACATGTTTTCTACACTCGCTACACAGCTGGCCACCATAAACCAAGACCTTCACAATATTCGGGAAGAAAATCAGAAATTACAGCAAGAAATTGCATCACTTCGCACGGAATATAACACATTCAGGAAAGACGTCACCTCAATCAGCACTCCATCCAGTTCCCTCGAGCACAACTATGATCTCGGCCCCATCTGGCAGGACAGGACTACAAAAGGTTCTTTGAGGACCCACACCCACGCCGTCCCATACGCCCGAAATGCCGACAATGCCATCCCAGTTTCCTTACCTGAAGGCGCGGAGACAGCCTAACCCACCTTCAACGACACTCCTACAATGGAATTGTAGAGGCTTCAAACAAAAAGCTGTGGCCCTTACTCAATACATCACCACCCTTGATTCTAAACCAGCAGTCATTGTCCTCTTGGAAGCGAATTCTCACATCAAGCTCCCTGGGTATATCCCCTACGGCCCGCCAAATAATTGCTCCACCCTCACACTAATTCGTAACACCATATCTGCAGTTGCACACGTCACCCCACAACGAGGATGTAATCATGTGTTCACCGAGCTCCTATCTCCATCGATCAAACGTAAATCAGGCCTCTACGTTCTGAACATTTATTGCCGCCCTACCCAAGATGCCCCCGATATTTCATCCACAGTACGCGATGCCATCGCTATTGCTAAAACTGGGCCTTTACTTATTCTCGGCGATTTCAATGCTGCACATCCCCAATGGGGCTACACGTACAAAACAAAAAGGGGCGTCCTCCTGGCGCAAGCAGTCGATTATTTTCAAATCTTGCTGCTTAATCAGCCCGGCTTACCAACAAGAACGGGAACCAGCACAGCGAGGGACACTTCTCCAGACCTCTCTTTCCTCAAGGGCGCCTTGGATGTACTATGATCATCAACTCACGAGAACCTTGGATCTGACCATGACATTATCCAACTCACCATTCGCAACCATAATTACAACGTCAAGACAGGGGTCATCCGCCTCACCAACTGGGATGCTTTTCGCAAGGCCAATTCATCGCGCCCCATAGACCCGGACCAACCTTTGGCCGACTGGATTGATGACATAATTCAAACAGTCCGACTGAACACAAAAACCATAGCCACTTCTTTAGAGACCCCTAGAGGGGATGCTAAACTTTTACATGTCTGGGAGGCCCGTTGAAGCTTAACAAAACGATGGAAACGGCAAAGACATAACCGCAAACTCCGCCTCAGAATTGCAGCACTTAACAAAGAAGCCACTGAATACGCCAAACACCTCTCCAAAGAGAACTGGCTTCAGTTATGCGGCAGCCTCCAAGGTACCCTAACCACTCGCCGAACATGGCATTTGCTAAGGTATCTTATGGACCCACTTTACAGCAAGAATGAAACTCAGCGCTCTATTACCCGTACCCTACACTCATTCAACGGATCGGCCCACGACCTCATACAAGCGCTCACGGCTAAATACCTCAACACCTCCCGCCACTTCACCCGATCCTCCTACACGGGGTCGACAAACAATGACCTGGATAAGGACTTCCAACTGTACGAACTAGAAGCAGCTCTTTCCGAGTGCAACAAAAATAGCGCTCCCGGTCCAGACCAAGCCACTTACCGGCTTCTTGCCAATCTGGATGGCGACTCTCTCGATCATCTGCTCCATCACATCATTTTATGCTGGGGTCAGGCCAACTCCCTCCCCAGTGGAAGACAGCTGAGATCCGGTTCGTACCCAAGCCTAATAAGTCCCCTGACCTAGATAACCTTCGGCTCATTTCTCTAACCTCCTGTGTGGGTAAATTGGTTGAACGATTATCATTGAAGCGCCTTCAAACCTTCCTTGAAAACAAGGGTCTCATTCCCAACACCATGTATGGGTTCAGGAAGCATCTGAGTACCAAGGATATTCTCCTTCGAATTAAAGAAGAGGTCCTTGCCCCGGCTACCCGTCACTCCCCGCGAGCAATTCTTGCCTTAGATTTGAAAGGCGCATTCGACAATGTGTCACATTGATCCATACTATCCCGTCTAAATCAAACAGGCTGCGGCCACCGCACGTACTCCTACATTGCTGACTTCTTAACTCAACGCCACGCTATTATCCGTGTAGGAGACGTTCAATCTTAGCCTATTGCACTTGGTGATCGGGGCACGCCTCAAGGTTCCGTCCTCTCTCCACTACTTTTCAATCTGGCCCTCCTGGACTTACCCCATCAACTCGACGCCATCCCACACGTTCATCACACGCTTTACGCTGATGACATCACAATATGGACAGACACTGACTCCATAGGAAAAATCCAAGACTCCCTTCAACAGGCTACGGATGTCGTTAACAAATATGCCTCATCAGTCGGGCTTCAACGCTCGCCACAAAAATCGGAACTTATCGTCATACGCAAACATCCCCCTGCTTCACACATTGAACCGATTTGTATCCACCTTGACGGCCATACCATACGACCCAGCTCCTCACTTCGAATTTTAGGCCTTATCATCTAGGCCAACACGCGTAATGATCAAACTTTATGAAGCTCTTCAAGGCGTTTCAGCAAGTCTCCAACATGCTTCGACGCGTTTCGAACCGCTGCCGGGGCATGAAGGAGAAAGATCTCATTCGACTGGTTCAAGCTCTCCTGATTTCGCGAGTAACCTATGTAACACCTTACCTTACCCTCACCAAAAGTGACACAGAAAGCATTGATCATTTAATCCGCAAAGCTTTTAAGTAAGTATTAAATCTACCTATGAACACTTCGATGGCCCGGCTCCTACAACTTGGCCTCCACAATACGGTATCCGAGCTTATTGAAGGCCACCTATCAAGCCAACGGCTCCGTTTAACACAAACACCTGCAGGGCTAGCCCTCCTAAACAGCCTTCATATCCCATGCCCGCAATCGACTGTCTGTCAGCCCTTCCCTGACCATTAGAGAAGTAACATCCAAGTTCGCCCTTTACCCAAAAATATGCACCCTGACCTCCATCCCGGCCGCCGACAAGCCCGAAGCCAAGCACATGAGAATATTTATGGAAAAAGAACAGATGTCGCCTATACGGATGCTAGTACCTACCCTAACGGTCAACACAAAGTAGCCGTAGTCACCACAAATGGCGCCCTCATTACTTGTGCATCAATGAAGACATCATCAACCTGGGTTGCCGAGGAGCTAGCTATCGCCTTAGCCCTCATACACACGAAGTACCCAATCATTATCACGGATTCCCAAGCTGCCTGCCGAAGCTTCTTAGCCGGGTGGGTGGCCCCTTCTACTTTAGAGCTACTTTTACCACACCAACCCAGCCGGAAGGTAATATCACCTGGACCCCTGGCCATTCCTCCCTGACGGGCAACAACTTTGCTCATCAGCAAGCCTGCGCCCTTTCTCTCCAGGCTTCCGTGGAAACCACATCGTCAATCCCGCTCGTAACGTATCAGGACATCACGCAATATTACCGGTCCGACAGACAACACTTCCCTCCTCCTCACCCTGCACTATCCAAGGAAGAAGAATCGCTGCTCCGCAGACTACAAATCAATACCTTTCCTCACCCAGTTCGCCTGCATCGTATATTTCCAACTCAATACTCTGCTGTATGCCGGTTTTGCTCACAACCCGGAACTCTAGCTCATATTATAATACAGTGTGTGTGCAATCCCAAACGTCCACCTCTCCGATCCCCTCTTCCTAACCCTGAGCTGTGGGAGAACCTGGTGACCAGCGGCCGTCTGGACGTCCAGCAGCTCCTGGCATCCAGAGCGAAGGCTCTCTGCTCACTTGATGGATTCCCGGACTAGGGAACCACTCCCACTTTAGAAAGCTCAAATAAACGTTCTCTCTCTCTCTCTCTCCCCCAAGGGTGAATAAGGGGAGAGCATAACGAAGTCAGGCTGTAAGTGCAGGGAAAGTGGGGCAGAGATCGAGAGGCGCTCGTAAAATGTCAATCGCGTAAGAAGGAAGATGAGGGACTCCGTGGTTGCTAGGAGGCCTTTCACGCTGAAAAATGGCAGCGCAGTTTCAAGTTCCTGTTTTAACAGACATTAGGTTAGTATAGATATCTTCGTTTGTGACCGATGCCTGTGTATCTCCCGCTTGTGTAGACGCTGACATTGTCATGATGCGCTCGATACGATGTATGGGAGCGCAATTTGCTTGGATGTAAAGAGAATGTAGAGAAATGGCAGTTCGTATGACTCCACGAAGTATGGGAAATTTACCAATGGTTTGAGACACGTGTTTTATCATTGCACGTGTGTGCTGCATGTTTTTACAAATCACACATGCCTAGTGAAAAATTGCCTACGTCTTTTAACTTCATGGCACAATCGCAGAGTAGCAGTGAAAATAACTACTGTAAATTCATCTTGCCCGGTGCATGAAGGGTCACCTTGAATTCTTGCGCTCATTTTTTGTTCCCTCTTCGCAACTGAGCAGTTCGCATCGAAGGCTTGCAAGGTGGTGGCGAAGGGCAGTGAGAAAGATCCAGGGTGTGTGTCGCGGCACAGTTACCACAGCAACTTGTGATGTCTGGCGCTGACAGTGCTGTACGCAACTGTAGCTGCCCGGTCGATGGCTAGTAAAACGTATTTGAGAACACAACGTCGTGCTGATTTCCCGATGAACTTAACATGACACTCGCTGCACCACTCTTACAAATCTAGGTGCAAAGAATACCTTGGAGAAGACAAGAACGTTTTTGGTGTCAATATCTGAGACTGCTTTTTCTGTGGGCGCTACACTTTGAAACCCCCTATCAGCTTCCGCGAGCAGGTGCGTGTAGAAACGTCCATGAACACGACGTATGCATAGGGCAACAGCTCTCCAAACTGGAAGCGCCAGTGACACGGCCACTATAAGCCCCAGGTGTTCCCAGCAAGTTCTCGTAGGCGCTCTAAGTAAGTATCACGTGTTTGCTAAGGCGGACTTAGCCTTCATCGAAGTGCCAGAAATTGCTCCGCCTAAGAAACACCTTATCGTATCAAAGACAGGGCAACGCGTCAAATGTCCGTTAGTTCGACCGCAAAACTCCCAGCAGCAGGAAAAACACCCCTTCGCCTACTCCAGTGACCTCAGGAGAAAAAACGGGAGGATCCCAAATATATGTGGTACCGACGTAAAGCGACGTTTTTCATGATTTTCACATCGCTTTTAACGTCAGTGCTCTGAACTGTGCAATGGAGTTCAAGTGATGCGATTTTCAATATATCGGGCGGGTTTCTCGACATAACTGGGATGAGACGAATGTCCGTGGGGAATGTCTCTTCGGCTTGACGAATAAAGATCGTTGAAACTATGAGACGTACTTCCACAGATAAGAATAAATATTCAAATTATCCATATACGTCGCAAGATGGATCATATTCACCAAGCAGGGATGATAGAGGCAAGGGCGTGCAGGAACCACACCAGACTAGAGACCGCATGAGTTGCACCGGTTCTGCCGGCTATGGCACAAAGGGACCCATGAATGCCGTAGCTACTTTACCCATGAAACATCACTAGTATCACCTTGCCCTTCAGGGACTACATAGGACGAGGAAGCGGCCATTGCCCAGACCATCCCCAGAGCAAATGAAGAGACTGTCGTAAAGGTCTCGCCGCGTGCATGTAGAGCCTCTCTGTGTGAAGTGAGTTTCATGGCGGCTCTGGATATCCGGCTGCACCGTCATTCTAACGAAGAGTCAACAATGCATAAACACCAGCCCACTCCAACTTCAGAGCAACATGACAGGCCCCGAAATCATCAGGGATCTATCACGCCAAGTGACCTGATGGAGTAAAATCTGCGTAATTTTTGCTTTACTGTTAAGGAAGAACAGAGCAATATAAGTCAGACAGAAGGGCCCATCCTCGCCCCCAAAAATCCTTAAGCAAAAGGAAGCAGCACTCCCTACAGCTCCTCCAAACACATATAATTCCCAAACTGACCAAGTTGCACTGCTTTTATCATACGAAGTACTTCCCGCTGTGCAAAGTTTTCCGTTCTACCGGACTCAGTAAATCTTACGATGCAAGTGTTCTTAAAACTACTAGATTCCAAGAATACCGCACACCTCTCAAGCTCCGGTCCCTAGCCCTACCGTCGGCTGGTGTAAAGGGCCGTTGTAACAGGAGTGTACAATGGAGTCCTGGACTGATGACTCCAGCCCACATTTTAGTGATTGTAGTTAAGTTTATTCTGCAAGCTCTACTCGCTTATGTACGCAGTCCTTACGACGTCTCCCATCTTACATTTTGCTGCGTGGTGCAGGCGTGTATATTAAGCCTGACTCTTATTTCCGCAACACATGCCTTAGACTCCGAGGAAAGGCTATCTAGTTGTGTTGCGTTTGTGTTGTGTCGAGTTTTATGGCGCATAAGCGACCAAGGCCCTCATGCGCCAAACTGAAGTTTGTGTGCTTACTTTTGTGTGTTCTTACTTGTGCCTAGGAGATTTAGAGCTTGTTTAGGAGCTTTGCTTCTTCTAAAAAACCAAAAACAGAGGTATTTCAAACAAAGACATCGTTTTCCAGGAGTACACTGGTGTGAAAGGCGGTGTGTTCGTTGTAGGAGGGTTTAAAATGTTTTTAATTATGAAGTGTTTTACGCTCGGGTGCACCAATATTTCAGTCACGTCATATCCGTCACAGAAGTGATGTCGCCAGAAAAAGTTCCATTGACGCTGCGACGCCCGGATCTGAGCCCATGCACTTTCGGGCCCTCTTACTGCAACAGGAGGTACGTGGCGCTCTACCGACTGCAATATGAGCGGAGACTTGCGAATGCGCCTTATGGTCTTCCCTATGACTCATTCGGATGGTGCTGTCGTCTAGGAGAGGCGAAGGGAAGTAGCGCATCATGACGCTAATGAGCGCCGACAGTTGGCGTCTCGATGCCAGCGCCTTCGTTCATGGAAGACGCGCGTGAATTGAGGCACCCTCATCTGTGGCGTTGTTCTCATGACCATTGTGTTTTAAGCTGCTGTTTCTATGCATGTGATTTTTAGTTTTGTTGTCCCGGAATAAACCGGCTATCTTTTCTGCTTCTTGCGTGCCGGCGTCACTTCGTCTCCGTGGGCAGGCTTGCGAACCCTTCGCATATGAAGGAGGTCCCCTTTACATTCTAATTAAACTGTGAAGGCACTTTGAACTTTCGTGAGTTATCTATTCCTGTAAAACAGGGATCAGCCACAATTTTTATTGTACACCACAGTCGATTGGGTAATTTCGCCATTAAAATCAGAAACTGGGTATGAATGCTTTTCAAATGCCTCTGTATCCAGTTTACATTAGCTTACCCATTTTAGATGCAGCGGGTAATATCGCCGGCACTTTGAGTGAAAAGAAAATGAAAGAGGAAAACAAAAAGAGAAACACCTCTTTTTTTCTCAAGATCGCAAATTTCGCACATGAGAGTAAAATATGGTTTACTGTAACATCTTGGTCACATTCTTCACATCATAGGCTTATCTTGTTTCATCAGGAGAAAATTATGTGTCAGATGTGTGTGTCCTATAGAATGTCTTCTGTGAGGCGATCTTCCGGTCTGATTTGTTCCCGTTCTGATATAATGGGTTTAACCGTGGGAAGTTTGTTAGTTTCGGTATCCCATGAGGACTGATATTTGGCTGCGAGTTTACTGCGTATAAAGTTCATGCAGTCACTGTGATGAATTTTTATTTGTTGTTCCAATACTGGGCTGTGCGGCGCATGCATGAGCTCTTTCGTTCGCATTAATTGCCACGTGGCTAGGTAACCAGCAAAGTTTAATGTTGCGTCCTAGAGCTTCGGCTGTTACTACATTGTGTATTAGTCTCCTACTATAGGCTGGGCCAGATTTCTGCAACTCAGTGCGGTGTCGGCGCTGAGCGAGTCTGTGTAGATAATACTGTTTTTGATTGCTTGTTGGATCACTCTTTTTACAGCCAGAGCAATGGAGTAAGATTCAGCTGCGAAAATTGCGGCACCTGGATGCAGCTGATTACTTTCTCACACTTTCCTTGTGCCACTACAGCCCCAATGTAGCGTGATGTTTTTGAATCATCTGTGCAAAAAAGATGTCGCCTTCATATGTCTCGTTTAGTGATAAAAACTGGTATATCATGTATTCACGCGGTGACTTCTTTTTTTGAAAATCTGTTAGTGAAAAGTTACATACAATACGAAAAGTACACCAAGGTGGTAGTCGGTCATATGTCTCTGGCAATTTCAGGTAATGTGTACAGCTTCTGGCATATTTCTTCAAACCCGTGAAGTAATGGTTTAATTGCTTCGGGTTTGTTAATAAACAGTGTCCTATACGAGTATTTTGTAACTATGGTATGTTTTGGCAGTGAACAGATCGTAAGGATGTATGAGCGCGCCAGCATCTTTCTTCAGTCTGTGAGTGGTGGTTTATTGGTTTCGACGTAAAAACTGTTGATGGGTTACGTCCTATATGCCCCAGACGAGAGACCTAGACCTAAATTGTGAAGTGGGTCTAATCCTTTCAAATAGGATTGTCTGGCTGAGGCATACACAATGCTACCAGAGTCAAAGGAGGAACGTACAACAGAGTTATAAATTTGTTAAAAACAAGCCCTGTCCGAACCCCAGTGTTCGCGTGACAGGGCTTTACCATGTTTAGAGCTCCGGATGCTTGCTTTTCAATATGTTGATGTGAGGTAGGAAAGTGGGCTCTTTATAAAACATTACGCCAGATAATGTATGTTCGTTTTGTATGGGTAAGTCAATTTTCCAGTGATGTATGGTGGGATTCGTTTGTAAGCCTCGTTTGAGTGAAGTAAGAATAGCCACTGTTTTGTGTGGTGAAAACGGGAAACTATTTCTGTCTGCCCAAGCTAGTCTGTTTATGGTTAAATGTACCTGTCTCTTACATGTGGCTACATTGGAGGATGTGCATGCTATTTGAAAATCATCAACATAGAGATAATAGATCTTCGATTTTGGAATTATTTTGGATATAGAGTTCAATCTTAGGACACGCAGTGTTGTGCTTAGAATACACCACTGAGGGTCCCAGTTCTCCTGTACAAAGTTCGTTGAGACGGTTGAGCCCTGGTGCACTTGAAATGAACCGTTTACCATGAAGTGGTTTAGACACTACAGTATTTTTCTACGGATGCCTAATTTTAATAAATCACGCATGACTCCAAACCTCCATGTGGTGCGGTACGCCTTCTCAAGGTCAAAAAGACAGCAAGGCAGTGTTGTTTGTGCATAAATGTTTCTCATATGGTACTTTAGATGCGGACAAGATAGTCAGTTGTTGAACAGGCTTTTTGAAAACCACACTGGTGAACATCGAGAAGTTTGTTTGTGTTCCGAACTAAGCTTAGTCTGGTACTTATGATGCGTTCAAACGTTTTAGCTAGACAGCTGGTAAGGGCAATGGGTATATAACTACTAGGAGAGGTTGGCGGCTTCCCAGGTTTAAAGAATGCTACAATAAATGCTTTTTTCTAACCTTCTGGCATTCTTCCCAGTGCCCAGATTTTGTTAAAAAACTTCAGAAGTGCTTCGACAGAAGGACCGAAGAGATATGCGAGTGTTTCGTAATGTATTTCATCTGGGCCGGGGGCGGTCTTCTTACTGGCCAACAGAGCTCTTTTTACTTATTGGAGTGCAATTAAAGTGCTGTATGTTTTTTTTGTGCCCCCGCATGTTGGCAGTCTTTGGTTTTCTGCTGAGTTTTTGCACTTGAAGAACGCTTCAGAGTAGTGTGCAGAACTTGAAACTATGGAGAAGTGTTCCGTCAGTATATCTGCATCCTCTGTTATGCTTGTTTGTATACCTGGTGCTGTTAACAGAGCGAGTGTGTAGGCCGAGTGAGTTAAATTTAGCTGACGAACTTGCTCCCATACCGGTTTTTGATGTAACTGAGCTGTTGATGGAGGAGACAATTTTGCCATGAGGCTTTCTCGGCATTGCAGCGGAGGTACCTTGCTCAGGTAGCTGGTTGAGGAAGCTGGCTTAGTGTGTCTTTTAAATCTTGCGGCATATTGTGAGCTCTGGCTCCAAGTCCACACATCAAAATAATTGTTTTGAATGCAAGCAAGGTGGCAGCCGCTGCTTCTGTTCTAGTTGTAATGTTGTGTTCTCGAGCTGCAAAGCCATTTTGAACGATTATTGCAACACCTCCAGAAAATCTGTTTGTCTGCTTTCGGTCACGGCGGCAGACCTGATAATTTTTGCAGGATGTTTTGTGCTTAGCACCCAAGTTTGTTTCTGAATACATACCGCCAGAGGTGAGCGTGCGACAAATGTGTTTGAGATCATTTAAGTTATGTAATAATCCCTTGAAGTTCCAGCGGACTATGGATGCGATCGTTTCTTATTTGTATTGTTATTGTGTTCCTTATGTATCATTTGTTCTTGGGTGCTACAACTCTTGGATGTGGCCTTTTCTGGCGCTCAAGGGATGGGCGCCTTTCTTTGTTGGTTTGTGAAGCCGTCACGCCGGCGTCACCTCCATCTCATCGTATGATGGCAAAGGAGTATCTGACGGATCAGGCTCTTTCGGCCGTGCCCCCTAGAAAGGCTGGCTGCGCGTGCTACAGGTGGCTGCAGCAGCGCAGTGTCTGCGAAAACAGAACCGGCGACTTCATTATCGTTGCTCACCGTGCCTTCGGGGGCCAGCGGAGCAGAAGTCGTAACCGCAGATTCTCTCCCAGCAGTGCTGCTGGACGCCACTGCCACTGGAGGTTCCCCAGTCGGTGCAGCAGTGTCCTGGGCTGCTTTCGGCAACCCAGCGGGAGTGAGGGGGAAGGACCGTATCTGCACTGCAGTACTAGGTCACTGCCGAGACAAGACGCGGCATTGTCCCCCAGCGAGCTGCGTCGGCATATGCACTGAACGAAAACATAGACTGTTTTTTGCGCACTTCCGGAAAAGTGACGCTTTCAGATACTTTCGGGTGTATGATTTTCTTCTCATTTTTGAAGACGTCGCAAGACCTGGAAAAGGCTTAGTGGGGTTCTTCGCAGTTTGAGCATTGGAATGTCTTGCTGGTGTAGTTCTCAGTTGGGTGGCCATGCTGTGCCCATTTCCAACATGTCAGCCTCCCTCGGCATGTGTTCGTACCACGCCCATAACGCTGACACTTGAAGCACCTACGCGGGTTAAGAATATATGGTCGAACCTGACAACGTAAGAACCGCAGCATTGATGGTCTGAGGAAGGGTGCTTCTGTGAAAGGTCAGGACAAAAGTTTTAGTTTTGATCTCTTTTCCATCGGTATCTAATGGTAATTCGCTTCCAGGCTGTTACACCTTGGTGATGGAGGGCTTGAACAAGATCTCGTTGTGTTTCGCTCAATAATTTTAATTCAGAGATGACCCCCTGTGAAGTGTTCAGGGAGCGGTACGCTGAGACAGCTTTTTTGAGATCACACATGTTAGTCTGGTTCAGAAGTTTGCCTCACTGGTTCTTGGTGTATACTGGTGTACATCCCCTGATGACAATTTTTTTGCCTTATATTTGCTAGCGACAATGAATTCCAGGAGTCGTGCCAATTTGAACACGGACTTGATCGTGAGTACAATTTCAGCTTCGAGTGAGTGAATCATAAGAACTTTGGTAAAGTTGTGTGGTGCACAAAAGAGTTGTCTGTTGAGGAGTGACTTGTTTGTTTCGCTGCGTACCCTTTTCGGGACACGATCAGTTTGGAAAGGACTTTTTAAAAATATCATGCGCCATAGTACAGAACCGGGAACAGGGGTACTTTCCCCTTTGACGTTACCCTGGCAGTAAAAGAGGTCACGGTGCTCCCTGCCTGGTAGACAGGGAGCCCATAGGCCGGAGCTTGACCAAGGCTCCGACGGCCACCGTTTACGGCTTCTGCCCTTCACCTTGCAGCACCTCGCTACAGTTGAACACGTGTTATGTATGGAAGCGGGGGGTCCGCGGTGTCACTGCTCACAGTCACCATGAATACTCAAGGTGCCCCATGCGGGGAAAGGCTATCTAGTCTTTTTGCTGGTGCAAATGTACGCGACCCTAAGCAACCGTGACCAGGATACACTTCTCGCGCCAGCTCCAAGCGCACAGCAACGCACAAACGGCGAAAGCCTCCCCCGCAGCGGCGGCGGTGGCCGATATTCGCGAAGACAAGCATTCTATGGTGGTTTTGTAGAAAACTGCCGGTAAGTGCCGGGATGCTCTTCCTAAAATACTATAGCGCAAAGAACGGGAACGGAGACAAAAAAGACGACGGGACGAGCGCTATTCGCTCGTCGTCTTTTTTGTTTTCGTTCCCGTTCATTGCGCTATAGTATTCTAATGATGTCCTACCAACTAGCCCAACAGTACGTCTTGCTCTTCCTAGCCCACGGAGCGGAGGCGAGTAGTCTGCGGCATCCCGCGGCTTATTCAGCATAGAAACTCGATCATATGCAAAAGCGCCCAAAAAGCAGTCAAAGATGGGGATAAAACTTGGCTTTAGGTTATTTTTACATCAATCGCTAGGGCAGTGAGAGTGGGGAATAATGAAATGAAATAAGAAATTTGTACCACTACGGAGGAAGTTACAAGCTCTCTGAAATGGTTCTATAGTTTCAATTAAAAAAATGTTAACAAAATGCATGCAATTTGTCAAATTATTGTAATTCGTACCCAAAGCTTAGTGAAGCAATATGGTTCCCGCACGGCGAAGCCTATGAGCAAGACAGGCTCTTAGCGCATCGGCAATTGAAAAAGAGGCTACGATTTCTCCTTGCCGTATGGGCTGGTTCACAGAAGCATCGAAAGTGTACGTCCAAAGTATGGACGGAAGAAGAAGAGGAGAGCTGGCCAGTTCTCAAGAGCTCTACAGAAAACTTGGGAGAATTGGCGAAATGCCCATGAGTGTCACCTAAAAGCGTTGCCACCGTGCACGTGAATTCATCTGGATCGCGCCAATATCATACTTTAGGCCGTAAGTCAAATTTTCGCCATTTTACGGTCTTCTGAAGCTGCGAGGTGGTGGTGCACCACTACCTCTAATACCAGCGTAGCTCAGCGTCGCCTATGGATGTCACGTCACCACATGCGGTAGCCCCAGGGGCTTCGTCGTTCGTCGTTCCAAGCCAAATACCATTGCCTTACGATGTCGGCAACATAGACCAGCAGTCATCGGAAGCATTTTTACGCTCTAAAGAAGACGACGAAAACAAAACTGCACCATAAATAGAAGCCACCCGACGTGCTCAACGCAAGAAGCAGAATCCTCCAACTCCATATGAAGGCACAACCCCACTGAAGCCGGCGATGAAACCGACCAGGAACTCCAGCCTACTTTCAAGGGAGCCAAAGCCACCTCCACTTCAGGAGAATGAATATAAGATGGTCATTTGCCCACAAAATGGCCTAGCACTGATGAAAAGTCCGCAGACGCGGCCGCGGAGACGCCAGCGCCATCTCTCGCCCCCGCCGCGGATACTCCCACGGCGAAGTGCGAGGAGGTGGCGCCACTCGTCGGCACCCCAGCAAAGAAAGAACTGCAACTAAAGCGTGGCAAACTGTTCGCATGGCGACGCAGTGAAACATCCGCCTGGCTAGGGGCACGATCAAATGCAGAGCATTTCCGGGGGCGCACGACGTTAAGTAGTTTGCGTTACGTTAATGTTGTTGCACTTGTGGCAACTGCTGACGAGGGAGCGCTCGTCAGCAGTAATTTGAATGAGTCAATGATATAAGGCGCGTTCGTACAGTCCCATTCTGTGTCGGCTTTGTGGCGCAGTGGGTTGAGCACCATGTACATTGCGTTCCTCCCGCAGGGTCGAGGGATCGAAACCAGGCGCCGGATAGTATTTTCTTTTATATAGTGTAGGGGGAGGGGTCCGGAAAAAGACGGTGCGGACTACGACGGGACAACGCGGGTGACATTGTGAGTTACTGAAATGCTCTGCATTTAAAATTAGCTCTTAAACCCTTGCCAGCTGCATTCTGCACGAAGCAAAGCTCACGTGGCCAGAAGCGGATTTGAAGATCAGAACTAATGAGGTTCAAAACACGCTGGTTGTTAGTACCCCGTAAATAGCGGCGGTGAAAGCGCTAATTAAACTTCAAGAGCTTAAGATTGCAGGCACAATTTTTCCAGTAACCAGCTACGGAATCTCACCCGACTATTCCTGAAGGGGGGATTCACAACATCTGTCTTGACGCCACAGCAGAGCAAATAATGGCGGTTCTCTCTGCCCCTGGTTGTGAGCCTCTCACGTGCAGAAGACTTGGCGAGACGGGCACAATACTGATCACATTTGCTTGGAAGAGCGTCCCTTTTTGTGTACATCAAGGGAGTTGAGACCAGGTGCTTACTGTAAAAGCGCACCCACACCCTCTGCCACTTGTGCCCCTCAACAGGTCACAGAGCCGATGTTTGCCCCAAGCCTAACGCTTTCACAGACACTCACTGCAAGCGCTGTGGCCTGTTGACAAAAGGACGTCCCGCACCACTGCCAGCCCAAATCGGCACTCTGCGGCGGGAACACGTCGCGGCTAGCAGGGAGTGCCCGAAACGCTTTCTTCCACCAGTCAGTGGGAGAAAAAGCCAAGCGAGGTCACCAAAGCTCGCCGCACAAGCTGGGAGTCAAGATCCCGCTCCAGATCCAAAGGACCCGCCAGGGGGACAAGGAAGACCCGATCCATCTCCACGTCCTAAGAGAGACCAGCCAGCGCCAAGCGAAGATCCGCTCAAGACGCCACGTCGGTGCAGGTGAGCTGGGCTCAGATGCTCTCTCCACGTCTCTCCCCTGCTCTCCCCCAATCCACCGAAGGAGCTGGCGGAGCTAAAACGACTAAACGCTCAGCTTCGTGCCGAGATTAAACAACAATGCGAGGCAAACCTACAACCCCATAATAAGCTGCTCACACTGAAGGCATAAATCAGGCAAGGGATAAACCATACGCCAGAAAAACGCAAAAAACCTGAACCCACCACACGAGAGCCCGCACAAATACCCCCTTTAAGTTTAACTTCCCAACCCGCCAATATGGCAGAATTCCCGCCTGCACAAAAGAATACCCAAATCGCCGAAACTGTAAAGCAAATGATAGCCATTTTAAAACAAATCACACAATGGTTAGATAAATTAGTAGGACAGGGGCAGGCAGTCCATGCTTGTCATTGTCCCCGAGACCTCAAGCCTTACAGCAAGCCGTCAACCCTGACAGACGACGCCACCTCTCAAGATGGACCTACCAAAAAATAGGCGCACTTCCCATCAGCAATCAAAGCTTACCATATGGCAATAAAACTGTAGGGGCTACAAGAAGAAGTTAAGCTCACTAGCTTAGTACATTTCCACCACTGAGGATTTACCCGATATTATTACACTTCAGGAAACAAACTCCCCCGCGAAAATTCCTCGCTTCGACACCTACGAAGATGGATCCACGATCTCTCTCTCCACGCTATAAGCAACCGACTCACAGCTATACAGCACTCACTCCAGCAATCGGAGCAAATTGGAATACTCACTAAAATCGTACCAAGTAAACCTAGTTGCACAGAGCTTATACGTGTTAAACATATATTTTCGCCCCCAAGGCCAAGAAAGTAATCTTTCTCATGTCATCAAAGAAGCAAAACGCATTGCATTCTCTCATCCACTTGTTATCACAAAAGCTTTAACGCGACACACACCTTATGGGGCTACAGCTACACTAACAAAAGAAGGACCACATTGCACTCCATCCTCCAAGAGTAAAACTTGATTCTGCTATCAGACCCGCATGCTCCCACGTGTTTGGGCAATAGTGTCTCCAAAGAAACGTCCATATCTCACGACTACCACAGGAAACGTCAACGCTATGTGGTCTCCCACGGAGGAAACTCTGGGAAGCGCCCACTCAGTCCTTGCCACCACAATACTTGGAAATTTATACGCTGCCCCAATAGGTACAACCAAGCTAACGGAGTGACCGAAATTTCGCAAACAAAGGGACGAAGCCCGGCTAAAATGTGCAGCCACCCAGTACCTCACGCTAAAGGAGTGGACCACCCAAATTCGCAAAGACGTGAATCGCGTTACAAACAATATTCACCTTATCACGACGGATCCCTGTGAAGATCCACACCTTCTCCCCTTATAAGAAGCAAGAAGGATCCTAATCAAACGATGGAAACGCCAGCGCCTCAATCGTCGCCTGAAAAAAAGGATAGCTCTGCTGACGGCGGAAGCAGCCCGCTATGCGGCTCGCCTGTGTAAAGAAAGTTGGTTATCCCTTTGTGACAGTCGACAGGGCACGCTAAGTACATCAAAGACCTGCAGACTGCTGTGATATATAATAGAGTCTTCCAAAAGCAAGACAGAATCCAATCACACCATGCGAAGGGTAATCCAGACCCACCCAGAAAATTCTGCTGACCTCATGAAGTCCTTCTAGGAGAAAAACCTCCCAGCCTATTCAAAAATCCCACTACCTCCTATTCAGGACAGCGAAATGTTGGATGAAGACATTTACACCCACGAAGTCAAGGCGACCCTTCACATCATCAAGCACAACACGGCTCAAGGTGGGGACGGCATAACAAATAAGCTACTTGGCAACTTAGATAACGAGATTAATATTGACATCACGGGCCATCTCAACACAGTGTGGGGGTCAGGTCGACTCCCGGAAGAATGGAAGATGGCAGAAGTGCGCCTTATTCCAAAGCCTGGAAGGTTATCG
This sequence comes from Haemaphysalis longicornis, assembly GCF_048455015.1. Classification (NCBI taxonomy): domain Eukaryota; kingdom Metazoa; phylum Arthropoda; class Arachnida; order Ixodida; family Ixodidae; genus Haemaphysalis; species Haemaphysalis longicornis. Next base: position 96,676,865 of record NW_027526407.1, read on the forward strand.
AGCACAGAAAATCTACGCCCCATCTCCCTAACATGCTTATCAATTCCCACCATCCACTCTCTGCAGGCGGAGGAACCGGCCATCTCCCTAGCCTTTGCACAAAGCTTTGCAGAAATATTTATCGCAGACAGCCAGCAAGCCTATAGAACCTTCTCAAGTGGTTGCATATCATGACCTGCCAGAACAATTCTTTTCCAGCATTCTCCTCGACATCCCGTGAGGATTATTTGGGCTCCAGCCTACTCCGTCATGTCTGGTAACGAAGCTGCCCATGAGCGTGCCCGAGAGTTGACCCACCAGGCAAGCCAGGAGTTCAGCGAGAAGTAGCAGGTCGGCCCCCTCTTGTCGTTCCAAGAAATCACCCAGCGTTATCGCCTGGAACGAACACTATATCCCCCTGCACACAAAAGCCTCACTAAAGAACAAGAGCGCCGCCTCCGAGGCATCCAAACAAAACTTTTCCCAACCCACTAGAGCTCACATTCTGGCCCCCAGCCTCCTGTCCTCCTCGCAATGCCACTTCTGCGAGGCTCTTGGCGCTCTCTACCATATGATGTGGGGCTGTGATAAGAACCCCCCCTACCCCCTTGCCCTTCCTTCCCCTGAGCACTGTGAGAGAGCAGTGTCCAGCTTGGACCCTGACGACCAGCTTTGGCTCTGGGACAGTGAGCCCAAGAAGCCAGACGGACTTAAGGGGTCCTGGAATGAGGACGTATCCACAGGGCTGTCTGCTTTTGAGACACGTTTCTTCCTCCCCTCCTCCAAAGTATCACGAGAAGAATCTGTAATGCCCTTTACCTACATTCAAGACTTGAGGAGCTCAATAAAGAGTTTCGCTTCGTCCTCAAAAAGGAAAGGCTACATTTAATGGAAGAATATTTTACCTTTTTGAGTCTATCTTTGTGATGCTTGGAATAAGTGACCCCTCCGAGCTTGGGCGCGTTATCAAAAAGCTCCAGTGCTGATTCTTCCACTCGCTGATGCTTGTCAAGCAGACTCTTGCTATCCAGGTACGACTTGTCTCCGCGAAGCCCCTGTGTGTCAATACGAAGCATATGAATTGAGAACGCATGCCGCGTACTGCGACAACTCACTTTCTCCATGCCATTCCTGTAGTGCTCAATAGCTTTGCTCACAGCCGTCAAGTTATTCGCTTCGGCGGTTGCCTGGAAGGTGAGAATACGCTACAACTAAACGATCACAAACACACAATGGTCATTCACCTCGAACATAGATCGGGGCTCCGGGAGGGCACCTTTGTTGAATATTTCCACTTGCCGCTGGAACAACCGGTAAGGTAAGACAGGGACAAACGTACTTGGCGAACATACCTCAAGATAAACGAGTAGATCCTGGCAAGTGATTTCAAAGTCACCGTTTTTCTTGACTACCAACATATTTGGGTGTAGCACTGAAGGCACCAGCTCCCGCAGCCCCTCCTTGAAGTCATCGTCAATGTCTGATAGGAGCCCTACGAAAGACTTCGTCGACGCGACCTGCGGAGCACCAGACCTGTTTTGGTGCCATTTAAAAACATTAGGTATACCTTTTTTCCAGGGTGCGGCATCAGGAAGCAGCACATTTCCAAGAAGCATGACCGGATGTCACGCCGTACATTCTGCAGCTCCGGTTCCTGCTTCTCGGAAACCATCAGGCGCTGCTCTAATAAGCTGCGACCCCCTTCAAAGCCGTATTGCCTCTCGTAAGCGCATGGCCAGTCTCTGACGAGAAACATCAGTTTTTGGAATGGTCTCTTCCCTGTAGCCTGTAACACGAGATGCAATGCAATGAGCAGTTTGTTCCGCCGGCCACTCTTGGCAGTGCCACTTATGAAAACAGTTTGCAATTACAATGCAACTTTCAAGCGAGGTGTGGACCACTGACCTAAATTTCGCATAGCAAGCTATATCGACGAGTATTGCTGCTGTGCTTAATTTTTTTCGGTATTTGAGGGACGCTAGTTTCTCACGCAACGATTAGCAGACTAACCCAAGCACTGAACCCTGAGCTCCCATGTTTCATGCGAAAATCCATCGCACATAAAAGATATTCCAGACACAAGACACGGTTGCCACAAATGCAATGTAATACGCCACTACACAGTAAATGAAAGCGAGCCGGGTGGGGATATTCATTGGGTGTATGGTCTGGTAAATCCTCCAGCAGTACAATGCTTAGTCCGCACTGAGGAGTGTGTAAAGCAACCTACGCATAAGGCGCCGTCAACCAAGTGACGGCGTAAATACGCAGCGATAACACACCATTGCTCCAACCGAGGACGCAGGTAAGCACATAACCTCAAAAAACTCCGGCTGGAAAGATTCATGCACGGAAAAGCTCCGTCCATGAGCGGAGTTAAAGGAAGAGCCTCTCGCGAGATCTCGGCGCAAACGAGAGGGCAGTCGTAAAGATGGCCGCTGCTCGCCGGTGGACCGCTCAGATATAGAAAGCGTGGCCTGTCGCCTGCAGTTTCCAAAATATGACAGTCTTGAAGGTTAAAGGGCATACAAGAAAGGGATGTCTCAGCACGATTAACCAAGACAGTTCCCGACGCTTTGTAGGGTGCGCGCGTTCGCTTCGCGGCGGTGGAATGGGGCGGTGGGTGCGCGCAGAAGATCGAACAGGATACTTCAAGTGCCGATCGGATCAACAACGAGCGTAGGACTCGTCCGCGCATAAAAATGTTGCGGTGTGAAAGCAACCAATCTTCCTACAGAGCAAGGTGGATGTCGAAAACGGTAGGGAGGCTTTCTGGCCTGTACTTTGTAATTTGGTACGTGCATACTCGATGTAGTCAACCGATTCTGATTGTAGGGTTTAACGCGCCGACGCAGCGCAGGCGATGAGGCGCGCCGTAGTGGAGGGCTCCGGATTAATTGTGACCACCTGGGGATCTTTAACGTGCGCCGAAATCTCGTACACACGGGCGTTTTTGCTTTTCGCCTCCATCAGAAAAGCGGCCGCCGCGGCCGGGAATTGAACCCGTGACCTCGTGCTCAGCAGCGCAAGGCCTTAGCCACTGAGCCACCGCGGCGGGTCGATGTAGTCAACTAACGCCGTGAAGATGCTACCGTCGCGGACTGTGACGCGGTGGTGGTGGCGTAAACCTGAACATGTTTGTGTCTGGCTGCAATCATTTGCTAAGACCGACCCGCCTAATGCCTTCATTCTTCATTAAAAAATATTCCAGGAGCTGCACTTTGCTTAAACTAACAGGAGTCGGCCAAAAAGAAGCTAGCCTTTTCCGCAATGGCCCCATCGCTTGTAGTGTTCAGTTCACAATTCTTTACATTGTATACGGCACATGATTGTACAAAGTAGCTACACATGTTTATTTATTTTTATTTGTTTTCCTGTGTAAAATCGTCCCCCATCCTTTATAATCATGAGTTTCCAGTGCTACAAAAGCTCTAAATTTGCCGTAAACACTCCGCGAAGGTGTTGCTTCAAGCATACATCGCCCGTTCGCCCTCCGTCACTCGGGGAGAAAATCTCCCCGTCGTTTTCTGGGAACGTTCACGAACGCCGTGTCGTGCACACCAAGGCGCTGCCGTCCGCCCCTGCCGTTTAGGGAAGGCGATTACAAGAAGGAGGGATATACGCACAGAAAGCAAGTTGACTGCACCGAAAACATGTGCACGTAACGGAAGTTCCTATGCCCTTTCCAATGTCGTCATCTTGTTTACATTCTGGTAGTTAAACATCTTCCTTTCTTCGGGCTTCGTGACATTTCTTCATTTTCGTCATCTCTGAATACCCTGCTTAAAAATTTTTTTCTTTTAGTGAGTTCTCGGTTTTTTTTATTGAGATGTCGTATGGTTGTGGCCTTTCCGTCTCGACTGCGCTTTTTTGAATTCCGTTAACTTTTCCGTGGTTCCTTTTTCAAACGGGGCTAGTCATGTCATTCTTGTAAACTCTTGCAAATTTGGTGATAAGGATAATCGCCAAATACGGTGCTGATTTCCCTATCGATTTCTGTGTTTTACAGAAATCGCATGGTTTAAAGGATCCATGAAGAGAAAACAAAAGTTGTTTTATTCGAAAGACTAGGTGTTTCATAGTACCCCAAGCGCTTTCCCGGAAGCAAATGATGCTTTATTCACTGAGAAATAAGGCAATTTAAGACAAAATTTTAAATCTTCCGCTAAAATTGCACATTTGATGACGTGAACAATGGCGTCATACGAGCCGGTCCATGAAACAGATACTTAGTATGTCGACTCCATATAGCACCCACACGCGGGAATCAGACAGGAACCGAAACTCGTGCCGAAACCAAGACGGCGGCCATTTTAAAAATACTAGTAAAAGCTAGTGCACCCGCAGCCCTAGTCATGGAATCGCCTGATCCGGAGAACTAAACTCTCGCCGAGGAGCAAGGGATCGCATTTAACCACCTCACACCACTTGAACGCTCAATGCTTCTAAGTGCACGAGCGGCAGGAGTTGTGGGATACCCGGTGGACGGGAAAGCGACCATTCCGCGATAGCCATAACAGACGAACGCCCTGCCGTCGGCACCGCTGCCTCGTCAGCCCCGTCGCGACGGACGAATACAGACTGGTACGTATGTGCCGTATTTCTATTACGGTTAATAATAGTTCAACTTTAGTAGCAGTATCGCTTATGCCAGTTGGCCAGTGTCGTGTATGGAAAGCCGTTCGCGCGAGCTCTCTGCTCCGACCAGAAAGATACGAGCGTCAATGCACGCTGTGTACGGCATTTTTGCCCCAAGGTCAGAGCGCTTTGACGGCGATTTGACGAAGTTGGCGACGAGCGCCAGCATGTCCATGGAGTGAGCCAACGTAAGTGTCCCTGCCGTAATCACTTCGTCGAAAATTAAGCGAGCACACTCGTACTTCCTTTAGCTCCCTTTCTCCTCCGTTTGCAAAGTTCACAAAACGTAGCCACTTGCTTCGCCGCGGTTCGTCGTTTGGCAGCACATGAAAGGAGATATCTTCACCGGCGGAGATGTCGCACTCCCTTGACGATTTGCCCGTACTACATGGGCATTTCAAAACGCAGCAACGAAATTTCATTGTAAAGTACTCGAACAAACAAGTTTTCAGTAGTTGTAAACTAGAAACGAGCTGGTAACGACAACAGCAAGCCAACACCATTCGAAACTTATGCGACGACTGGCACTATCTCGTCGCTTCTTGCTGTTCCTTACTCCCCTCGTTTATATTTTTACCTTTGCTGGTTGGTGATATGACGGCCAACCTCTTGTCAAGGGATAAAGATACCAAGCAAGGTCGCGGCTGTACGTGCTGGAACGGTTCGTTGGCCCCTAAGAGCCTCGAACCCGAAAATTCGTCTGCGCGACGGCAAGATGTCGAGCTCGGCCGGCGGTTGTTTCGTAAGCATTGGCACACACGCTTGCGTGTTCATTCGGAACTTCAACAGTTTACTCCACCGTTCTTTGTCATAAAAAGAATGTGCAGTATGTTTCACGGACATATAGCTCGCTATGCAAACTGTAAGCCCTGCCTAACATGCGTTTGCTTTTGCCGGCCTCCGCCAATCGCAGAGCATTCTCGAGTGACATCATAGGTTCTGTTGGGGAAAATGAGCTGGTGGGTCGCATGGTCATTTCCTTTTTTCCTTATTATGTAGCTTATTTGAGCGAAGTTTGCGTTATAAGTGGTGTCGTTATGGTTCTAACGAGGCAACCTTTCGAATGAACCAAACTTGTGTTTTCTCTTCATGGCTCCTTTAAAGAGGGAATATATGTTTTTTGCTTTGCAACGTTTTTTCCCTTTTTTCGGAATTTGCACTAATTAGTTAGTAGAACAGGCGCAGATGTGATGGGTGTACTTTGGAGCTTCAAATAAAATATCTTGGGATTTCAACAAGCCCAATCTGTATGACTATGGGGGGCACCGTAATGGAGTATTTTTGGCAGTCTGGGTTTTTTAAATGCAGAGCATTTCAGTAACTCACGATGTCACCCGCGTTGACGTCCGTAGTCGTAGTCCGCACCCCTCCCCCTACACTATATAAAAAAATACTATCCGGCGCCTGGTTTCGACCCCTCGACCCTGCGGGCGAAACGCAATGTACATGGTGCTCTACCCACTGCGCCACAAAGCCGACACAGAATGGGAGGCTACGAACGCGCCTTATATCCTTGACTCATTCAAACTACGTCAAGAAGCTGCTGATACAACGCATTCACCACCACCAACTCCCCGAACACTAAACGTTAACGCAATACACCCACCCCCTATGCGACGCATTTACTCGAGTCCCCCTTACGGGGAGATGGGCCCAATTTTTTTACTTGGCGAAAATATCAGCAGACTAGATTTGTTGTTTATCGCGTTATTCAGAAAAACGTCACTGTTGCCGGGATCGTATCACCATGCTAGGGCTCAGTAGCACAACATCAGTGGGCCACCGTATGGCTGGTAGCCGCGTATATTTTCTACCATATTTTATGTTTTAACTGATTGGTATTTCATATGAGTTTGATGCGAAATATCTCTCGATGTGACTTAGTCTCCATTATCGTATTTGTTCGTGTTGCATATATATTTTTGGGTATCGGGTGATGTATTTTGAACTCAAATATTTCGTTCTGTTGTGAAGTTAACATGGCCGTACTCGGACAATGAAATAAATGTTTGTTTGGTTCTTTGCAAGTCTCGGTACTCGCCTGCTCATCGTGGTTCTTAGAAACAAAATATTTCACTAGACACTCAAGAACACTTATTCGGGCGGAGCTTCAGGTAAAATAAAATGCTCCGCCGGACGCATAAACACGCCCTCCTTCAGGGTGTGGTTAATTACATAAAATACTCCGCCAAATGCCACAAAAAACTCCTCTCCTCAATATAGTAATATATACAGCGAAATACTCTGCAAAATACCCGCAAAAGCTTCCCTCCTCAGCGGAGTAATCAAAGCAAAAGTACTCCGCTAAATGCCTGAAAAAGCTCCCTTCGTCAGGAGAGTTTATTAAATACTCCCTCTCAGTGGAGTAAATAAAACTTCGTATACGGAGCACGCTAGAGGACAAGCAATTTACTCCCTATCTGGAGTATTTCCGTTTAGATGGTAGCACATTATTTTTCCATTACCGAGGATATCTAGAGTGATACACATACACACTGGGAGAGAGAGAAGTGATTTGAGTTAAAATATGAGCTCAGCTTGCAAGTGACGTGCATACAACTCGTTGCAGGGTTATAAAGATCGGGGAGAGAACAGCATAGGGTTAAGGAAGGAAAGATTAGACAGGGTTGAAAAAAATTCGCCCGGCTTGCCCCTGTGGTGCAAGGCTGCAAAAACAGCCGGTCTGGGGGTTTCTCTCACTTTGTCAGAGACCCTTTGTCGGAGACCTCGCATGGATTTCAGAACTTGCCACTGAAAGGTCTTCATGACTGGTAGGCTAGGACCGTTTTTTTCGCAGCCTTTCACGTCTATACTTAAATAGACCGCGTCAGCACTGCTAGAACCCGCGACAGCCCTCTTCGCAAACTAGGCGTCTCCAGAGGGAACTCGGCGTTGGTGCTCCCAACTTCAGGCGCGAACGCACGCGAACTGGTAAAACCAGCTGGCTTTTGTGCCTCTGTGGCCCAGCGGGTAACGTCCTGGCTTCCAACCCTTACATGCGTACGTTCAAGTCCGAGCAAGTACTTTATTATTTTTTGCATGTTTTTTGGGGGGAATGCACCCTAGACCAGTTACATGCATTCTTTTGACAAACAAGCGTGATATGGTACTTTATATCAATATCGTTGATTTAGTACAACTAGGCCAGTTTAGGTCTGGACAGGAGCCTGGCACCATGCTAAATAAAATCCTCTGTTGCTCCACAACAGACCGGCCTGACTTATTTGGAGGCGGAATGTCTCCCAGTCTGCTCTTCTCCTCCGTCTTCCTTCTCGCCATGGTACAATGTTGAACGTATTTACCAATTTTGTTGCCTCCCCGTACACCGATTTCTAAGAAATGGTATGCAATGATAGACTTGCTTTCGCTAGGTGGTGTGCGGCGGCCGTAGCCAACTACAAGCTGCACGAATTTTGTAGCGCTACAATCTTTGAAACGAAATTTATCGTGTGCTGCCTATTTTGATATCGACAGTTGAAAACGACAAACCTGACGTCGCGCAGACTAGCAACTGGTTTATTGAAAGTTCGATTGTTCTATATAATCTTGCTTCGTTCATATTGAAACGGACTAAACAGTATATCTTACTCCACGTGCGCTCATGAGCCATCGGATTTCGCTTTCATAATCATTGCGATAGCCTTATGAATTAGCGCTGTGGCGGCAACGCTGATCCATTCGCCAGGGGCATCAAATAGCATGCTGGAAGGCTAAATCGATTCCTTTGAATTTTGAGCGTGACAGCACTGTTGCTGGCTCCTGCTTCGGTTTGCATCTGCATTTAGTCCAGTGGACTCCTGAGGGCCCTGCAGTTGTGGCGACTGTCAGAGGACCGGATGCTGTGGAAGTGAACGAGGCCACCAGCATGCTCTGTGAAACAACTCGCAAGTGTATCAGCGTACCCGCAATAGTACTTACTGATAGGGATATAGCAATGATGAAAAAAAGCAAACTCCGATGGCTCAGAAGCGCACGCGCCAGGAGATATCCTGTTTATTCTACACACTAAGTTGACTTACACCCTTTTAGCCAAAAGGGTGTAGCATAGGTGAAAAAAAGGGTGTTGGGAGGCCTTTAAACCCTTTTTCATTAATTCCAACACACTTTTCCTAGCTATACACCCTTTTTGTGTGCAAAAAGGGTGTTGATTAACTTCAACACCCTTGGTTTCGCTTGGGGTGTTGAAAAGGTGTGGAAAAGGTGTCCAGCTGTTCATTGAATAAGGCCATGTTTGGAGGCATAATAGCACTGTAAAGAAGACATCCCGTCATGTGCCCCTCTACTCGCAATAAATTTCGAAACACAAAAAAATTGCTCTTATGCAATGATCGCTTGTTTCTATATGCGGTGCACCTCATGCCCCAAGTATATCTTTGGCACGTGAAACACCAATTTGAACCTTCAAAATTAAAAAGACTATAGTCGTGTGGCGAAAAGGGTGTTTACCGACTGCAACACGCTTGGCTTTCTGTAGGTTGTTGAAACGTTGTGAAATAGGTATTCAGTTGCAAAAAAAGAACAGAGGAGCGGGGGTAGACCTAGTTTCTTCTGGTGTTGCTAAGTTTTGTTATGTTTGCTAAGCTTTGCAATGTTCTATCTAAACTAGGATGACCGCTGAGGGGTGAGGCCAAGTTTAACCGGATTTTACAAGGCTGTTCCAGTGTGTGTGTACTCCCCCCCAACTGCCATGGGATACAAGGGGGAAACGTCGGCCCCCAGCCATGCTGTTTCTTCAGCCTCGCACCATTTTTTAAGCTGCGCCAATTTTTTTGCCTTTTAGAATCAACAAAAGACTAGTACCTTTGAAATGGTACAGTCAGAGGTGCGCATACGCATACGCCCCTTTTGCGCACACTCTAACAAGCTCGAAAGCCGACTTTACGGTAATATTACCCTATCTGCGGTGGTGCACCCTTTACAGGCACCGCAGTTCTTTTTCTTTGTATTTGTTTGCTAAGGCCCCCCAAACTACCTCAAGTTTGAAGAGGTTCACTGGTAACAAATTATGACAATTTATAATGCTTTAAATATTATGAGGTGCAAACCACCCACCGCTTCTAGAAAATGTTTAGTCCACCCGTGTAAACAGGTACAAAATGCCTCCAAAGTTGGAGATCACTTCACCTTTTTTCTGAGTTGGCGGTCTTTTCGTACACCTTTTGTCTTACACCCTTTTTTCATTGCACCCTTTTTCTTAGTTTCGAACACCCTAATTTGCAGCTTTATACCCTTCTGGGATGTGGTGCAGGCTGGGAACCTCTTTCCCTCTCACAGTCACCTCAACCTTCTTGGAAAAAGGGTGTTGAAATAATGAACACCCTTTTGAAGGGTGTTGAGGTGGCGGGGAAGATTTGCTTGGTATTTAATACCATTCTAGAAGTTATGAAACACAAATACTACCTCGTAATTGAAACGTTTTTGAAAATCCGCGTGTTGATTTGTATATTCTCATAGTAAAATCCATGCTTCCAAAAGTAGCGCTAAATATGTTTTTGGTCACTACCCACCGGCTCGATCGGGGGCTTTCGTCTGCTGGATATAAAAGCAAAAAGTGCACATGTATTACTCAGTAAGTATGCACTCTCTGTGCCGCTTGCATCTCGTTGGTTTTCTTGCTCAATTCATTTGTGTTCCAACTGTAACTTGTGCATCTTGACTGTTTGTGTTGAATGCTGCGCGCTCCGCCGATTTACATTGCCACTGCGCATGCCATCACCTTAAAAAAAGGCGTGAGGCTCAACACCCTTTTTTATGGTGTTGTGCATTCTGAATAACCTTTTTTAAGGGTGTTGAGCTCTACACCCTTTTTTTATCCGTACACCTTTTTTTGCCAAAACAACTTTTAACGGTGTTAGCCATGGGAGAAGATTTTACACCCTTTTTTGCCAAAAAGGGTGTAAAAAAGCTTAGTGTGTGTGCCAAAATGAATATACACTCCCCATCGCCTGGCTAATAATAAGCCGTATACGAACTTTACAAAAAAGGCGTGTTACAGTGGATGTCGGGAGACGCCAGAAAACAAGAAAACTGCAGGCCTGACGATGTAGCCCAAGGATACGCTCAGAACCTCATGACCTCAGATGAAGCCAGTAACTTCAACAAACACACACACTAGGAGCCGATGTCCAGAACTCACAAACAACACGAAAAAAAAGAGGCTGTAGCATGGATAAAAATCCTAACGAACGGATAGCAAAAATGGCAGCATCTCGACTCCGTGGATGATGGTGAGAGTGCGGATTGCGGGGACTCGAAATGTCATCCAAGTTGCACCCCCCGGAACATCCTATTTGCGCCCCGACCGTCATTCGATATGAGCCGTGAGTTGCACCTTGATTGTTCCCTAAATGAAACTGCAACTCACGCCTCAAATTGAATTTTGGTTGAATTTCGCTTGATGTTGGTGCGCCCACGGATGGACGCGGACGAACATTGGGAGGACCTAAGGTACTCCGCACCGTTACAGGCGAGGGAGTAAGCCGTGTGACTCTCAGGTACTAACACATGGTCGTAGCCCAATGGGTAATGCGACTGCCACTAACTCTGGTCTACCCGACACTGTCTCGAATCCTGCCGGTGCTTGTGTGTGTGTTTTTTTGCGATTGTCAATTCTCTGCGCACGGACGTGGACGAACATTGTGCGGTCCTAAGGTACTCCGCAAGTAGTATATTTTCTTAGTAAATCGACCAAAAGTATAGTCTGGTCGGTCCATGGTGCAGAAACGCGCACACACTACACCACGTCGCCGCGGTGGCTCAGTGGCTAAGACGTTCTGCTGCTGAGCACGACGACGCGGATTCGATTCCCGGCCGCGGCGGCCGCTTTTCTGATGGAGGCGAAAAGCAAAAACGCCCGTTTGTTTGAGATTTCGGCGCACGTTAAAGATCCCCAGGTGGTCAAAATACTCCGGAGCCCTCAACTATGACGCGCTTCATCACCTGCGTTGCGTCAGTGCGCTAAACCCCACAATCAATCAATCAATCAATCAATCAATCAATCAATCAATCAATCAATCAATCAATCAATCAATCAATCAATCAATCAATCAATCAATCAATCAATCAAATCAATTAATCAATAAATCAATCAATCAATCACCACGTCAGGTGGGGATGTACCAATTCACTACTTACACCACACATACAACATCTTAGTGCAGCACGGTGGGAACGGGTGCTATCCAGCCAGAAAGAGCAGAAACACGAGCTTCTATACCGCGTGTCAAAGCAGGAGGCACTTTATGCAGGCGCCAACACAAGACCACCGCGAGAAAGCAACGAGCAAAAAAGTTTATTGAATTCAATTACCATTCGCATCCTGCGGCAAAATTAACATACTGAGGGATTTTGGATAACCTCTGTCGTGCGAAACTGACGAACGATTCACCAAATCCTGTCTAGGCAATGCCGCTCGATGTCAGTATAACCAGTTCACTGAAGTGACGCACCTTCGCATTATCGTTCGTTACGCCGTTCCTAGCACAACTTTAAACTCCCCAACATTCTGCACCGGCCAATCAAAACACGCTATGCTTAAGCTAACACAACCTAAGCTAACGTATCCTGTCCTTACCAACAAAGAGAACATAATGCAACCTAACCTTAACGTAACTGATCTAACTAACGGAACTGGCCCTTGTAACGTCTCAAAGCAAGTTTCTTTTACTAAAGGCTCTTTGTCGCGCTGTTGTCGTCGTCATGGAATGCTAACTCTCCATTTATACATTACGTACTGGTGCCGTCAAAACTACTTGGAACACGGTCTCATAAATTTACAAGAATTTCTTCTTCCAGAGACTGCTTTCTTCATTGGTGTGCGTTTAAAGGAGCCCTCCCTAATCGAAAAGCTTCCTGTAAACTAGTAATGGTTGTCATAAAGCCAGTAAGTAATATTTTGTGTTATTCACAAATCCTTCCATTTATGACGGCACCTGTACACCCCAGTTGCCTTTTATTAAAAACTGTGTTACCACTCCCGAGGTATGTGATCTTTTGGCTGCCTCAACAAAACCGCCCCTTGTTTCTAGTTTTACGTCATCTCACTTGAAGTAATGTATCAAAAATTAGAAACCGTACCTCTTTGAGGCGTTATTGTGTTGTTTGCTATGTTCTGCTTTGGAGAACACTAAAGCATTTACACTTATGCAAAGACGTTTCAGTATTCACTACTGCGTAATTAAAGGTGTGGCCACGAGGCTAAGTAAATAACAGATATATTTTTATTTACCCATGAAAGTGAACAAACATTTCAAAATTTAATATCCATAGAGCACGCGAGATATACATGAGAACGGAACCATGTGCTCACCTCCATAGTCAGTCGTCCATACTGAGTAAATAGTTGTAGGTGCTGCAGGTCGGATTCATCTATGTTTTGCTGAAGATTGTATATCAGCACCGTGCTTGCCATGGCGCTCAAGGCGAATATTGTGGAGCAGCTTTTGACCGTAGATTCGCAGTCAAACGTGCCTTGAGAGTCCAAGAAAATCACTGCGACTTTCCTTCCTTCGGTCGTGGTCACCTGCAAAAGCCGAACGATGGCATCGCAGTCGACCAGCTCACAGAAATCGATTGCCTCACCACAAAGATCTCGCTCCAGATCCAAATTCCAGTAGTCTCTCTGTCCGAGCCACTGCGCCATCGAAATCCTAGTTCTGGGTCATTAGGGTCCGTCATCCAGTCGTATTGTCTCCTGTTCCGCATGTACTGGAGAAAAAAATTGAGCAAAAAAGACTTGCCCCTCCGGAATTTGCCTGCTATTGAGATCACCACGACGGGCAGGTTCCTGACGTGTCCAGCCAGCAGTATTCGCTTCAGTGCATCGAAGTCGAAGCTAAAACGGCTGCCATCTTCGAGCCGCAGAATCTGGATGGGTCGACCAATCTCTCTGTGATTAGCCATAGCGCCAAATGGCCCCGTCTTCTTCGAATAGCTATGAAATTCCTATTTTGCTGTGCGGCGGTGGAAATATGTTGCGTGTAGAGGAAGGGCTGTAATTAAAATAAAGGTGGGAATAGAGCACTTCTGACGTACAGTTCTCTGCACATTTTAATACTTATTCACTTATGCGAGTTATGCGTTTATTGTCGAGACGGCTGTTTGGCTAATGAAAAGAAAATGCCAAAACGCACTTGTTGAGATTTCGATTAAGTTTAAAATCCCCAGGTGGAAAAAGTAAACCTGAGCCCACCAGAACTCCGGGCCTCGCAGCCTCGGTGTAGTTTCGAAAAGTAAAGCACAGAATTTCAGTCAATCGATTGCAAGCCGTCATACTGTATTAAGTGATATTATGTTGAGAAGTGTTATTTGTTTTGTTTATTTATGCTATCGAAGAAAGGTTGGAAAACACTCATTCAGAGTGGGGCTAACCCGCGCCTCCCGATTGCATTTCGTATGCCTTTTCAATTCTGTTATTTGGGCTGCCGTTTTGTCTGCCACTTTTGGGGGTATTTATGTTGAGTACAGCTGTATCTTTCACACTTGAGGTTGATAGCCAGCGCCAATCTGATAACGCGGGCTTAAGGGGACGGGTAATGTACAGGATTCAGGAGCCTGGGGACAGAGCCTGTGCAGAACAAATTTCTGTATGAAACACAAAGAAGCGGTATTTCTGATACCTATAGTAGGTTTTTCATGGACAGCACGTTGCTATTACTACAGACGTAAATCACAAAAATACTGCTGTAGAAACCCCCAGGGACAGCAGAGAATGCTTTACGAAAAGTAATTAGGCAGTCAACGTGCCAGTCCTACGGAACGAGTAAAATATGCAAGCACTCGAGCAAGAAATCATGCTACTCTAGTACAGATAGTACCCTGCGGAGCCCATGTGGGCCAGTATACAAACAGGCATAAGCTATATCGAGTTACCCCCTACGTGTCAATTAGCTCACTTTGGAGTTGTACGGAACCGGGAAAACTCCCGTGCTGGCAAAACAGTTTATCGAACCGAAAAAATTACCGGTTCGGTTAAGGTTCGGTTTCGGATAAATTCATTTTGTTCCGGCTTAGTTCCGGTTCGATTATATCACAACCAGAATTGGTTCGCGAACCGGTTTGGGGAGTCAAAAAATTGTTTTGCAGTTTAAAGGTATCACTAAACCTAAAGAGAATTCTGGTACATTCAAAATACTGGTTTTCCCCATTACATTTTGCGCAATTTCAAAAGGAACAGTGGTAAAAAGGGCCAGATAATTAACACAACACATGAAGTAGTCAAGATGTCCCAGTTACTTTCGCCCCCAATCCCTATGTTGTTTTTGGGACTGCTTAAAGGAAACAAGGGTCATAACATGTCTGTGGGATACACTATCCCTCTTGCTTTGTTTTGTTGAACGCACAACCTTCTCTGTGGAATCATCCATCACCTTGAACATAAACGTCTAGAGTTAGGCCTGCGTATGTCGCATTCCCTCCGTACATTAGCAGACAAAGTGTGTAATTCCTAGCGGTGTACTTTTTTCGTCAGTTGTAGGGTAAGAAAAAGTATCCTTCAGCAGCAAGGAGAATGCTTCAGTGCATTGGACTGTTGGGTGACCTAAGATAACCGGTTAGTAGCCCCCTCTCGAGGGTCTCAGCAAAAATACTGCTAGATGTGAGCTTTAGGTAACGATAAGCCAGTCATTGTTACGTAAATCTCCGGGATGCATTATGAGACAAAAGTGTGCGTCACTATAAATGCGTTCCCTGACGCCTGAGCATCGCCCCCGTTCTGTCCACTAAGCCGAGGAATCGTATAACCGATTATGCGATCGCAAACTAAAGTGTGATTATACTACAGTGTTTTTGGTCTGATTGATAGGAGAAAGGAAATTAAAGGCACTGGGAATATTATGTAGCTCAGAAGGTAGCTCACCGGCACGCACCCCAGGTCGGAGGAGGGGGAGAGGGGGAGGCACTCGTAAACCACGGGAGGGAACTCTTGAGGAGGTGCTCTTTAAATTGTCGAAGGCAGTTTTGCCACATCCGCCGGAACCAGTAGGAGCAGCAGCAGAGCAGTGAGTTAAACTAGTCAATGAAGCCCATATCGAAAACGAAGCATCCCTGAAAACAAAAAACAACAGAAAAAATCGGAAGTATTAGCGCTGTGCAAATGCAACAACCCGAGACCAGCCTGCTTTTCTGCATTCTCGTCTACTTCTTTTGTGACGTTTTTATCCAAAACGAAATACATAGCGCCTGCATGGCCGGGAGATAAGTTTTTTTCAAGAAGACAAATTGCATGCCGTACACGAAATGCTTCCGCTGGTATGTCTTTTATTAACTGGATCCGTTAGAAAACGGGAAGTTGTGTGCTGTACGCGTCCGGGAAAATTGAAGGTCATACCAGGCACCACGGTGCCCGCGGCCTTCTCAGTAATGACACATTTGATATAGCTAAAGGCTGGACAATGTAAGGGATGTGTAGAATAAAATGTACCTTTTCGTGTTTCGCTTAATCGATGGCAGATGACACCAAAAAAGGGGTACGTTATTTATGCCTGAACTCGACGCGGAATAATTTAAAACCACGAGACGAGCCCGCGGAAACACACTTGTTAAATTATATTGGCGCCTTTCATTTCCCTAAGCCACTGCTGTGCAATAAAGTGTACCGTATATTGAAGGCCGGCAGAGCGATTCAGACACCTGGGATATCTTTGATTTGATTGATTGTAGGGTTTAACGCACCGACGCAACGCAGGCGATGAGGCGCGCCGTAGTGGAGGGCTCCGGATTAATTTTGACCACCTGGGGATCTTTATCGTGCCCCGAAATCTCGTACACACGGGCGTTTTTGCTTTTCGCCTCCATCAGAAAAGCGGCCGCCGCGGCCGGGAATCGAACCCGCGACCTCGTGCTCAGCAGCGCAACGCCTTAGCCACTGAGCCACCACGGGGGGTCCTGGGATATCTTTACGTGCGTCGAAATTTCCACACATGGAAGTTGTCGCTTTCCATTTACATCCGAAAAACGACAGCCGGGTGCGGTGATCAAACCAGCATCCTTGAGGTCAGTAGATAAAGGCTCACACCGAGTAGCTTTTGAGGGTCACAGTTCACGTATTTACACTCTCTAGGTGTATGGCCTTTTTAAGAGAAGTTTGAAACGCAAGAAGCATGCACATTTCGGGGGTGTTGGCCCTCGCCTCTGCGCAGTGCAGCAGTTCTGCGGGCCGATTCTCATTAGACAGTCACAGCGAGCGAAGTGCGGTATCGACATTTCATATCGCCCTCAGACTTCCGGGTGTGACATTTCGTTTGCTCAGCCTTGCACTATACTCGCGCTTGCTGTAGTAGAACACCTTGGCACCATTTATGCGCATGTCTTTCCTCATGTTGTGAAGACGAACATGGTGGTTGTGTTGTGACTGATCTGAAGGGGAAAGTGTGTGATAAGTTGTGAAGTTGACGGTGCGTCAAAAACAAAAGCCCCGAATCCATGGCATTGACAGCGGTTTATCTACTGCGGATGGCCGAACCTTTTCGTCATGAACCGGACCCCGTTATTTACTTTTCCGGTTGAGTTTCGTTTAGGAATAGCACGTATTATTATCTTTTTATAAGGGTTAGAGCGGGGCCAGTCACTCCGATTGCATTTAATTTTTCAAACAATGTGTTACATTTCAAAAGTTGAAAGCCTTGAAAGGTCAATAAGCAGCGCACCAACCAGATAACCCGTATCAATGGCTTTAACTTTATCAGCGACATTAAGGCAAATTCAGTAGAATACCTAGCCCTGAACACGAAGTGATTCGGTGACAGTATGTTAAATTCTGATATATAACTTGTGAGCCATAAAACAAGTAGCTTATCAATAATTTAGCTGAAGAAAGATAACACGGCTATGGGTGGTAGTCTGATATGTGAATACTGTTCCCTTTATTGAACACAGGTGTTAGCTTGCGGTTTTTCAAATTGGACGAGAATGCGCCAGTCTTACAGATGTGATTCATAACGTGGGCAAATTTCCAGGAACTAGGTGCCCAATCAACTTGATATATGAAGGCTTAAAGTTATCAAAACCTCGACCCGTGTCATTGAAGTTTTGAATAACCCTGTACAATTTCTCAGGCGAGGTTGGCAGAAAAAAACTTGAAGACAATCGATAAAAAGTTGTGTTTAGCCATTCACGCGGAACCGGCAGGTTCGGTATTAAACAATCTGGAAAAGCATTAGCGATGTCAGATAGGTTGTCAAATGTGCTTGTCCGAATTAATTGTTGTTGTGGAAAGATTCATCGATGCTTTACTTAGGAAGAGGGTTATGACTTTCCCTTGCTTTCTCACGTCATTCCCCGCACAGTGGAGTTTGCTCTCAGCGTATGGTTTTTTAGCGTTTTTAAGAAAAATGCGCAATTTTTTAGAGTACTTTTGGTAGCGAGCTACCAGACGTTGGTTAAATATTTGTTTTTTAGTTTTCTTTTAAAGATTTTTTTCTTTCTAAGTCATTTCACTAGACTATCACGTAACCATGAATAATGTGGAGCCACAAATCTTTTGTTTTTGCACTTGACATTGGTACATCGTGTTCTAAGAGCTTTAAACAAAGTATATGCCAATAGATACAACGCTTTTTTATTTATTCGCCTATTTGAGAAGAGATTTGGCTCTGTTTCTTCAAGAAATAGTGGCGCATTTAAACTTTGATGAACAGCACACCATCGTTTCTAGAGGATATGTATGGTTCATGAAATATAAGGTAATGGTTCGTTATTTCTACTTCGATCATTTCAGAGGAGGGTACGGGAACAAGATTGCATAAGGCGTGCTCGATCAACGTACTACGTAAGGTTCGAAATGTAATAAGTAACTGTAAAACGGAGTTGAAATGATAACAAGGCATTTAAAACCATAAACATTTATAACGTAGGTGTATTCGATGTAAGAAAAAACGGTAGAGTCCAATAGGTTGACGTTTATGTCCCCAGTTACGACAACGTTTTTCTTTTCCGGTGATAAGTTGTGCAGGACACTATCTAATGCTTTACAGAAGATGTCCCAAATTGGTGGCTTTTGACCTGCTCAGGGATTTGTGTGGCGGAGGGTACCGTTTCCTGATACCCCTGCCGTATACCTACGGGGCTGAGTATTCCGGAGGGACTGGCGTGTGTTCTTCGAGGTCGGAATCTTCCGGTGATCAGTTTCTAGTAAAGGCTCGAGCTACCCTGTCCGCGTCTATGTGCCCTCTATTGCAGAGTGCACCGGGTCTCACAGGATCCCGCGTTGAATCTTAGGTGGATGGTCAGGGTGCTGGGTTACGGCGCCTTTAGGTCGGAAGGAGTACACGGAGTGCGCAATGGCCTATTCGTCCTTTCAAAAAGTGTCGACGGGCCTCTTGCGAGTCCGAAATTATTGTAAATGGCCGGCCCGTCCGGAAGCCTTCTGCCGCTGCCAGAGCGACAGCTTGCTCCGCGGCGTCTGTCACGGTGCAATGACGTAGCGAGCCACAGGAGATAATATGGAGGTCTGAGTCTATGACTACAACCACGCTGCGGCCTTTTCTTATATCTTGTGTGGTAGCGTCTACGCACAGTAGGCAGAAGGCTAGTCTATTGGCCTCGAGGACATACCGTGGCGCCACCTACGAGTGACGTCACTTGTAGGACGCCGAATCGTGTTGTCGTCTGCTACAACGCATTTCTCATGCGTATGCGGAAGCGTGTTTTTTTGTTGTGGCCACCATCTCGCCCGCTCCTTGTGGATTTGATGCAAATTACCAAAAAAGTTGTCTGTAAACCAAATAATTCGGGCAAGCAATCAGCGACTCGCTTGTTCCCGGCGACACCGCCGCGTTTAGATAGTTGCTACCATCGCGACCCACAGCTCTTACATACGCAGCCAGTTAACGCCAAGGACGATGCAACTGATGCCGAGAAAAGTACGCTGTCCATTTATTATGAAATACTTTTGAAGGGACATGTGTGTGCAAGCAAACAGTTTGTAACAGCGACGGAAACGCGTCGCTCACTTATGATCTCACCGCGCGAACTGCTCGTATTGCCTGTTAAATGAATGACGCGAGAACGGTGATCCTATTGCTTCGCCGCACATGCTTAAAAGTATTGTTATGGTCTGCAGTTTGGCTTAATCAGTGCATATTTCCCCTACGATGTTTTTGTAGTCATGCCCGGATTTGATTAACGATCACTGCCGAGCCTGTAATCTGCACGGCTGATGTTTACTTTTCGCGACTTGTCCACAATGTATGAACGGTATGAACGCAATTTTTTAACGCCTTCGAGCGGGTTCGGACAAGGCTGTATTTAATTTTCATTAGGGGCTCGGCGTGGTAATTTATAATTGCAGCGTGTTTTGTATGTTTACAGTAAGCCGGCATTTCTCAAGCATCAATTTCGAAACTCACGACTGCTCACAGAAGGCGAGGCTGCGTACGAGGCGAAACACGTCGTTAATGATTTCGGGTAATGGGGATATTTAGAATAGGAGAACCGAGCGTTGGGGGCCCCCAAGAAGTTAGAGGAACCCAAACGCAACACGCGCGTGCGCAGCCGGCTTCGGATGCACGTAATCGGATGTTGGGAACTTTAGGCTTGGCGTCGCAGCAGGTATTTCATCGCCGTTAAAGTTGCGAGTGACAGTCCCTAACAGAACGTTTCACCGCGCTGGGAACTCTGTAAGCGCGGTGATTTCCGTTAAAGCGATCGACAATCAAGATACCTGCACGGCTTCTTGGCCGCTCGCTGCACCGTGCGTGAACGGGCCGGCGCTGCCGGGACCGACCTCCGCGGCCGGTCGGCGTAAATCGCGGTAGATATTTGAGCATCGATTTGAAAACCACAGCTGATGACACTACCTATCAGAATTTTTCATCACACTAACATCCACTTTCACCAATCTGGAACTTCTTTTCCACGACTTGTGTGATTTTAAAAAGCGGCGACAAGTTGCTGCCGCGGCCTGCGTCGGTTCGAGCCGCACCGTCGGCTGTGCGGGCAGGCACGGCGGGTGCGTCTGCTTCTGCGAGCAGTTAACGCTTCACCCTTTCCTACTTTATACATTTCTTGCAAACAAAGAAACTTCACTCGGCGATCGTCGTAGTCCACATTGTTGATCGGGGAAACAAGCCGCTGCTTACACTTCGGTCGCATGCGTAATACACCACCACGCTCATGGTGTTTGCGGATAATCTACCACAGTTTATACGGTTATACAGACACCATTAGGACGAACTGCGCTTGACGCACTGAGAATTAACTTCAAACGAAGGAAATTAACACGAAAATACTTTTAGAACGCGCTTCCTAAGCGAAGTGTCACGCGCTGCAAGCCAACTACGCAGCAAGATAGGAACGGTGATCCTACAAGTGACGTCAAAACGATCGCAGCGCCGGCCTCTCTAGTGGTGGGCCTCGCGGCCAATAACGCTCGAGCGGCATGCTCCGGACTGCGCGGGAGACATGTAGTGATAGCGCCTAGTCTGAAACCGGCAGTGTGAGCACGTGCGACTCGTATCAGCCCGATGTCTGTGTTTGCGCTCGCTGTGCCCGTTGCCTTGGCTTCCGCTTCTTCTGCGCCGTGAGACGCGCTGCCTGCTGTGCCGGGCAGGGAAAGCAAATCGGAGATCACTTGCCTTAGCGCGCGCCGCGCAAGTTTCCCGTCTGCATTAGCTTCGGCGCAATGTTGTGCATTACGTCATGCTTCTGCCAATTTGCTGCCTGGGTATTGCTTGCACCATTCTCCGGTTTCTGCGCTCGGCCTTGCGTGTCACCGCCGACGGGCAAACGCAAAAAAAAAAAAAAAACTCAAGGCATTGTGCAAGCTGTCATCGACTGATGTCTGCACACTCAAGAACACCGTCAGCGATGCGTTTTCAGAGATTCGTCCTCGTTTTCTCGCATACAGAAAAAAACTGCTATATATACAAACTGGCGTTTTAAAACTCGCTGCTATATACCCCTGTACACCATTGTAAATTAAATGCAATAAATTTTGTAGAACACAACGTTGGGTTTTGAATGATATTTTTTTTATATAATTTAAGGGGAAACTGACATCAAAATTTCCAAATGAACTGTTTGTGTACTACAACCCATTCTTAAGAAGACGACAGGTTATGTTCGTACTTTTTGTTTCTGAGCGTTAGAATGCGGGTGCTCATGCAGTTTTGCTCTCCGCGTGAGCAAAAGAAGGGTTGAAACATTTTTTTTCTCCAGTGATTAGGCGTGCCAACAAAACTGACGAAACCTGGGGAGGCAAAATTGTGAAGCGGTATGAGTTTTGAGGGAGCATGAGGGTGAAAGGCTCCTCACCGCATTGACGAAGGATTCTGTAGCGAGGGATTCACAGGCTTGCTATTTAAATTTGTGCGATAATGACGTCATCTTATGGGAAATCATAACACATTTATTCACCATATCCAGTAGGAAAATAATAACATTCGCCTTTTTGAGATTTAATAATAGTAATACCAGTCATGGGCACGTTACCGAAAAAAGTAACAGTGTTACAGTTCCAGAACCCAAAAAAGTAACTCTGTTACAGTTACAGTTACGAATTTTCCAAAAGTAACTAGTTACAGTTACAGTTACTGCAAAAAAGTAAGTTCATTACTTTTCCGTTACTGTATAAAACTAAGTAATAGCTAAAAGATTTGGCTTATTTAATAAAAACGTTCGAAGGCATGCAGGTAGTAAAAATTACACGTAGTAAAGCTATACACGAGGGAAACCTAAAATGATGCAATCTCATACCCAAAGAAACAATCGTTGTTTACGCCTCACTTTTTTATTACGGAAGTTTTGCTATCCATCATAAGGAACTTCATTTTTTGGTAGCTGCACTCTCAATGCGAGAAATTTATTTGCAAACATCAGTGTAGCATAGAATTAGTTGTTTTTCAAAGTTTGAATCAGAGAGGCCGAACTTATACTATAGCGAGCTGGAGGACAACACAGCCGAAACAATATTTCAATGTCAACTTAATTTATTTTCGCCTACAATGCCGTCTCTTGACCGCCCCGCGTAGTGAGAGACAATAGGAAAAAGGGGGCGGAGGTGGCGGAACGACGGAAGGCCCTTGTAGGAAAGGGGAAACGGACATGGGAGTACATCGGTTGTCGAGGTGTTTTTGAAAGGTACTAAAAAAAAGCGCTTCGTTAACTTTTTATTTCGTACTAGTGGTAGGAGACGGAGACCAATTTGAGCCATTGTCGAAGCGACGTTTGTCCGTGGGCCCTCGGAGTCGATCTCCCGCCCCAACCCCCAGCCACCCCCATCCCCGGAATGAGACAAGATATTTCTAAAGGGAATAGAAACTGAAAGGAACGCTTTACTGCTTTCTCCCTCCCCTTACAACCCCCCCCCCCCGTCCTCACAAAGGCGGATTTTCGACCTGAAAAAAACTGCTCTCACAATCCCAGCCTTCTACAGAAATCACGTCGCCGATCCCAGGAACCCCTCCCTTCGTTTGATATGAGGCGTAGGCCGAACGAAGCTCACCCAAGTATTTTTTGCACCCAACATTCAAAAGCAGATGTAGCTACTGTTTTCGTTTCGGCCACAGCCTCCGAAACGAAGTCGCGAGGCTTCCCAAGAAAATTTCTTCGTGCAGTGGCAGTGTGGTTAGACGTCTGCCGGCCAAGATGCTGGCTGGTGTGAGGGCACTCGGGGGCCACCATCGTTGGGGTCGTCGTATGTGTGGAGGGGCATGAAATTTATTACTTCCTCGACCTCGGTCGAGCACTTGGTACAGCTCGATCAAGCCTCTAGACCAGGGGTCCCAAACACGTGGTCCCAAATACGCCCAGGGGTCTCTAAAGCGAACAATGATCGCAAGCAACTGCGACTTGTGAATCGAACACTCTACATAGCGCACAGGGCTGGACGAGCGTGAGGTTACCGAGAGACTCCCCGCGGCATTTTATGACCCTGCAAACGGGGCTGCACGTCGCTAATGAGAAAGCGACGCCCTGACCGGAGTTTTCTAGGCTTCCGCGAAAGTGCAAAGGTTTCTGTGCTTTGTGAGGCGTTTGTGGGCGTTTGTTTTCCTGTTCTCCTTCGGTTCAAACACTTTTACTGCACTCCAGATGTGGCGGACATGATGCTGCCACGCGCCGGACTATAGGCTGTGGCGCATCAACATGCATCCACGTGCGTTTAGGCGCGTGTCGCAGCGTTATTTATGGCTTGGGTGAGAGCGATGTCGCACTGCTGAGGAAAATACTGCAGCTTAGACTTAGAAACTTCGAGCCCTTAGTAGACCGCGTTGGACACCACGCAGACGTGCACGCCTAAATATTTCTAGTCCAGGTGTTTTTTACCCATGAGGAGGGAGTGAGCTGGCATAGATGAAGTAGACGAAGATTCTGCGGAAGAAAGGCCGAAAAAGTGAAACGCGCAAACTGTACATCGGTCGTTAATGAGTGTCGCCGTTGGATATTTTTTTATAGAAATAAAGTAACTGTAACGATATTTTTCGTTACAGTTACTCCACAAAACATTAACTGTGTTACAGTTACAAGTTCCTCTAACTTAAAAATAACTAGTTACAGTTACAAGTTACTGAAAAACGTAACTAGTTACCGGTAACGCGTTACTAGTAACTGGTTACTGCCCAACACTGAGTATACTAATGGAGATATTTCACTATTCTTTCATTTCAACACAGACATTGTTCCTTATCAATATCACACCGACATCCCCATGTTGCGGTGAATAATGAGGAGCAATATGTCTTCAGCCACTATAGTGTGGACAGCCTTTATTTTGAAAACATTACTTACCCCCCTTTGAGACATCAAATGCAATATTGCCGACTTAAACAGTAGTGAAATAACTGATGGAACGTAGAGAAACTACGAATTTACTGAGCAAAACAATACAGTCGGGGCAAGCGTGCGCCGAACAATTTATTTCAACAAAGGGGTGGTAAATGTCTTTTCGGAACAAGTCTGGTCACTTCAGGAAATGTTTGTTCAGGCAATGGTTTAAATAACCTGGAAGCAGGGAGTATCTTTCTGCTTATTGCGTTCAATATCACACTTAATCCGCAACTGCGACGCACTTCGCGCTGGACAGATAATCTGCGGCTGGCGGTGACTGATCGTGGTACCTGCGGTTGGGGCTGGCTATTTCTGCGATGCGTAGATGTTCAAGGCGCACCCAGGGAATCCTGTATATACAGCACGAGATTGAACATGTGCTGCAGTAAGGGCTCCTAACTTGGCGCCGCGCTTAAATTTTTTCAGGAATTGAAGCCATCGCTCTGATGGGACTCAAGATGTCCCAAAGAGCCATATGTGCGGTAGCAAGGCATCCATTGCCAATGTCAATCGAAGCGTTGGAGCTTTCGTTAAATAAAGTTGAATTGCCGATGCTCCCCCTTTCAGGCCACCTAGAGTGACGACCGATGAGGAGGATAGTTTAATTGCAACGGCAGTAGACAACTCCTTCCGCAGCGCTTGCGAAATTGAAGACGTGCAAGGATTGGACGTTTCAGCCCAGCTCATCTGGTCGAGACTTCACGAAGCCAACATGAAAGGAATGACGGCTGCACAATAGACCAAATCACTGGGACCAGCGGATGGAGCTTGCTTCCATTGTAGAAGAATTGCTTCCGGATACTTCGAGGGCCGTGGTCTTCAGCGAGGAGGCAGCGTTCTGTACCCGCTGGGACCAGAAAAAACGGATGTGGCGCCCTGATAAATGCCAATAAGAATAAATTTTGCCTACTGATATAATTTACCGATTAGGAGGTTCATCTCACCGAAGCTTGTAAGGCGATGAGGCGCACAGTAGTGGAGATCTCCTATGGATTAATTTTGGCCGCTTTAAAGGGGGCTTTTAACGTGCGCCGAAATCTCAAACACACGGGCATTCTCGCTTCTAATGAAATACGATCGCTCTTTCCTGAACGTAATGTTTAAATGCTAGACATGTATCACATTTCTTACTGGGATAATAGGCTTTTTACCACCATCACTCACGTATGACGACAAATATGACTGGAAGGTGCGCTCCCGCGGGCGAACAATAATCACCGTGTGGGAAGCCCTCAGCCACCAATGCCCAGGACCGCTCCACGGGGTCACTGATCGAATGACGGCAGCAACCTGCGCCGACATTGTTCAAAATGTCATTGTGCCATACGGACTGGGTGGACCGTTTCCAGACGGGCTGTATCATTTTCAACGAGATTACGCGTGCGTTCACACCGCCGAAGTTATTCAAGTTCTCCTCAAAAACCTAGCAGTAACAACCATTCCATTGCCTGCCACAAGCAAGAATTTGAACATAATAGAAAACGTGAGGGGGGGAGGGGAAGGGGGCGGGGTTGATGAAAAGCAATTTGTCTAAACAACCGGGGCTATCAATCTCAGAATACGACGAGCTGTGGGTCGCCATGGAAAGAGAGTGGGAGCGCCTCCACGCTGACGCGAGTCTCTTGGAAGCGCTCTACGACTCTATTCCCGGAAGGCTCCACAGCGTCAAACTGGCTATGGAGCACAAACCAGGTACTAGGTGTCTAGTATCACCGCCATGGGCAGTGCGACGTCCTGAGCACTTGCATCCCAAGTGGGTACACGGATTGTAACCCACGTCATCGCAGATATCAACCAGTCGACTTCCCTCGCTTCTTCAGAACGCTGACGTCAGTTCAGAAACTTTGCATACTTATTTAGGTTGCATTTAGGTTTTCAATCGAAGTGTAAAGCTCACACCTATACTTCAATTGACAAACATTGTGATATGTGCTTACAGTGTGCCGTTTACCAAATAAAACCCACAGGGCGGAGTCATCCGGACTTTATTTTGCTTTGTGCGAGCCTACATTATATTTGAACGTTGGTTATGCCACCACATTCCGGTAATTTGTTTCGTTTTGAATACAGAACTAAATTTCGTATGCTCTGGCAGTGTGTTATTTCACTTTTCTAAGTGCAAAAAACGTGCAGAAATCACCGAAAACGCATCGCTGACGGTGTTCTTCAGTGTTCAGACATTGCTCGAGGACAGCTTGCACACTGCCTTGGTTTTTTTGCGTTGGCCCATCGGCAGTGAGGCGCAAAGCCGAGCGCCGAAACCGGATAATGATGCAAGCGATACCCACGCTGCAAATTGGCAGAAGCGTGACGCAATGCAAAACTGTGCGCCAAACCTAATGCAGACGGGAAACTTGCGCGACGCGCGTTAGGGCGAATGATCTGCCATTTGCTTTCCCTGCCCGGCACCGCAGGCAACGCTTCTCAGGGTGAAAGAAAGTGGGGAAGCCAAGGCGACGGACACGGTGAGCAGAGACGCGGCCATCGCGCTACGGGATCGTTCTCCGAAGCCTCTTCGATTTCGTGCGTGTATTTCCGCATCTTGTCCCAGTCCGTTACGCGTGCCGTCCCCAGCATGGCGCGGTATTGGGGTCCCTTGATGGTAATGCCGATTACGCTGTGGTCGGAGCCCAGGTCCACGTCTTCGTTTCTCCAGGACACGTCCAGTGCCCCCGATAGCCATGACAGATCCGGAGTTATGTCCCTATTGGCACTGTTGCCCCTTCTGGTGGCCACGTCTGGCTCGTTTAACAGGGCCATCTCATGGTCCTCCATGGTGTTGGCTAGAGCTTTTCCCCTCTTCGATTGGTGTCGAGCTCGGCGAGAGAGGCACCCCTCAAGGGTCAGTCTTGTCGCCCCTGCTCTTTAATCTGGCCCTCCTGCCCCTGCCCAGTCTACTCAGACAAATCGAAGGCGTGGACCACGCGCTGTACGCCGACGATATTACGGTGGGGACGAACCGAGCCGGGTCCGATGCCTGGGCGGAGGAAGCCTTGCAGAGGGCGGCAACTACCGTGCACGAATATGCAAAGACCTGCGGGCTGAGCTGCGCTCCCCAGAAATCTGAGCTGCTCATGGTTCAGCCGGGACGACCCAAGAAGGAACTGCCGCCGAACGTGACCATCACCATTGACGGCACAGCCATTAAACCGGCGCAACAGATCAGAATCCTGGGTCTGCTGCTGCAAAGCGACGGACGAGCGTCCGCAGCCGTCACGAAGATCAAGAACACCTCGGAGCAGGTATTAAGCATGATCCGAAGGGTCTCTAACCGTAACAGAGGCCTTAAGGAAGACGACGCAATGCACCTAGTGCGGGCATTCGTCGTGTCGAGGGTGACCTACTCTGCCCCGTACCTCCAGCTAACGAAGGCAAACAGAGACACCCTGAACACGATGCTGCGTAAAGCAACCAAGCAGGCAATGGGCCTGCCGATCTACTCGTCCACGCAGAAACTGCTGGACATGGGGGCCCACAACACGGTGGAGGAGCTGATCGAGGCTCACCTGTCCAACCAAAGGGTACGGCTAAGCCAAACGGAGCATGGCTGGGTCGTCCTGCGGAAAATAGGATGGCAGATAGAACCACTGCCAACCAAGGCAGCCCTTCCCGAGCAGTGGAAAGAGGCCATTCAAACCAAGCCACTCCCCAGGAACATGCAACCGGGGAAGAACGAAGGGAGGCGGACCGCGCGAGCCAAGGCCCTGGCTCGACAGCTGGAGGAGAACCCTAGGGTACTCTACGCGGACGCCTCGCTCAGAAAACACGACGACCGAGCAACGGCGGTAGCCACGTCCATCGACAAGCTGATCGTCAGCGCGTCGCTGAGGACGACAGACCCAGCCGTTGCGGAAGAAGCAGCCGTGGCACTCGCACTCGTGCAACCGAGCGTGGACACCGTGGTCACAGATTCAAAGTCAGCCTACGGAAGCTTCCGAAGAGGAGTGATCTCTACCGCGGCGCGAGCCATTCTCTCCAAGCACAAGCCTCCGGGACGAGCCATCGAGCTCGTGTGGGTACCGGCTCACTCGAAGGTGGAAGGCAACGCCCTTGCCGACCACCACGCCCGAGAACTGTCCATCCGGGCCGAGGACGAGCCGGCTGAGCTACCGCATCCCGTGACCAGCTTTAAGGAGATTACTCAGATGTATAGAAACGCGAGGTGCAAACTTCCCGAACCGCACCCACAGTTAATCAGGCAACAGCAAACGATCCTGCGGCGCATGCAGGCGGGATCGCTAGCGCATCCCGTTCTGTTACACCGAATGTACCCGGCGCAGCACGACACACTCTGCCCTTTCTGCAAAACGGAAATAGGCACTCTGGCACACATCATAGCCGAGTGCAAAGACCTCAAGAACCCCCCACCACCCTTTCCCCCCAACACCCCCAATCCCCAACCCCCCGAGCGATGGGAGACCTTGTTGTCCAGCCCCGCCCTGCCAACTCAGCTAGCACTGACGGCCAGGGGCCAGGAGTTGCTGGATACATATGGGTCCCGTGAATAGGGAACCACCCCGTCTGGTGCCTGCGCGCACCATCGAATTTTCGAGCTCAGTAAAGTTGATTCTCTCTCTCTCTCTCGCGCTACGGGACACGCATGCTCACACTCTCCCATGCTCTCCCGGTCTCACACCAGGCGCTGTCACGAGATGTCCTCTCTGCAGTCCGGAGCACGCTGCTCGAGCGTTCTAGACTAGCCTCCTGCCGACTGTACACTGCGTTGTTCTTGAAGGAGAATATGCGGTGAATGAAATCCGCTCGAGTTTGGCGACAGCAGCTGGGAGGGTGCAGGCAATGAGCGCCAGCGGTGGGAGGGAGAGATTGGAGCAGTAGTCGTGTGGGATGGGCAGCTGAAGGATCATCTCTTTTTTGATTAATTATAGCGAAGCAAGCCCATAC
Source organism: Haemaphysalis longicornis (assembly GCF_048455015.1). Lineage (NCBI taxonomy): Eukaryota > Metazoa > Arthropoda > Arachnida > Ixodida > Ixodidae > Haemaphysalis > Haemaphysalis longicornis. Next base: position 96,706,145 of record NW_027526407.1, read on the forward strand.
ACAGACCTGAATTGAGTTCTTTCGCCATACCAGGGGTGTACTCGTAAAATTTCATCTAGGCTGGTAGAGTATTTTGCGCTGGGTGTTGATAGGACATCTTAGTCATTAACTTTGGGAGGGGAGCAACTTCAAAAATCCCGCCCACACTTTTACATGCTTGATAGGACCATGTCGGGAAATGGGTTTTCGGAATTTGTTAGGTAATTCGGACTTCCGGCGAACACTTACAAGTAAAACCAATTAGATAATCAACGCTCTGAACACTTACTGACGAATCAGTGAAATCGCGTATTTTACCCCAAGTCCAAATTACCTTTATCACGGGGTTGCTGAGGACAAAATGCCATAAAATTGCTTCCAGAAGAAAAATTCTATCGGTTACCAGTATGGGCAAAACGGACTGCGCTATCTTAATGGACACGAGATACAGTAAGGAATTCCCGAAAACCGTACTTTATTCCTTTGCCCCTAACCAAAAATATCCGCAATTGCTCTTTCTCAGTGAGCCAGTTTTTAGCAACTACCGTTGTATTTTGATCCTACAGATTAATAGGAATGTAGAGTCATGGACAAAGCGCGGCGTACGTTTGACACGTGACGTCAACACGGGGCATGGCTTTGCGGCGCTATCCAGGCCCCGATCTACAGAAGCGCGCGTTCGGAGGGCTGAAGTACTCAGCCCATAGTTCAGCGGGCAATTACATTTCCCCAAATCTAACAGTGTATATCAGTTCTAGTGATGATCCACAATTTTCACGTTACAATCACATGCCTAACTCCGATAATGAAGAATTACTAATAAGCAATAATTATTCGCTACGGTAAACAGCAATTTGAACTCATTATATTGCGTCTGCCATGGCCCTTGACCAGTTCGCGCAAAAAAAATTATGTTACCTCCGGAAGCCTATAATTTAAAATTACTAAAGGCTTCCCCGAAACGCCCTATACATACATAAAAAAAAACTCGTTAAAGGAGCCCAAGTGGTCAAAATTATTCCGGAGCCCTCCACTACGGTGCGCCTCATCGCCTGCGTTGCGTCGTTGCGTTAAACCCTACAATCAATCAATCAATCAATCAATCAATCAATCAATCAATCAATCAATCAATCAATCAATCAATCAATCAATCAATCAGTCAGTCAGTCCGTCAGTCAGCAGTCAGTCAGTCAGTTAGGCTATCAAAAGCGGGCACTGCTGCACAGATCGCTCAACTCGTATTTTTTTGCAACAGTGTTTTCCATCAAGGGTGGCGTACAATTATTGTAGGCCATTTGTAATCCTTCAGGAATCACGTAACCCGCATTTGTATATTCTACAGCGACGACTCGAAGGCCACGTGAGATAGTATCGAACGCTTTTTATGTGTTAGTTCATCATAGCAACACGTACCCGTCCTGCAGCATTGCAACACTCTAGACGTCGCGCCTTGTGGTAGTTGGAACATATGGTTCTTCCGTTTACGCCACACCATTTTTGGAGCCCTAAATGTTTGTCATGGCTCATCATTATCTGCAGCCTCCAATGAAGTGTTTTCGTAGTTATTTGTTTACCTAAGCTTTCCTAGCGCACGGAACCGTAATATTTGACTTTTTAACCTTGTTCACATCTTCCGTTTTCGGGATACGAACTGTATGAGAGGTTGAAAATAAGTGCGGGAGTGTTAACGTGTTCATCCTCATTCAAAACATTTGCCAACAGCAGGGAAGCTTCATTCGTTAATTTCTTGTAAAACACCCGTCCGTTAACCCATCTCGGCCAGACGACGTACCTGGATTCAATTGTTCTAAAGCTTTTTCTACCTTTTTTTTACTGTGATGGGCTGTTCTAATATTTCTGTGGTGTTTGCGTGTAATACTGGCATTAGCGGTAAAACACCTTTTGGAACTTTTTTAGGCGTGGAAAAACTGCGCATGAGAGACAAGACAATAAGGAAGAAAGAGGACGGGCGCAGACGAGGTTATGGCAATGTTGCTGACTATAACAAACGCTTGATGGGAAGAAGAGGGGACACAGTTAAAAAAGCCCATGGCAGAAGAAATAAAGCTTCGTACCGCTTGTACTTGGGCTCGTTGGTATTGCATTTTTAAGGGTGGAAAAACTGCGCGTAAGAGACAAGACAGTAAGAAAGGGACGAAGATAGGGGCCGTTTTTCCACTCTTAAAAATGCAATACCAACTAGCCCAAATACAAGCGGTACAAAGCTCTTGGTACGTTTTTTCCTGACTGTGCCTTAGGCCAAAAGGCAACACGAATATTCACAGAATGCCTGCTGAACGTGTGTGGTATCTGTAACACATGTTTCTATGTAAACTCTCAATGTCGGCTTTCTTGGCTGCTCTCCTGAAATTGTCTTCTCAGGTATAAGGCGTACTAGCACCCCACTGTATCGCTCAGTGGCTATCGCGTCTAGTTTCTTCTTAAGCAAACAAATGCTTTATTTAAATGCTCAAAGCTGCCTATACTTTTATTCTAAGAGCTCCTGTAAATTTGTCGCACAATGTTTTCGTTCATGTTGTTTTCAATGTTTCAGTATTGGTGATTGTTCTAGAGCTTCCAGTTAAGCTTTTTTGATGAAGGGCTCCAATGCAAGCACGGTATTTTTTCTATTTTTTTTTTCAATTCCCTGTGGCCGTAGTTTCGGAAACGTCAAGACTTCTTAGGTAGGAATTTCATCCCCAGTGTTTCCGTGTGAATTCTTTTAGTTTCATTCTTTTGCTTTCTACTGTGAGATATACCCAATAGTGGTCACAGTGGCTACCGGTTGTACATTATAATCTCTACACTTCTTAGGTAGAAATGTATTCCCCATTCTTTCCGTGTGAATTCTTCTAGGTTTTTTTTTTTTTGCTTTCTACAGTGAAAGTAAGCCAACAGTGGTCACACAAAGTTACCGGTTGTACATTGTAACCTCTACAATTCTTAGGTAGAAATTTATTCCTCATTCTTTCCGTGTGAATTTGTTTGCGTTTTTTTGCTTTCTTCAGTGAAAGAAACCCAACAGTGGTCACAGAAATTTACCCGTTGCACATTGTAATCTCTACACTTGTTAGGTAGGAATTTAAAACGCACTGTTTCCATGTGGATTCTTTCGCGTTTTTTGCTTCCTACAGTGAAAGCAACCCAACAGTGGTCACAGAGAGTTAGCGGTTGCAAATTTTAATCGCTACACTTCTTAGGTAGGATATTGATCCTCATTCTTTCCATGTGAATTCTTTTGCGTATTTGCTGCTTTCTACAGTAAAAGAAACCCAACAGTGGTCACAGAAAGTTACCGGTTGCACATTGTAATCTCTACACTTGTTAGGTAGGAATTTAAAACACATTGTTTCCATGTGGATTCTTTTGCGTTTTTTGCTTCCTAAGGTAAAAGTAACCCAACAGTGGTCACAGAAAGTTACCGGTTGCCCATTGTAATCTCTACATTCTGGTATAATTTCGAGTGAAACAAACGCTCGATCAACTGTCGAGTGACTGCAGCCTTGAAAATGAGTGAACATCCTTCCTGCTTAACCAACTGCCTCTCCTACCTCAAAAAGCAACATTTATTAACCATAGTGCAGAAACTTACAATACTTGAATCTCAAAATTGCGCAGTGTTGGTCTTATGTTATGCATAAACAGAGTGAAGTCTCCGAACACGGCAACACTTTCGTCACTGTTGCAATAAGGCTCCCCACTACTGAAAAAGATGATTGATTGATTGCTTGATTGATTTATTCTAGGGTTTAAATCACCGACGCAGCGCAGGCGATGAGGCGCGCCGCGGAGGGCTCTGGCTTAGTTATGACCACGTAGGGATCTTCAGCGTGCGGCGAAATATCGTACACACCAGCGTCTTTGCTTTTCGCCTCCATCAGAAAAGCGGCTGCCTCGGACGGGAATCGAAACCGCCTCCTCGTGCTCAGCAGCACAATGCCTTAGCCACTGAGCCACCGCGGCGGGTTACGGAAAAAGATATCCTACCTGGCATCTTATTCGGCGAGTACAAGCACTAGATACGCCGTTTACTCCCCGTCAATGCAAAACCACGAACCATTACCTAGGCGTGCGTTTGTGCTGGAAGTCATATTTTCAAAAGTTGTACCTTAACCTTGTCCAATGAACAGTAGACACCCTCCCGATGTGCCAGTGGTGGGTGAAACCCACGCGACCACTGTGCCACCGTGGTGGGTGGACATTAATTAGGGCCACCCTAGTTATCCAGCCATAAGTTGAATTTTTTTTTTCAGTGCTCCTCTCACGCAATGCTGTACAAAATGTATACCGCATTTTTTTCCACGAAACGCTAACAAGGTGAATAAGATAACCCTCCTATGAGTTGCACATGCACAGTGCGACGATGCTATATTTGTTAGCCCCTGAAGCGGTTGCAGCAGCTCAAAAGGCCTAGACTGCCAAAGCTGTGTCAAAATAGGGGCCCTGGCACTATAATTTTTATGAACACAGAATTTATAAGCACACCAACAAACAAACTACGCACACCAAAACCTGCACAAAATTTTGACATGTGTCTTCCCTACCTTTACAATGGCGACGACGACCGAACTTCCAAGCCGGCGGTGGCAGACCTGTTATGTCTACCCGCGAGACGCTGGCACTGGGGCGATGCCGCTTGAGAGCGGGCTTTTTCTATTGGCAGCGAGTCCCACCACTGGAGAAGCCGGCGCTGCGATCGCTTTGACGTCACTTGCAATATCACCGTTCCTATCCTGCCCAGTTGGCTTGCAGCGCGTGACACCTCGCTTAGGGAAGCGCGTTATAAAAGTATTTTGGGGTAATTTCCCTCGTTTGAAGTTACTTCTCAGTGCGTCAAGCACAATTTGACCTCATGGGGACTTTATAACCCTGTGGTGCAGTCTCCGCAAACAGCTTGGGCGTGGTGGTGTATGACGTATGCCGCCGAAGAGTAATCTGCGCCTCGTTTCCCCGATCGACAATGTAGACTACGATGATCACCGAGCTAGGTTTCTATATTTCCCTTGTTTGCAACAAATGTATAAAGCACGAAAACATGAAGCGTTTACTGCTCGCAGAAACGCTCCGCACACACGCCGTGCATGCCCGCACGGCCGACGGGGCAGCACGAACCTAAGGAGGTTGCGGCAGCAACAACTTGTCGCCGCTTTTTAATGCCACATTAGTCGTGTAATTCTACATTGGTGAAAGTGGATGTTAGTGTGGTGAAAAATTGTGCTAGGGAGTGTCATCAGCTGTGGTTTTCAAAGCGATGCTTAAATATCTGCCGAGATCTACGCCGATGGGCCGCGGAGGTCGGTCCCGGCGCCGCCGGCCCGTTCGCACGCCGTGGCGAATGGCCTAAGGATGGCGATACGTGCGCGCAAGCATCGGCCGAGGCCGTGGCAGGTATCTTGATTATCGATCGCTTAAACGGCAATCACGTCGGATAGAAGGTTACACATACAAGAAAGGGGGGGACAGTGAGGTAAAAATTTGTATTATGGACTGTCATTCGCAACTGTAACGATAGCGGAAATTAAATATCCGCCGCGACGCTAAGCCTAATGTGCCGAACATTCGATTACGTGCACCCTAAGCCGGCGGCGAGCTGTTGGACGAGACCCTCTTGTCGCGCGCGCTCGTGTTGCGTTTGGGATCCCCTAACTTCTTGGGGAACACCCAACGCTCCGTTCTATTCTAAAACTGGATCCACATTACCCCAAATCATTAACGACGTGTTTCGCCTCCTACACAGCCTCGCGTTCTGTGAGCAATCATCAATTTCGAAATTGATGCTAGAGACAGGGAGGCTCACTATAAACAGACAAAAGCCCACGTTGCAATTATAAATTCCCACGCCGACGTCATAATGAAAACTAAATATAGCTATGTCCAAACCCGCTCGAAGGCGTTGAAAACTTGCGTTCATACCATTCATACATTGCGGACAAGTTGTCTCGAAAAGCAAACCTATCAGCCGTGCAGAGTACAGGCTACGGCAGTGATAGTTAATCAAATCCTGGCATAACTATGAAAATCATTGTAGGGAAAATAGGCACTGCTTAAGCCAAACTGCAAATTGTAGCCGCACTTTTAAGTATGTGCAGCTAAGCAATCCGATTAGCGTTCTCACGTAGTCATTCATTTACCTGGCAATGCGCGGAGTACGCGCGGGGAGATCAGAAGTGGGCGACGCGTTTCCCTGTCTGTTATAACGTGTTTCCTCGTACAAACACTCTCGTACATGTCACGTCGCAAGTATTTCATAATGCATTGACAGCGTACATTTCTCGGCTTCAATTGCATCGTCCTTGGCGTACGCTGGCTCGGTACGAGCTGTGGGTCACGGTACTACTTAAACGTGGGGGTGTCGCCGGGAACAAGCGAGTCGTTGATGGCTCGCCCGGATTATTCGGTCTGCAGACCACTTTTTTGGTAATATGTGTTAAATACACAAGGAGGGGAGAGGCGGTGGCCACACACACACACACAAAAACATGCGGTCGCATACGTCCAGGAAATGTGTTGTAGCAGACGCCAACCGGACCCGGCGTCCAGCAAGTGTCGTCACTCAGCGGTGCAGCAAGGGTATGTCCTCGAGGCCATTGCGCTTGTTTATCACAACCGCCAGGCGACTGACGTGATTACCAAACCAAACGCGCTCGGTTTTCGTTTTTGGGCGGAAATCGACTCGTCGGGGAGCCGCCGGTTGCTCATTTGACGCATGAATTCATCCGGCGCATGGAGGAAAAAAAAAGCTTAGGAGAGGCCCTGACGTCACACCCAGCGCAGCCGGAAAGGCCATTTTTGTAAGTCGAATGGCGGACTCTTTTTCACTCTCTCTCGGTGCACCTTCTCCGCCTCCTCCGTCCTGTATCCATAGGGCTGTATCGCCTCTCTTGTCGTCTGCATCTGTCAGCGCCGAGTCGGCGGAAATCAGCTGAGAGGCAGGTAGAAGGCCGTTTTGCAGCGCGTGACCGTGAACCTAAGCGCGAGGTTACACGGCCTTCAGTGTGGCCGCAGCAGTTTTGCGAAGCGGCTCGCTCTAACAATGCCGCAATGCTCGGTGCCAGGCTGCAAGTCGCGATCGGTACCCAAGGAATTGGGCGTCACTTTCCACCGGTGAACGCATCATTCCGCTGACTAGTATTGCTGTACATTGGTGTGCATTCATCCTTTGTTTGCAATCGCCGCCCTTTATAGGTTCCCAAGCGATGGAGAACGCCGCAAACAGTGGGCGAACTCCGTGCAGCTACCGGACCGGAAAGTGCCCAAGTTTGCGTTGCAGTTTCACTAGCAATCCCAGAGATGACTAGTCAATTAAACGGCCGTTCTATATATATAGGTAAGCAGCACTTCACGCAGATTTCAAGCTAAAAAATTGTGAAATGTTTTTACCGTTGTTCGCGTGCCTTCGATAGAATTTTTTGCGAAGGAGGAGGAGGAGGAGGAGGCAAAACGTTTTATCGAGCAAAAAAAAAAAAAAAAAAGAAGAGGGTGGGTGGCGTCAATAAACTTTTTTTCGCCAAGTTTCAACTTGTCTCAGTGTCAATAAATTCAAGGTGATATGAGCTGAAAACGTTCATACACTAACCTCGCAGTCTGAAGCGTTGAAAAGCGAAATCCAGAGCAAGACCACAAAAAAGATACAGATTCAAGATCCAGCACTCTTCCAGTCAACAGACGGACACCTACCAAGGTAATAGGACGATGGAATTATATCAACCTGGAATCTACCTTGTAACAATTGTAAAGGCACTACCGCGCATCGCCGGCCTAGGAAACTACATGCAGCGGCGATAACCAAAAAATTCAGTTGCGAATCGTTCGGTTGCAAGTCGCCCACGCACTTGTTCAGCGTAGTCGCCTACGCACTGCACTGCACACTGCACTTCCCGAAAATCTACTTGACGGGTGTCCGCGCGTACGACGGGACGGCGGGTTCACGATATCTGCACTTCAATAGGCGCGTACTGATCGCGACCGGAGAAAAAGCTTGACGAGGTACAAGGTGCACTTGCAAGTAGAAATTAAATAACGTATTCACATCGGCGCAGATGTCACAACTCTCAACATCCTTCTCGAGTTCCGCAAGACGACAACGCAGCAAAGCGAAGCAGCAATCTTCGCAATCGGGCGACAAGGCAGGCGATTCCTTTCCTCCATGACTGGCGGACGGCGGGCGGGCCGTTGCTAGGACGCCGTTGCTAACGCTACTTCCAATGGCCGCCGAAAACACGTGACTTCCTCCACACTTTGGCCAATGAGCGGGGATAGCTGGGGGCCTCTCCTAAGCTTTTTTTTTCCTCCATGATCCGGCGCCTTCTCTCGATCCAGCCGCTGTACCGAACGTCACCACACCCCCCGTTCTCCGGATCGGCTATGCGTCACCCCTAGATAGACAACGGCGGCAGCAGTGAAAGAAAATATCAGGAGGACGCAGTGACGGCGGTGGGAGTTGCGTCTGCGGTCACGTTTGGGTTGCCGAAAAGTCACAATCCGGACATGAATGGTTTGATAGTTCCCGTGATCAGTGAAAGCTCTTCGGAATAGCTGGAGTGGTAGTATATATATGGTAAACGCTGAACAGCATCTTTAGGTTGCCTCCGGAAATTAGACCAAGTCTTCTTCCGGGTTCCCTCTTTTTAGTTTTTTAAACTCGCGGATACAAATCGGTTGGAAAAAAGAGAAAAAAAAAACGATGCTCCTTATCGACGAATTATAAATTATCTCTTTACTTATATAAAAGGTAAAAATAGGAATACCCTGCGTATTCATATGGTGTCATGCATGAAGGCAATAACACTGTACCCATAAGAAGGGCGTAACGCCACGAAAGCGATGTTTTCAAACTTGAGCTATTGTCACAGGCACACTGGGCAAGGAAAGCAATTTTTACGTTGCACCTTCTTGCAATTTAATTTTTAAAAATTGCTACAGCTTGTTCCTGCTGCTTGGTTTACCTTTCCTTCGCCGGCGTATGCCCCTTAGGAGTCATACATCTTTTTCAAGCCTACCGGCTGCCAATTCTTTTTAGAATATTTGGGTCTCGAAGGGCAGGGCTTAAGCAAATTTATTCCGCAATTAATATTGTTCTGTCTGCGGTATACTAATAGGTCGCAATGCATGACTTCTCCCTCAGAGTACGCCATATACTCAGTCGTTCGGACCCCAGGTAGGAGCGGCACCACTGATAATGTTTCTGCAGGTTTTTGCTCGAAAAAATAATTATTGTGACCTTCAAACGATTCACTACGGTGACATTTCTCGCTTAGCTGTGTGAGATAGCCCGGAAGAGTTAAAGGGGCCATGCAGACAAAATACAAGTTTATTTTAATCGATACATTTCGTGTTATATTGGGACCCCAACGCTTGTGCGGAAGCAAACGATGCTCTATTCACTGCGAAATTAAACAACTAAAGCTAAAATATTTTGATCCTCTCTTAAAAACGTGTGTTTGTACGACGTTTGCAATGACATCATGAGAACAGGTCTTTAACTATACTTGGTAATAAAAGTAGCTGGTATTTTGTCAGCGAGGCACCTTTAGACTTTGTCCGTAAGACCCTTTTTATTATGTTTCGCTGGTTAATTAGCGGTTCCTGCAGCGCGCTTAACGCCATCGGGTTCATCCATACGCGTCTTTTTTACTCTATTACCACGTCTCCTGTTAAGGCGCGCTGGCTAGGCGGACACGACGGCGATGTGACTGCGACACCGACTTCCCAGTTCGCAGAGCGCCTTCTCACACGATGCCGACGGTGACGTGAACACGTCGGCC